>NW_027117364.1:3972191-5277088 GCF_038363865.1 Apiospora hydei | reverse complement strand
CTAACCCTAGCCTAACCTAACCCTAACCTAACCCTAACCCTAACCCTAACCCTAACCCTAACCCTAACCCTAACCCTAACCCTAACCCTAACCCTAACCCTAACCCTAATATCACTCACCTTTACCATCACTCCACTCTTTCTTTCATACTCATAATATCACTCACCTTTACCACTACTCCACTTTTTCTTTCATACTCATTATATTTCCCTCACCACTACCTTCCCCTTTACCTTTTCCTTTTCTTTTATACTTATTATATTACCTTTACTATTATCCTCCCCTTTATTTTTCCTTTTCTTTTATACTTATTACATTACCTTTATTATATTATTTATTTTTATTATTATTTTACTTTTTTTTTATATTTATTATATTACTTTTATTATTACCCTTTTTTTCTTTTTTTTATACTTATTATATTACCCTTTACTATATTACTTATTTTTACTATTACTTTACTTTTTTTTTTTTATACTTATAATATTATTTTTATTATATCCCTCACCCTTACTTTTATTCTACTCTTTTTTTATACTCACTATATCCCTTACCATATCCCCCACTATATCCCTCACCATATCCCTTTACCCTCCCCTCATACTCATAATATCACCTTCACTCACTACCCTCCCCCTCACCTTTCCCTTTTCTTTCATACTCATTATATTACTCTTACCCTCTTTTTTTATTATAATATTATTTTTATTATTATTTTTACTCTTAATTTCATAATTACTTTTATTTTTACTTTTAACTCTTTTTTATATACTTATAATATTACTTTTATTACTATTTTTACCCTTCATTTTATAATTACTTTTATTTTTACCCTTATTTTTTAATATACTTATAATATTACCCTTACTTTTTTATTTTCCTTTTTTTAATCTTTACCCTTCCCTTTTTTTAACTCTTACCCTCACCTTTTTTTAACCCTTACCTTTATTTTTACTTTTTTTTATTTATTATATTCCTTTTTTTTTACCTTTTTTTTATCCTTACCTTTATTATATTACCTTTTCTTTTACTTTTATTTTTACTTTTAATATTCTTTTTATATTAATATTTATATCTCCATTTTTATTTTTATTCTTATACCCCTTTTTTTATACTCACTTTTTACTCATATTTATTTTTCTCTTATTTTTTTTATATTTATTTATATTCTTTCTTTTTCTTTCTCTTCTTTTCTCTTTTTACTTTTATATCCTTACCTTTATATTTTTACTTTCATATTCTTATTCTTATATTTACTATTATTCTTATTTACTTTCTCTTTTATTTTTATTTCTTTCCCTTTATTTTCTTCATTATTTTTTTTTCATTAATTTACTTTTTCTTTCTCTCTTTTTTTACCTTTATTTTTACTTCCACTTTTATTATTATTTATTATTACTATAATTTTTATTATTATCTATTATTATTATAACCTTTATCCTTATAATAATCCTTATTTTTATTATAATTTTACCCTTACTATAATTCTCACCCTCTCTCTTTACCTTTACTTTTATAACCCTCCCTTTATAACCCTCCTTTTTTTTACTTATATTACCTTACCCTTATACTTATAATATTATTTTTATTACCTTTACCTTTATTATATCCTTTTTTTACTTTTATTTTTTTATATTTATTATATTACTTTTATTCTTACTTTTATTATCCTCTTTATTTTTAACCCTTACCCTCACCTTCTTTTTAACCCTTACCCTTACCTTCTTTTTCTTTCATACTCATTATATTACCTTTATTCTCACCCTCACCCTTTTAACCTTTACCCTCCTTTTTAATCTTTACTTTCCCTTTTTTAATACTTATTATATTACCTTTATTTATAACCCTTACTTTTATAACCCTTACTTTTATAACCCTCACTTTTATAACCCTTACTTTTATAACCCTTACCTTTTATAACCCTTACCTTTATAACCCCTCACCTTTATAACCCTCACCTTTATAACCCTCACCCTTTTTCTCACCCTCCTTTTTACCCTTATAAACCTCACCTTTTCTTTTACCTTTTCTTTTATATTTATATTACTTTTACCCTCACCCTTATCTTTTTTTAACTCTTTTTTTATATATTATTTTTTCACTTTTTCTTTTACCTTTATTTTTTTAACCCTCTCTCTTTTTTATACTTATTTTAACTCTTTTTTTTTTTCTTTTTTTTTTCTTTCTCTTTTTTTTTCTTTCTCTTTTTTTCTTTCTCTTTTTTTTTTTCTTTTTTTTTTTTTTCTTTCTCTTTTTTTCCCTCTATACTTATTATATTTAATATACCCCTTTTTCTCCTTTTTTCTATCCTTTTTTTTATATTTATTATATTACTTTTACTTTTATATAACCCTTATTTTTACTTTTATTTATAACTTTTATTTTTATTTTTATCTTTTTTATACTTATTATACTACTTTTATTTTTATCTTCATAACCCTCACCTTTTTTATTACTTTTTTTTTTTTTATACTCTTTTTTTCTTTTATATTTACTTTTTTTTATTCTCTCTTTTTTATACCCACTTTTTCTTTTACCTTTTCCCTTTTTTATACTTATTTACATCCTTTTTCTTTCCTTTTTTTCCTTTTTTTTTCTTTCTCTTTTCCTCTCTTTTTCTCTCTCTCTCTTTTTTTTTCTTACTTTTACCCTTACCCTTACTTTTATTTTTACTCTTATTTTTATTACTTTTATTTTTTTTATATTTATTTTAACCTTTTTTATTTTTTTATTTTTATAACCCTTATCTTTATAACTTTTACCTTTTTCTTTATTATTTTTCTTACTCTCACTATGAACCTCTTACCCTCTTTTTTATTTTTAACCCTTACCCTTACCTTTACTTTTCATACTCATTATATTACCCTCACCCTCACTTTTCTTTTTCTTTTCTACTCATTATATTACCCTCACCCTTATAACTACTTATAATATTACTTTTATTACCCTTACCTTTATTATATTCCTCTTTTTACCTTTTATTTTTTTATACTTTTTATTTTATTTTATTTTACCCTTACTATCCTCTTTATTTTTAACCCCTACCCTTACCTTCTTTTTATTTTTAACCTTTACCCTTACCTTTATTTTTAACCTTTACCCTCACCTTTTTTAACCCTCACCTTTTTTAACCCTCCCCTTTTTTAACCCTTACCTTTTTTTAACCCTCACCTTTTTAACCTTTACTCTCCCTCCTTTTTTTATATTCATAATATTATCCTTTTCTTTACTTTTACTTTTACCTTAAACTTTTACCCTTACCCTCTTTTTTTATACTTATAATATTACCCTTTTCTTTACTTTTACTTTTTACTTTAAACCTTTACCCTTACCCTCTTTCTTTTATACTTATAATATTACCCTTTTCTTTACTCTTACTTTAACCGTAAACACTCTTTTTTATACTTATTTTTACTCTTTTCTTTTTATATTTATTTATATCCTCTTTTCCCTTTTTTTCTCCTCTCTTTTTTTTTTTTTTTTTACTTTTACCCTTACCTTTACTTTTATATTCTCCTTCTTTTATTCTTACTTTTATATTTATTATTATCTTTACTTACTTTTTCTTTTACTTTTCTTCTTTTTACCTTTATTTTCTTTCTTTTTTCTTTTTTTTTTTTTTTTTTTTTTTTTTTCTTTTTTTTTTTTTTTTTTTCTTTTTTTCTCTTTTTTTTTACATTTTCTTTTACTAACCTTCTTTATTTCTTATACCTTTTCACTTTCTTTTTATTACCTTTACCTTTACTTTTATTTTTTTTATACTTATTATATTACCTTTATTTTTACCTTTATAACCCTCACCTTTTTATTACTTTTACTTTTCTTTTATACTCTATTTTTCTTTTATATTTACTTTTTCTTTTACCTTTTCCCTTTTTATACTTATTTACATCCTTTTTTTTCTTTTCCTCTCTTTTCCCTCTCTCTTTCCTTTTTTTACTTTTACCTTACCTTTACTTTTATTTTTCCTTTTTATTTTTCTTTATATTTATTAATTTTATTTTTTTATTTTTATAACCCTTATCTTTATAACCTTTACTCTCTCCTTTATTATTTTTCTTCACTCTTACTCTTACCCTCTCACCCTTTTTTATTTTTAACCCTTACCCTTACCTTTACTTTTTATATCTATTATATCACCCTTACCTTTACCTTTATTACCACCCTCACTTTCACCTTTCTTTTTCTTTTATACTCATAATATCACCCTTATTATATTACTTACCCTCACCATCACTCCACTTTTTCTTTCATACTCATTATATTACCCTTACCTTTACCTTTACTTTTCTTTTTTTATCATACTTATTATATCACCCTTACCCTTAACTTTACTTTTTTTTTTATACTTATTATATTACCTTTATTTTTATTTTTACCCTCCTTTTTATTTTTAATCCTTACCCTCACCTTTACTTTTTATTCATACTTATTATATTACCTTTATTCTCACCTTTACCCTCCTCTTTATTTTTTAACCCTTACCCTTACCTTTATTCTTAACATTTACCCTTACCTTCTTTTTAACCCTTACCCTTACCTTCTTTTTACCCTTACCCTTACCTTCTTTTTAACCCTTACCCTCACCCTCCTTTTTTTCATATACTCATGATATTGCCCTTTTCTTTACTGTTATTTTTACTTTAAACACTCTTTTTATACTCATTTTTACTCTTCTTTTTTTTTATACTTATTTATATCCTCTTTTTCCCTTTTTTCTTCTCTTTTTTTTTCCTTTACTTTTATCCTCACCTTTATTTTTATATTCTCCCTCTTTTATTTTTACTCTTATATTGATTATAATTATTATTTACTTTTTTCTTTACTTTTTCTTTTGCTTTTCCCTTTATACCATTATTTTCTTTCTTTTTTTTATATTTTCCTTTTACCCCTTTTCTATTACTTACCTTTTTCATTTCTATTACCTTTTCACTTTTTTATTTCTATTTCTATTTTACCTTTACTTTTCTATTTTTTTATTTTCTTTTCATCTTCTCTTTTTTACCCTCTCTCTTTTATTACTCTTATTTATCCTTTTATATTTATTATTTTATTTTTATTTTTACTTTTTTTATTCTTATTTCTTTTATTCTTATTTCTTTTATTCTTATTTCTTTTATTTTTATAATTCATTTTATTTTTATTTTTTTATCCCTCACTACTACTATTTTTTTATCACCACCGTATTCCTCGCTATACCCCTCACCACTATTTTATTACTACTACTCTCTCTTTTACTTTCACTTTTTCTTTTATACTTATAATATTACCTTTATTATTATTCTCACTTTTACTATATCCTTCACTATATTTTTACTACTACTATATCCTTTATTACTACCGTAACCCTCATTATTACCGTATCCCTTATTATATCCCTCACTATTACCGTATCCCTCGCTATATCCTTTACCCTTACTATATTTATTACTTTACTATATTTATTATTTTTATTTGTTTTATTATATTTATATTTTTTTTTTCATTATTTTTTTATATTATATATTTTATTATTAACTTATATAATTATTTCCGGAATATTTTATCCTTATTTTATTACTTTTTTACTTTTATTTTTATATTTATTTCATTTTTATTATATTTTATTATATTTTATATTACTGTTATTATTGTAATTATTATGTTTTACTATTATAATTCTTTCATTATTATTTTTACTTTTTTTATTTCTTTTAATAATATCTCTTTTTATTATATATCTTTTATTTTTTTATTTTATATATTTATTCTTTTTTATTTTATTTCATAATAAATATCTTCATTTTTTTACCCGTACTATTACCCTCGTTTACCGGATTTACGATGTAATAACCCGCGGGCGACACTACCCTGTAAAATATATTAATTTTTAATAAACAATACTACTATATAAAATATCCTGTCTCCGACGGGTCTCACCACCCTGTAAAATATATTATTTTTAATAAACAACACTATTATATAAAATATCCTGTTTCCGACGGGCTAGCTCCGCAAACCGACGGGTCCCACTACCCTGTAAAAAATATTGTTTCCGACGGGCTAGCTCCGTAAGCCTACGGGCGACACCACCCTGTAAAATATATGATTTTTAACTAACGACACCACTATATAAAATATCCTGTTTCCGACGGGCCAGCTACGTAAGCTTTAAGGCGACACCACCCTGTAAAATATTTTATCTCCGACGGGCCAGCTATGTAAGCTTTAAAGACATTTCGATTAAACGTAGCATATTTAACGAGATGCTTTAAAAAGCTATATAGTCCGTTTAATCGTAGCCTGAGTTCGTAAAATAAATACACTGGCCGCCTTAAATAAACACCACCGAGACTATTACAACCAGGACCACCACAACCAGGACCACCACGACTAAGACTATAAAGACGAAGATAGCCAGCGTTATCTCGATAAGCGTTATAGAGGTAATAAAACAACTTATATTTACTTTTTTTAATAGGATATTATAAGATTATTAAATATTTAATCGTTATTAAGTTAATTAATATATAAAAGGTTAATATTAACGATATAAAAGCCGTAGATTTTACTCGCGACAACGAGTTTATAAGGTCCTTATATTATTAAAACACGACCAGGACCGCCACGACCAGGACCGCCACGACCAGGACCACCACGACCAGGACCACCACGACCAAGATAATCACGACCAAGACTACCACGACCAGGATAAAAAAATAAAATTGTTCATATTTACTTTTTAATAAAACACTATGAGATTATTAAATATTTAGTTATTATTAAGTCGATCAACATATAAAAAGTTAACATTAACGACATAAAAGCCGTAGATTTCGCTCGCGACAACCAGGATTACCACGACCAGGACCACCACGACCAAAACAACCACGACCAAGACCACCACGACCAGGATAAAAAATAAAATTGTTTATGTTTACTTTTTAATAAAACACTATAAAATTATTAAATACCTGGTCGTCGTTAAGTCGACCAATATATAAAAAGTTAATATTAACGATATAAAAGCCGTAAATTTCGCTCGCGACAACGAGTTTATAAAGTCCTTATATTATTAAAACACAACCAGGACTATTACGACTAGGACCGCCACGACTAAGACTACTACGACCAGGACTACTACGAAATATTAGAGCTACCCTAGAGCTACTATGTAGCGGAGATAAAACCGGCGACGACGAGGCCTGGTGCGTTCGATAGAGCGCGGTAAAATACAGGACTACTATAACTATGACCATTACGACGAAGATTATAAAACTTAAAACGGTTAACGTTATTTTAATAAACGCTATAAAAGTAATAAAATTAAAAAAAAAATTTAAAAACTCGATAATATAATCGCTCGCTACGCCGCGAAAGCGTTCGTAATAACCGCCCCGTTAACCCGCCGCGTTCGGCAAAGCCACCCGGTATACGCTTCGCCGCTCGCGTCTATATCGAACGCTTCTCGTAATAGCTTCTATAGCGACTAGCTCGTCCCGGCCAGCATCGCTACCGGGAGTACCGTATCGATCCAATCACACTCGCCCTCGGCTACCCCCTCGCCTTCCGCTTTTATACACTACGCTTACGGTAGCCCATAGCGGTAACAGTAGCTATACTCGCCGAATCGCAGCCTCTCTCGCTACGCCCTATACGCGGCCGCCGGGATCGTACAGCATAATATAAATACGTGCGAGACTTTCTTTTCCGAGCCCGGCCGGCCGTTCTCGTTATTGCTACTTTACGAAGCAGACCGGGCATTTCTTTCCCCGTACTTCGTTTAATCAACGTTGTAATACCCGGTCGGTTTCGTACTTTTACCGGTACCATTATTGGAGCCGGCCTTCGCCCTCGCCCTCGTCCTCGCCCTCGCCCTTACTCTGACCCTTACCTTAACCCTCGCCCGGACCTTGACCCTCGCCAGTACACCGGTTACACGGCTCGCCTTGAACCCCTGCGCAGTCCCCGCCTTGCCCGTCCAGAAACGTCCCGAACACGACCCGCCGGCAGTCGACGCTCTGTACGAACCACGCCATCGCTTGCCGGTTCAGCTGCTCGACGTCGCTCCTCTGCGAATCCTGCCACGCCGGCCGTCCGTCCCACACGACCACCGAATCGACCGTCTCGCCTTCCCGCCGCCCGCCCCGGCCCGTCTACTACGCGAAGTCCACCAGCCCGTACGGCAGCCCCGCGTGCACCACCGTTACGATCCCTTAAATGTCGACTCCGGTCCCTAGCCCCGTCGTCGCCGCAATCCAGTTACTGCCGGCTTTACCGCTTACCCACGCTTCGAGCCGCCCCCTCCGCGTCGCCTCGTCGACGTCGCTGTGATAAAACGCGCAGCCGATCTTGTCCGCCAGCCCCTCGCACGCCTGTTTCGACCGGTAGTACACGACCCCCTTTTCGTCCTTCCGCCAGCCGCGTTACAGCCGGATTACTGTACGGATTACTTCGTTGTCTACCGTCGTCGGCCCCGGCGCTATCGTCGTTACGCGGTATCGGATATTTCGCTTGATCGTCGACGCCCGTACGATCTCGGCGTCCTCGGCCAGCATCACCTGCCGGAACGCGCGCTCGAGCCGCACCGGCAGCGTCGCCGTAAGCAGCACTACGGGGCAGTCGAACCGGTGCAGCTCCCGGAGCTTTTCGAGCCGCGGCCGGTACGCGGCGTCTATTAGCACGGTATAGCACTCGTCGATAAAGATACGCCGAAACAGCCGCCTCGCGCGTAAACTATCGGCGTACGCGAGAAACTCGCCGCCGATCGCGACGTCCGCGCTTACGACGACGAGCCGCGCGACCCGGGCTTGTTCTTCGCGCCCCTCGACCTCGGCCGGCTACCAGTGTAAACAATCCAGCCCGGCGTCCCTCGCGCGTTGCACGAGATCGTCGATTAGCGCGGTAAACGGGACGACGACGATACTCACGCCGGCGTGCATGTCGGGCAGCGCCGGCAATTGAAACAACACGCTCTTTCCGCCCCCGTCGGGAGCACGACGATAAGCACGGCGTTACCGCGTAGCGCCAGTACCCGACGGGCGCCGTCTTCCTGCTCCGCCGACCGCCAACGCGCCCCTTTTCCGAGCAGCGTCTCGAGCGCGCCGTCGGCTTTTTGTTGCCGCCGCGCGGCCGCGTCGTCGGCCGGGGCCTGCTGGTGTCGCTTCGCCGTCTGCTCCGCTTTTCGACCCTCGTCCTCGCCGCCGTCGGAGTGGTTGCGTTTTCGGCTGTGGTCGCCGCTGCTGTCCGTCCTTTCGCCCTCGCCGCCTCCGTTGAGATAGCGGTGCCAAAGCCGGCTGATCTCGCGGTAGTTGGCCACCATCTGCGGCTAGAGTTAGCCCGGGAACCGAACGTCGACGGCGTAATACTGGCGCGCAGTCGCGGTGCTGTGCGTCGCTTACAAGTCCTACATCGACTCGATCCGGGCCCCTCGCCGCGCCTCCCCCGTCGCCGCGTTCCGGACGAGCCCGCCCCCGGCTTCGTCGTCGCTGTCGGCCTCCCCCGCGAGTTCTACTTCGACCTACCGGATCACGAGCCCGCGGATCGTGCGGCCCAGCTCGATCGCTACGTGCCGGTAGCTGGACACCGTGAGCTCGACCCCGACGTACCGGCCGGTTACGCGCACGAGCTGTTTCGTAAGCTCGGCCGTCTCCTACGAGCCCTTTTTTCGTCCGTCCTTCCACAGCCAGTCGTCGAGCAACGGCGCCGCCCCCGGTATACCGGCCTGCGCCTGCAGCAGCCGCTCGAACGGGAGCAGCCAAACGACGTACGCGACCATCATCTTTCCGACCCGCGCCGGCAGAAAACGCGCCACCTTCCGGCCGATACCGCGGATCGCTTTGCTTTTATCGCGGTCGGTGACGAGCATCACGTCGCCGTCGAAAACGAACACGTTCCGGAGCAGCTGCTGCGTATCGCCGTGCCGCAACGTCATCACCTCCGGCCCGCGGCCCGGCTGCCCGCCCCAGACGTGCGTGTTGACCAGATGGGCGCGCCGGAAGTCCTGCAGCCGGTCGAGCCAGCGCCGCACGGGCTCGTTCCGCCACCGCCCCCGCCGCCCGTCCCACAGCGTCGCGCGCGCGAGCCCGGCCAGCCGCGCGTGCCCCGGCCGCAGCTAGCCGTTGGCCTCGTGCGTCGCGAACGACCGGCCGGCGCCCTCGAACATGACCGTGTCGACGATGCGCGCGAGGTCGAGCGACCCCGCGAGCGCGCCCTAACCGCCGAAGCAGAGCCCGTCCAACAACGCCTCGGCCTCGTCGACGACGGCGCGCGCGGCTATCCGCACGTCGTCCACCCGGACGCGCTGCCCGAAGTAGCGAAGCGACTGCCCCTCGGCCTCCCACAGCACCCGCGCCGCGCCGCCCTCGTTTCGGCGGTGCCCCTTCCCGTACATTATCCAGCGGACGATAATGCTGACCGGCGTGTTCGTCCCGTCGGCGAGCCACGCTCGATGCTCCCGTTTGAATTCCTCGACCGCGTCGGCGTCGACGGCCTCCGGGTCCTCGGGCTGGCCCTCGAACGCCGCCTCGAGCAGTAGCGCCCGCGCGCACCAGAGCAGCCCCGCGAGCCGCGGGGTGTAATGCTTCGCCTGCCGCCACGCGCGCCGCGTAACGTCGATCCCGAGCACAGCGGCGAAGTGTAAAAGCGGGCTCTCGAAGACGCGGCCCCCGAGCTTTTGCTGGAGCGAGTACACGCAGAACTGGAAGACGGCGCGGCCGAGCAGCCCGCGGGCATTTGGCTCCTCGCCCTCCTCTTCCGCCGCCTCGGCCGCCTCCTCCCCCTCGTCGAGCGCCGCGACCACGTCGGCCAGCGCGTCCCACTGCCGGTCCGCGAACCGGATCCCCCGTTGCGCCCCGGCCTCGTCGCGCCCCAGCTCGTACGCCCGCACGCAGTAGTAGAGATAGCGCCGCCAGTACCCCCGGTACGTCTCCATCGTGTCGGGGTGCTTTTTCGCCCCGAACGGCCGCGCCGCCGGCCGGCCCGGATCGGTGCTCGCGAGCCAGCGCCGCGCCTCGTGCGGCACCCACGCGAGCCGCTCGAGCGACCGCGCCACTTCCCCGTCGAACGCCCCCGCGAGCCGCGCTAGCCGCGCCTGCGCCGCCCGCGCGTCCGGGTCGCGCAGCTTCGCCCGCGCCGCCGGCGTAACGGGGGCCGCGCTCGCCTCGTACAGCGCCACCAGATCCTTCCCTTCCAAGTGCCGCGCCTAGCCCATCTCGCGCACCTAGACCGAGTCGCCGTCGATCCCCGCCGGCCCGTCGGCCACGCGCCGCCGCGCCTCGTCCTCGGCCGTTAACTGCGTGCCGTACGCCGCGAGTATTGGCTCCCAGCCGTCGTCCCGCTCTCCGCCGCTGTCGCCGCCCTCGCCCTCGCCCTCGCCCTCGCCCTCGCCCTCGCCTTGGCCCGCCACGATCCAGTACCGCGCGTGCCGCCCCGGCGAGTACGACTGCAGCGTTACGCGCCTCCACCCGCGGCCCGCCCGTCCGGCCCTCGCGTGCTGCGGCGCCGTCCGCGCGTGGTGCGTCATGTTGTTATAATTCACCGTCCGGTACGCGCACCCGGCCGAGGCGCACGCGTACCCTTCGAGCCGCGGGAGCCCCTCGACCGCCGCGCGCCCGTCCGCCGGCAGCTCGACCGTCGCGGGGTCGCGCGCGCCGCCTTCGACCGACCGGCATCGCGCCAGCACCCGTTGGAGCCGCTCGCCCGTGAACCGGTGCCGGTTGCGAAAGTGCGACGCCGCCGCGCCGACGCCCGCCCGGCAGAGCAGGCAAAGCACGACACGGCGACGCGCGTCGATGGCGACGACGTCGGCCGGATCGTTTTCCGCGTTCATCCGTATTTTATACGACCGAGTTTCTTTAAGGTGTATTTTATTAGTAAAAAAAAAAATCTAGTATTACGTACGTATCGTATCGTACGCGTCGTTCGCGCGGGGTCCCCTACGTCGTACGACGGAACGCCGGTAACCCTAACTCTACCTCCAACCCCAAGTTACCCTAGGTGGGGGCGCGCGCGCGCGCAGCCAATCCGCGCGCTCGTCGTACGGGAACTCGTCGTACGGGAACCGGCCCGTGCGCGGGCCTCACCCCACGCCCGACGGGCGCTCGTTCTCGGAGAACGGGGGGGAATGGCGGGCAAGTTATTATGAATCACCAAAGAGCCCCGAAGGGCCTTATTCTCTGTGATAATATAGTTGCTCCTGATAGAGTTCGGCAACACTAGAAGCCAAGTCCTATCTCGCCCAGTTGGCTAATTCTTTCCACTCAACCTTTAGGATCACGTTACGAAGGAGGGGACGGAAGGAGGGGGCGAAATAAGTCCATCTGCACAATCCGAAGGTGATTCTGAATCATACTGGTACGTCATCTGCAATGATCTCTTAATAAGCTCCTCGGGGGCCGGGGGTTGTAGTCTGAGTGGCTATAGAACCCGACTCTCATCCGATCTCATCCGAGCTGAAGGCAGAACACATGTGACTCGATGAAATCAGCTCATTGATATCTCAATCCAGACTCTGTACGTCATATAGCGGCCGGACTTGCCTAGACTCACAATTCGTCCTCGATCTAGAACCTCCAACAGAATGGGAATGTCATCCGATATGCTCCGCCTCTGCAGATAGTCCTGTTGTTTTGGGCTGCCGAATACGGAACGTCGTAATCCGGTTAGTGAAGACCGTCAAGTAGCAGTCAGTATCGACTCAGATAAAGCCATGCTGGTCGTCGGCCTGATTTCCCAACAGGATGTGAGAGGCGAGTGTGGCCATTCGTGCAATCATTTGACATCTTTGTTTCTCATGACAACCTGGCCCGATGTCGGGCTGCTAAAAGCAAGGACCAGGACGAACTCGGGGTCGTGATAGTGTATCCTTCGATATACACGCAAGCTTCGAAGCCTCTCGTAATTGCAACCAGGGTAGCTAGAACGAGGTCGGTGACCCTCTGGCTGCTTGACTCCAGCAGCGCCTGTGACCGCCAGAGGAGCTCCAGCATTCTTTCCGAGGGAGCGAACAGTACCTTACGCTTTATTCTTATCACCCAGAGACATGGCCATAAGTGCAGTTCCAAAAAGTGAGTTCCAAGATTCGGATGATCACTGACTCGAACTCACATCGTGTAAGTGATGTTGCAACAGCTAAACCGGCGGCAGGCTAATACAGAAGTGGCGGATCCAAGTTGGTCAAGCTCCATTTACGGCCGCAAACAGGTGGACATAAGCCTGGGCTATTAGTTTACCCTCTGAACCAATCACTGCATCTTGCACAAAACAACTTCGCCAGCCAGGTCAGCCACCAAGATGAGCACCTGCGACCAATCATCACTATGGCGACCTTACTGGATTGCAAGATCAACGTGAATACGTATGCAGCCTCCGACCCGAGTGTATACCATGCACGCAGCTGAAGCACTGTCGGGATCGGAAGAGAGCTCGACCTCAGCGGGCCATCTGGGCGACAACTCGCGGCGAATGCAATGGAAGACTGATGACGGGAAAGCTGGCCGACCGTAGAACGTTGCCCCCGGCCACCTTTTGAATTTCTGGTTCCTACAATTTTCTTGTATGTCGCCAAAAGGTTGAGATGATGATAGCAATTGCCAGTCAGGGGGAGCCAACTAACAGTCGACACAGCCAGCAGGCAAAGCTGCAGTCTTGATTGTGGAGTTGGAGCTTGGAGCTCAATTGCTGTCGACGCTGCAGCTCCACTGCCAAGTACCAATGTACCCGACGTTGAATCAAGCGCACGGCCCACCCGGACCCGGAACAACCATTAGCCCTCACCACAATCCGCCTTCCTTTGACCCACCGCCTCCATTGCTGCCTGCCTCACCAACCGTCCTGCATCATCAATTCAATCGACCACCTCAACATCCATTACTTGCACCTCCGTCAAATCCCATCGCGATCGAGAAACCGTCTGTACCTCGCGCCCTGAGCCAGCATTCCGGCTTCTACCCATCAAACGACTTGAGTGTCCTTTGCTGGAAGATCCGGGGCACAAGGGAAAGGATCCACGCTCCCAGCCTCGCAGTTTTGGGCTGGAGGAGACATGGGAGCTGGATTGCTTGTCAGCGAAACTGGCCTTCTCGATTGTGGTGCTTTGACTTTTGCTTTTGCTTTGCTTGACCTTGACTGATGCGCCCGACTAGACCTGCAGTGAGTGACCTCATGGTGGCTAACCGTCAATAGGACCATGTCGCAAGCAACCACCGCGTCGCCCGCGTCGTCGCCCGAGCAAGACGAGACGGCCGATCTCCACGTCACATCCGCTGCGCCCGCGATCATCGAATGGAAACATGACGGCGACGATGCCGTGACCGTGCTGAGCGACCCCGACCCTCGAAGCCACCACATCACGTTCCAGATGCGCCATCTCCACGACCCCGAGCAGCCCGCCGCGTCATTTGCACTCCACATCCCCGCCAAGCTCAAGGCTCGACCCGCGACACCCAGATCCTCGTCCTCATCCCTCCCGCGCGCATTCTCTCGCTCGATCAAGAGTCGCCCGTGACGGCGCCCAACGCCAAGCTCGGGTCGCGCCCGGTCTGCCGCCTCACCTTCCATCTGCGCAGCCCCGTCGACATCGTCGTGCCCGCCGAGGTTCCCGTTGCGCCCCTGCGCGCTCACAAGGCCGCCACTGGACAGGTGCTCGACCTGCTGCCGTCGCTCGGTCGCGTCACGCGCCTTGTCCTGTACGTGCCCGCCAACGCGTTCCCCAAGCACAAGCTCGATCCCATCTGCGCCACCATTGCCGAAGGCCGCCTCGACCCGACCGACCGATCCGACGACCTCGCGAGCCTGTACAGCGGCAGCGGAGGACAGATCCTGCGATTCGACGACCCCGACGAAGCCCCGCCGCTTTACGATGACGTGCCGCCATCGGCGCCCATGGCCCCAATTCTGCCAGAGGCATCAAGCCAAGGTATGCTTCTGATGGCTCATCTTGTTCCCATCATCATGACTAATAGACCCTCTACAGCATCATTACACAAGAACAGCCGGAAACGCTCGCGACGCGACCGCGACAGCGGAGGCTCTGTTGAAGAAGGCCGCAGCCGGTGCTGCAGCAGCGACGAGGTCATGATGGCCCTGGTCGCCATGCGCAAGCAGATGGCCATGCAAGAGGACCGCATGAGCCAACAGAGCCGGCGCATCGACGAACTCGAACATCAGGCTACGAAGTACCAGGCGGAGTTGGACGGCGCGCAGAAGCAGACTGCACAGCTCCGGCAAGAACTCGACGACGCCCAGGAGCAGATTGCGCTGCTGCAGGGCCGGGTCGAGGTGGTGGAACAGGAGGATCTGGGCAGGCTGGACCAGGAGATCTGCGGGCTGCGGGAGGACTTGGACGCGCTGCAGGAGATTGAGGAGCGGGGTTTCGATAGCGACGCCGAGAATAGAATCACGGATGCTGTTACGGAGCGTGTCACGTCGGAGATGATGGACTCGGGGGTAGCGTACAATGCCACAGTGACATTTTCAAGGACGTGAAACCACAAGCCTCTTGAGCCGTGACTTGCGCGGGCGATGATGTTCTTTGTGATAGCTGCCGACTTTGACGATGAGCAACCGCTTTGAACAGAGCCCGATGGCTATTCGTGTCGCCGCGCAACCAGGGCTTCCCAGATTGAGCAAGTCAAAAGACCTCATTTCAGCGTGGCCCATTCTACAGCACCAGCTCACTGCCACTGAATGCAGACTCAGTTCGTCCGCACCCAGCCCAGAATCCACATTTTGGAGCAGCTACAACCCGCCCAAGCGATGCCTCTCCATCTGCCTCGACAGAGTAGCCGACCAGCATCGATCACGGGCACCCACTTTGCACCCAACACCCCAGACGCCTATCTCACCAAGAAGGCTGATCTCCCGCATGCCCATCCAACTCCCCGGCTATCTCGCATCCAGAGTACAATCTAGGACTACCACGGCGCTCCGCTTGCCGAGGCAGAGCTTGCAGGCAGTTGACTTCTCTCAACGTGAAACCTGTCAGATGAAGAGCCTCGGTTGAGGTCGACGACCCGTTGCATGAACGACTCCTTCGCGACTTTTAGTAACTTGCAACAGGTCGCAGGGCACGCTGGCCATATATCAAATAGAGTGAGTCGAGAAACGCGCAAAGCGGGTCAAGCCGAGAGTCAAGAAACGGACCAACGCCGGCACCTAGAAACTCAGGGCTCCCGCTGAGCCATGTGGGGAGAGACCACTGCCTAATCAGTATTGGGCAGACGGTTGCGATTGGTTGTCTTCCCGTCCGAAATCTGTACCAGCTGAAACGACGCTGGAGCTGAGCTAGCCCTGGCGCATGAGGCCCCCGCTTGTTACAGTTGACAGCGGAATTCGGTTTCGACCCTGTCCGTTATAGGAAACGCTTGCGGCTACGAGTCTTCCACGGGCCGTCCACTTCGAATGAAGAATCAATGTAGGGATCAGCGCCGTAGGGACCAGTGCCGTCACTGGGCAGACAAAGAAACTTTGACCCTTCAAACTTTAGACGCGGGGCCAGGAAGGAGCAATAGCTTCTTTTGGCCATGGACGCGCTCCGAAGGGGCTCTTCGGATGCGTACGTGACCCTTGGCGTCTATACCTGCCCTTGGCGCGGCCGCCTAGACTCGTACGAGTATTACCATTGTCCCATAGCGGCTTATTCGCTCAACGCTGCAGTGCGGTACGATGTGCTATACGAAATCTCGACATCGAACGACACCTCCCAGTTCGCCATGCTACGGAGCCCGAAGCAGATGCGTATAAAGACTTGAACCGCTTTCTGCCATCTTGTAGTTTAGATGCAAGCTCATCCGTTCATCCCATCCCATCCCTAGCAGGTCTATTTCCATTCTCTCCAGCTTCTCCGGCTTCACTTCATTCTAGAACCCCACCCCTCGAACGATCTAGATCAACCAATTCAGCATCATGAAGTCCACATTCTTTGCCGCACTTGCCATGCTGAGCGTGGCCAGTGCTCTGCCGGTTGAGCAGCCGATCGAGCAGCCGGTTGAGGTCCTGCCTGTTGAGCAGGTCTCGGAGCTCGATGCTCGCCAGTTCGGCGCCAACGAGGACGACTTGAAGGATGGCAAGTGTGCCAGCAACATCTTCATCTTTGCTCGCGGGTCAACCGAAATTGGAAACATGGTGAGCTGTCTGTACCACTGTCGAGAACTTGTCACCTAACAAAATACCCAGGGAACCATCTGCGGCCCACAGACCTGCGACGGCCTCAAGGAGGAGTTGAACGACGACGTCATCTGCCAGGGCGTCGGCACTATCGATGGCTACGTTGCCGACCTGGCCAGCAATTTCCTGTCGGCCAACACCAACAGAATGGCCATCAACGGCGCCGTGGGACTGATCGAGCAAGCCACCACCCAGTGCCCCGGCTCCAACATCCTGCTCTCCGGATACAGCCAAGGCAGCGCCGTCATGACCAACGCCATCCAGGCACTGGACGCCAGCACCAAGAGCCGGGTCAAGGGCGTCGTCATGTTCGGCTTCACCCGCAACTCCCAGGACGACGGCCAGGTCCCCGGCTTCTCCGCGGCCCGCACCAAGGTCTTCTGCGCTTTTGGCGATCTCGTCTGCTCCAACACCCTCACCATCACCCCGGCCCATCTCACCTACGGCAGCGACGCCGAGGATGCCGCGTCTTTCCTGGCCTCGGTCGCACGAACCTAGGTGTTCCAGACTTCCCACTTTTCTTTGTTTGTTTCCGTCCGAGGTCGTCTCGAGACGAAGTGTTCATGTAGACATGGGCTAGATTTATGTTTTGTAGCTGTGCTATACCGGTGTGGAGTTTGGAGATACGGTGACATAGTATTCTTGAATTTAACATTGATATCCCAGCACCTATGACCTGAAATGCGACATGGGCGTGTGCTTGCAGTCACATCCCAAGGGATACTAATAAACTGGGACCGACGGAAGATAGAAGTTCATTCTCATAAGTAATTCACAACCAAGATCTAAGGTTTCCCATAAAGTGCCCTCCTTGCCCACCTCCTTTCGCTCTCGAGGGCGCTTGAGAACAATCCACTCGAGCAGTTGCATCTAACTTGGCCCCTCCGGCGAAGGAGCTACGTGTCACAACCAGACGGCTTGGTCTTGAATTGGGTTTGGGAGCGCCCCTAGAAATGAATGCACATATCTGGCAAGCTTTCCCTAGCTTAGCAGCTGGAGCCCGTCAATAACACATATCAAGTGTTCCGGTGACACTTGAGTCAGCCTTCTCATCAACGAAAGGCCTGCCAGGATTGTCTGTAGCGAATCATCCAATAGATCAAAAGACTCACTGTTCTTGAGCCGTTTCAGGAGCTCTTGACATGAGACCTCGAATCCGTCAATCGCCGAAGCTCGGTTGCAGATTCCCCAGCAGGAAATTGCACAGGAGACGATGCTCGTACTCCTCAGAATTCTTGGGATAATTAGATTGCTGGAGATCATCCTCGCAATGGCTGCCACATCGGCGTGGATTCGGCAACGCCGTGACAACATTTTCAAAGCAAGAGAGATCACCAACATCGGCCACCAGAGCTACACGATCCAGGGTGGTGGCCAATTCCATCAAACCCCGAAAGGCACCCAGGACACGTTATCGAAGAGGAACGCACTCCAGGATCTGACCAACTTTGAATTGTCGGGAACGAGTCGCTGCACATTGCACTTGTGTCATCATCCAAGTAGGTAGTCAAGATACTGCCTGGCGCTTCAAGAACACTTGCTGGTCAGCCCATTCTTGCCATCCGGTTTTGTCATGACGGACGATACTTGTAGGACCCCAACTGTATTCTAGACACGGGTGAGACAACTGCCAGCACCTCGAATTCCTCGCTATCAATTAGTTTCTGGGTTCTCTAGTGCACCTTCTTGTGTGGAGGTGATTGTCAGGTACTCGCCCTCAGTGTCATTCAAAAAAGCCCCGGCAACTTTTGCTGACAACCCTGCTGCTGCCTGTACATTCGATTATCTAGGCCACTCTATTGGCCCTCAAATTTCAAATGAGCGCATGGAACCGAGGGTGAGTTAGACGATCTCATTGGCTCGGGTAGGATGCTGCTGATGTACGCCTTGGCTTGGATTGCCCCATTTGCGCCGAGTCAGCATGCTTACGCTTACGTGATATCCGGCTGCCCGGAATGACTGTCTGCCTAAACTTCCACCCTATCCGTCCCTGGTTATCTCACTTGTCCAACAAAGCTATATTGCTACTAGCACCACAGACACTCTGATTATATCAGTTGGCTGCTCATATGGATCCTTCCCTCGACACGCCCGCGATGGAGCCGCCGCCAGGAGTGGTGCCCAATTTCGCCGAGCCGGGTGGGAGCCACGCGTTGGAGCAAGGCATGATCGTCGCAGGTGCCATCATCTCAGCAGTTGCCGTCCTGGCGCGGTTGGTGAGCAGTGCAGCAGCGAGGAAACTTCTCATTGAGGACGTCTTAATGGTCGCGGCTTCGGTAAGTCGAACCTTGAGTGAAGCAACCAACCAAGAATGTGGTGATGAATGGCGATTTGACGATATGTCTTTCCGCTTAGGGCCTTTTCGCTGGGACTCTATACATTGTATGGGGGTTAACTACTCATCCGGGACCGTGGGTCCACCAATGGAACATCCCGAGACGGTCGCTGCGCGGCTTCCTATACGTGAGTCTATTCCCCCCCGTTTTCTCCTCCCTCCCGTCGTCACCAGCCATGGGGACTGACTTGTGATAAGTCTGTTGATCTGAGCTCCATCTTCTACACCTTGTCCGCCATGTGTTTGAAGGTGGCCATCCTGGTCAATTGGCTCCGAATCTTCGTGCCTGCAGGCCAGCGCAATGGAACTTGGTGGACGCTACACGTTCTGATATGGGCCCACTTGATCTTCTACTCTATCACGGCACTGACCGGGATCTTCAGCTGCCAACCACGGCAAAAGATTTGGGATCCCTGGTATGTGGGAGGGAATTGCCCCGTCAACGTCAAAGTACAGCATATCTTCATCAGTGTCTTCAACTTTGTTTCCGACACGGCTATTTTGGCCATGCCGCAAAGGATCATCTGGAGACTCCAGATGTCCCGCAGTCAAAAATGGGGCCTGTCACTCCTATTTGTGATTGGTATTGGGTCTGTGCAACCGTCCTTCTACTCGGAAAGCTAAGCTAATCGTGTTTATTGTTACAGTGCGTGGATATCCGGCGTCGCCCGAACGGTGTATTTTGTCAAGATGCTCGAAAACGACGACGCCATGTACAACCTGACTGGGGTAGCTATTTGGACCGTCTGGGAGATGACAGCCGGGTTTATGGTTATGGGTGCTCCCGCCTTGCCGAGGGCGTTCAAGACACTTCCCATGTCCGAGTCCGTCGCTTCGTTTTTTCCGATCCAGGTTCCGTCGTGGGCAAGATAGCAGCTCCCAGGCAGCTGTGCCACAATACCGTCTCTACCGACCGAAACCCCGCAGACTTCGTGGTCTTTGGGAGATCAGCGATTTGGAAACATCCGACTTGGTTTCAATGAGGAGCGTTCAAACTATTGGCAGTACGGCGGAACAAGCTTCCACCAACGTGTCGAGCACCGAGCAGTTGAAATTGGGGACGACCTCGAAACCTTAGCGCCAGCAAGTCGCCCTGGGAACTTAAAGAGTGTACGACATGTCCTCGTAGCATGCGTGCCGTGAGAAGCTCTACTTTTGTCTGGCTATCAGCTTGCGAGAAACCAAACCAGCGGACCCTGTAAGTCAGTGCAAATCAGTGCTGGTACGGGCAGCATGAAGAATCAGAGACTGAGAGGCATCGATAGATCACAGCGCGCCGAACCCGTCGCCTTTCGCTTATACGCCTGCATGGACATCTATACACCAATCGTCGATTCCGTGTGCGCGCACGGGTGAGATAAGCTACAGGCAGACAATAAGGTCTCTGGCAACTGACCCGCGGTGAAAGATGGCATGGAGTAGGAGATTTAAGGATAATGCGGCATAATCATCATCTCCCACATACTTCATTAGTTTTTCGCTCTATTCACATCCTAGATGCCGGATCCGGCGCAAGACATCAAGAGAGCAGGTCCATGATCGCTTTTGTTGACAAGGGGCTGGACTTGGTGAGGCACGGAGGAGGACTCTTGCGCCGGCTCTGCAAGCTTGATATCGGCGTGGGTTGCTGGATGTCATTTGCGTCATCAAGATGTACAACCTATTGTCCGGCCCAGCCGAGGTTAGGATTGAGATTCAAACGAAAATGATCGCTTGAGAAGATTCTGCCTATCAGGTAGACTGGATGGAGTAAATAGCGAGTTCCATCAGGGGTGAGGTACACCTGGCATCTAGGAATACATAGATCAGAGTCATCTTTTCTTCTTTTGCTATTTCCTCAATGTGATTCCAAAGCCCCAATGTTGAAAGCGAACAGGCCCTGCCAAGCTATCAGAGTGTGACTTGAGATAGCTTGCACTGACCCTTATTTCCAATATCATGTCAACCCGCGCAAGTACCGCCTCGCTTTCGGCTGATGGCCCATTCAGCTAATGAGACACTCCTGACCTTGAAGAATTAGCGCGGCAAAGGTCTTCTGACGGGAGTGTTCCCAGCTCAGGCGGAAACAAGTATCTCGGTAGGGTCGGCAGACTGTCCAGTTTATCGGATCTCGACTTCCGTCACCATCACTGGCGCCTGGTGTTCAAGTGAAGCTGACATCCTTCGGAGAAACTGGGGGATGGGCCGAGCATTGCCACACCCGTACACATCACACTTACGTTTACCCGGTCAGCTTACGGATGCGCCACGGAATTTGAGAAGCTTGATTGGACAGCCTGATGCGACAGCTGCATATCTTCACCCGAATCGAGACCGGTGAAATGGCTGGACCACACCACCAATGCCCGCACTGCCAATGAAGCTTGTGCTGATATGCATCTAGAGCGGCGCTTATCAGCTACTACATTTCCTTCAGACACAGCCCTTCCGAATGCCATGAGTCGCAGAAGCATGATCCCTGCAATTATTGGCTATTCTGCAGGGGACCTGTGCCACCCGGGTAAGCCTCAGCGGGGCGGTTGTTGGTGATTCTCCATCCCCGTAAGCGGCCCCCAAATATTTGCGCCAATTGATCATTCGATGTCTGCTGGTGCAACAAGTTGCGGTCACATTGAGTAAGATCAAGATAAGCTCTTGCTGCGATGCAAGACACGTCTGAGTTGAAGTCGCTATTCGTGATAGAACCACCTTGCTATTTTGATCGCCCCTAGAATACAGTTACACACGAGACCGAAACACAGCCTAAGCAGACCCATCACTCGTCTTCATCCCCGATGCCCCGAACTTGGCCCCCCAGTCGCGAACCTTCTTGTCCATATCCCCGCGGACAAAGACCATGACGACGACGAGCAAGCTGGCGAGCAGCCAGTCTACGAACCCCTGAGGAAGCCGCCCCGGACACTGCCACCCAGCATGCTCCGTCCGACCAGCCCGGTCTGAAAGTCGGTCGTGATGAGCTCCTGCCCGCTCTCCAGCCCCTTGATGCTCCGGGACGCGATGACTTCGGGCGTGAGCGGCGTGTCGCCGGCCTCGAGGAGCTTGGTCACGTCGGACTTGATGCGGTTCTCGGCCTCGAAGCCATCGGAGAGGATGCCCGCGGGGAAGATGGTGTGCAGCCGGACTTTGGGCTCGCCCGGGTTGGCGGCGGCGTACAGGTTGACCTCTTGAGACAGTGTGTCGGAGAGGGATCGCAGGGCCGCCTTGCACGGGCTGTACGGCGAGTAGCCGGTGAAGCTGTAGAAGGCCAGGAAGGACGCAGTGAAGATCAGATGGCGTGGAGCAGCCGGCTTGGACGGTTGAATATTTGACTTTTCGGCTGATCGGAGCCACTGCCTCAGGGCTGCATGCGCCATGTACAGGGCAGTAAAGTAGTTGTGGTTCATCTGGTTCGAGAACTCGGTGACGGGAGTGTCGATGAACAGCGTGGGATGCGAGCTGCCAGCGCAGCACCAGACCTGCGCCCGCAACTTAGCAAAAGACCAAAAAGAAACGACGAGATTCGATGATGAAGACCTACAATGTCGGGTGCACCTCCATTCCATGTTGCAACTTCATCCAAAACCCGCACTGCTTCCGATGACGAGGTGAGGTCGGCGCTGATCTGATGGAAGCGTTGGTTGCCATTGCTTGAAGCACCCTCCTAGACCAGTGTTAGTGGGCTTCGCAGAGTATTGACCACCCATCTCACCTTGACATATGAGAGAGACTCGAGAAGCTTGGCTTGGTCGCGTGCCACTATGACCACATTGGCGCCCTTCTCGGCGAGTTGACGGGCTACGGCAAGGCCCATGCCGCGCGAACCGCCGGTGATGACAGCCGTCTGTTCATGTCAGCATATGCATTGGCGTTAGCGCCTGGGCGACCTTACCCTCCCTCGAACCTCAAAGGTTGTTGGCATGGCTTTTGTGAGGGGTATTGAACTTCTTCAGGCTTTCGTCAATGAATGTGTACGGGAAAACCACAAAATAGTACTGTGATGAGAAGAAAGGACAAGAAGAAAGGAAAGTACGCCAAGCGGCACGAATTCAGCTGGGAAAGAATCAAGGTGGGTGGGGTGTGCTGCAGATTTGGTCTAACGCAGATGGTAACACGGCAAGTCTGACTGCATATCCATGAAGCAGGCTGGGGGTGGCCCACACCACCCCCAATCTCGATGGCAACCTATCTCGGAGATGCGATTGCCCCGTTATCATCATACCATCTGTGATGCATACCCTCCAGGAAGGATGCGCTTATGTTCGGCCATGTGATCTGATAATCTGAAGCTGACACTCCCAGAATGGTTGCTCCTCAACTTCCCCAGGCACGGTATTTTGCCATGCCATGGATGAGGATACGAACACCGCGGTCGGGGCCGTCATGGCCGCCCTGGCGATTGTTTTCGTCGGTGCCCGCTTCTACATGCGACACTCCAAAAAGGCCGGCCTAAAAAGGGGACGACTGGATGATTCTGGCGTCGCTGCTGCTCATGATTGCGACGGATATCTTGGCTATATGCGGTTTGTCACCAGCCCCTGACGTTGTCGAGCACCACGTCTAACTCGCCCAGCAATCACGGCCAATCCGGAGGGGCCCGAACATGCCACGGTCCCGACCAGCACAGAGGACTATACGGAGGCCGACGTCCTGTACACGAAGCTGGACTACGCCTCCACGGTCCTGTACTTCTCCATCACCTCGACCACCAAGCTGTCCATCCTATTGCTGTATAACCGGATCTTCTCCGTCAATGTCTTGTTTCGCCGACTAGTGAGGATTCTTATGGCCGTGGTAGTTAGTTTCTGGATCGGGACGACCGTGGCGAACTTGACCAACTGCATCCCCATGGAATATGTCTGGATCAACAGCCTGTCGGACCCCCGCTACTGCTTCAACTACAACATCTACTGGTTCGCGAGCGGCATCTGCGAGGCCTTCATCGACGTGCTGATTATCCTGCTTCCGATCCGGATGATTCTCGGCTTGCAGCTAAGCACCGAGAAGAAAGTAGCCATCGCCTTTGTGTTTCTTCTGGGTGGCTTGTGAGTACCGCATTCCCACCATATCTTGAGAGCATGATTTGACCGAGACACCGACAGCGTCATCTTGTCCGGCCTACTCAAGGCCATCTTTGGGTACATCCCGGGAAGCAGACAGCCGTCGTTCTTCCGTACCCAGCTATGGACAACCGTGCACTGCGGCACTGGTATCGTGTGCGCGTGTCTGCCAGTCTGCCTGTCTCTGCTCACTCACCTCCGGAGGCTTAGCGGGTTTCCTGGCTCATCCTTGTTTCGAAAGTACTGGTATAAAGTCAGCAACAGGTCGTCCATCGAACAAGCCAATGCATCGGGTGACTCCAGCGGCCGGCAGTTTCAGCCGATTCCAGCGGGCCCCGCCAGCGGAGGGCTGTCGCCTGCCTTCGACGAAAGGGGCCACGAACTTGCTGTGCGCCAGCCATTGCACAATCGGCTACTCGGTGCTGGATCCAACGACTCCGAGTCTTCGGGTACTATTGTCTAGTATGTAGATGTTGCAAGTCTGTGTAACCATTGTTGCTCATCTGCATTGGATGCAAGGGATGCGATGTTGCGTACCAACCCGCGTGTACCATCGTCTGTTGGCTCTCGTCCCTTACATGACACTCCACTCATTCTCGTTACATGGGCGGTTGGCGTACCCTCGCGGTCTATTTAACCACGCGCGATTTCCGCGGTTGCAAGATTTGCTTGGGTTTCTCTTGGATTCCATTCTGCTGCATCAACGGCTCTGCAGACATCGTGCACAATGGCCGCCTCCAGGAACTCACCTTCTTCCACACCCCTGTGGTTTAAATTGGGCCTGCTGCTACTCTGCTCTGCCTCTGCCTATGCCGCCTACCAACTCAATGCGCCCGAGGCCATCTTGGCGTTCTTCACCGGGCCGGGCAGCTACAGTCGCATCTTCACCGCGGCCTTCTTGGTCATCAACTGGAAGAGCCTGCCCTTTGCTTGGAGCGTATGTCCACCCTCGCCTCTGATGGAGATGCAAAACTGACGCGCCGTCTGCCTCCAGGTCCGAATGTGGTACTGCATGATCATCCACCTGTTCGTCCGCAACTACCACACCCACACGCCGGACAAGCTGTTCCACCCCGTCATCTGCGAGTCGCACACGTCCCTCGGGGAGATTGACTACCGGCTGCACAAGTCCAACTCGACCTACCTCTCCGATTTCGACGTGGCTCGGTCGCACCTAGTGTCGCACCTCGTCGCCCGGTCGGGCCACTTGCTCGCCCGAAACGCCAAGCACCGTCTGGTCATGGACCCCTCCGACCCTACCAAACCTGCGCGCGGCTGCTTCGGCATCGGCATCGGCGCCGTGCACTGCGCCTTCAAGCGCGAAATCAAGCCGTACCAGAAGTACGAGATGTGGTCGCGCATCCTGTCCTGGGACCGCAAATGGCTGTACATCGTCACGCACTTTGTCAAAAAGGGCGCCGTGCTGCCCCACTCGTGGGACGCCCAGAGCTTCGGCCGGACCCGCAACAACCCCGGCAGCCCGCAGGTCTGGGAGAAGAAGATTTACGCCACCGCCGTCACCGCGTACGTCTTCAAGCTGGGCCGGCTGAAGGTCCACCCGGCCGTCATGTTGGGCGCCAGCGGGCTGCTGCCGGAGCGCCCTGGAGGTTGGACCTCAGCCGACGACGCTAGCTCGAACCCTTTGCCGGTGGAGCCCGACACCCCCAAGCAGGGGGCGGTGCTAATAAGCTGGCGGAGTGGACCTGGGAGCGGACCGAGGCGGAGCGGCAGAGAGGGTACGAGTATGCGCTGCACTTTGCTGCCATGAACGGGCTCCATGGCTGGTTTGACGGCGGCGAAGATGGAGCACTGGGCCGGTTCGCGCTCGGCTAATGATGGTCGTGCTGTTAGCATCTGCGGAAAACACCTCGCAAGCTGCGATTGCGGCAGGGAATGGTGGGATGGCGTTGGCATTGTTAATGAGAGCAAGAGACACGTAAACTTTCAAGTACGAGAGTGATGCAATGAGAATACATAATTATCTCCAGTATCTTGGCCATTGCCGGACTGTCCTCCAGTGCCACATGGCTAGTTCCGTGCGCCAACGCACACGCGCTCCGGGCACATCACCAATTTGACAGATTTTGTGCGGCGGTGAGCATGAAAGTAGACTGCTGTCATGTCGTCCAAATTGACCTTGTTCTATCAACCATTCTAGAAGTATTCTAGAAGCCTTGTTGTAGTCCAACGACTGCCGGCATGACTCGGGATGATGCTATTTAGACTTCGGATGTGCATCTCCCCGGCCAGCTAGCCCACCGAGGCGCCACCGCCCCTGACTCGGCTCCTTTTTTCAAAAAGTTTTTCACCATTACAGGTGTCTGGTCTTGTCGAGGATATAGGACGCAGCAGACCCTATGGAAGAAGCACCGCCGCCACTATGGGCATTCGCGAGGCCACGCATGCCAAGGTCCGGGGCGACGACATCGTCATCCACGGCGACCTCTCGCCCGGCCAGCTCACCGCCGTCACCGCCTTGCTCGCCATCGCCATCTGGAACGCCGTCGAGATGGTGCCGCTCGTCTTCTTCACCTTCAAGCGCTTCCGCACGCTCTACTTCTGGAGCATCTGCGCCGCCACGCTGGGCATCGTCGTGTGCGCCACGTCGCAGGTCGTCAGCACGTGGGGGCCCGAGCCGTACGACCGCACGCTCCTGGCGGCGTCCGTGGTGAGCTGCCTGGGCTGGGCGCCCATGGTCACGGGGCAGTCGTTTGTGCTGTACTCGCGGCTGCACCTGCTCAACGTGCCGCCGCGGACCCTCAAGCTTGTGCTCTTCATGATCATCTTCGACGGCGTCGTCTTACACAGCATCGGCACCGCCTTCACCTTGGAGCCCCTGATCACGCACTCGCTGCGGCTCGAGAGGGTCTACGCCACCTTTGAGAAGATCCAAGTCACCACCTTCATGTGCCAGGAGTTTGTGCTCTCGGGCCTCTACCTCTGGAAATCCAACGAGTTCCTCGGACAATACACGTGCCCCCTCCAGCTCAGCCCCTCGCGCATCTCGACGGCGCGCCGCAACTCGTGCGACAAAGTTAAAGGTCTCCTGGTGGGCCTGATTGCCGCCAACCTCGTGGTCATGATGCTCGACGTGACCATCATCGGGCTGGAGTACGCCGGCCTGCACCAGGTCCAGCTCAGCTACAAGACCTTTGTGTACGCCCTGAAGCTGAAGATCGAGCTCAGCATCCTGAACCAGCTCGTCGGCTTCGTCCGCCGGGTGCACAGACTGCAGACCGAGGCGGACGGCGCGGTGGGCCTCGAGAGGGAGTGGGTGACTACGATGGAGACGACGTTTGCTACTCCGTCATATCAGGCGCCTAATGAAGTTAGTGGAGTAGTCAGTTCAGATGGACAGGGGCCCTAGATAGATACACCAGACTTGTTGTTTTCGAAGAATTCACAATACATTCCCGTCACTCCCTCCCGGTCCATAACAACCATCACTGCCAATGCTGGAGAACAGTCTCGGACTCCCGCAGCTGCGAACAGCGAAGGCTACCTTCCCAGATGATTCGCCCTCTTTCGGGATCTTTTGCCTCGGGGTTGTAGTCCCCAAGCTCCGAGCCGTTCAGATACACACCCTTGGGTCGCTCCGTGAGCGGTGGTGGGCCACAGTCCAGAGCAGCCGCCAACACGTCGCGAGCAGACTTCTGAGGCGTGCGCCAGGAGCCATTCGGGTACAGACGCACCAAGAGCCGGCCTAGCCAACCTGCAAGGACACCAAACACGAGGAACCGAATGATCCAGGGGCTGTGGCGGCCGATGTCGGTGCCCATGCCGCCGGGATCGACAGCAAGGACGGAGACCTGGTTGAAAAGAGGATCTTTGTCCAGCCGTCTCTGAAGCTCGTGGCTGTTACATGTAAACCGGTCAGTCATGTGAGATCTCCAAGCAGCATGGCCAATGAGAAGCAAAGACCGCCTACATCATGGCAGCCCCGCACATCTTGGAGGCACCGTAGCGGCGGTACGCAGCCGTCCACTTGTCCTTCTGCTCGTCCGCCGTGGAGCTCCAGGTACCCTTGGCAATGGGCTCGAGGTCGTCGGTGATCATTGTCTTGTTCTTGTTGTCTTTGAACGATCCGTTCATGACGTTCTGCGGATGTTCGGGGCTGCATGTCTCTCAGCAATGGAGAAAACGATGTGGCGATGGGCTACTTGCTCTTGGGACCAACTGCTAATCCAGACAATCCTCCCCGTCTGACGGTCCATACTCTGGAGGAGCAAAAGGGTAAGCAGCCAGTGGCCGAGGTAGTTGACCACAAACGTCAAGTCGAGACCATCTTCGTTCCACGTCTGCGTGTCGTACTCTTCGAAGCCCGCATTGAGGATGATGGCGCTGATGGGCGGGATTGTCCCAGCTTGGACGCGTGTATTGATGGTGGCGGCGGCCTCGCGCACGCTGCTGAGTCGCGACAGATCCAACGCAACCTGTTCGTGAGAGGATGATGAGCCTGCGGACCCAAGAACAGCATGGAGTGTGGATGCGGACCTCGCGTCCCGCACGCTGAAAACACCGTGGTAGGATTTCAGATCGGGAGTCGACACCAGACGCGACACGATGGCGCTGCCGAGGCCGCTGTTCGCGCCCGTCACCAAAATCGTGCCTTTCTTGTTTGACATTGTGGTTGGCGTTGCGTGCATTGGTTGCAAGAGGGTTCCGGGTGCGGAGATGTAGATCATCGAGAAAGTTACAGGGGTAAGGTGGTACCCCTTGCTTGGGCCAAGTGGACCGTGTCAAAGGATGCATAACCAACAAGCCAATGAGACGGTGCTGTATTTTGGCTGGAGCAGCATCGCTGTTAGAGGATGGCTGATGACACAATTAACAGCCAACTGCACCAGTCAAACGTCTTGAACGCCAGTTATTTTTCACCACCCCTTTCGCATATGCCATGATACTGACAAGAACTTGAGCCATTTCCACATCTCTTGTCGCAATGTGGCCCTTTTCCAGCTACCCAGAACACTCGCCCTCCGACGTCCATGGTAAAACGTATGACTACATCATCGTGGGAGGCAAGTACTCGATAACCCAACTTTCATCACGATTGGTAGAGCTTACTGATGCCCTAGGCGGAACTGCTGGCTGTGTCATTGCGTCGCGCCTGTCAGAAGACCCGGATGTCTCGGTACTGGTGATTGACAAGGGTCACGTCCGGGACAATGTGGTGTCGCGTATGCCCCTTCTCAGCCAGAACATGTTCCTCGGCGACGTTCTGCAAGTCCAGGGAGACCGCTGGTCCGAGCCGATCACCGGCGCCAACGGGAGGAGGAACCGGCTGTGGGCCGTCGAAGGTATTGGGGGCGCCTCGCGCATGAATGCCATGCTGTGGACGCGGGGGTATCCTGGAGACTACGCTGCCTGGTCCGAGTTGGGTTTGACCGACTGGAATTATGAGAAGCTAGAGCCGTACTTCCGGAGGATGGAGAATGCGGTAGCCCATCCGGACTCTAAGGCGAGGGGCCATGAAGGTGACTTACCCAACTTTGAAGAGTGCATGGGAGACATAAACCCCGGGTTGCTAATCTTGCACTCGCAGGACCCATGGAAATGCGACAAGTTCCGATCCCATTCGTATGGACCAAGTAGTGCGTTTCCTGACCAACTTAACCAGCTCCCTCACCTAACGTGACAACTTAGTTTCCGACAAGCCGTACAAAAGCTTGGTCTTCAGTCCGGAAAAGACATCAACGACCCCGCGGCACCGGCCATGGGCTTCTTCGATCTCGATGTGGTCATCGACAAGCGTGGAAACCGAGTGTCGGCCCTGTCAGCGTACTTGAACAAGGTGACGGCCCAAAAGAGACGAGACCGTCTTACTATCTGCACCGGCGCCGTGATATTCCGCCTGGAAGCCGACGCGCAAACGGGAACCATCACTGGAGTCCATATCCGATCTGCGAAAAGCACACACAGCGGCGAGTTCTTCGTCAAGGCACGTCGCGAGGTGGTCCTCTGCGCTGGTGCGGCATGCACTCCCCAGCTCCTACCGTTGAGTGGTATTGGACCAGCGGCCTCGTCAGAGAGTCTTGGTACCCCGCTTGTCAAGGCACTCCCGGCAGTCGGTGCCACGCTGTTCGACCATTACAGCATGCCCATCATGCTCGAGGTCCCCAAGAAGGAGACTTTTCATCTCCTCGAGTCGGTCTGGGGGTTATGGCACATATTGATTTGGCTTTTCTCTGGAAAAGGCTTCTTGGGGCTCGGCTCCATGTCGAATACTGTCTACCTTCGGTCCGACGCTATCGACGAGGAAACAATGCAAGTCAAGGACCATGACGACGGGGGGCACGACAGGCTGGGTGCTTCCCTGTCGCGCAATGTGCCGGATATTGAGGTCATGTTCATGCCGAACAGCGCCGTCGAGAGGGAAGTCCCGGGGCGTACACTGATGTCCCTGTACCCTACACTGGTGCAGCCTCAAGGGTCGGGGCGCGTCGAGCTGGCCAGCAAGGACGTACTGGACCAGCCACGGATAATCTACCCGATGTTCAACAACGAGCATGATATTGCCACGGCGAGAATGGCTGTCCGTTTCGCCATGCGGCTGGCCGAGGAGTTGCAGAACTCGGATTACCCTTATCCGGCAAAGCTCCTGTTTGCTCCCGGCCAGGATCCGACGGCCCTGGAAGAGTGGGAGAAGGCCGCGCCGGCTGAGTACGTTCCTGTTGCGGGTCAACATGCCACTCTCAGTCGCGAGCAAGATGCCTCAGTCAGACTTGAAAGGGGAATGAGCAAGACATGGAAGACAGTCACCGACGACGAGATTGACGACTACATGAGAAGAGTCAGCCACACAAGTCTGCACTTCTCGGGCACTTGTCCCATGGCCGTTGACGAGAGGAGGGGTGTCGTCGACCAGCAGCTCCGTGTCTACGGGTTCAGCAACTTGAGGATTGCCGACACCAGTGTCTTCCCCAAGATTCCCAGCTGCCACACCATGGCGCCGGTGATGGCCATGGCGAAGAGATGTGCTGAGTTTGTCAAATCCACATGGAATGGGAAGAAGTCACAGTAGCCAGATTGGTTTCTCTGATGTTTCATATTTGTATTAAGTCTTTATCTGTGCTCTATATAAAGGGAGTACTTACAACACTATTTACTTTCAGATAACAAACTACTTTCAAGCAGCAAAGGCTTCGTTTAGTTCAGAGCATCTCGAATCCCGGCAAGTACACCTCTTACAACATCCTCGGAGATGAGCTTCTTGTTGCCTTCAAACTCCAACTCCAACTTGCCGGCCTTGGTCGGTGTTGCATAAATCTCCGGTCGTACACGCGGCGGCACGGCCCCCTCGTAGAAGGAGATGGTGCTGGGGCGACCCAAAAACGTGAAGTCGCCGTCCTCCTGCTGCTGGAATGCAGTCCGCCAACCAAAGTCATTGACTGCCTCAGGCCAGTCAGTGCAGTTCTTGATCATCTGCACCATGCCGACGGCTTCGTGAGCCGAGTCTTGGATGAACTGGGACTGAAGACGGTGTGCCAAAGTGGAGACGGTATCTCCTGCTTTGACGGCGATCCGGATGGGGACTTCGGTCATGGTGGGGCCCACAACGTTCTGGAGATGGCCGGGGAGCATGGAGCGGCCCGTGACCAAGCGGCCCAACACGATTTCCTGTTGCTTGAATTGGCGCGACAGCACGAGGGCACAGGCGGCGTGGAACAAGGTGGCCACAGACACGCCATCCTGGTTTTGGCTGAGCTTGCTCGGCATCTCGATGGTCTCCTTCAGTGTCAGGCGGTTCTCGGGGTTACAGAAAGCAGCAGCGTCTGGGCCGGAGAGATCTGTCTTCCAGCAGGGGGCCGGCGATCCTTGAAGTCTCGACCGCCAATATTGCTGACTTTCCTCTCTTCTCCTCTCGCTGTGAGCAATGTACTGGCTGAAACTTGGGCCGAGAGGCAACGACGAGTCCTGAATGTAGAAAGACGAGAGCGTCTCAATGACGGAGTCCCAGCTGAAGCCATCGAATTGGGCGTGGGAGATCCTGAGTATGAACTTATGCTTCCCTGACGCGTGTTTGACCACAATGACCCGGATGAATGCGCGACCCAGAACGCGCGGTCGCTTGATGTCTTCGGCACATATCGAGTTGACCAATGCCGTCATATCCCCGTCGCCAGCCTCAACTACGTCGCATGTCGGCTTGAAGTCCGACAGCACAACTTGCCAGAACCGGTTGTTGGCGCGAACGAAGACTGTGCGTAGTATATCGAAATGGTTAACGAGTCTCACGCAACCCTGCTCCAGCCTGGCAAAGTCCACATCGACAGGCAGGTCAAAGATCCAATGCGGATATCGTCCCGGCGGGTCCTGCAACGCATCCTTGACGGAATGCTCTTGGAAATCCGTGGCGGGAAGCACGTCCCTGACGGATTGCAGTCCCCCTTCAACGTGAGGGGCTACGTGTTGCTCCAGGAAGTCGCTTGTATTGTCCGCCTTCAGCAAGGAGAATGGCGCCGGTAGTGAGTGTGTCTCATCCTTGTGGACTGTGGCCTCCTTAACTATGAGTGCCAGGTCAGACAGTCGCGGCGCCTTGAAGATGTCGGCAACCGTCAGCGAAAGCTTCTGTCCGCGTGCGGCGGCGACGAGACGCATGGCGGCAATGGACTCGCCGCCGATCCGGAGGAAGTTGCTCTCGGCGCTGATACTGGCCGGGTCGATCTGAAGGACGGAGGACCACAGCTGCTGCAGCCGCTTCTCCATTTCGCTGGCGGGCATGCGTCGCTCTTTGCCGCGGGACTGTAGTTGGGCGAGGTCTTCTAGGGTTTTGGAACTGCCGAATTCCCGCAATTCCCGACGGTCGGTTTTGTTGGTGGTGGTCATGGGGATCTTGTCGATTTCGATGTACGCTCCCGGGACCATGCTGGAGAGCTCGTTAGTATTGATATGCGGGGTTGAAGAAGGGAAACTTACTATTGCGGAACGCGATCTGGCAACCGCTCGAGGTCGTCAGTATTTGCACCAGAATCGACTTCACCTCCTCACGCGTCTTGCCCTCTTTGGAGGCGCTCAGAAACACCGCGAGAATGGGGTTGTTGCTGTTCTTTGGCGTAATGATCTCGGCGGCAACACTACAAAGACTCGGGTCTCGGAGACAAGCGCCAACATGATACTCGACCTCAGCCAACTCGATTCGCTGACCCCGGAGCTTGACTAGTGCATCCTTTCGGCCGATGAAGTCCAATGATCCGCCAGAGTTGTAGCGCAGAAGGTCGCCCGTCATGTAGAGTGTCCCTTGCCGACCTGGGTGTTGCTCCGTTCCGCGTACGAGCCAAGCGGGGCTCTTGATATAGGATGCAGCAGTCTTGGATGCGTCGCCGAAGTACCCTTGACTCACCGTCGGGCCCTCTATGACGAGCTCGGCAACGGTTCCGATGGCAGCGAGGCGGTCCGGGTGGCCGGGCTGGACCAACCAAGTCGTCGCGCCATAGGAGTGGCCGACGTGGTTGTTGCGCGTCTGCGGGTTCAGGCGCGCAAACGAGAGGGCCTGGGCGCACTCCGCGGGTCCGTAGATACCGATCACGGTCTCGGCCTGCGTCCAGCGGCCCACCTCCTTGTTCTGAATAGGCTCTCCGCCCATCGCCAGAGTGCGAAGCCCCCGGCATCGTCGCGGGGTCCAGCGACCGAGCGACCGACGGGGTGAAGTAGGTGTAGTCGCACCCCATGCGTTCGAAAGCCCCCGCGATGTCGTTGCGGCGGCCCGACTCGGAGGGGATGCAGAGGCAGCCCCGGCGATAAGGGTCTGCAGGTGGTTGGACCAGGAGACGTCGAAGTTGTACGACACGAAATCGAAGACGCGCGTGCCGCGGCGGATGTGCAGAATGTCGCGCTGGTGTGCCGCGGCCGAGGCGAAGTTTTTGGTGGGTCGTCACGATGCCTTTGGGGACGCCGGTGGAGCCGCTGGTGAAGACGATGTAAAGTACGTCCGTGGGGGAAACCCCAGGAAGGCGTGGGGTTTCGGTAGGGTTCGAGGGGCAGAGTTCCTTTATGCGATATTCATCGACAGTAACCACTTGAGCGTCGGAGAGGCGGCTTGCGAGCGACGAGTTGCCAGTTGATGAGATCACCAGTTTGGCGTCGACCTGCTGAACAATGGACCTCAAACGCGCCTCTGGCTGAGTCGAGTCCATGGCTACACAAGCCGCCCCGGCTCTCATCACCGCCAATGCTGCTACGGGATACCACATGGACTTCTCGAAGCACAGCGGAATGATCGACCCGGGGCCAGCTCCGAGAGACACCAGATGGAGGGCTAGCTTGTAGGAAAGGTCATCGAGCTCTGCGTAGGACAGGTTCCCGTTCCAGGCACATATGGCGGCATCTTGGGGTTGGCGCTTCATGGTGTCGCCAATCAGATCATGCACACAGGCAGATATAGTTACTGGAACAATAGAGTTCCAGTTCCAGAGCTGTGCCAGATCATGGGTGCTGACCGTCTCGATATCTTCCACTTTCTGGGTATCTGAGGTGCAGATTTGGCGTATGACATGCTCGAACTGGGCTGCTATGCGTTCCATCTGGACCGCATCAATGACGTTGGAATCAAAGCTTATCTCCAGCTCGATGCCGCTGCTGGTGGTGAGCTGGCACATGACCATGACGGCGTTGGGGTTGAAGTCGTCCAGCCCGTTGCGGCTCGACAGGGTCTCGGGTGGGGCCAGGAACGGACTCTGAGGATCCTTGTCGACGTAATCTTTGTGACCTGCGGGCTGAACCACGAGCAGGGTGTTGAAACGGCTGCCGAGCTCAGCGCCTCCGCCAAGACGCCGGATATCGAGGAGCTCGATGTGCTCATAAGGGATCATGGAAACCGACTGCTTCTGCACATTGTGAAGAAGATCGTCCAGGCTCTGTATGGGATCAAACTTGACACGCACCGGCACCGCGTTGATCAGTGGCGCGATCATGCGGTCAATACCGGGAAGGTAGACTTGGCGGCCAGTGACCATGGCCCCGAAGACCACGTCATCGGTGCCGGTGTAGCGGGCGGCCAGGATCGACCAGGCTGCTCTTATTACTGCAGTCATTACGTTAGTAAGTGGGATCAAATAAACTCAGGCCGATGGAGAACGAGCACTTACTGGTTGAAGCAGTAGCATCTTTCTTTGGCCAAGTAAAACCACCAATCTGCCGCCGTACAGTACTGTCAGCTTTGGGCCGGTAGTCCTCGCTGGGCAAAGATGGTAACGGCACTGCTTCGGACTCATCAAATTGACTACGCCAGAATTGTGTTGCCTCTTCTTGCTTGACATTCACCACATGCTTGATGAAGGCCTGGAATGGAGCGACGGGGCTTTTGTTGACCTTTACCCGCATAGGCCCTCGCAACTTCACCCAGAAGTAAGTCGATCGAGTATCCGTCATAGATAGCATGGTGTTGAGTCAGAATACAGCAGAGATCACCGGATATTTCGTTCTTAATAAGCGTCAGTCGGGTGAGGCGCTCTCCAAGTCCCATGGACTTGTGCTTGTCACTTTCAAGGTAAGCATCAACAGAGTCAGAAGTGTCCCATTCTAGTGGTTCGTCAACTTGTACTTGGACCAGTCCTTCAGAAGGAATGTCGACGATCCGGTACCGGAGAATGGGCGCGGTGGTGCGGCTCACATTCTCCCAAGCCTTCTTGAACCACTGAATGTCAATGTCGTCTTGAAGACGCAGAAGGAACCTCGCGATGTAAGAATTGTCAGACTTGGCCGTCATCGAGAGGAGCGACTTTTGCACTCCGGTACATGGGAAAGCGTCTTGGATCTTTGAGGCGACAATATCGCACTGGCTGGTGATGGAAGCAATCGCAGTATCCTTGGTGGTGTTCTTCAGCAGTGATAAGGCCCGAACTTCTGCATGTCGGGACTCCGTGTTGGGAGACAAGTTGGTCATAGCTTCAGCCATCTCAGATAGTCGTGGCTTCTGAAGGATATCCGGTACAGTGAGGAGAGTCCGCTAGTACGAGCTAGGGCCGTGAGTCGCATAGCGGTGATAGAATCTCCACCAAGACGCAAGAAACTGCTGTCTGCACGGATCTTGTCGGCTGGGACACGCAACACAGCTGCCCAAAGCCCTTGGAGGCGAAGCTCTGACTCCGTGGCTGGCAATTTGCCATTTTGGCCGCTGCGACCCCCATCCAGCTGCTCTAGAGTCAAGTTGGAGCCCATCTCACGTAGGCGTTTGCGGTCCGTCTTGCCACTGACCGCGAGCGGAATGGACTCCACAGGTATGTAGGCGCTCGAGACCATGTATGTCGGAAGGCACGTTTGCAAGACTTCTTCAATATCACCCATAGTCTCACTGAACCTTGGCACGTCATCTGGTAGTAGTTGGACGAACGCAACAAGTGCAGCTCTTCCCGTCACAGATGGCACCACAACTTCCGCCACCGCCGTAGCCGCCTCGAACTTGGCAGAGAGATACTGACGGAGGTGGTGCTCAACTTCGCCCAGCTCGATTCGCTGGCCTCGCAGTTTGACCTGTGTGTCCTTTCTCCCAATAAAGACGAGATTTCCATCGGCTTCATTGTACTGCACGAGATCTCCGGTCTTGTACAGCCGGCCCTGTCTCCCAGCGATCTTGCCATCCGGGCTTCCCTCAATAGCCAAGTGGGGTTCCCAATAAAGGAGGCAGACGTCTTTTCTGCATCGCCTAGATAGCCGCGACCTACGAGGGGTCCTTCGAGGTACAACTCGCCCACAGCTCCAACGGGGGACAGCCGCTCGCTGGACTTGGGGTCCACAACCCAAGTTGAGGCACCGGCACCCTTGCCGATGGGCAGTGGCGATGGGAGGTTGATGTTCGGGACCTTGTACCAGACCGTGCCCACAGTGCACTCGGCAGGCCCGTAGCCCACAAAGGTGTTGGCGAGCGGCGTCCATCGCGATACATCATCACTTGTGACAGCTTCACCCGCAAGGTAGATGTTCTGCATGGTCGGAACCTGCCCCGGGTCCACCAGACGTGCCGTAGAAGATGTGAGGTAGATATCCGTCGTGCCAAATCTTCTGATGCTGTTCTCCAGGTCGCCCTTCCTTTCCTGCTCGCTCGGAATGCATAGTGTGGCTCCTGCAATGAGAGAGCGTAGTATTCCCAGAATAGCTGCGTCGAATGAGTAGGATGCAAAGTCGTACAAGCGGGAACTGCTGCTCAGAGGCTGTATCGCTTGCTGCTGGTAAGCCATGGCGCTGGTGAAATTTCGATGCTCCATGAGACATCCTTTTGGTGTGCCAGTGCTTCCGCTTGTGAAGACAGCATATAATAGATCAGAGGGCGCTACAGCCGGGATATTTCCAAGCTCGTGATTCGATCCGCTTGCAGGGTCCAACATGAAAGTGGACTCTGGACCCAATACTACTGGTGTAGTGGCGGACTCGCCGAGTTGAGAAGCCAGGGCCTCATTGGCTGCCGAGGCCAGAACAACCACCGGGTTCACCTGTTGTACAATGTCCTTGAGTCGCGACACTGGCAGTGTCGAGTCGAGAAGCAACACTGCGGCGCCAGATTTGAGGACGCTAAGTACGGCGATCGGGACGTACATGGACTTCTCAAAGCACAGCGGGACAATCGTGTTTCGCCTAACGCCAAGTTCGACGAGGTGATTTGCTAAAACGGCAGAGATGCTGTCCAGGCGGCCATATGTCAACTCGCCGTCCCAGGCAGAAATGGCCGTAGCATCGCGATTGTCCTTGGCAGCCTGGGTGATGAGGTCGTGAACACAACCATCGACGCTCTCGAAGGCCTCCGAGTTCCAGTTCCAAATCTGGGCGAGGTCCTGGTCGGTGGTGAGACTCACGTCTCCGAGGCGCGTATCGTCGAGGTCGGAGGTGCATAGTCCCTGCAGTAGATATTCGAAGTGGTGGGCCATCCGGCCGACCGTGTCGCGGCTTATCACTTGCGAATCGAACCGGAACTCCAGCTCCAGGCGGCCCGCCTCGAGAGTGCATATCAAGGTTAGGGCATAAGAGTCAAAGGCGTTGCTCTTGGACTTTCCGTGCTCTGCTTCCGAAACAAACAGACCTGCGCCGTCGTCTTTGACATTCTGCTCCTGGGGCTGGATCACCAGAAGCGTCTGGAACTGACAAGCCTGCTGCGCCTCGGGGCTGATCTGCCTTATGGCCGACAGTCCGGCCTGTTCGTGGGGGATCATGTCGGTGGCCTGCCCCTGAACCGCCGACAACAACTGCAGGACATCAGCCCCGCTGTCTAGCTTGATCCGGACGGGCACGGTGGCGATCGTGGGACCCGCAATCCTTTCGATGCCACCAACAGGGGCTTTGCGGCCAGCCACGACGGTTCCGAACACGACGTCGGCGGAGTTGGAGTAGTGAGAGCAGAGCAGCGCAAAGACGGCGCGGAGCGTGGTTGAGGGGTGGCATTATCTGCTCGCCAGGCGACGTCTTTGATCTGGTGTGTGAATGTCGAGTCCGTTTTGGGCTCGTAGGTGGACCTGGGCAGAGTCGGGAACTGCGCCGCTTCGAGCCCGGAGAACTGGGACTCCCAGAACTTGGCTTCGGCGGACTGGTCCCGGTCTTGGATGTACTTGACAAAGGCTTGGAAGGGACAGGGCCGGATAGGAGTGGCGCCGTTGTAGTAACTTTCCAGAGTTTCCAGGATGCGCGGCATGGTAAGGCCGTCGTAGATGGAATGGTGCATTGTCAGCGCAAAGTAGAAGCACCTGCGGCCATCTGAGGGCGCATTATCCTCGAAGACTGCGCACCTCATAAGACGAGATCCCAAACCCATCGGTGCCTCTTTCTCTTTCTGTAGGTAATTGTTTAAGCTGCTTGCATCTGTCCAACATTCTTGCTCGCGGACAACTGCCTGCACCAGCCCTTGGCCGGGCAAGTCGATAATGCGGGTTCGCAAAATGGGCATGGTCAAGCAGACGGTCTGCCAGACCGATTTGAATCTGGCAATATCAATATGGGGCGCAAGTTCCAGTATGTTCCGGCCGGTGTATGCCCCGGAAGTCTTCATGGTCAGGGCAAGAAGGCCTTCCTGCAAAGGCGTGCAGGGAAACAAGTCCTCAATATCGGTTTCGCTCACACCGCAAAGGGATGCGGTTTGTTCGCGTGCAGACTGATGATCTTGGTTTGCGTTGAGTAGCGTAAAAGGGGCGATAGCATCTTCCTCGCCTACGACTCCCTTGTTTCTCAGAAACTTGGCCATGTCTTCGAGGACCGGGTGCTCGAAGATCTCCGCCACCGTCAGAACCAGCCCCTGCTGCCGGGCCATCCCGACAAGACGCATGGCCTGGATGGAGTCGCCGACCCGCAGGAAGCTATCGTTGGCCGAAATAACCTCGGCGTCGATCTTGAGTGCGACGGACCACAGTTCGCGCAATGCTCTCTCGGCGGTAGTTGTGGGCTCCCGACGCTGATTGCCGGATGCGTTTCTTGGCGGTTCGTAAGCGTCGCCAATCTCGCGGAGCTTCTTTCGGTCCTTTTTGCCTGATGCATTGGTCGGGATGACGGGCACGGGGATGTAGTAGGATGGGACGGCGTACTTTGGGAGAGTAGCGCCAAGCTTGTCGTTCAATCCAGAAGTCATCTTCTCCACTTCTTCCCGAGTTTGTGCGGTGATGTATGCGACGAGGGTGAGGTTCCTTCCATCTTTGGAAATGGCATCCACGACCACCTCGATATCGTTATCGGCGCAGAGAAACTTCCGGATCTGGGTCTCGACTTCTTCGGGAGCAACCAGCTGCCCACGGATCTTCATCTGGGCATCCTTCCTGCCCATATACACCAGGTTGCCGTTGCTGTCATACCGGCCCAAGTCGCCGGTGCAGTAAACGAGATTATGTCTTCCCGGCCGATCTGGCCCGTGGCCGGCGGAGAGGAACGTGAGATCGTCGCGGAAGCGCTGCTTCGTCATGGCCTCGTTACCGATGTAGGCATCAGCGCACAGCGGGCCCTCGAGGGCAATCTCGCCCACTGTACCGAAAGGCACAAGCCGGTCTTGGTTTCGAGGGTCGACCAGCCAGCACAGCGCGGGCTGCTTCGAGTAGACCTGGCCGATGACGCCGGTGTGCCAGGCGTCATCGCAGGCCGTCATGATCGTCGCCGGGTGCTCGGCGGGCCCGTACCAGTTGAGCACGGGGCACTTGCCCTTCCACCGCTGCACATCCTCCTTGACAAGGTTCTCGCCCGACAGCACGAGCATGGACAGAGGTTTGGTCAGGTCGTCCGGGCGGAGTGCCTTGGCGGTGGACGGGGTGATGTTCAGGAAGTCCACGCCGAAGCGGTTGATGGTGGCGCCCAGCCCGTCCATTCGTTCGTACTCGGAGGGGATGCACAGGCACCCGGCGTTGACGAGGGTGGAGATGGACTCGATGGTGCTGACGTCGAAGTCGTACGAGGCGAACTGGAAGACCCGGGTTCCGGTGTGGACGCCGAGGTATTCGCCGTGCGCCTGGATATTGGATGCGAGGGTCCGGTGGCTCCAGAGTACTTGCTTCGGCTCGCCGGTACTGCCCGATGATACTAGTATCGCGGCCGAGTCGCGGATATCCAACTCGGGTAGAGGTGTCAGATTACCACCAGCGTCGGTGGCGCTCTGCTGCAGCAATTGTTCGACGGTGCAGCAGCGGGCGTGTTTCGACACCACTTCCATGCGGCACTCCGAGACCACGGCGAGTATGACCCGGATATTCTTGAAGACCTTCGCCATTCGAAGCTCCGGTACGGCTGTGGACTGTAGCACTGTGACGCCGCCGGCCTTGTAGACGGCCACCTGGACCAACGGCACCCACTTCGACTTTTCCGAGCACAAGGCCACGACAGATCCTTTCGAGATGCCCATGCATACCAGTCTGTGGGCAATGTCAGTTGACATCTCGTCCAACTGGCGATAGGTGAATTGGCCGTCCCATGCATCTATTGCCACAGAGTCCGGTCGCATCTTCGCTGCGGCGGCAATGGCGTCATGTACCAGCACGTTGGTCTCCTTTGGAAGCTGGGCATTCTGAGCCCAGAACACCTCAAGGTCCGCATTGCTGGCCGTCTGGACCGCGTCAAGCCTGTTCACGGCCATAGACTCCGAGCACAGCTGCTCTAGCACCATCTCGAACTGGCAAGCCATGCGGCGCATCTGCTCTCGGTCGATGAGGCTCCCGTCGAAGCTCATGCGCAGGCGCATGCCATCCGGCTTCAGCTCGCAGACTACCTGCAGCGCGTAGTTGTTGAAGGGATCGGTGCCCAGGGTGTTGCGGTTGGACGCGAAGTTGCGGGCCTGGAAGAGCAGGCTGTCCTTATCAAGTCCCTTGCCCTCGGCGACCGGCTGCACTACCAGAAGAGTTTGGATGAGGCGGGGGTCCAGGTCAGCGGCGACGCGGTGGATGTTCTGGAGACCGAATTGCTCGTAGGGCGTCATTTCAATCATGTGGTGCTGCTGTCGGGACAGTAAATCTTCGACCGTCTCGTTCCAGTTGATGGTGATGGCCACGGGGACTGTGGATATGGTAGGGCCGGCGCAGTTTTCCATTCCTGTCATGTTGGCCTGTCTTCCGCTGACTGTCACTGCGAAGATGGCGTCGCTGGCAGATGTGTACTGGGAAGCCAAGATGGCCCAAGCTGAGCGTATCACCGTAGAGGGCGTTGCGCCTGACCTCGGCCACTCTACGGAAATGGCATGTTCCACATCCTGGTCGGCTTTTTGGTGTGTAGGTTGCGGAGGGAAGTGCCGGGAATTGTCCGGCCTCGGTGTTGGAGAGCTGGGTCTTCCAGAAGTCGGCAGCTTCTCCGGGGTCGATCTTATTGATGTGCTGAATGAAGTTCTGGAACGGCGTGATGGTCAACCCGGCTCGGCCCAGGTACTGCTGCTCCAACTCTTCTAGAATCATCTTCAGGGTGTTGCCATCGTAGGTACAGTGATGAATGGTGAATGCGAAGTTGCGGTCGATGAGGGCGGCCCGGCACAGCTCCGTGCCCAGGCCCATCTGCATCTTTTGGTCTTCGTCGAGATATCTGTCCAAGTCAGTAGTATCATCACGACGCAGCGGTAAGTCGTCCAGAACGACTTGCACCAAACCCTGCCCGGGAAGATCAACGATGCGCGTCCTCAGCAAGGGCAGCTTTTGTACCGTGGCTGACCATGCCTCACTTAGCCTTTCTGCGTCGATATTTGGTTGCAGACGGAGCACGCTCCGCGAAACGTACTGGCCGTGCTTCTTGGCACCTAACGCTAGCAGGCCTTGCTGCAGCGCGGTACAGGGGTATACATCCGTGATGGAGGACTCAGGCACTGCACACAACCGCGCGGCATGTCCGCGAGCCGTAGCTTCGTCAATCTTCGGACTCAAAAGTGAGAAGGGAGCTATTGACGGCAAACTGGAATCCGTGTCATCGAACTTGGCAGATTTGGCCATGTCCTCCAGCAGGGGTGACTGAAAGACATCGGCGACAGTCAATGCAAGACCTTGACTACGAGCCGATGCGACTAGCCGCATTGCCGTGATCGAGTCGCCTCCCAAGCGGAGGAAGTTGTCAGTAGCATGGATTGCGTCTGCTTCAATGCCGATGATGTCCGCCCATAGCTGCTGCAGGCGCACTTCCATAGCCGTGGATGGTTTCCTTGCCGCTTTCCGGGAAGGTTGCATGGCGGCCAGTTGGGAATGGGTGAGTAAGCTTCCAATCTGCCGCAGCCGCTTCCTGTCGGTCTTTCCGGAGTGGTTCATTGGGATTTTCTCAATGGGTACATAGACCTTGGGGATCATGTATGGTGGCAGAGTTTTCGACTGGTCCTGCTCGAGCTCATCCACTGGTAATGTCCGCTTCAAGTAGTTGATGACATCCTCCGTGGTGTCCGGTGGACTAACAAAACTGATGAACAGAGCTAGGGTTTCTTTGTCACTGCTCTCTGGGCAGAATATCTCCGCCACCACAGTAGCCTCCAACTTCCCGGTTAAGAAGTCCTGAACGCGAAGCTCGATCTCGCCCAGTTCCACTCTCTGCCCTCGCAGCTTCCGCTGAGAGTCGTGCTTGCGGCTAATGAAGACAACTTTCCCGTCGGCCTCGTACTTGACCAGATCCCCGGTCTGGTAGAGTCGGCCACCCCGACCGGGAACGTTGAGCTCCTCGAAACCGGCATGAAGCCATGGCGGCGTGAAGAAGGATGCTTCGTTCAAGGATACGCCGTTCTTCCCGGCGTACTCGGCCACGATGGGTCCTTCTATACAGAGTTCCGAGATTGCTCCAATGGGAGCCAACTGGTTTCTGTCTTTCGGGTCTACCAGCCAGGTCAGTCCGCCGCTGCTTCTGCCGATCATGCCAGGGATCCAGACATCCTTCTCCACAAGACAGGAGGTTGCGACGGATGCCTCTGCCGGCCCGTACCAGTTATAAACAGAGTCGAGACTCTCAGTCCATTTCATTGCCGTCTTCTGCGACAGCTTCTCGCCCGCAAAGACGATTGTCTTGATGGAGGGAAGTTCCTTGGGATTGAGAGACTCGGACACGGACGGCGTAAGGCATATCCAGTTGGCGCCGAAGTCGTTGATGGCGCCCGCGAGCCGGTTGGTCCGGTCTAGCTCGGACGGGATACAGAGAGTGCCACCCGCAGACAAGGCGGCGAGTGATTCGACCGTGCTCACATCGAACTCGTAACCCGCGAATTGGAACGTCTTGCTGGTTGAGGTAAGACCGAAGGAGGCACTCGCGGCGCGGATGTTGCTGGATAGGGCCTCGTGGTTCCAGAGAATCGACTTGGGGGCGCCGGTCGATCCGGAAGTAAACAGGATGAGAGCCGGGTCCGACGGTAGTGTGGTTTGTGATTCGAGAACATGAAGCCAACCTTCATCAGGGGTGAATTCTGTGACAGACAGGGTGGCCACATGTTCACTGAAGAGGTTCGCATCCACTGACCCTGACATGAGGACCAGCTTTGGCTGCACCGTCTCCACGACTTCAAGCACCCGTTGACTTGACGCGGGGACAGAAATCGGCAATGCGACGGCGCCCAATCTCAGAGCCGCGATCATACACACGACGTGCCAAGAGGACTTCTCAAAGTTCAAGATGACAACAGAGCCCGGGATCACCCCTTTCTGACGAAGACGGTAGGCGAGGCATGTTGATATGTCCCTCAACTGCGGGTATGTCATCTGCTTGTCCCATGATGACAAAGCCAATGCCTCTGGGTCTACTGCTGCCCATTCGTCGATAAGGCTTGTAACAGACTGGTGGACTGCCTCGGGAACTGTTTTGTTCCACTCCCAGATCTGTCCGAGATCATGTTTGGTACGCGGGGTAATATCTTGCAATTTCGACTCGGCGAGTTGCTCGGCGCAGAGCTGTCGAACCAGACGCCCAAACTGTTCCGCAATTCGCTCTACTGCCTCCGGCATGATGGCGCCAGAGTCGTAGTTGATCTGCAGTGTGAGACCCGAGTCTTCCAGCTGGCATATGATCATCATGGCGTACGAGTTGTACATGCCTACGCTGTCTGCATCGCCATCCTTGGCCACGAGCTGAACAGATGGATCTTGAGAGAGCATGGAGTAGTCCGAGTCGACATCCGAGTCATGCGACTCCGTCGGTACACTACCCAGGCTCCCGACAATGCTCTTGGCCTGCGAGAAGAGGCCATCTCCGGATTGACTCGATTCGCGTCGGGCAGGCTGGACCACGAGCAAGAGCTGGAATTGACTTCCTTCCTCGTCGATGCGCTGGATCCGCTGGAGACCGTACTGTTCGTATTGGTTGAGCTCGACGGCCTGCTGTTGCACCTGCTGCTGAAGAGACTGAACAGTCTGGTCCCAGTCGAACCGGACGCGCACAGGAACAGTGGCGATAGTCGGCCCGACAATGTGCTCGATACCTTGAATGGGGGCTGTACGTCCGTTCACGGTTGCGCCAAACCGAACATCGCTCGAGTTGGTATACGAGGCCATCAGCACCGCGAGTGCGGAGCGTACTACCGATGACGGTGTGATACCGGAGCGCGGCCATTGCAGTCCGGACACCGTATAACTGAAATCAAGATTCTGGCCGGGCCGGTAGCTGGGTGATGGGAAAACGATGGCTTCCGAGTCGGCAAGTTGACGTTGCCAGAATGCGGCGGCGTCGGGCGTATCGGCTGCCAACACATGCCGCATGAAGGGCTGGAAAGGGATGAGGGGCTTTTCCGTCCTGTCGTAATACGCCGCCTCGAGGGCATCCAGGATGAGCATCGTGACCCACCCGTCAAAGATGGCGTGATGCATTTCAAGGACGAAGTAGTGGCGGGAGTCCGACGTGACCAGTCCCGGTCGACAAAGGGGAGTTCCCAAGCCCATATGCATTGTATGTTGCATGAATTCGGCGATACCGGAGTACAGACTCAGGGGTATTGATTGGTGCAGTATAACCTGCACGAGGCCTTCGCCGGGTATATCCACGACCCTCGTCCGTGTAATGGGGGTCTGGAGATTGATCTTCGCCCAAGCCAGCTCGAAGTTACTCAGATTCGTCGTGACCGGGAGCTCGTATACTGTCCTAGAAACGTAATCGGTTTTATTGTTCTTCAACCCCTCACTCTTCATCGACGTTGCGAGCATGCCTTCTTGTAGCGGCGTGCATGGATATACATCTTCAATATCTGTTGGCTCAACCCCGCAGATCTTGGCAACATCTTCGCATACACTGGCGGAGTCTCTAGTGCCCTTTAGCAACGAAAACGGTATGATACGGTCGTCTTGCTTGGGGGATTCTTGAACTCTGCAAACTTGAGCGAGCTCCACCAAAGTCTGTGTCTTGAACACATTCGCGACCGTCAGAACGATGCTTTTCTGCCGCGCTGCTGCCACCACGCGCATTGATGTGATGGAGTCGCCGCCAAGACGCAGAAAGTTGTCCTGGGTGCTGATGCGAGAGACCTCCAAGCCCAGGACATCGGCCCAGATCTGGCGCAGTTGTCGCTCGATATCGTTCGAAGGCTCCTGATATTCCGTGACGGACATGATGGTGGACTGCAAGCTGACGATCTCCTGCCACTTCATGGCGCTGCCAAACTCTCGAAGGCGCCGCCTATCCACCTTGCCTGTCGACGCCACCGGGATCTCGTTGACCGGCAAGTAGGCGCTCGGGATCATGAAGGCCGGCAAGACCTCCCGCAATTTCTCCGCAAGACCGTCCATGAGCCTTTTGATGTAGTCAGTGTCGTGGTTCTTCGTCACGACGAATAAGGCCAGAGAGGCGACATCGGTGCCCTGCGGAGTTATCACATCCACAATGATCGGGAGGGCGTCGTTCAGACCGGCGCGCACGTGGTGCTCCACGTCCCCGATCTCGACTCTCTGCCCCCTGATCTTCAGTTGCGAGTTGTCCTTGCGGCCAACGAATAGTATGGTCCCGTCGGGCTTGTACTTGACTAAATCTCCCGTCTTGTAGAGCCTGCCGCGTCTACCTGGGTGACTCTTGCTTCCCGCCAGCAGCCACGGCGGATCGTGGATAAAAGCGGAGGCAGTCTTTTCGGGGTCCGACAGATAGCCCTGACCGACGAGGGGACCCTCGAGGTACAGTTCACCCACGGCGCCTTGGGGAGCTAGTTTGGTGTTGTCATTGGCGTCGACGATCCATAGAGAAAACGCGACCCCTTCGCCAAGATCCGGTCGGTCTTCTAGGGCGGGGCTGATTTCGGCAAAGGCGCACTTGAAGGTGCACTCAGTCGGCCCGTATGTGTTTACTGAGTACTCCTGTTAGCCATCATTCTATCCTTAGGAATTATACCGACGATTGCCGATCATTATTCGTGGTGCCACTTACATAGCCTGACTTGCCCAGCCCATTGCGTCACGTTCTCCCGATAGGGCATTTCGCCACTGAGGAGAACCGACTTGAGACTGGGTGGGATCGGACAGACCGTCCGAAGAACAGTCGGGGTGATGTTTATCAGCGTCGCCTGGAACTTGGTGATAGCCGCGGACAGATCCGTCAGCATGTCGTCTTCTGACGCGATGCAGAGGCACCCGCCGGCGCATAGCGTGTTCAGGAAGTTGCTCCAGGCTACGTCGAAGGAGTAGGGCGCAAAGTCAAAGACGCGCGAGTCCTTAGTAAATCCGAGCGCTTTGCCTTGGTAGTGGACGGCGCTCCTGACGTTGGCGTGGCTGATGCAGGCGCCTTTGGGTTGGCCTGTTGTTCCTCTGCGATGGATGAGGGTCAGAAAAGGGGCAAAGTGTGGGGTGCATCGACCTCTTTGGAGATGGCTTTCCTGCGGCCAAGCCCTGGATGTCAAAGGAGGTTACTCACGATGTGAATGAGATGTAGACTATGTCTGACGGCGAAACCTCAGGCAGTTGTGGTACAGTCTCTTCGGGGACGGGAGTCTTTAGCAGAGTATCGTCAAGCTGCACCACCGGAACACCAGCCAGTTGAATCGCTCTCGCATGATAATTTGCAGATGCGACGACCAAAGTAGGCCGCGCCTGTTGCACAATGGACCGCAATCTGGAATCGGGCTGAGTGCCGTCAAGGGCGATGGCGCTGCATCCGGCCTTGATGACAGCCAACATGGCCCCGCATGTCCATCGTGACTTGGGGAAGAGCAGCGGTATGCTCGATCTGGGGGTAACGCCCAGTGTAATGAGCCTATTTGCTAGTTTTGTCGAAATCTCATCCAGTTGGGAGTAGGTGAAGTTGCCGTCCCACGCGCAAACTGCCAAGGCCTCAGGCTGCGTCGTAGCAATCTCGGCGATGAGGTCATGAACGCATCCTTGGATCTGGCCCGGCACGGAGGCATTCCTTTCCCAGATTTGGTCAAGTTCCAGCTGGGACAGTGACGATGAAGCTATTTCCTGCGATTTGTCCATATTGAACTTTTGGATGTTGTGCTGGTGCGTCTGGCAAGAAAGCGGCCGCGTATGGGTCTGAATCTATAACTGCATAACCTGTGGTGTGAATATAATTTGGAGTTGAGTCTCATACAGCATGGTCACTAACTGTCAGGGCCCGAAGGACTTTACGGCAACATCCGCATTCTGCGATACCCGTAATCGCAATAAGTCAGACGAGACAGGGATGACGCTTGCCGAACCCACGGTGCTATCGGCATTGAAGCGCGGTGACCATCTACTAGTATGTAATCAATATCTTATCGAATCAGTCTATACGGCGGGTGGATCTGGTGCTGCAAAGATCGTCGGTAACACCCCAGCACCTCGTGTTGGGCTAGACCGCCTCACCATTGGGGGTAAATAAGCTTTTTCCACGGTGGATCCTATTCCCCTTTTTGGGTCTCATTGGGAACTCGAGTAACAGCTAGGTCCCCATCAGAGAAGTAAGCATGTCATCAACGCTTTGGATCTTGTCTCATGAAGATGATTGTTATGTCATATTGGTGTTCAACACCCGGAGGTGGACTAATCTACTCTAAAGGCCCTTAAGGGGCGACTCGATACAAGGTGACTCGATACGACGCAGCGTCAGCCATGAACCGCAGAGTATGGCAGTTGCAGCAGCAGTCTGCATCTTCGAGACGCAGCATGTAGATCACCAAGTAAGATCCCGAACGGGGCTCAGTCGGCCCCATCCACAAGTGGGCATTTTGTTCTAGAAAAAGTACCCTGCACCGACCTTGGCCATTCCCGCAGCGGTCCTGACTCGCCAAATAGTATCGGGGACTGGGGGCGAGTAACAATGGCTTGACACCTCGGAATAGGCGAAGCTTCAATTCAGTACACGATGATTCCATACCATAGCAATAAATGGATAACTTGAATTCGACGCAAGACAGCAAGTGCACCATTTCAGCCCATGCACTGCACTTGAGGCCCCAAAGACTCTGCAACGACAAAACATGTATACCCAACTGGATTTCTCGCGCTTCCACGGCCCAGACGCCAAAGACCGAGACGAGTTCTGCCGCGCTCTCGTGTCGGACCTCAAGCAGTACGGCTTTGCCAGACTGGTGAACCATGACGTACCTCCGTGTGATATCCAGAAGGCTTTCGAGACAGTAAGCCCCAGGCTACGTACATAGGTGTTGTGTTCGTGCCCGCTCGCTGACCAATCATCTAGAGCCGCCGGTTCTTCAAGCTCCCCGTAGATGAGAAGCTTAAGTCTCCGCACCCGCCAACGACACACCCACATCGAGGCTACAGCGCCTTTGGGGTCGAAAATGTGTCAGTCGTGTCAAACCACAGCTCGTCCAAGGCCATGCCGTTTCTGAAGGACATGAAGGTTGGTCATGCCACAGCTCCGCTGATTACTCAGCCAGCTTACCAATCCCATATAGGAGTCCTATGATATCGGCTCCGAGCACGACCAGCTGTACAGCAACATTTGGCCGCCGGCGGGCGTCTACGACGCCTTCCAGCCCACCTTCACGTCCTTCTTTGAGGTGTGCTACCGCGCGCAGCTGGCAATCCTCGAGGCCATATCTATCGGTCTCGGGCTCCCTGCGCAGAAATTAGGTGAACTCCATGTCGACCAGTCCAACGAGCTGCGGTTGACCCATTACCCGGCCGTGGCGCGGGATGAGTTTGGCCATTCGACTCGGATTGCGGCGCATACCGATTTCGGGACGATCACGCTCTTGTTTCAGGATAGCGTTGGGGGTTGCGTAAGTTGCATCATTCCATTTAGTGTTTCCACACCAGACAAAAGGACCTTGGATTTCCCCTTACCCTCTGGATGAAAGCTAAATCTCGGGTGTTCAGAAGCAGAGACGCCACCCGGCAGCGGGACATTTGTCGATGTGGCCAGTGGAGGCCAGCACGAGTGCATCGTCAACGTCGGCGACTGCCTGGCCAAGTGGACAGGGCTCAACAGCGTATGCCACCGGGTCCACTTGCCGGAAAAGGACGGTGATTCGAGTGGGCAGCAGGACATTGTCGACGAGAGGTTCTCGATTGCCTACTTTGGGAAACCAGACCGGTCGGCAAGTCTGCGGCCGCTGTTGGGCGAAGCAAAGGTATCAAGCTATATGACAGCGGGAGAGTTCCAGAACATGAGGATCCAGGGGACATATTAGGGAGTTATCTATAAAAAATGAAAAAGTGTTTGCTAAAACGTATAGATTGTGCCTGATAAGGGGTAAGCTGCACTGTCTCCGAGTAAACCCGATAAATACGAGCTTGCCTGTACGAGCTCACCTCAAGCTACACCAGACTTTGGCTGGGCAATGACGCGATGTCCCACAAACACCGTGCCTGCGAAGCCAACTATGCAGCAGATGGCCCCGATGAGAAACGGGAATCCTAAATACAGCTGCACATTCCACTTGATCACCATGGCGAAAGCTCGGTTGAGGAGCAGTGCCCCAGCCGCCGCCGCGACACCGTCAGCGACGGCGATTACGGTGTAGAGGACGGCTACATGTTGTGGGCTGACCAAATCCGTTATGACGGACTGAAGGGCTGGCCGCGTGCAGCTGCCGAGCGAGAACAGTAGAAGACCTGTTGAATCTTTGTTAGCGAAATCCTTCCAGGGAGTTTAGTATAAAGGGGAACAAACCTAGGATGAACAGGTAGAACGTTTGAGCAAAGGCCATGAGAAAACAGCCAATAGTCTGAATCAGAAAGCTGTACTGCGTGATGTACAGGTCTATCTTGAAAGACGAGATGTGGAACCTGAGTTGTGTGACTTTTTTGGATGACAGGCAAGATGACGACCATCAATACCAGGCTTTCGAACGCTTTGACAGACAGGACACGGCTGGCCTAAGGCATGTTAGAAGAGTTAGGCGTCACATTTGTAGGGGCAACAGTAGACTAACCGAGGCTATAGACATGTCAAACTTCTCAGGGATGTACTGGAGTGTCAACTCTGTCATCGGGGTGTTGAGCTTGGCCAGTGGCACCGCTGCTAGTAGCACAAAGACGCGGCGATCCTTGAACAGTTGTGTGGCGATGCTCCAGCTATGGCGCAAAGTGTCCCTGAGACTGCTCACATTATCCTCATCTAGCTCGCTGTCACAGTCGGATAGTACCTCCGCAGGAGCCTCGGGGCGAATGAGGGCCAGAGCGACCAGGCAGAGGAGCCCAAGGGGTATGCTGAGGAAGATAGGGGCAAACAGCAGCCCCCGGTCAAGAAACCAGGCCGTCACCAGGATGGAGACGATGGTGGCGATAATCTGCCCGCCAGTGAAGAGGAAAAACACGAGGGACCTGCAGCCAGTGTGAGCAACGTATCCGGAGCCAGGTCAAAAGTTTGATACACTCACCTATTCTCAGCCGGAACCCGTTTGCTAGCCATGGAGTAGATGACAGAGGTGTAAGTCGGCGTTCCACCCCCAATCGCCCTGAACAGAGGCGAGAGCACCGCGACCCAGATTGGGAACACGGTCCCGTAGTAACACACGACAGCCAACCACGCGCAAGAGAGCATGTACCCTACGACATTGATCCCGGCGATAAAGCGCTCGCCCCAGCGTTCCACGACGAGGCCGTAGGGCAGAGTCAGGAGCAGCCCGACGACGGCCTCCAGGGACGAGAGGTAGCCGCGGAGGTGGGCAAGGCGCTCCTGGATCTCGGGCGACTTGCAGAGGTGCTCCGGGATGAAGTCGCCGTTGCCGAGGAGGGTGTCGGCGTTGCCATTGTCCTGGAGATACTGCTCACGGCAGATGCCGAGCTCCAGCAGCCTCACGACAGCGACGTACCGGGCGACGTCGGCGAAGGCGTACAGAATCAGGAACACAGTAGACAAGACAGCGGTCCGCGCGGCATCCTTGGTCCAGCCGCCAGGGTCGGAGTCGGGCCTGGTCAGCGTAGTCGGGGGTTCGCTAGGTTGGGCCCCTTGCAATAACGGTGCCGTCTCTGTGGGTTTCGCGGCCGTGGTCGCTACGTGTTGAGTCCTCATTTCGATTTGCTTCTGTGGTATCGCAAGTTGAGAAGAAAGAGGATTCTTCTGGAAGGACTTTTCGACGAGACGATATCCATTTGCTAGGTTGCGACCAAGACCGTGGGCAGGGTCAATACTGGTACAAATTCTTCTTTTCCCGGGTACTTTTAAAGATAAGGGGCCCCGGGTCCTGGGTCCAGAACCAGCTTGGCGGGCGATCCCCGCTAAACGAGCTGTCGTCGGAAGTAGACCCCGCGTGTTTCGACGCGAAAGTATTTTGGAAAAGCCCAGAAGAAGAGGAGTATTCAAGGGGAGTTTCCAATTATATTCTGCCAAGGATTGGCTGGTCGAAAGCCGGGACAAGGCGCCAAGTTGCCTGTTGACGACTAGGCACTGTAGAAGTCGGAGCGCTGAAGAAAAGCTGCAGTGGGAAAATAACAAAAACGACCCCGCTGAACAAGGTCCGGGGCCTACTGCCAGACCGACGCATCGGGAGCTCATGACACGAGCATTCTCCCCACTCTGTCACAGCAGTTGCCCCGAGCCAAAGATATGGGTGCGTGGTCAATGGAGCGAGGCTTTTCTTTTCCAGCTTCACCTTCCTTTCAATTCAAAGCCCATGGGGAGATTTGCAGGGAGAACCATGAGTTAGCGGTGGAAGGATTGTTCGTACTGGGGCAATTGAGTGGGTAAGAGTCAAGAGTCATTCATTCGGTGCTCACCGCACTCAATCGCGTCGCCAACGACTCAAGCCAATCCGGAGAGGTTCTTCTGGAAAGGTACTTTCTGAGCAGTCTGCCACCAATGTCACATCAATAGCAATGATCATTTGCCATGGTTTGTCCTGCCGAGCCCGTTTTTTGCTCACCTCTTGTTCCAGGCCAAATCCCTGGGCTGGCATGCTGTTAGATCTCTGTCAAACCTTAACTGAACCCGGAGAAGTCCATTGGCAAAATGTGCGACGTCGCTTTCAATGCGACTCTCGTTTTTGCGCAGGATGATGGGTCAATCTAAGAGCAGTGTGCAAGCGCCATCTACTCGGTATATTGCCAGTATCACTACTGCGCCTTGATGACACGTTGTAGTATCACCACCAAAGTCCAGCAACGCTAAAATGTCGACACCGGATCGCCTCACATTCATCGGCGGGGGCCATCTCGCCCAGGCCGTCATCAGCGGCATCTACTCGTCCAACACCAGCTGGAAAATGCGTGCCCCATCTCCGTCACGGCCCGGCGGACGGAGCACATGGAGCAGCTGAAGCAGAGCTACCCCAAGGCTTTTGTAACGACGAACAATCTTCATCCGGCCATCTGGGCAGCCGGCGGCAGCAACAGCGGTGCGACGGCACATGTCGTTTTCATCTGCACCCGTCCCGAGGAGGTGCCTCAAGTGTGCCAGGAGATAGCCAGTACTCTCGAGACGCTCAAGGGGCCAGCAAGGCCGATTGTAGTCACCATGTGCCCTGGCATCTCGGTCGCTCAGCTCCAGAGCTGGCTGCCCAAGGGAACTCCGATCGTGCGGTCCATGCCCAACCTGCCCGTCACCTGTCGCGAGGGCGCCACTGCTCTCTTCCCCAGCGCAGATGCAGTCTCGACAGTTGAGCTCGTGGCATCGGTGCTCAGGGAAGTCTCGCCGGCCGTGAGCGTACTCGAAGAGGAGTCGCTGCTTGACGTGGCCGCCTCCATCTCGGGGTAAGACTTTTATTTCGATAACGCCTTTCTCCAGCCTTGCACTAACATCGGCTTCCAGCTCGGCCCCTGCCTACTTCTACTACTTAATCGAGTCCCTCGTCTCTGCTGCCGAGTCGCATGGCATGAGCATCGCGACCGCCCGGAACTTGGTAACGCAATCTTGTCTGGGCTCCGGCATGCTGTCGAGGGACACGGATAGGCCCATCCAGGTCCTGCGGAAGGAGGTCTGCGTGCCGGGCGGAAGTACGGAGAAGGCGGTTGCTCACCTCATGGAGAGCCGGTTACGGGGAGATAGTTCAGGGCGCGGTGGACAGGAGTTTGAAGGCGAATAGGGAGATGCGATACGTTGAGAATGTTGAAAGCAAGTTATAGAATCGTCGCGTAAAAGAGTTATGCTTAAAAGACAAATGTTTTCTGCTGACTAGAGTTTCCTGTTGTTGTAGCTGCCGTCTATCAGTTAGTTGAATAGTTATGGATGAGTAAAGTAACTATGGTTTCGAGATACTCCTAGGCTATGAGTCTATCCGAGATTCTGCAGATTAGCCAGCTCGTAATAGTGCCCCTTCCTCCGAATCAGCCCCTGGTGTGTCCCGCTCTCCACGATCCGTCCCTGGTCAAACACGAAGATCACGTCAGCCTTCTGCACGGTACTGAGCCGATGCGCGACCGCGATCGTGGTCCGGCCCTTGGCCGCCGCATCTAGGGCCGCCTGCACCACCTTCTCCGACTCCGAGTCCAGAGCCGAGGTGGACTCGTCGAGCAGCAGGACCCGGGGGTTGCGGATCAGAGCCCGGGCGATGGCGACGCGCTGTTTTTGGCCGCCTGACAGCATGCTGCCTTTGCTGCCTACTATGGTGTCAAAGCCGTCACTATTGATTCATAATCATGTCAGCTTCTTCAAAGACTTAATCGGCAGGGAGAGTACTTACGGTAACGATTGGATGAAGTCGTAGATGCTGGCGTCTTTGCAGGCTTTCACCATATCCTCTTCGGTCACATTTTCATCATTGCTACCAAGCAAGATGTTGTCACGGACCGTGCCCTGGTAGAGGGTCGGCTCCTGGCTGACTAAAGCCAGGCGGCTTCGATACGAGTTCACGTTGAGCCGGGAGATATCTTGGCCATCAAGATATATGCAGCCAGAAAGCACATCGTAGAAGCGCTCCAGCAGGGCGATGGTCGTGCTCTTGCCGCACCCGCTGGCGCCCACCAGGGCAACGTACTGGCCAGGCTCCACTCTGAAGCTGAGCCCTGACAGTACGGGGTAGCCAGGACGCGTGGGATACCGAAAGTGCACATCACGGAACTCAATGGCACCGCGCGCGTCCGCATCAAGCATCTCCCCCTCTTGCGACCACACGTCGATAGCCGGCCGGCGATCGAAGAGCCGCTTGAAGTCGGCCGCCGCGTTCTTGGCCTTGCCCATGTCGGAGGCGTGGTGGAAGATGGCGCCCGCCGCGTTGGCGCCGTACATGACTTCGCTGAAGCACACAAAGAATTGGAAGATGCCGTACTCGTGCCGCGCAAGCAGCGTGCCGCCGTACCAGAACGCCAGGGCCTGGCAGAAAAAGGTCATGGCCTGCGACAGGGCGTACAGGGATGACGACTTGAGCGTCCAGGCGAGGCTGGCCCGGGCCTGGTGGCCGAGCTGGCGGTGGTACGTCGCGAGGATGTCGGCTTCTTTGGTCAGGGCGGCCACCGTCCTAATGGCGGTGGTGGCTTCGCAGGCGTAGGTGGCGGAGGCTTCGTAGGCGGTTTTGGACTGGAGTTGGAACCGGGCTAGGATCGAGACCCTCCAAAACCCGCAGATGAGCAGGAGCGGGACGACGGAGATGCAGACGAGGGCCAGCTTCCACCCAACCGCCAGCGCGATCACCAGCGAGGCCGTGAGCGTCGTCGAGACCATCAGGATGCTGCCGAGGATGATCCCGCTGATTCCCGACAAGTGTCTGGTCTCGGCCGAGAGGAACGAAGTTAGCGAGCCCGTCGTGTTTTCGTCCCGGTCGAAAAACGCGACGTCCTGGCGCAGCATTACCCGGAACGCCATGCCGCGCGCCCGGCTCGTGAGCTTCTCGGAGCTGATACCGAGGCAGGTGCCCTGGACCGAGTAGAAGAGGAGCTGCGCCAGGCCCAGCGCCATCAGCATGAGCGCCCAGAAGTCCGTGTCGCGCTTGAGGGCGTCGTGCTGGTCCGGGGACATGGTGATGGCAGCAATGGCTTTGGCATACAGCACGGCCTGCGCGGGCTGGGCGCAGCCGGCCAGAATGACGAAGATGACGCCGAGAAGGATGAGTTTGAGTTCGCGGCGGTTGAAGGAGGCGACGAAGCAGATCAACGTGGCTACTGAGTAGACATTGTGGCCCTCCTCAGTTATTGCGGGGCTATTCTTGGAAAGTACATTCACCGCAGGTAGCCCCTTCGTGACCACTGTCCCGAGATCTTCATCTACATCGTCGACCTCTTCTTCTTTTGCTTCTTGGTTTTCGTTGAGCTTCTGAGCTTTCACCAGCTTATGGTACTCGCCGCCAAGAGCCCTCAACTCCTCGTGCGTGCCTTGCTCGACGATCCTCCCGCCAGCAAGAACAACAATATTGTGAGCGGCCCGGATGGTCGAGAGCCGGTGCGCGATAACGATGGTGGTGCGACCCTCGGCGGCCCTGTCCAGAGCAGCCTGTACGACCTTCTCGGATTTGGTGTCCAAGGCCGAAGTAGCTTCATCCAGAAGGAGAATCCTCGGGTCGCTGATAACGGCGCGGGCAATGGCGATGCGCTGCTTTTGCCCGCCCGAGAGCACCAGCCCGCCCTCTCCGACCTGGGTCTGGTACCCGTCCGGCAGTGAAGTAATGAACACGTGGGCATTGGCCATTGCCGCCGCCTCTTCGACCTTCTCGCGCACGATGAACTCCAGCGCGCTTTCGAAAGCGGTGCCGATAAGTCCGAACTGAATGTTCTCGAAGATGGTCGTGGAGAAGAGGTTCGGCTCCTGGCCCACGAGCGAGATTTGCTGCCGGAGCCATCGCAGATTGAGGTCCTGGATCTTGTGGCCATCCAAGGAGACCTCGCCAGCTACTGGGGTATAGAACCTCTCGATCAAGCCGATGATGGAGCTTTTACCTGAGCCCGACGGACCCACGAGCGCAGTGGTACGACCCGCCGGAATGGACAGACTCACGTCATCCAGTACAGCCACCTCCGCCCGAGAAGGGTAGACTTGGGTCACATTCCGCAGCTTAATCGCTCCCTCAACACGCTCAAGTGTCATGCCGTCATTCGATGACGGGTCAAGCGGCGACTTGCGGTCAATGGTGCTGTATATCTTGGCAGCGGCTGCCATGGCATTCGTAAAGGCCTGACTATGAGGAAAGACATTGCCGACAGCATACGAGCCCGTCATGATGGCCATCAGCACCGTCAATATCCCGCCCGCGTCCATGTCACCAATTACTAAAAAGCGGGAGCCCTGCCAGAATCCCAGGCCGTAGTTCAGGAACGAGATGGTGTACATGGCCCCGACGATGAGCGCCTGGACGACCTGCATTTTGATCCCGTGCTTCTCGACGACGCGCAGATGCGACTCGTACTTCGTCGCAAGCCGCTCGTGGATGCCGAATGCTGTCGCCGTCCGGACGGAGCCGAGCACCTCCTGCACCAGACTGCTGCCGACGGCGTAGTGCTGCAAGGACTTGGTGCTGAACTTGACGATGAACTTGGACCCGCCTCCCATAACCGCGACAAAAGCCACGAGGGTCGACGTGCAGATGAGCGCAAGCTTCCAGAACTTGACGTACGCAATCACAAAACCCGTAACAAAAGTGGCGACGGCCGTCAGGGTGAGGGCCACTTTGTGCGAGATACCATCCTGGACGAGGTTGGTGTCGGCCGTGATGCGCGTGGCGATTTCGCCGGCGCCCAGGGTGTCGAAGTAGGCGACATTCTGGCGCAGGATGGCTTTTAGATATTCGGCCCGGAGGCGCTGGGCGATACGCTCGCCCGTGTAGATGAAGCCGACGGTCGAGACATAGACGGTCACAAACTCGGCGAGGCCCACGTACACGAAGTAAACAACGTTCTGCGTGAGCTGGGCCTCGAAGTCGGCGAAGATGATGGTACCAAGGGAAACGGATTGGAAGGCTAGGGTGAGTTGGCCGAAGAAGACCTGCGCGTGGGTTAGTTACGGAGGTCTGGGAGAGTAATCAAGTAGTAGATCACATACACTCAAAAGCGGCAACGCAGCGCCGGCGGCAATGGCGCATAGAACGCTGACACCGATAATCAGACAGTCCCAACCGTCGGCATATCGGTAAAGCGCCAAGAATGAGACCTTGACCTCCGGGGACTTTAGTTGGGCGTCCAGGATTTGTTTCTGGGAATCAGACAGGAACGTCGTCGCCGTTTCCTTGGCGGCGGTCGGCGCGGGTAGGGTGGGGAGACGGCCACCCGCCTTTTCGTTGACTTCGGGTCCGGCCATGAATTCGGTGTAGCCCGGTACGCTGCTTACAGATGGTCCTTGGCTAGGATGGGAATGGCAGGTTATGCGAGGGGAAGACCATCTTCTGCAGGTTCATATCACCAATGAATGTCTCTTCTGTTGTGTATTGTAGGCCCCTGTAGTGGGAACCCGGGTGCGTAGTAACTGGTCCACTGCGAATATGATTGTGAAAGCCGATGCAGCTTCTAAACATGGATGATTTACGAAACACGATAAATTAGACCCATGTGGTCTAGCTTATTTTCATATCAGATGAGACGACGAGTCAGGTTGATTCGGCCGGGATCGACTATTAGAATGCACAAGCCACGGGGTAGCCGCGAAAAGCGATACCGCCCTTGACAATATAAGTTGACATCCTTGCTAGAAATCCTTGTACAAGGCCTACCCTTGGGATGGCGGGAACCTCCGGGGGTCAAGGTATTTTGCAAAAATACCGACCCGCCCAGAGATTTTGCGATATCGTCAAAGTTGCCCGAAAGAAGTAAAGGGCGTCAGACACGCGGCACGTAAGGTCTGATAGAATGATAAGGATGCATCCGGTGCTGTGATAGGGGAATTGCTTAGACGTCGACGCAGAGTCCAAAATTGATGGCTCCGATGAGGGAATACGGGAACTTGTAGACAAAGCGGGGAGCAGAACGTGGTACAGGCGATAGGGATAACCAAAGCAACTCCCAAACTAAACCTAGATATCCCTTGATACATAATACTGTTTGCTATCCCAAGCCTTAGGATGCCAGATCATACCCATCGCTGAAATAAGCACAATAGCAAGGTGTACTTGAACTGTCGCCGTCATGTATGTAGATCAGCATGTTCGGCATCCGGTCACTTCCCCGGCCCTTTCGTGGCATCCCACTCCGCGACGCCTGCAAGCGGCACCTTGACCACTTTATAACCCTGCGCCCCATTCCCAAAATCAACCAGCTGCTGCCGCAGCTGGTACCCGCGCCAGCGGGGGATAGCGTGGACCCAGACCCCGTAGTATGCGCCGCACGCCGCCAGAATAGCGAGCCCCGTGACGATGTAGGTGCCGTACCAGAACGAGACGTCGGCGCTGGCGCCCTCGCTGGGCGGGTACCAGGGCATGACGAGCAGGTACAGCTGAATCAGGACGTTGAAGACGATGACGGCGTGCCAGGTTCGGAACCCCGCGGATCGCGGCAGGCCGGCTCGGCGGCGGCGCCAGCGCACGAGGTACAGGCCGACGGCGGCCATGAAGCTGAAGGCGGCGGACGGGTAGACGGCGAGATCGGCCACGAAGTTGAAGGCGTCGCCGGCGGGGAGGGCGAGGATTACGATGGCGGTTAAGCCCCAGTCTAGCAGGTACGGCCCCAGGGGCGTGTTGAAGGGTTTGGTGGAGACCCAGAACCTGGTCCACGGGAGGACGCCTTGCCTAGAAGTGCTGTTCAGTATGCAAGAAACTCTTTTTTATCAGGTAAATAGCCTACCTTCCACATTCCCTGAGCATGCGGGCGGAACCAAGCATCACGGCCAGCAAGTTACCAAATGTGCTCAGGGCAATCAATAAGTTCAACCCCTGAACAGCCCTCGCCTCCCCAAAGACAGCGTTGAAGAAGAGGGTGGTCGCGATGGCGCCCGAGTTCTTGAGATTTTCCTTTCCGACTATACAGCAGAGACTGTCAGTTTGGATGCGGTTGATGATCCCGACGGTCACTTACCAGCGGCAATGTATGCAACATTGGCCAAGATATAGAGCACCGTCACGGTAACAATCGAGATGGTGCCGTTCCTCTTGATCTGCGCCACTGGATTCTGGGAATTTTAGCTCTAGTTTATTCGAGTGTGATAATCATTATTCGAGTATAATAATCCTGATTATATTGGAATAATCCATACCTTGATCTCGTTTGTGACGTTAAAAGCGTTATTCCATCCCCCGTATGAGTAGATGATCCGGTACAGCGCGATGGTGATCCCATAGGGCGTAGCCGTTCCCTCAAAAGAGTTCGCAAAGTTGGCATTAGGGTCCGAGACTCTGCTGTGCCCACCCAGCACCACGAGGCCGGTGATGGCGATGAAGATCAACGTGGCAAGCTTGACCACGCCGATGGCGTTAGACAGGTAGTATGAGTACTTAGTGTGGAAAGCCACGGCTGCCGAGTGTTAGTGCTCCACCAGGTTGCACAGGTAATGGACGGTGATACCTAGAAGTACAACGGTGTACCCGGCCAGGGCGACGCCTTTGATCTGCCACTCGGTTCCGGTGCGGCCCGCCGTAGCGAACAGATAGTTCGCAAGTACTGTGTATCGATTAGAAACCACGTGACAGGACCAAATCGGAGATACACTCACCAATGCAATTACTACTCCTGAACGACATGATGACCTTCTGCATCGCGTACGTGGTGGGGAAGAAGAACCGAGGATACGGAAAGGCCTGCTCCAGGTAGACCACCTCGGCCCCGGACCGGCTCGGGAAGTACGAGGTGAACTCGAGGTAAACGGCGGCGCTGGAGAGCGAGATGATACCGCCCAGCAGCCACCAGATCATACTTAAACCGACGGAGCCAGTGCCGCTCAAGATGGAAGATGCTATGAATAAGAGTGAGTCGACGTGTGACAGCAGGGACCTTGGCAGGGGTTTATGAACTCACGAGTCGAATACACCCCGGTCCCAATCATCATGCTGATGTTGAGAAAGATGATAGTGACGGGGCCGACATTGTAACCAAGCGGGGAGTGGTCTTCGACAGGTGCGCCGGTGGCGATCTGGTACGTGGACGGTGCGTCGTTACCCCCGGCTTCGGCAACGTACTCCAGGCTCCCAGTGGTAGGCGAGGGCGAGGTTTTCTTTTCAGCGACGCTGTGTTGGCTTTTTAGGAGTGCCATGGTGTGTTTGGGATTAAGGATGATTCCATTCGGCTTTCAGATCTCAGCGTAAGAAGCGGTATGTCTCGACGGGATATCCCCTCTCTTGAACTCTTCAGCGTTTCCAACAATGCTGTCAAAATAAAGTCAAGGTTCAGCGGGAGGCTGAGCGCGAGTAAGTCCAGACTCACGTTATACGCACGCCAACAAAGTTACGAATTCGCGTCCAATAGCACATCGAAAGACCACCCTCGTCCGATTGAACTCTGCCGCTAGGAGAAAGGTATCGTGCTTTAGTTGAACTCAGTGACGGTGTTGGTGATGTCGGCTTGATATTCGAAGTCAGGGCTCTTCTGCTCAATCGGTTTCCAGCAATGAACAGGAGGCCAAATAACAAACAAGAAAAGAAACCGAATTCTTCAGGGAGTCTGGTGTCTTATTAAAGACCACGTATGGCGGTAGGTACATCTACAGAAGGCGAGGTATCACAGCTGCTGCAGGCGTTTTCAGTGTGTGGAACCCCTTTTCGTGTTCTGTGACCCCCGCGAAACGTATCACGCAATCTTGGAGGCGGATGGCTCAACCACAACGCTGGGCAAAACATGCTTTACGCAGGTTTTCTTCGTCACGATAAGAACTGCAACAGCAGAGTACTAAGCAGGCCGCTGTACGCAACGAGATGCATGCATGAGCTGTGACACCCCCGTAATGGTGCAATCTTCCCTGCAGATGAATGCAGATAGAACGTATGCTGTTATCCCTCTACGGTGCCTTGCATGCGGTCTTACGTACTAAAATACGCGACGTGGCCCCGGGCACTTGCGATGACGGCTGTGCCTGAGTTTGCATCATGTTTTGATGGCAAGTCACCAAGAAGATCAGGCCAAATTGGCTGTGTCATCTTGGAGCTTGCACTCAGAACTCGACCAGTTGCAGGTCTTTTGACTACCTAGTGTGACTATACATCTATACTCGCTGTGTGGCTTTCCGCTTCGCCGCCACCAGGTCATCAATATTTGGTAGGATATTCCATGGCGCGATAGATTGGTAACCGTTGTCCGCCGGCCCCTTAGTCATTCTCGTAAAGACGGCCAACATGCACTATGCACTCGACGGGCGTGAGGCCGGCCATACGCCGCATTTGGTCCCACGCAAGCCGCTGCCGTGAAAGGTTGAGGATCCGGCTCGCGAGCGCGGTGCCAATGACCGCCGAGTAGGATATATCGCACAGTAGCGGACCTTGCGTCCCGACTTTCTCGCCAAGCACAGTGAGTGGCGACTGGGTGAGGTTGTTGACACAGCGCGCGTTGACTCGAAACCATACATCCACTGCAACTAGGCGATCCGTTGAACTAGAGTGGCCTTGGCACCTGGCGGGTTGCGATGCATGCCGTCTGGAGTAAGCCGCAACGCCGCGCCCGTGGGAATAGCGAGGTTCGCTTGGTGTTCAATCCTGCTGTGAACTGTGCATCTAGCTACCAACGTAAGGGCTGGAAGAAGAATGCTGTGTTTTCCGTTGGGGCTGACCAGTAGATGGTCTGCCGCACGGTAAGTCGTGCTGCCGTTTTGGCAGCGGTTGTCTGTGCGTCGTGCCGCGAGGGCTGAGCGCTTGATTCGTCATAGCACGCGTTGATGCCAACATATTTCGTTCACTAGGATACTGAGAATCCCAGATGGCTTAGGGAGGAGTAGACGTAGCAGGGGCGGGTTTCGCCGCACGCTTGCGACGGTTTCGCTTGGCCTTCTTCTTCTTCTTCTTCGTAGCTTCCGAAGCCATGGCTCTCAAACGGCCAGCCATCATGCCCTCATCGCTCTTCCTGTTCCTGATACCGAACAGTTCGAGGACTTTGGGTGCGCCGTCCGGAGCTGGGATTGGGCCGCCCTGGTAGAGAAAGAGCTCGATCGGCACGTGGAGAACGTGGTGGTCCTCGTCAATGAGCGTGCACTGGAAAGTGACGGGCGACCTCCCATAATCCAGTGTCGTAAGTGGGAATGGTTCCATGAAGCGCTCGGGCGCCTTGAAGAGCTCGAGGTCGAAGGCGTTGTCGTGATCCAGGTAGATCGATCCCGATACGGGTTTCGTGGGGTCCACTTCAGCGAACGGGCCTGCGCCGGCTTCGTAGGACTGGCAGAAGCTGATGCTGGACCAGTTGTTGTCGCGAATATCCCCCACAAAGTGATCAAAGGCCGGCAAAGACCACAAGTGGAATTTGCACATGTTGACAGGGCCGGGGAGATACTCGGGTGCTGCCAAATTCTCGCCCTTTTCGAGCGCGGCGAGTCGTGCGTCGCGCGCGGCCAGTACGATGGCGACTCTCTCTTCCTCGCGTCTGCGGTTGATCACATACGCCTCTGCCTCTGCGCGCTTTTCCGCACGCTTCTCCTCATCGGAATCGACAGAGCCCCTGCGGGATCTTCGGTCCGACATGCTGATGTATTTCGAAGTCAGTTTGGCTGTTGGTCTGCACTGATTGATGATTGAGTAAAGAGAAGGGTGGTTTGCTAACGCGATCTTTCAAAGTTACTTATTAGGTTGGTGACTGGCGCGTTTCGGCGCGATGCGCTACTGGTTGGAGGGAGGCTCCCTGCCAACGTCGCATCCCCCGCTATGTCCAGCGTCGGCAGCGGGGTAAAGGGGCGGGCCTCCACCCACTCACTATCTCGCCCCCGGACGTAAAGCTGTACGTTTGCCAGTGCACTCTACTTGAAGGCAGCATCACGCAACATCGACACAGAAGCTCAGAGCATATGTATCAGATTATGAATAACAACCCCTTGAATTATGGACATCGAATGAATGCTTCCCTGGAGGTTTGATGTGCCCAGCGCCATTGCAACCTGCACCTACATCTTTCTTCCAGTAGGCAGCCCACATCGACCTGTGTTACTACCTCTAAAGGGCTACAAGTGCTTCCAATGTTCCACAATCAAGTCGGCGGCCTTCCAACAACCGACGTTAGCTCATATCAAAGAAGTAGTGATTACATTGGGGGTAATTACCTTCTCGGCCGTCGCATACACCGTCGCCGACAGATGAGCCCCGGGAATGAGGGACCAGACGCTCGCATCCACGACGCGCAAGCCTTTGACCCCGTGGACGCGCAGATCCCGCCCGACGACGCCGCCTTGCGCCTTGGGCATCATGGCCGCGGTGCAGCACGGGTGCACCAGGCTCGCCCAGACGTTATCCCGCAACCACGCCGCGACCTCGGCGGCCGATGCATCACTGCCTAACCGATCAATCCCGGGGTCCGTCTCCACGACGCCCAACGTATCGCGGAGCGTCGGCGCGTCCCAGAGACGGCGGAAGAAGGGCAGGAACGACGCCATGATGTCGATGTCGAGATCATTCGCCAGTGTCCCGTAGTGAATCGTCGGCTCGGCGTCGATGTCTGCGGGGTCGAGCAGGACGGCGCCGCGACTGAGCGGCTTGAGAAGGATCCCGATGGTGGGCACGCCGGTGCTGGGCGTGTTGAACTCGGCACCGCCGAAGGGGACCTCGATGATGGGCTGCGCGGGGTTCTCGAGGATGCCTGCGAGCGCTTCGAGCTGGGCTTGGTAGCCTCGCGCGACGGAAGCGTCAGCGCCGGGCGGCAGAGTGGGGATGGCTGAGCTGTTAGCGATTTGATCTCGAAGTGACGCTACGATGGACCCGAAGGAGCTGGTCACGTCGGCCATCGGGAGGAATACGGCTTGGCTGTCCCAGTTCATGGTCCACGGTCCGCGCGCCGGGCGCTCGGCGTATTGATCGAGGGTCGTCTGTAGGTAGGTCGCATCTGTTTGGAGCATGTCCTGGTTCGGGATTGGATTACGGGTGACTTTGGACTCAATCAGGCTGGACATGGTGATGGGGTGGGGAAGGCGACTTACTGTTGACGCCTAATCGAATGGATGGGTGGTCTTGGAAGTTGTACCCGACTCCAGGCAAGTCGGCGACCACCTCAATCCCCGCGCGCTTGACAAGATCCGATGGCCCTATCCCGCTCCTCTGGAGTATCTGCGGTGTATGGATTGCCCCCGCGGAGAGGATGACTTCGCGGGTGGCCCTGCTTGTGAAGACTGTACCATCTTGTAGGGACCGCATCTCAACCGTCGGTGGCCCTTTCTGAGGATCGCCGTCGGGGTAAATAACTCGCGTCACCTTGTGTCGGACCAGCAGGTCGTAGTTGGGTCTGTCTTTGACGACGTCCTGGTAGTGGCCCCGGCCCGAATGTGATCGCACGGAGGCCCAAGGATGCTGCGAGGCCGGGATCCAGCACAGTCCGTCCTTGTCGCCGGCTGCGCATTCTTGTCGTGGGGATATGCCCGCTTCGAGGCATGCTTGGCGCGACAGCGCTGTTGGGGTCGGTCAAGTAAGAATCCGAATGCTGCACATGAGGGAGTGGGTAACATAACCTACTCGCAGATGGCCACTGAAAAGGCACGAAGCTGGAGAATATTGGTGTCGATCCTCCGTACGCGGCCTCGTAGTCCCAGATGAGGTTGAGCGCCCCCACCGTCTCCTCGTCGGGCTCGATGAAAGTCACACTCTAGGGCCGTAGCAGAGTCAGCAGCCCACGACATTCAAATAGCTGTTCGGCGACGAACCTTCTTAAAGTAAGGCAACAGCGCATCCCAATCCCAGCGAGTGCCACCGTCGGCATCCTCGCCCGCCAGTCGCTCCCAGTCGTCGTAGTCGTGGCGGGACGCACGGTCGAAGAACTGGCCGTTGACCGCCGTGCCGCCGCCCACCGTCATACCGATGCGGAGATCGGCTAGGCGGCCGTTCAGGGTCGGGACGGGCACCGAGTAGTTCATCACGGTGGCGAGGGGCGGAGAGCCGGGCGGGTCGAAGAAGCCAGGCGTGGCCTCGATGGCGCCGTACTCGACTACGAGGACATTCACTGAGGCATGTTTGAGTTTCTGCTAGTGTCACGATTATGGTAAGGGTTCTCACAGTCCGGAAATGCTTCGGTCAGTCGATCGGCGACGGTGAGACCTGCGGTTCCGCCTCCGGCTATGATGAAGTCGTACTCATCTCTCAACTCGGACTGTCGAGCTTTGACGTGGTGGGAAGCTGCTGAGGCTTGTGCGACGAGGGCAGCGACAGCAATGAACATGCCCAGAGTAAGCATAGTGTCGCGGCCTTTGACAGAGATCACTAGGCCTGTAGTTGAGTGAGGCTTTACTCACGACTTTCTGCCGACCAGGAGAGACGTGCTCCATCTTTATACATGACCAGAACGAGATACTATACTTCTATTTATCTCGCGGAGACTGCCTTGGCGGTCATCTCTCCACCTTCCGGTCGATGCATCCCCATCATGCGATACCTCTTGGCGTCAGCATTCCCCGCATTGGAGGCCGGCGAGAACGTGATGGTTACACGTGTGGGAAAGAGTTTCCGATGGTTTAGATATGCGAATGGTTGCATTATGTAGGCGCAGTTACACATGGAGTAATGTTGCCCTAATTGGCAAAAGTTGTGACAAGGGGGCTGCTGACCGGCTGCTGCCCAGCGCTTTACCCCGCCATTTGAACCCCGGGGAGCGTTGTAAGTACAGGGGCTGCAGCGAACCATTCCGCCTGTTGTAACCCCCCAACATTTACCTGCAGGGTGTCGTCCGAATCGCATGGGACACTCCGATCGGGGCTTACTGCAAGCATGATGATATCCCTTGAATGGCCACAACGATGCCCTCATTATGCCATGCCGTCCTGTACATATTAGGAAATAATATCGAATGCCGTGTTATAACGTTTATTCCACTACCTATAATGTGATCCCTCTGGCCATCATGTTTATGCCACTGAGCATGATGATTATCTTACTGGATGGGGTACCTAGTTAGACAAATTGACTTATACACAATATCGATCATTTGCGAAAAGCAACTATTATACCAAAGGAAGCGTCGTCGCCATCAAGGAGATAGAATCTTTACAGTATAAATCTGGCGTGTCACTTTGTAGCAGCTTTTGGCTGTCTATTCTAATTGCCATGTTCGGCGAGTGCTAATTTAGCACTATGGGCCTTTGAGGCAACACAGCCCCGACAGGCAACTGTGCGGGGGTTGATTAGGTCAATTGAAAACCACCATGGCCATCGCCCTCATCATTGCCACACAAATGCATACGCGTAGATGCTCTTTGTTGTTTCCATGTAGCTTGTGGTTCCACGACCCATTTCATTCGAAATGCCGTCCCTCGCCCAGCTTCCCCGGGAGCTGTCCTTCCAGGTGTTCAGCTACCTCACTCACCGCGACAAGGTCCGGTTGAGCGCCACCTGCCATGAGTACCACACCCATCTCGCCACCGCCATCTTCAAGACGATCCGCTTCACCAACGAAGAGGCAGTGGCCCAGTCCGCGCTAGCGGCCGTCAAGGCGTACGGGCAACACACGACCCGGCTCGAGTTCACGCCCGTGGCCTGGTGGAACGACGAGCCCGCGGTCCCGGCCCTGAACCCGGCCGCTGCGGAACTTTTGAGTGGCCGCCACACGCCCAACGCCCGCGCCGCCCAGATGCGCTTCGCCTTCGACCTGAACAACTTCGAAGAATGGGACGAGATGGGCGCCGGCCTTGACGCGTTCACCTACTCCGAGAACGCCGACCAGGTCGCGGCCAAAGAGCGGAAGTGGAAGTGGCGGGCCCTCGTGAGCGAGTCGTGGGCGGCGCTGTCGGAGAACGAGCACGTGCGGGACCTTACCGTCAACGAGCTGATCCCCAAGTCGGCCTCGGCCTTTCGGAGCTCGTTCTTTCGGCGCTTCCTCGCCCGCCTCGAGTCCGCCACGCTGCGCATCTGGGGCGGCGACTGCGTCGGCTCGAGCGGCCACGTCTTCACCGGCTACGTCGAGTGGCTCTGGAACACGCGCGAGGGGAGCCTAGGTCTGGGCACCGACATCCTCCGCCACATGCGTAACCTAAAACAGTTGGAGATCCACGCCGCGGACACGGGGTTTCTCGGCGGCACGGGCACCCACAACATCCCGCTGTACGCGCTCGCGCCCGACAGCCTCCCGGCCCTGCAGTCGCTGACGCTGACCAACTGCCTCGTCGGGCGCGAGCTGGTCGAGTTTATACGGGGGCACGCCGGGGTCCTGACCTCGCTCAACGTTGCCGACTGCGCCAGCCTGGGAGACATGGACGGCCCTGGGGAACACTCACAGAGTTGGGTCACGTTCTTTGACGAGGTGCACAGTATTAAGCCGGCAGTTGCGCTCACGGAGCTCGTGGCCGGCGGTACGAAAGCCCCTTGAGTGGAAGGGAGAAGCTCGGCTTTGTAGATCAGATCAGGGCCTATCTTGAGGAAGAATGCGACCCGGGAATACACGAGACTTGCCGGCAGATCGAAGTGGACCCGGTTCGGGATTCTTTTGGGTACGGCACATTGCTCGACACAGAGGGATTCTTTGTCCGCGACTTGGGCATGATCGCGGAGGCGTTTCGGCGCGGCGACGACCAGCGGGCGTACGACCGCTTGATGGGCCTCGTGAGAGAGAACGCTGCGCGGGCGGGATTCTCGCCGAGCAAAGACACATGCCCCTCAGTCCGGTGAAAGTCGCATGTACACCGAATACGTGTAACGAATCGCTGTATCATGTTAGGCTCTAGTCACTGAAAGAGCAACAGTATATTCTTATTTTCAATTCCCTTGCAATAGGAAAATTATCAGAACCGGACTTGATCTAGTAGGCTTCCAAACTAATATTTGGGTGATTTCCATGGCATGATGCTGCACGTCGAGAACGGGACAATTGGTAGGGCCATGCTAAGAATGAGACAATTCTTCCCCAGGAACAAACCACGGGAGGCCCCTTCAAATGGCATCACGAAAAACATTCAGGTCAATTCTCTAAGCCTTGTTTAGTCATTAGACCCACGACTAGAGGCCGTTAGCTCACGCCCAGCTGTTGATGGTCTTGCGCCGACGAGCTGGTCGACTTGGCAGCTGGTCTAGCCGGTCTAGACACCATCACCAAGCATGCCAGGCGCCTTGGCAGCTGAACCACTGCCGACGCCACAAATATAAGGACCTCTAGTAGAGCAGACCGGAATGACAGCGATTCAGCGAGGTTAAAGCGGATGATAGCCAGGAAATTCCCAACATTCCGGTCCTGCACACTACTTCTCCAGCATCTCCTCCTCGCTCGTGATGGCAACTTACAGCGCCCTCAAACAACCACCGGGTGTCGGGGCGTATCCCGTCAGCCCGGAACTCGATTCAGCAACGCCGTTCGAGCCTTCCTCGCCCCCTCCGCCCGAAGAAAAGACGCCCGGAGCCGACAGCGCTCGCCGTGGTGGGCTGTGGTGGTATACCGAGTTCGCTTGGCTGGTGATTGGGTTCCTGGGACTTACTGGTAGGTGACGATGCACTTTCTAGTATTACCATGCAGGTGTGAACAACCACTGACGACTTCAGGCGTGCTCGCCGTCCTCGGGCTATATGATACGAAGCCGGCGCCGCGATGGCCCTCGGCATCACCATCAACTCGCTGGTGGCCCTCTTGACGTCGCTGTCCAGGCTGGCGTTCATGGTGCCCCTGGTGCAAGGGATGAGCCAGCTGAAATGGGTCTGGTTCTCGTCGAAGCCGCGCCCGCTGTCCGACTTCCAGCTCTACGACGAGGCGAGCCGCGGGCCTTGGGGCGGCGTGAAGATCTTGTTCAAGTTCAAGGGGTGCGTGACATTTTACTTTCATAAGATATCATCATGATACTAACTAATGGCCACAGATTCCTTGGCAGTCTCGCCGCACTCGTCACCTTGAGCGGCATCTTGACTTCTACCCTGACACAGCAGGCGCTACAGTTTCAGTCGACATTGGCCATCTCCCAAAATCAGACGGCTCAAGTGCAACGCTGCTCAAACTTTGATCTCTACGACGGAGATGGTATCAAGATTGGTACGAGTTTTTCTGCATTGTGGTTGACATTATCTAACCGCAAACAGGCACCGGCGACCAGATCCACCTCAAGCAGGCCATTTTCAACGGCGCCTTCACGGCGCCCAACGAGACCATCGCCCACATTGCCCCGGACTGCCCCTCGGCCGAGTGCAAGTGGCCCATCTACCACTCCCTCTCCGTCTGCACCGAGGTCGTCAACCTGACGGCGCAGGGCAACACCACCCTGCTCACCGCGCTCCGGCAGCACACGTCAATGACCCTGACCGCGGCCATGAACGCCACGCTTGCCCTGCGGCAGTACCAGCAGTCCTACGCGGGCAACGGCACCGTGCCCGCCCAGTTCCAGGTCATGATCCAGGGCCTTCCCTTCCCGACCTACGCCTTCGACGCCGAGGCGAATGGCGCCATCGTTAGCGACTTGATCATCGCGTACTCGGAGTCCATGCTGCGCGTCGATAGCAGCACCGGCGCCGTCGACGTCTCGGCCTTCCAATTCCTGGAGCTGGCCATCTCGTGGTGCACCAAGTCCTTCTCGACCGAGGTCAAGGACGGCAAGCCCGTGACCAAGGAAGTAGCCTCAACTGTGGGAAATGCAGTGAACCCCAGCGCCCTAGGCCTGAACTGGGCCTGGTCCCCGGCCTTCCAGCTCTGCTACGGCACCAACACCTGCAACCAGCTCGTGGGCGGCCGGACCGCCACCTTCGGCGCCTGGCCGCCCGGAAACGACCCGAAGACGCACGCGCCCGCCGAGACGTTCGAGGTGGGCATCTGGACCGCCCTCGTCACGTCGGCCTACCTGACCTCGACGCTGCAGGACGTCTTGTTCCTGGATCAGTACCGCGGCGTCCTGGGCTCGGCCTCGGGCACCGGGGCGGGGGCCTCGACTGCGTTCGGCGTGGCGCTGTTCGGCAATCTGCTGGACGCGGCGTCGCCGGCGCCTGAGGTGCAGATGAGGAACCTCCGGGGCATCGGGGAGAGCATTGCCAGCAGTGTGACTAATCTGTAAGTTTTCTTGGACTTCGGTCACATGGATTACTAACCCAATCTTCCAGACTCCGAAGAAACTTCGCCGGAAGCAACGGCGCCGTGGCCGGGACTGTCTTCGTGCCGCAACCGGTGGTCCGGGTCGAATGGCGCTGGGTGGGTCTGCTGGCGACGCAGATGCTACTATCGCTCCTATTTTTGGTCGTGACGGTGTCCCAGACTAAGAAGGCGGGGGTCCCGATCGTGAAGGAGGACTCCTGGCCATCCTGTGCGGCTTGTCGCCGGAGACGCGCGCGCTGGTTCTTTCGGCGGGGGCCGAGAAGGGCGGGGTGCAGGGGGCTGCCGCCAAGGTGAAGGCCAAGTTGGAACCGGACGGTTCGGCGATTGGGATGCATTTGGCGGTGCATCCTCCTCATACGGCTGTCGGGGGTTTAGATGGCCCGCTCGGAAGAATGATTGCAGCTGCTAATAACCAGCATGTGATATTCAAGGCTGTCTTATGTCGGCATATTCCGTGTATTTTGATCTAGCAAGAGGAAACTCGGTTGACGCTGGTTACGCTCTGTTGGGGGAGACGTGGAGGGGGATGGCGCCATATGCACGAGAATGACGCGGATGTTGATCCAGCCCAGAGTATCCTGGAAGTCGGGCACCTGTTCTTCCGAGAACGCGAAACTCATGTTTTTGTATTGAAATCATCTGAATGTTGTAACAACCGACGTCCCTATGAATTTCGGACCGAATAAAATCAGATCGGTGGCAGTGATTGGGGCCGGCGCATCGGGTATGCCAAGATGATGAGAGAAGCATTTGACAAATACTGACGATCCCCAGGGATAATAACGGCGGCCGCTCTCAAAGCCGAAGACTGCTTCGAAAGGATTGTTGTCTTTGAACGCAGAGATACTCCGGGTGGAACATGGTACAGACCGACCACGATATCCCAAGTGGCGCCGCCAGCGGACTAACTCCGCGATTCTAGGAACTACGATGCTAATCCGCAGCCGAGTCTCCCCATACGTCCCGGACTACTTCCGCCTGCGGTTGATAAGCCACTAGAGATCCCCGACAGCCTACCCCGGGAGACAACCCATGATACCCGGGAGCGGTACTTCAAGACCCCCATCTACGACGCGTTGACGTAAGTTCGGGCTTACAACCAACACCGCAAAGTTCAAGTGCTGACATTCACGCCCTCCCAGAACCAATGTGCCGGATATAGCCATGTGCTTCTCGGATGCGCGCTTCGCCTACGGGCCTTTTCCGCCGCACTGGGTGCCTCGGCAGTACCTGGAGACGTACTTTGCGCAGCACCGGCTCGATCCCCTGCTTGTCGCCAACACCACGGTCGAAGACCTGTCCCGGGCGTCTTCGGTCGAAGCATCGGAGAAGTGGAAGCTCACCCTTCGCAAGTATGACAAACTCCGGGGGTAGACGTATGGTGGGAAGAAGTGTTTGACGCTGTCGTCATCGCCAACGGCCACTATTCGGTGCCTTATGTAAGTCTTGCACTCATCTATGTTACTGCCCAGGACCTTTGCAATGCCGCAGAAGCCCCACTGACTTACTGAAGATCCCCCTGTCAAAGGTCTCGAGGCCTACGTCGAAAAGTACCCGGGCCGCGTGGTCCACTCCAAGTACTTCCGCTCCGCCTCGGTTTACCGCTCCAAAAAGGTCCTCGTCATCGGCAACTCGGCCTCGGGCCACGACATCACCAACGAAGTCGCCACCGTCGCCCGCGCCCCCGTCTACCAGTCCCGCCGCCACAAGAACAGGTGGGACGGCGACGCCCCGCCCGTTGGCATCGCCTGGAAGCCCGTCATCACCGAGTACCGACCCGAAAACGGCCAGATTCTCTTCGCGGACGGCTCGTGTCTTGACGACGATGATGTCGACACCGTCATCTACTGCACCGGGTACCGCCCCTCCTTCCCCTTCTGGAACGCGGCAGCCAACGGGCGCGAGCTCTACGACTACAATGACAATAAGCTCGTCGGGAACTACTGGCACACCTTCTTCCCGGACTACCCAAACCTAGCAGTGGTGGGCATGCCCCGCACCCTGACCTTCCGGAGTTTCGAGTATCAAGCCGTCGCCATCGCGCGGCTCTGGGCCGTCCGGGCCTCGACACCGCTGCCCACCTCCCACGAGCAGCGGCGGTGGGAGAAGGAACGCCTGGAAGCGGTGCGACGGGAGGGGACCGGGTTCCATGACGTCGGAAGGCAGGGCGAGCACGGCGGCGACATGCTCGAGTACTTTCGGAAGCTGTACGAAATTGCGGGGCTAGGGACGCTGAGAGGGAAGGGGCGGGTGCCGCCCGTGTTGAGTGATGAGGTGATGTGGGCGTTGGACCATTTGATGAAGTATCCGACGCCGGGGAAGGGGAAGGATGGTGACAAAGCGGCTTCAGCAGATGCTGGGGATGAGGGATGGGTGGTGGTTGATAGGGCGGAGAAGGATTGGCTGGTGACTTTGAGCTGATGTACGAGTCGAAGAGGGCTACCATGTGTATAAACACAAGATACGGATCTAAGAACTATGACAGTATTTGAATCACTCTGACGAGTACAGTATTCTCACGGCACAAAGTCAGAGGCTCCGCCACACAGTCCCTACTAACCATTCCCTCCTGATACTTTAGAAATACCCCAGGTGCGTTTAAAAATACCTATAGGTCATATCATTCATTCACCTGGCCACACCTGAGAGGTCGGTGTTGTTCCCTGAAATACCTGCCCACTGCAGTCTCTTCCCCTCAGCCCTCGCCATCGGGCCGCTACTATCCTTCTCCAAAATGGGTAAATAGACATGCTCGCCGGGGTATGCCTTGAAGGAAAGCTCGAGGATGTCGACCTCCGCCGCCGCAGCAGAGTGGAAGTCTGGAGCCATCTTTTTCCGTGATTTGTAAACGTAGAATTATAAGATCACAATGCAGGGTGCGACCCAGAAAATATTCCTATCAGTGGCCATCGTAGTCAAAAGCATGATCTATTCGAGTAATCCTTTGTTTGGCTAAAGTCTCTTCAACCGTTTTCGGTACAGACGTGATTTATTTATCTCGGAGTTTATAGCACAATGAGAATCAACACTGTGTCCGTAGTACAATGAGAGTTTGCATCAAGCTCTGACGCGCAGGAATCGAGAGACCTTACCAGCCTATCCGTCGCACTTCTATCTGTTTCGCGACGCCGTGCCGTCCAGTTACCGATACCGCGGTGAAGTCACCCTCGTCCCACGATGGCACCTAGTCTGATACGAGCGTTATTCAAAATCGAGAAACTCAAGGCGACAAGGCGGGGTTGGTTTCGATCAAAGAATAAGCAGAGGACCAACCAGCCAGGAGGGGCTGGCGGCGTGGTAGGGCAAGCGGCAGCCCCCGAGCAAGAAAATTGGGATCCGAACGCCGATCCGCTCTCTCCCGACGGGATCAAGATCAGCACGCGGCGGCACTTCCAGGGCCGCGACCAGCCTTTCAAGTACCAGCGCATCGTCGGCGAGGGCATTTACGGCATCGCCGCCCTCCTCCACGACACCCGGAGCCAGCCTCCAAGCAAGGTCGTCATCAAACGCCCCAGTCGACGCGAGGCCCAAGCGGCCCTCCGCCAGGAGATCCGACGTTTACGGGTGAGGAAGGAAGGCGATAGATGGACGAACATGCACTGACGTTGAAGTCTAGCGTTTCCGAGGCGCCGCGCACGTCTTGCAAATGGTCAGCTATCGCGACCGCGACTTCGGCGACCCCGAGCGCGACGCAGATTGGGGGCGCCCGATGACCGGGCTAGACGGGCCGTTCATCGTCATGGAATATTTGGAGATGGGCTCGTTTGAACAATTCTGGAACCGGTGCATTCAGGCCCGTGTGCGGGTGCCGAACCGCGTGCTCTGGAGCATCATGCTATGCCGTACGTCTAGGACTTTGCTTCTTGTCTCCCCCACCGGAAGATACTATGATGCTGACACGGACTAGTCATCAGGGGCTTGATAGCCTTCGCGTGGCCTCCGAGGGGTAGTTCACTACAAGCGGAAACGATCGAGAGGGTTCCTCCAGGAGTCCGGCCTGACATCCTTGCCCATAACGATCTGCACGTGGGCAACAGTAAGGTCACCCGAAACCGGCTTTGGGTCACAAGTACCTAACCACAGTGTAGTCATGTTCGGAAGCTTGCAGCCCGACATACGAGAGCACTCGCTAGTCCCGCAGCTCAAGATTATAGACCTCGGCCTGGCGGATTCCGCGGAGCAGAAGCAGGGACCACGGGATTGGGACAATTTCAACGAGTATCAAGGCTCTTATTCCAATATGAAAGATATGGCCGAGGTAGGTCGCTGGGGCAATCTTTCAAGTATATTACTGACAGTCTGCAAATCTTGCTGCGGCTCATCACCAACTGGGCCGGGAACCCGCCCATGTTCCAACAACCGGCCATCTGCTCCGGTTTCGAGACGGATGCCATCCTTCTTTGGGAGGATGGCGCGGACCAGCGCTACCCCAGGCTCGACGAGGCGCTGCGCCGCCTCATCGGCCGCATGATGGCCCGCAACTTCAGGGACCGGCCCCTGCTCGAGGACATCCTCTACATCGCCGAGGAGGCCGTCCGCACCCGCACCGCCGACCACTACCCGTCCGAGTACCGCCGCGAGGAGACCGACACCAGCATTCGGGCGTTTGTAAAGCGTTTCCTCTTGGACGCGTAGCTTGCACATAGCATGATGATTGCATGTAGATTTGCAGCCGGAATATATAGTATTGTTCATACAGGCCGTCGTAGTTAAACGTCTATCTTCATACATGATGAATCGTCGTTTCCCCATGCTAACACACTAGCACTTACGGAACCTACAGGCTCATGCCCATCTCGCTATAACGTGCTCGAAAGGCGGAGGTCCCAGACGGCTTTGGACTCACGTGGGTAATGCTCTTGGTCAGGTGGCGGGACAACGCGGCGGATCGACGGCACTGGGATGGTTCATCTTTATTTATGCTCAACTATCGTCTTTGCGTTTGTGACATCTCTTGTGATATGGCTGCCAAGCTTAGACAGGCCCCAATGATGAACTATTGCAAAGCTCCCTTCCACCAAGTAAACAATTAGCGGTACATACCTAAGGAAGACGCATAAGCAATTGACGCCCTCAGGCATCTAGATGCCACCCTTTATGCCCCACCACCCCATCTGTGAGTGCATGTTTTTGACTTGGGAATCCTTTGACCGACCAAGTTCGAGATCCCCTCTTCAACACAACACACCGTTCGCCCACCCACACCCTTGACTGGCTGCCACCGGAAACAACGCACAAACCATCCAGAAACCACTGCTCCATCATCAAAATGGCTGACAAAAAGCCAGTCAAGAAGGGACCGCCCGATACCACCGGCACCCCACCCGCCCAGTCGCGCGACGATGCCGAGAAGCGCAAGCGCAATGGGTCGTTCTTGACGTCCCCGACAATCGAGTACCCCATCAGTCCGAGCTATCCTTTCGGTATCGCCACATCCGTGGAGGATGTTACTTCAATGGCGTCCCAGTACGCAGCTCGGCAGCCCGATGGCCAGTTCCCCCATCGCATGTCGAGTTCCGGCATTATAGTCAGCGTGATAAAGTTTTGGCGAACATGGACTTCGAAAGGCTACGACGACGATACCTTTCCCGAGCTCAGCAGACCGACGGCCCACCAACGAAGAAGGCCAAACTCGGTGGCTACTGCGGCCATTGCGGCAAGCGTGGCCATGAAGTCGAGAGTTGCGCCGGCCCGCCCGCCGACGATGGGTACATCCATGCCTGCCCGATCCACAACAGTGGAAGCCACAGCCTGGGTGACTGTCCCGAGGCCGAAAGCCTGACCCTCGACCAAGAGTACAGCCATCTGGTCGCCACACGCATCAACCTGCCTCCCTGCACTACAAGACAGATTGGGAGCGTATTGCCGTGGACCACATCGCCCGCGTGGGCGTGGATGCCGTCGAGGATGCTCTCTCATTCTCCGCCGACTTCTCTCAGACGATTCCGCTGGAGAGATTCGACGAGTACGATTACGATGATCCCGACCCAGAGTTTCTCGGCCACGAGCCCGAGACCGCCAACATTGCGGCCTTCAAGGATTGGTTCAATGGGGTGATTCCAGATGAGAATGGCGGCTCTGATAACAAGATAGTGATCGATGACGACAGCTCTAGTTCTGGGTGGGAGGATTAGATTGGCCGGAGCAGGAAGTAGGGATCAGCCTCTACCTGCAGCATGATTTGAGAAAATTCACGCTATATTCTCATCCGACTTAAGTACATCGAATCGCCAAGATGTAGGGATAGGGGTGTCAGTACACTATATTCGTAGTGCGTCTTGTTGCTGCGGTGATGTCACACGTACTTTTGGAACGTGAAGTAAGAACAGCTATTTCTGAGGCCTGGCAGTCTGTGTAATTGGATGTCGCCCAAGCCCTTCACTAATGCGGAGGTGAAACTGCCGGTATAACAAGTTTCTGATAATTCGACCGCCGGGGGATTTTGGGTAGTTCGTGAAATAAACAGCTCGGAATGACTGTCGACACCAGGAAGAAATTACTTGGGTTGAGTAAATGGCAATGGCGGGTCAATTGCTGCATGCGACTGAAATAGGATGAATGCCGTACCACCTACTTGTTAGGCATCGGAAAGTTAGAGGCCTAACTTACCAGGATCTCAGGGCATCGGGCAATGGAAATGGCACAGGTGGTACCTGAGGCAGATTTCAGGTAGGTGACCATCCCACCCACCAGTCTAGCGTCAATGACGATTCCGACATGCCCCGGTCGACCGGCACGACACCCGAGCCGAGCGACGACGACGACTATAACTCGGATGCAGACCCTAGAGGCTTGGCAGAGAGTGCTGCAAGCGTCGAAGTCACGGAGGGCTGAGCAACCCTCAATTGCAAACCTCACCTGATGGGAGAACGGTGCAATTTCATGCCCGGCTACTAGACAAGCTTGCTTGACTGAGGACAGCCTGGGTAAATATCCCCGTGGATTACGTCGTCTTTGAGTAATTGAATACCAAACCCCATAATGTGATTCCGTATGCACCAACTATTGACAAGAAACACGCGATGAAGAAGGTTGTTCCAGGTGATTCACTGTTTATCCCAATTGATCTACGGCAAAGTGTATCCCCCATCAATGACCATGTTTGCGCCTTGTTCTGGCATCAGCATGCTTTTATACTTCGTGGATCAAGTGCAAACCATCACGTACCTGTCATGTAGCTCGAGGCTTCGCTAGCCAGAAAAACGTATGCTCCCTTCAGCTCGGCAGCATCACACATCCGCTTTCCGGGGATCATGTCGAACCACTGTTTTATCCTCTCTTCGGGATGTGCCGAGATCACTTTTGATGGGTTAGCTACTCCTACCACAGACATCTTTTGATTCACCATCACGAGAACTCACTGTCGGTGGCGATGAAGCCAGGCGATATGCAGTTGACCCGCGCAAAGTCGACCCACTCGACGGCCAGCGACTTGGCCAGGTGCGTGACGGCGGCCTTGCTGGCGTTATAGGCCGCCTGCTGTTGCGGCACGTTGACGAGGATGCCCGAGACGGACGAGGTGAAGATGATGGACGCCCGGCCGTCGCCGCCCCGCTTCGCCTGCTCCGCAAAGATCCGCGCCGCCGCCTGCGCCGTCCAGAAGGCCCCGTGGAAGTTGACGTCGAGCATCTCGCGCCACGCGCCCTCGCCGTACTCGAGCGCGGGGATGTGGGCCGCGATGCCCGCGTTGGCGACGCAGATGTCGAGCCGGCCGCCGCCGAGGTCGCGGGTGACTTGCTCTACGGCGGCGCGGACCTCGTCGGGCGACTTGACGTCGCACTTGTAGGCTTTGACGGGGACCCCGGCGTCTTTGGAGAGCAAGGCTGCGATCCGGTCGGCTTCGGCGGGGTCGGTGCTGGTGTAGGTGATGGCGACCTTGGCGCCGGCTTCGGCGAGGCCGCGGGCGGCTTCTAGGCCGATGCCGCGGCAGCCGCCTGTGACGATGGCGGTTTTGCCGGTGAGGTCGAAGTGCGAGAGCACGGGGGCCGAGGCTTTGGAGTGTTGAGGCAGAACCATGGTTAAGGATATGTAATAAAACAGGGGATATGTGATGACTGCAAGGGACGCCTCTTTCCGACACCAGCCATCACCGATCGATCTCCTTGGCTGGTCTTTAATACATGAGACACACGCAGCGGACAACGGCGCGTGACGCTGGCACCCCACGTCGGAGCAGCAGGTATACAAGATGCCTCGAGACGAGGACGTTCCGACAGGGATAACAACTATAACGTCATTCGTCGGAGTTCTCCCCGACGGTGGAGTCGCGGACGACTGCCGCCCTGGTCGACCCCAACTTTACCCCGGACACTGTTTGGAGATGCCAAGGCTTCGAAACGTGGATTGCCAGCGTCCGTAGCAAGATCGGGCTGGAACAGGAACAATCTCAAATATCACGACGTAAGGTTTCGTGGATCACGGCAGAACACGCCTTCAGGTTCTCCACAGATAGCAGGATTGTGAGTAGCTTCAATGTCCGTGGCGGAGACTTATATCGAAGGTCTTCTAGATGTGCAAGCTGCCACAAGTAAATCTGTATGGGCTTGAGAAGTCAATGATTTCGTCTGAACTGTTTACTTCAATATAAATCGGTAGCTATCTGTTTGGAAAAGCGATTCTTGAGCACTGTCCTAAAATGTACTGATGCAGCCTACACATGTTCCTGGTGCTCAACATCCGACGAAACCTTCTTATCGTCCCCTTGACTTCGTGTCGGTGCCAAACCGCCTGCAGCCTTGGGCCCATCAAAGAGCACCGCGATCTCTTCCAGGCTGTGCCCCTTGGTCTCGGGGAACAGGAACCAGGTCAGGGGCAGGAACACGGCCAGCAGCACGACGAAGACGATGTAGTACCGCCACCCGAGCTGGTCAAGGCCGATGGGGTTGACGAACGCCATGAGGGTCAGGGAGCCGTAGATGGCGAAGAGCTCGACGGCGAGACCCTTGGAGCGGATGTTGTACGGCAGGATCTCGGTCGGGTAGCCGAACAGCAGCGGCGTGTACGAGATGTCGTAGTGGAAGTAGAACGTGAAGAGGCAGACCACCACCACAATGCCTGCGGGCTTCGAGCCCTCGGAGTCCACCACCGCAGAGCACGCTGTCCAGACGACGTAGCTGAGCAGCATGCCGATGCCGGACCAGAGGAAGAGCGTGCGGCGGCCCAGTCGGTCCACGAGGAAGGCGGCCGAGAGCGCGGCGCCGAAGTTAAAGATTTGTAAGAGGCCGTTGATGAGTGTCTGCCGGAACGTGTCCCGGATGCCGATGGTGTCGAGGACCAGGGCGAGGTAGTACGACACCACGGCGATGCCGTTCCATTGCGCCATGAAGCCGACCAGGAAGGCGATGAGGGTGCGCCGGCGGTTGCCCGGGGTTGAGACCAGAGCGCCCCAGCCAGTAGCGCTGGCTACCTTCTCCAGCTGGATGGCCTGCACGATCTCATCCATCTCGTACTGCACAAGCCGCGACGGTTCGTTGCCGTTGGTGGTGGCAGCGTGGTACTTGTCGAGCAGCGCGGTGGCTTCGGCGGTGCGGTCTTGCGCGACGAGCCATCGGGGAGACTCGGGCACCCACCACCAGAACGCCAACTGGATGAGTGGGAATCCGGCCTGCAAGAGCGAGGGGATCCGCCATGACCAGTCGGTCTCGTAGGTTTGGCATCCGAACGTCGTCCACGAGGCAAGAATGGCTCCTGTAGAGACCGGAAAGTCAGTGACTGGGGAGAAGTCATAGCGTATCGTAGCCTTCTTTTTCCTTGTGCTTACCTAGATAGTACATTGTCCAGAAGGCGCTCGTGTATTTGCCGCGATGGGGTGGGTAGGCCAACTCCGCGATGAGCATGGGGCTAGGATGAACAGCAACTATATATGGCTCATGATTAGTATCATCTCTTCTCTCACTCACATCGCTGTGATATCTGGGTATGAAGTAACCTACACATCCCACCAAAACCAACGACTAGACGTGATACGATGAACATGGGCAAGTTGACAGAGGCGGTCTGTATAATGGTGGCGACGATGACCAGCAAGATACCGGCCAGAAGCACGGCTCGGCGGCCATACGTATCGGCCAGCCAGCCGATCATAGGCAGAGCCAGGACGGAGCCGATGGACTGGGCCGCGTTGACGAGACCGAGCGTGGCACCGGTCGGCTGACCGAAGAAGGCGCGCCATTGATGTAGAGACTGGAGGCCGTTCATGAGGGAACCTAAGAGATTACCCATGGTCAGTAAACAAGAGATTTCGGAACTGATGGTCTACTAAGCGAAGGACTCTCACCATCATATCCGGCGACGGAAGAGGACAGGAGTGGGACAAGGAGCAAGAGATTCAGCTTCAGAAGATGGGTCTGCTGGTACCAGGACCTGGTGGTCTGTGGCAGCACCTCGGCGAGGGCCACGCCTACGATCTGTGAGTCCTTCATGATTTGGGTGGCATTGGATGACGACCTCTGGAGACTATGGACCGAAGTCTAAGGCTTATATGAATGTCCGGGATCAAGCTTGAGCAGAAGAAAGCAAGAATCCGGAAGAAAAGCACTCTGGTTTCGACCCTGCCACATTCCCCAATTGTGTTATATAGAAATGCAACTTGCTAACACGCAACGTCAATGATACCACCCTGCATCGCGTGACTCTCCATCGCACCAGCACCAGCAAAGACCAACCGCCTCCATTTCCTGACCTTGAGAGAAACCCCATGGGGGGACTGTCGCATCATGCACCCCGCAAGCAGCACTCCCCACTCCCTACCAGATGAAGGTGGGGATGTTGATGTTGCCAGGGAAGAAGAGTCTAAGTGGGGAGGCGGACGACAGTCGCCCTCGGACCAGTAAGCAGAACCACAGCGGGAGAATATGCCCGATGACATAATGACTTTGGGGGAATAGCTTGGGACAGTGGGCCGATTCTGAGACGACGCGACATTGGCGCCAAGACAAACCTGATCAGGTTGATGAAGGCGTTTGAGAAATATGACAAGCTGCTCGACAGCGTAGTTGGTGATTCTATTGCCAGGCAGTTGCCCAAGACGGTCGTTTTGTTGTGGCCCGGCAAAAGCAACTTGGTGTGGCCTCGCTTTGCCCATTCGATTGGCATGGACTTGGTTAGATAGATCTACGAGGTCTGACCTGAACTTCATCCCTCATATAGGAGTATATACACTTGACACGTGACCACATCGGGAAAGAACGAGAGAGATTCTCAAAACGACATATCGAGGGACCGCGCCAGCGTTCCTGGTAATAAAACAAGATCTGACATTGTCGTATGTTGTTGGTTGGGCTTCAGATCGACGGGGACATCTGTCAGCCTCCATGCTTTGCTGGGAAGCCCAGCTTTGATCCACGAGAATCCCACATGAGCGTTGCAAACGAGATCATGCGTGCCTTGATGAGGCCTCGCCCTCAATCACACCGAGAGCAACGCGACACCTTTTCCCAATTGACCACGAAACGACGCGCACGCGGGTTACCCAAAGGGGCATCTCCGACCGTCGAGTAGGATCACGGCCGCTTGGCGTCCGAAAAGCCAACATCTCATGTTCCTTGCATAGGGTAGACGATGACGATCGTTACCGACTCGATACTCCGATTGAGTTGGAGTGCGGAGAAGGAGGTGGGGTTGGCCCCTTTCCCCCGCAAGATGGGAGGAAACCATGGTTGTTGATCGACGAACCGGGCTTGGCATGTTGGGGTAGCTTCGCGGGTCAGTTAACTACATCACTAGAAATGCCCAGAGTTTACCCAGAAGCGACATCCAAACGCCAAAGAACTATCGCAAGGTTTGAACAGTCCACGAAGTCGCCAGACCAAACCAAATCAAGCCAAGATGTCTGAGAACGTAGGTGCATCGGATTATCTGCCCCAAGCCACCTACCTACTAATATCCTCGACAGAACCCAGCCTTCGTCCTCCAGTCCGTGAAGCACGTCACCTTCGAGGACCGCCCCGTCCCGCCCCTGCGCGACCCCGAGCACGACGTCCGCGTCCGCGTCGAGCAGACGGGCATCTGTGGCTCCGACGTGCACTACTGGCAGCGCGGCCGTATCGGCGACTTCGTGCTGAAGAGCCCCATCGTGCTTGGCCACGAGAGCGCGGGGACCATCGACGAGGTCGGGAGCAAGGTCAAGAATGTCAAGGTCGGCGATCGTGTGGCTATCGAGCCGGGCGTGGCGTGCCGGCGGTGCGAGCAGTGCCGGTCGGGGATGTATAATCTGTGCGAGGATACGATATTCGCGGCGACGCCTCCGTGGGATGGGAGTACGTTTTCTCTCGTGATAAGTCACGTTGCAAACGGTTAGTTGACTGACACCCAACCAGCCCTCCAGAAGTACTACATCGTCGCCGCCGACTACACCTACCCCCTCCCCGCCCACATGACGATGGAAGCCGGCGCCCTCGTCGAGCCCGTCGCCGTCGCGGTGCAGATCTGCAAAGTCGCCGGCCTGCGCGGGGGGCAGACCGTCCTCGTCTTCGGCTGCGGCCCCATCGGCGTGCTCTGCCAGGCCGTCGCCAAGGCGTACGGCGCCAGCCGGGTCGTCGGGGTCGACCTGTCCGAGGCCCGCGCCAAGTTCGCGAGGGATTTCGCGGCGGACGACGTCCATGTCGTGGACACCTCCCAGAAGAGTGACGGGGATCCGGTCGAGGCCGCGCGGGCGCTGGGCGAGAAGATTGTGCGGGAGTACGGTCTTGGCCAGGGCGCCGATGTGGTGTTGGAGTGCACCGGGGCCGAGCCCTGCATCCAGGCCGGCGTGTTCGCGGCCAAGAAGGGCGGGACCTTTGTGCAGGCGGGCATGGGGAAAGAGGTGAGTGCCGCGATTATACGACTCCTTACCTATGTTTGCTGACCATCCTAGAACGTGGTTTTCCCCATCACCACAGCATGCATCCGGGCGCTCACGATCAAGGGCAGCATCCGGTACCAGACCGGCTGTTATCCCGAGGCGGTCCAGCTGGTGGCTTCGGGCAAGGTCAACCCGGGTAAGCTCATCACGCACCGGTTCAAGTTCGAAGAGGCGCTGGAGGCCTTCGAGGTGGTGCGGAAAGCGCAGGAGGATACTCTCAAAGTGGTCATTCAAGGAGTGCAGGGTTAGAAATGTCAGCATGATGACAACGTTTTTACTTTCACTGTATGCACTGCGATATGAGATTGATCTTTACGTTCATGAACAGGATTGCTCCCATTTTATATTATGTAGTTCTGTATAACCGACTTTTGGTACATGAAATCAAATTTTCCGCTATCATTACGTCGTCTAGTGAAGTATCGGCGCGCCCTCGGTGTACTCTTGCACCAGGTGCGACTGGCACTTGACCAGGGTCTCGACCATCTTGCCGACCTCTTCCAGCCGGGACAGGATGATGCCGTTGCCCTTGGCGAAGCCGTAGCAGTGGTACTCGAGGCCGGTGTCCTCGCAGAACTCGCGCAGCAGGACCTGGCCCTTGCGGAGGTTGTGGCGGGGCACGCGGGGGGAACAAGTGGTGGACGGCCTGGAACTGGAGGCCGCCGTGCAGGAAGTCGAGCCACTGCGGGCAGTCGACGTCCATGGTGGTGCGCAGCTGGCGCGAGACGAAGGACTCGGTCGGGCCGAGATCGGCGGTGGACATGCCCCAGTGCGACAGGGTGATTTGGACGTGGATGAGCATGGTGACGGCGTGCGAGAGCAGGACGAAGGCGATGCGGGTGGGCCAGTCGGGCAGCGTGCGCCAGACGAGCATGTAGCCGAAGAGGAACCAGTAGACGGCCATGCCGACGACCTCGAGCTGGCGGGCCCAGCGGGGAGCGCCGGACGCCTTCTTGGCGGAGCCCAGGATGACGTGGCCCCAAGACAGGAAGTACAGGTTGAAGCGGGCGACGGCCATGATGGGGTAGTAGGTGTACTTCTGGAAGGGGATGGCGATCTCACAGACCTTGTCCCAGACGAAGTCGAAGTCGTAGTAGGTGCTGCGGACGCCGCGAAAGAAGGTGGGCGACCAGGCGAAGAGCGGCAGGTACTGCGTGTCCGGGTCATGCTCGGGCATGTTGGTGATGAGATGGTGCACGTTGTGCGACGACTTCCACCAGCCGAACGACAGGCCGCAGCAGAAGTCGGCGATGAAGGTGCCGATGATGGTGTCCTTGGCCACGGAGCCCGTGATGCCGCGGTGGCCGGCGTCGTGCGCAGAGAACATGATTTGTTGCTGCGTGGAATGTTAGTAACAAGGAATTGATGTGACCAGAGCGCGCAAAAACTTACCCAGAATCCGCCGAGGAATAGCGCCGAGGTCAGGTACCAGCCGATGCTGACGAGGTAGAGGAACATGCCGAATAAAGAGGCATAGCGGGCGCACTCTTTGCCGTACTCGATGTAGGGGCAGTCGTAGAGACCCTCGTCCTTGACGCGCTGGTGCAGCGCCTGGTACTTCTCCCGCAGCAAGGCCTGCTGCTCCATGTCCATGGAGGGGATGTTGCGGATGTCATCTTGGCGCTCCCGCTCCTCCATGGCGGCGGTGAAGGCCTCCTTGGTGAGCTGCTCCTCAATGGCGCCGGGGCTGGGGGAAGCGGACTTGCGGCCGTTGCTGGTGAGCTTGCAGGGTCCCGAGGCGGACTTCTCGCCGCCTTCCTTCTCGCTGCCGCTACACTTGTTGTCGCCCTTCTGGGACGGCAGTGCGGGCACGTCCGCCTGGACGGGGGGCACCATGTTGACCCAGGGCAGGTCGACGGGACCGATGCTGAAGGCCTTCATGGTCTTGAGCGTCTGGTCCGTGTGGTATCTGCGGTGGGCGCGTTAGCAAACACATGTTTCTCGGCCCATTCCACCCGTACATACACCCGGTACGTGGACGACCCTGTCGCTTCGAACTCTGAGCTTACGCTTTGATTTCATCGCCGGCGTCTCGGCCGACCATGTGGAGGATGGCCAAGCCGCCGCCGGGGTGCTTGTCGAGCCATTTGTCGAGCTTGAGGGCCTGGCCCTCGTAGATGACGATGATGTGGCCTTGCGAGATCAGGTGTTCCACCTGCGCCGGCGACACGGTACCCTTGGTGTCCATCATTGTGATGTGTGTGTGTGTAGGTGCTCAACCGAGAGTTGGTTGGCAATGGCAGAGACCAGACGTGGTCGTGTCTAATCGTCAATGCCGCGATGTGTGGTAGAGATCGAAGTTGATGTTCCCACTGAAGATGCTTGCACTTGGCTTAGTAACCAAGAGACGCTGTTGACGACGAGGACTTCAAACGGCCGAAATGAGCGACATGAAATAAAAAACAACGTGCATCTAAAAAACAAGCAGGGCAGCCGCGAACTGAGTAGGAGCGCGGGAAGGGAAGGGCGTTACTTTAAGTAAGAGGCTGCGGGCATCAAGTGTCATCTGTGCGGAGGGGGAGGAGGCAAACATCCGTCGGTTTCCTAGTGCCATTGAATACAGATTGATCCATGAACACACAACGCTCCTTGGCCCTGGCAACCTGGCCTCCCTGTTTCAAGAGGAAGAGGAAAGACACATGTAAAACTGGGACCGGCCGATACATGAAAAGGTACATCAGGTACGGGGAATTCCATTGATAGTGGCCGGTGGGTGGACAGAGTGTCTGACCCGAAGAAGAAGAATTGAAAAGGGATTGGAACGGCCGCGGGAGCACAAGAAAACAACAACAACAGCAGACTGTGGCCAGTAGCCTCAGCCGAGCCGAAGTTGCTGGGATGCTAGGTACCGCTAGCAGATTCTCAGCAGCAACAGCAGGCAGGCTCTTGGCTCAGCAGCAGCAGCATCAAAAGCAGAGATGCGCAGAACCGAACGAGCAAGCCCAGAAAGTGCAGAAACGGGCCAGAGTGCCCGCAGCAGAATAGGGGACGGCCATGATCCCTGCTAGCCCCGTGGGTGTGTTTGTGTGGAAAGAGGATCAATGAGAGGATACCGTAGACGGACCGGAGCACGAAAACCAAAAGGACAGCACAGAAGACGGGAGGATGCTCTCAGTCTGGACACGCGTTCCTTGGCGGTCCGTGGCGTCGAGATGATGGATACGCGAAATCTCACATAATGGGCAAATCCCCTTCCTGCTCGGCAAGTTCCAAGTTTTCGCCGCGCTTGGTGATTGGCAGCAGCGGGCACAGGGGGGCTAGGGGCCTAGCACCTAGGCAGCTAGGGTCTTGGGCTCCTCCCCTAGCAGCCTAGCAGCCTACAAGGGCCACAGGCTCACCAGGCTAGCGTCCCGGGGAGCCAAAGTCTCTAGATCGGCCCATCTGGTCCCAGCCAAGGCGTTCCAAGATTAGCTGCCAAGCCCAGCAAGCCCCCTAAAGGCTCCCTGTAGCAGCCCGTATGTACTAATAACAGCCTGTAGCAGCCTGTAGCCTGCTGGCCCTAGCAGAGCCCTAGTGGCTCCCCCCGTGGAGAGCTTCTAGAAACGGCCTGGGTCCAACGTCATTTGACTGGGGTTCAGCAAATGAGCGATTAATCCTGGCATTTCTGTCCGTCGCTTGTGCATCTCGTGTCTCTCTCTGTCCTCCTCTCACTCCTTGCCAAGCGCAGCCAAGCACGGTTTTCGCACTCGCACTCTCTCTCGTCCTGGGCAATAATCTCACTCTGTTGCTGACAGGTACTTCATGTATCATGTCTTGTCCTTCCCTCAACACTTCCAACACTGTCAATCAATTCCCATATTCATGCCAATTTCCATCCTGCATTGCAGTGAGTGCACTGCAAGTCAGATCCAACATGCGCTCACTGCATCGCACTGCACTGCACTGCATCGTACGTAAGCTGCCAGGTCCACCCAGAGTCCTTTTGGGTGCGCAATTCGTATTCGCTTTAGCTGCGATTTGTTTGTGTCGCTCTCCCTCTCCCTCGCTACCAGGCAGACTTTCTGTCTCTCAGCCACCAAGACACGAATCTGCATGGATGCATGGATGCATGCATGCTGCGCGTAATTGACTTGATACGATAACTCAAAACGCCTCTTTCCATGATTCATTCAGCTGCTGGGCATTATCATTATCAAATCGCTAAGTCCTCGCTGTACCTGCCTACTCCAGCCTACTGCGTTGAGATCAGTGAATTGAATTGCTGCTAGAATCTAATAGTGTGCACGTGGAGGGCACTGGTAGAGACTGGGGCCCCTGACTGCTGCCCTGGCGCTAACGTAGATAGATTAGCCTAACGTATGCGAACTGGGCTGGCCGCATGTGGGGGAAAGGGACAGCTGCTGCTGCTTGTACCAGTAGGGGGGCACTACCTACATTATGTACTGTAGGGGCACTGGAGCCAACAGAGGGCGACCGCCCGCGTCCCTGGGCGAAAAGCAAGGCAGGCATCGGCAAGATTGCGACGAGAGCTGAGTCGTACTGACGATCAGGGTCCTCCCCACACTGCCTTTTTTTTCTTTCTTCTGTTGCTTTTCCAATCTCTTTCCTGATAACTTAAAACTCCCCTACATACGGGTACATGGGCTGGCGTGTGTTTTTTTTATCGATCAATCAATCCAGTCGCAATGCAGCGGCTATGCCCGCACCCGAGATGTCCAATCTTTTTCGAGGTGCAAACAAATGGATGACTGCCGCATCCGTCGCTGCTAATGTCTCGAATGTATCGACTGTTCTCACCACAAGCAAGGTCTTGACGTCAAAATGAGACAAGACAGCGTGCCCTGCTGATAGTGATGCTGATGCTGATGCTGATGCTGATGCGGATGCTGATCAGCATCCGCTCCAGCAGTAGTGGATGGGCAGAGTTGGATACGCGCGTTTGGCCCGTCGTCAGAATGCGACAGTGTGCGTGCAGTACCGCAAGTACTGCTCTCGGTGTGCAAAGTACTTGCTCAATCTGCGTCCAGCCTGCCCTGCCGGCCCACTCAAAACGGCTGTGCTGCTGCGAGATTTCGAATTTACATCTGGGACGGAACACCAAACCCTTTTCCTTTTTCTCCACCGCCGCCTCCATCCACCCACGATTATCCACTGCCCACCACCCGAGGCTCGCTAAAAGTAGTAGCTGGCCCCCCGGAGTCAGGAGTCTAACTGTACCGCTACCTGTCATTAATCCGATTCGTCGGAGCCCCTCCGAACCTGATCCGTCCAAATTTGTCGCATCTGACACCCCTGGATTCTGACATTTTCCCATCCTTTTGTCCATGGCCTTGGAGGGGAGCTGGGACAAATGTTGCTGTCGCTTGACTTCGTCTTCACCACTGCGATTATCTAAGTTTTGGACCATGGCGCTTGAGTTGTTGAGTCGGATGCGTTTCGAGTCAAGTAGCCGTGAACATGCTGCTTGGCTTGGCTTGTCTGCAATCTCGAGGCGCATTCCTGGCTCTGGGTAATATCCGTTCCTTTCAACATCACAATATCCGATGTTTTCTCTCTCGCTTCAGGTGCTAGCAGAAAGTCTGCCGCTGTGATCGGAGCACGGCAGTTGTGTTTGCCGCATCTAAGCGTCATCTGGCTTTTTTCGTTTCTTGTTTCCTGTGTCTGTGTCTGGTTTCCATTTCATCGATCAAACGAACCACGGCAGAGTCTGAGATGTGCACAAGACCACGTACCCGATTGATTCCCTGACGACCATCCATCCGGCAAACTGTTGTCACTGGTCACGGCCCGCGTATCCTGGGACGTTTCGAGTCGGTCGTCGGGCGCCATCTCAGCCGGTGCATCTCCATGTACATTGGTGTCTGGTTCCAGGAGCTGGTTCCAGGAGGTTTCTGCAAGCCCCTGCCTCGATGCTAGACGCCACACTCAACTCACGGCGCTGCAGGTATCTGTCAACGCTCGTGTCCATGGCGCCTCCAAACAACGTGCTGCTGCGGCTCGTATATCAATCGCGCCGCCCAGAAATCAATCGCGCCGCCCAGTACATGGCCAATGGTCCCGCATTGACGTCTCTGGGTCTGAGCTTTCGGACACTTGGGCGAAACATCGTGTTGCTTTAACCACTAACCCCGTGCCAAGACATGTCAGTCCGCCAGCACCAAAAACGGCTGCGGCTGCTAAGCAGGGATGAACGAGGTCCAAGAGGATCCCAAGTTGGTGGAATCAAAAACATCTCGTCCAATTCATCGACGCGGCCGGATTGAAATTTGCGAACTGACCAACTGTCGGTGAGAAAGGAAGTCGGCCTGTCCTGTCGAACGCATGTTGCTGTCAAGCAAGCATGTTTTTTAAAGATCCTGCGTTTCCCGTCGGGTCCTGATCCGATTACTTCAGTGTTCTGTAGGAATCTCACCATGTGAAGATTTGAACCTGGTTTGCCATTTTGCCATGGTACTACGGGGATCTCGTCGGCCGAATCATCGGGCCGGACTTCTGGGCTGTTTTCTGAGGACGTGGCCGAGAGATCTATCTGCAGGTGTTCGGTTTGATGTCGCGGTAGGTTGTTGTCCACGTCTTGCCCAGGCATGCGTAATGCTGTCTATCTCGTGCATGTCGTCGCACATAATCGTTTGCATGTCACGCTGGGGTTTTCTTGGGATATACTCTGCTGGTTTTCTTTGGTGCGTGTCTATCTAAGGGACCAGAGCGATCTCTAGGCGTTCCATATTTCCTTGGCTTTAGTGGACAGAGCCATCCGTATTGGTATCTAGGTTTGCTTCGATGTTAATAACCTTGCCATGCTGGGCTATCTTTCAATGGTAGACGACCTGAAAAGCACTTTCGACGGTTTGCATCCGAAATCCCTCTGCTCATTGCAGTTCATCGCTACTTCCTCGCCTTATCTTATCTATCTTCAGGGCATCGTCTGTTTTCATCCGCTCGAGGAGGGCGGTAACCCCCTCGTACACGCCGTACTGTGTCGATATTGCGCCGCAGTCGAGTGAGGTCTGCTCCGTATTTTGGTTCCAGAAGGATGCGCCAGAAGGATACGGCCATGCTCTCCGGGCCGCCAACCGCTTTCCATTATTACCCCGCTGATCCTTATCGCTGGGTGGTCCGCTCCTGATGCGTGGTGGATGCTCATTTCGTGTGCCTGCTGCTAGTCAATTCACTACTTACCCCTTTGATGGCCCCCTCCACTATCGGTCGGAAGTGGGTCTACTCGGACGTGGCATGCTTTCTACTTTCTGTCATGGCTGGCTCGGGGGCGCCGAGGAGGTGGTTCGAGTATCGACCGTGACTTGCTAGACCGCTTACTACAAGCTGGCTGGGACGTATTCTCTTGTGCTCATCATGACGCTACCATATGGAATTTGTTTATGGCTTGATTGAATCTAATTACCTCCGGGTTGGTTCTGTGCTTGATCGGCCCTCTAGCTGCTACACTCGTGCTCCCTTTCCCTCACATGGCCCAAGAGATCACAAGAAAGCATGACCAACTCCAAGAAGGAACGCCTTCTCAAGCACCAGGAACTCTTTTAGTAAATTGCAGACCTGCCCTTCTCCCTCGGCCGCCAGCACTTAGCTCGTAGCCTCCGATCTGGCCCAACTCTTTTCCAGTTCGCAGCAGGCGCGTCTGGTCTCAAGGCGCAGGAAGAAACCTGTGGTTTTCGTTGTGTTCTCGGACACGTCCAGACGGACGCACAATGTAAGAGTTGGTAGTGTGTTAGGGGATCGAGCACGGGTGTCCATCGTTGTGTCCTTGTTCTTGTCAGCAAGGCACAGATTCGACTCCTGTTTCTGCTGGGTTAACTTGGTATACAGCCAAAGTAAAGACGAAGAAAGAATAAAAAGGCAGGTATTCGAGCGTGGGCCGTGTTGAGGGAGGCCCTAACATAACGTGTACCTCTTGGACGCCACCAGGCAGGTCATCTCAGTCTCGACGGTGTGCAGGTGTACGGTTGTTAAGCCACCCAAGAGGGTGTAGCCCACCGTACAGTTTAGACGTTGGTCGCTGTGGCTGTCGTGCCATCCGGTTCTGGGACGCGGCATGGTCGGCGTCAGTAATTTGAGTGAAAGAATGCTTCGTGGACCAGTGGCTTACACGATGATGGCACTAATTGCTGGTGACGGTGCTTGGCTTCGCATGAGCTCGATGGTTTGCAGTCGCATGGCGGGCACCTCTGGTGCACGATAAACGGCTCTCATCTCTGGTAGTGGGTCCGAATTTGTTGTATCTATATGACAATCATGTTCTGCTTGCTCGGCTTACTCGGATTGCCGTCCTATGTAGCACTCGTTTCACTGTCGTCTCTCATATTATCATCGCCAAGGAAGCCTCTTTGACAGCGTAAACTCTGTATGCTCAACTCAGGCGTGGCTCCCGAGTCAATGCCTGCTTTCTCCCGTCTCGCCTAGCTAGATACAGGCAAGGCCTGATGTTTCATAAGGGCGGTACTGGCGAAGTCGATGATGTTTTTCGGAGGCGTCGGTAGTGCGCGTCCGGTGATTGACGGCTTGGTCATCCACGGATGTTCTCCATGGCGATCTTCAATTCGGGGCGTGTATTGTTCGGGGGAGCAAGTCGCGGTGAGGGCTGAACCATGACAGCTCTGATTGTTGCGAGGTACCGGGCGGCAGGTGGTTTCAGGGTCCACAATGTGCCGGCGAACAGTGATCGGGCCGCCTAGTAGAAAATAATCAACGGTGCAGTGAATCCTTTCGTCCTTGGGACTCGAGTGCCATCCGCTCCTGAAGAGGCGATAGGTAGTGTCAGTAACTCAGGTAGCCAAGTCGGTCTGGTGGGTGGATGGAGAAACATGGGCTTACATAACGACGGCACTGGTGGCGCAAGAAGGCGCTTGGTATCGGACGAGCTCGATAACGCGTGCTCTTTTTGTTCCTCGGCTAGCATACATGTCCGCAGGGCGGAAGGTGACGCTTTCGAGGCGGCACGTTATCGCCATGAGGCATAGAAGTCATCGAGCGCTTCCAGCAAGATGTGATTGCAAATGAGTTGCGCGAGAAGGCTTTGGAGCTGGTTATGGTCATATTCAGTCTAAGTTTGTTTTTGCGGTGGGCAAAGTGATGTATTGAAGGTACGAATGAGAAGTTGTTCGGGTTTTTCAAGTTTGCTAAGCGCAGTACTGCATTGGCGATAGGCGGGCTGGAGCTCACTGCCCTGCAGCCAGGCCTAAAGCCACTAAGCCATAGGTAAATGCATCGTGTGCTGGAAGTAACTAGCAGATAGGAAAGGTTTATCTAATCAGTAGTACTAAAGAAAACAGTTACCTCCCAAATGATTTCTGCGAGTCCTACTGTGGAGGGTACAGGATGGTCTCGGGAGCGTATGATCGAGCGCATGCTGTCGACTACCATCCAAGCCGGGCCATGGCCAGAATGCCGGCAACGGTAGTCTCGCCGGTGGTGTTCAACTCCATCCTTGTGTGGCCTTATGATGCCGTTGGAGGTATTGAAAAGGCAAGAAAGTAGGTGTTTGGTGTCTCGCCTGTTCTAGGCACATTCTTTTCAAATAGATGAAGGAAACCTCACATGGAGTAATCGCTTAAGAAATCAAATTTTTATAATTACCGAGCCATCCCTATTTTCCCGCCTCTACCATCTTCGGCTCTGTCCTTGGGCTAGCAAGAGTTTCTTCTAGCGCGGGACAGAGTCTCAGTTCGGATTGTCTTGCGACCAGCAATAACTGCCATTAGCTTCGGTGTGCATCGCGAGACCGGCAGGGAAATCCATACGTTCTCCTCCCCCAGGAGCCCCGGGTGCTCCCGGTAGGCCCACAGAGGCCTCGACATGATGGATAAAGCCATTATGCCGTATGGTTTGGACCTCACAAATGCTTCCCAGTCGAAGTTCTTGCTGTTGGCTCGCTCGGTCGGTGCGCCCCAGTTGGAATCTGGCTCGGGGAGCGGTTCGTCGATGACATGCTTTCGGCTAATGTCTAGACCGTCAAGGATCGTGTAATCCACTGTACAGTGGAGATTGGGATCGCTAGGGCTGACGTGCCACCCGTTGCTATTGAAAACACTTGCCATTAGCCTCTAAGTTGCGATGGTTGGTGCAGGTTGTTTACGTACACGACTGTTGCGCTTGTGGCACCAAATGGTGCTTGGGCGACAACGAGCTCCTTGATTCTTGTTTTCTCGTCGAGATTCGATGAGTACATGGTGGGCGGACGGAACGCCACCCTGCTGTCCTCCAACGTCGACATGATGGAGGTGATTGAGGTAACCGGATTGTCTGAAGTGCTGGCTCTTCTAGAGGGCTGTATTTTCCGTAGCGCTGTTTCGACAGCGGATTTTCGTATTGAAAACCAGCAAGAAGTGAGATTGTTGAGAGGTGACCATGATTAAAAGAGGCACTGTTGTTGTGTCGTTTAGTGAATTGGATATCAGGAAGGAAGGTTGGCAGGTTCTGTGAAAGATGAAATTTCTATCTAGTCTGTTTAGGCCCAGGCCGGCTGCATTCAATGCAAAAGGCCTGGAGGCCAGTCCGAGTATCTGGTGTACCTCCATTTTGGCCAATGAAAACACGGATAGACACTGATGATAGTGATAAGGCATTCTATCTAGGTACCCAAGTAATCAGCTAGAGCACTGCTTTTCCACTTCAGATCGGTAGATGGCGAGGGCTGAACTACAAATAGCCATGAAATGAATGTTTTCAGACACCAATTTGCCACAACCTCATCACATGTGACTCAGGGCTCTGCGTGGTTGCTCACAGGCAAGCAGACTCTCATTATAAATGACCGAACGACAAGTCTGCCCCAAACTGATACACCGAGCAAGCGCACATGGGCACCGCAAACACCACGGCAACCATCTATTAAGTAACAAGCAAGAGGGCAGATGGAAAACGAACCTCTCCAACTGAGCAACCAGCGACAGAAGGGTTGTCGTTGATCTAAGCTTATCGTACGATGGGTACGCGAAGCAAGGACCAAGCAGTAAGACCCCTAGCGAGGCAAGGATTCCGCTGCCGGCCAGGTGCGAGGCCAGGCCTGTCGTTCCGAGCGTTCCGAGCGTTCCGGTCATTGACAGCCGGGCCCAGTTAGCACGATGCCATCTTGCCCCAAAATTTAAGCTTGATCTGTGGGAGATGCGCGGCCCGCAAGATTTAGTGCTTACCATGCCAGGAATAGTAACCGCCCGAGACGATTGACAGTTTGGGATCCAGGGGCCTGGCTCGATGGGCGGTGGTGACAGGATGGTATGGTGTGGTGCGTGGCTTAAGCGCACTTATCCGCGTCGGGCAGGTTGCAATGTCCGAAATGTCCGAGTTCGCGCAACTCTTATGCGAAGATTAGCGCAACTCGCATAGGCGTTAAGCAACGCAGATAAAAGCCCGTCATTGGCTGCGACGACTGCGCCAAGTCTATTTCATTCTGGGCGTAACTCAATTCGCATATCCAGGAGAAGTCATCGGATCGTAACTTCATCATGTCTCTAAGCCCAAGCGTGTCCAACAGTGCCAAGAGCCTCACCCAATTGGCCCGAAGCCCCCTGTCCGGCATCTCGGTATGTGTCGTGGGGGCAGGACCCGCCGGCGTCTACACGGCGCTGCAATGCTGGCGCAAAGGCCACAACGTCCGCATCCTCGAACGGAACTCAGCTGCACGCACTCAAGGTCAGACTCTATAGACTCTACTCGTGGCTACATGGAACTAGCTGACTGACCCCGCGAGCATCTAGGCGACTTCTTCATGATCGCCCCGCAGGTCGTCAACCACATCAAGACATGGCCCGACATGGCCGACGAGAACGATCGCATCGCGGCAGACCCGCGCGTCTCCTTCCACCGGAACACGGGCGAGCGCATCTCCGGCCCCTCTCCGTTCTCGTTCGACAAGAGCGAGGGCAGTAACAACACCGACGAGCTCGACCCTACCAGGCGCTTCCACTTCCACCACCGGCACAAGTTCCTGCAGATGCTCATCTCACAGCTCGAGTGCATCGGCGTCCAGATCGAGTACGACTGCTGCGCCGCCGAGTTCTATGAGGACGTCGACAAGGCCAGGGTGCGGCTTGATGACGGTCGCACCATCGAGGCGGACGTCATTGTGGCTGCGGATGGGATCGGCACCAAGTCGCATACACTCGTCAACGGTCAAGATATCCGGGTGTGGCCGAGTGGGCTGGCGGGTTTTCGCGCGGCGTTTCCGGTGGAGATGATCGCTGATGATGCGGAAGTCTCAGAGCGAACCAAGATCCTGGACGATGGGCATCCCCATTTCCAGCTGTTCCATGGGTCAGTATCACGGAGTAAGACTCACTAAGAATGATTCGGCTCTGACCTCAGAACCAGCCTAGGACTGCATATGACCATAATGCGGACAGAAGACATCATTACTTGGGGAATGACACACAAGGTACGGGCTTCCCTACCATGATCGCGAAGTAAGCTAATGTAATAACAGGACGAAGGTACCGCTTCAGAATCTTGGTTCGCCAACGTCGACCCGTCAACCGTGATGAACTACGTCTCAACTATCCCCACCTTTCCGTCCTTCCTCAAGCGTCTCATAGAGTTGACGCCCAAGGACGGCATCGTGGACTGGAAGATCATGTGGAGGAACCCGCAGCCCCTGACGACGTCAATCCTGGGCCGCGTCGTCCAGGTCGGAGACGCCGCGCACACGCTTTTGCCAAGCTCCATGAACGGCGCCAACCAGGCACTCGAGGACGCCATCTACCTTGCGGCATGCTTGGAGCTGGGCGGTAAGGAGAACGTTCCCTGGGCGACCAGGGTCCATAATAAGCTTCGGTAAGCCTTTACTCGGCCCTTCTTAACCACATCCTTGGTGCATTGAGCTCTGGCACTATCCAAAGGCTCTTTAACTGACATGTGCACCAGATTTGAGCGAGTATCCTGCTGCCAGAAGCTCGGCTTCGTCAACCTCGCCAAGCGCAACAACCGCGACGCCAAGACGGCCGACAGCAAGAAGACGGAAGATCTAGTGCCCGAGCAGGGCCGGTGGCTCTGGGGCCACGATCCGGAGAAGTATGTACGCGAGAACTTCCCCAGGGCCCTGGATCACCTGCAGAAGGGCACCCCGTTCCAGAACAGCAACATCCCGCCCGGGTACGTGCACGAGGAGTGGGCGGTGGACGAGCTCATGGCGCGGGTGGAGAGGAACGAGCCCTTGGGTCTTGGAGGTGATTGGTCTTAGATCTCTTGTTGGTGCTATTACGATACTTCCCCTGTTTCACTCAGATGTATGACTATGTAAACCTTGCAATGTGATCACCCCACAACCTCTTGCACGACCCCAAACGGCAAGATCTCGTGCATACTCTGCAGACCATTGCCGAGTTGAGTAACTTTGTCACCGCGATCCGAGATCGGGGCGCTGACTAACAGGCGATGAGGAGCCCCGGGGTTTTCTCGTCCCCGGGTGGGCCATAGGACTAAACCCTAAGCAGACGCCAAGCCGCCGGAGTTATCTTATCAGATCCGAATCAGCGGCAATTGTGATGCGCACCACTCTCGCAATCGGATGTTCTTTGCCAGTGCCAAGCCCGTGAAGCTTGGCTCGTGTGAGGGGTTTTCTCTCTCTAGGCTCCAATGTCCATACCCCATCCGGTAACGGGTTGCCTCACGTTTGCAGAGACGCATGGGCGTGTTCTTGTTGCATGGTGGGACCTACGGTGACGTACAAAACCAAGTGGTCCCCCACTCCCTAGTCTCATGACTGTTGCCACCTTTTCCCCGAACTAACCGGTGACTGACTGAAGCTCACCACGAATCCCATCATGGCCAACTCGGACAACCCCACGCTGGAGAGCCTCGCGGCTCGAATCACGGAGCTCTCGGGTGAGCTGTCGAAGCAGATGAAGGAGAACAATGTGCCCCCGTCTCCTTCGCGGCCGACAGTCCGACCAGCTACTCCAACCTGACGGGCGAGATGTTCATGGTGCGCCAGAAGCTGCTGGACTCTTTGAATGACATGTGGTGGCTGGCCCAGGGCCCGAGCGAGAGCATCTTCAACTACTGCCACTCGGTAAGGTCCCCGCAGTACTTGAAGCATGTGAACATGCGATCGAACAGCCGTTAACAGCATCGCAGGCCATCCCCGACGCGACGGTGCTCAACACCCTCAACTCCTTCGGCTTCTGGGGCGCCGTGCCCCTGACGGGCTTCACGACCTACGCCGACATCGCCCACGAGGTCCAGCTGCCCCAGGCCGTCGTCTACCGGCTGCTGCAGCACGCCATGACGCTGCGCATCTTCGCCGAGGAGGCCGGCAAGGACGGCAACGCCCCGCGCGTGAGGCACACCTCACGGTCCGCCGCGCTAGCTCGCCAGCCGGGCCTCCGAGCGCTCGTGTCCACGGTCCTGGACGACGCGGGCGCGCCGCTCATGGTGCTGCCCGAGGCGCTGCGGCGCTTCTCGAGCGGGAAGACCGACCTGACGCAGAAGACGGACGAGACGGCGTTTGCGCTGTTCCACCAGGGCGGGCAGTTTGGCGGCAAGTTCGAGACGTCGTGGGATTACATCGAGAACGACGGGGAGGGCGAGAAGAAGGGCTGGCGCCAGCGCAACTTTGTGCAGTTCATGAGCTACCTCAAGGACATCTTCCTGCTCGAAGACAAGGTCCTGGCTGCGTACGACTGGGCGTCGGCCGGCAAGGCGTCCGTGGTTGATGTATGTACTTCCTCCCTTGCTTTTGGACCCAGTAACTAACGGCCTCCAGATCGGCGGCTCTGCCGGCCACGACGCCTTCGTCCTTGCGCAAAAGTTCCCCGACCTCACCATCACGGTGCAGGACCTGCCCCAGGTGCGGTCCTCGTTCGAGGCCAGCCGGCCGGCGGCCGTGGCGGACCGGGTCAGCTTCAGCGCGCACTCCTTCTTCGAGCCGCAGCCGGTCCAGGCCGAGATTTACCTAATCAAGCTGATCCTGCACGACTGGCCCGACGCCGAGTGCCTCAAGATCCTGCGCGGGCTCATCCCGGCGCTGCGGCCGGGGGCCAAGGTCATTATTCTGGAGTACCTGGGCAACGTGAGTGAGGAAGGAGAGGGGGCGAGAGCAAGAAGGTCGAGGCGGATTCTCAGCAAGAAGCAGAAGACGCTAGTCCGCGGTCCATGAAGCAGTACGGCACCGCCACGGATGTGCGGGTCATGGCCCTGTTCAATGCGAAGGAGAGGTCCGTGTCCAAGTGGAAGGCTCTGGTAGAAGAGGTCGACCCCCGGTTCAAGATCGAAAAGGTCGAGGCCAAGCCCGAGGCCTTCTTTGCTCTGATCGAAGCTGTCTGGACTGGGTAGGGGAGACCGGAGAGTCTGATATTTGAAGTTACAAGAAGCCAATGAGAGACACGTAATACACAATGATAAAGAGTCGATAGCCAATGGATAATGCATGGGCCGTGATGAACATATTGAGCTGGGACTAAATCCGCTTCAGTGAAATAGGAAGGACGCATGCACTGTAAAACAAAAACATGTCACGTTGGGGGCCTCTCAGGTTTATCTCATCGCTCTATTCATAGCTCTATCAAACTAGGTGGCTTAGACCATAGCGTTAGTGCTAGGACCATCTCATCAGCGATGGGGATACATCAGCAGTAAGCCATTCATACGCATATCGTACTCAGCTCTCATTTGCAAGAGCTATCCAGGATCAGAACCGTGTACGGTTCCCCTGAAGTTCGGGGTTTTGGTTAAACCCCCCCTTGTGGGAGGGTGTACACCACTACGGTGTGTTCAGCAGCAAAGGTAATCGAGGAACTTACCTAGAACAGATGACGGATGAGTTAGTCGCTCTGGAAGAGTACCATGGGCGTCGGGTCGTCCGAGCTAGTCGCACTTCCCTCTTCCTCGAGATCCTCGGATTCCGTGAGCCACGAGCTCCGTCATCGTCGGTATGCTCTCGGTCGTCGTCGGAAGAAAAGGCGAAGCCAAAGCCCGGCGGGCCAGGGCGCACGACCAGGGGGACGTGTCTGCCGACCGTGCAGGGATGCGCAGGGGTGTCGACGTCCAGCTCCTCCTGGCCACAGCAGGGCCATGTCCAGGATTCGCTAGGCGTCTCGCCCTCGGCTTCCGCAGCAGGTCGGTGCTCCGGCTCGCCTGTGTGGCAAACGCAGGCCTCGTCGTGGTTTTCCTTGCGGAAGTACCGGCGACGGCAGTTCAAGCAGACGGCCTCGCCAGCTCTCAGGGGTGGGAGTCTGACGCCAGTCGGGTGGCTGGGCCGTGCAACGTCGGCGGGGGTCACGTCGGCCCCACCCTTGCGGATGTGCTCGATGGTTACACGACCTTGGTTGAGGGTCTGCCAGCTGGACTGGTGGCCGTCGGCGCGGAGCGCTGCGTCGGCATCGCGGATCTTCTGTCCTTCGGCCCGGGCGGCCTCGAGAATGCTGTGAACACGGGTGGTGTTCAGTGGATCGGCGTCGCAGAGGCCGATGAGTATCTTTACTAAGTCGTCGCGAGTGAGTTCCTTGATGTCGGCGCGGACATTTCGGTGCTCGGGGTCATTGCTGATCCTGAGCCCCGTCATGTGGGCATCCAGCATGTCAAGGTCCGGCGTCGCGGACTCCATTAGTCGATCGACTGAGAAGCGGGGCTTCCCGTCGTTCACGGGCTTGTCTGCAGGTGCGTCCATGATGGTAGCTGTCTGCGTTAGCTCTTTAGCAATTGGGGGTGAGGGATAGGGTAGGAATGTGGGTGCTCTTCGCTGGTGTATGTAGAGACGGTGACCAGAAGACAAAATCATATCAGCAGTCGGGGAGAGGGCCGGTTATTTATGGGAAGCTGGAGGGAACAAGGCCATTGTGTCTGATCAAGTCAATTGAAAAGACAAGACAGCAGCTAGGATTTGTATTGTTCAATGTCTGTTTTCTTTGAAGTCGATACAGCAAGTAGACAAAGACGTAGGGTGACCTCCGGAGATGATGCCGCCCGAAATGACCTGAACGCAGGCATTGCAGCCACTGGAAAACAGCGCCGAAGGTGTTTGGATCGCCAAATCTGCTCCCAATTCTGCTGCATCTACTTCAGCGATTGAATTGCAGGGATTGCCAAGTGCTCTGCAGCTGAAGCCCGATCTCATGCGTGGTGGTGCTTCTTCAGTGGGCGTGGGGTTGCAACTTGCTGCTGATTTTCAGGGCATGATGGTGGGGGTTTTCCCGCTGAAAATTTAGCGGCAACTCTGCGAGCGTAACTCAACGTCGCCCAAAGAACCCCGCCTCCTTCCAGCCATGACAGACTCGGACATTGACCAGCGGCTGGTCGTCTTCCGCCGCCAGTACCTGCAGCTCTTCGAACCCGATTTCCTCGCATGGCCGCCGCTGAAGCTGTTGAAGAACGCCGACGTGCAGACCTGGCTGTACAAGAACCTGTTTGACGCCAGTCGCGTCCCGCATCTGCCGCCCCCGCCCTACCAAGCCCGCGTCCTGAAGCTCCTGGTTGCTCGGATTGAGAAGGCCATTGAGGAGCAAGATGTAAGCCATGACGCCGCGATCTTGCACATTGACCTCTGCTGACGCTGTCGCCAGGTGGTCTCTGATGCGCTCACGTCCCACCTCGGGTCCCTGCTAGCCGACGAGAAGACAGCAGAGCTTGAATCCAACCAGCAGAAGTCCTATGTGACCTTCACTTGTCCCAAGCAAGGCTCAGATGAGTCCGAATCCACTGTCACCATCCTGGAGAGGCGCTACCTCGTCTCGGGATCCAAGACGACCGGGTTCCGGACGTGGGAGGGCGCGCTGCACCTTGCTGCGTATCTGCTCTCCGCGACAGGACAAGATCTCCTTCGCGGGAAGAAGGTTCTGGAGCTGGGTGCCGGGACCGGCTTCTTGGCTATTCTCTGCGGCAAACAGCTGGCTGCGAAACACGTCACGACCACGGACGGCGACGAGGGCGTGGTGGAAGCGCTCAAAGAGAACGTCGCGCTGAATGGTTTGGATGAGAAGAGAGTCCAAGCGACGAAGCTGTGGTGGGGTGATGACCTGAAAGGGACTTGGGTCGAGCGCGAATGCGAGACTGAACCCTACGACATTGTGGTCGGAGCTGACATAGTAAGTATCTATCATTGAGGTCTTGCATGTTGCCAGGTGACTGACAACTCCGTAGACATACGAACCTGAAGCCATCAAAGCTCTCGTCTCCACACTGCGTCAGCTCTTCGACTTGAGACCGAATCTGTTGGTAGTCATCGCAGGGGTAATCAGAAACGCGCAGACCTACGAGGGTTTCAGGCAGGAGTGCTGTAAGTTTTGGTTGTCCGGATGATGCAGAGCATTCACTAATCCATTTCCAGTAACGTCAAGGTTTACTTTACAAGAGGTTAACTTCCCGGTGAAGTCCATACGAGAACAGACCTCGCTGTTCTACGCGGCGGCGATGCCTGTCAGGATACTCAGGGTTACTCGAGCTAGCAGTTAGAAAACAATAGATGGGAGTCACGGGGAAGCTAAAACAGTGGTAGCATGACATTTGTGTTTCATTCATTGCTTATCATGCTTATCTAGAGGTCATCCAAGTGAGCTTGACGCTCTGTGCCCTGCATCACCCATAATCCTACACTCGCTGGCGAAGTCTAGTCTTTACCAGCCACCGAAGCCATGATCTTCACTTGCCAAGACCGCTCAGAAATGGAGAGTCACCAGCAATGTCCTCCCTGGCATGGTATGTACAGGCCAGCAGGCTTGAGGTTGCCAGATTGATCTGCAGCCACCATTGTAGCTCCTGGAGCCAGCTGAGGACCGCTCTGAATCGCTCATGATATCTCACGAGGTCGGATGTGTCCGGGTGATCGATGACGGCACAAACTGCCTCGAATCCGTGAATAAAACCGGGGTGAATGCTGTTGTGGGTAATGCTAAGATGGGTGGAGCTCGAGGTGTTCTTGTTGCATGATGCGTCTTTCTTCGCCTGCAGCGCTCGGCTCGTCCAGGCTCGGGTAACAGCCACTGTCATATCGGGTAAGCATCAATCTGGGCAGGGTAGGGAGTATGGGTGTGTGCGTGTGTGGTCAGAGCCAACTTACCTCTTGAGTAGTGCCACGACAGTGCATGCGTGACCTTGAGCACCATGTTCAATTCATCGTGGGCGAAATGGCCCAAGAATCCGCACGGCCATGCAAACAGGTTAACGCTTGTTGGACCTCCTGGTGGAGGCGTGAAACACCCGAAACCAGCCTCGCCAGCTGCAGAGGACCCCTTCGAGAGATTGTACAGGTTCGAGAAGATCTCGAGGACGTAGTAGGTCTGTAGCACGCGCATGTAGTCTTGGGGCGATCCGATCGGGCTACGGGGCATGGAACCGCTGGCATCCTGCTTCAGGGAGACGATGGCGCGATGAACTGCCATCATGTCGTTCACAACTCGGAGTGAGAGCTGCCCCTCCTCGAGAGCATTCTGGTTCATGTGGCTCGCGATGAATTGCTTGGTGGACTCGCCGTCAGTCGGGTCCACGAATCGAGACTTGATGACCATGAAAGCCAGCTTGACGCATTCCGGCGGGATGACCTGGTCGATGAGGCTGCGGGTGATAACGGCGTAGTGGCATGCGAGAAAGGCTCGGAAGTCCTTGGTGGTTACCGACAGGTTATGGGCGGACGCAGCGGGAAGGCATGCAAATATCTCGAGCTTGATCTCAGGCGGGAGGCGACTCAGGTGGTCGCGAGGCTGGTTCATGGACGCCATTACTCGTTGTTGATTGAATCGATTGAGAAAATCTGTTGATGGAAGGGGAGGAGTAGAAGAAGAGAAATGAGTGAAAGTGTTTCCAGTGGAGAGGAGATGCAAATGCGTTGCTTTTGCAAAAGGTGAAATGAGGTGGGAGGAAAAACCAGAACTGCGGTTGGCACAGGAGGTTTGGTAATGCATTCAATAGGCGAGAGGGCTCTGCTGAATTGAGACAGGAAATGAGCTTCAGTGAGTAGGTATCAGTTCTATAAATCACGAGTGATTGGGAGGTGAGGACAAGGTAGACAGAGTGTGGCAGCTTATTCAGTTGGAACAGCTATAGGCAATCAATATACAGCTTTATAACCCAGCACACCTAGGACATAACTAAGTGCTACAGAATCCATCATAAGGACTTGGGGAATGGCCGGGGAAGAACATCATCTTGGAGTACAGTTCCCTCCTCAGATTCCTCCGGCCCTTGAAGACATTTTAGTATGAAGGCACCTGCACGCCTATAGAATAGTCTACCTTGGCGGTCAGGAAAGGTGTGCTGTCGTTGCACGCATCAGTGTTCATGCGAAGACCTCTTATGCAGAGCCCTCTTGAGCTTGCTGTTGCTTGTCCGGCAATGGGGAATCATGGGTCAATCAACACAAGCAAGACATCGCGGGAAAACCAACATGGATTGTGGTCTTGTCTATACCAAGCTGATTGATACCTCCGCTTATGATTGGTCCTCACGAACACCCTCACGATAGGCCACTTTGAATAGGTAATTGCGCAAGTTGCCGGCTGTCTACGAAACCTCACGCTACGGTCTGCTCTCATGTGCCTCTTCAACGTCGCTGAAACAGACCTTCGTAGGTACCCGTGCTGTAGATAATGACCCGTCCTCTCCCTAGACGCACCAGGCCGCTGCTCCAGTCGTTATCCGCGACATGATCCACGCAGCCTTCCCCTGTAGAGCGGCCAACAGCCAGTATTGATCCACCACTACGTGCCGATGAGGGGAATGGAGGGGAGGCCGAGCTGAGCTGGGAGACCTGCCGGGATCGCTTGTGACACGGCCCAGATGTGGGTTTAATGCGTTACCATAGCCCGTGGACGGAGTTCCGGATCGTGACTTGAGAGGGTGGGCCTCCGTCTTCTTCTCGGCCCGGACATCACCTCTAGTGCCCTAGGGACAGGCTCGACAATGTTGATGCCCGTGGCTATGGCGAGCCGGATGGCGTCATACTCGGTCTTCAAGATCTCTACTAGTCACAACTTCCTGCGGGTGTCGAACCTCAATCAGCAGGCGTCCCCGAGCTGAGCGCGGTTGGTTTCCGGAATGTTACCGACGCCTCCAGCCCCGCAGTACGTCGGAGGTAGCCCTCCCTACAGGATCGCCACATCGGGAAGTCGAGTGTCGAGCGAGATGCACCACTCAGGCGTCTTGTTCCGGATGAGGCTCTCGGGGGGCTCGGAGAAGATCGCAGTTCTCTTCTCCTGGATCGATCCGAGGATGGTCCTACCTTCCTAAACCTAATACCTCATGATTCGGGTCCAGTCCCGCGACATGCTGAGCTATTCCAGTGATCGTCTCGAAGGACTTGCTGCTGAAAAAAAAAGGCTCACACCAACACCGCTCTTCGTGCGGCCACAATCTCCGCATGGTATCGTCAAAATAGGATCCAGGCCCGACTGCTAAAGCTCAAGACTTTGGCTTCTATTCCATCTTGGCTGACTCTAATAGCTGAACGCTAATCTTTGTCAAACATTTGCTGCTCCGGAAGCTTCAGTAGAAAGACTGCAACCATTATCAACTAATAGATGTCACTATCTATTCTAGCCCTCTCTATTCCGGATCCTGCCATCCAATGAATCGTCAGTTCCTCGCAGCTAAGGAATTTCCGATAATAAGTAGCCAAGTTCCCAGGAATAGACAGCCTAGACCCTTTGAAAGGCCCTTCTCGTGAGCCGCACCAGTATGATGCTAGATTCATGCGCGGTGGTCGGACCGCCAAGACTACGATTGAGGCTAGGAAGCCCAACCCGGAGTCTAGCGCCCTTCGAGGTTGATGGATTTACAGTAGATCGTTCGGAATTATACCGCTGCTCGCCTGAGAGCTCACGTGTTGATAACTAGCTGTATTTCGCTAATCATTTCCCGTATATAGAAGAAATAGGCAGGGCTTGGCATGGCCTATTGCCGTGTTATTGCCGTGTTATTGCCGTGACTGCGGATGACCGGCATCGGCCACTGCCCACGTGAACGCTGTCCCCCTTTTGAAGCCGTAGAGTTGCTCCTTCTGGCATGATCTGATGCCATCCGAGTCACTGCTGTCAATGCCAGAATGGACCTGCTATGCCGATCATGGCATTCAAAGTGTGATGCCGTACTGCACCATAAGGACGGCCAGGTCCTCCTGTGTGAGTTTCTATTGCCTGCCAAGCAACAGAATGATGGCGCCTTCCAGTACTGCGGCCGCAAATAGTGCGTGGTAAGCATCCAATGGTTTGCAAGAATGCGGAGAGTTCGTGTCGTCGGACGGTGAAGTCGGCTATGCTGGGGCACAAATGCAAGGGGCAAGCCGAACTGTCGGGAGCAAGCAGAGCGTTCAAGGACCATATAAGGGTCTGGGAAATTAACTCAAGGAACATCTTTCATTGCAAAGCCAACATGCGATGTCGGATTTAGTCAGGAGAAGCCGAGCTCGACGCTTTCTTCCGCTCGTAATTGGCAGTAAGGAGTATCTAGAAGCTGATTAGATCCGGGTTTCATTCAGCGTGCCTCGGCCAAGATGAAACACCGCAAGCCACCATGCCACAAGGAATACTAGCTAGTCGACCTTTTGAAGTCGCCATGGATAATCGGCACCACTCCTGAAGTTATTCCGGAATTAAGGCCCAGCAGGCTGGGACGACTGCGATGCGGTTAGATCTATCGAGATGGCTGTTTTGCATCCCGAACAATCTGTCCGAGTCGATAACGGATCACTTCCTCCGCTTGTGTTGCCGAATTTGCTCCTTGTTCGACTTTGAAATCGAACCGCTGTCTTGGCAGACTGCCGGTGCTGAGCTTGACGACTCGGAGTCAATGCCAATAGTGAACAAGCTAGACCGTCGAGAACGATCCCGCCCGGGCCTGCTCCTGGGCCGAGACTAGGCATCTAGTCAACAGAGAGTGGGCCATCCCACAGAGAGCGTTGAGCCGAGTTGGCGGGCTCGTTATATGCTTACTTGCTTACCTACATGTGAAAAGCCACCTCCAGGGCTGGAACGCATTGATTTCTGGCTCGACGACGTGGCTGGTCGCAACCATCGCCGAAGACGATTCGGATGTGGTTTTCCCATTCCCCGGGGGTTTCTTCCCACTTCCAAGGTTCCCCCGCCACCGTTCACATCATGTGCTGTTGCTGTTTCAGGCTTGTCCTTCGGGGACTTTTGGCAAGCTTTTCCCAGTCCTCGCCTTTCGATGTTTTTCTTATTTCAAGGCCAATATTTGGTCCTCATCAGCCTTTAAAGGCAAACGACCGAGATTCGCCCCTCCCTCGACCAGGTTGACGGTGCGCCCATCGACCTAAGCGAGCATCGCGAATCTCCCGTGAGGAGCCTTCGGTCCGCCTTTCTTTCTATTGTTCTTGCTGTCCTTCGTTCTTTTTTTCTTCCGTGAACCGGGCCATTGGTAAGTCGTGTGAACGTCCCCATTAGCGAGACCTGCCAGGACGTTTTCTTTTCAGCTGCCGTCAACCCAGGCCACACGGATCCACGGAGAAATAATAGAAACCAAACTGCCCAAGTTCGGATCGGGAGGAGAGTAAACGAGAATCTATAATAAAAACCGTGAGAAAAAAACAGGGCCGCGGTGGACTTGCGCATTAACCATTACCACCCAATTACGACAGCCGGTCGCACGGAAGACCATCCCGCGCCATCCCGCCCTAGCGTTGCGACCCTGTCGTTAGTCATCCGCACCCGTTTCCCGAAGCTGGAGCGGGCCAGTTCCGCACACACAAAAGGCCAAGTCAGGCCAAATCAGGCCCCAAGCACGCCAAAGGCCCAGCCATTGGCCACAAGTCAGGCACGCCAAATCTTTTCCAGCCGGCGCACAGCGCTAGGTCGTCCCTCGGCAGACCTGTCAGCAGCGCCGGTACAGGAACGCAAACGTGCTGAAAAGCGTGGCAGCAGACAGACCTTTTTCTAGCGCGCGGTGCATCAAACAGCCTCAAGCCCGGCAGCTGGGCACGCCTCGCATAGAGTGACAAAAGCGTTGACGACAGCGCCGATCGGTCGGATCGTCAGGTGTCGCTACTCTGTCGAGTAATCGAGCAACAGATAGCCTGACAGATAGCCTGACAGATAGTCTGATAGTTGTATCAGGGCGAATCAATGAATCAATAGGGGGTTCAGGTAATGTAGCATCTTCCCAATTCGCCCTTCACAGACACCCACGACCCTGGTCGGAATAGGCCCACCCTTTTACTAGTCGGCGGAGCCTCTTTTCCTCTCTCTCTCGTGCTCTCGCCCTCTCGTGACCTGACTTCGTCTGACTGCCTCCCTGCCACTAGCCCTAAGGGTGCATTCTCCCGCCGCGTAATTCTGCTGACAGGTCCGCATGGGCCACGCCCGCCCCGGCGCAGAGATGCCCTTCTTGGTCAAGCGAGGCGCCGCTAAGGAAGGGATCTGTAGCACAAACATATTAACTCGGTCCAAGCGGCACCGCGGCATAGATCGCAAGCCTGCTCCGGCATACCTTTTTAGTCTGTCTCTGCACTTTGCTCTGGTCGTCGATCGTCTGGGCGCTCTACTTAGCTCTAGCCATCCTATAGATTCGACAAGCGTCGGTTCTGGGGCTCTCCTTGACTCAATAAACCCACGTTCTCTACCTAATCTTTCGTCATTTACGCTTCTCTCCCTCTCCAGAAACGAACGACGACGCTATCGCCAACTCACGCCATCCATCCGATCTCCAACGAATAGCCTCCAGCATATAAGGTGTGCGCGTGCTGCAGGCACCCTTCCGCTCCGGTTCCCCCTGTCCGCCGGCCATGCACGGGTAACGAGGATCATCACCTGGGATTTGCATCAACAAATTCTCGACGACTGAGAAAAAGAAAGAGAGCCGCCTATTAGGGCCCCATCTTTTCCCAGTCCCAGTCCCAGTCCCAGTTCGTCGGCAACTTCACCGGCACCCCGACGACCAGCTGCAGTAATCAACTACGACGACGACGACGACCAGCTGTAGCAAATCAACTACGACGACCAATTGGCGGCAGCACAGCATCATCAACGACGACGACAGCAACCATGACGACGCAAGAGACTTCCAAGGTCGACTACCAGGTCGCCTCGCTGGCGGCCGGCTTCTCGCTGGGCTTCGGCATCCTGACGGTTTGGGAGGCGTCCAAGCAGACGATGCGCAACAAGAACCCGATCCGGAGCGCCTACATCTGGATGCTCTGGGGCGAGATCGCGGCCAATGTGGTGCTTGGCATCCTCGCTTATCTGTATCTCGACGGCACCGTCACTCCGGGGTAAGCCTTTTGAGTTTTTAAGTTTTGCTTTTTTTTCAGCCGCACCGCACCGCGCCGCACACGCGCATGTGCATGGTGCATGGTGCCATGCATGGAAGCATCGGCCGGTGGCCAAATAGGGTGATTGCTGACCGAAAGACTTGGCGTAATTCCAGTGTGCCTCTTTTCTTCATGATTCTGCTCTGCTGGGTGTTTGAAATACAGCTCCTCATGCAAATCATTGTCAACCGGATCGCCGTCATCTCAGAAAGCCCGCAGGTGGTCAGCTACATCAGGGTACGTGCCGTCATGGCGACTCCGATATCTACTTGCTCGCAGTTTGATTGACTTGCTCCTGTAGTGGGGAACCGTGGCCATCATCTCTTCCATCAACATCGCCGTCTTCGTCATCTTTATTCCGGCTCATCTGGACAAGCCGCCAACCGAAGCGTAAGTCCTATCTATCTGTCTGAATCCTATGGCCACGATTACTAACCCGCTACAGATTTATCGAGGTCAACAAGTACTGGGATAAGATCTCCAAGTTCCTCATCTCTGCTTCATGGACGCCGGCCTCAACTGGTACTTCCTCCGCATCGTCAAGCAGCGTCTCGTCAAGTACTATGGCCTGAACAAGTACGCCCCGCTTGTGGCCTTCAACGCCAAGCTCATGGTCTTGTCGGTCGGCATGGACGTAAGTTTTGGAACTCCCCTAGAGGGGCACTGCTCTACACATGTGGCACCATACTCACACTTGCTAGGTCCTCCTCATCGGCCTCATGTTCCTGCCGAACCAGGTCGTCTTCATCCAGTTCCACCCGGTCACCTACATCGTCAAGCTCAACATCGAGATGGCCATGGCGAACCTGATCCGGAAGCTCGCCCAGACGCCCAACAGCAACGAGCCCGAGAGCTCGGGCGGGACGGGCCGGTGGAACGGCTACGGCACCGAGTCCTTTGGAAGGGGCCACAACCAGGACCGCGAGCTCGAGACGTACACGCGCACCATCGACAACAAGGGCCCGCGCCCGAGCTCCCGGGACTCGGACGACAGCGGGTTCGTGAGGGGCATCCAGAAGACGATGCACTACAACGTCACCGTGGACGACGCGCCCGGGGCGTCGCACGCGCACCCGGCGGGGGCGACGTCGAAGCCGCTGTCGGACACGTCGGACGAGGACGAGATCTCGCTCGCCAACCACGCCGGCCCACACGCCGTCTAGGATCCAAGGGCGAAAAAGAAAAAGCAAAAATCAGGAAAATCAAAAAGCGTTTGTTACATCACATGATATTATGGGGTCGACATGGAGAAGCCATAAACACAGGTTTACCACCGTTCCTCTTACTCAGTTGGTTCGGTATATACCCAAAACCTGCTAAAATAATAATGTTTCCAATACACAACAGCCACCACTCTTGTCGTCGCAAGCTGCCCAGACTTGTTTTTTCCCTTGAATTCGTGATTTTATCCAAAGCCAACACGCAGACACGTTTCTTGAAACGAATCCGTGCACATCTTAACTCCTAAAAGATAACTCCTAAAGCGAATCCACCCCGTCGTCGCGCGACCCCCTTTCGGTCGACCGCGCACGGCCTAGCGCCAGCCACGATACCCACCCTGCCATGCCAGCCTAATCACGAACCCGTCGGCAGTGCTTGGCAGTCTGGCACTTCGAATTGCAGGCTGCCATCACGTGCATGAAGTCGTACGAGCTGTGGGCCGCGACACTTTACTTGCGGCTGAGCGGCTCTTGGGGCTTCTGCCAGCGTCGCGTTTGCCAACCTTCTTTTTCCACGCGCGCCATATCGTCGTCAAGTGCGGGCAGAGATGTGGTAATCTAGATTCCGTTACGGGACCGCCGCGTTCTTGGTTGTCGGAAGACTCTTCTTTCGGTGAAGTTGATGCAATCTCGAGAGGCGCTCCCCATCCAGAAAAAGGACAACTACCGTGACGGAAATAGTACGAGCCTGGAATGGCTAGTCCTCAAAAGGATAAGGACTGCCGGCTATTGTGAGTTGCATACCTGGCCTGCATGCACTACCTTCGAAGCAGGTCATTATGTATGGCCAAGCCAGAAGCCAAGCCGTCTGGCAATTGCTGGCTCTGAACTCGGTAATCATTTCGCAGCTCGTTGCACCTCTGGTCGTTAGTATAATGATCGACAGTACTAGTGGGGATGGCGACCAGGTGACGAGACTGGCATTGTTTCACTGGCCAATGCAACCTCATGTAACATCGACCAGGGCCAAAATCGTTTCGCGCGTGGGAACAATACTGGATAGACTCGAGCCAGGCCGACCAATCACCATCACAATTCGGCGAGCGACCCGGTGATAGCAAACGGCTGCAAGGAGCTGCTTATCTTTCAAGCTGTCGGGCTTCATTTTCCGTCCCAAGGTTCGACAGGGAGCGACGGCCAGCCCCTGCCGCCGTCACCGGTCCAGCGTGCTGGGAAGGACCTGCCATCCACTGCAACCCCCATAGTTGGCGTGATAGCCGCCGGGAGGCCATGCTTGCTCAGCTGCTAAGTTCCTGGCAGCAGCGCCGGCCGTTCGTGCAGTCTGGCGGTCACCGTTACAGAACGACCCTGGATCTCACGATGGCCTAACTGCATCGGTAGCGATTGTCGCCAACTGTGCCTGTCGGTGCCTATCAATCGCCTTTCTGTCGGTGTCAGCGACAACCCATCAATCTCAAGAGTGGTTCCTCCTCCTACAGGCAGAAAACCCCGGATGTTGATCACACGCTCTCCTAAAACCCAAAAGAGGAGGGGATTGAATTGAAGGCCAGCGGTGGACAGTGCTTCGAACAGGAGACATGAGATGACAGGACCAAAACAGACAACAGATAACAGGAAATTGGTGTCGATGGCGCCACGGGCCATCGAGGCTCTGTAGATCTCTCCGAGGGAGCCCGGCAGTTGATTCCCTATATAACCGTCCCTCAACGCCGCGATGTTGGGTTGGACTTTTTGCTCCTTCTCCAGTCCAGTTCGTTCATTCTTCACATTCATCACCCACCTGTATCTTTACCCGTTTCTCCAATACCCAGTCCAGCTAGCTGTCGACGGTCTTTACACGCACATTCTTTCTTCGCTTCTTCTTCATCATATACCCCAGAAAAAAACAATCAAACAAACAACAAACGTCTTCGTTCATCCTTCAACAACAATCAAGATGCAGTTCCCCACTATCTTCGTCTCTGCTGCCCTGGTGGCCCTCTGCAGCGCGGCTCCCGTGCCCCAGAGCAGCGGTGGTGGCAATGATCTGCTTGGCGGACTCGTTGGTGGTAAGTTGCCATGAATTCATCCCACGTCTGGTTCCGTGACCCTCTTTGCTAACAATACTCCCAGGTGTCGGAAGCACAGTGGGCGGTCTTGTGGGCGGTGTCGGCAACGCCGTCAAGGGCGTCGGCGAGGGTGCCGGTGGTCTGGTGAACGGCGTTGCCTCGGGCGCGGGCAACGCGGTCGGTGGTGTCGTCGGTGGTGTGACGGGCGGTGGCAACGGTGCGGGCAACGGCTCGACTGCTGGTGGCGCTGGTGGCTCTAGTGGCGGCTCTGGCGGTCTTCTGGGCGGAATCCTCAAGGAGTAAGAGAGTGGGCGATGACAACAACCTCACGCAAACACCGCATTTACTTCTTCATCAATCATCATGGGAGCAGCCAATAAGTGCTTGAGTCGGTAACAGACTCTGAAGCACTCGATACCCTATTACTATTCCCCAGTCTAGCTTCCAGGCCGTCGCTACAATAATATCCTTAAGCCACCCAAACATGAGCCTCGTCCATTTGTTGATCTGTGAATGCACAAGTGATTTGCTGAACTTTGTCGGGTCGAATGAGCCAAGACAGCGGCGCTTTCTGTCAGCAGTGCCAATGTTGGCTGTGCGCCAACACATCTGCTTTAAAACCTCTTCTGTCCTGCTACTGTCGTGGTTTTTCAGCCTGTTTGCTTGTCGGCTGGAGTAATGGCTGGTCCTGAGAAGCCTCATTGTTGCTTACATCACGGCCTGTTCTGGCCACAATTTGCGAGTACTCCGGGCCCACGTAGCTTCGTCAAACGCCATTTCTTGATCAGGAAAGAATGGCGTGACGGTTCATGCAGAATTCGTCAGTCATTGTCATGGCGTACTTATCACAGGGCAATCCTACGCCGGGAATCGCGGGGCGGACTTGTGGTCCTGTGCAGTACGCCTTGACACGCTCGGCCGAGGAGACCCATTATAAGTCACGACTTTCTGCGGCGGAGTAATGGCGGGCTGCCGATCGTTGCCCTCCGCGATTTCCCCCATCTTGATTTATCTTATCTCACGATATGTCAGATGCCTGGGTTTGACTGGGTCACGGTACCTTACGTAGGATGGAGAGATTTCGTCATGCGAACGAGTACAACGTAATAGGGGCACAGTCAGCCAAGCGTCGATCTTTGCCGGTTCGTCCCAGATCTTATTTGCAATGCCAATCTGCAGCACGTGAGTGGTTTCTGCAGCATGGGCAGTCTGGCAGCGCTGCGTAATGTGCAGTGCTGCATATTACGCACTAGCTTCATACGTTCATCCACGAAGCTGGCTGGACTCGGTTGGAATTTTCTAATGGCCCGCATGAATACTGCTCTATTGTCCATGCACCGGGATGCCGGAATCTCAGCCGTTGCTCTTGCCAAGATGCTACCAGACCTTGTCGATAGCACCTACCGAGAGGCCGCAGTCAGGTCAAGGCGTCTGTCCCTATTGAGCCGGCGTCTCTTCAGCAGATGACGAGGATGGACCGGGGTTATTGAACTCGTCTGCCATTCTCGATTACGTCACATGAATCCAAAGCCCTGCCGTCCAGGCCGGCATCGGAAAATGCGAGTGCGGACTGGAGTGCGTATTTGCACTGGTCACAGGTAGCTTGGAATTGTACAGAAGCAGCCATGCACACATGCCACGTTAGATGAATGAAGCATGCGGCAAGGCTGTTGACTTTTCCGGCCGACTCCTGTAGCCATCATGATGTTCTGGATGTTGGTAGACGCTATGCCCATGAAGACCTTGTCAGTCGGCATCTGTACTTCCTAAAAAGCAGTCGCCGGTGGTTTGGCGTAGTTGGCTTTGTCAGTCGTGAGTTCCAACGCCACGCACCCCTGGCCGCCCCCTCAGTCTCGGCCGAGGTTAAGGGTCCCGAGGGTTAGGGGTAATTGCCGCAGCCCTCCTAGACATCGTGGAGAAGAAAGAAATACAACACCTGGGATCTAGATGACGTGTCGCAAGCCAGAAGAAAGAGCGCGAACTGCCCATCTGAGAATCGGCTGTAGTTCCGCCACCCAGAAGTAAGCACCGAAGCGAAAGCCGGTGAGCGGAGCGGTGTACTTTGGGAGCACCGGGCGTGAAGCAGGCTTCCATGAGTCAGCAATGTCAGCCACGGCTTCCCAAGATGTGAGTTTGGCAAACTGCACTTTCTGAAAAGTGCGCTTCTTATGTCTTAAATTGGCAGTCATGGAATCGAGGATTCCTGGGCCCCAGGACTCCACGCCGAATCCAGGCATCCGAATGACAGAGGTATTGCAGTTGCAGGATCCTTTCGGATTAGTGGTAGCGTAGTGCTTCCGAATGGGATCCCCCAAGGGCGGAGGCTTGCTTACTCTGTAAATTGGCATCGCTGAGTAAGGTTAGGTCAGACAAGGGCGGGATCCTTTGGCCTTACCATTGTGGAAAATGACACTTTCAACTTTGAGGGCATACCAACTGTAAATCAAGCAACGGTCCCCGGCGAGCTCAAACCACCCGCCTGGGCTTGATAGACTCCGATCGACAATCGGTATGAGTTGCCGAGATGCGTGCATGCTAACATGCGCACCTTGAACGCCCGGTCAGGTCTGGCCCCTCAGCCATGAAATGTAGGGCGAGAAGAGATAAAGTGCATTCAGTGCCGTGCTACGCTGACCCGATGTTTCCGGAGACCCAACGTGAGCGATTGGACAACTGCAATGGCTTGTGGCAGAACCACCATGTCAATATCCAGGGGCAGCTCGGCCGCAGACCACCTCACCCGTACCCATGGGGAAACTGTCAGAAGAAACGTAAGTGCCACCTTCCTAGGCGGGCATCATGCAAGGGGGACTGACTACATGCACGACAGAGTCTTGGCGGGCGCAATAGATGCTCGCAAATTGCTGCACCCCTGAGCCCCTCGGTATGGTTCCGGCCTAGCGCGTGACCTAAGCCTCACTTGCTCGCTCTCATAGGTCCTTCCTCCTCCAGGGATTCCTATTGGGCCACCGAGGGCCGATGCTATAGAAGGATTCTAGGCGCAAGAAATCACCGGGTCGCTCGTTCGACAATTCCTGCCTGCTCCGTGTAAAAAGAAAGGAAAAGCAAGCAAATGCGACGCTGACGGCTGACCAGGCCTATGGCTGGCTTCTTACTCTGGCCTCGGTCGGGCTCGACCAGTCACAGTCCCGGGGACTCGCAGCCTTACACTTCTTCCTGTCTGTCCTTGAAGTGAATGGTGGCATCACATGAGGTCTGATCATTACCAGAAGAGATCATGGACACTATACCACTTTAGTAGAATAATATTCTCGCAGCTCGGTAACAAATAAAGCCCATGAAGCTCGCTGTATGGTAGGACGTGTTACCATGTTACAGGAACGCTGGCTCCTTCTACCGAGATCCTGCATTTCATGCCGAGTCGGAACAAATGCACGTTTTGCGGCTGTCCGAGCCCGGTACCTGAAACGCGACAGCTATTGATTTGACCATCAGATAAGGCTCAAGCCGCAGCCCGAACCACCCTCATACACGCGGCTCTGCAGCTGCCCAGCCGGGAGGAGCGTTGACAGGTGCACAGAAAAAGCATCGTTCGTTGAGGATCTAGAAGGATCTGAGCCCCGGGTCGGTCAACGGTGATACCTCGGCTGCGACTACCCCTCGCCCCGAACGCCACCCAATTTCGTTACGCAGGTTTGCGTATACCTATAGCAAGTAACGTAACTTCATCATCTGTTCCACCAAATCAGAAACACCTTCATGGCGTGAGTAGCACAGGAGAGTCGGATGATGCTGACCACGCGTGGGTCTGTTCTTCGGTGTAAGACATCTGCTGTCCACCGCTTCTCCTTGTAGGACTATGACTATGACTACGCTCACGACAGACATCATGTATACGCCGTAAGCAAGAAGGCAAGGCTTTGATTCTTCATTTTGGAATGTCGGATCCACGGATGAGGGGATGGCAGTAATGGTCACATGGCGTTGAATGGAAAATTCCAGCAAGCAGAACCGACTCATATCGAGAGATGAAGTGAATATAAAAGCCCATGTCTCCTCCTCCAAAACCATTATTCTTCTCGTTCACCACAGACAACACAGATCAACCACTCCCACACTTACAAACACTTCTTCACTTTGCAAGCTTCTCGCTTCTACCCCGAATCCAACCATCAAAATGCAGTTCTTCACCACCATCCTCCCTGGCCGCCGCCAGCTTCGCCGCCGCCGCCCCTGCCTCTGACAACTCCCCGCCGACGCGCCCAAGCTCGAGGCCCGCGCCTACAGCGGCGACATGACCTACTACACCGCCGGCCTCGGCGCGTGCGGCCAGACCAACAACAACAACGACGCCATCGTCGCGCTCCCCTCGAGCTTCTTCACCGCCGGCAACCCCAACCTGGACCCCGTGTGCAACCGCAACATCCGCATCACCTACCAGGGCAAGTCCAAGACCGCCAAGGTCGTCGACAAGTGCGCGGGCTGCGCCGGCAACAGCATCGACGTCACCCCGTCCGTCTTCACGGCCCTCGTCGGCGGGCTCGGCGCCGGCCGCGTCAAGGTTACTTGGGACTTTGTCTAAACGAGAGGGGCTCAGTTGCTCCGATGGCGAGTCTTTCATGATCTCTACAAACAGGCCTTGAGCTCAGGCATGGTTGCCCACAAGTCAAACGGAGACGAGGAGACCGCAAGCATCAACAGATATTCATTTCGCTGTCTATACATTTCTTCCGCTTCACTCGCACATATTTTGATGATACTGTCACGGGAAGGACGCTTGGACGTTGGGGAGGACGAAAAAGGGGGAAAGCCACCTGGGAGCGGAGTTCTGTCCTGCCCTATGGGAAGTTTTCGGGGGAACTGCTACAAGTTCCCACCACGATCGCTCAAACACGTAAAATTCTTGCTAGCCCATGTCCATAGTCAATCAAAACATCGACAGCTCACTTCTTTTTCATATCCTTAAAGTGCATGTGTGTGGCAGTACAAAGAGGGGAGCTGGTTCCGAACAGATTCCGAAAAGAGGGGCAGCTGTTGGTGACAGGTTCGGTTCCTGACAGGTTCCTACAGAAACCCGAAAACCAGGCTGCAGGTATTGAATGTCTCACCTCAGCTATGGTTCCTGTCAGCAAGGCGGGTGGCTCGGCGCCCGCCGTGCTGACTGCCAACGAACCCATGGGGCCGCTGCTGCTGAATCAGTGCGGATGGGTCGGCATTTCTTTCCCTTTTGGTTGGGCCAGTGGTAAGCTGATGGTAGGCATGTGTACAGATTAGGCCATCGGCATCGTAGCAAGCCTTAGTCAGATATATATGCACCAGAAAATATCCCCATTGGCAACATCGTACGATTTTCGATGCGTATGCGAAAGAAAAAGAAACCCCCGATGCTCAGCAAAGCCCAATGCATGAGAAAAAAGCAAACAGCTACATGGATCTGTCGTATACCTTGCCAGGGAGCCCCTATCTCTTCACGACTCCTTCTCCCGAAAGTAACTCGGCCGCCCGTCCACCTCGACGACCTCCATCCGAGGGTCCTCCTGGAAGTCTCCCATGGGCGCGCTCATCCACTCGCTGTCCGCCATCAGGGCGACGCTGCAGTGCCACGGCGTGGTGAAGCCGGTCTTGGTGTTGAGGAGGCTCATGGAGATCTTGTGCTCCCCCGTGGACTGGTGGATCGAGAGGCGCAGGTGCTTGGGGAAGGCGTGCTTGACGGCGCCAGCGAATGCCTGATTAGTGATCCCCCAGTGTCAGTCTCTTTAACGACGCAGTGTGACAGGCAGACTTACGTAACCCCGGACCAGCATCTCCTTGGCGAGGAACTTGACATCCCTCTTGTACCCGTTGCTCGTCCGGCCCTTGCCTCGGGGGAAGATGTACTTGAGGTCCGACTCGAGAAAGCGCTTGTACCCGCAGTAGGTCAGCCGGGTATCGGTGTTGGTGGCGATCTCGTGATCAATGTCTATGTTATCGTCGCCATACTTGTTCAGCAGGCAGCGGCGGAAGTTGGTGGCGTTGGCGACGTAGCTGATCTCGTTCAGCTGGCCCTTAGGTAGTGGGAACTTGACGAGGTCCTGTAGGCGCGAGAAGTCGATATGGTTGAACCCTTTCTCGGCCGCCATAGCGCGCAGTGCCTCGCCATAGGCCCAAGTGTCGCGGTCGGGTATGCAGAGCAGGTCTGTGTCACGACAAGTGGCTGGTTAGTCGGGCGATCCTGGATAAGACCATCCTTGGGAGTCATGCCGAGAGAAGCACGTACCGTTGTAGACAAGCCCGTCCGAAATGATGAGCAGCTTGGCACCAGGGGCATAAATCTCTCCTATCCGGACGCACATGGTGTTCAGACGGTCGAGGGCCAGCTCCTCGGCCTTGTCCGGCAGGATGCCGAAGACCTTGTACACCTTGTTTGCCGACTTGAACGGGAACGCGGGGAGGCACATCTGCACCGGCTTGCCCGCCGCGACGAAATGGTCAATGACGGAGAGGAACTTGGGGGTGCCCGCGGCCAGCCGGTGCGCGGTGTCGTCAAACTTGTTGGAGGCATAGTCGAAGATGGTGGCGAGTATGGCGGCCGAGACGGGCGAGTGCGGCTGCGGCTGCTGCGCATCCGCGGAAAGGATGGAGGAGGCGCAGTCCGTGCCGCCGTCGGGAACAGACCCCATGATGTGTGGTGTACCCTTGATTCGAGGAAGCGCATTTATCTCTTATCGTGGCGCATGCCGTCGTTTGCTTCTGCTGGGGTCAGGTAAGGTTGCTTAATAACGAAGCGAATGCTACTTGCCTACGTCCCGAGTCTAAGCGGTGCCGAGTGCGAGGCTGAGCGAGCTTGAGCAAAGGCGTGGCGGATCGGAGTTTGCCTTGCCCAGGATGGATGGAGGGGGTTGTTTGGTTAAATGGGAGTTGCATCGGACGCCTCCATCCGTTGTCGCGGTGGGATAGTTCTAGGTAGTCATCCTGACTGGGAATGACGATGAATGGGCATGGATTCTTTTGGAGAGCCTTGTTTGCCCTCCCATCTGCCCGGATGAGTCCCGGGAGAATGATGAAGGGCCTTGTCATGCGATCAACTGATAAGGACAATGACAATAGGGGAAGGCGCCCGTCACATGGACTCTTTGTTCGCTCCTTCCTTTGCTGCATCTGGATGCTCTGGAACTTCTGGGTTTGTCATTCCACGCAGAGATCCTTTGACTCGACTGTTCTATGATGAAGCATAGTATGATAAAGCCTAGTACGGGTAGGCAATACAATTCCAGACAGCCCGGCGCATGCATCGCATCCCACGATGGTTCCTGTGCCAGCTCCGAGACCACTACGACAATCATAGATCGAGATAAACACAATGGAGATCAACCATGCCGACTGCTATTCAACAGTGTCGCCGGCGCCATAATCCCATGCTTCCAAGTCCATGAGGAAGCTACAGATTGATAGAGGAGCAGAGACCGGCCACTGGCTTTGGTAAGAGTGTTCTGTTGTTGATTGAAACCACTGCCTTTTGATGTTTCGAGAGCAGGCTCCCACACCTCACCTGAAAGCGATCCAGAGTTCCAATGCGATATGTTCAATTCTGGCCTTGTCTCTTATCTTCCACCTGGCTGCATTTGGATATCTATTTCAATCGCCGTATCTCGCGACAGGAAGTATGTCACACGGGACCGCCAACGATCAATCTCCTGGACCCCAGCAAGATCATCAGTTTTCACTGCATCTGCCATCTCGAAACGCGCGACTGGCATGTGCATGGGAATTTGGCCAGTCAACTGGTTGGTCATATCTGGAATGCTGGCAACGGCGTCTCAGTGTTGTGCATTCAATGCAACATCATCGTGGCACCCGAAAGAGCCCCTCGCGAGAATACACTTTGAGTGCCTTCCACCAATGGCCTGTGAGACCTCGAACGGATCATTTGCGCAACCAAGAGAACGGCACTCGGGGTCATTCAATGCATCATCTGCTTCTTCTTCTTTTCTAGCAGGTGATCGAGCATATACGGTTCTTGCAGGTGGAGCTCAGTGTCTGCGCTGGCCTCTAACATGGGACACTAAATACGGGCTTACTTGAGCTTGTTGGCGAACACACTTATTATCTTGATGGCGGTCGAGGCCCTCTGGCTCTGGGGGACCTGGATCTCTTGCTAAAACTGACTGACGCAAGGTAGCGGGTTGATTCCTCGACCTCACGCTTTCGCCAGCACCGATTGATCGACGGCATCATGCAGCGCCTGAACCCGTGGGCCAGCGCCGCGGCGCAACCCCCGACGATCGAGACGGACGAGATCTTCCCTTTGCACTTCCTCGATAACAAGATGGGTCAGCTTTTGCTCGTCTTGAGCCAGACGCTGCTGTTCCATTCCGTACTCGATCCGACGAAGCTGCACGATGGCCTCGTCAGGCTGGTCTCGAACGGTGACTGGCGCAAGCTGGGCGGCCGACTCCGCAAGCAGGTAATTGAGAAATCCTTCGTTAATTATCTCGAGCGAGGCTGGCTGACCTCCGAGTTCCTTCATCCTCTAGCCAAATGGGTTACTGGAGCTCCATGTGCCGAGGGAGTTCACGGCCGAGCGTCCCGCGGTCCTCTTCAGCGCCGAAACCTTGGACATGCCCATCAGCGAGCACCCAGTCGGAGGCCGACTTCCACGAGCCGCAGCAGAAACAGAAGAAGAGGGTAGCAGTAGCAGTAGCAGCAGAGGACCGTCTCTGCATCCCGGGTCTACCGAGTTCAAGGAGTTCAGCGTCGGCCCCGGCTGGTGCACCAAGCAGGACGACTATCTCTGCCGCGACAACCCCGTGCTGGGCATCCGCGTCATCGTGTTCGCCGACGCCACCGTCGTGTCGCTCGTGGTGCCCAATGTAGTCGCCGGCGCCTTGGGCTTGCAATCCATCTTCAAAGCCTGGTCGGCGGCGTTGCGTGATGTGAACGCCATCCCGCCGTTACTCGGGGCGCGAGAAGACGTCATCGACAGTATCGGGGGAGAAGGCCAGATGGCGGAGCCGTACGCCCTGCTTCCCAAGGAGTTGAAAGGTTGGGGTTTCGTCAAGTTCATCTCCCGGCTGGTATGGAACATGTTTTGGCGGCCCACGGTCGGCTCGCGCTCCATCTGCCTGCCGCGCCAGTTCGTGTCGCGGCTGCGCGAGCAGTGCATCCGGGAGGCCGAGGCGGCAGCGAACAAGGACGAGGACGGTAAGCCGGTGTTTCTGAGCGACGGGGACGTCCTGACGGCGTGGATCATGCGCTTTGTGGTGCGCGCGCGAGGCGGGACGCGGCCGGCCTTGGCCTCCAACGCCGTCGACTTGGTGGGTCGGATCAAGAGCCTCCGGGATACTGTCGCCGATGGAGGAGTGTATGTGCAGAACCTGGCGGGCGCCGCGTTCACGGACATTGGCGTGGATCTGGCCATTAACAGGCCGCTAGGAGAAGTCGCGCTCGCGATCCGCGGCAGCATCCAGGAGCAGGCCATGGAGGCGCAGATGCGGGCGCTGATCGGCATGTACAAGGCGGACGGGCTCGGGCAGCAGAAATCGCTCTTTGGAGACCCGGACGCGCAGCTGGTGATCTACAGCAACTGGACCATGTTTGACCTGTTCAACGCCTGCGATTTCGGGGCGGCGGTCGTAAAGTCACCGGAAGCAGAGACATCTCCGTCTTCCAAGACTGGCAGCGACAATGACGCCACCACGAACACGCCACCGGGTAAGCCTGCGTACATGCACTTGCGTTCGGTCGAAGACAGTCGGTTCCATAGGGATGCCTTCTTCATCATGGGTAAAGACCTGCAGGGCAATTACTGGACGACGGCCTTCGTCTACCCCGAAGACCTTGCGCCGTTGGAGGAGTACATGGAGCAGACTTGGGAACGAATTAGATAGAAGCAAGGCTGGATTATTTCCAAGATACATCAATGATGCATGCATATGTCAATCAGCAAGCCTCGTCTGCGGTGGTGCCGCTGCAGGCTGTAGTCAGCTACATCGTGCACCTTACGCAGGTTTCGTAAACCTACCGTCCGTTGCACCAAAGAATGATGGAACCTTCAATGGCTGCAGAGCAGTGCTTTTGACTTTGGCTGAGCTGAAGCAACTTCCGATTTGCTTCGAGGCGATCGTTGCTGGACTCAACCCAAAATATAGCGCTCGCACATAATCAGATGAGACATGCATGTTTGTTGGTGTTGTCGGGAAACAGAAGGCTCGCAGCCTGGTCGCAATGAAGAAGTGCTGAGGGATTGCCGAGATGGAGGGGCGTCGGATAGCCTGGCCAGATATCTTGGCCAGGTGTTCGTCGGAGCTGGGATACACCCTCCATCGATTTTCCCAACCCAATTGGCAATGACATCTGCTCTGGAGGAGTGTCAGCTTACTTGAGATGGAGAGGAATAAGATGAAAGCCCCGCTTCTCCCATGTGGCACCTCCGATAGGGAGGGGAGCAAATGACCACACGCAGCCTTACACGATCGCGCTGACTGGACTCAGCTAAACGTTCGATGCCCGCTCCATTGGTAAATGTTACGATGCGACGACACAACTTGGAGTCCTTTCGCTCTTGAATCTAGACTGCGCCAAACGGCTGCAAGCAAACCTCGAATCTCCATCTCACTCTGGTTACAATTTCTGTTCGTCGCTATGTATGTATGTAGATGTCTTGTCCAACTGGACTCTGTCAGCTCCAAGGCCGGCGACAGCTCTCGGTCGGGGTGGTTGGACAAACTTGGGGTTCTGTCCGGGGAAGCACAGCCCCAGCCTGACAGCTTCTAAATTTGTCCCTTGATTACTGACTACCGTAGAAACCCACGAGCAAAGAGAAGATCGGCAAAAGCCAGACCCCATTCCTTCCCGCCTCGGTGTCAGCCGGAGACAACTTCAGCTTCGGGTAGCTAGTGCGTTCAGGATTTGTGCACATTTGGCCAGCTTTTGCCAGCTCTGCCAGCGAGGTGGGTTGGATTGTCGACGCCCATGCGGAGACGGGCACGCATATATCGTATGCAGGCTTGCCAGGCTTGCACCAACATCAAAGGCATTGGCGAATCACGGCTGGCCTCCATCGCCGTCACCGCTCCAGGAGGGTGGTGGGCAAATGGCTGAACACGCACATATGCACACATACACCATGGATTCGAGAACCTCGTACTACACAAGTCGACACGTCCATCTAATCACGAGCTGGAAGATGATGGCGTTGGCTTCTTCTTTCAGTCCCCCTTCCTGCGGATAGTCCCTCCTTCCCTTCCCCCTGACGCAACCCTGCAGAAGAAGGTTGACTTTTGGTAGGAATGCGCCATGGCGGGTTGGAGGAGAAGGTGAAGCTATCTTTTTACCTCTCGCCCTTGATATTAGTTCTGGCTGTGCCCCCTTCCTCGTGGTCGAGTCGAGGTCGAGGGCCCGCTCCCCTGTAGACGTCAGACCCTCGTCAAATCCTACAACCTTCGCAAGTGCTTACACGGTCTCGGGCAGCCGCTGTAGAACTAGATAAAAACCGATCCTCAGCCGCAACGGGTGCTTGCCTGTTTGCCTTGCAAATCAGTCGGTTTTGTTCTTTTCCAATCTGTGCGCAGTCATTCGCGCCGTCATACAATGGCACATGTCGAAGACGGAAACGAGAGGCACAGACAGAGGATGGCGGGGGCTCCAGCAGCAAGTGCAGGCGGGTCCACAGTTCATGCCACCGCTGGAACCCAGGCCTCCCCGCCCCACGGATACCTGTACGCTAGCGACACCAACACCTACAACAACGCCTACAGCAATACAAGGAATCAACAGTATTCGTATGCCTCGCCTGTGTCGCCAGCGCTGCAGTGGGCGCCCGGCGGTGACATTGGGGCTCAGTTCGCGGGTTACAATGGACAGCAGCAGCAACACCACCATGTCTCCCCAGAACTGTCCTCGGCGGGGTTTGGCGGGGTGATGGGTCAACAACAGCAACAAGCATCGTCGACATTCAACAATGGCCAAATCCCAAGATCTGGTACTCGCCCCAAGCCAAGCCCGCTCCAGTTCGAGGACAGCAACCATGACAACATGTACGCATCGCCCGGCCTCTCGACCGGCACCACCTACGCGCCCCTCGGCACCCCCTTCCAGTACAGCCGCGCAGACTCCGAGGCCCGTCTCCTCCGCTCGCAGCAGCACAAGCAAACGCCCTCTACAGGTACCGCACCACCGCCCTACGCCGCCTTCCTCGCGCCGCCCAAGAAATGGTACCAGCTGCGGCAGGCCTGGATCATGTACTTCTTCTTCTCCTTCGGCCTGCTGTGCGCCGCGGGCCACCATCTCTTCTACAAGTCGCTGGACGGGAAGCCGGCCGTCGACCAGCTGACCATGCTGCGCTACGGGACGGCCCTCGCGTTCGCGGCCAAGGCCGGGTTCCTCGCTTGCATCATCACGGCCTTCCGGCAGCGCATCTGGGCCACGGTGCGCAACAAGATCTTGAGTGTGGCCGCCATCGATTCGCTGTTCGCCGCGACCGAGGATGTCGTGGCGCTCTTCAATATCGAGGTTTACAAGAAGGCGAGGATTGCGATGCTTCTGGCCGTGGTTGCTTGGTAGGTCTTGATCACCCGTGTTTTGCCTAGTATTGGACTCACACGTCGCAGGCTCACCCCGATTGTCATCATCCTGACTAGCAACACGCTCGTGGTGAAGATGGCCAATGAGGTTCAAAACACCACATGCCCAGGCATCCGGACGCTCAACTTCTCCCAAGAAGAAACCGAAGACTGGCGCAATCCCACCAAAATCGACAGACTCATTGGGACTTCGCTGAGCACTTGGAACACGACCAAGAATCCGAATATACCGGACGATGCAGAACACTGGTTTGACTACTATACCAAGGGGAGTAGGCAGTTTTCGCAAGTAGCAACGCTTGCCACCTTTTCCCAGCAAGTCATGAGTCCCAACGATGCCGCCGTGGAGATCTGCGGCAACGGCTGGAACTGCACCTACACCATCAACTTCACGGCGCCAGGGTACAAGTGTACCGAGCTGGCCAGTGATGCCGGATCGAAGCCGCGGCTGGGTGAGAACACAGCTCCCTTTGGGATGGAAGTTCTCCTGCCTGCGGGAAACAACAGCTATCAGGTCCACGCAACACTGGGCGAGTACTCCAGTGTTCAGTACGCGCGCGTCGCTCCGGGCGGCATACCGATTGACGCAAACGACACAGTCATCCCCACCAAGGACCTGCCGCCGCATTTGGGCGCCTTTCGCACCGAACCCATCATCTGGCTGGGGTATTCGGTGAGAAAAGACCACGACGCCAAGCCCCCAACAACAATACCGTGCCAGGCTGGAACGAAAGTTTCATCCCCAAGATGTTCGCATGCGAGCACTATGTCGTAGACTACGAGGTGGATTTCAAGTTTGACGGCAAGGAGCAGTCGACCAACGTCACGAAACGGAACTTCCTGCACCCCGTGCTCGACACGGTCTACCAACCAGGCGCCGAGGCCAATGACGGCACCGGCGACAACATCACGGCGCTGCCGGTGGACCGTTATATCGTTCCCACCAATACGGGCCCGTACCGCCTGATGGCCGCCTACCATTCCCTCGGGGCTCACCTGCGCAGCTTCCTCAACGGCACCGTCACCTCGAACCCCGTCAGCAACCCCATCGCCAACTCGGACGTCCTCCAGACGAAGCTGCTGGACCCGAGGAGCGACCTGTTTCCCTACCCGAACCTGCCGGACCTCGTCCAGTCGTTCTACGAAGACATCATTTTGTCGCTCTTCTCCAACCAGCAGTTCCTGGCCGTCGTCTGGGCGAAAAAGCCCGACACCAAGAGCGGCGCCACCACCACGGGCCCCAAGAAGGGACTCGACGGCATCGCCCTGGACAAGGAGGACAAGAACAAATCAGCGAATGTAGACCCTGCCACCTTGTATAACTGCACCAAATCGCGCTACGAGAACCGCTTCAAGTACGTCGATAGCCAGTTGTGGATTGTCTATGCTTGCGCGATATTATGTGCTCTGGTCGCCATGGCGCTGGGCACGGCGGCGGTGCTCGAGAACGAGGGCGTGTTGAGGAATACCAAGTTTTCGAGTATTGTGGCGGCGACGCGGGGGCCCGCCCTGGAGAAGGTGCCGTGGCGCGAGGATAACCACGGGGACATCACGCCCGACGTCAAGAAGATGCGCGTCGGGTACGGGGTCGTGCACCAGTCGTCGCCGCTGAGCGGGGGCGGGGTGACTGGGTTTGGTGGGAGTGACGGGTTGGGTCTCAGCAGTAATGATTATAATCCGAGGAGGAGCGCGATGGTGAGCCCGGAGCTGGTGCAGCAAGGGTTCGGGGAGGAGGTCCGGTACGGATTCGGGCTCGAGGGGGATGTGAGGCAGACGCGGAGGGAGGGGAGCTTGTTCCGGGGGAGGTAAAGGGAGGCCTTCTCCTTGTTATGACGACGACTTGTTTGATTCTGGTATGTAGGGCTTTTCGCGTAGGCGCTTGGGGTTGGTTATACAGCGTGGGGAATCCGGGGATACCATTTGTCGGTCGATTTCCTGATCGTTTACAATTCTAGACGGAAGCAACTTACTTATCAATGGGCTGAGATATTTAATCGGTAATGTTTTCAATACGAGAAGCTTCTTCTACCATGACTACTCAACTTACCTTACCTTGTGTTTACCTACCTCTTCTTACCTCACCTCATCACGTAGCAAGCAAAGAGACGAGCTCTCAGCTCGCTCATAGACCATCGGCGGGGTCTGCGCGCTTGTACGTGCCGGCCTGGAGGATGTTGAGGGACGACCGCATCCAGTCCAGGAGGAGCTGCTGGCACAGCTTGCGGCACGCGTTGCACTGGCCGTAGAAGAACTCTTGGTCGGCGTCGCAGTTGCAGCAGTAGTAAGTGTTGGCCATTGTTGCGGTGGGAGACGGGATAAAATCGATTGCGCTGGTTGGCAAAGAAGTGGACGATAAGAATGTATGATTGATTCATGCGGGGATGGACGACGGACAGGATGCCATCTTGGCTCAGGACTATAACGTTGCTCTTGTCTGACAACGATGGGGTGGAATTGGTGCCTGCTTAGCCGTACAACTTCCGCCAAGACAGTGGCATAGTGCTTCTCTACAATGGGGGCATTTGTTTGATCAAGATGCGTCATTGTGCTGGACAATACCATCATAGACATCATGGGGAGTCATCAAGAAGCCCTTTGTATTAAAGTCGGTTGAATATTGTGTCGGGACGCCCGAAGCGACATCAAACAGACCGCCGTGCTGGATTTGGCCGAGAGCGCATGCAGCATCGTCTGAATGCGGCAAGTAGCACGGGCTCCTTCGGCAAGCAAGAAATACCAAATCCTTCCATTTTTCTTCTTCTACGATGCCGTGGGACTGCATGGAGATCGTACGTCCCGGGAGAGAGGTTGGCAGTGGGCGGTGTCATGGGTGTCTCTGTCCACGGGTGGATTTGCGCGTTCCATCATGGTGTGTTCCCACCGGTTGGTCTGTCGGCCCACCAGCAGACAAGGGAAGGGATCTCGGTTCAGAATCTGGCGGTGATCCGAAAAGATCAGCTTGATGGGGACCTCAGATATCGAGGATCTCAGATATTGATGCCATCGGCATTTCGCAACCTGCGAAGATCAGGTTATTCGGTAGTCCAATCCAATTAGGCCGGGTCTTTCTGGAATGCATCCAGTTCCAACTTCGATTTCAGGGCGGACGGTTCCAGTGGTTCTTGGGCGCCAATGCCAATGGGATGGGCCAAAAGATCAACCGCCAACGGACGGTGCTATTCTTAGCCACAATGTGGCTGGTATTGCCCACCACCACTACCGCTAAAAAGTGCCCGACAAGTGCACCAAGATCTGCCAGAACTCGGCCTGACTTCATGCGTTACCCGGCCGCGGCAAGGTGCAACCTTCCACCGCAATCAGGTCCCATCTAGATAGCTTCGGCTGCTGTGCGACATCACCCCTTATTTGTGCTGCCCAAATGCGCTTACATCAAAAAGCAATGGCTGGTTCTCGTGACGATCAGGTCAGTGCCCGACTGCCAATGAAAGCGATGAGGTGGCCGTCGTCTCTTCGCATAATCGCATCTCCCCCTCACCACTACGCCTCTTCCGTTTCCGACTGGCTGGCAGGTCGGCAAGCAAGGTTTCGGCCAGTCCTGGCTCTCCATTGACCGTTGGGTCGCAAGACAGCGGCTGAGTTATGACAGATGGATTCAATTGAGCCATCAACGAAGCAGGTAAGCAGACCAAGTGGTCTGTCTCGTCACTCTCGTGTCCGATAGCCCGTCGGTCTTGCTCCTTTCGTCATCGCTCAAGCTGCGAGGGACGAGTGCAAGAAGAGCAAGAGGTGGGCAGGAGCCACTCGTAAGCTGTCGCTTCATCCATCGCTTGCATCGTCAGCCCCGACGGCTTGCCCTCACCTTGTCTCCCCGCCGTCAATAGGAAGCGATGCCACGGGCAGGCGGTGGGGTTTCTTACCGCTGCTAAGGCGCTGGCTGGTTTTTTTTAAACCACAAGCGCGGTCAACACACTGGCAACTGCGCCAGAGAGATTCCCGAGGTCCTCTTCTGGTCCTCTTCTGGTCCTCCCAAGCCTCCCCAAGCCCCGCCGAATCCAATGGCCACGATAGGCACCACTTGTCTCCAGTCGCGGGACCTGGTCGCTCTTCTTTTTTTTTCTCGTTCCTCAATCGAGTTGGAGCCAAGATTGGCAGACTTGCAATGCGCACCGACCTGCGACCCGGGCATGCCCGCAAGACCCGTCACCCGTCACTCGTCCCGTCCTCCCCCGCCGCTACCTACCTGGTTTGGACGTCTGGCGGTGGGCGATCTCCCTCTTTTTGTCCAACCTTCGTGTCTTCCCCCTTGCCCATCGCATGGTAAATCCTGCAATCAGCCATTTGATCCTCTCGGCTGCTTACTTAGCTTCTTAGCTCGGCAACGGTCGGTCCCCGTCCGCCCCCCTTTCACCGCACACTGTACTGAGGTAGATGCGTGAAAGCGCGCGCGATTTTTTACTCCTTCTCCCTTCCTTCCTTGCAGCAGGGCGAATCAAGGACCCTTGCAAGTCGCGACCACCTCCATCCGCCTTACACCACTGCCCCCTTTTTCAGGTGTCGATGTCAATGCAATCGTGAGTGGTGGTCTGCTGCCCTCGCTCTATTTCCGGGAGGGTGTGTTTGTGTGTGTGTGGTGATGGTGGCGGTGGTGTGCTTTGCTTGCTTGCTTGCTGCTGCTTGCATTGAGATCCAACCAGCGCCGTGTCGGCAATCGGATGAGGACAACAACGCAGCGCCGATTCGATGTGTGTGTGTGCATTGCATGTGCTCGTGGTGATTGTGAGGGTTGGTCGGGTCATGCATACGATATACGCTCCATCACATCATACTGCGTCTGGTCACACAGTCACAGACACAAATCCGGGGGAGGTTGAAACCTGATTGCACTGATGCGCTCTAAACGTGACTGCCCTGCTCCCGCTTCCTGTACACTCGACGTATGTTTGCCCTACTTTCGCTTCTTGATCTTGTCTGTTATGCGTACGTAGAACACACACGTTCCATCCGGCTTCCTCACGCTGGTGGTGCCGGCCAACCGCTGCAACTAGGCCTGACCAGTTGGCTGGCAACCAATCACCGCGGGGTCCCCAATTGGAAACGGCCTCTGAATGGGCGGTTGAATGAAACAACATGCTGCTGCTCCCTAGCAAAGTAGCACTGTACAGCTAAAGCAGTGTCCCTTTCTCTTACTGGCTTGCTCTGCGGCAGCATATCACATCATGGAAGCAGAGCGGGAGGCATTAAGTAAGAGGCACCCTCCCGCATTGTCGTGGCATGTCCGACTCTCTCCATAACTTTTTACATGTGTTATACTGTCGGCAAACCGTGAGGGTCATATCTTGGAAGATCAAAGCTGCTGCTCCATTGTAACCACCCCACCGTCCCGTAGGGCGATGAGAGCCTCCTTTTAGTAGCATCCCCAGTTCCCAGTCCTCCGACACTTCAGAGGCTTCCTTGCAGCGTTCACCGCCAGGTCGCACGCGCATACACACGACGCTTTGGTGGCTGGTCTTTGGTCTCAGCGTTCGCTTTAATAAACCGCCCTACCTCGGTCGCATCGCATCGCATTCGCTTGCCTTGTGCTCGACTTGCATTTCCGGTCTTATCGATTTCCTCGAATTCCTCGTCATTCCTTGTTGCTTGCTCGGCCCGCCACAGCGCATATCACATCCCACCATGCCCGTAGAGACGGTAACGATTATTAACAATTCGGGGAAGATCATTACGAACGTGAGTTTGGCCCTGCACCCCTTCAGCACTCCCTGTCTGCATTCTGCACATCTCACTGCATTTGCACTGCACTCGCGGTACACAACTGCACGGCACCTCTGCTTTCCCGTGCACTGCCCCGCATTACTCCCCAGTCTCACCTTTACTTTGTCACACAACCACCAAGCAGCCGCGTTCTGCCTCAAATGCCTTACCTTTAGCCCATACTTACTCCAATGCAATAGGGCAAGCACCTATTCGGCCTATTCAAAGAGGCCAAGGCGTCCTACCAGGAGAAGAAGGCCGCCATCAAGGTCGAACGGGCCATCAAGCGCAGCAACACCATTGACGTAGCCCACACGCCCGAGTACTACGACGACGTCGAATACCTCAGCCAGGGCGGCCGCCGCATCTCCTACGACGATGGCGCCTCCGTCGCCTCCTCGCGCCGGAGCCACCGGTCCAGCCACTCGCGCGCCCCGACCATGCTGACCGAGTCGAACCTCAAGACGCTGAGCGAGGTGTCGTCCGTCACGCCCTCCCGAGCCCCGACCGCCCGAACCGCCGGCACGCGGTCGCAGTACAACCACGAGTTGGCCCTGAGCAAACCGGGCCTTTCGCGGACGAAAACCCTGCCGATGGAGGTCATCGAGAGCCGCAGCCTCTACGACAGCCAGCCGACGATGCAGCCGCTGACCCGCCGCTCCACCGTCGACCCGGCCGCCGTCGCCAAGGAAGAGAAGAAGATCGACATGAACATGGCGTACGGCAGCATCCCGCCCGACCTGGCGGACCGCGTCGATTTGGATCCGGCCTACAAGGCGGCCCAGAAGGAGCGCAAGGCGCAGGACCTCGCCCACAAGATCGAGGGTCTCCTGACCGAGGCCCACTGCATGCACCACACGGCCAACCACATGATCACCCATCTCCAATCAAACCCCGAGGCCGCCGCCGCCGTCGCGCTGACCTTGGCGGAGCTGAGCGCGCTGCTGGGCAAGATGTCGCCCGGGTTCCTCGCCGCCATCAAGGCCGGCAGCCCCGCCGTCTTCGCGCTGCTGGCGAGCCCGCAGTTCCTCATCGCCGCGGGCGTCACTGTGGGCATGACGGTCGTCATGTTCGGCGGCTGGAAGATCGTGAAGCGCATCGCGGACGCCCACCAAGAAATCTCGGGCGCCGGTGCGCCTCAAAAAGTGCCCATGGCGTTCGAGGCGTACCCTGCCTCCGCGGCGGGATCGCAACGGACGGTGCGACAGGAGCAGTACCCACCGACGGAGCGCAGTGCGTCTGTGTTTGACGAGGCGCTCGTGCTGGAGGAGGAGCTGAGCAGCATCGAGACGTGGAGGCGGGGCATCTCGCAGGTCGGCGCCGACGACGAGAGCAGCGTCGATCTGGAGCTCATCACGCCCGAGGCCATGCACAGCCAGTACGGCGGCGACGATGCGCGGACTGTTCGCAGCGTGCGGACGAACAAGACGTCCAAGACGCACAAGACCTCCAAGACCGACCGGACAGAACGGACCGAGAAGACGCACAAGTCCCGCCGCAGCAGCGAGGCACCCCGCGGGGACGAGTACCACAAGAGCAGCAGCCGGACGGTCCGCGATGGCGATTCTGTCGCGGGCAGCGAGCGCAGCCACCGCAGCAGCCACAGCCACCGCAGCTCGCAGTCCAAACGGACGGTCCGGACGATCGAGGACGGCAGCCGGGACCGCGAGCCTACCTTTGAGGATCTGGTGAGCAGGCCCAAGAAGGACAACATGCTCAAGAACCTGTTCAAGAAGAAGAGGGAGAAGGACGAGCGGAGCCGCATGGAGTCGGTCATGGCTTGATTTTGGGGTTGTTTCTGGATATCATCATTTTTGCTTTTCTTCTTCTTCTGTTACAATATCTCTGGGACTCACGTCTTCCATCATCATCGTCATGTATGGGGAGTCGGTCATTTGCTTTTTGGGGCGTTTGGGAGGGTCAGGCAGGCGGGTTTTTCTTTTCTGGCATTCGTTTGGATATCACATCATCATGATCATCGCATATTGCTCTTCACGAGGAACGATGGAATGAGAAAAACAGGAGAACGAGACAAAGACAGAAGTGGGAAGAAAGACAAGTGGTCTCTCTCTTCCCACCACGAATAGATAGATACACAATTATGGAACATTATCATCATCCTGTATATGTTTGGTGCCTGACTTATTCTGCTCTATTACAAGTGAATGCAGCTTACTACTGTTCCAGTCAGGCCTGAACCAGCAACGAAAACCTGTTGGGTGGAAGCTGTGCGGTGGTGCGAGAAGGGCTAGCTGCAGCTGTTTTGGTGGAACTGGACGCGACGACGTGCATGCTGTTGCCATGGTTTTGTGTGTCATACGAGCTGGTTGGTTGCATGGAAGGGAAACAAGTCGAGACGGGCAGTCAGTCGAGTTCGTTCAAGAGCGCATGGCATGCATGAAGCCAGGAAGGTCATCGTTCTGCATCTTGGTTTCAATTCTGTTTGTCCGTCTAATGCCCGCGCCGGGGGAGGGCGTCTGCTGTCGATCGCGGACATGTCCTACGAGCTTGCAGGGTGAGCAGGCGCCCGGTGGTGTCCCGGGCGCTGGGTTGGAGAGAAAGAGGGCCTTCCAAGATGGCTGGAAAGCCTAGAACTGTCCATGGACGCCGAAGCGCTCCATCGCTGTGGGCCTCCAGTGCTCGTAACAGACGACGGCATTTGCGCTCTTTTCTCCAAAGTCGTCAAGTATCCACCCCGTCGATCCATTCGTGGAGATAAGTCCTTGGCCCGGAGATGGGAGATGGAGAGCGAGACGCCCAGCTGAGGCAGCCTGCGCAGAGATATACGAGATTTTAATTGAACTGACTCGAACGGCGGAATCAATCAATAGATGCAGTCGAGGATGAGGCTCATATTCCGAGTCGCACAGCACACACTCTCGCTTGATCTGATCGGCATGACAGACTGCGGCGCCGTTGGGAACCAGGAACAGGACCTATTTTCAGACGCCAACCCGTCCGTCACATACGCCAGTCTTCAATCCGAAACAGGGATTGCGAGACAACCATCCCGACTGTGAGCCAGCAGCTCGCTTGAGCTTTCAGGCAGACAAGAAGTAACAGCGTGCAATTGACAGATGGTCTCTCGCGATTCGTCTTGCCTGCATCGACTGTATGTATACCTGAGTGCCTTATTTAATAACGTGTCTGCGAATGAGGTCGACGGAGCAGTCTTGGAGCCCCCTCGCATATGCAGCATCGACCTAAAGGAGGTACAGTCAGATCATATTCAGCTTCAGTGATCCCTCTGAGTCTGCACCGAATGTACAGTACAGTCAGTACCTGACACGACATTTTGTCACCTGTAATTTCAAACTCAGGCGGCGTTTGACCTGTGAAGCAACCCAGCCGCCCGGGGGCCAGCACCAACAGGCCGCCTGAAGCTACCGAAGCACCTGGAACCCGAGAGCATCCCCGCTAATTTTAGGGCGCCCCCTGCTAGCATCGATCCGGTCAAGCCAACACTCGGTGGAAGCTGACCACGACGAGAGTCTGTCAGCAAGTAGACTTCCCGAACCGCCCATCCCAATTTTTGAATGCAGACTCAGGCACCAGATCTTTCTGACGATTGGATCTATCAGGCTTTCTGACGACAATTGGGATCTATTAGGTTTCTTGCTCGTAACATGGTAATGAATAGACGATACCAAGACTCCACTGCTGCTTCAGATTGACAGACCCAAGATGACAGAGCATGAAGCCGTTCTAGACTTGGCCCGCCAGTATTTCTTCTCTTCAAGCTGCCCCCAAGCTGCCCCCAAGCCACCGCCCAACCTACTTTAGACCGTCCATCCAATATGCCGGCCCCTGAGGCCTGCCAAGGATGACGGCGGGAGGCAAGTACACGTCTGCCCGCCGCTCCCCCATTCGTCCGCTTGGGGCCCCGACCTGATCGCTGCCAGCTCATTGGTGATTCCTCGGAGCACCGCCCGTTTCAACCTGGGCATACCCCTGGCAAACCGCAACCCAATCCGGCATGGCACGCTGGAAAGAACTGCGAGCAAAACCCCTGAGCCCCTGCCCGAAAAGAAAAGGAATCAATGAATGGAAGCATGAGGCTTGCAGGGCATCAAACGTTAGTCGCCGCTGGGACAGGAACGAGGAGAGCTGTCCGGCTAGGGGTTGGGGGTGACAAGCAAGCGGAAGCTGTTCTGTAGGAAGAAAATAAGAACCGATAGCAAGCTACAAGAAGTTCTCTTGAAGTTATTACCACCTTTCCTACTACTTCTACCCACTCTCTATCGTGTCTTTCTAGTCCCTCCTTTCGTTTCGGCCGGTCCAAATTAGAAACATTGACACTTTTAACGGAAGTAGCCGCGACCTTGTCAAGTCACCCAGCAAAACCCACCACGAACCCGGATTGGCACGACTTGCTAATTACATAACACCACGGCACCGCCCACCTTTTCGAACCAAGAAATCGACCGAGAGAGACAGAGAGATCGAACCGTTCCACGAATAGACTGGTCGAAGCTTTTCCCAGAGTCACATACAGCGCTACCCACAAAACCTGTTACGAGCGTGGGACCCATCCGCCCACCCAGCGTTTCTATTCTAGAAGCGACAGAACGACTAAAATACCGGAAATCATGGCTGGAGAAGACGGCGGAGGCGGTCCAGCTCCTGCTCCTGCTGGGCCTGGCGCTGGTGCCCACAGCGGTGACCACGTCCCGGCTCCCATCGTCACCAACGGCGAGGCCATGGACATTAGAAGACAAACATCACATCAGTCCAGCAATGGTCAAGAAGAGTTCCCTCTATCACCACGCGTCCATACACCGAATCCCTTTAGCCGCAAGAACACCAGCATGGACATCGACGACTACTTTGTGAGTTACGGGAATCCTTCATGAGAAACCTCGGGCCTTTCTAACACACCCAGTCCGGTCCCCGCGACCTCCAGAAGCACTCGAAATGGCCGCTCTTCCTGCAGATGCACGGCTCCATCCTGCCCAAGATGGTCGTCCCGCTGCTCTGGGTCGGGACCTGGTCGACCATCATCACCTGGCTGTCGCTGACCGAGACGATCCCCAACGTGAACCTGAGCATCAGCTCGATCCTGCTGACCGTCACCGGTTTCGTCGTCGGTCTCGGCCTTAGCTTCCGCAACTCGACCGCCTACGAGCGCTACGCCGAGGGCCGCCGCTACTGGAGCCAGCTGACTCTGACCTGCCAGTCCCTCGCGCGCGTCTACTGGGTCAACACTAAGGAGCGCGAGCAGTGCAGCAAGGAGGATCTGCTGGCCAAGATGTAGGTTCTCGTTCTTGACTCATTCCAGGATACGTCCACTAACACACCCAGCACCGCCCTCAACCTCCTGACCGCCTTCGCCGTCGCCCTCAAGCACAAGCTCCGCTTCGAGCCCTACACCTACTACGAGGACATGGAGGACCTCGTGGCCCACCTCGAGACGTACGCCCGCAGCGCCACCCAGGACGACGACGTCTTCAAGCCCAAGAAGCCCAACGTCTTCAAGGTCGTCGGCGAGCACCTCGGCATCTCCTTCGCCGCCTCCAACCCGCGCAAGATCATCAAGAAGGCCCAGAGCCCGCTGGGCAACCTGCCCCTCGAGATCTTAACGTATCTGGCGGCTTACACCGACGACATCATCGGCAACGGGCAGCTGCCCATTCCCATGACCCAGACCATGGCCTGTAAGTGCTTACATCCTCGCCCTCAAAGTTCCAAGACTAACAACCCAGACAACGGCATGCAAGCCCTCAACGACGTCATGACCGGCACCGAGCGCGTCCTGACGACCCCCCCTGCCGCTGGCCTACACCATCTCCATCTCCCCAAATCACCTGGGCCTACGTGATGCTCCTCCCCTTCCAGCTGCTCAAAGACCTAAAATGGGTCACCATCCCCCGCCGCCGTCTGCGCCTCCTACATCATCCTTGGTCTGCTCTTCATCGGCCGCGAGATCGAGAACCCCTTCGGCAACGACGTCAACGATCTGCCGCTCGAGCTCTACTGCCAGCAGATCGTCCAGGACCTCGAGACGGTGTCGGCGCGCCCGCGCCCGCGACAGACGGAATGGGTGCAGAGCTCGCGCAACAAGCTCATGTTCCCGCACAGCGAGTCCTCCTACCGCGTCTGGGCCGGCCGGTCCGAGGCGGCGATCCGGCAGGCCCTCCGCAGCCGGCCGCATGCGCAGTACGAGAAGGAGACGGTCAACAGCACCGCCACCACGGTCAAGACCGAGGACGGCGCCGACCGTGTGTAGGGTGGAGGAACGTATCACCACTTCGTCTCTCGCTGCGGCACGGCTTACATCCGCCGTTCTGGCCAGTCCGGCCAAAGCGACTCGGGATGCATGCGACTTCAGCATTCCCCGACACATCTTTTCTTCTTCTTCCATTTGAGCGATAGCGTTTCGGTACTTACACACATCGTCGAGCATCTGTTTTTAATCCGGGCGGCCTGGGGTGGCCATCTTCCATTCCAGTCTTTTTCTGTTGTAGTTATTCGGTTGGGTAAAAAGGAAAGGAATCAAAAGGGACATATATCTGTAGCAAAATTTGAAAGGTTCGGAAGGCATTTGGGAGGGGCGAAAACACTGTAGATTGGAATCGGTTATGGCTCTGTCGCTGTACATACATCAATACACAGAAGCGCAGTACAACATATCAAGACTGAAATTGGCTTGCGGCCGAGGCTCTTGCTGGAATGATGTCGTGAAAGAAGAGGACCCTTGTCGTGGGGAACATCGTAGGTGCATCAGCTAAACAGCCCACTGTTGACAGGAACCGGTTGGAAAAGAAAAGATAAATGTCTCTGCTAGAGTAATAGATGCGGGACCCAAGGTTACTGGCCGCAACACTGTCGTCGCAGCCATTGAGCATTCGACGCTACGAGCCCGACAAAAATGCAAAAGAGAGGAATCTGATTGAATCAGATGCATCAGGAATTGAGCCCGATGCGGGGGTCGAACCCGCAGCCTTGAGATTAAGAGTCTCACGCTCTACCGATTGAGCTAACCAGGCAAGCGTCGAATGCGAAATTCGTAGGATTCGATGTTGAAGCTGAGGCGGCTTATTGGGCTATAACAAGAGTGTTAGTGGTGAGCGGTGGAGTTTGGTGGTTTGGTGGGCGGGCATTTGGCTTTGTGCCAAACCGCTGGTGGGGGGCACTGTTTGGACTCTGAACACTGCAAATTCAGGGGAAAATCCCATCGGTTTTCAATCCATGTGAAGACAGACCTGATGCGAAAGATTCAATTGATTGATGAGCACGGGTCTGTTTGGACAGTGTCTAAATTTTCCCAATGCGTTCGATATCGATTGACCTTTCTGGCGCTCTGGCCTTTCTTACTATTTCGATGCCGCCATCGTCGTTCACATTTACACCGTGTGAGCTGATCCGGCGTTGAACAAATGTGCAATCACAAGTCTGTTGTAGAAAGCAAGAGGTAGTTATCAAGTATTATTTATGTATCTAGAACCTTCGCCCATCCAGTGCCGCTGCAAGTCGTCCCCCGTTACATGAGTTCCCTGGATCTGCCGCTGTGACTTTCGCATTCGTATCCATTGCGATTCTTGTCTCGATCCATGTCACCGACGCATCCAAGGCGATCCCAGGACCTCAAAAGGGCCGCGGTTCTATCTCATATTTGGACTTGGACGCATCACATCCATATAACCATTGGGATTTGTAGCCACAGAACCGAGCTTCGCACCGCCCTACTCGTCGCGCTGGAGGTGCTCTTGCCATTGATCCAGCAAACCGTCCACTTCAGCGGTCATGGCAGACCGGGCATCCTGAACTGCCTTGAGACGAGTGGGCACATCATCCACGAAAGGTGCCTCGACGGATCCATGGCGGATAAAACTGTCGATTCGTCCCGTATGACCCATACCCTGCTCCGGCTCGTTGAAGATCTTGCGACGCGCTACGTCCACGGCATTCTAATATATCAGATCCCGGACAACACGGAGACGGTCCTCTCGACCTAGGGCCTCGTTCACCCTGTTTTCGCCGATCTCGACAAAGTCTTGTAAGAAACTGGGCTCGCTCCAGCCCATCCTTACCCGCGACGACGGTTTGTCTGGCAATTCCCTCAGCCAAGCGGTCGATTTTGTGCTGCTGGGCCTCAAAAGCCATTCTTATCTCCTCCTCTGTCATATAGGCTCCGGTCTCCTCGCGGCGTTGGATGGTGTCCTGGGTGGCGGTGATGCGATCGGTCAAGTCGTTCCATGCGTGCACATGACGCTCACTCGCAAGGCTTCGAAGGTGGGAGACCAGGTGGGTGTAGTTTCCCTCAATAACGTTAACCCACCAGTCCTCGAGCCAGTCGATCGGGTAACTGGCGCGCCACAGGACGCTCTCGTTGTTGACATCCACGCCAGGCGCTAATCCAAATGTGACAATGGTACGTTGATTTCCGCCGAATGAGCACGACAGGGAGAACTCGGGTCCCAGAATAGAGGCAGCCTCCGTGATTGTCTTCTTGATATTCTCTTTGTCGCCCAGGTAGAGGTGAAAGCGGCGGGTCTCGGGCAACGGAAAAGCGAGGGGTTCGCAGCCATCGATGGCCTCAATAGGGCGGGTGCGGACCTTCTTGGCGATTTTATCGCGGACATGAACTGGGAAGACTCGGTCGACGAGCAGACCGTGATTCTCTCGCTCGAGAGGTTGAAGGGGACCATGGACTGGAGGTACCACCCTCGGACATAGTGCCCGGAGAAAGGGGTGCCATACATCTCTGGCACCTCGCCCAAGAAGAGACAAGGCGTCTCGTGTTTGACTGGAGGAAGTGAAATGGTTAGTTTCCTGGGCTTTCAAGAGGAGGGTTGGCATGTGTCGACAGTTTGCTTACCTGACTCCCAGACAGCTCTGGCCAAGGCCCAATGGAACATGTCGGAGCTGACCATAGGATGGCATCCGGCTCCGTAATAGGCCTGGATGACGGCGGCCTCCATGTCTGTGAAGAGCTCCTCAAGCAACTTGACGCGGTCCTCGCCATCTTCGTGCATGAGGACGCTGTCCCGAACTGCGTCATACCACTTATGGGCACGAACCGAGATGTCATCGGTCACTCTGTCAGCATACGCCATTTTGAATCGCACGCTTGAGTTGCTCGATTCAGGAGTCAGCTGTAGTGTGAGACAGGTTGCAGGCGTGGGAGGAATCGAGAATTGACGAAGTTTCTGTGTAGGTGCCGCACACACAGCCGGCCGTTTGATGAGTTGGACTAAAGCCCGAGAAGTGCGCGTTTATCTTTTATCAGTGTGTTGAGGCATACTTTTTTGGATGGCTTAGGCATTGAGTACACGGAACAGTGGCAGAATTGAATAGATGCTTGTGGCTTCTGGATTCACGTAAAGCCTATAACAAAATCACAGTACAAGTGCCAATGTACTTGCGTACCACCGACTGTGTTCAATCCAGATTGTATTCAATGTAAGCCTTTGTAACATATTTAAACCTATCTATGATTAATTTTACGCAAGTGGCATTCCTTCGCACCACACTGATTGCTGCAAGCTGCTGACATTTCCTTCCTTGCAGCATCTCTCAATCGCATGAACGTGTCTGGGCGCACATTGCGACAGCGTGCCCCAAACCGCCGACTGCAAGCCCAAGCTGCTGCTGCCGCGGCGCAACCTCAAGGGAACCTCGACCCTGTTCCTGTCCACGACTTCGACAGCAGCGAGGATAGCGATGCAGATACCATCGCCGAATTCCCACCAAACCAAACACCTCCTCTCATGCTGGAAGGGGCATTTATTGCTCATCTCGCCAACCTCAGAGGAGACATCCGACGTGTAGCCCTCCAGCATATCAAGCACATGGGGCAGGAGTACCAACACGCACGAGAGCGGCTTGAGCAGATGCCCGCCTCCATAGAGACCGATGTTCTTTTATACATCCCCAAGAAGCCCGAAGGATGGACCGACGAGGAAGAGGCAGCACTGCTGCAAGACTGGGCTGAAAGCCCCGAGCGACAATCTTTGGCCGTCGAAGTCAAGGAAGCCGATCCCACGTGGGTGATGTGGAAGGCCTGGCTCCGGTTTTTCCACACAGCTCCATCGTGCTTCATTTCGGCGCAGAATGGTCTGCAGTACCACCAGAAGACGGAGGGTGGCAGGCCAGATCCTAACTGGAGCGAAGAATTATCCGCCTGTCTGCGTCAGCTTCCCTTTCACGGCATCTTCAGAGGCTGCGTCGAGCTCCTACATCTGGCGCTGCTCTGGGTGCCCATTTGTCGACAGGACTATCGTGGTCCCATCCGCTGGCGTAACCCTACGTCAGATATCCTGCTCACCAACCTGGCGAGAAAGATGCGCCAGCACGACGGCTCCAAAACCGTCAAGGACCTCCACTCGGAAGTCCGAGCGCCGTACGGACCCCGGGGCCCCGCCTCCTTTATGTCCGACCTCCTCCAAGGGATCGAAAAGCGCGTTTTTGCGGCCCGGCCCGCTGATGCTGAGCCGCCGGCACCCCCTAAGGCCATGCCGGTTTTCGATTTGTCGGTTGCGGATCTTCGGGTGGTAGAGAAGGCTGCGAACGCCGTCACGACGCTCGGCTTCCCCGCGTTCTACCCCATGGCCGCCTCCTGGTGTGTGGTCGCGAACACGGTCAACAGTAACGACTTCCCGAACACGAACGAGGAGCTGCAGCGTGTTCGTACCGCAGCTGCTCTCAGCGTTCAGCGATACGAGGCTTGTCCCCAGCCCGATGATCTTGAACAGGACCATGTGTAGGCGGCCTGTGAAGGGAATTCGCCGTTGGTGCAGTTACCTGCATCCTGGGTGCAATCTGGTGTGAACAGCTAATCGCAACAATAGCTGTAAGAATTCTCTCTGGTAGCTCGTCATATACGAATAGATTATTTTACCATTAACAGCTGCCCAGTAGCATGTACGCTTGACTGCCGTTGTATTAGCTAACATTACGCACTTTTGAAGATAGGCTATGGAATATATATCGCCAGTACAGGTAGGAACTTATTGTCAAGGTACTTCCTAGTTATATATAGGATCACTAATGCTCCCTATATAATAGCCCATCAGACTTAAGCACTGTGGCATGATTAGGCGTTGCTGGGATTATCATTGCCATCAGTGTCAGCCGATATGTGCTCCAGCCCCACTCAACCATTGATGCTAACTGAACCAGATTTGATGTGCATTCAGCGGCTGGCGTGATACTTGGAGGCAATAGCCATAGAGAAAGGCAGTCCGAATCTGTCCGCGGCGGCTTTGACGACCCGTTGGGGAATGACTGTTGCATTCTTGACGATCAGATCCTCTCCTACGCCACAAATCTTGGTGTATATAGCATAGAGACCGTGCTGGAATTCGTCACGTTGTAAGAGAGCCGCCGAGTCCAGAAACTCGGAGCTCCCTAGCTGCACTTGTCGGGAAGTGCTTGCCTCATGCCAAGTACTCTGTTGACTGTTGAAAACCACTACTTCATCGACCCAAGCCGAAAGAAGAGCGTCCTCCAGTATCTCAATCTCCTCAGCCGTAAGAGTTGTGTCCCATAGCTCTGAAAGACCATTGTGGCAACCTAAGCCATCTTCAAGCTTTAGGACGAGATTGGAAACCTGGTAGGCGTACCAGACATTGAAGATGACATCGCCTCTTCTTACAACGTCAATCCGCAAGTGGTTCACGCTTCCTTCCGATTTGGCCTTCTGGAAGACCCCAAGAGATGCCCAAAGCCCACACAGATGAGCTTGGCCCATTCCAACCCCGGCAAACTCGGCCTGCAGCTGCTGGAGAGGCTGCTGTGCATGGGAATCCGCCTTTCCAGACAGGCGGGGCCCGACCGACATGATGGCGGCAAGGCGAACAGCGACGCGGATAAGATTCCTCGACCATCCGGACTCCTTGCCTTCGTATGTAGTCGTTAGAAGGTGAAGCACGTGGAAATCCAGTGCCTTGTGTCGAGGCTGATGCCACAGGTCGAGTAACCTGGTGCCAAAGTCGGACAGCCGGTAGACCCCTGGGACAGGCCGGCCGTTTTGAGCAACGCTCTTTATGCAACCGAACAGTTCCAGCTTTTGGCATATGTCGCGAAGCATGCCGAAGTCGTGTGGGGCGCGGGTAGGCATCTTACTGAAGGCCATGCCTGGCCAGTGGGCAAGGTACTCAAGCACCGTTCCGTATCGATTGCCCAGAAAGGCAGACCCGAGTACATCAATGCCGGGGGCCATGGGGGCATCTAAGAAAGCCCTAGGTCTGTAACACATGACGTCGTCGGGAACGCTGGACTTGTGAGCCCACGAACGCTCCCGATTGTATTCCAACTCTGTGATATCACGAACTTGTGTGACCGGCTGTGCCACATCTTTCCGAAACACGAGGACCTCGACTTTGCAAGACGAAACCACATGAGTCAGGCCATTGACGGGAAATGAGCACGGAAAGTCTGTGCCAACAGACACGTGTATGTTCCTGAGGCTGATGAGCTGGTCAACGGCTGGGCAATAGTCGCTACGAATCCATCGTATGCGTCCTTTCTCCTTATCGGCCACGGCAAGGTGATGGTCCCAATCAGGACTGTGATGGATTAGCAGACGACGGCTGCCACTCTGTTGGCTGTATAATCTCTTGACGTGCTCAACTTCATCGTCCTCGAGAACCTCCATGCCCATGTTGACTGCAACCTTCGGGACCTGTATCAGATTCGGCGGGCGACCAACTGCCCGATTCAAGGCTTCGAGAGCTCGGGGCGACGTGTATGAGCTGAGCACCACCAAGCCATTCCCCTTGTCGGCGGATTTTGAGGCGCAAGCGGCCCACTCCGAGGCAAGCCCTAGTAGAACCTCGCCCGCGGTGGTCGGGGCGATCTCAAGGTCGAGCACCAAGAGCACGCTGCTGCCATCTTTGCTTCGGGTGTAGATCTCGTGGAAGTGCGCAATGCCCTTGTCGAAGTCGGCGATGAATACTTTGCCGGGGGCGATTGCGCGGGAGAAGCAGGTCTGGGCTTTGGTTCCGGGCTTGGACTCTGGGGAGAAGACGTAATTGCAGAGAACCTTCACTTCGATCTCGCTCGGTAGCAGGTAGAAGATGGTCGTATTCGCGAAGGCGTTGTCCTGCTGCATCACATCGCTGATGTGGGCGAGGAGGGTGGTACTCTTGCCCGAAGCATGCTGGGCGGCGATGAAGGCAGCCGAGACGTTGGTGGACGGGAGGTATCGGACGAACTCATCAATCTCTTGTTGGCGCTGGCGCCAGGCGAAGCGTAACTCGGTCGCGGAATTATTCTTGGTAGCCATGATTATGGGGTGTGATTTCGAATCAGGACTTGAGAAAAAAAGAAAAGTGGCGAGGACTTGACGCAGCAGAAGAATGATCTTAAATAAGTTGGGGAGACTCAGGGTGCATTGAATTGATGTTGCTAGTATGGCGTCTCATGCATTCACAGGCCAAGAGGAAACGATAAGAAATAACTTATTTGAGTCGATATGTCACACTTACTGAGGTATCGAATTGTTTAGCCTCTGTAACTGTACATTCCCAACCCAGGTTGGAAGAAAATCTCTGGCACTGTAATCTTGAGCTCCCACAACGTACTTCTCACGCACTTCCCACAGCTGCTACACCATCGCAGAAAGCGAGTGGTCGGTCCCGCTCCGCTCCTAACGACAACTAGCCAGGCATCAACTTGCATCTACACGATTTCCGACTTCCGACTTTTGGTTCAATAAGCATCCGAACCGTACCGCTGACACAAACGCCAAGTTTACTGCCGACAGCACCACGCGAAGAACGAACACGCAAGGACTGCCGCGCAAGATGGATGCCTCCCACGGCCATCCTGAGCTTTTCCCGGGTGAAGACTACGATACGTACGAGCTCAATTCAACATTGGCGAGGCGCAATGCCATCTCAAATGCCCGCGATCAGGATCATCAGGTCATTGTTATTCATATCGACAAGAATGCCGTTGCTATGGTATCTCGAGATATCGACCAGCTTCCTAAGCTGCCTGCGCCCCTCCCGACAGATTCGGTCATGTAGGCACACGATACCGATGGGCAGCCCAGAGAAGCCGGAAGTCGACCCCGGAAGAAGCAGAAGACAACACACCACCGACAGTGTGGTTGGTGCAAGAAGGATGGCCATGAGGTCAAAGAATGTGCCGGCCCGCCCGCCGAGGACGGGTTTATCCACGCCTATTCCATCCACAACAGCGACACCCACACCTTGAGCAGCTGTCGCATAGCCCAGGCTTGGGATCTGGTCAGCAAGCACAGCCACCTTGTTGCACAGCGACGCCAGCTTCCGCCTATGCTGTACAGGGAGTCGTGGGAGAAGATTGCTTGGGACTTCCTTGCAACGCAGAATGCTTCTTCCGGCAAGGTCGGCCTGCCATTTACTGCGGAGTTCTCCAAGCAAATCGCACAGGAGAAATTTGAGGCTTACGACTACAACAGTCCCTCGACCACACCACTCGGACCCGAAGAGCGCACGATGAGCACTGCCAACTTCCTCGAATGGTACAGGTTCATCAGATTCGGGTCGGGCGATGCGGCTAGCGAGGGAACGCATACGGCTGATCTAGCTCTCGATAACGATGATCTCGCCGACCCCAACTGGCCCGTGTTTGACACCAGTTTCATCATATGAGCCAGCAACTTGCTTCAACGCCTGGCGTGTCATAGACTCCGATAACATATGACAAGGGGTTCGCTGCCTAGGTCCAAGTTATGTCCGCCACTCATGTCAGATTCATCGTATTGTCGAGCCCCCATGGACTGCAAGCACCGCCTTTCTTTGGGTCTCTTCTTGTTTGCATTTGGCGGTTCTCGATCTGCGGAGGAACAACAGCAATGTAGTGGTTACAGAATGAATAAACCGGTCTTCATTTAGGATATTTACTGGATGTGATCAAGCAAAGTCCATGGTATTAATGTAATCGTATATAAGCTTTTCGAGTCAGTTTCTATCTTGCTCTAGTCAAGTGCCGGATCACACCAAATCACGAATGCATGTCACAGCAGGGAGGGAGGGTACACTATGAGTTTCGGGTGCATCCAGCAAGGTTCTTGTCCATTAATCTATCTAAAGTCGGTATCTAAAAGTCGGCGAAGATCTCGTCTGTCAGGGCGCTGATCTCTCTCTGGCGAGCCTTTTCCCGCTCGAGGGCGTCCTTGGCCTCGTCGAGCTCCGCTTCCTTTCCTGCCAGCGCTGTCTCGGCCTCCGAGACGGCGGCGCAGAAATCGTGGCGGGCGTCTTCGGCCTCCTGCTCTTTGAGATCCAGGTCGGCGTCGGTGACGGAGAAGATCTCCGCGTCGATCTTCTTGAGCCGGCCCCATTCGCTTTTGTCGCAAGACTGACGAATGTTGTCGAGGAACCAGTCTCGCCGGTTGACCTCGCGGTGGGTTCTCTCGAAGACGGAATCCTCGGGAGGATTCTCGTTCCTTTTGCCACCCGGCTCGTGGACGTTGAGTCCCGCCATGGAAACCAGGGAGTTGCCTACGATGGTCGCTAGGACCTCGCCCTGGTTGATCTGGCCCACTTCCCAAGCCTTGGTGAAGGGTACGAAGACCTCTTGCGGCTCGAGGCCCATGAACTTGATGCAGGACATGAGCAGCACGTACAAGTGAGCGTCGCTGTGAAAACGCGTCACGTTGGGACGGTAGTCCTGCTTGCGCGTCTGCAGGTCGTTGCTGCTGCCGACGAGGAGCGGAGACTGGATCTGCGGCTCGTTGGGGTCGGCGCCGTGCATCAGCCGCCGCTGAAACATGGCAATGAGGGCATGGATGCCCGTGGTCATGTTTCTACCGCTACCTGAGAAACGAGGACGATGCACACGATGCGACACGTCCTCTTCCGTCTCTCTGCCATCGCCTTGCTTAATCTCGGATTGCATTTCTGAGGAAGGAGCGACTCGACCCGCGGGCGGGCATTGATTGTCAATCTCCATGGCCCACGTGAGGTCGTGGTTCTGCTGTTGGTTCAGCTCACCGTAAAAATCATCCTCCCTGGCTGCCCAAGCAGCGCAGCCGGCAAGGTAGGTTTGGAGGACATTGATCAAAGCGTGAGTCTCTGTGGCAGTGAGGAACTTGCCGGCTCGACCATGGACGGCGATACCGACCACGTAGGCTCCGGGGCCTTGCTCGCTATGTACATCCGACCAGACGCTGGACTGCTGGTCATGGAACTCGTACGCCACAGTACCCATGCACACTGAACGTAGCACCCGGGGATGGACGGTGTGCAGCAGATGGAAGGTGGATGAAGTCGACAGCTCGTCTTCATGGAGCATTGCGTCGACTTCCCTGTCGACGAGGATCAGGGACTGCCTGTCGCGCATGTCGCGCGCCATTCTCTTGATCACGTCCCACGCGTCCTCGTACGACCGCTCGGGGTCGTCGACAATCTCGGCCAGCTGGATTGCGAGGCTGGGGAGAGCGGGCACAGTGCCTGATCTGATTGCTGGAATCGGATCGCCCATCTTTGCTTCTTCTTGGATGCTTTCGTGCTAATGCAGGCAGAAATTGTGGCCAGAGGAAGATTGATTTGTTCAAAGCCTGATGTGAAATCAGATAGAACGCGTGGCAAAACAGTAGGTGGGGGAGGAACTCGGATTGGAACAGGACCCAGAACCTCAGGCTTTCACGTATGTTTCACATCACTACAAGTAGACAAGTACTGGGACTGGTGTGGGGACCAAGATGGGTTCATTTGGTATTGCACCTGTTGCAGGGCAAGTCTTGAGCTACAGATGGGAAGGCAGCTTTTCTCCACCCCGTGCAATGAGACTCTCCATATCGTGTTGGTGGTCTATTGGAGGTTGGATATTGTATGACCTTTGGCCCAGTGCTGCCTTTGTTGATTTCAGTGAAACCAGTGGCGTAGTCGAAAGGGCTCACCGCACCGCCTGCCACTGGACGCTACATCTCGAGATACTGTATCCAATAGACTAATCGGCTTGGAAATACGCCGAGTAACTGTTTATTCCACTGACAATGATTATTGAGACAAGGTACTCCCAGTGGAACGTCAGGCGGTAAAAGGATTTGAATAGAAGAAGGACTAGGCGGTAACCGGTAAGATATGGTAGTGGAATAGTAGGATCATGTATTTCGTAGATAACCATTTACCCAAACCATTGCCAGATACGGCGTAGGGGGTGGGGGTAGGAGGTTCCGAGACCAGCACCATGCGTGGTGGGATAGTTACTCACTTCTAATTAAGGTAGCAAGTACGTAGATGGGCTTAGAGCATGTGCCGAGAATATAAGACGTCTGCGCGCTGTTCTTGCGTAGTTATAGGTAATTGTACCCTAGGGGGTAGGAGGCCGGATTTCCCGCACAAATCAGGGGGTAGGAGGATTTAAGGGGCTGTATCTCCTGCGATGAGGTTTGTCTTGAGTTCAAAGGACCTTCAGTGCGACTAAACTAACGAAATATACGTCTAAATACCTTCTGGTAGCTCTCTGGCGCGGCCCAAATGCGAGCTTGGGTCTTTCCCTTTTCGAGGGGGTAGGAGGATCTGGTAAGGCATGCCTCCGCCAAGTGTCGGCGCAATCGATCCATGCGGCCTGCATTACAGTCAATAGCTCATTCGCTGTCACGCCATTCTTCCTGCGGTATGGGCTGGCGCTCGGGCGCTCTGTTCATGTAGTGTGCCACGAGCGAACACGGATCCTAGGCGCGCACCCTGTCACATACAAACCTCGGCAACTACTTGCTTTGTATCGTCACACATCAGATGGAATCTGTAGGTGCTCTAACAGAGGTGATACCATGTGCTAGAATGACCATTTACCTGCTACCACCTTCCATCGTCGTACATGTCCGACATGGTATCCTCTGGTGGTTGATATCGTGTAAGTCAGCTCGTCCGAGGAGGCCCTCGGGCATGCATTTCACGCCTATTATGATTTTGGCTATGGTCTGTGGTCGGAAACACTGTCTGCCATCACATGCATCAGTCCTTACTTGTTGAAAACGTTCATTACCCGGCTCGAATTCTCCTACCCCCTGGTAATTAAAACTGAATTACTCTACAACCAGTGTATCCTATCCCTCCAAACTCCGTATACACCCTCAATGAGCTGTTCCGTACCGGTGTGCAACGTTTCGGGCTATTTGAGAAAGCTTTCGTTAAGATGTTCAACTCCTATCCTCCTACCCCCTACTTTATATGGGAATTTGTCTCTCCTACCCCCTGGGCAGCAAAGCAAGATAAATCTACACCAAACGCATCCTCTTCCTTCAAACCTTGCATGCGGCCTCGAAAACACTGTTAGAATGCATAGAGAAAGTCTTCAATTAACCAGGTGACTGGTTCTGGAAATATCGTAATCCCATCCTCTTACCCCCTACGTTAGGTGGGAAATCAGTCCTCGAACCCCCTGGTAATCAAAGTGAAATAACTCTACGCCAAATGCCCTGCCTTCCTTCAAATCTTGCATGCAGTTCTAGAGGCCCTTTGGGATCAAGGATACTGTATTTTAGATTAATTAGGCGCTGAGTTTGGGAGGTAGTGTAGTCTCATCGTCCTACCCCCTGTGTTGTATGGGTACCCGCCCCTCCTACCCCCTGATGTCCGGAAGCACTGATCATACTCAAATGCTGCTCTATAGATTCCAAACTTGATAGTCGCGGGAAACACACCATCTACGAGCTTGTAGCCACGTTTCAACTGAATCGGAGCTCTGGGGGCTGAGATATCCGCGTTCGTGTCTCCTACCCCCAAGTGCATAGGCGAGCGTCGCTCCCTCAAGCAACCAAGCAATTGCCGTTGCCCCTCAATCTCTCCACCTATGTAGTGTATTAGGAAAGTGAATTCAGCTGCCATATATGGCTGCTCCGGTCAAACTGTCTCGAATGGGAGTCTACTCGGCATCTCCTACCGCCTCGGTTGGATGAGTCTGGCCTCGTACAATCTTGGTATCCCGACTTGGGGAGGGGGGCTCCCCACGACTAGCCCCAGCCGCGCCTTGTTTTCAACAGCTGTGGCGGGACTGAGCTCGGAGTCGCTGACAATGTCCGACGGCGTGCGCATTGCCTTATCTCCGACCAGCCAACATCCTCTAAACCCCACCGGGACAGCCATAACAGAGACCTCGACTACCCAGGTCAAAGGAATACTGGCGGTTGATACAAGTCACGATATGATGCATCTTGAAGAGCTGGAGGCCCGCCTCTGTCGTCGCGGCTCGAGATGCCTGCTCCTAATGCTGCTGCCCCCTCTAATCAGCATGACAAATGAACAGCCAAGGCAGTGCGCTGTGGACCTCATGCCTTCCCGGCGACCCCAAGGAGGCGTAGTGAGTGTGCGTTCCAGGTTTGGTGGTAATTATGCCCGTAGAAGTGAGGCTGTGACTGGCACATCCTCCTACCCCCCACTTTGTATGCAAATTTCGTTCTCCTACCCCCTAGTTGTTCAACAAGAGATAATACCTCTACTATGGCCTGGAAAAACGAACCAAACTCATAGATCCAGTAATTAAGGGCTTCTGAATCTAATGGTGCTATCCATTTGCAGGCCAGAGCTTCAGGGCTGGCTCTTAGGGTGAATTGATCCTCCTAAGCCTTACTTTATATGCGAAAATCTTCCTCCTACCCCCAGAGAATAATCCATGAATAGAACCAGCGAGCATGTCCCAATAATAGTGCGAAGAGCTTTCTGTGGATATCCGAGTTCTGGCAATGCTATGGTACGTACATTTATCAAATATTTGGGCCCAATGCGGGTGGAGGGATGATTCAATCCTCCTACCCCCTGGTTTGTATGGCAAACCCGGCCGCCTACCCCCTAGCCTAGAATGATGGATAGCACAAGCAGCCATGCTTGGATACTCATATGTCCCTACATAGCAATAGATAACACGAAACTGAATGTGCTACAGCTTGTTTGGCCTCCTGTATCCAAGTAATCCAAAGATATACATTTTGTATGGTCCAACCCCTACCTCCCTCTTCATGGCCAGGCGCAATCCATCCACACTTCCACCTTAGTCATATCCATCGATGAAGAGGATGACACGTTCGCTCGCGTGGATTCGAATGCCCGACAGCCAAATATTCCCAGCACAGCGTTCCACCTTCGGGGTGGAGAGAACGAGGCACGCTTCAATCCCACAGCTTCTTTAGGTTATACTGGTGTGGATTTCTTGACTCGGCATGGATGATGGAGTTTGGACCTCGTCCATTATGGGAAGGGCGGGCTGGCTTCCCCAAAGGCTATGCCGGCAGCCATTGCAATGTTACTACGCTAGTTTGGTATGGAAGTGCTGCTCCGTGGGCGACGAGGCTATCCTTCGTCTGGTAGCTACGTTACTTTAAATTACTTGTTACAGACCAAGGTCCTACAATCCGGACAGTCACATGATTAATCAATATGACAAGTCAAAAACAAGATCAAAGCATCACGACAAACAATAACATCACGAGAATATATCATGAGAAGACACGGAGGAAGCATGTATAACCATTCCATTGAACCTTCAACCTTCCAAAAAAGAAGTTTCTGGAGAAAACCCCGGAGGGTTGAGAAAAAACTCCATGTGGCATGGCGCGCAGGTATGTCCTGCCGACCGCCAGCAAGCGCAATCCTTGACGAGTTGATGAACTCGAGTCTAAAGAAAGTATTGGTGTTGAAGATAGTGTCTTCAAGCACCGTCGGCGCTGTCGTAGCCGTATCCGCAGCTACGGCGAGGCAGCTCCTGGGCTTGGTGGGAATGCGGTTGGCCTCCCATTCAAGGCCCCAGGCACCTCCAGCTTTGGCTTCGCTGGGGCGGACACCTTTGGCAGGCGAGCCCTCGGTCTGCGTTGAAGCATCGACGGCTTCACGGCATGCTGGAGCGGCGGACCGCATGGCTGCATACGCCTGGAGGGTCCGGTCTGCGGCGTTGCGGCCCGGGACCGTCGCCTTGAGGCCGCGATTCTCAGCAGTCAACTGCGAATTGGCAGCGACGAGTTGTGCATTGGCGGCGGCCAGATGCGCATTGGCAGTGATGAGCTTGGCCAACTGCTCTTTCAGCTCTGCGGCCTGCGTCTGATGGCGGCGCTCGGCTTCTTGAACCTTGGAACACATCTCGTTGGTGAGCATGTCACGATCGCTTGCAGTATTCTTATCCATGGCTTATGGTGGGAAATACAGTTGCGAGACTTGTGCAAGTCTTGTGTACGTGTCAAGAGTGATGATCAGAGATGATGTTGGCAAGGAATTGGTCCCAAGCTCCAAAACACTGAAAAGTCCGGTCGGTTCAAAGGAGGGGCACCCACACCATAACAATAGGATTTGGTACAAATCACACAATAACAGGCCAGAATCAATTTATGGGACAGGCAGGCTACTGTGGCGGGGCACCAGCAACAAAGCCGGTTATTGAAGTACTGAAAATACATGCCGACTTACAAAATCCAGACACCTAGTGGTCACCTTCTATCGTCCAAGCAAGCTATATAATTCAAGAAATTAGTGACTAAGTTGAAATCTGCCTTTCAATCCTTTCCCACAGCGCTTGTCACGCGAATTGCTGTCTCGTGAGCTGCATAATTGGAGTTGTCCCCACCCAACAGCCTCATGTCGGTGTCCAGACTTGATGTTGTGGACAAGGGCTCGATCACCATTGTCGCATCGAGGCTTCATCGGCGTCGTCATCGGGACTTTGTAGTGGCGAACCGGCGGCTGCTTCTTGGTCTCGGCCTGTTCCAAGATACCGTCGTTAGTGAATTGGACATGGCCAAACAAAATGAAGGCTATTCACCTCGGTCTTGCTGCCCTCGGCAGCCAAAACGCCCATCAGGGCCTATATGCAAACGGTTAATGTACTCCAGTGCGAAGTGGTGCAAACGGATGTTTACCTCGCTCTGTTTATGGTTCAGCTGTACCCATGAAGTTAGCAATGCTAAATATCTCCAAATGGCGAGGAATAACTTACAGAGACGGTGCGGCTGGCGCCGCGGCTGCCAGATCGGCCGCCGCCACCGCCTCGGCCTCGTGCTGCCGCCGCCTGATAAATGTGTCGGTAATGCTCCTTGAGCGTGGTTATATTGGGCTGGTGCGGAAGGACAGCCTGGCGGGGCTCGCTAAACTCTGCACCGCTATCAGGTCCATTTCCCCATGTTAGCTCCCAAGGCGCCGGTACCCGAGGTCGATGCTGTGGGCAAGGGTGATCGAATTCTTGACGACCTTCTGGGTCAAGCAATCCTGTCGCATCAGAGCTTCCTCGGCACTTCTGGCGGCCCCCAAGAAGAGGCTCTCGCATGGCACTGGAAGGGTCAAGAAGCGATTTGCATCTGGGGCTTGGGGGTGGGCTTTTTCGGATCCAGCAGCGGCATGATCTTGAAAGCTAATCAGCGGGTTCAGGTATGTTGGTATCCGACACCACAATGTAGGATTTGGTGTGCGAAAAGCATCAAGGTGAAGGTACTGATGTGCTAGGCGAACTGGGGGACGTGGATGACAGTGGCACCTTGTACCTGGTGTCTGAAGCAATCCACCAGTTGGAATTTCGTCGCAAGCAAAAGATCTCCCAATAGAAAGGAAACTGCAGCATTTGCCTCGATTAGGAAGTGCGCCTTCCTGCTACACCAATAATGCCGCGGACTGTGCATGTTCCTGGGCCCTTTTCTGTACCTGCGGTAGCTGCCTGCTGGCTTACTACAGCACAGCGTCTGGATCACTGTTGCCTACATGCGGCTTTCCATAGCCTTGCAACCAGAACACTGATAGTTTTAATTGTCATTTGATTACTGCGCGACGGACCAGAATCACAGGACCTCCATCCACTTGCAGTTAGCAGCCAATCTGGCGGCATTCCGTATTCTAAATCCGGCGTGGAGGCATTCATCATATCACACGGTGTACAAGCGAGGTCACCAAAAGCCGTTAAAAGTTGCCAAAATTGCCACGGTCACCGTTTCCCATGCCAACGGCATTTGGATTGAAACTATCTTGGCCGACATTCCACGACTGCTGTGCTTTCTAGTCATTGTTGCCACCATTGAAGCCAATCATGCCCATGTGCCCTCAAGGGGCTAGGCCCTGCCCTCGGCAGCGATGCGGTCTAGAGCCTATTAGCGAACAGTCAGTATATAGAGGTACTAAAGAGTATGAAAGGATACTTGCCGCAGATTGGTGTCTCGTGAGCTGTGCAAAAACGTACAGTTAGCAACACCCAGTAGCCTCAATGTATAGGTCTTGGGGAAGATGTACTGAGACGATGCGGGCGCCGCCGCGGCCTCGACCGGAGAATCCCTGGTAGATGTGTCAGCAATGCACATAGAGTGTGACTATATTATTGCTACATACGAGGGCGCCTTATGGCTTTTGGACTCGCTGTTATGACAATATTTAAGTCAGCATAGCCATAGTAGGAGGGAGCATTGGCTCGACCAAAACTCAGCAGGAACCGTGTAAATGGGACATACGTTGCCTGGCATGTTGATCTGGATCATCGTCGTCAGTATAAGTCCGGCAAGGCCTTGCAGAGAGAGGGAGGACTCACGGTTTTTGTTGGGTTGTTCTCTGTCATCAAGTTAGCATAGGTTCCAAAGGTAGGGCGTGGGAATGTGTAAAGCATGTCACAATGCGGACTAGACTGGAGTGTTTCTTACGTTGGTTCTGGGTCTGGGTCTGGGTCTGGGTCTGCTAGAAAGACATGTTAGCGATGTTCTCTTTGAATCAGGGACGGGACTGACATGGGGACAGGAGTGGGTAGGGGTGTATTGACGGAGGTCTAATTGAGGGCGCAAGAGAAGAGAGAACGGAAATCAGAAAGAGATACGCTGGCCGGTGTTCTAGAGCTTCTGTTTCTTTGCCTCGGCGGTGGTCTTAATCATGATTAGCATGGAGCCCCAAAGAGAAGAATATACCGAGGAATAGATGGTAGTTACCTTGGCGGTCTCGGCCTGCTTCTTACATTGCCAAACATGTGGGTGTTTGCTGCCTTGTGTTGAAGGCTGCCTGTGTCGTGAAGTGGACGCCATGGGAGATGACATGCATTAGCGCAGCCAACGATGGAAAAGAACTCATGTCCAATATTGAGGGTGCCGGCATGACTGAATCCTGGCGCGTCTCCCTGCTTGGCTCATACACATCAGTGCAGTGTCCCCGGGTGATACCACGTGGAGGTGGGGAGTCCGACTTCATCACCCTGGCACTCACGTCCAAGACAACCAGAGAGTCGTGAAACGCGTCCACCGAAGTAGAGGCCATTGATTGGAATCCTGCGGGTGGTTAGCCCAGCAGGTAGATATGGCCGAAGCCCACCAATACCATATAAGCATCACCAAAACTCATACACCAGGACGCCCAGACTCCGAGGAGAACCAGACTACCGAAAACGGCCCTACAGTGAACGGACCGTGAAGCCAGAAAGAGTTTGTCGAGAAGGATCTGCTGTAGCTCATACCACCAGAAAGCCCGGCCTCCGAAGAGAGCCAGACAACCGCGAACGGCCTGGATGGAACCCGCCGTGAGACAGGGATTGAGCACCTCGAACAGTGATTGCGCATCTGAACGGAGGATTTGTGCCAATACTCTACTACCCGTACGCCTAGACACCTCATGACGGTGAAGTCAATGAAGGCTGAGACTACCGAATGAACGGACCGAGAAAGCGCCAGCAAGCTAGCTATGAGTTGGTCTTTGTTGAACACTCTACAACCCGTGCGCCTAGACACACTGACCGCGAAGTCGCAGTCGAACGGCCCAGACTACTGAATGAACGGACCAGGAGGCGCCGGCATGAAAGCCAGCAGTGAGTTTTGTTCATCTTCACTACCCTACAACCCGAACGCCCAGACACAACATGACGGTGAAGTCAATGAAGGCTCAGACTACCGACTTAACGGACCGAGAGGCGCCAGCAAGCTAGCAGTGGGTGTGCTTTCTTCAGCCCAGCGTTTGCACAACTGGGTGGAGGACTTGGTCCTCCGAGAAGAATTGTGTTCCTTGTTTGGATCTTGTCCTGTGCTTGTTGCACTCGCCCGATCGTTCGTTCGTTCGCTCGTGCGCTCGCGTCTTCTGTTGGCCCAGGGATCATTGTAACTCGGAAGCACAAGTGATTTGGCAGCTTTGGTGGATAAGTGAGAGGCCACCTGTTCGGCGTGACTCGAGGCAATCTGAGTTGAACGTATTCAGTCAGCAAAACATGAATGGCAGAGCAGTGTTTGCAAGGGAAAATGTCAACGACCAACATGCTGCGAGGAACGGAAGCACCCAGTGCCCTTTGCCAGTGCGGCATCGGCTGTGCTGGTCACGCTCTGCAGGTCGTGAGTGCAGGCAACGTTGGCTTTGGATGGAGCCATCTCGGGAGCCGACTGTGGGAATCAGAATGACAAGACCAGGTGATCGATGATCAAAAAGGAACAGTCGACATGAAGAAGGAAGTGCGCTGTCCGCAACCAGTTTGGTCGAGATGATGCCGTGGTGAACTTGACTGGGTTGGTGTTGAAGGGTGATTTGGAGGGAGAGTGCAAGCCTTGGACTGAACTGGTGCTTCCTTGGGATCGGATGCCTTGGAACCTGAGCCTCCTTCGAGAATTGCTGCCTAAAATCAAACCGGCAAGGGCACCTGCCCCGTACTGCAAGGCTTTGGTGCCAAAGACGGGCATCGGCTTAATCAATTGAAAGTTGGGTGGACTCTTGCACGGAACGTTCTCGAATACATCAACTTGCAATCAAGCAGTTTCCTACCATGGAATCTTGCCGCAGATGCTGACATCACGCGTGTCCTTGGCTTCCTTGACGCCAGCTGGATCTGGCAAGCCCCGGCCGCACGTTGAGCACCATGGCCTACCTTAGGTAGATGATGACTAACAAATTGCCACCAAGGTGTTTCCCACCGAGGCAGGACTACTTACGGGAGGGAAGTCTGTCGTGATTGCATTGGGTGCACCTGACCTTGCAGGTGTAGATGGACCTCAACTTGCGACCTCTCTCGTACCTTCCCACACACTCAGTGCTGACGAAGCGTTATCTGACCTTTTACTTGCGCCGGTATTCGGCAGTCACCTACCAACATGTTGCGCGACTTTTGACCATCATATGCATCGGCTGGGAGTTGGGTGAAGTCCTTGTATTGCTCAAGTGGCCGAGGGCGGTTCAGATATCCCTTTAATGGCGACAACGCTGCCCTCACGATACCATGCCGTCATGTACACATTAGGGAATAATATTAAATGCCGTGGTAGTAACGTTCATTCCACTGGCAATAATGCTTATCCTACTGGATGGCATACGGGGTTTAATTGTGTAGACTTTTCGATTATTTCCAGGAATTGATATACCAGCGGCAGCATTGTCGCCATCAAAGGGGCATCTAATTCATCCGACACACCTTGCAACAAGCACTCCACCTCCTCGTCCCTCCTGGTCTGCTGCAGCTGTCGGTGTTACTCCCCCATCAGCGGCGTGGTCCTCGTCGGCGGGTGGTCCAGATACATCCAACTTGTCCGCCACGCATTGCACCCAGCGCTCCATCTCTTTGTCCATCTTGTATGCCCTGTTGGTCTTCTGCAGCTGCCCGTCGGCCAGCACATCGGCCGGTTTCAGAACACAGGAGTTGCAGTCATCTTCTCGGCCTTCTTCTCGGCCGCCTCCTTGCAGTTCCTGCGATTCGTTAGTTGTCTGGCCGCCAAATAGCATCAGCACAGTCATCTTACGGCGATCTTGTTGATCAAGCCCTATCATCGCCGTCAGCAACGCGCGTTCTTGAAGAGGAAGTGATGTGCTACTTACGGCCATGTTGGCGTCGAGAGCCTGTGGATTAAAGAAGTTAGCATGTCCATACTTCCAAATACAGACGACAACGCCAGATGTACTAACGTCTCGACGTTTCTGGATGTTCTGGTTCCGTGTTAGTAACGATAGAATCCATATATAGCCATGTATAGCTTACGTCCAGCTCGTCGCGCAGGCGGGCCTGCTTCTTCTCGTACCACTACCCATAATATATCACCTGTGCCCGAGCGCTCGGGCGTGGGCAGGGTGAAACATACTGCGACTGAGCCAGCCTGAGGACAAAAGTTAGCTAGTCATATACTGAAGGGCAGGTGGTGACAAACCAGCGGTTCCTTGTCGGTGTGAAGGGTAAATATACTCTAATAGTGCATTGTTGGAGTCATGATGACAAGACACCAACAGGAAAGAGGATGCATCGTCGAGACCTGTGAGGGACTGGCCTGCTCATCACTCGTTGGTGACGGTGTTATGGTAGACTGCATTGGACTGGTGTGGGAGTGGTTCGCAATCAGAGCTTCAATTCTTGCCTGCTCGGGTGGTGGGAGTTTCTTTGGGATTGAGATTGAATGAGTACCTGCATACCTGCAGCTACATGCAAGCATCCTTAGATGCGCCGAAATCAAGCAACAAAAGCGCACCTGCCCTGGACTGCTATATCTTGGTGCCTGAGACCACATGCAACAATTGGAAGTTAGCACCTAGCTAGGTCTTTCGAGTCACCCAAATGTCTGATTGCCTGCCTATGTACTTCTTCCGTTGATGCATACAGGTGGGCACTCACAGTCCTACATTGATCGTAAGCAATTTACATCCCTTATGGATGTACCTAAGAAAGTAATCCTGGAAGTGGGATTGGTGCCAACATTCCAGTTCTCAAATTAGCTCTGCATATCAACATATGTGATGTAATGGTCAAGGAGGTGAGACAGCCCGCTGGCTTATATCCTGACCCGCATACATGAATGCAAGACGGGGATGTGCCTTCTCCTCCAGCCAATCTTCGAACACACGTACGTACGTCGTGGTTTCTTTCCCGATCCAATGTGACTCGATGGTGGTAACCTGATCATTGTGGGGGATTCGGATTGAGCCAGCGCGGAGTTCTTGGGTGAGAAAGGAGGCTGTTGCCCCGCAGTCGTTGCAGCAATGCAGAAAGGCCCGATGATGCGAAGGTAGTCATAGAGGCGTTGGTCACGGAAGCTCTCATGAACATAACCGCATTCACTACGCCCGACACAGGGCTCTAACCACGTAGATGCGAGAACGATCATCGTGTCCTGTTGGTTAGAAACCCACTTGGTAAAATAAATCTGTTGGCCGTTGGTAGAAAAGTAAGTTATGGGAGGGTGACTTCCATTGTTCCTACCTGATTTAGACAGCCGATCGCAAATACCGCCTCAGTATCTGATATGCCCGGGCTCTTTCGATATATGGCCGTTCCATTTCGACAGAAGGCTCACCAATTCTCAGCCGGCGCGTATGCGCGTGCGCTGCACCAGCACCAGCACAGCGCGTAGAGTCGTTGGAAGCGCACGTGGCTGTGCACTCAATCCGACATCGCCCGTTCGACCGCCTGACAGGACGCGTGATGTGATGCATACATGCTAGTAAAAGTCATCCGGCGAAGCACGGGTGCGCATAGGTGGGTTATTTCCGACATACTGGTACAGCACATCGCCAACTCTTGCCATTGGATGAGGAGCCGCGCGTGGGGGCCAATATTACCGGATCTAAGTAGCATCAATGTAGACCCAGGAATAGGAAGATCGACCTAACATGTAGGCTGACAAGGAGAAGGCCCAACAATTCCCATGCAACTGAACCCATATTTGCGACCTGCCGTCTCTACCCGCCTAGGTTAAGTAGTTGCGCGTCGCCCTCGCCCCCAACAGCGGTTGGTCCAGTTGGACTTACCCGACAGCTCGTCCCACCTTTACATCCACAGGCTCCTTACCCTGCCAATCGCGTATCTGCCGTATCAATATTGCATGCGAGGTCATAACCGATTTAAGTATGTACATATCTTGGCGTGCGGTCTGCGGCCAACCTCTGCTGTTGGTGTGACAGCCACGCAGTCACCCTTGTGGCTTTTAATGATGACAACTTCAGCAATAAGGAACTTGGGCCTCTGCGAACAATAACTACCTGACCCACTGATGACTGTGTATGTAGTTTAGCGCGGATTTGGGAAATATCGATTGCCCGTTGACCTATTAGAGGATCCTAGATCAGCTGTCAGCAACACATCACATCCTAAATGGTTCGTCAGTGTACACCAATGCTGGAAGCACCAGCCAGGGTAGAGGCAAGGCTAGGGAGAGCTCAGTTGCACTGAGCATCAGTGTGTGTAATCAGACGTGCCTGACAGCCGGCTTGTATGCTTGAGTGATAAGTGTGTGGGCATCGGGAGAGCAATGCTGTGTGGTTTGCGATATAAGCCAGCGAACGCCTTGTCGGCCGGAGTCAGTATCAAATCCATCTAGGCTGTGGATTGTCTGACCAGTGTTTAATAGCCTCAATTCAATCAGACGTGTGCTGGGCAATGATTAAAGTAATCGATACCCCCTTCACTGTGCCCAGTGACGGAGTGGGCAGGTAGGGGAGAGAACGGTGTCAGCCAGGGGTTGCATTCTCCAGTGGCTCTGCATATTGATTGCCACTCTGGGTCGCGGCCCATTCGGCAGTTGGTGCCTACCTACCTCCTAGCCAGCAGCGGCATCGTGTATATTAATTGGATATCCCTAGCTATTATTAGTCGAGTACCGGAAACCTTTCACCAGCTACATATCCGGGACACGCCGGGCGTTCTCAGCTCACACGGACACATCCTTACTCGATGAATACCTGGCAACGAAATGAAGACATCTGCAGATGGCCAACATTTTGCCCAGTAAGGCTGAGTCCGCATCGATATGCATTAGCTGTGCCATAGCCGTGTGGGGGCAGGCCTGCGCGTATCGGCAACTGTTGCACAGCATGCCACCTTGGGCAGTTGCCTCACCCCTCCTTGCCACTACGATATTGAAGGTCAAGCATATCGTGGTATTCTGAATCCCATATCTCCACATCTAGGTACGACTATATATGTTGCTTCCAACCTGAATCCCTTCCCTCAGAGACGAGATTCAGTATCTATACCGACTCCTTCTAGTAGTTACAAGTACTTACAGTTCAATCACCATATTCAGCATTGACTTTGCAGCTTCTCCTAGATTCGATCCAAATATGGACAACCTTCAGTCCTTGAACTGGACCCTCATCAATGAGATGGCGGCGTCTCTCACGCAGGAGCAGCGAGACCAGGCAGAGTGGAGGATGCGTAATTCCAGCCGGCTGCCAATGAGTGACTATCAGGTAACCTATGAATGGCGACATTTTCAGTTTCGCGCAGTTGCTGACCGATTACGTGTCTTTGTCGCAGGTCGCGATAGGCGTCCTTTTTCGCTCTGGCCTCACTGGCCTTCGTCGGTCGCATCGCCATCCGTGTCTGGTCTCGACACCGGCTAAGCTTCGACGACGCGTTCCTGTCTCTCGGTTACGTGTCCCTGACCGTGGCGACCATCATCTTCTACGTGCGGGCGCGGTTGATATACTACAACTTTGCCTTGGTGAGAGGAGACCTGATCATCTCGCTCATCGCGTCTCAGGAAATGCAAGACGTTCTCGACCAGAAGTACTGGTCGTTCTTTTACATGGCCTTGATGTTCGCCGCAATTTTCTTGGTCAAGTTGAGCTACTTCGCGTTATTCCGGCCGCTGCTTAGACAGATGCCCAAAGCCTTCATTAGGTATTACTGGGCTTCCGTCGTCCTTACCGTGGTTTCTGGTATCTTCCTGGCGCTGGTGCACTTGATCATATGCCCCTACTTTGGTACAAGTTCAAGTAAGCCCCCTAAATCCCCCAAGTACGATGGCGTTGCGGAACATCTACTGACGAAGATTGTAGCGAAATGCATTCCCAAGTTGCCTGTATCTGACGAGCTCTTGGCTTTCACATTCTGGATCGGACCGGTTCTTGACGGCTTGACTGACCTTGCTAGTACGTCCAGCAACCATAATTGTCTGATGCTTTGCCCCACTAACATTTTTCAGTCGTGTCGATTCCCATCATCGTCCTGCGTAAAGCCCAGATGCCCCTGTTGAGCAAGATCGGGCTTGCTGTCTTCATGTGCCTCTCGCTGTTCATGCTGGCTTGTTCGATCATACGCGCGGCAGCCACCCATTACCAGGGCGCGCTAGATGCACCCTGGATGTCCTTTTGGGTCCATGGCGAGGCCTGCATCGGCGTTGTCATGGCCTCGATCACCGTATACCGGTCGGTCTTGATTGGGTCGGGCAAGCAGTTGGGCAAGGTTCAGAAATACTTGGAGAAGCTGATAAGGAGTCGCGAACCTGAGAGCGTGGGTCAAGTGAACAACCAAGCAGGAACCACTCGGAGCCGGTTTGGTCGACTTTTGCTTTCCAAGATACCCACAGCCACTCTGACGGGACTTGCCACGTTGTTCGCTGAGTCGACCCGCATTCAGGGGCCTAGCGGGCACATGACAAACAACTCTGGGCTCGAGCTGGGCGATGCAGACTACCACGAACACTTGAGAGACACCCTGTATAGAAGTGACCCTAAAGCAACAAGTGGATCCGATCGTCAACAGAGCCAGGAGAGTCGGCACTAGCCCGGGGGTCTGACGAGGAGTACCCGTGATATTAACATCATAAGGATACCACTTTCGGTCCATGATGAACAGTGTTATTGGGTCTGTTATCGCCTATGGTCGTTGGACAGAAGAACCCATGTCTTGAGTAGTGTCTCGAACTCACTGAAGTCTGGATTTACTCACGGGGAACTCGGTTTGAGATTCTCGAACGATGTTGTCATTCCTTTTCTTGGGGTCTTGGGCTTGATGAGTACATGGGAGGGAGGATATTATACTTTGGTCTTCCGTGTCAACAAATACATTAACGGTCAGTGGAACGGTTGCTGTGCTTAGGTGTATACTTGCTCTATAGACGGAAGCGATAACCCGTGTATCCTCTTAACGGCGAAAGCCCTCTCACCAGATTACAGTACTGTGAGGGGATACCGTTACTGCAATATGGGACGGGCGATCAGATAGTAGTAGAACAGGGCATCTCCACGGAGATGACCCAGTAGAGATGATCTGTCGAGCCTGGATGTGGTGTCTGCCAGTACTTACCGGCCGGCCAGGCTGCTGCTCGTGGGCTGGCGTGGGCCATGCGACCACAGCCCATAAGCCGAAAGGCAACTCCCCATCAATAGGCAATGTCGTAATACATGCACTGATCGCACCAATGGCACTTCAAGTCACTTGGCTGCCTAGGCAGTTTGTGCTACAACAGCTGCACCGCCCCGGAGATGGCGTTTGTTTTCGTTTTTCGACGCCCCCCACTTGAGACATGTTGGTTGGTGATTGCTTGTGTTACAGTGCAGATAGACCCCCCCTGCCATCTCCCGCATGTAGTTATGTAGCGGGTGGTGCGGGCGGATATGTTTGCCGACTGGAGCCACCACCCCTCAGTCGTCAAAACCATTCTTTGCTGCCCTCCTTAAATCTATCGTTTTCTTCTCCGTCTCCATTTTCCTGCCTGATTCGTTCGCCTTCAAAAATGTCCTGGTCTATCGTCTTTTCTACAGCAGGTATCCTGCTGGGTACATTTTTCGGATACATCCTCACTGTTTCCTACAATCATCGCCGCAGAATCAATGGGCTCCGCAAACGATGTGTAGTGAGTTCGCAGCCTTGCAAGCTTGACTTTCACCACCACCTAGATTAACACAGTACATAGCCCATGCCCGAGGGGTGGAGCTGGGTCACAGGGCACCTGCTCGTGCTTCAAAAGTACCTCGACCGACTGCCGCCCAACGCAGCCGTGACATCGGCAACGCGGGAGATGTGCGGGGAGCTGTTCCCCGACACGGAGATGTGTCTCATCGACCTCTGGCCCTTCTACCCGCCGCATTTCATAGTCTTCAACCCGGAGGCGATCATCCAAGTCTGCAACAAGGATAACCTGCCCAAGTTAGCGTTCATGTCTCGGCTGATGCGTCAGGTGACCGGTGGCCCGGATCTGCTCTCCATGGATGGGGAGGAGTGGAAGCACTGCAGGTCCCTCTTCAACCCCGGTTTCAGTACCGGCGCGATGAGCAACAATGTCCCCCACATTGTCGACTCGATGCTGGTCTTTCGCCAAAAGCTGATTGGCATGATAGGCCAAGGGTGTTCTCGCTTGATGAGTATACGACCCGGCTGACGGCGGAAATCATTCTGAAAATCTCGCTGTAAGGCACTGCTGTCATCCACTCGCCTTGTCTACCTCTATTGATCAAATTGAAGCGGCGACGATTCCAACTACCAGCGCTCTCCGAACGCTCTCATGACGGCACTTAAACGCATCCTGGAATGGCATTCCTTCTGGGATCCTCGAATCTTGCTGCACCCGCTCCGCCCCATGGTGCAGGCCTATCACGGCTACCTGATCGACACTTACATTCGAAAGCTATTGGACAGGCAGTACCTGGAGGCCAAGCATGCCGAGTTGGCAAAAGGGCTGGACGAAGACCCCAAATCCATCAAATCCGTCACTGCCTTGGCGCTGGAAACATACCTGAGGGACACGAATCCCGCCCCTCAGAAGGATGGTCTGGATGAAGGGTTTGCGCACATGCTTGCGTCCCAGATTAGATTGTTTCTATTCGCCGGCACCGACTCGACTTCCACGGTGTTGGTCTACTTGTACCACATGCTGGCCAAGCATCCGGATGCACTGGCCAGGCTGAGGAAAGAACACGATGAGGTGTTTGGGCCGGACCCGGGCGACGCCGCGGACCTTTTGAAGGAGAAGCCCAGCCTCCTGAGCAGCTGCAAGTTCACACTGGCCTTCATCAAGGAGACGTTGCGTCTCTATTCGCCCGCCGGAACCATGCGTGCCGGGCTCCCGGGCGGCACCATCACCGACCTCCGGGGCCACGCACACCCCCTAGACGACATCGGCATCCACGTCCTGCACCAAGCGCTGCACGTCAACCCCCGCATCTGGCCCCGGCCCCACGAGTTCCTGCCCGAGCGGTTCCTCGTCGGGCCCGGCCACGAGCTGTACCCGTCCCCGGCGGCGTACCGCCCCTTCGAGCAGGGGCCCAAGAACTGTCTCGGCCTGACGTTGGTCCACAACGAGCTCAGGATCGCCCTGATCCTCACCTGCCGCGATCTCACGATCACGGATGCGTACGACGAGCTTGATGTCAAGACGAAGAACGACGTGGGTGCGCTTGCGAAGCTCAAGAGGCAGTTGCTTGGCGCGGCGGACAGACCGAGAACCGTGTGTGGCGAGAGAGCCTATCAAACGGACGCCCCCGGCGGCCACCCCATTGACGGTTACCCTTGTCGTGTCGAGTGGGCTGCAGCGGAGCTCTGAAGTTTTACATTGCATAACGTAATCCATAAGCGAAATAACCATATAAGCGAATTGACCACTTTCGCTAAATTTCGTACGAAAACTTTTATAACTCAATTTTTTTACTACTTATTATAGTTAATACTTAGAAAGAAAGGTAAATAGTTTTAGCGTTTTAAGCGTTTAAGAATAATTTAAAATTAAGTTTTTAACGCGCAGCCCGAATATACGAAGTTTTTTATATAATCTTTCGTAATCGACAGCTCGGTATTTTTACGAAACGCGAAATATCTGTTAATTTTTAAAAGTTAACAGATTCCGAAGAAGATATAATCGTACGATATATAATCGATTTAAATTCGCGGTTATTCTTTCCCCGAATAAGTGGTGTAAAAGATATAGTAAATCGACTGCTTCGTTAACGCGACGCGGGACGCGTTAGCGTTAACTGGGCTTTTAATTTCGTACGACGGTAACCGGACCTCCGGACGCGTTTTAATCGAAAAGTCGACTATTAAAAAGTTTTTTACGAAAATCCCGACGCGTATCGCGCGTAGTTTACCCTCGTACGGAATATAATTTATAAATACGGGATTTAAAAGAAGGATATTTATAATTTTAACGAGACTAGGTTTATTATAAATTAAATCTCGTTTAAAATAGTCGTAACCACCTCCGATTAACGCGGAAAGCTTAAAGTAGTATAATAAAAGAACCGGGAATAGGTTATAATAATCCAGGGCGTCGGATTACACGGTTACGCTATCCCTCCGTATATTATTTTTTCCGGGAAAACGCACCTCTCTTTCTAGTATAAGGACAGCTTATTGCCGAAGGACTAAGTAATCGCAGTCACTAAAAATGGCTGGACTATAAATGAAAAAAGCGAGGACTAAATTCGATATTTTAATTAATATACCAGGTTTTATACGAAGGGTTATTATCGCCTCTTAATCTTAAACGGCCACGAAAGTTACCACTTAATAAATTTCGAACTCTATTATAAAAACAACTCGATTATTATACTTTACATGCCTTTTTATTCGTCGCATAAGCTCCAGCCTTTTAATATCGGCTGTTTCCGTGCGTTAAAAAGGGCGTACGGGAAAGAAATTAAAGGTCTTATACGGGCGCATATTACTCACATTTTAAAGGAGGACTTCCTACCAGCGTTTTTAAAAGCGTTCTAAGCGACTTTCACCGTCTCGAATATACAAAGAGGCTTTCGAGGGACAGGACTCGTCCCGTACGATCCGGAATATATTATTTCATAATTAAATATAAAGCTACGTACTCTAATACCTCCGGGGATGTTTTTCGGCCTACTTATTCTTTAGGAATTAAAAACCCTAAATAACTTAATTAAAGCCTAATTTTAAACCGAGTACGTTAAAAATCGAATCGCGCGATATTAAAATAGCTCTCCGATATTAATTTTCGCTAAACTTAACTAGATCGTGAAAGGTATAACGCAGGTTATACACCGGCTCGCTTTTTTAAAAAGTAAAATAATCGCACTATAAGAGGTAAATAAAATACTTAACCGGCGCCGCCGTACGAAAAAAAACAGTTATAGGATAAAGGATTACTTTATATATAAACTGGAAAAGATTCATAGTTTTAAAGGGATATTAACGGACAGTTACAGGATAAATCGCGCCGGAGTAGTAGTCGTACGAGAAGGCTTAAAACGCGCCCGCGACGCTATAAAATTTACAAGAAGCCCGGGCATAATGTACGCACCTATTAAAATAATATAAAAATATTTAAAAATAAAGATTCCGATTAAATTTAATATTTTATATACGTTATTATAAAGTTAACTTATATTTTATTATACGAAATCCTGGAAAATAGTCAATTCGCTTATGTGGTCATTTCGCTTATAGACTACGTTATATATTTATGTTTTATTAGTATTTAGACACGCGGAGGCGGAATATTACACTCGAAAGGGGGGCCTTTACGTTGCATGTGAGAAGCCGAGGACATATTATTAGATACTTCGTCTTATGACCACTCGATTTCATGTCTTGTGACCCTCGTCCCCCCTGCTATCCCTTGCTTAATAATCAGGAGTATCGCGTCCGAGCTTTCCCAACTCAGCCCCTTCCCAGAGCGTTGGGAACCAATGAGCTTGTATATCGAATAGAGCCAACCCAACATCCCCACCATCACGCGTCCAGTTAATCGGACTCTTCTCATATGCCCGTATTTCCGAAGTTGGAGTTGAAACGAATATTCATGTGTAGTCGTTAGAGATTGTTTCATGTCTAGACAGAGATGATGTCTAGACGAGTTCAAGTCCAGGGATCAGTAGTGAGCAGACCTGATCTGCTGGTCGCCAATAGTCCTATGCTGCAGGATCGAGCGGTATGATGGCGGGAACAGTATACGCAGAAAGAAGGCCGAAATCCGACCGGGAGGATCTTGCTGCTCGTCAGGTTGCCCCTTCGTTGACATTTCAGGCCTCGACACCTCTGGTTCCAGATCAGCATTATCTCCTGGTGCCGGTTGATTGACCTGAAGAAATAGAGGACAACACTTACCTTTTGAGTAACATCTAGTCTCATTCATGGCTGCGGTTGAGTAATGAATTTTCGATTGCCCAAGTTGCTATCGTGTTCGCAGGGTAGGTAAATGGATTGAAAGAGTTGACTGGAGAAGGGTTTCTAGCCGAGTATCCGGACCAACCGGAGCGGCTTCTTTAAGTACCAATCCTGTGGAAGATAGATGGACAAGGAAAGTCTATTTTAAGTCCGTATGACACCTGGTCTCACGTTGGCTTACCTCGCGAAAGCCCCGTGGTAAGCACTTAACATGGCCGCATGCGGCCGGCGAATCGGTAACCCGCCTGACTGGACAGGCTGACAGGGGCCTGGCACACCCAACCATCCCTTCGGCGGTCCCCGCCTCCTACGTAGTCATACGAGAGCGCAAGATGATCGGGTCCAGGGCGCGACCAACTGAATTCTTGGCGAACTGTTCCCTCGCCGAGCCACTTTACTGGTAAAGCCGCAAGTGGTCAGCAGAGCAACAATGTATGATATTTGAACTTTGCATTTTTTTTGGAGGCTGCCATGAAGCTTTTGCCAATCCATGAGTGTTGTATATTAAGATGGAGAGACGATTTCCGAAACAAGTGGTTTGAGTGGTTTTTTGTTGAGCTAAAAGCTGAAGGCATCATATTGACTCAATTATACCCCTCTTGCTCTCCTCGTCTTCGGCCTCTTTTTCAACCACTCGTCGCCTCTTCCGGTATCCGACTGGAACCGTGCCGGGTCGTACATCTGCCGGATTCGCATTCGCGACGTCGTCAAGCTCGGGTCCTCGTCCTCCAGCATGCGAGTGTATACGTGTTTCCCTCCCCCGAACCAAAACGGCCATTGTGCCGTGTCAACCCAGAGGTGTGATGGCTCAAGAAGATCCTTCCCGGTCCAGCCGGCCTTGCGCAGTAAGTCCATGCCTGCCGGTACGGGGTCAGGCGGCACGGTATCGGGATCTGGCCAGATACCAAAAACGGATTGCTCTCTTCTCTCCACCTCTTGTACGAATTCCACTGCGGCTTCCAGCGTGGTCAGAACCATATCAGGCTGAGGTCCGCAAGCACCACCGATGCTCAAGTCTTGATCCTTTGCGTAAAGCGAGTCAAAGCTTATGGGAGCACTCAGGCCTTCGACGTTGCCTGTGAGAATGAGGTAGACCTGCATCTGCGAGAGGTCCTCGTGCACTCCCGTGGGAAGCTGCTTGGTGACGATGATCATCGACTTGAAAAGTGGCAAAATGTCGTAGTAGTCCTCATCGGCAGTGCAAACTTCCTCGATGTCGTGTAGAACTTGCCGGTGGATGTTGAGGATATCTTGCACTACTCCGCGTACCTTTTCGACGGACTTCGGCCGCGAAATGGTTCGGCGGCACTGACCAAGGTCAATCTCAATGATCTTGGCAATGAACTGCCCAAACTCGACCGGGTCCTTGAACGGCCGCAACCACTTGCGATACAAGTATGTGAGTATCGGCATTGGATCGTGGCCGATGGTGTACAAAGCGACGGACTTGTTGCAGCAGCTTTCCGCGTTACGCCTGCACATGCCGGTAGGGGCCCCGTTCAGTGGGAATGGTGGTGTAAGCATTGCCCCTGGAAACTGCCTGGTATTCGACCTTCGCAGCTGGCCGAGATGATAGGCCTCCGCTTGCCCCCGCATGTACACAACAAGCTCCTCTTGTGTTGGATCTCTGAGGATCTCAGATGTGTCCGGATCCATCCATGGGCAGGACTCCAGTTCGGCGTAGTACCTCCAGTCCTTCGGTTGCTGCTTGATGACTTCAATGTCCTGGCCAAATTTGTAATGCCTGTTAATGGCGTCTTTGGCGACCATGATGACTTGAGATGCGAGTGAAAATCCGTGCGATAAATGCAGATCTTATGTTAAGAGAACTAAATCATGAGTGATGAGATGGGTTGGAACACATTTTAGGGGCGGATAGAGCAAACGTTAATATTTTAAGATTTTGATAATACCAAAAGTCCATAATGCTTCTCCGATAACAGTTTGTATAGCCATGTATGTCAGTGGGACACTGAAATATTTTCGCACGGTGATACCAAATACAGTAATTTCGTGCCACGGTACAATATGATTACCCCGTAGCCTGGCCTTGATTATCATTACACTAGATTCAGTTAGCTGATTTCCGGTTACTCATTATGCCATTGCCCAGAAACTGACACCCGGAGTCATCCAACGTATTTCTGTTGATTCCATACTACCACGAACCTGCATCCAAAGTGCTTGACTTATGTCAGTCAAGTCCGATAGCGGTGTTCATGCGCAGATTCATCATTGCCATCCTCAAGCTCCTGATCGACCCCCGCATCATCATTAAATCTCTGCTGCGAGGACACTATATATGCTGAAACCTTTTGTTCCGCTATTGGAGAAGTTCATTTTCAAGTCTGGCGCAACGCGCCGCAGCAGTGTGGTCTGTGGTGTCGGTGGTGCTGCCCGGGCCCGAAACGAGACGTAGAAGTGGTAACAGACTAAGACATCGCATCTTCGAAGGACTGGACGGTCACTTGCTGTTCTCGTCACAGGCTAAACTGACCTCGACTTTTGCTTGTTCCTTCTGAAAGGAAGTCAGCTTATGGGATATCAATACAGATAAATAAGGGAGAGTAGCTCACCTTGGTCTCGGCCTCGATCTGGCCAATCTTCATGTTATACCACTAATCCACATATATCAGTATTGTACTGTTGTACACCAATCACTGGCGTGAGCGCAGACGCTTACCTCTACTGTGTTCCTCTGTAAACAAAAAGTTAGTCCAGATGGTATCTAAAGGAGGAACATGGTGCTTACCGTTGGCTCTGATTCCTTCTGTTTAGGACGGCGCCTGACGCGATTCGTTCAAGTGCCTAGAGAAAGGGGTTAGCAAAGCCTATCATATCAACGGGGTATAATACTATTTACTTCGACTTGGCGCTGGTTCAACTGTTTGTACCACGTTAGTCACTAAGGGTAACCCAGAGAACCAAAGGACTGTAGTATCTTACCGAAGGCATTCGGCCGCCACGGCCCCCGCGGAATCCACCACGACCGCTGGTACGCAATCCATTTCAAGCGAGACTGACGGCACCGGATAGTTTTGGGTATCGCTGAAATAATACTAGTCGGTACAGCTTCAATGTCTTGCAGCGGTGCCAAGCAATGCTTGAGACTCCAGGCGGCGTTCGTCAGATCGGGAATCTTACCTTGTGAGACAAATCGATCTACACTCAAACCGACGGGCCATCCAGGGATGGTGTGAAGTTTATGCGGCAAAGAGAAAACCAGAAAGCCGCATTGTGGCCGGATTGCTCGCTTTCGTGCCGCTGCGGCTTGCGCAGATAAAAAAAAGGTTCTTTGGGAGAAAGCTCCAGCAAAGTGCAGTTGATGGATTGGCAGCCGCGTGCCAAGGCAAGGCAGCAAGTAGTGAAAGTATTTGTACTAAGGTGGGTGGTATGAGACTGGGCTTGATGCAGTGAGCAATTGACGGGGGAGAAATGCGATTGGCTCAGAAGAATCAGAAAGGAAAAGGCCATCCTGGCCTGGAAATGACTGGATAATCCCTGATTCGTGTGTACCTTCCCCTAAAACCGTAGAAAGCGCCACCAAGCAGGCGAGATTCTGGCTTTGCTGCTGCTGCTGCCTAGAATCAATAAACGATGCCTTCTTGCTCCTTCCACGCCCTGTACACCCTGCAGCCACTGGTACCTCATGCATTGCCAATTCAGTTGTTTGGTACCTCATAATTTACCCGGTATGTTTGGGCCGATTTGCGCGCCTGCTCTCGATGCCTACATGTACCTCGCCAATAAGGTGAAGATTCCAACTTCAGGATGCATCTTTGTTGATCTGAACGACTCAACGTCCAACCCAGCATTTCCGCAATTGTTCGACACTCCCGATGTCTCGCCAATGCCACTGGTTCAATCCCACGTCAAGTCGAGATAGTATCAACATCATCCGAAGTGTCCAACCGGCAAACGCCAGAGACTGTCCCACACACGTCATTTGACGTACCCCAAGACGAGCTCACCGAGGATGGACCGATTGCGAGCAATGCGACACACCCACAACCAGTCTCTTCCTACTAGTACTCGCACGGCATTATCGTCCTAGCCCGGACGGCCAGCAGCCCACAGCAACAATGTTTGATCCGGAAGTTCTACTTTCCGATCACAATACCGGCAAAGGTGCCACCGACGGACCGTACGGCGTGCGAGGCTCCCATTGCTGCCGGGATCAGCCAAGGCTGTGGCCAAAGACGTCACTGTCGGCCAATAGGCCGCAGAGAAAGACACGGCGATGGAGTTTTAGCCACATCATGGAGCTCAGGCTTGAGTGGGCTTCGGCCAAGAATCGGTGTCACTGGCATTAAAGCGGCGGGCAAGAACCCGTGTAGCATAGCATGTGTTGCATTCTTACGAAGTGGTTGGAATTATGTCTAGGCTATTGGGATAAACCGTAGGATAACTGGCTTTTTGTTCTGTAATTGAATAACCAGATGGCATAATAATGTTATACCGCAGGCACTACGGGCCCTGAAGGTGGCGTGATTTATGGTGTGCGTCTCGAAACACCTGTGAGTTGAATCAGTGATAGAATTCAAGGGCAACTCTAATAACCGCGCCGCCGAGATTTAACATCGCGCGCATGTAGCTGCTGAGCTTGATTGGCATATACCATAGGCTTTACACTTCTTGGAGTGTCTGGATTACGCTATGGAAAGCAGACGCTGCACCTAAATCTTGTAAAGATTCATGCGAGTTTCGTAAGTATCAGGTATGACTATAGCTTTTGTGTTGGTGTTTCTCGTAACCTTATTACCAAAGTAAAAATCATGCGTCTCATCTCGTAAAGGTCTCCGCCAACGCCTCCACGCAGTCAATCCATTCATCCCTCGCCCTCTGCTCCGCGTCCTTGACCGGCTTCTCGAACCGCTCCCACACCCGGATATACTTGTCCTTGGTCGTCCCGATATCCTGAAAGACCTTGTTCATCCTCTCATGGCTCCTCAGCGCCTCGAATCCCTCCATGCTGGGCTGGGCCCGCGACCCCGCGGCCCCCTTCTTGGTGGCCCTGGCCACCGTCGCGAGTTGCACGCAGTACAGCACGAGCGCCGCGAGCCCCGACGCCAGCGCCGTCGCCACCGACGAGCCCGTCTTGGGCGTGTACTTGGTGACGCTCGGGTCGTCCTGCCGCTCCCGCACGACCTCGTGGCCGGGGAAGATAAAGTTCACCAGCGTCTCGCCGAGCCATTTCGTGGCGGTCCCCGCCGGCTCCGCAGCGCCGATCTTGAAGAGGTTCTTGGTTTTCCTCGTCGCGGCCGGGTAGGTGTTGTCGTGCTGCGCCCCGCCGTCGGCGGCGGCGCAGAACATGAGGATGTTGGCTTCGGCGGCGGCCCCGAGGGCAAGCTCGAGCTTGTCGACTTCGGGCTCGTTGGTTTTGTTTTTTTCGATGGTCCAGGACATGGAGATGATGTGGACTTTCTTTTCGATGGCGTCTCGGACGGCCTGACAGTGTTAGCTGCTACTTTCCCCTATTCAGTGGAGTGGTACATACCTTCTCTGCGCTCGCGGCTGTGAAATATCGCTTGCCGTGCTCGACCGAGTACTCGTCCAGCCGCAGCGCGTACAGCTCGACGTTGGGGCAGATCTTGCGGATGAAGCCCGCCATGGCGGTCCCGTGCCCCTCGCTCGAGACGTAGTAGGGGTTGACCAGCGTCTGCTCCTCGTCGCGGTAGGAGAAGCTCCGGCCGCCGACCACCTTGGAGTCGATGGTCGGGTCGAAGCTGTTGACGCCGTCGTCGATGACGGCGATCCGGATGGGCTCCTTCAGGGTGATCTGCGCGGGGGCGCTCCGCTCGGCCATCTGCAGGAACTCGGCGAAGCTCTCCATGATCTCGACCCACTTGTGCCGCTCGTACTCGTCCTTGACCGTGTATGTGGGACTGCTGGCTTTCTTCGGGTTGTCGCCCTTCAGTTTGGAGTCGATCACTTGAATGTCGGTCCCGTCTTTCATTCGTTCTTTGAACGCCGCCACGTTCCGCTTCGTTCGGTCCCTTGTCTCGGAGCCCTACCGACAGATGCATTTAGTAGTCTTTAGAGGTCGGGAATTTTCTAACGATACGTACCTGCTGGATGTGAAGGTGGACCTCTCGCAGCTGTTTCAACCTGCGAAGTCCATCCGGCTCTCCCCACGCGCGCAGCACGGCGTTGTTGCCACTCCAGTACACGTGGACCACTTTCGCGCCCGGCGCCGCCGTATGGATGACGTCGGGCGACAGATCGAACTTCTTCCAGTCCCACGTCTCCACCCCCTTGATGGACGCGAGGCAGGATTCGATGGCCCCGTCCTGGTGCGAGGGCTCCTTGAGGTCGTCTACGATGATCTTGAAAACGGTTTTGACCTTCTTGCACCCTTTCTTGTCACCCGCGAGCCACCGGAAGATGCTCACCAGGTCCGTTCGGCCGGTTCCGTCGGATCTGGTCGGGCGTTGTCCAAGCTCCCGCTTCGGTGGGGCGTCGGCGTCCTCTACCCGAAGCTGAGGGATCGCGATATACTGCAAGACGTCCTCGAAGTCTTGATGACGCAATCCTTCGGTGATCTGACTGTCGGAAATTGACTTGACGGTGTGATTGAGATTGCTCAGATCGAAGTTGATTTGCTTGTCTGCTTTTCTGTTAGTCATGTACTGCATGTAGGTGTATGGCTGCTTGCTTACCTTGCTGGTTACCGTATAGTAGCTGCATCGCCAGGTCGTGGTTGTACGTCCGCAAGATGTGCTTCTTGAGGTACTGCCTGATGGCAGATATACTACTGTCTGTTGGCTGTATTTTTGCAGTCGATGTCTTTTTGGACGTCTTTTTCTTTTCGTCCCCGTTGACTGATGGTGCTGCTACGGGACTCTTGGGGAACTCGATGGTGGCGGAACGAGTAATCAAGGCCCGACTGGGTCTCGAGGCATCCGAGTACTTACCAGTCGGCTCCTCTGACAGGTCTTTCTGAATAGGCTTCTGGTGTACACGGTTCCGTTTCTCCTCGAGGCTGGATTTGGCTTTCTCTTCAGCAAAGTCGACCTTCTTCTCTGATTTGCTGTGCGACTTGCTTCCCTTCACCTTCGGCCCCGTGTCTTCGGTCTTCTGCGAGCTGGTCGCCGTGGCTTCTTTGTCGCGCTTCTCGGCGGCCTCGTCGCACGTGAGCATATGATAGCGATAGGGCGAGATTGCCCTGCTCTCGCTGTCGTCTGTAAAGACCCTGTCGCACTTGGCCACAAGCTCCTGGACGATTTTCAGCTGGCCGTCGTCGCAGAGGTTATATGCCACGGCCAGGTGGAGAGGACTCAGGCCCTTTTCGTTGCCCTCACACAGAGTTTCCTCATGACTCCTTTCGATGAGGTGCAACAGCAGACTATCGTCCCTGGTGGAGGACCGCTTCTCGACGGCCAGATGCAGACAGTTGGCCGACTTGGCCGTCTTCTTCCGCAGGATACTGTTGATGTCGCCGTGGGCGGAGCACATGCACCTCACCAATCGGCGATTGCGATAGGATATGGCCTTGTGAAGCGGCGTGTTCCCATCGTCGTCCTTGCTCGCAAGAAGGTCTGCTCCCGGCAGTTTGATAAGTGCCGTGATCAACGGCTTGAGCAACTTGACAGGCGGCAGGGCGTCCTTGTCGGACTCTTCGGCCAGAAGGTGCAGCAAGTTCTTCTTCTGCGGCTCCGGGCTCTTGTCGACGATCGCTTTCTTCTGGCTCATGAACGTCTGGACGTCGTGTTCCTGGGTGAGGTCCAGTTGGCCGTACATGGCCTTTTCGGGGCCGTGTTTCTTGAGCTCGTCGATGATGTTGGTCAGGTCCTTCCGGGTGACGGGTGTCAGAAGCTCACTCCACCCCTCATTCTCCGGCTCGTCTTCATCCTCGTCTTCACTCGAGGAATCGTTCGCGGCGCTGGGCGGGTCTTCACTGCGATACTCTCGGGCTTCGTCATTATTGCGATCAACTGCCACTACTGGCGAAATGCCCTCGGTCGACATGGCTGAAGCTCACTGCCAAATTCAACTCACGAGGCTTGTGTGAGGTTGACGCACGAGATGATGGAGGCTTTTGGCGGGGCTTCAAGACGAGACCCGATGCACGGCGGTATCACCAAGCAACTTCCAGTTCATGCGACGGCTGCAGTTCATTCGGCGTCTGGTCCGCGGCTTACAGACCACAGATAGTGGTGGCGGGGGCCTGCATGCTGACACACAGGGGATCCACCAATCTCGGGCTTATCTTGAGTTACCGCCCCCAATGCCAAGCGGTGGTGTTCTTTCCGCAACCAATGATACGTCGCGTTTTAAATTTGCTGACAGAAATGGGCACTGTGCGAGAAGGGCCACAGAAACGCCAGTGTTCAGCTCTATGCATGCCTCCAAAACGAGCCTCCCCCATCAGGACACTTAGATACCTCAAAGCCCCGCGGAAAAGGAGGGACAATGGCAATTGACGAACTGCCATATCCTCAATCTAGCGTTTCAACCAGCCATGGCTTCGGAGGACCTCGACAGCTATGCATTTGAAGTTGGAATGGTCGAGGCCGGTGAGGAGGGCAACTCATTTCGCACCCAAAATGACCCCAAAGCACCCATACAGCGAGAATGGATTGTCCAGCGAACAGGCGCCATAGACATCCGGTGCACCGCCAAAGACGTCATCCACGGCTACCTGGAGAGCGGCGAAGGGTATGCGACGCTCATTGTCCATGACTTCCAATTCGATCCGCGCAAAACCGCCAGACGCATCTCGTCCGTGGACATTGAGTTCTTCTACTACGCGATGGACGGCGCGCCCTCTCCAGAGGTGTTTAACGTCGCCCCCTGGGCCGAAAGACGCTGGTCCAAACGACGCAAACCGAGACCAAGACCAGCTCGACCGATCTCACTGCCGGAGCCGACGGGTTCGGGGCCCAAGTTGGCGGTGGCCGCAAGTGGGAGACGACCATTAATCGAGAAACCACGGATACCACCAGGATCATCGGCTCCATGGACATCAAGAAGCGCAACTACGGGAAGCCCAACACGGCTTCCTGGACGCTGCTGGAGAACAAGTCCGCGGAAACGGGAGTGCCAGCACACCTCCGCGTGGCGATTCTCCTGAAGCGCCACGACGACGACACCGAGTTTCAGTGCGAATGCAAAATCAAGGCCCGCGTCGACTTGGTCAGCAGGATTGGGGCCATGTTTCGGTCGGTGCCCAAAGATGATCCGATCCTGTACGATCCCACGCGTGACCCGACGAACGTCTTGCGCCGCCCGTACGACGTGGAGAACCTGGGGGCGGTACAGCTAGAGGATCTCACGGTGGTGGAGTTCACTAACAACGAGGATGAGGCTGAGAAAGCAGTACAGCCCGCCAAATGACGCATTGCCTTGTTGGTCATGGATGGATACATGATGCCGTTGCTACTACCCGTTGATTTGAATTTGAACGTGGACGGTTATTCCATTGTCGGACGGTGTGATACACGTGCATGTAAGGACGGATGAGTCGGCAATGAAATAACTGGCCTGTATGTCGTTTATGCGAGCAGTTGTATTTTGTTATTGCTGCCCGCTTTGGGGATCACCCCAGTTCGCTGCTCATCAAGTAAGCCCGGAGATGAGGGTGTGCACAGTGCGGCCGCTGCTGACCATGTGCATGATGGGAGCCTGAATGTTGCCGCACCATAACCCAGAAAGCCAAGCCTGTGGCCCCGCATCATACCCTCCATTACATGAACCTCCAGCCTCCTGGCAGCCTGGGGACGACTTGAACACGAACGGGTGGCCATTCCTGCAGGTGTCAACTGTGCTCGTCGAACGCGCCTCTGTGTTTCATAGGACGCACAACCTCAGGTCGACGACATGGCGGACTCTCCGCAGACTACAGCCACAGACTCGTCTGGAGAGGCTCAGCATCAGGCCGCGGATACTGTCACTGCCCTAGCGCTGAGTGTAGACACACGGTCCAATACCTCAGGACCGGAAAGCGAAGCCCACGACGAGCCTTCCGTGGCGGATGAGTATCGCCAATACATGAATGGTGAGAGGCTACCAGAGTATGGTGTCGATGGTCTCGTCACCCTTCGATATCCCTCTTATGCGCCTTCATCGGACTCGACGCTGGAATATGAGTAAGTGTGCCCGATGACCCATGCCTCACTCTCAGCACCTGGCTAACCAGTAACTAGTATCGTGGTTGTCCACGGGTTAAAGGGCGCGCGAAGGCCGCCATGGAACAATCCCGGATCAGGCGACTCGTCATGGATAGATGCCCAGGACTCACTGGGGCGATGCCACTTGATGTCCTTTGGCTATCACATCTCGAGGCTTCTCTCGGGTCGCAGCACCAGGGCCTCGATCCGCGATGCAGCACTCAGGTTGCTGCGCGAGCTGTGGGAAGAAAGAAGTAATGGAGACAAGGTGATTCTTTACTCATTTGGCATCATCTTCATTCCCTCGTGGCTGACTTGATCTAGGACCGACCTATCATGTTTGTTTGCCACGACATTGGCGGCGTCGTCGTAAAGGAGGTAAGTGGGAATGAAACGAGGAAACGGTATTTCACCTTGGTACTGACCAAGGCCGTCGCAGGCTCTGGTGATCGCTGGTCTCGACTCCAAGTCATTTGGGGATGTTTTCGACTTTACGCGCGTTCTGGTAAGATCCTCATTTAGCATTGTGCTACCAGCGTCAACCCAAAGCTGACTCTTTCCAGTTACTCTATGGATGCCCTCACAGTGCAGGAGGCCCTTTGGACATGGAAGACAAACTAGTACGATTCATCTACAAACCTGAGGCTACGGTGAAGTTACCGCCTGCCGCTGGCACAGTTCCCTATTTGACAGAGGCAGTGCAAGAAGTCAACGACGGATACCTGGAGTCCAAGCATTACTATCAGTGTTACGTTATAAGCATTCACTCGGGAAGCGAAACCGATGCCGTCCATACTGTGAGTTATATCCTTCTGATAACCAGCAATGTTTGGCTCATGAGGACCCTGCAACTAACCAGTTTACTTAGGTGTTCGACTCTCCTACTGCCACCATGGGGCTGCCTTTTGAAATCACCATTAACAACACCCTGGGCAAGGGTGAGGAGCCCGGAAGAGTCGAGACGAAAATGATTCAGATGAACTATCGTAGGTAATACGGAGGGTCTCTTGTCAAACTCAGAGATGATTAACACGAATGCAGGGCCCGCCTCGGTCGATGTCAGTATCGCGGCTCTACGAGCTTTTCTCTCGACTGGTTCACCACTGGTACCCCTGAGAGCACTTCCCATCCAAATGCGTTCATTCGCATGGATCGACGAGGACGTAGAATACAAGGCATGGTTAGCCCAGGGCCAGGCAAAGCTGTTATACCTCTATGGAAGCGCAGACATCACAGCCGCGTCCGAGCATGTATTCCACAGCCTGAAAGTACGTTATCACGGAAACCTTAACCAACTGGTGCTCACCTTCACGTTCGACCGCCACGATGCCCGACGCCGTTGCATCCGGAACATGCTGGCCTCGTTCATCGCCCAGATCGTGGGGCATTTCCCGAGGCACTACCCGGCGACGGTCGAGGAGCTGCTGAAGCTCCAGCGCACGTGGAGCGCCCGCGACTTGCTCGTCTGGTTCGACTACTTTCGCCTAAATGGCAATATCGGCGCCGTATCGTGCATTTTGGACGGTTTCGACGAATGCGATCCGGTCTCGAGTAAAGAGTTCCTGGACTTCTTTACGTACAAGTCCAAAATCCAAGAGTCTCCGTGGCGGGTGTTACTCACAAGTCGCGAGGCCGGAACCCTTCTGGATCAAGTCACCGAAGCCAAATGGCCGGCCATAGACCTAGCCCAGCGCGGAACACCAGCAGAAGGGGAGGCGGGGCCAGTCGCCACATCGATCATGAAAGACATGTCGTTCTTTAAGGAGCATCCGGAGCTGCGGCCTTCCAAGACATTATTTGAGGAAATCACCGGCATTGTTGATGTGGAGCCAGGGCTTCGTCGAACGATCATCGAGTACATGCTCAGAAACAGGATATGGGAAGAGGGTCGTACCATTACCGATATCTTCGGACCGACCGAGGCACGCTCTGTCGTCCAGACCATCCTCGGCCGGGTCTCTTGTCTTGAACTGGCAATCTACGTTCTGTCGTGGATCCTGTACAGCGCCCGCCCACTGACTGTCCGAGAGATGTGTGACGCTATCGCTGCCGGTGTACAGCTTGGCCTTCTCAATGATGAAACTACAAAAAGAAATGCCTCTGGCTCTCTCGAATCGGCCCTTAAGGGGCTTGCTGGCATCGTGTCTCAGGAGCGGAACGAGCTGCGGATCGCAAATCGCGAGTTGCGAGACCTCTTCACGACGCGCGACCTTGACACCACCACAGTTATGGGCAGTATCTGCCACAAGATCACAAACAAGCCCCACGAACTGATTTGCAAAGCATGCATACAAAACCTAAGCACCGATTCGGCAAAGGAAAGACTAGTTGTCTTGTACAACGTCTCGCAGCAAAGGGGGACGCACATGGCGATAAGTCGCGATCGTACGAGCCTGCTCAACTATGCTGTCGAGTTTGGGCTCTATCACCTCTCGCAAGCTAGCAAAGAACCTACTTTTGATCCCAAGGCGACCCTAACCCCGTTGGTTGACTCTGGGAGCGCCAAGCCTTACTTGGATGCATGCTGGCTGCTGGCGAATCCCTTCACCAGGACTCCTCAACCGCACACAAACCTTTCCCATATTCTTATTGGGGCAGGTGTGGGTTTCGAGAACAACACGATCAGCGAAATGAACGATGACGAGAAATCGGCAGCAATGATAGAGGCGTTTTTCCAAGGCCGCTCGGACTTATCTGCAACGCTTTTGGCCGGATCCACCCATTCGACCGAGACGCTCGAGCAGGGTAAGTCAGACTATGTGTTCATACAGCCTATTTCGATCATTGCTCCCCTAATCTGCACGGAGCTTATATGGTACCTGTACTTTCTCCGGACTACGTTGGGTTGATTTGGAAACATATAACTAATTCCAGGAATCAATAGGTCTTGTGGCGGCGGGTGCATATGGTAAGCGACTTTCGGCGTTTATTCCTTCCTCTTGAAGCAGCTTTCCCTCATCATTCCAGTGCCCGAGAAGCAACAAATGGACTGCACATTCCAAGAGTCGCGTTCATCACAGTTTACTCCTGGACCGGAAATGCTGACCTGCGAGTCTTAGGCAACGAATCGAACTGGCTCTCCATTATTGACCACATCAAGACTCACTATCCCGAGTTCCCATGGCAGAATCAAGGCCAGCTGGTTGCTCGAGCATCTATACTCGGACTAACCAGCATCCTCCAGGCGTTGGTTGACTGCGGATGCCCTCTAGGCAGCGCACCCCCTAGCACCCTGTTACGCATGGCCATTCGCTACGACATGGCCGATTCGGTCGCGTTTTTATTGGAGAATAAAGTCGACCCTAATCATGCGGACTATGGGGAGCCAGCGTTGCATATGGCCGCCACCTATGCCCAGCCGAAGATCGTGGAGCTTCTTGTGGGTGCCGGCGCTGACATCAACATCAAGGATGAAAACTCCACGACTCCGGTGTACAGCGCCTGTCTATGGGGCAACTACGAGGCCGTCAGGGCCCTTTGCGGCTCTAGGAGCCGATCTCAACAGAAACGACCGTGAATTTCCAGACGAACCAGGCTGGACCCCCTGGCCGTCGCCTTACAGGAACGAAATCTTGGTTGTGCCCGCGTGCTGCTTGAAGGCGGGGCTGATCCCACCGTGGTGGGACCACGAGGCACTGCCCTGATCTATGCCGTCGAATCTCGGTCCGTCGAGATATGCAAGCTCCTCATCGAAAAGGGGGCCGACGTGAATGACCCAAAGAACACGGCCTGGAGTCCCCTCGGACTGGCTCTCCTGGAAAAGGAGTGCGAGCATCGACTCGACATGGTCAAGCTCCTCCTCAAGCACAAAGCCAATGTCAACTCGACCGAGCCCAACGGGGGCTCCCCGCTGATACTGGCCTGCTTCATCAATGACCCTGACCAGCTCGCGATCGTGGATCTCCTGCTGGAACACGGGCGGACGTCAATCACCAAGACGAGGACGGGTACAGGCCGGCGCATGTTGCCGTGCCGCGCCTGGATACGGCAGTGCTTCGGCGACTGCTGGAAGTGGAAGGCATCGACGTCAACTGCCCCAACAGAAACCTTTGGACCCCGCTCAAAATGGCCATTACCAATGCCGGCATCGAGGTGGTAACGATGCTGCTGGACAATAAGGCCGATCCCAACCTCCACCACGAGAGCGAAGAACCGCCCATCATGGTCGCTGTGCGCAACGACCTGCTGGACTTCGCCGACCTGCTGGTCCAGCGCGGCGTGAATCTCGACACCGCGGGCCAGGCGCTTGACGACTCGATCTGGTACCCCCTCGAGTGGGCCGTCTGTGAGGGCCGAACTGCCATGATCCGGTTCCTCTGCGACCACGGCGCGGACCCGAACTGCCGCTGGGACGACGGCCGCACCCTCGTCCACAAGGCCATCGACTGGCCCGGCCTCGGCACGCTGCTCGAGTTCCGCCCGGATGTGAACGTGTTGGACAAGGATGGGCGAGCGCCGCTGCACGAGGTCTACGGCGAGACGCCCCTCGAGAACGTCAAGCTGCTGGTGCGGGCAGGGGCCGATCTCAACCTCGCCGACGGGGCCAGCCGGACGCCCCTGGTGGAAGCGGTGCGCAGCGAGAACCTGGAGGTCGCCGAGTACCTGATCTCCCGGAAGCCGGACCTAAACAAAGCGAGCCTGCTGATCGGCGGACCCCTGCATATCGCGTGCAAAGTCGGCTCGCTCCGACTGGTGGAGGCCATGCTCAGCAACAAGGACAACAAGGCCGACGTCCACCTGACCGTGCCGGGCTACGGCGGGACCCGCTGCTGTCCGCCTTCGCGCACGGCGTCTGGTACACGTCGGGCGACGACGAGTGCGAGCGCATTATTGATCTTCTGGTCGAGCACGGCGCCGACGTCGCCGCGGCCCGGGGATCGCTCGGCACCGTGGTCGGCACGGCGGCGCTCCTGGGCACCACGAGGATCCTCGAGCTGTCGCTGGCCAAAGGGGGCAGGCGGGCATTCCGGACGCGCTGGGCCGGCTGGCGCTGCACCTTGCCGCGCTGCGGGGGAATATGGAGGCCGTCGAGGTTCTGTTGGATGCGGGCGAGGATGCGGCAGCGGCGGATAAGGTGGGGCGGACGGCGCTGCATTGGGCGGTGCAGGGTGGGGACCCGGCCGTCGTGAGCTTGATACTGACCAAGGTCGGGCCCGCAGCTGTCAACCAGCGTGACAAGGATGGTTGGACGCCGTTATGCTGGGCGGCGCGCGGCTGCGGGTGTGATTTTATTAACCGGCAGGTCGATGAGGCCGATCAGCTGGAGGTCCTGAATAAGCTCATCGAGATGGGCGGGAGCAAAGAGGAGATATCCGAGCTGCCGGAGAAGAAGTGGACGCCGTTCGGCATCGCGACTTACCACGGGCGACTCAAGAGCGTTCTCGATCTATTGGCCCCTGATGGAGAGAGCTCTGAGGATGTTCAGGGGGCGGTGCCGGAGATGCTTTTGAACCACCGACTTGCGTATCAAGGCACTTCCTGCGACTATTGCCACCACGTAAGTCCCCATAATAACCTTTTCCTCCCATATTATGTGGAAGTGCTAACATCATGGTAGAATCTCGACGGATACCAGTACAGTTGCCGGGACTGCAAACCCTTCGAGTTCGACCTCTGCTACAAGTGCCACAACCAGCGCAGCGTCCTGCACGATCCCGACCACACCTTTGAGAGACTGGGTGCCGAGTTCATCGTAGGATCCCCTTCGGTGAGCTCCAGGGCGAGCTCGCGGCAGTCGTCTACCGAGGTCGTCGAGGAGTCGACTTCGGAGTCTAATAGTGACTCCGAGGACAGCGATTCTGGGCATCACTCTGCGGGGGAGGATTGATACTGCCGGCAGGACTGAGAAGGCATTGACAGCGGATGATCAGGCTCGCAACTGATATACATTTATTGAACAGTAATTTCAATACTCTGGGTGCCGTCATGTAGCTGGTTAGTTTAATGTGATAGCCAGTTCATCCATGTTCCCAGCTATTGCATATATTCTATCTTTTATCCTAGGCTCTGGGAGTATTGAGATGAGTATATTAGTGCTCGAGTTGGTCACCATCGAACCATCAGTTAAGCCTACCCGATTCAATGTAGGTTTCCTTGGACAATGTTACAACCTCATATTAGAATCATATCGACATGTCTACTAGTATTGGGACAAAGATTGCTATTCTAGGTGCAGTCATGGTCCTGTAACTTCGTACACATCCTTACTCGTTCCAAGAGAGGGGCATCACAATAGCGATCGGATATCCGCGCACTGCGGTTTGTGGTAGCCGTGATCAATGGGTGAGACGACATGTTGAAAGCTATGCAGGGTCCGTGGATCAAGTACCAGGATAGAGATTGCGGGTTAAAGATGTTTGTGCTGGTAATTAAAAGCATATTCTTGTACGACCCTGGACAGCCCTTAGTATCATTCTGTGATTGATCTGGACCAGGTCCCGATAGATGGGACATGTGGTAGGACTACGGTAATGATTGATTTAAACCGTATATGCGAAAACCGTGCATGCGAAAGGACGGCCATCGAGATCGGTGGCGGGTCAGCCCGGTGCTTAAGGGGTCAGCCTGTTATATGGCCGGATTCCCGCTTGGCACTTTCCTTGTCATTGTTGGCAACATAAAATTTCGGTCCAGTTTCTCATCCGGATTCCCGTTCTGGATCTTCATTCTACAACAACGCACAGCCCGCTGACCAGAACTCCCAAGACCACACTTTGTCCATAGCGAGCTGCTACTCCGCTACAGGTACCTTTCCAGCTCACAATGGAGCTGTCCACTGAAGCCATCATTGCAATCATCGGTGTTGTTGTCACACTACCACCTACGTTGCTAGTCACATGGAAGTTATTATGCCGTCGGCGAAGGAGGAAGCGAATATGTAAGTCAACCTCCCTAATAGCAATACGAAAACACGTTCTAAAGCTGGCCAATCCGAAGCCGCCGATGACCTCGATGCACCTCGACCCCACAACTTCATCCCGATACACTCTGTGGCCAATAGGTCGGGGGAGCTCCTGGATATTCCCAATTCATATGGTAGTAGGACCGCGGTAGCAAAAGGCGGGAACAGTACCAGTGTCGACGTTTTCATCCGGGTTCGCACCGGCTCTGATGTAAGCTAGCATACAAGAAGACTCCTGACATCTTCGCCGTAGATACTGGGCCCAAGAAGGCGGGGAGTGTAGAAAGGGTGATGCGGTTTCCTTCGAAGTGTCCAGTGACACGGTAGTGGGCATCCAGTACCTCAAGCTCTCCTACAAGATGAGGTGTCACGTCATGGGTCCGAGGAGGTCCAAGAACTAGCAATGCACCAATGGGGATGCTGTGGAGTCAAATAAATGGGATGATGGAAAGTTGCGTTACGGTAATGACTTTGGAGATGGAGGATTCTTCGCCGATGACTTCCTGGATATTAATTTCCCGCAATATGATAGTACGATTGATCACGTTTTCTCGCTAGGTGAGGACGCGTGGTTGACACCCCAAGTTGACGCGACGAAAGGTTCAATGCTGATATAGTGTATTAGTTAATAGTATATACATCAGAAGTGAACCCGCTTCAAAGTGTACAAATGAAACAATGGCATATGATATCACGCGATCTAGTAATTAATACACGCGGGACAAGGAGCCTTCGATGACAATCCAACCACTGTCCGCCGTATCCGCACCCAAACGGGCCACATCCTAACCGGATTACAGTGCAGCCAACAGGATGGGCAGGAGGTACTGATCCGTAAATTCCCAGATCGAGTTGGACGCCTGCGTAGTCCACGCCGCACCGGTGTAGTACGTATTCCGCGTCCCCTGCAGCGCAAAGACCTTCTCGTAGAACCGGTCCTCGATGGCCTCCTTGGACACCATGAGATTGAACGGCGCGTGCGACGAGAACGTGCGCCACGTCGGCTCGGACGCCGAGGGATCCCGTTCGCGGTCTTGAACCGGGCCAGGTTGGCGAGGATCTCGGCCTTCGCGGCCTCCACCGAGACGACGTCGGGGTTGCCGTAGTACACCTGCGTCACGTTGGCGGCGTCGACCTGGCGGAAGACGTACGGGCCCGGTAGCTCGGGGAGCCGGAAGGGCTTGCCCGGCCCCGAGTTTTGCAGCTGGGCGAATCCGGCAGGGATCCCCGCGTTCTCGAGGATGCCGGTGTAGTACCCGCTCGCGTGCCACTGGCCGAAGAGCGAGGTCTCGTCTTCGGACAGGTCCCAGCCGGCGAAGTTGTCCAGCACGGGAGGGGCCGCAAAGATGACTTTCTTGGCCTCGATGGTCTTGGTGCCCTCGGGAGTCTGGACGGTGATCCGGACGGCGCCGTTGGCCCGGCTGACCTCCTTGACGCTGGTCTGGAGAAGGACGTCGGACCCGAGCTCCGTCAGGGCGTTGGCGTAGAGCTCGTGGGTGTTGTGGTTCTCCGTCGTCAGGAGCGGCTGGGAGAGCTGCAGCGGGTTGAAGTTCTTGAAGACGTACAGGGTGCTGACGTTGAGGTACGGGGTGATTCCCTGGCTAACGAGGAACGCGATGGGCACAAGGGCTTCGAGCTGGTACCTGGTCACGAACTCGCCAAAGGGCAACAGCAAGTCCTCGGGCACGGGGTAAGTCAGATTGAACCCCGTCTCAAGGGCCGGGTACTTGGCGCGCTGAGCCGCGTATCCCGCGAGCGCGGCGCCGACGGCAGCCTGGTCCGGAGGGGGTAGGCCGTATCGATCTGGCCGGTCGAGAAGTCGACGGGAATGGTCGAGTTGCTGGTGGCGCTAATAGCGGCGTTGTCGATCAGCGGCACGCCCAAGCGGGCAAAGTAGTTCCGGACGGTCGTCGTGTTCTCCCAGACGACGACGCCGATGTCGATCGGGATTCCCGTGTTGGGATCGATGTAGGTCTCAGCGTGACCGCCGAGCTGGTCCTTGGGGCTCGACGACGACGAAGGTTTTGCCGGCGTCCTTGAGCTTGACGGCCATGTAGGTCCCCGAGGAGCCGCCGCCGATGATGGCGACGTCGCGCTTGATGACGTTCTTGTCCTCGGTTGGGTACTGGGGGGCGGCTTTTGGACAGGCGGCCACAAAGGCTACCTGAAGCAGTAGGCCGGGGACTATGCCCGTCAGGAGGCTTTGGTATAACATGTTGCCTTAGGGGATGCCTGAATAGCCGAGGTGGTTAGGGAGGCTGTCAGAGGTAAAAGGAATGGCAAAATGGAAGAGACAGTTCTGCTTATATAGGACTCGTGGCCGGCATGACCCGCGTTTGATTACCACGGTAGCATCGGTTGGTGGTCAGCTCAGGGTTTAGTCCGTCCTAGGTCCCATCCAGCTGGGTGGCCCGGAAGCAAGGGGTGATGGCATGCAGGAGCAGGGGTCCAACGTAGTAAAAGCAGTCAATTGACCGCGGATTACCAGGCTGCAGGGCCCAGGCGGTGTCGTATCTGACTCATCAGAGTAGTGTGATCGGCTGATCTGGACTTTGCAAAAGGAATTACACATCACTTTCCAATCTTACCATGCTTTCCACACCAACTCAAATAGAGCAGGCTGTAGAACCAAAAAGCAGTATGCGGTTGCAATATCGCGTTGCTTCCCGTTGGAAGAGCCAAAGGTAATTGAATACGAAACTCAATCCGGACGATTGAGATTGCCGGGTCATCGTAATTGAACCTTGAGATATTAACTCACGAGTTCGAGCTGGGTTCAGGGTTGGAGGACTTCTTGGGACTCCACGTTTCTTTTCTCGGACCCGGGGAATCGTGATGTTCTTAGTCTTTTTTTCTCTTGGCATGTTGCTCGCTTACCCACCCCTTCTCGTCCCCCAGTTTGACAAAAGTACGTGGAATCCTTCCGTAAGTCCCGTCGGCTAACATGAGTCTCATTCTGTCGTGTAAATAACTGTTCTTGGTATGGTAAAGAGCTGAGTTGAATGGGCAATTCTGAACGGGAAAGACTACGAACCACCTACAGTCAAGCGAGGTCGGCGAGACAGCCGGTTGGTTGGATACCTAGTTCCAGTCAGGCGGAGCCTTGATATGCAGTTGCTTCTGCTTCTGTCCTGTAATCTGGGTCATGCGTGCTGCGCTTGAGCTGCGCCGCGAGCTGACAAATATGCAGCCAAGACATCGTCACCTGGGATGCGCGAGCCGAAACAACAGAATCAGTGTCGATCACTTCCATCCAAAGGACGTTTCCGACAGCCACACATACCCACAGTGGCTCTCATCGGTCAGGGGAAACTACCCGAATGTGTGTCTCAGACATTATTCACGTTGGGCAGCATGAACTTATAAATATGACAGCCGACGCAGGCACTCGGGAGAAATGCAGAAACGGGGCAATTTACCTGCAGCATATAGCTGCTGTGCGACAGGTCATGCATTGCTTGCATATCCCACTGCGCTTCCCATTCAGCGCAAATGTCTAAATAGGGGCCCAATCTTCCAACACAGCCTGACTCTGAGGATTGACAGCAGCTGAACTTTTCACACATGTTAAGTCAAACAATAAGAGTTGTATCGGGCGTTGATGTGCCTTCACATGGCACACCGGGTCTGGGTCAAAATGGCATCATGCCACTGAATATGAATGCCGAAGTGGAGAGGTTGAGAGACGTCAAGTATGATAAGAGATGTGATACGAAGTGAAGGTATGTACAATAATATGTTTCCCGTTTTCCAGCGCAGAGGTGCAAGCCTCGCGTAACCACTTTCCTACAACCAGTGTTTTTGGAGCAATTCTTGCGAAGACCTTGCTTATCTGGCCCCAGCTGACACGGCTCGCGCATCATCGTCATGTAGACAACCTAAAGTAGTCTTCAGCAGAAGGCGCCTCCAACCTATGCGCCCTTGACGGTGTACTGCGACGACCCCGGCGCTGCCCCAGCCCTCGGTGGAGACGGTCTGGTAGTTGAGGGAGCCGAGCTTCATGCCCTTGGCGGCCCAGGCGTCGAAGTGCGTGCCCATGCTGACGCTGCCGCCGCCGGGCCGGGCCTGCTGCCGGACCGAGATGTACTGGTCGAAGGTCGAGGTGCCCTGGATCGAGGGCTGGTTGACCTGCGTGTGCTTCCAGATCGTGTACGTCGACCCGTCGGCCTGGTACGTGCCCATCTGCGTGCCTTGGGCGGTGCCCTGCCCGTTGGCGTACTCCTGGACGTAGTACTCGACCAGCGGGTTCGTGGACCAGCCGTAGACGGCGACGAGGACGGTGCCGGAGCTCGCGGTGGTGGAGCCGGAGAAGGTGATGTTCCTGGGGCAAACCGTGTGAGTGCATGTGGGGCGGGAGGATGGTGGAAGTATCGTGATGGAGCAATCACGAGCAACTGGACTTACCTGCGCGCACCGGTGTTCCAGCCCTTGCCGACGACAAAGTCCTGGGCGCCCGAGAACTGGACCGAGTAGCCGTTGCCGCTCGGGGTGAAGTTGACGGTGCCGCTGGTCTTGTAGTTCTGGGTGTAGTCCTGGCGGCGGGCGAGGTTGCCGCTGGAGCCGCCGAGCTCGAAGTCGGGGGCGTCGGGGTCGGCGATGGGAGAGGCGAAGACGCCGGCAACCGCCGAGGCGACAAGGGCGAGTTGGGTGAAGGCAACCATGTTGGCGGTGAAGAGAAGTGAAGGTGAAGATGAGTGTCAAACTAAGGAGTGAATGGAAGGGTTGAGTTGTGGGTGGTGAGTGAGATCGACATGATGGATAGGGAATATCGACGACTTATATATCAGTGAGTCTTCAACGAGAGAATGGCCTCAATGGTTTGGCCTGGGTAAACGATCCCAGGTCCAAAGGGGGGCGCTGAGAGCAGGCCCCGGGGTGAGATGTGGCAGGGCGATCAACGTCAAACACGCCCTTGGCATAGGGGATCCTCCAGAACTGATGGTCTCTACGGGGCTCTCAAGCAAGAGGTCGTCACCATACTGTCGGTACGTACATCATTTCCACCTTCATGCCGGCTAAAGTCGAGATCAGCCGCAGCAGGGTCGATCTGCACACTATCTGCATTGATGCAACGCCGATTCCGTCAGCAATAAGTCAGCAATAGATGAGCAAAGCTTGTTCAATCCAAGCTTTTCCGTCGCACGACGCGAATGAAAGGGCTACTGCAGCCAAGTCAGATCTACTTTGCCCAGATTGGTGGCATCTTTTACCCGGAGAGGCTCATTCCTTGGGATTGCCTTGGGTCCAAGTGTGGGCGAACGACTGCCGGGCGTGGGTGGGCCGTGGAGAAACATGTTGGTGTGTGGAGTGCATTCGACGCAATCGAGTCGCATTTAGATCGAATCGTCCCAAAACTCCCAAGTTGGGCGTTCCATGTTCCCTGTCCCAACCCGCCAGATCGTCCCATCAGGCGGGCGGGAGGAATAACGGCTTCGTCTCTTGTAAAGACACGCTTTCTCCTCATCCGCATCTGCCTGCCGCCGGTTAAAACGGCATGCTGGTAAGCTGAAAAGGAGAACTTTACCCTCCCTTGCAAGCTGTGAGCCTGTCTACTGACGCGGCATTGGGCTGCAAAGTTATGACTCGGATACCTGCAGACCCAGCTGATGCCCGGGCCAATTGGACAATTGGCGATTGGGTGATCTCGAATGATGAGGCATGAATGTGCAAACGGACAGCTGGGTCCGCGTTTCAGGCGATCATTCAAGGCTAGTCCAATTGAGCCGTTGATAAAGCAAAGTCGCCGAAGACAGACGTCAATCATTCCACCTATGAGGTGCCACTGCCTACTCGAGGCAAGGGTTGCAAGGGTCAGTCAGGCACGAAGTCGGGAAATGCCGCCCGTTTTCGTTTCGTTTTCCTCTCACGGGGTCAACTGTCCTCGGTCTGACTACGAACGTTGACAGAACTCAAATGGAATGAAGATAGCTTCACGTTCTGCATCGGCGCGATGCGAAGAACACCGGTTTCGGAGTTCGATGAAGACAAAAAGTGATATCCAAACATGGACATATAAGGCTCAGAGGTTGGAGATGGGAAGATGAACAAAGATAGATGGAACATCCTTGGTGGGACATGTCGCCACTATGTTATCTAGGATCAAGATCAAACGATGTCTGAACGATGCTCCTTGGGCCCAGTACGCACTTAACGGCAGTTCTTGCAACCCCACCAAATCATCAATTGCCAAACAAAGATACGTGGTGGGTTGATGGATGACTTTCCGCCAGGATCATGCGGAAGCAGCCCGGAGCAGCATCGCCTTTCGTCAACTGGGTCACCATTTCAAGTCGTCGATGAACAGAATCAATGAACAGCTAACAATCATCCGGGCTATGTGTTGTGGTGCCGGTAGAAACGATGATGTGCGGACGGCCGGGACGACATTCGGAGGGGGAGCGCTGTAGCAAAACCAGTGCATCGGTTGATAAATGAAGGCAGCCAAAGCGCCGATGCTCTGCAGATGACCGGCTGCGGTGTTGTGCACATTGCGATGGGGATGGCCTGTGGTGCGTTCTGTAATCAATACATGATGGCGCCGGCCACTTCTCAGATCGCAAAATCTCAGATAGGGGTGGGAGTTACTGTATGTAATATCTGATTCAGCGAGGGTTGTCGTCTTCGCAGAAGTTCTGCGCTGGCCAGTGGCTTCATTTGGGCCATGTTGAGACGGACGAATAAGTCGGAAACGGGCAGGCGAACAGGACACATTCTATATACTTCGATGTTCGGATTGATGTAAGAGCTCGGTATCTCTTCACTACACTGGCGAAAAGCTCATGGGCTGCAGTCTTTTTCTCTTTCTAATTCCTTGACTCCACGTCAGTCACCATTCGTTTGCATGGTCCCGTCAACAGAAAGGAGTTGCCGTACAAGCGCAAAGGTGTAACCGCGGTCAATATTGCTAAGCTTACGGATCTACCCGTGAGCCCAAGGAGCTGGAGCGTGACTGAGAAGTACTTCAGACTCAACAAATGTTCTTTCGCATAAGAGTAGAATACACAAGATTTACTGCATATGCAAGTTGATATCAATACAGTCATATATATATGTATTTACATACAATAGGTTATGGGTAGATCCAGGGATGGATCAAAAGAGACCAAGCGTTCTCGGCAGAATTGGTGGGGTAAACGGAGCCCAGAAGCCCACTGCACGACAGCTACGGCCAAAGGGCGCAACCAGCACTGGAGAAGGGCGTGCACTAGCAGCTTCAAATAGGCTCAACCCCAACAGCACGTCATTTACATGAGACCTCATCCCAATTCAAACAACCAGAAATCAAAGAAGGATTGATTCAATAAACAGATTAGCAGCCATGGCGACCTCATTACCTTCCAAGATCCTCATCATTGGCGCCACCGGCGCGATAGGCAAGCACATCACCGGCGCCATTGCCTCGGCCTCCCTCAAGTCCGTCTCACGCGTGTCCATCCTAACCTCGGCCGCGACGGCCGCCAGCCCGCAGAAGCAGCCCCTCCTCGCCTCCTGGAAGCAGCAAGGGCTGTCCGTCCTCACGGGCGACATCACTAAGCCCGAGGACGTGCGCGCCGCCTACCGCGATATCGACACCGTCGTCTGCTGCCTGGGCCGCACGGCGCTGCTGGAGCAGATCGAGCTGCTGCGCATCGCCGACGAGGAGGCGAGCAGCGTGCGGTGGTTCTTCCCCAGCGAGTACGGCACGGATATTGAGTATGACGAGACCAGCAAGGATGAGAAGCCGCACCAGAACAAGCTCAAGGTCCGGGCAGTTATCAGGTAACGCAATTACTTGCAGCTCTTATGGCAAAATCGTTGACTGACGTCCATGTGCAGAGACGAGATCAAGAAGCTAAAGATTACCTACGTCGTTACTGGCCCCTATGCCGACATGTTCCTGGACTTCAAGCGGGGGCATGAGTCGGCTGGTGGTTTTGACGCCAAAGCTCACCAAGCAGTCATGATTGGGGACGGAAACGACAAAATCGGGCTTACAACCATGCCAGAGTATGTGCCCGTTCCCAAAACTTTCGAGATAATGGATTAACCTACTTTTCTAACACCTTTACAGCGTTGGCAAGCTTGTAGTCGCAGCCCTCGCCAAGCCCGAAGCCTCCATGAACAAGGCGCTGAAGGTGCAGTCCTTCGTAGCGACGCCCCGGGACATCCTGGCCGAGTTCGAGTCGCAGACGGGCGCCAAGTTCGACGTCAAGTACACGGCCATGGACGCCCTCAAAGAAGAGGAGAAGACGGCCTGGGCCAAGAGCGACCCGGCGGCCGCGACATTCACGCTGCGCCGGATCTGGGCGCAGGGCAAGACGCTCTACGAGAAGACGGACAACGAGGCATTGGGGCTCTCGCCGCAGGACATGGAGCCTCTGAGTGCCGTGGTGCAGAGGGCTATTCGTGGAGAAAACCAGTAAGAACTCGAGGAGGGGTAGCTTGAGCTTGAGCACGAGCTTCGTGGGAATGCGGGGTATTGCAGACACAGCTAGCCTTGCCCCTGTACTAAATGTCCATTTTACCCGCTATGGCCCGTCAGTTAGCCCCTGAAGCCCAGCGACTGAGGTCCGATAAGCTGTCATGTAAAGCCCAGTCTTTTAACCACACAACCACAATCAGTATCCTCGTAATGACTGCCACCATCATTCACCTGAGCGTCATCTTGTGTCACCAAAGACCAAGTCTGTTGCTGGCTGCAAGTTGTGGCTTAGTGTCAATCGCACTGACATGTGTCCAACCGATTTCGCTTCCCGCGGCGCCTGAGCCCAGAGCTTCTATGCTGCCTGCTCAGTGACTTGGAACCTGGTGTTAACAGGACGACTGATAGCGACACCGGGCGGCCCAAGATCTCAGCACTGCAGGTAAGCTGCTGCGATGACTGAAACATAACACTGTACCTTGTGAGAACTTTTAGCCTTATGCCCTCAGCACTATCGCACATACCAAAATGAGTAAGTCGTTCGAGACGAACACCTCCGACCGCAATCACCCGGTACTGCAAGCAGGAGGCCATCGGCTCGCACACAGTGCTCGCGCCCGTCAAGCTTGGGTACTTGTGCCACTTGTTCGGCAAGGCCATGTCGCTGCTCGCGGTGCACTGCTTCACCGTAACCAGCTATGATCCCGGGGAAGTCGGCGCGGCTCCTTGCAGGGCTCTTGGACGCCCTGCGGATCGACCAACCCACCGCTTTCTGGGGCGGCGGCGGCGGCGCGGCGGTGCTTAGCGCTCGCGACGCTCCACTAGGACCGCGCACAGGGTGATCGTGTTCCTGCCGGAGCCATCGCCGAGGTCGTGCCGCGAATGCTGCCGGGCGGTGGATTGGCATGGCAAAGTCTCGGGGAGGAGTGCTGCGACCGGCTCTGGAGGAACTCTCCTTGTTTGACCCGGGCTGCCAGCTCCCCAGGCCGAAGATGCGGGAGCAGCTGCTGGCGATCCAGGAGGGGGACTCCGCCGGCTTTGATCGTGAGGGGTGTGACGCCCATGAGGCTCTACTTTGGCAGTATCGCGGTTGACTTATGAATATAATTGATCATTCGCCACTTTATTTATCCATCGTGATATACACATCACCCGACGCTTGCGCCTTCCCCTCTAACTCCGGTCATTCGGCGCCCGCATCTCCCCACCCCGTCCTTCCACTCCACAAACAGTCCCTCGCGCACCTCGCCGTCGACGCCGCCCAGCGCGCCCGTCGTGTAGAAGCCCAGCATGCGCTTGTGGCGGTCCGAGAGCTTGGGCCAGACGTCGGACCGGCGCAGCGACAGGAAGTTGTTCTCCTGCTGCCGGATGAAGGAGCGCATGAAGAAGAGCAGGATCAGCGGCCGCTCGCCCGCCTCTTCCCGGTTCGGGCCCGTCGCGTGCCAGATCCGGCTGTCGACGATCAGGGCGGTGCCGGCGGGGGCTTCGGCGGGGGCGCTGCCTTCGACGGTGAAGATCTGTTAGGGTTGGGTTAGATGGCCGAAAGCAGGGAGGTTAAGAGTGTACGAAATGCTTACGTCTTCAGGGGCGACTTGGCCCAGGTGGCTACCCGGGTACACGCGCGTCGCGCCGTTTTTCTCGGTCACGTCCTCGAGGTAGAACAGGATGTTCATGCCGAAGGCGATGTCGCGGATTGGCGGCTGGACGGCCACCTGGTCGGTGTGCAGTTGCATGGGCACATTGCCTGTGGTAACAAACATCACGTTAGTCAGTCGCGTCTCACAGCATACATCAATAAGGAAGTGAGGGCAGCTCACCGGGACGCGCAATGTTGGCGGTGTAGGTCGTGATGATGGCGTGCTCGCCGAGAGCCCAGGGGATGAACTCGTCGATGATGGGATGGTTGAGCAGATCCAGGAAGTCGTCACCCTTGTTTATGAGGGTCCAGAGACGCTGGTTGGGACCGTCAGGGCCGCCATCAACTTGAGCAACTGTTGGAGATGGTGAGCAAACTGTTTTCTGACCCTCGGGGCTAAGAGGTGGAAGTCGTCGGACAAGGGGTATGTCACTTACTGCCTGCTTTACGCTCTCCAGCTGCTTGCTCAACAACCGCTATGCGAAAGGAACATCATGTCAGTAACTCATCGTCGCACTGCCCCTGAAGGGGTGATCCGGAACCATGCACACCTTTTCTCATGATCGCCACCTGCTCCGGCGAGAGAACATTCTTCGCCAATCCATAGCCAAACTCCTCAATGTCGCGCTTGACCTGCTCGACATCCTCCGTCGGCTCGGGCAGACGGGAGAAGGCGCTGGCGGGCTTGGGCGGCGTAGGGGGTGCGGTGTCAGGAGGTCCGCGAACTTGATGGCGACGGGGATCTTGCCCGCCGGCATGGAAGCCTCGTTGAAGAAGGCGTCCTTGAACAGCTACAAAGACAATGGATTAGTCACACGTTCAGTGCCTCTATGCGACCGGCCGGGAAATGGCTAGGGCGGGGCTGAGGGGTATACGGACCCCATATCGCGGCTCCAATTTGTTCTCATAGAACTGGATGATATACCTGTTGGCGCACGGTGCTAGTCAGTACTTCGGCCGAGAAACGGGATGGAGGTTCAAGGGAGCCATCATACTCAGGCTTGATGTTTAGACGGCAGTCCGGCTCATCGTCGCAAGACTCGAGGATCTTGGCCTCGTCGCCGCGCCCGTCGACGAAGAAGGTCGGGCGGTCGCCAAAGGTGACGGCAAGAAGAGCATTGATCTGGTGCAGCAGCGGCAGCTTCTCCTTGATGATCTCATGGGCTCTGTCGGCCTCGGACTGGGCCTTCTTGGCAGGGCAGGTGTAGGTCACCCCGCTGAAGTCCAGACCCGGCGTGTAGGTCTTGCCTGGTGGAACGCCAGCCATCTTTGCGTGTGTGTGTGTGTGTGAGCGAGATCCGAAACGATATAGGAGATTTTTAGGTTTATCCTCGGCGGATTGGCAATTGTGTCGAGTCCCGAGAGCCGCAATGTGGGAAAAGAGGATGTGAGATTGGAATTTGTTTTTCTTATATTACTGCACAGGTGGGGAAGCAGGAATCTTCACGTATGATAGGCTCTGCGTTACTCGGAAGGATCGCCCTCCCCCCTCTCGCAAGCAGCAAGCTGTTATTCTCCAGGGGTCCGGGTGCGGGGAATGGTGCGAGTCTTCCAAGTTTCCACCCCCCTGCCGTTGGATTCCTATAAGGCGCAGAGGGGCGCGCTTGAGGCGGTCCATCTGTCTTATTGATTGAAACTGGCCGATAGTAAAGACGATCTCCTCGACGTTCTGGATTCAGCGCGCGCGCTGGGTTCCTCCGCGGCGCAAGTGCCAGTGGTTAGAGAAACTGCCCGCCCCGTTTGGCATGCCAGTCGGCAAGGGTTTCAAGGTTGCAAACGGAGCCGCACTTGGTATCACAATATGTCGGCGTCGTCTCGGCGCTAATAGACGGGGCCCTAAAAACGGGTACCCCGTTGAAGAAAGTCTGGATGTGGCACAGTAGCGAGAGTAGGCGGATGGGCACAGACATTCCCTATTCATTTCTTGCGCCTCTTGCAACTTGACGCCAGGATTGCGGAGGCAGCTTGTGACGGATACGAGCCGAACCTCCCCACGAACCAGGGTAATTGCTCCGGGCGTAAAATTAGCAGTCCAATATCCAGTCCTGCCAGGGCGGGCTGCTCATTGGCCACTGTGGCAGACAAGGTGGGATTGGCGATGGAGAGAGCCCACCTGTTTGGGAGGAAGACCGGGTCCGGCGGAGCTTGGCAGGGACTTTCACGGAGCCGGGGCTCGACACCGCTGATCCGAGCCCGCCGGGAACAGAAACAGCGACATGACTCGCGTCCTGATCTGCATACCCTTGAGCCTGTTAGAGTAACCGCTATCCGTAGAACACCAACGTCACTTTTGGAGTTGCAGCTTGTCGCTACCATATATACTCGTAGAGTATGGCCCAAGAGATCATAGCGACGACGCATTTGACGATGTACTCTGCATTCTAATAACGTGAATATGCAATATTTAAATACAGACAACTTTCATATAGTAGTATTTAACTCTGCAACGTTCCTCCCAGAGAATTCAAGGTGCTGACCGCAGTCTTACTCAAGAGGCTAACAATGGGGTGCCCTTGCACAGTGGGCCTCTCATTCCAATGCATCAGCTGACGCGCTCTAGAATTGGAACACATATCCCTGGTCTCCGGCGGATCTTATGTGATAATGGCCTGTTCGCTTCCTGTACTCTGGTGCTTGGATCTGAGATAATAGGAGCCCGGCGCCTGGGATCTAGGTCGCATCGTTTGAGGTTCATATGGAAACGAGATCGTTGTGACAAATCTACCGGTACGAAGTCCATCTCAGGTTGAGTCTTTAGTCACTCGAGACTCAAGCAAATGATTGATAAAACGCCTGATCGACAATGCTGGCTACGCCCGTCGCCACGACATCGACAGGGCTGTCTTGCCTGGTTAGGCTGGTAGCAGCCCGTGAGGGAAGAAGCCTTAGCGCAACGGGAGATGTCAAGCATTCTGCGATCGATCTACCGAGTGCTCAGACTGTGCTCCACTGTCAGCCACCGCTAAGGCCAGTGAAAGGAACAAGTAGCGAGTTACCTAGTCGGGCCAGTGCAGCCAGCGTAGCGAAATAAAATTATAGGAAGCCATGTTCTTAATCACCGGGAAGCCCCTACATGTCACAAGTCAACCCCCTTATATCCCCACAGGAGCCCACTGCCAATAATGTCCCGAAATACCTGTGCTACCTTGCCCAACGAGGAAAAGGACGCACCTATAGGGCACGGAAGCGCCCACTGGACGTTCGATACGCGATCCGATAGGCCAGCGGCTGGGATATGCCTGCGACGAAGCACTCCGCAGCAACGTACTTTTCGGCAAGGGCCAATACCGTTCTGGGTGAAAGAACGACGTTCTTCTATTTCCAGAACGAAATTTGCTGCTACGCTCACATTCTAGATGTAACCGGTTTACAATCAATGATAAACCCCAAGAGAGCAATGTTCACAACGGCGCGCGAATTCTTCAATGCCGCCCATCTCTTCACCGTCACTTGATTTTGTGACTTTCACTCGTTTCGCGAGATCTGGTATTTCCTGTCGAGTGAGCTCGGACTCCGACTCTTAACATTCGTTTGCACTTCTCTTCAGCACGCCCGCTACTCCTCCGATTTTGTCCGTGTCGATTCGATCTCCAGCCGTTCAGCCTTCTTCAGCCGAAATGGCGGACCCTGCGGCGGCACGCCCGACCGTCTCATTCGACGACATGCCCGCCAACTGGCTGACGAACCCGGACGGACTCGCGGTGGCAACTGCGGCGGTCGCCATTTTCCTGGCCTTTTTCGCCAGCGTGGTGGTATCTTTGCGGGTCTACGCGCGCCGCGCGATTGGCGCATTTGGCATTGATGATGGCTTGATGGTGATCGCAGTCGTAAGTTGGATGAGGGCTTGTCAGAGACTTGTTGCATATGAGGACCCCGGCTAATAACAACGAGTCTCGAATTTTCAGAACCTGTTCAACGCCAATTCCATTCTCTGTGTTCTCGACTGCTTTGCCGGCCTGGGGAGTCGGGATGAGAAGGTCCTCGCGAACCCCTGGAATGGCCCGGCAGCTACTATGGTAATTCGATCTTGATCTAAACATAACGAATTTCATTGCTAACGATTTGTTTTCCACAGTACCTTGTTCTCTGGTGAGTTTCTTTTTAGCCAATGGGCGAAGAGGTCTCTGACATAGGGGCGCTTGGCTAACGATATAGTGCTATAGGCAGATAACATACGCGTGGAGTCTACCCTTCATCAAGTGCAGCATCTGCTTTTCTCTGTTCCGCATCACGCAGGAAAGGAGGCACACCATCCCGCTCATTTGCATCATGGTCCTGGCCACTTTTAGCGCCATCCTAGGATTCGTAAGTAATGGTGGTCTTGCAAATACCGCAGTAAACGAACAAGCATGCTGACCATCCCCTTTAGATCGCCGTCGTCATCACCTGCCAGCCCATCGCGAAGAACTGGGACCCCGTCTTGCAGAATGATCCGAACTATGGCGAGTGCATGGACTACTCGATCATCCAGAACATCAGCTACTTCATCTCCGCCTCGTCCATCGTGACCGACTGGGCCTGCGCCCTGCTCCCCTGCTTCATCGTCTGGAACCTCAACATGAAGCGCAAGCCTAGTTCTCGGTCGCCGGCATCCTGGCCCTTGGCGCCTTCGCTAGCTTGTCGACCATTATACGGCTGCCGTATCTGGGCGCTTACACGGCCCCTGTCGATCATTACTGTAAGCCACCGCTAAACCTCTTGGTCATTTCTGTCATATCCCTACCACCGGAGCGAGGTACTAACCAACCAAACAGACAAAATCGCCAACATCATCATCTGGTCCGAGATCGAGTGCGGCGTCGGCATCATCGCCGGCTCCCTGCCCTCCCTACGCGGCTTTATCAAGTCCATCATCGACCGGTCGACCAGCAAAGGCTCTTCCTACAACAACCAGCACAACCCGGATGACGACGAGAACGGCAACAGCCACCACTTCGTCACCATCGGCGGCACGGGAGGCGACCGCGCCACCGCGGCGGCGGCGTCCAACGTCAAGCTGGGCGGCCTCGGGTGCACCGCCGAGAACAGCACGACGTGTGAGGCCATGCCCGCTACCCACGCCCGCAGTGGATCCAAGCCTAGTACGGCGGGCAGGGACGATATTTGGGCCGAGCTGGATTCGGAGGACGCGGAGAGTCAGAAGCGGATGATCACGCGGACGCATGGGTACTCTGTCCGGGTGGAGCATACGCATGAGGAAGGTCCGGGGTATGCCATGTGATGATGAGTGTCTGTCACATCGCCACCATCGGTCAAGACGCAGATTACGCCTCGAATGACAATATTTGGTGTTATTTACTATATATGCACCAGCAACTACTTGGTGTGCTTGTGAAACATGACGAAATCCGAGGGTAGGGTAGCAAAGGCCCGGGAGAGCGTGATTTGTCCCAGCCGTGTTGCCGCCGCTACAATCCACTGCATCAAAGTCAGATGTAAGTTCTACTAGAGTACACCCATGGATCGTCCGTTTATGCATGTTATTCTGGCGTCTAGTCAGGGGTGAAACGATCACGGGCAGAATCAAGGATAAGATAACTTGTGGATGTCTAGGTAATGACGCTATCTGAATCACTGGGTGATCGGTTGAATAACAACTAATATCACACTCAGTAAATACAAACGTAGAGTGCTCAGTGTATCCTTAACTAATCTGCCTTGTCGTATATGTTGCATTGTTATGAAGACATCGAGCCACCATTCGTAACGACCGAAGTTGACACACCCCTATTCAAGCTATCCCAGTGGTCCGTGGCATTTGGGTCTCGGCGCGTGGCTGGAAGGAAGAAGCGACTTGAGAATCATTGTCAGTCCACGTAGATTGAGATAAGTAGTTGGCTCTCCGATCTCACCGTTGGCATCCTCCTCATGACTGTTGCGTTCGCTACGGAACCAGCATTTTCAGAGGACCAGAAAGGTTGGGGGTAGAGTCACTACTACCCCAACTATGCCGATGACTGTCTGAGTCGTGAACTCCATACTATGGGTGATAAAGGGGTATGTAAAAGAGTATTTGGCAACGTATTGTGGAACTGAGGGCAGGGACGGTTGCTAGCACGCAACATTGATAGATCCAGATCGTTCTTTTTGAATTGAGGATTAATGCTGCACGATACGCATTGGTTTCCATCTTCTGGGCAGCTCAGCGAGAGTATTTTATGGTAAGCTCGTCTGGCCTTGGCATCGTCAAGTGTTGTTGGTACGTATTGATGTCAACAACGGGGCAATATCATGTCAGCAGCTTCGGCATTCCATCTTTGCGTCTTGCATTTTCAGATACTGGCGAAAGTCAATAAGGAGAAAGAGAGTATTCTGGGTTGACCGGATGATGCATGCATACGACCATGCGTACAATGCCCGGTGGGATGGGTCTCCGCAAGTGGATTTTCAGATACCGTAAAATGCCAATCAGAATCTGGACCCCATGTACAGGGACGCCCGACCATTGTGCAGAGTCAGGCTGTGTACCCCAAATCAAGGATCTCTGGCAAATGACGTCCAGCCCACCATTGTCAAGATGCATTTTCAGATATTGTTCTGCGCCAATCGGACGGTCTCAGAGGCGCCAGTCACTCCACTTTCCTGCAGTGTAGATTGTCGCGGTTTGCCTGATCATCCAAAGGCTTTCTCGGATATCAGGCTACAAACGCGCATTCCTTTCCTTCCTCGACTTCTTCCTTCTTCCAGATCACCACTGCTGGCCCAACACACGATGGAAGTCAAGAAACGCCACGAGCAAGACCTCAAGTGGGAGAGCTTCAGGGGTTGACATCGAACGAAAGTTCGTCAGGGAGCGGCTAAGCCTCGAGGACATCAGAAGCTGGTTGCAAGAGCAAGATTTCCCTGTCACGTAAGTTCTATCCACGCTTCCGGACGCAAACGAGCTGATGGTGTCGGTAGGAAAATCAATTGAACTACCGCCTCAACAAGATCTGGGGATTGCGTTGTAAGGCCCCAAGAGGCCAGGCCCACGAATTCTGGCAATCTGTTCGCCAATTGCAGCCCTCCACGCAGTCAGAGAGGAGCGGACTCGGCTCATTTATCCTTAGCAACAGACAACGGCTGAAGTCCAAACACTTGGAAAGGCAACTCAAGCGGAATATCATCGAGACTCACTATGCCAGCGGTAAGACTGCCTACCCCATCATTTTGAATAGGAATGCTAATTTACTACCCAGCTGCGCCTACTCAACAATGCGCACATCTACAGGTCGCTCTTCGGTCACCCACGCCGGGAAGAGCCGAGTTGGCTATACCTTGGCCTCAAGATCTGCCTTGGTTGGTCTCCAGCTTTCAGAATCTCAAGAGTGCATTGTGCAAGAGGATCTCTCACGGTTTCACCTTTTTAACGTCGTTCAGTTGAATCGAGCCAGTCGGCAGGTCCTACAGCCCTGCGGGCCGCCTTAGACTTCAGTCTGCTCAAAGTGCTTGGTAAGCTATGAACGAGCTTCCGACGATAACATCCGGACTTCAAATATCCCTAGCCATTGGTATGAGTGACCTGGCACTAGAGCTCCTTGCCTACGGTGCTAGCCCTGATAGGGTCAAGACCAGTCGCCTTTCCCCAGAGTATCTGACAGAAAGGTGCGCTCTACACCCTTTGTACCTGGCGATCTTACACCCCGGACCTGTCTTGACCCGACTTGAGTCTTATGGTGCCTCACTTCTTGGTGACATCGACATTTCCCCGTTCTCTATCTTCTCCTATGGAATGCCGTATATTTGTGCTGCAAGGGCTCCCCCACTGGAATCACTGCCTTTTATCTTCGACCAATTCGAAGACCCTATCACAACCTCTGTCGTGCGATACCTTTTTGACCGCGTTGATCAAAATGGGAGGCCTGTATACAGAGGGTTGGTGGATTGGAACACGGTATTCCTGTATGCATCAGGAGCTGGCGACCTAGGCGTCCTTAGGTTCCTCGTCACACGCTATCACAATTTCCGGAGTTCTGCATATCCAGATATTAGCGACTTAATCAATTGGACCAGCGAACACGGGTTAACAGCTCTACACGGAGCCGTCATCGCCAAACGAAACTCTACCGAGATCTGCCAATTTCTCTTGGATCATGGTGCTATTCTTGATCGCGACTCGGACCTCCTCCATCTCGCATGCTCCTTTCACGCCTTAGAGACCGTCAAGTTCCTTCACTTGAAAGGGTTCGACATCAACCAGCGTTGCGGAACCCTATCCTATCTACGGTATTCATTCGGCCAAGGCGCTTTGGATCCGTCAAGGGAGACTTCGTTAGAGCTGATTCTCCACGCAATGCCAAAAGTCCCACGGGAAATGATTCTACACGAACAACAACTTGTAAATGAAAATTATCTTGCCGTTTCTGGATACCTTATCGACAACGGGTCTAAAGTCCCATGGACAATGGTGGATGTGGCTATCAAGAATACCAATCCAGAGTTGCTCTCCTTAGCATTGAGGTCAGCTACGAACATCGTTGATGCCTACCAACAAGCTTCTAAAGAAAGCTCGCTCTCTACTGCTCTCAAGTCGTATTACTCATGTCGACTTGGAGAGGAGATTAGAAGCGTGTCGCATCTTCTCCTGGATGCAGGAGCCCAAGTTGGTGCTGGAGATGCTGCGAGGGCTGCTTTCCTCGGCGACTGGAATCTTGTGACCAAGATCCTGAGTATCGACCCCCGACAAATTTCGGGCTCTATTTTGCAACGCAAACCAATGGAATATGACCATTGTGAATCGCCTGATTCTTGGATTGAAATCACTCTGCTTGAAGCAGCATTATTGTCGGGCTCACTCGATGTAGCCCAAAAGGCTTTTGCGCTATCCCCACACCAATACGATACCGGTGCACTATGCGCCTCAAGTTTGACGGCATCCATTCTTGGCGATCATACCATCGTCCGAGCTCTACTCAGAAACCGTCATGGGCAGCAGGTTTCTGTAGAACAAACCAACATGGAGATGACCGCGATTGGCATTGCCGCGCACGCTGGAGATTGGGAACTTCTTCAACTTCTGGAGGTGCCAGCTGCCGTGGTCCAACCAAGCAATCGTACCAGCTATGGCCGAACTCTCCTCGGCCTTCGAGCTACATCAGCCCTAACAGTCCGATGTTCTCCCACCACATGGGTACATAAGCCGACCTGGGTTCATTCGGTTCTGGAATGCTGGCCCTGTAGGATCTATTCAAGTATTCGCAGCTGGGGCGAAGCCGAGAATATTTGACCTGTTCTTCGATCCTGTATCCACTATAAGTCCGATGGCTCTGCATTTGATGGTTAAAAGGCGACTGTACAATCAGATATCAAAATTATCTCGGGAAGGCTATCGAACGCAGCATATCTCCTCTTATAAGGATATGGTGAGTCCTTTACATACGGCAATATGTCAAGGAGATATCTCTTTGGTCCGGAGTTGTTTGGACCTGGGTTGCGATATCAATGGTTTCCGGGAGACACTACGACTGTAATGGAGCTTGCTCGGACCAAATTCTCAGTTATCTGGCCTGTTCAATTTGGTGGGAAGATTCACATATTGCCAACTTACTTCTGGATAAAGGCGCCGACGCCAATAGCCCTGCATGTCGCATGGAGGGTATGACGCCTCTCCAAGCTGCCTGTGTTACAGGACAAATAGGCATTGTCATGAAGTTGTTAAGATTGGGCGCTGATCCTAATGCCCCAGGAGCCGTTGAGGAAGGGCGTACTGCATTGGAAGGGGCCGCAGAACATGGGAGGCTCGACATAGTGCACCTGCTCCTGAGCGTAGGGGTAGAGACTGATAGCTCGGGACGCAGACAGTACATAAGGGCCACTCGTTTTGCTCGTGACGAGTGCCATATACAGGTCCAGAAGCTGCTTGAGAGCCACAGAGTATGGACAGACGAAGACGTGGAGTTGTGGAACGATCCAGACCTATTATTCGACGACTATCCGCCTTTTCGTTACGCGTCGAGGGACGATGGAATGGATGAAGAAGAAAACAAAGAAGGGGAAGAAGAAAAAGCGGAACATGGGCCAATACAGCTAGGCCATTCACTGGATGTGGCGGAGAGGGCTGCGAATTCAGAAGAGACACCTGATACTGGGCAAAGGGATGATATACTAGAAGTGTACGACGATTCTGGGAACCAGCAAACAACTGTCGAGGGCAGTCTCGTGAGTCTTGTGGGCATCAACGATCCCTTTATTGGGTATGGAGGGGACGATGACATCCTCGATGCAAGGGGTATGCCGATATGGGACGATCTATTATACATTTGAAGGATTTGGTATGGCTCAGATTTCGACTCTTTGGAAACTTTGAATGGGTATCGCATTAGTTCAGTATGGTAATCCTTTAGGAACGATAATCTTTACAATTCAACTTTGTGGGAGGTTCTGGATCCGTTTGCGTTGATCATGATAAGAAGGGCCAATGTCGTCCGAATATCCCCTGGCTGGAGCTGGAACTAAGATATAACCAGCCCAACTCTCACTGCGGGTGCCATTACCGAAGCAGAGCGAGATAGCCATGGAAGCCATGGCGTTGCGACTCGCGGACACGTGGCCGTGGACTGAGATCAAAGCCACGCCCATTCTGGTCTACACCACGGTCAGGGGGTCATTCACCAAGTTCATCGTGAATATATCCGGGATGCCATCACACGACGAATTCTGAATCATCTTCTGGAGACTGCAGGGTCATATGGGTGTGCATTGGTGAAAGTGGATCAGGATATATACGTTCATCATAAAGAGGGAAAAGAGAATTATATCAGATAGCCTTACAAGTACATTCGCAACAATTCTTCTATTGGATCGACCCTCCTATAATATCTTTAGATATTGAAATTCACTGCTTCTAAATCAAAATCAAACAACGTGGAAACGAATTTCATCGTCTACGAACCCAGGCCAACAACATACAAACCGGAAGTGCGCCATTCAAGCCTTGTTCCAGAACTTCTTTCGACCGAGTACGCAATGTCATTTTACAACCCCGAGCGCTGCCGCTTCAAAATCACAGGCATCGACCCCGGCGACGCCGACGGCGCCGCTGTCATCCTCGAGGACAGCGCTGGCCGGCGCATCGCCGTCTCCGTCTCCTCCCATCGTTACCCCCTAGCCTCGCCGCCAACCGCCTCGTCAGTTTGATTCGCAAGCCGACCATCGTCGAGTCCGGCGCCTACTTCAACGCCGCCCCCATTTGCGAGATCATCCACCACGCCGCCGGCTCCCTGTTCAGTTCCTCCTATTCCGGCAGCCGCTTCGACGCCGTCGGTCAGGATCTGCAGACCGTGCTGGACAAGGAGACGATCCATTTTCGCTACAGAACCGATGCCGACAGACCCTACCTTGCGCCCATCTACGCTCAAGAGGCCAATATTGCCGCTCTGCCTGCAGGCGACGATGGCGACGATAAGATCGCGATCTACGACGACTTGCCGTACATTTCCGCTACGGAACTCGAGATCTTAGAGGTCTTCACCAACGGCCCGGGAATCGAGTGCCGAGTCCGCCGCCGCGTCGGAGAAGGAAACCACCAAGGAGAAGAGATGTTCTGCCTCGCCGAGCGCAACGGATTGCACTTCCCACCCTTCCTGCGTCACCTAAACGCCATGCAAGCAGTACACGCGCGCCGCTCGGAGCACCCCGCCCTGTATCGCATTCCGAAGCTGCTCGGCTACGTCAAGTACGCCGAATCCGAACGGGTCATCGGACTGTTGGGCGAATGGGTACCCGCCGGCTTGTTAGGCGAGGCCGACGACGTCTCTGCTCCGTGGGCGGACCGGCTCTGCGCCGCCGGCAAGGAGCGCAAGGGGAAATGGGTCCGGCAGATTCGCGAGACGGTGGAGGCGCTACATGTGATCGGCGTGTCGTGGGGTGGCAGTGGACACCTGTACCAGATCCTGGTCGACCTGAACGACGATGTGTGTTTGCACACCTTTGGGACTGGTGGTATTGAAGGTTTAGCTGGGGACGGGGAAAGTGACTGAGAGGCCATCAGACGCGTTTCCAGGGAGTTGGGCTTAGAGAAGGATGGTTCTCCTACCAGATAATACCTAATTAATGAATGATTAGGCCAGTCGATTACTTGTGGAAGTACTTGTAAGATTATACCAAGGCCAGCATTGGCGCCATTGAAGGGATATGTCAGGAACCAGTGAAGGAAGGATACATTATGGAAATCAATATTGACCCTCGTGAATAGAAACGCCCACACGGTGCATGCCGTAAACAAGACACGGGCACTTTTTTCTATCTCCCTACTTCTCACCAACAACAACCTCATCCTTAACCTTAACCTCAGCACCACCCAGCTTCGGACCATCACCATCTTCCTCCTCCGCGTACTCGCCTTCCGCGGGTCCCGCGCCTCGAAGATCCCATCCATCTCCTCCAGCGTCAACCCCTTGGTCTCCACGAAGAAGAAATACATGAACGCGAACTCGAAGCAGTCCCAGAACACGAAAAACACATAGACCCAGTACCGCCCCCGCGCGAGCGCAATGGGCGCGACGAACGTATTCACGAACCCCGCGGCGCCGCCGGCGATCTTGTAGGTGCCCATGCCCTTCGCGCGCATGTCGTTGCTCATGACCTCGGCTGGGTAGATGGGCTGCATGGAAGTGAAGGCGAAGGCGAAGACGGCGCCGAAGACGAAGATGAAGGCGATCGAGGCCGACGAGGCGGCGCGGCTGCCGGTGTGCTCGTAGCCGGCCGCGGTCCCGGCCGCGATCGCGAGCGAGAGGATGAGGCCGGCGGTGGCGCCGAGGAGCATCTTGCGGCGGCCGATGATGTCGTGCATGCGTGCGCCTGCGGTGGCGAAGATGTAGCCTTCGAGGGCGTAAATGATGTTGAGCAGCAGCTTCGTGTCAGCGTCTTTGATTCCCACGTTGTCGAGAAGATAGGGCATGTAATATGATACAACACTGCATAATTTCAGGACCTTCCCCCGTTTCCAGTCACGATGTTGCATACAATCAAAAGAAAAGGGGCAGTGGTGGAGCTTACTTGTTTCCCGAGAACTGCCCAAACCACGCAAATACCACATTAAGCATCGTCCTGTACCGTCTCGCTCGAGTCCGGACTAACACCCGGAGGTCAAAGAAGTTGCGCCACTCCGTTATGGGCTCGATGCGGAGAGACTCAATCATCTCAGACATCTCGAGATCGACGAGCGGGTGATTGGCATCACCATTGGCGTGGTACTTGACCAAGAAAGCGCGGGCTTCCTCGTGCCGGTCCTTGCCCACCAGCCACCGGGGCGACTCGGGGGAAGAACATGATGAGCACGGCTACGATCCCCGGGCAGACCATCTGCAGCCAGAGCGGCAGGCGCCAATCCAAGTCTGTGTGCGACAAGTGCTTATGCGCCCCGTAGACGGCTGACGTCGCGAGGATGGAACCAAAATAGTAAAAAGTGTTATACATGCCTGCCAGCGTGCCGCGGTACTGCGGCGGCGCCACCTCGACCAGGTACAGCGGGCTCGCGGAGCAGGCCATCTGCGCGAAGAAGCTCAGAAGGAAGCGCCCCCGATGAAGACGCTTAGAGTCGTTGCCGTCGCGGTCACGATGGTGCCGACGGCGACACCCGCGGCCCCGATGAAGATGAGCCACTTGCGGCCGAGCCAGTCGGCGACCCAGACGAAGAGCGCGGCGCACATCTGGCCGACTTGGAAGATGGCGAAGACGATGCCGGTTGAGGCGGCGCCATTCTGGGCGAGGCCGTAGTAGCTGGTGAAGTTGTCGAGGACGTTGATGGAGCCCATGAGGGAGCCGTCGAAGCCTGCCATCAAAACGCCGGGGTAAGTCAGTTCGCCCGCGCTACGCACCTGGATTGGAGGCAGAGAGGTGCGCGATAGGTAGATGATCAAGAAAGAAGAAGCCGAGACGGACTAACCGCTCATCGTGGAGTTGAGAAAGCACACTGTCGCGAGTATATAGAGCTGAATGTGACCCTTGCCCCACGGGTTGGGCTTGTGCTTCTCCATGATCATTGCGAAGGCCGTGTTGACACCCTCGACCTCACCCTCTTCGGATATCTTCTTGTCATCGCCAATAAAGGCGCGCTCGCCGGTATGCTTGGAGGCTTTCGCATCCCTGACCCCTGCAACACACGCCATGTTGGTCAATATTAAATGGTGTTGCTAGAAGTCCAGTGTTTCCGCGATGAGCTCAGATTCAGCTCAATAGAATGCCTTCAAGGTCATCATGATACACAGATGTCAGTGAGAAAGAGATATAAGAATCAATGAATATGCAAGTGATATGTCTCTTGGTCGAACATTGCTGACATGCAACCGTTGACGATTGACCCTTCCCCGCATTACAGAAGCATGCGATCCCCAGATTGGCGGCAGCCCACGTTACATGCATCTTATCTATGCGTCTGACATTTGCTTACCCGAGATCCCATCAAGCCATTTGCTATTGACTTGCCAAGCTATATCCTCGGCACCAATTGCCCCGACGCAACGTGGTTGTGATGATCGTTGCTGTGTGGGTAAATGCGATCCGATGCAGGCTGCAGCTGTCGACTTGCAGTTGGGACAGGACCCCCGCATTGTGTAAGTGGTAGAGCTACGTTGGGATGTGGTGCAACGCATGCTACATTCTAACGGCTTGGGAAGCTGCCTGGCTTGCCATTAGCCCATTAGGTGCTACGTTCCCCAATTGGTCACACCTATTTGCTTGCTTTCCACTGGGGGATGGATGCCCCTCCAGGCCAAAGTCACGAAGCATGCTACTAGGGACCTAATGCACTCTACCTACCTAGCATCCCCGAGAGATAGCATCTACACCGCATGGTTCTTGAAAACATATCTTATGTCAATATTATTCTATTACACAATTGGTAATAGCTCAGGTGTAAAACCAATCTAAGATTTTGGGTATCAATGTCAAATACAAAAGCAATCCCGTTCAACTCTACCCCTCTCCGAGGCTGGTCCTTCAAACAAGGCGCCCGCTCATCAGATGCAGAATGGCTGGAAGCGGGCGATCCGCCCACCGAAATCCATCGCGACCTGGAACGCCACGGCAAAGCCCCCGACTACCGGCAGGACCTCAACGAGCTCGCCGTGCGCTGGATCGGCGACGAAACGTGGACCTACCGCACCGCGTTCCGCCGGCCGGAGGAAAGTCAGGAGGGGCTCGGCGTCAAGGCCGTGCTGAACTTCGAGGGGCTTGATACGTTCGCCTCGGTCTACCTGAACGACGAGCTGGTTTTGGCGTCGGATAACATGTTCATCCAGCACCGGGTCGAGGTCGCGCTGAAGGAAGAGAATGAGCTGGAGATCGTGTTCGAGTCTGCGCGGTTAAAGGGGCTCGAGCTCGTCAAGCAACATCCCGAGCATCGGTTCATCGTGCACCAGACCGAGATCTCGCGGGGGCCGGTGCGGAAGGCACAGTACCACTGGGGATGGGACTGGGGCCCGATCATCATGACCTGCGGGCCGACTAAGCCCGTCGCGCTCGAGACGTACACTTGCCGCCTGGAGGGTCTGCGGGTGGTGTATGAGCTATTGGATGACTTGAACGAAGTAAAGGGTAAAGTCCAGGTCGAGTGCGAAGGGGTGGAGGGCGAGCTGTATGTTGAGCTGGTCAACAACCAGACGGGCAAGGTCGAATGGTCCACCACGGAGTTGCAGCAGATTCGCTCCCAAACAGGACGAGCTACCAGCCTGTACAGAGCCCCTTTCAAACTAGAAGACGCAGTCCAGCTCTGGTGGCCGCGCGGGTATGGCCCCCAATCCTTGTATACCGTCAACGCCATCGTCCGGTCAGGCCCCCACATCCTCCACCGCATCACCCAAACAACCGGCTTTCGCCACGTCGAACTCGTCCAAGCCCCAGACTCGCACGGCCAATCTTTCTACTTTCGCATCAACCACGTCGACATCTTCGTCGGCGGCAGCTGCTGGATCCCCCTCGACAACGACCCGTCGCGGCACCACTCGTCCGAGTCCTCCTCGTCCTACGCGGACTGGATCCGGCTCGCGGCCGAGGGCAACCAGACCATGGTCCGCGTCTGGGGCGGCGGCGTCTACGAGCCCGCCGCCTTCTACGCGGCCGCCGACGCGCTGGGCGTGCTGGTCTGGCAGGACTTCATGTTTGCGTGCGCCAACTACCCGGCCCACCCCGCGTACCTCGCGAGCGTCGAGCTCGAAGCGCGGCAGAACGTGCGATGGCTGCGACACCACCCCAGCATCGTCATCTGGGCCGGCAACAACGAGGACTACCAGATCGTCGAGCGCTATGGCCTGCAGTACGACCCCACCGACGACGACGACAAGACGAACCCGGAGAAGTGGCTCGAGACCGACTTCCCGGCGCGCTACATCTACGAGCACCTCCTGCCCAAAGTCATCGAGTCCGAGAAGGTCGGGGTGCCCTACCACCCCTCCTCGCCCTTCGGCAACGGCAAGTCGACGGTTCTGAAAGTCGACCCCACCATCGGCGACGTCCACCAGTGGAACGTCTGGCACGGCACCATGGAGCCGTACCAGAAACTCTCCGAGATGGGCGGACGGTTCGTTTCCGAGTTCGGCATGGAGGCGTACCCGCACCTCGAGACGTTGGAGAAGTGCATCACCCGGAAAGAGGACCGGTACCCGGGCAGCATGGCCATGGACTTCCGCAACAAAGCCATCGGGCACTCGCGCCGCCTGGTCTCGTACGTGACCGAGAACTTCCGGCTCCGGCAGGACCTCGAGGGGTTCGCGCACCTCACGCAGGTCGTGCAGGCCGACGCCGTGGGCGGCGCGTACAAAGCCTGGCGGCGGCAGTGGGGCACAAAGGGGCACCGAAAGTGCGGCGGCGTCCTGGTCTGGCAGCTCAACGACTGCTGGCCCACGGTCTCCTGGGCCGTGGTCGACTACCACGGCGTGCCCAAGCCGGCCTACTACGCCATCAAGCGCGCCATGCAGCCGATCGCCGTCGGCGTACAGCGGCGGTTCCGGGACTGGACTGTGAAGCCGGCGGACGGGGAGCTCTGGCAGCGGGACACGAGCCATATCGATATGCGGAGGCTCTGGGAGGACGACGTCCGGTTCGACGCTTGGGTCTCGGGCAATGGGCAGAAGGGAGTTTGGATGGGGAGGCTGACCGTGAAGTTCATCTCGGTGAAAACGGGCAAGCAAGTGGCGGAGCCCATCGAGGTGGGAATCTCGTCGCAGACGAATGACTGCATCCAGCTCATCAATGACGCGAGAGTACAGAGTAAGTGCATTGTTCATTGCTTCCTAAGAGGGACACTGTATCTCGAAAGGTCGAGTAGGTAATTAGCTTGCGATATGGTTACATTCAACACAGGTAGGTAGTAAACTCTTGAAGTGGCAATGCTAACGCCGAGAATCCAGTTCCCGGAAAGAAACAGGACAGCAGAGAACCGTACAACCCGTCCCAATCCGACCCCTTCGTGATATACGCCAGGTTACACACCGCCGACGACCAGCTCATCTCGTCGGACTGCTCGTGGCCAGATCCGATCAAATACCTCGACTTCTCCGCCGACCGCGGCGTCAACATCGCTTACTCGGAGGACAAGTCCACGGCCGTGGTGACGGCAGAGAAGCCAGTCAAATGCTTCGTGTTCAGCGAAGTGGCGGAATTGGCGGGGCCGCTGAGCGACAATGGGTTCGATATCATGCCGGGGGAAAAGTATGAAGTCAAGACGACGTCGGGGTTCCCCATGGACCGATTGAAGTGGCGATATGTGGACATGAAAGAATGAGGCTGGTCGCGGCGTTAAGAATATGATTGCTACGATGAGCCGCCGTGATGCGACACCAGCTCCATAGCCAGTATCCCGTCCCAAGCTACTCATACCACTGTCAAATCGCGGTCCTCGAGCAAAGTAAATTGAATGCGCCCGTGGGATAAGCTTCCTGGGGATACGAGAAGTCGATTCCGCTGCCGGTACCATGGCAATGAAGCATCGACGCGAAACCAGCTGGGCTAGGACAACAATCATCACTGGGAACTAGAAGACAGAATGATGACTGGTCGGGGAGTGTATTAGCTCCGTCAAAGCCCCCGAGGAATGTGTACATAAACACATTAACTACCTAACTAACCTACGTGATCTCGCCAGAAATCTCTATCATACATGCGTGAAATTTTTTCTGGGCGAAACATGCTTCCTCGCCCTTCTTTCTCGACCTTTACTCCAGACATTCATGCGTAGCTCGAAATCAAAATCCGCCTTTGCCAAACATACATGTAGTCCTGAACCACCAACATGGAAACCTGAAACCTGCCTTGGAAGTAGGTGCTCTAGGCGTCCAGAAACTCCTTGAACCAGATCCGGTCGTAACTGCAAAATCCGTCAGACAAAAAGAAAAAAGCGTCCAGCCGCTTTGCACACGCGCTCTCGAAACACTATGGTCTTGCAACAGATAGCCAGTCCATCATCAAATGGCAACCACCGAAAGAGAAGAAACCCTGCAACAGAAAGACGTAAATCAACCAATCGATCACACGATCAATCGCACGCAACTCAAACCTCATCGCCCATGATACTGTCCACCTCCATATCAGCCATGTCGCTTCCCAGTGCCCCGCCGTTATAGAAGGGGCGACGAGCACCGCCACCACTGATCTCGAGTTGGTTGATGGAATCGATAGCCTGGGTCAGCTTGTTCATCTCGCGCCGAAGCTGAGTGCGCTGGACGGCGATCATATCGTCTTCCTCCATCAGCTGGGCGTAGATGGAATCATCGCGACCTAGAGCAGGGAACGTAATCAGTACACAGTATCGAGAAGAATGAATGTGAAATGGTAGAGAATGAGAAAAGTAAGAGGCGGAGAAAGGTGGGATAGAGCGAAGCATGGTGTAAGGATACAACATGAAGCAGCAGCAGCTCGTATTCTTGCAGTGCCCGTCCACGGTTCGAGAAAGGAAATGATAAAAGGGCTGGTTGCTTACCTGCTTCGCTAATCTGCAACTTCTCGTCAAGGAACAGGTCCAGCGACCGGCGCGCAATCGGCTTGAGCAGATTCGCGTTCATGCTGATGGCCACGCTCCGCATAAAGTGCATGGCGGCGGCGATGTAGTACCCGCGGACGACGGCGGCGACCTTGATCTCGGCGGCGTAGGGGTCGTCACCAAGGCGCGGCAGGTGCTTGCGGATGAAGTCGTTCTGCTTGGCCCGGTCCTCCTCGCTGTTGCCATTCTGGACGTCCCAGGCAAAACCCGCCACGCGCAGCCGGTTCATGTTGCGCGCGCGTCGCAGCACCAGCTCCTCCTGTTCCTTGTAGCGTGTATAGTTTTCCTCGTCCGTGACGAACATGCCCTCCATCTCGGCCCAGTACAGGTCCGTCAGCCGGCCGGCCTGGCGCTGCTCGTTTTCAGCGATGAAAGACTTGAGGTGCTCGCGCGAAGTGGCGTAGATGTTGCGCCGAATGAAGCTGGACATCGAGGTCTCAAGCGCCCGATAGATGACATTCTCATACAAAGCCACGGTGTGCTGCTTATACATATCCAGTGCAGGTTGCCAGTTCCTAATGGCCTTCTGGATCAGGGGATCGTATACGTTCTGGGGAATGACGTCGGGCGGCATTCCCGGGGTTTGGCATCTCTGGATCTCATGGCGAATTGATACGATACTGAGTCCTTGTCTGCCAAGATTGTAGAACTGCCGGAATGGAGACTGGTCTTCGTTCGGCACGGGCGGTGTCAGCATTGGCGTCGCTCGCATAGATTGCGACGCCCTCGGCCAGTCGTTTTCTGGCTTGATGGGAGACATATCAACGGCGCCGGCGCGAGAGCGTTTTGAAGGTGTGCCGCGAATGGTCGAGTCGCTTGGCCGAGCTCGCTTTCGGTTCGAGGGTGTGTCAGCCATGGTGACGGAGGACGTATCGTCATCAGACATGTTAAGGTCGATGACGGGCGGTGGATCATCATCCTTAACCAGACAGGTTGGCTTCATCTTGAGAAGGCAAGCTTGGAATTGCTTGTTGAGGGCGTTCCACTCCGACAAGAAACCGTTTTCCTTAATACCGTCTTTCACGTCCGAGTAGAACCGGAGTAGACTGGACTTGACCTCGTGTTCAACATTATGAGGTAGCTCGGGCAGCTCCGAAAGCCGGTTTCTGACTTCTCGGAGGCGCTCGTTGATCTTCAGCTTGATCGAGGGTAAGCTGTCCGTAAAAGCGTCGCTGAGGCGTCGCGAGATGAATTTGGTCAGCAACTCGACTCCGCACCGGCCCTGAAAGTGCTCGAACTCATTAGGCCAATCGCTAGGTCCAGTATGGAAGAAATGCTGTTCCCATTGCGCGGCACTTTCCAGGGCCTCGTCCGGGGGCCGAGAAGTGATGAAGTAGCCTTGGCCGACCGTGTGTTTCTCGCCACGGAGAATGGCCAACCAGGACGCCGAGTCTTGGATCAAGTCGGCTTTGGTCATGATGCCGATTGTGCGGTTTTGAGCCTATCCAAAAATTAGTATAGTTGGAACCGGGTGCCGTAAGGGGAGAACAGGATCATACTCTTGCATCGCGGATTATCCCCAAGAGAGATGGAGTTCTCCGGGTCATGGTTCATGGGAAGCGCCCACATGATAATGGCCCGCTCACGGCGGACATAGTGGCTGGTAAGGTTCTTCACGACTTGTACAATGTACTCGTCCTCCTCCTTGCTGGGTGCCAAGAATACACCGGGGAGATCGTAAAGCTCAAGTCCGGAAGACTGGGACCTTTAACCTCAAGGGCAACGATGTTGGGGGAGAATTGGGCCTCCGTCTCTGTTGCTGCTTGCTCCAGGGTCGTCTCCTTGGCGTAAGCACCCTCGCCAGGAACGAAGAGTTCAGAGTTGCGGCTATGGTTCAAAATGGCAACCTGCGCCCATCGAAGGACTTCCTCAATTTCGGCCTTGTCGAAGATGGTCTTGAAACTCCGTGACTCGCGATGTGGTTTCTTGACCCAAGGCGGAAACGGGTTGGCTTTGGTCACGTCGGACTTCTTGATTGGGCCCGTTGGGCAGTAGTCGTAGTCCAGTTGGAGGGAGACTGTGCATTGCCAGACCGGTTCTCGGTTGCGGCTGAGGCGGATGTGAATGGGGCATCGAGTACAGACGCCACCGGAGCGGGGAAGATTGAGCGCGGCCAGGCCAGACATCAAGCTGGACTTGCCAGAGGACTGGTCGCCAACCATGACCAGCTCAGGCAGCTCTGCGACATGCTGTATGCCTAGCTGCTGCAGTTCTCCGACAGTATCGTTGCAGGCCTTCAGCTTCATGCCGATATCTGTGAAGCTGCGGTGTGTGAAGCTCTGCTGCATATCATCGTGCGATGACGGCACGCTCTCATCACGTACACTCTGTCTGACGCGCATCTCCATCATGAGAGGATCAGCCTCACTCTCCCGGGTTTCATAACTAGCTGCGGGAGGATTAGTTTGACTGAAGCCGACGAGAGGAAACAAGAAGGGAAGTACATACGGGCTTCCGATCGGTGAAACTGAGATCGCGTTGCGTGGCCGTTGACTGTTGAGGCAGGGGGCGCATCTGAACGATGGAATTGGGAACGGGTAGGCCCAACTGTTGATGCCTGCGGCATGCTTCTCATGGAAGGAGGTGCCAATGATGGTGCTGCTCTCATGATTCCCGAGGCCTTCTCAGACGGCGCTTGCGGTGAACCATGTTCCCGCTTGACCACAAAGTGTTGGTTGTCCATGATGTACTATTACATACGCACCTGGTATATACGTTAGTGCATGTTACTGAGCGATGGCGACGATGGCCAATTGAGGAAGAAAAACTTACTGGGCAGGCGATCTGGAGATGCAATGTGTTGTACAAATCAACGGGCGAAAATGCAAAAAGGACCTGGGGTGGCCAAGGTGAAATACAAGTGAAATACTCAAGCAAACATTCCAAAGTACTGTTGGGCTGGGAGGCGGAAACCTGACAGGTCAGAACAGCACCTGCAGTCAGTTTGGTGATCGCTTTTGGCGTCGAGTTCAATTGGGGAAGGGAGGTGGTTTCCCAGTGCCACTGCCTGCAAGCCGCCTCGGAGTGCTCAAGCTGCAAGTTGTCGCCAGTTGTCGCCTTGCCAGTAGCGTCTGTTAGTGGAATGTGCTGAATTGGCTGCAGGTGCTAACAGCATCGATCTGAGGACCGAGGGAGATCTCTGGCCCTGGGCTGTTTTCAGGGACGGGAGGCGAGTGGTTGGCCGCAGGGACTCGAGGTGGGGTGGCTCTGGTCGGCACAGCAATTCACAGAGCCCCATACAAACCGCTATGGGGAGTCGTGAGTGGATGGTGAAGGGGCTTGCTGTGCAACTTGGCAACCCCTTGTGCAAAGTCAAGCCCAAGACGCCTAGCCAGCAGAAAAAGAAACGATGGTCACCTTACACTGCGTGCACTCGAAACTCGAAGGCTAAAGTGCTTGCATTAGTCTCGTCCAACCAATTGACAGAATCACGGATGGACTTGGATCAATTGTTGGATGGTCAAGTTCGAACTGAATGTTGGTCTCAGATCCACCGGCAGACTGCCGCAACGGCAAACAGACATGCTTGCAAACGAAGAAACGATATGTCAAGATTTCAGCCAATATATATTCGAATGATATCTTAATGACCTCAGAAAACATACGCCAAGAAAATGCCCTTCCAACATGTATCCTTGCCCTGCCTCGCTCAACTCTATGCTCCAAAGCGTATTATGGAAAACAATCCCAACTCCCCTGAATGTATATATAGGGAAAACACCAATATGCTTACGTTATGTCGCATCCGATTAAATAGGATTAGTCAAAGTAGAAACACAATTCGGTCTGGCAGGGACTGCCTGGTCGGGATCAGTGAGATCAATCCACTATTCGCATTTCGTTAGCTATCCTCTATTCTGCCCCAGCTGTGTCATCTCATACGCACCATTCCGACCAAGGACCGGCCCTCCCTCCTCCTCATCCCGCACCCGACTCCAACCGCCCCGCGCCTCCCTGTCCTGCTCTTCGATGGAGCCCGGGGCCGAGTATGGCACGTTGCACTCCCGGCTCGAAAGCCGCGGCCAGTAGCGCCGGTAGCTCCAGAAAGCGATCATGATCCCCAACAACGAGCCCGTACATACGTCGTAGACGTCGTGTCTGTAATCCTGGCAACGGCTCATCGCAATCATGGCAGCTCCGACTATAGGTGCCAGGCAGATCAGCGCCCGGCCCAGGTCCCGCCTGTCGCGGAAGATGCGCAGCTGGCCCGCGAGGAAGAGCGCCGTGTAGCCTAGCCCGGCGAAGCTAAAACTGCTGTGCCCCGAGGGAAACGAGCGCCAGCCGTCGTGCAGTGTGTGGCTGTCCGTCTCGGTGCAGACGGTGAAGTCGACCAACGTGTTCTTGGGGGTGCCGGCCTTCGGCTTGCAGCGCGCGAGGAGGTCGGGCCTGGGTCGGCCCACCGTGTTCTTCACCACGTCCGTCAGGAAGCTGGTCAGGATGACGGCGATGGCGAGGCCCAGCACGGTGGTGTGGTGCTTGTGGAACGAGGCGCGGGTCGACAGGTTCACGAGGATCACGGCGACCAGCGGGACGAAGGCGGCGTACACGACGTTCATGGCGACAGGCACGCGCTCGACCTCGGCGTGCGGGAAGGAGATGGCGAGGTCGGAGATGCTGAAGAGGCGGTGGAAGGGCTCGACGAGCAGGGCGATGAGGATGTAGGCCGTCAGCAGGGCTGCAAAGCCGATGTAGTCGGGGGCGTAGGAGTGCTGCACATTGGTAGAGAGTCAGTCTCGAGTTCTTGAATGTCGACATGCATCCTCAGGGGGCAGCCGGGGCCAAAAGGGTAGACGCAAGCAGATAGCAAGCACACGGGAATACTTACAGTCCAGAACCGGGCCAGGGCACCCAGAATGCCCCCCGTGGCGGCGCTGCTCCCATTTGACGGCGCCATAGCTGCAAGTCACCGTCTCCGAATGCTTTTGAAGATGTTCCAGAGCATGTTCAAGGGTGTGCGCCGCCAGTGACCTAATAAGTGGTGGTAAATAGTGGGCTGTTGGAATTAAGACATGGGGATCGCGTGCCTGGTTCAAATGACGGGAAGATCGACGGAGCAGCGCATTTGTTGCTTGTTTTCAAGGGCAAGCTGTCCCTTTGCGGTTCAGCTGAGCGCTAGCCGTTTTAGCGGGACAAGGCCTAGCTTCTTGGCTGGTTGCTGGCCAGCCCCCAATACTGGAAGAAAGGTCATCGGCTGTGTTGATAAACGGTCAGAACTTGAAACGATGAACGCACATACAAATATATGGAATAGCTTAATCAATTTAATACTACTATTTACTATCTTCGAGGAACCCCATTGCTTTGGAAGGCTGCAGACAAACAGCCGCAAGTATTACAGAAGTTGCTTCATGTCTCAGCCGGTCGGTGCAACTTGCAAGCATTGATGCCCCACTAGCACTCACCTAGGTCAACAAAGTTGTTGCATCACCAAAAGTCAAACTTTCCCGAGCTCCCTCTCAGCCCACGATACGTCAAACAAAAACCACCAAGTTGCGCGGCCGACAACATGCTCAGGTCTACACACACAAACCCTCGGGCAACGCTCCTCCTCTTCTGCCGCCAGGATGGACCGAACATAAGGCACCGACAGGGCACACCTACTACTACAACACCGCGACGCAGGAGTCAACATACAAACGACCTGGGCTTGTCGAGACGGCCTTACCACCACCACCACCACCAAATCCCAACGCGAGCTTCCTCCAACACTCCGCGATACCCAACCTATCCAATCCAGCGGCTGCGAATGCATGGCAAGCACAGTTTAATGCTCCACCTCAACAACAGCAGCATCAAAGAGGCGGGTTTGGAGGCAGAGGCGGTCATCATGGCGGCAATGACAGGCCACGTCCGCAACCGCGGGACAAGCCAAAGCGATCGATTCCGGTCCCAGGCTGCGAGCCATGGGTCCTGGTATACACCAAGTACGGGCGCCGATTCGTCTACAACCCTACCAAGAAGGCGAGCTACTGGCGCATACCCGAGAAAGTCATGAAGAGCGTGATAGAGCTGGACATCAAGGGCATCCAAGAAAAAGCCACAGGCGATAAGAGTGCGAGCGCAGAACCTATGACAAAATCTAAAGATGGCGACTCCGAGATGGCTGATGCGCCAGCCGAGGAGCAAGAAGAAGAGCAACAAGAGATTGGTTCCGATTACGAAGAGGTCGAAGTCACCGACTCCGAAGGCGAGCACGACGGCGAAGACGGCGAAGACGGCGAGCACCGATCGAAACGTCAACGAACCGAAGACCAGGAGGAAGAAGACAAGGGACCCGTCGAGTTTAGCGAAGAAGATTTTGCCGCCCAGCTGCAAGCCATGGGCGCGGACTACGGCCTCGACCCGGGCGAGTACGACGACGGCGACCCCGATGCTTGGCCGGAAGGCGCCGAGGGCCTCGAGATTTCCGGAGAGCGACTCCCGCGAGCTCTTTAAAGACTTGCTGGTCGACCACGGCGTGAACCCTTCTCGCCCTGGGAGAAGCTGATCGATGAGGGCTCCAGCCTAGTCGACGATCCGCGCTGGACCGTCCTGCCCAACATGAAAACGCGCCGCGAGGTCTGGGAGGAATGGAGCCGTGCCGGGATCCAGATCTCGAAAGAGCGCCGCGCCAAGGAGGAGAAGAAAGACCCCCGGATTCCGTACCTGGCCTTCCTCCAAGCAAAAGCGAACCCAAAGCTCTACTGGGCCGAGTTCCGGCGCAAGTACCGTAAAGAGCCGCCGCTGCGCGACACCAACCTGGCCGACAAGGACCGCGAGAAGCTGTACCGCGACTACATCGCCCGCCTCAAGCTGCCGCTCGAGACCCAGAAGAAGGACCTGTCGACCCTCCTGCACAGCGTACCCCTCAAGGACCTCAACAACAAGACGCTGCCCGAGAACCTGCCGTCCCAGCTCCTTGCCGACATCCGCTACGTCGGCATCCAGGCCTCGATCCGCGACCCCTTAATCAAGACCTACATCGAGACGCTGCCGCCGCCGCCTGAGGAAGGGAGGCCGTGGACGACGAAGCGAGCCGGAAGGAGAGGGCCGAGCGGCGTAAGCGTGAAGATGCGCTGCGGGAACGAGAAAGGGTGGTTGAGGAGCAGAAGCGGAGGCAACAGAAGCAGCTCAAGTTCAGCCAGGCAGTCCTGCGGGAAGAAGAGCGGGGACTGGAGCGGGCGCAACATATCGATGGCCGCAAGGGCATCACTAGCCAGCTCTTGGCGGAGAGGGAGAAGAAGGGGTCGGATCCTGTTGCTACAGAAGGTAGTTGTGAGGGCACTGGTGAGAGCGCATAGTAATTATATGCTATACATGTTCATGTATCATTATGCCGGAGTATTTGGGCATGCCGTGTGCCTTGGTATATTGACCCTATTCCCAAGCGCCTAGTAATTGCTACTGCAATATGAATATTTACAACACCTCGCATCAGTTTTGTAATTTGTATTTTGTTTCATTCATTTGCTTTCTCACATGCTAATCAGCATTGGGGCTACATCAGTGATGTTCAAGATGCCCGTCCAACAACGTGATCGGAAGTGGCGATATATATATATTCCTTCTATACGCTCTCTAATCAAAGCTTGCCTTGTGCCCTTCCGTGATCGTCACCCTCCGGCCTTCACAGCAGCCAGTGGTTGAACCAAGTGACGGCCTGCAGGAACGCCTGCTCCTTGGCGAACTTCTGCTCCTTCTTGGAGACGTCGCAGCGCACGGTGAAGCCGTGCTCGGTCTGGCTGTAGAGGTTGATCTGGTAGGGGCGGCCGCCCTCCTTGAGGATCTCCTCGGAGCGGTGTCGCTTCTCGGCCGGGAAGATCTCGTCCGTCTCGGCGGCGGCGATGGAGAGGGGGCCCTTGAAGCCAGCCAGCTCCTCCTCGTCGACGAAGGAGGGGGTGGGCGAAGTAGCCGACGGTGATGTCGGGGTAGTGGCGAGCGACGTACTGTTTTTGGGGGTGGTGTCAGTTACTTGGGTTTCCCTGATGGTATACATAGGATAAGTAAAAGGGAAAGAGAGAACGTACCTTGGCGCCGAAGCAGTATCCAACCGCCCCGATCTTCTTAACACCCTTCTCCTGTTTGAGATACTTGATGGCCTCCACGACAATGGGGTCGACGGCCTCGGTGGTGTGGGGGTTATCGCCGGTGGAGCCCTTGGTGAGCCAGCTCATGAAGTCGAAGTCGCCGGAGCGGTTGAGCGAGAGGGCGTCGCCGTTGAACAGGTCAATGATCAGGGTCAGGTAGCCGTTGGCGGCGAACTGGTCCGCCATCAGCTTGCTGTTCTGCCAGATGCTGATCACGTCGGGCAGGTACAGGATCGCCGTGTCCTGGGCCTGGGCCACACCGGCGGGGGCGTCGCGAGGTAGGCCTCGTACTGGCCGATCTTGAAGGTGGTGCCGGTGGGCTCGCCGCTGGGGAGGGAGAAAGCTGTTAGCATGGGGTTTCCGAGAGATGGTATTGTTCGGCGCAAAGCTATGTGCAGGTGAAACTGTGCGTCCAGCTTGCGACTTTCAGCTCAAGTGACATCATTGTCGTCTTATGTTTCCATGATGAGATGACACATTTGACAATTGCCCATTTCTCATGTGCAGGCAATATATCTTGTCTCGGGTGGTGGCAATGACGAAACGGGAAATGGATGGCGGGGTAGAATTGTCACTCACTCATGCTTGACGCCGACAGTGCAGCACTTGGCGGGAGGGTTAGAGGCCATTTTGGGCGAGTTGGTATTGAGCTGAAGATTTGGAAATAGAAGGATTGGTTCGTTATAGAGAGAGATTCAATTGAGAAGTCAAGAAGTTTTCAAGAGAACGCCAAGGTGGATGAAGGAGGGAAACCTCTCTGCTTAAAGGGTCCCGCGTCCTGAACTGAGATCCAAGGATGCATCCATCGGAAACAAAAGAGGGTCTCTCAAGGTTACAGGCTTGCGTAGTGGTTATTACGATCCTTCGCCTATAGCATCACTGGGCCGGGGTCTGTACCGGCGTGCAGTGACTGCCGGTAGGACAATTTTCTGCTCGCTCTCACAAAATCTGACCGCTTGGTAAGCCCAAATCTCCAAGCTTGCCGGATCTGGTCTCACAGACGGGCGGATAGCTGTGTGTGTGGAGTTGGATGTCGTACCTACATCCCTACGTTACATGGTTGGATCTTCTTTATCTCCATCTAGCCCATCTGAGCTCTCCATCTTAGCGCTCCTCATTGGGGCTTTTGGGGGATTCAGTGCTGGAATTTGCGTTGAGCCCCTGCGGAAAACCGCCCGCACCACTGCAAAGACCACGGATCGGGCGGATTTCTTACGTCACCAAACACTGGAGCCTAGGGCGTAGTGTATCTTCTAGAAGAAGCTTGTCAGTTATTTCCGGGCGCAGATCCAGTGCATATCAGACACCATCTCCAGAAATCTCCGCCTTGCCGCCCTCGTTCCTGACGGCGGTTTCGCTACAGACTCTCCGGCGAATTTGCTAATAGTTAGGAATGTTTCGTCAATGCTTCTGGCGGTCAATTGCAGCCAGTGACTATCGAGGTGCCGTTCGGCGAAAGCGTCTGGATGTATTCGCATTCTCGTACATCATAGTCCGCTTCTCTTGACCATGCCGTCAGCATCTTCTTACCCGAACGCCTCGAACGCTATTATTGGATGGCAGCTCTGCGACATTTCGGGCTCTTCGCATTGAGTACCAAACTCCATTATTATGATACATCTACTTCCTAATTATGTTATCTGTGTGTCTCTGCCAGAAGCTCTGCCTCCGTTGCCCAAAGTCGAAACAATCATTACCTCGGTCCTGTTCCAGTCCAGCCCACTGAGGCCTGCTAGCGACGGGATTCCTCCAGGGGTCTCCTCCTAACCCGGTAGTAGGTAGCTTGGTAGCCATCGATTTCACCACCAACACCAAACTCCGCACTAGCATGCAGTTGTTACCACGTTTCTCTCTGCCACTCCAGCTGCCTTCACCTCACTTGCTCTTCCCCAGTCCAGTCCCCAGTCTCTCATTAGTCCCCGTTCATGCTGAGCGGGCTCATAGCCCGACTCGGCGGCACACCGCCCTTGACCACGTTAAGGAGGTGTCGGAACGCGCCCGACTTGGGCGACCTGAACGAGCTCGGAGACATCTCGGGGGGTGATGCAGACGACGTCGCTGCCGGCGCCGCCGCTGGAGCAGCTGATGCACCCATGGGGTCTTCACGTTGATCCTGCGGGCTGGTGGCTGATGTCTTCCTGCCGTCGCACTTCTGTTGTTGCTGAGCATGCTCCATCCCGCGGTTGGCGCTCGTCGTGCGGCTCCCGCGACTGCGGGCTGAGAAGTCCCACAGCCTGGGCAAGCTGACCGCTGAAGCGACGGGCCGTCTGCTGAGATGCAGCTGCTGTGTCCGTCGATTGGCTTGGTGTCACCGTTCTGGGGGTTGATACTCTGCTGGAGGAGGTAGGTCTTGCGCTGCTTGCAGCCGACTCGCGTCTCGGACCTTGTAGGTGCTTCTTGTGATGTGGGAACGAGTCCGGAGACGCTTTCGGGCTTTCGGTGGCGTGGCTGGTTCCAGTTCTCTTCCCGCCGCCGGAGGAAGTTCGGCGACCAGTGGTGCTTGCGGAGGCTGATGCCTTCCTCTCCGGGAATTTGGTGGGTCGTCGGCCCTTGGCACTTATCCACTGAGACTGCGGCACTGCACCGGCGGTGATATCTTCTTCGTCGGGGCCCATCATGGTGGAATGCCCCGACGATGGTCGCGGTGATCCCGTTTGGAGCTGACGGCCTTGCCCGGCCTTGGAAGCGCCCGTAAATGGCAGCCGCCACTTGTTCAGCGAGGATGGAGGCGGCGACGCCTTCGCCGTGATATTCGTCTCGAATTGCAGAACCGTGCCGGTCGACTCCTTCACGCGTTCTTCCTTGGCGGCGTCCTCTCGAGTGTGCGTCTCAACTCCCGTGTCGTAGGGGTGCGTGCTCTCGCCCGGCTTGGTGGGCTTCTCCGGCAGGCTCGCCCGCTTGAGGGCCTTGGCTTCGGCGACCTCGATGCTGTGGTCGAGGTGGTCCTGGACGCTCTCGAGTCGGTGGTGCAGCCATCGCAGGGGCACGGAGGCGGTCTCGAGCGCCTTGACCTTGGCCGGCTTGTTGGGCGGCTTCGTGTCGCTGTTGCTGAAGAAGCCGGACTCGGAGCGTTGCTCGACCAGCGTCGTGACGGTCGGCCAGCGGTTGCGGTAGTCGATCTGGTCGCCCTTGGGCTTGCGCTTGAAGAAGCCGAGGCGGGTGAAGAAGGTGGGGGCAGAGCGCCGTCGGTCGTCGCTTGGGCTGTAGGACATGGCGACAACGGCGAGGGATCGAGTGTAAGGTTATATCTACCGTCGCATGATGTGTGGAATGCTCGACGTGTGTCGGTCAGGTCTGGAAGTGCATTTATTGGAGCTCCGTACTTTTATGTCGGATTGAGCAGTCGATCTTGGTGTTGTTTCAACAACCGTTTGATGCTCAAACCTCAAATCAAGACGGTGGAAGTTGCCATACTTGCAGCCAGGAAGGCGCATGGAGTACCCTGGGTGTTTGCGTGCAAAATTATTTAGGTGTTAGCTACGTCAAATATTCGGATGGAAAGTGCAACCGAATTCCATCTGCTTTCATTGCGATTTACTGTATCCCATGATGGCGTACGTTCTTGGTAGCTTCTTGGAATATGTGTCATGTGTTGGACTACCGTAGCCGCGTTGACTCGGCATCGAATTGAAGATGAGAAAAATAGCGCTGCGGCAAAGTACATGTTAATCACACCTCTCAAGAACGAACCGGGTATTTCCAATTAGCCGATCTCTATATTTTCGTATTGACTTCCAAGGCTCCTTCACAATGGCGGCTTGCGAGCGTGCACGACGTGTATCGGGTAATACCCATGCACAATATTGTACTCGATCTCCTGGACCGCCCGCGCAATATCCCGCTCGATCTCCTCCTCGCCCAGTCCCGCCGCCCGGAACAGCCGGTGCATCGTCCCGCTCAGCAGCGCCTGCTTGACATTGGCCCCCTGGTACCGCCCCGCCATCTTGTAGCGCGTCTCCTTCGGCCACCCGCTCGTCGGCAGCGGCAGCACCGTCTCGCGGTACTCGACGAACCCGGCCTCGCGCATCAGGTCCTTGTACTGCGTGATGGCGAACGCGTCCCGGCCCAGCCGCGTCAGGCCCGCCGACACCATGTGCCCGAAGCGCTCGACGCCCGAGCCGACGCTGGAGCCGTCGAACGACAGCACCTCGGGCCGCGCCTCGACGACTTCGACCCAGCCGCCGGGCGCGAGGTGCTCGTACATCTTCCTGATCAGCTTGCCGTGGTCCTTGATGGCCGTGTAGACGGCGCGCAGATGGATCAGGTCAAAGTCCTTGGGGATAGTCCACTCATCGTCCTCTGCATCCTCCTTCACGAACGAGACGTTGGGCGGCAGGTACTCCGCCTCCGGCTGGATCAAGCTGAGGTCCGTCCCGACGACCTCGGCGTCCGGGTGCTCCTGCGCGAACTCGATGGGCCAGATGCCCGTGCCCGTCGCGATGTCGAGGACTTTGGACGGGTCGTGGTTCGGCGAGCAGCTGAGCCGGTTGTCGAGCAGGGCCGTCATCATGGCGTGCTGCATGTCGAGCCGGTCCTGCTCCTCGGGGTCGTTGGGGAGGAAGTAGCGGTCCTCCTTGTAGCCCTGGAACTTGCGCCCGTCGATCTCGATCGAGTCGTCCTCCAGGATCGATTTGCCTGTGATCTCGCGGTCGGGGCTGATGACCTCCGGCATCAGCTTCGGGTCGGCCGCGAGGATGACCTCGGCGGCTTGCCTGGCGTCAACTACGTCCGGGGCAGGCATTGTTCCCGGCAATCCTGCGTTCTGGTCTGCGGTCATCGCACTCCTAGCGTGACCCGTGAAGCCGGACCCTTGATCTAGCGCTCGAACGACTGGAAGTTAGACGGTCACTCCCCCGCTGCTGTCAACAGCCTGCAGAGATTTCCGGAACGGTACTAGATCTGCAGATCAATCCGAGTTGAGAAGCAGCGGATTGAGAACCTGGTCAGGAATTCGCGTCCGAATTGTTTGCTTTCTCGGTGAGGTTGAATGGCTGTCGTGGTAGTGGTACGACTGCAAAACTCGTTGAACGGTCGTCGTGCCCCCATACTGCATGTGATTGACAGGCACGAAACGACTAGGGTGCGGAATCATACCCACACCAGCGGAAGCACATCCGAATGCGGGCAAGGGAGACTGGGGGTCCAGACGCCAATTGGGCATGGCTGGGTCTTGGTATTATCGGGCCGAGTCCGAGTGCAACCATCCTCCTCTTCTTCATCCCATCGTCAACACCATCAAGGACACCACCAACGACTTTTGATATCCGGCAGGAGTTTGCGAGTGCCTCCTTGTGAAGATCTGAGCATGGTCCGTGGGCAAACGGTGGATCGATGTTTCCTAAAACGTAAGTCCAGACTCGAGACTAGACAGGCTCGGTGGCCCGCCGGATTACGTGTTTAGTGCAGATGCTCACTCAACGAAATCACCAACAGTTGCCGTCACATTTACGTTGCATAGTCGGCAGCCGGCAACCAATGCCATTGGACGCTTGGTCCGGCAGTGACAAGGGAGGGTCCCCGGGGTTGCTTTCGACATGACAAAATATGGAGACCTTGTTGCGATATCACGAACAAGCATGCAGATAAGCTCATCGATTGCCGGACCAAAAGGAGTATGCACCTCGCCGCCCTTGACTGAATACAGTACTGACTAGAGACCGTGTTCGTCCACTCTTTGCGGAAAACGAGAGATCCGGCAAAGATCAGGCTATTTCGACGAGGATCAGCATTCTGGCATACGGCACAGCAATCCTCTACGGCACAGCAATGGCCCAAGTGGAGGCATAAGGTGGGGGGACGCGATAATACGGGGAGAGGGCACACTTTCCGACTGGCACGCTTGTAAGTCTGTGGAACCTGTTCGTTCGTCTTGAATGTTAAATGTTACGTGAGGTAGTGTTGAGCATCGTGAATCCCATGCCGGCTTCTGATCCCGGAACGCCCCTAACCCACACGAACCTCTCCTTCGCCCCCACGCGGGTGAGGTTCCCCAGTAAATGTCTACCCTAGCCTACCACACAGTCCCAGTCCCAGTCAGTACTCGAGCCTGGCTGCTGTCACCACGGCTTCTGGGCGTATATCACATGATACGGCCAGTACCCATGCACCCGCTTGCTGACCAGCTCCCGCTCAACATCCGCCGCGAGCCGCCTGTTCTCGCCCTCGGACACGCCAGCGACCTGAATCACCTTGTTGGTGACGCAGTTGACGACCTGCAAGATGTTGACAGCCTGGAACAGGCCGGCCCAGCGGTAGTGCCGGTTGGCGGCCCCCTCTGGCCAGTCGCTGCAGGGGACGGGGATAATGTGCTCGCGGATGGACGACTCGACGAACCCGACGTCGGCGATCATGGTGCGATACCGGTCCAGCGCCGTGATGTCGCGCCCGAGCCGCGTGAGCCCTTCGCCGAAGAGCTGGCAGTGCCGCTCCAGGGCCGAGCCTTGGCTCGTGCCGTCGTAGGAGTGGAAGGAGACGCGCACGTCTTGGATTTCGATCCAGCCGCCCGGGGCGAGGTGTTTGTATACTGCGAGGGGGTTGCCTGGTCAGTTTGCCGGCGTACTTCTGTAGGAATCAATCCTTCCTCCTGGTTCTTCAAGTCACCCAGCAAGTAGAGAAGATGTGACAAAAAAACATACTATTCCGCAAAACCTTCATATGGTCCTTGATCGACATGTAAAAGCTCCCGGGCGTGGATGAAATCGAACCCCAACGGAACGCTCCACTCGTCCTCCTCGGCGTCCTCCTTGATATACGACACGTTGGGCGGGAGCGGCCTGTGCGTGGGCTGGATCATGGTGAGGTCGGTCCCCAGGACCTGGGGCCTGCGGGTGCTGGTGGGCGAACTCGTTGGCCCAGATGCCGGTGCCCGTGCCCAGGTCCAAAACGCTACGGGGAGGTTTCTGGAGGGGCGCGAGGTACAGCCGGCCCTCGGTCAGGGTCTTGTAGACCTCGTGCTGGAAGTCGAGCCGGTCCTGCTCCTGCGGGTCGTTGGGGAGGTAGTACCCGTCCTGCCGGTATGCCTGGAAGGTACGGCCGTGCTCGTCGAAGACGACTTCGTTGGGGAAGCTGGAGATGTCGAGGCGGATCGGGATCTGATGTTGTTGTGGTCTTCCGCTACTATTTGTCCGTTGCTGCTGCTGCTGCTGCTGCTGAACATGTTGCCAATTAGAGCCTATAGGTGCGGCGGCGGCGACGTTTGCTGCGTGCTGTTGGTGGTGGTGGGGTATCTGGGGTACAGGAGGTGCCGGAGCAATGGGACGGTAAGTGCTGTTGCTGGCGCCGCTGCCAAGAGGTAAGAGACCGGGCTGCTGGGTCCCGGTAGCAGCACTATTCCGATCTTGGTTCGTGAGGGGGTCTACGGGATAGGCTAGATTGCTGTAGTCGTCGCCAACCGGGAAGATCTGAGGCGGAGACGGGTAATATGATTCGGGTCCGGGATGAGACTGCCATTGCGACTGATTTGATGTTACGAAGTCGAAGGGAGTATCTGATGGCTGAGGACCGAACATGGCGTCGTCTGCCATGGGGCGGCCGTTCATTGTTTGGGTCTGTTGACTGATGATTCCATCGGGGTCATATTCGAAGGCGTATTCGGCGGGATAAGATGAGGATGTTAGTTGACGGTTATCACAATTCCCCGTCGAGAAGTTGGTGGCATATTGCTGGCCTTTGGACCGCGCTTGATGTGGCCCCATGATGTAGTTGAGGGCTCAGCACGAAGGCTTTGTTGGTGTAACACGCAAGAACAGGCTGAACGCTATGAAGGGAGGGATGGGTTGGGTGGGTTGGGCATGGAGAAGAAGCTCCAGCTCAAGCGGTCACTGCGAGATACCGACGAAGGAGCAATCTATTAAAAGGCTGCCCCCAACCCACCGAATCCGCCCCCAAATCTGCCATCTCTCGCTTCACTAAACCTCTTCGAAGTTGATGTAGATATGCAACTCGCCCGGAAGGTGCATGTCTGCCATGGTCCCCCAATCGACCCAATCGGAGACGTTGCAGTGAGGGGTCGGGAAGGGTTGCAATATTGTGACTTTGACAGACCCCGGTTTTTTGTGCCTGCCCGACCCCCAGTTTGCCCGTCCTTGTCACATTTTGCGGACCAGCGAGACCAAAAGCAGAGAGCCCCTCGCTGGCCGCCGAATCGAGTCGACAGCATCTCGGCCCGAGACGTTCGTGGGCCAATCGCCGCGCTCGGCGAACGCCCGCCGCGGCTGGGGGTTCACCGTTCTCGTTCTTCGTCACACCCAGCCCAACCGAACCGAGCATGAGCGCCCAGAGGGGAGAAGCGCACCCCGCCCGGAGATGATTGCGGGTTCTGGGAAGGATTAGCAACCGAGGAACCATCAAAGGCCATTCGAGATTGCCGCGGTTATGCCGCTGAAGAATTGTTGGTTATCTCCGCACTGACTGATGGATGACCCATCGTCTAAGGTACCTATTTACCTACTGGCCGGAAGGAGGAGCCAGCGTGCGTCACTCGTACTACTGGGATATGGAACCCCGACATTGATTGCCCTTTCACGTGCTGATATGTTTTCCGTTCTCTCGCCCAATTGTCTCATCCCGAGGCGTGATATCTTGGCGGGAACAGATGGTGATACATCATGGGTCGGAATAGTACCTGTCAGTCGAATACTGCCTGGATTAGTAGTGACTGCAAAGACTGATGATCATGCTCCGACTTTGAGCCTGAAGAGGGGTATTTTTGGTACGCGCCCCAGATGCGAATGCGCAGACGCCTTGACATCATGCACGCATGCATGCGCTGAGAATCTCGTTTATGCAGCCTGTAAGGCAAGAAGGTGGTTCTGATTTCCTCCTTCGCCGCCTCTGTGGAACAGGTGGTGGGATCTATTGTATTGAACAACACAAGGAGGCAGATCGATCCTGCACCTGTGCTTCTTGCTTTTCTTCCGAAGCGGATAAAATGGAACAATAGCGGAGATGGTTCGAATAACCTGTCAATCCACTGTACATCAGATCAAAAAGCGAAGGCTTGGAGTCGGTTCTCGGGACCGAGAGCCGGATCTAGGAGGAAAGAGTGGCCCCGTCGGGAAAAGAAATATGCAGTAAGCATGTTCCGCCCCCAGTCTCATGTCTTGTCTTTAATGTCCCCTTTTGAACTGGAGGATTGGGTCTCCGATTTTGGCCTCCAATCCTTCAACCCCCTTTCGCATCTTACTATGGCCACCACAGCTCCAACGCAGCAAGCACAATATATATGTCAAGTGGAGGTGAAACGCCATTCATGCTCTTGCGGATAGAACTGGAAATCTTCATTGGGCTTCAGAGACACGTCAAACGCGGCAGTCATTAATTTATGTCGAACATCACCCATCAAGATCTTGACATTGCTTGCCCATTGCTCGGACTGCACAGGAGATGTCGCACTGGAACCTCAACAACGCGGGAGAGTAAATATGGTGAACGAGTGTGAGAGAGAGGCCTAGAGCAATCATCTTAACGCATATTTGTCTTCTCTCCGTCACTCAGTATTAGGAGAGCAGACATCGCGTCCCAACCGCCGAATCAAGTCAAAAGAGAGTAATGGTTTGAGGACCGAGACATCTCGCAAGAGGTCAAGCGCATTGCTTCTCGGCCCGAGACTTTTGTTTAAATTGACAAAACCAATTGGAGAGTCACTTGACAGGCATGGGTATTGGCAATTGATAAATTTTGGTATAGGAACACGCAAGGCTGGTCAATTTACTTGGAGTGGCAGTATTTTGGTGAGGTGCTCGCAAAACAGGTGATGTGTAGTTAAGGAGGTTGATGAAGTAGGTTGGTTTCGCACGAAAGGAGTGAACTTGGAAGACTGGCGAGGGTTATTCCCGGCAGGTGGAGGACAATACCAGATCAATATATGCTGACAGCTCTAGTCAAAAATAAATACGTTATGAAGGGGGTAAATAAAAGCAATTTCGCGTTGCTAGCATGAGTGGACTGACTGCAAGAGAAGGGGAAATGGTAGGACAAGAATAGAATAAGAAGAAAAATAAAAATAAAAAATAAAAATAAAAAATAAAAACAGATGCTTCCTACGGGGCTCGAACTGGGAAACCGACAAAAAGAGTGGAAGGGAGTGGAGCAACGGACTCAACACACCATGAGATTTATACATTTTGCCGTTGAGTAACTCAACGCCTATCTCCGCTGCTTCCTTGGGGGATCTAGGTGTAAATCGGCTTAAGTACCTACTCTGTTTTCTAAGCCCGAGGCCTGTTTCTGGACTGTGCTCCTCGGTCACGGAAGGCTTTCTTGCCCCGGTTACAGGTTCTGTTGAAACCTTATAGTCAGGCTGCCTTGTGGCCCACCGTGAGAGCAGTTTCAGGGGGGCGGCGAATAATCAATGTGTATATTTGTTTTCGACACTATCATTTGGCTCAGTAAGCTCGTAAAGATATATGAATCAAATCCAGAATGGATGGATATCACGGCAGGAAAACTACTTATACAGCAGTAGCTGTTACTCAGGGGCTACCTATAGTCTTGTCAGGAAAAGTCCCTCGAGACGACGGACCTGCGTAGCGTAGGCCAACTAATGACTCAAATGCGAGTTGGTTTTATTACAACCACGCTGCATAGCCTAGAGGCCTGATACGTTGGCCCCAACTCCCAGCTGAGCAACGGCACCAGCTGGTGGAACCTATATAACTAGCGAGATCCTCGAGCTGGGCTTCAAACTCGTTGAATAGTTTTAGATCAATTCACGAGAAACGAAAACCGTCTCTTTACCATCAAGTCTACACACCCATATCATGCCAGCATCTCCTCGGTACAAGAACATCATGAAAGTGATCGACCAGGTCCCCGAGACCCAGCAAGCAGGCCAGCTGGTGCCGTCGAAGAGAATTTCCCACCAACCGAGTTCCGCCTTCACGAACCTGCCACTGGACGTGATCATGACAATTCAGGATCACTTGCCAGCAGAGACCGGCGCCTACCTAGGGTTAACTTGCAGAGCGGCCATGGAAATCTTCAAGCACCAGCCGCTCGAGCGAGACCTCAGCGACCGCTTCTACTACTGCTGGGACTGTGCCCGCCTCCACCGCTACTCCAAAAACTGGAAACTCGCATTCGACCAAGCCCGAGTCGCGCTTCCGCCTTGCCAGCAGCGTCCCCACAGCATCGGGGCCTGGCACTTTGGCTTCCACCATTTCCAGCTCGTCATGAACGAGTACCTTTACGGGAAGGGGCGGGGCCTGCCGACGGGGATCCTGCAGTCGGGACAGTTCGGGCTGTGGTCCGCCTGGCCGACCATGGCCGTCCTGGACGGTCAGGTCTTTATAAAGGCTCGGTACCTACTTATCCTGAGTGGGACGTGGTACCGATTCCACCACCAATTGCTTGAGATGGACCAGCAGCGCCTGCGGTTCTGCGCCCACCTGGACTCCCGGCGCCTGCCCGAGCTGCGGCTGGTGCGGGAGCACCGGCCGCTCGAGCGGTCCGACGCCACCGGGTACTGCGACACGTGCCTGACCGACTACAGATTCAAACTGGACCGCTGCCCCTTCCCGCGGCAGGGGGCGTGGGACATCTTGGTTACCACGTACCACCAGCTGGGGCCGTGCCGGAGGCCGGACGAGTGGATGTGGCGGTGCTTCGTTGGCGGCGGCGGCGGCGACGACAACCGCTCGGGCGGGGACGGGGCTAACTGCACCACCACGCGCCAGCAGTATCTACATGGCGATCACCCGCCCGGCGCGGTGATCGGGCGTTGGGACCCGGCACGTGCGGAGGAGCAAAATAGCTGGATTTACTCGCAGAGGGAATCCTGATCACTTCATTGGTCACTTGGATTGTTAAAGGCGTACCAGAATGTGCTGCTTGGAAACGAAATAGGAAAACCTAAGGTAAAACGGAATAATTGACCGTTGGCAGCCTTCAGGGATGATACTGTGGATGATGGGTCGGTTTCAGCGCCTTGGCGCGACGCGGGATATGCCGTGTTTCATCGTGGACACTATTCCGAAACAGTATAATGAGAAGTAATAAATACCTACTTACGTCCGACGGTACAAGACATGACATTCAAACTTCAAACCCCTCTTCTTTCCTCTCTCTCTCTCTCTCTCATTGTGCACCTGTTTTAACAGGCCTGCCCTCTGCGCAACAGCGACGACAACATAAACGACTGCAACCGCCTACCAAACATGGACCTCTTCAATCTTCCCACCGAGCTCGTACATCTCATGTTCGAGTACTTCATCTTATCCCGGAGTTTCAAACGGGCCATGCGCTTGCGACTGGTGAACCGTAAGCACCCACTCACTCCAGAATGCATCGACAGTTGGCCCTGCGGACTGCGTCGCTGCCGTCTCCGCCCCTTGATTAACCGAATATAAAGGTCAATTCAAGACTTGCATCGATGAAACTCTCTTCCAACCGCGCATTCTCCACCGTCTCGTCGTCGATCAGGTCATCAACGATGGCGACCTGACCAGACTCCTCGAGCAAGTCTCGCTCGGGCCTGGTGGTGATGGTGAGTCCGAGCACGGACGTTTCCGAAACGAATGGGGCCGCCAGATTCTCCCGTTCTTCGTCGCCCATGCGCTGCGAGAGCAGTCTCCGCACTCGACCCTAGGCCGTGTTCATCGCGCCGCTCAGGCCGTCAGTCGGATCGACACCGGCGACGGCGGCGTCACGGGCGATGATGCGGACGAGGATGCCGTCAAGAAATGCCTCGAAGACCTGCTCCCCTCTGGCCGCGGCGCAAAATAACCATGCAAGCCGACGGACGAGGGCTGCTCCTGGGCCGCGAAAAGGAGGAGGAGACCGCCAGCACCGCGGACTCGGACGCGGGCTTGCGCGCCGACATCGCGATCGCCGCGGTCTGGCTCGGCGAGACGGCCTACGTGCAGCGGCTCGTGGCGGACGACGGCCTGCGATTCCCCCCACCCGCTGGACGAGTACGGTCCGGGCGGGGGCACGGATATGGGCAGCGTCTTCCTGCACCCGCTGCAGGCGGCCGCGATCCAAGGCGACATCCAGATGATCGAGACCGTCCTGGGCGCCCTGAACGAGGGGCTGTCGTCTCTAGACGGCGAAGAGCCAAGGCCGCGCGAAGAATACCGCGAGCACGCCTACGGCCACATCGTCCTCGGCACCGCCCTGAAACAAGGCGGCGGCCGCCACCGCGCGGTCCTCGAGTGGGCGCTCGCCATGGGCGACGCCCTGCCCTGCCTCGGCACCCTCCGGTGCGAGCTGACCAGCATCCCTGGCCGGACCTGTTCGAGCGCGCCCGCTCGCTCGTGGAGCGGCACATCGGCCGGCCGTTCACGTACCATCTCGGCATCGCGCTGACGGGGTGCACCGTCGGCGGGCGGGTCGACCTGTTTCGGCACCTGCTCCACAAGGCCAAGAGCCGGGCCGAGGCCGAGGGCGGCGACGGTAAGGAGTTCAGGCTGGTCGACCATCCCGAGTCCGGCGGACCGCTCGGACTGTACTGGAACATGCTCGCCGCCATCCGCGGCCGGGAGGAGGCAATCGTCCGTATGCTGCTGGATAGAGATACCGGCGGCGGTGGCATGGACGTCAACTATGTAGACCCGACCGTGTCCGCAAACCAAGCCTGCACGCCGCTCTTGGAAGCCGTGCGCGCGGGCCGGATCGACGTCGTCCGGCTGCTGCTGGACTACGGCGCCGACCCGAACAGCGCGGGAGCGGGGGATGTAGATGTAGAGGGGAGGGGACCCGTCGCTATTGCCGATCGCGGCAGCGGTTGTGTTGGAGAGGTCGGACATCTTCCGCCTCTTGCGCGAGCGCGGGGCGCGCCTGGATACGCCTCGGACGGGCGGGGCGGCTATGGAGGCGGCTAAGAAGGACGGGCTGTCTTCCATGGTGGATCTGCTAATGAGCGAGGGCGTGAGTGCGTAGATCGATGCAGACGTAGGTCGCGATGTGATCAACAAAGTTGATCAAGGAGACTCAATTGGGTAAGACGTAAGCAGCAGGCAGGGCTACAATGCAGTTAAACGAAAAGAAAAGAAAAAAAAAGAAAGAAAGCATATCCGAAGATGGGGAGAAAGGGAGATGGACTACTATGAAAGGGTAGTACAGATCTAACCAGCTAAACAATTCCAGTCCGCCTACTCTTACTGGAATTCCAGATGAGAGAGCAATCTAAGCAAACAAAACACGACAAAGTCGACATGGTTAAGAGAATCAAGGACTATGATAATATGACAGGGGTATGTTCAACTCTATTCAGTGCTTGAAGATGGTACACACAGGAGGATCAACACCCAAGGTGGACAAAGAAGCGAATATGGATAGCGCTTATTATTTAGATAACAGCTAAAATAGTAAAATATCCACCTCTCGTTCCATCAGATATATAGCCTTCGTGTTATTATCATAGTTTGGTACCGCCTGTTTCGGCTTTTTTGTTCATTTTCGTTGGAGTTCGTATGGGTGGTCGTGTAGCGTAAACGAGGGGCGTGGGATGATGGGGGTATCAATCGTGTTTCTCAAATAGCCGATTTGGGCGAGTGCATGTCCTTCTCCAGGATCTCCTCCTCGTGGACTTGGGTGGATGTCCTTCTCGACCTGGTGGAGGTTGACGTCGGCGACGACAGCATCGGTACCGTCGAAGATCTTGGCGATCTCCTCGAGGGTCGGGCCCTTGGTCTCGACGTAGAAGAAGTAGACAAAGACGAATTCAACAAAGTCCCAGAGCTATCGGGGAGGGTAGTAGTCAGTAAAGGGGTTTCATGTATGAATCAAACACTAGGAGGATGCGAGGGTTGACGTACAGTGTAGAACAGCATGAAGTTCCAGTGGTTGGGCAGCCTGTTCCAAGCCAGCAGATTGGTCTGGTTGCCGATGGCGAGAACGGCCTGGACGACAATGTTCATGATCGTCATGCCCTTGGCACGGAGCTTGAATGGCAGGATCTCGAGGGCGTAGGCAATGAGCAGACCAGAGAAACCAATATCGTAGAAGATGCCGAAGAACCAGACGAAGGGGATCTGGGCATACCCGGCCGACATGTTGGTCTCACCAGAGTTCTCGTAGATGGCACCGATGATGGTCCAAACCAGGAACGACGCGCACATGCCACCGGCCGAGAGCAGGAAGAGGGGCCGGCGGCCAAAGTAGTCGACTGTCATGGCGGCCCCGATGGTAACGAACAGGTCCAGGATGGTCTTGCCAGTGGAAAGCTACAACAATCCGTCAGCAGCTACTCTTAGTAGAGTGATCCAAGGATGATGGAAGAAGAGAAAGACAAGGCACATGGGAGATCAACTTACACCGAGCTGCTGGTTGACTCCAGTGATACCGGCACCCTTGTAGACGGCATTGATGTAGTTGGAGAACAGAGCATTACCGCTGTACTGGGAGATGATGCCGAGAGAGATGAGAATTGCCAGTCTCCAGCGGTTGCCCTTGGTCTTTAGGAAGTCAGCATAGCCGACGTTGCGGTTGGCCTCCTTCTCTAGGCGCATGGTCTCGCGAATCTCTTGGAACTCGAATTGGACGGTCGCGTTGTTCACATCGCCACCGGAATGGTACTTGGCCAGCATGTGCAGAGCCTCGTCGCTGCGGTCCTTGTGCAGGAGGAATCGAGGGGATTCCGGGATCCACCAGATGAAGGCCAGCTGGACCACAGAGGGCACAACTTGGATGAAGGTGATGGATCGCCAGGACCAGTCGTTGTTAACAGTGGCAGTGCCCCAGCCGATGCAGGACACGATCAAAGAGCCAGCGTTCCAGAGACAGTTGTAGACGGCGGTCAGAGGACCACGGTGCTGGGGGTGGCAAATCTCGGTAAGCAGCAGGGGCGAGGCCATCTGCGCAAAGCTGTTTCCGAACCCGAGGAGGAACCGGCCGGCGATGAACACTGAGAGCCCTAAAGTCAGCCATATGGTAAGACGTTATGTTTAGTGACGGGTTTGACTCACTGCCGTAGCCATTGGCAAAGGCCGACAGGCAACCGCCAAGGACCATGAAGACGCAGCCAATGGCAATGGCGAGCCTTCGGCCATAGTTGTCGGCGACATAGGGGCTGTTTGGGTCAGCTTCAGTAACCTCTAAGAAAAGGGGGGGTGAGCCGGCAATATGTCTTGCTGTAGGTATACTCACGTGATGAAGAAGCTGACAATACTTCCAATGTTCATCATGTTGACGAGGAGACCCAACCAGCTTTCGGAATTCTGGTCGGCTTCCTCGTCAACCTCTGGCAGGTACTTCTTCCACAGTGGGATCTGTTGGGATACGTTGATGAGAGAGCTGTCGGGTGGCGGCGAGGTGTCAGTGTACTGTGGATGCGTTGAGACTGGGGAGGAGATCCGGCAAGCATGCACTTACCCATCGTAACCGGTGGTGGCCGAGGCGAGCATGAGGATGAAGCAGCATGCGTAGAGCTTCCGCAGATGGGGTTCCTTCATCCAGTGCACTCTCTCGAACTCTGGGGCTTCCTCTTGGGCAACGACCAGCTTCTGGCTGGCTTGACCCTTGGCCCCCACGTGGGGAGTCGCGATGGCAACCATTCTGGCTGGCGATGAACCCGACGGGCTGGATGACCTTTGGAATAGTTTCAGAAGGCGTTCAAGTCAGGGGGCACACGAGGCCACTCTATTGAGGCGTTGAGACTCGGATGGGGAATTCAAGAGAAAGGGTTCATGTGAATGCAGGGAAATGTTCGTCCATATATCCTGAGGTGCCCCGGGGAGACCCTGAGCCGGATTGGTTGCATTGGAGGCGGGGAGGGCAATCTGGAGTAGGCAGGGGTGTGCGGCGATATTGGGCAGGGGGCAGGCCGCAGCCGTGCAATGGTTGTCGAGCCGTGGGCCAACGAGCGAGCGACTTAGTCCCGGTTCCGAGTCTGGACCTCTGCGTGTCAAGGGCGCCTCAGCTTCGCCGAATGGGACGAGGGGATTAGCAAGAAGGAATTGGAGAGGGCCGCCGACCAACCGAGGCGACTCTGGGCTATGCTCTTTTCGGCGGACATGTATGTACTGCAGTGGAGGCACAGTCAGCTGTTGATGGGTGGTAGAAGCGAAATGGGGAATAGTCTTCGTTTTCTCTCCCACCCTTCCCCAGACCTGCGCCCCTTGCCCATGGGGATGGAAGTCGGACCGTCTAGGCCGCCTACCGCGTGGAATGAAAGCCCCAGCTTAGCTAAGGCAGCTGAGCTGAAAAGACAGATGCACCCAGATTCCCGTAATGATCAATATAACGAACGGAAAGTGGCATGACGGTGTAATCAGCGTCCTGACGCAGGCGCGTGGTTAGACACATCTCGAGGATGCAAGCCACAATCTAACTGACTCGGCCAACCAGATCAGTGACCATGGACGTGAGACTTCGGATCCCCTCAAGTTCGTAGTGGGTTTCGACGTTGACAGCCACCCGTTAGTTTACCAAGTTAGCCTTAGGTAATAGGCAGGTAGAGGTAGACTTCACTAGAAGTCACCCCCAAAGTGCACTGACCGTACCTAACCATCCCGTGTATTTACCCATCAACACCAACTCAATTGCCCGGCCGCCAAGGGCACTTGACCACGACCAAGATGGGAACCAAACGGGAATCCTTTCCTGTCAGGCTGACAATGGGCACGTGTGTGAACGCAGCGACGATCAACGGGAAGCAATGGCACCATTCTCGACTCATGGAGGACGGATGGCCAGGCTAGTTGAGAAGTCGAGGTGGCGCGAGACCGCCAAGTCTGCGATTCTGGATTTGTCCCTCTCTGGACCAGCGCAAGTGAGGTCGGGAGGCGGGATGAGTGAGCAGGTATGCAGGCCAGGACACCCATGCCAGCGCAGGCTGTTGGGGGACCTCGAGCGACAAGGTGGCAGGATAGGCCCGGTTAAATTGGCCGGCAAATTCGGGTAGAATAGAAATGCGCCAATGACAGGCGAGCGGTTCAAGTGGATGTGAGATTTGCCAGGGGCACGGGAACTACAGTAGCCAGGTGGTTTTGCCCAGGCCCTTCACCGTAGCAGCGCCTGTTTTATTTGGGAATCGTTGCCCGCGATGAGACAGGCACTAGCGACGGTTGAATTGGACAGAGCGACCAAAGCTTGGGGACTTGGTGCTTGGGTGGAAGGTGGCAGGGAGGGAAGTAAGGAGAAACAATGGAGATCTTCAATGGAGGACCCTAGGTTACTACGTAGAGCCTAGAAGGCTAGAAGGCTAGAACCTAGAACCCAGTGCCTAGAACCCGCCTGGGGAGAGATGCTCTTTCCAGAAACGTGGAGAGGGTGGGGCCTTCGAAAAGTTGTGTCTTTGCATGTACCTCTGTACCTGCGGCGTGCAAGACACCAAACACACTGACATGAACTGTAACAACTCGCGACTCATCAATCTGAACACGAGCAATCGCCTGACACGCAACAGAAAGCTGAACTGATCAGATCAATCACCATCGAAGCCCTATCTGGCATTGGAATTCCTGATGAGGCTTTTTCTTCTCGGCAAGCGGCTAAGCGGAAAGCATCAAGATACATCTCCAAGCGGAATGTCTGTTTGGTTTTTGGTTAGGTAGGCCCGATCCGATGTTGCTCAGCTTTTGGCAGACAACATTGAAAATCGTCCCTGCCATCCCTGCCAGCTCTGCCACCTCTGCGCGCTGTACCACCACCACTTCTGCAAGCCACGTCGGGTACAGTGCAACAGCCATGCAGACACTCATCGGCCCAAAAGCTTGTCGTCGTTACCCAGAAAGAGCCAACCTATCACCAGAGATGGTTGGTACGCGCACGCACACCTGAAGTCGCCCATCACACACTCGCGCACCACACACCATCCTTCTCGCCTTGGGGAAATAGATCGCCCCATTGGTTTCAGCCCGGGCTAAGGGGGTCCAGAGAGAAACAAGACCAGTTGCCAAGTTCCTCCAAGGCCATCGACCCGTCCTAACGACTTTTGCCGGAGCACAGGCCCGAAACTTGGAGGCAATCCTGCACAACCGTACCAGCATTCCCTCCTGATCCCATGGCCCGTATGGCATTAGGGGAACTTCCATGTCAATCATGCCGGCTACGGCCTGCTGGCCTCTTTCCTTTGGCCTCAGCCACCACTGACCAACTGTCCAGACACTATCGGCTCTGCGGCCGCTGGTCCCCATGGTTCGTGCCTCATGGTCCCAGAAGTATGTACAGCAACAGCAGCTAACCGTACCATCCTGCTGGGTCCAGAACTCCTGGCGTGGCCTGGTATTGGTAGCCATTGGGTCGCTTCTTGGCGCAACGGCCGTGTGTGTACATAGAATACAGGGCGCCTGTTCGCCCAACTCGAACCAACAAGCGCCTGGGTGGTGACTCCATCACAATAATCACATCATGGTATGCAGATGCGATCAACCGGCTGGTTCGATCCGGGAGCTACTGCCAGTATAAACTGTGCTCACGCGCTTTGCTGCCCAGCGAGGGATCAGCTTGCCGTTTACACGGCACAGCATTGCGCAGCTCCCCCACAGACCTCCCCCTACTATACATGACGTTCAGGCCCTCAAGCGTCCCACTTGGCGGCAGCAAGACCCTGTCCAAAGATCTACGCTGTGTGTGTGGCATGCACAGGTATGGCGGTAGTCGGGAAGAGCTGCTTGTCTCATGTCCTTCCATCCAGACGGGCCACCCGGGTATTTCCTCTGGCCGTACATCGTTAATTACCCGCACACCACCTGGTCCTGCAATACCATCTTGATTCGATCCGCAAGTGAGAATTAGATGAACCACTGCCACCATACACTTCCGGGCCGATATCGATGCACTCTGGCCATACCAGGATCGGCCTTCTCGCCAGTTGTGTGTCACCCTACCAAATACACAACCCCTGCGGCCCTAGTCTCGCCAAAGACTCCTGCATTTCTAGATGCATAGCGTGAGTTACATTCACGATGGTGCATATATTGTCTGCAGCTGAGGGTTTTATCTGTTTTATTTTGGGAAAGTAACCGAGTCACGACATCGGAGAGAGTATTCTTGCTTAGCCATCAAACAAAGGTTCCCGGGCCGGAATTTCCACGAGTTGCCTCTCTCTGCCTCCGTTTGAGCTTCGTCCGACTATCTGTCTACATCGAAAAGACGATACATTGTAAGTAAATTGTTCCTCTTCCCATAATGGGCTTGTTTTCTAATTAAGGACCCAGCAGGGACGGCGGGAAAATCGGCAATTGAAGCAGTCCCCGCAGCTGATTTGCTTCGCGCCGCTGCTAAGGGGCTGTCCAAAGGTGATCTTCGACCACGTCCTGAACCACCTGGTGCAGCCTTGCACGATGTTGGAGGACGCTCTCCTTTCTCTCATTTGACAAGTCTTCGTCGTACTTGCGGCCCAGGTTGTCCGTGATCATGTGCAGGTAGCCGTACCGGACGCCGCTACGCACAGCGGCCTGGGCCATCATGCCGATCTCGGGGTCCACGAAGTCGACCTCGCCGACCAGCTGGGCGTGCCAGCTCTTGGTTTCATGCAATACGCTCCCCAGGGTGACGTGCGTCCCCACAATGACGGAGCCGGTCCCGCGGCGCTTGACGGACTCGTTCAGCGCGCTCTCCCACTGTACCACTCGCCCGTGCACCAGCGACCTACCCCCCGTTGCCAGCCACATGTTGGGCGCCACCTCGGGCTGCAGTGCTCCTAGCTTTCCCAAGTACAACACCTCCTTTATACCGAACCGCGACGCCAGTGTGTGCACCACCTCGCCCGATATGTCACCCCAGAACGCCGGACGGAACCCCAGAAAGGCTACGCGCCGCTCCCCAAACGACTTGACTATCCACTGCCACGGGCCGTCCCCACTCCACTCGGTGTCTGAGCCCGTCAATCGTGGAAGGTGCCAGACCAGCCCGAGGATCACCGTGTCCACGCCCTCACCAGGGAATCCGCCGAGGTTGGTGGACTGCAACGCCATCTGTGTGTCTGAGCATGATGCCGGCTCAAAGAAAACCCGAGAAGACGGCGTCAGTTTATGGTCACCGACCTCGCCCTGTCTCTCTCTGATCTTCAGGTAGTCGGCAATGATCTCGGCATAGTGCTCCACGTGGTCATAGCCCGGGAAGCACTCGATGTACAGCGTCTGGCCCTCGACCCGGGCTGTTGGCCGCTCCCAGTTAAACGGCTTGTCCCTCTTTTCCCCGTCGAAAGCAATCGAGCCCGAGCCCGGCGACGACGCTTCGTGGCGGGCATAGCGGCCTCGGACGACTATTTCGTCGTATGCCCGCTCCAGGACCGCCTGGTGGACTTTGATCTCCAGATACCGGGGAAGCGAGGCGCCCATGGTGTGGTTCTCTACAGTCGCCTCGTTCCGAGGACGCATCCTCTTTCCCGGGACATAATGAGTTCTACCACGACAACACAACACTTAGCTAAGGGACGAAGATCGAAAGAGGCATACCGTGACGAAGGATTCTCACATGGGACAGGGGGGAGACTTACTGATCCAGATCCAATTGGGTGTTTTTGGCGGTGAAAAGATCCAATGATGAAGGGAAAAGCGTCCCTGGGCTGCCAGCTGCTGTCTGGATGCTGAACGATGAACCCATTATGCGAAACCGAGCCGGGAAATGAGAACTCTCGTGACTCGTGAATTATGCTTTCCTTTGGCCTGTTTAGTCCAAAGTTTGCATTTGCTAGCGAGGACAAATGGACGGTGCCTTTTCATCTCATCTCTCGAAGACGCTGGAGGGGTTGTCCTGGAATCAATGGAGCTCCCCTGCGGTCTTTCCCCTCCCGTTGCGGCCATTCACCATTGTTTCGCATGGGAGGAAGGATGAACACCCCTGACCCCGTGATGAGAGCCCACTCTTCCCCGGCTGCAGCTGTCTATCGAAATACGGGGTTACTAATGGGGCGGTCTGCACAATGTATGCAGGTTTGTGGTCAGCTCTGTTATGCGCTGTTAGGCTATGGTGCACAACCCGACCCCTGACACACGACGCATGCCCAATAGCCACAGACTATGTACACGAAGCCCACCCTAAGTTCCCCACAGCGCAGAGGTCGATCGTGACCGCGCTGCATGAGCCAAGGAACCTAATTCCTTATCCGGTATTTGGGTAGCATTGACATGCATTGGCTGGGCAGGATTGCGCATCCTCCCAGAGGCAGTGGCGGCAGGCGCTTATTTCCCCTTAGGTTCAGCGACAGACGGGATGGGATTTTCAGATGGCCTTCTTCGCATCAAATTCCCAAAAAACCAAATCCCGTCTCGTCCACAAGGCTGCCAAACACAAACCGCCAATCACCCTCCAATACTCCCGCCCAACACTGCCTTTTTGATTATATATCAATTCGAATACGGCTTTTTGTGGACTCCCGTCAGTGATCCATGGCGTGCAACGGCCTGCACCCCCGCGTGGGCATCTTTGCCATCATCACCGACGAGGGAGGATGCGTACTGGTAGGACGCCGGCTTAGCGCCCTGGGTAAAGGCAAGTAAACAAGCTTAAGATACCAAGGAAAATCCGATTCTCTTGTTTTCTCCCGTCTGCATGGTCTGGCCCGTTCTACGTCCCCAGCCAAAACTTATTTCCGCGCCTAGTTCATCATCCCGTCCCGTTTTTAGGTTCACCAACCTTACTAATTCCTTATTAATATCCAGGTCACTGGGGATTCCCAGGCGGGCACTTGGAGCAGGGCGAGGAGTTCGCCGCCTGCGTGGAGCGCGAGACGCTCGAGGAGACGGGTTTGCGGATTCGGGCCGGCAGGGTTGTCGGCCTCACCAACGACAAATTTCCCGAACTGGGGAAGCACTACGTCACCGTCTTCATGAAATGCGAGCGCGTAGATGCTCAGCAGCAGCCCCAAGTGAGTTTGGCACTTTTCTTTTCCCCCTTTTCGGAAATTGTATCTGAGGATTTGTCATCACATATTCTTGTGGCCACAATGTATGCGGTGGCTCAACCCCCTCCTCGTCGAAAACACTGTGCACGACCACTCAACTAATAATTTGGGTTCTATTTCCCTCCTTTCATCCAGAGGCTAGAACCGAGCAAATGCGAGGGGGTGGGCCTGGAAGAGCTGGCAGGAGATCAGCGCCATGGCCAATAGGGAGAGCGGCGCGCAGGAGTTGTTCTTGCCGGTAGAGAACCTGGTGCGGGAGAACCCGCTGCTGGCGGATGCGCTCCAATCGGAGTAAAAGGGGGAGGTTTGCATATGATACGTACAAACGTGGTGCATGTTTCCTGTTCTCACCACCTCCTCATGACGCGCGCATATAGCTAGTCATCGAGATGCCCTCTCCGGTCGAGTCCTTTGTCATGTTTGACGCTTTGGCCCTAGCCTGTCGTGACTGGTTCCTCATAGGAAGGATCTTTGTTTACTACAAGGGTCCTAACTTAGTAAGTAGCTGTAAGTACTGATGAATGGGACTGGTGGGACGTGTTGCCTGCTTTGAGAATGGCTATCCATTTGGTAGTTCCTCAGCCAGTGAATTTTACTCTGAGGCCATCCGGCTCATGAGAAGCCCATCCTCTTGTCGGCATTACCTTTCCAGCCCCCCTGAATTTCCTCGGAAATGAGAAGAAGGGTCTTGGGCTTCAAGGCGGCTCTTGGATGTCCCCAGGCCTCCTTGCTAATTCTACAATACGACTGTTCGACTGTTATGTTACTATATATATACATACATCTTAGTTCAAGATACTTTCCATATCACAAGCACGGGGCGCTACACAGTGCGAATAGTCTTTGGTGTCGATTTCAATACGATTCATCGTCACGGACATGGGAAGGAGGTTTGATCCACAAGTCAGTCACCTCAAATCCAGCATCCAGAACATCCATACAGCGATGGGGGTATATTTCATACATGATTTCTCTTCAATAACTCCTTCCCTGAGAGGAGATGAAAGGAGATAGAAAACATGTTTTCGATCCATGCCAGGGCAGCCCTGCAGAAATAATCACTGCCCCAAAACGTCGTCTGCGTTCGCTGTACTGATCGACTATATATCCCATAGTCCATGCTCCCCATCCTAACTCGACGCCGGGAAGCGAGGGCACGCAAACGAACGATACATGCGGTTCACTCTGCGAATACTGACGGCGAGTAGTTGGCAGTACAAATCCCCCGGCTTGAATTCGATTGGTTTAGGCAGCAGCAGGAGTATGACGTCATTCCTTTAGGCAACTGCCCCTGTCTTTTGTACAGCTGCCAAGAAGGGTTGTCTACTTAAGCTGGCCGGTCGACCATGTAGCCATACTGACCGAAAATCGAAGCTAGGTAGAGACAGGTTCCGCTCTTACCCGCCCCGACCGAGCCCCTTTTTGAACCCAGTCCGTTCCAAGATCACAAATCGAGAAAAGCTCCGAAATGGCGCAATTACAGCTCCTCGCCGATCTCCCTTCGGAAGTGCTTGGCCAAATCGTCTCCCACCTAGACCCCGCCGCAGACAAGCCGTCACTGGCCCGCCTCGCCCTCGCCAGCCGCCGCTTCCACGCTCTCGCGACGCCGGTGCTGTACCACACGGTCAAGGTGGGCCACCAACACGAGAAGGAGGGCGTGCGCGACCAGTTCCTGGCCTTCCTCCGCACGGTGCTTTCGTCACCCGACGACCTCGCGCCGCGCGTGCGCCGCTTCCACGTCGAGGGCCCGCCCGCCATCACTGACCCAGGTCCGTTCCTGGCGCTCGTGCGCACGAAACAACGGCCCGATAACCCCGTGGCGCTGGCATGGGAGGCCGTCGTGATCAAGCGCGAGGACCAGGGCCCGATGAGCTGGGGGCAGTATGTATGTGTGCTGCTGGCGTTGCTGTTGCCCCGCGTCGCGGCGCTAAGGTCGATCGGGTTCTGCGGGTTCGGGTCGGACGACGGGCTTGAGGTGTTGAGGGGGTTATGGGGCGGTTGGCCACTGATCAGGCGTCAGTGCCGCCGTTCTGGAGGGAGCTGGAGGAGGTCGAGATGGATGGTGAGGTGATCCCCACCCGGCTTCCGGATGCGGCGGCTACTTTGAAAAGAGATAGATGCGCTACGACCCCGTCAAAGCCAGCCCCTTAGACTAATACGTGATTTAACCAGGCGGCTGGGATAAATACCCCCGAGCTTGGATGCCGTGGCCCACTTCACCGCCCGGTGGCCGAGCGTGAAGCACGTCTACAGCGCTGGCTACATCGACCTGGACGGCGGAGAGCTGCTCGGAGGGGATTACCGTCTATTGGAGCCGGCCTCGTCGTCGCTGGAATCGCTAATACTGGGCCCCTGCTCCCAGCTGCACCACGAGCACCTCGACGCCTTGCTCAGGGCCCCTCGCGCCCTGCGGACGTTTCACTACAACGTGGGTCACGTATGGTACGTAGAACCGTGCTGCTGCCATATCGTTATTTCATTTCTTTCTTTCTTTTCTTCCGACCCAACGGAGTAGAACTATTTCGAGCAGGAGAGATCAATCACTGATTAACTTCTGGTTTCGAATTTACAACAGGGCTTGGACCGAGTTCCGAACCGACCTGCTCCAGAAATCGATCGAGCACCAAAAGACCTCCCTGCAGGAACTCTCCGTCACCCACAACTACTGCCAGTACGGCCCCGAAAAGTCCGAGGCCAGCGTCGTGGGGCCAATATCCTTCGCCGCTTGCGCCGCGCTCCGGGTGCTCGAGGTGTCCCTGCCCTACGTGTTCGGCGAGGACGTCGTCTGCTTGGAGGAGGGCACCGTCCTCCGCGCGGCGGACCCGTCTGGCGAGGCACACAAGGGCCGTGTCTGTGATATGCTGCCGCAGTCGGTCGAGACGGTGCGCTTTGCGCGGTGCGGTGGTGGGGAAACGGCGACGCCGTTGGATCGGGCGCTGCTCGAGGTGGTGCGCGCGGTCCGGGCGGGGGAGTTCCCGCACCTGCGGACGGTCGAGGTGCATATCTCTGACAGCTATAGGGGCGAAATGGAGTATGCTGATATGGTTGAACGGATGGAGAAGAGCTTTCGGGCGGGCCGGGAGGCAGGGCTCGCGATGGAGCTGGTCAGGGGCGGGCGGCTCAGCGGGGACGAGGTGGATGGGTTGGTGTGATTGCGACGGCGGTGCATTCCGGAATGGTCAGTAGCCGTGCGTCAGGGCGATCCGAGGAACTGTAGTGGCAGGTTATGGGCCTGGGTACTTGCAGGGAGGATCAAACTGTGCGGATTTATATTTGATGGTGATGGCTGAGATGAAAGGGAAAGGCTACTAACTTTCTCGACTCTGGCTTGCATGATAAAAAGTTGTATACATGAGGGAGTATGAGTTATCTTATGATATCAGACGTTTGTCTACCACCCCCAGGTCCGCCACTAGTACACCTGCTGATCGGGCAGCTTCTCATACCACGCGACTCTCTCCAGACCCCCACCGACAGGCTGGTGCAGATTCCACACATGGCAGGACTCGTAGAACTTGAAGGCGAACTCGTACGGCCCCTCGCGGCTCGGCAGCGTCGACGAGAAGAAACTCCCCGTCTGGATTCCCTCTGGACCCTCAAACTCCTCGTCCATCTTCACTTCGGCCTTCTTGCCTTTGTCGCCGCAGTCGTACCCCGGCCAGGTGACGTTGGACAGGTGGTACGGCCCCACGCCGGCGATGCTGTACTTGCCGATCTTGGCCCACTCGGTGTCGTTGCCCGAGGCGTAGTCGTTCTGCGTCAGGAACCGGGGCCGCAGGTCGGGCTTGGTGGTGTCGTTGGCGGTGACGAGCAGGGCGGCGTAGCCGTTGGGCGTAAACAGGGACGCGCCCGAGGGGACGGGGTAGGCCCAGTCTTCTGTGATGATGTCGCCGGAGGTGGTGTTCTTGTGTATCAATGTAAGCAGTGTTTAATGGTTGAGAGCTCGAACAGGTCCAGTGGTAATGGTGCCGTAAACACAGTCATGCAAGTTACTCACACCAGGGTTGAGTTGATGAAGCCCCAGGCTCCGACGAAGCACGAGGCCGCTTTCTTTGCAGCTACTAGATTGACCATTATTTTTATGATTAGGGGTAGACGTGATAGATTAGGACAGGAAATTGAATAGATAAAGGTGGATATTCGCGCCGCTTATGAAGACAAGTTGCAGGCTTAACAGGTAATCGCCGCCATTCCACAGTTATTGGGGACATAAAAACACCCAACCAATCTCATCAACAATCAAACCTTTTCTATGAGTAGGGAGTTCCGGCTGCAGGTTTGTGCCGTTCTTCCGAGCCACACGGCTCTTCGGGACAAACCCAAAGGCACTATGGTGTGCGCTAGGAGCCACGTTCCCGACAGGACTTGTAATCGGCCTCTGCAAAGAAATGATCTAGAAGTCATAGCGGCAAACACAACTACGGGGTGAGGTAAAACATACCATTTCGTATCATGTTGTACCGCTCGCACTGGCCTTTTTGATCAAGGCCGTGGCCATTGGCCAGCCCTTGCTTGTGAAGAGGGGTTCGGAAAGGGGCCTGAGACTAGATTGCAACATTGACTCACTGGGAAGAAAACCTAATTGGCGTCTGAGAGACCCAACAACTATTCATTATATCGGGTTTATATAGGTTCTTCATAGGGATGTGGAATAAAGTTTAGGTACAGCATCTCAATAGCTATGGGTAACGGGTGATATTTAGTAGCATATATAGGCGCCCAATGGGAGAAAAACAAGATTACGCAGGAAGATCTTAAGCGGACTTACCTGTCAACGTAGTCATGTCACTAATCAAAAGTTCGCGAAGCTAGGTGCCTTGCTGCTGCTGCTGCTGCTGCTGTTGATCTAGTCCATAGAACGGAGTCAACTCACCTAATCCCGCCCAGCCCCAGCAACTGCCGGAGCAAGCTCTGCCGCAGCGCGTCAACCCCCTTCTGCTGCCGTTCCACCGTCTCCGTGGCGACAGCCACCTCCCCGAGCTGCTCTTCCGTCATGTCGAACGCGGCCCACTCGGTCAGGCCCACGCACAGCCGCGCCCAGGCCTCGATACGCGCCGGGTCCAGCGTGCCCTCGTGCTGCCGGAACTCGATCGTGACGAAGCCCTTGGGCTCCGGGATGACGCGGTAGTTGTTGAAGTTGTAGTTGCACCCCCGGTCCAGGTACTGCAGCAGCCGGTAGATGCCGTGGCCGGTCTCGCACGCCAGCAGCTCGCGGACCGCGTCCCGCAGCGGCACCGGTTGGCGCCCCGTCCGGCTCTCGGCGTCCCACACCCCGTCGATGGGCATACCGCTGCCGCCGCCGGTGCTGCCCGCGATTTCCTCCGCCGCGGCGGCGGCCGTCATGCCCCAGGTCACGTTGGCGTGGCGGCGGATCGAGCAGCAGAACTCGTTGTCCTGGAGGTTCGGCGGGTGCAGCACCGAGATGAGCGGGTCGGCCGCGTACAGAAAGGCCGCGATGCGCTTCAGCCGGTCGACGGGGATCGCGTAGGGCCCCATGCCGACGTGGACGTGCAGGCCGCAGCTGTCGTTGACGCGCATGCGGTCGCCGTACTTTTGCCGGAGGACGCCGAGGACGAAGCACATCTCCTGGTGGCTCGCGGCCGTATTGGGGTTGGCCGGCGAGATGAGCTCGAGGCCGTACCATCCGAAATGGGGCTGGCCCGGGGCGGGCTTGTCTCGCTTGCGGTCTTCGGCCGTTCCTTCTACCGTGAGATCGTCCTCGATGTTCCACCGGTGGAACTCGGCCAAGAGGCAGTACTGGGCGTTGTGGTGGGTCGTCACCGGCCTCGCCCGTTTCTCTTCCGGGTCTGTTTCAAAGTGGTTGATGTCCACCCCGTTCCGCTTCAGGGCCCGGACGCAGTCTACGGGGACTATGCCTCCCGCCTCCTCACCCCAGGGGATGGCCACGACGCCTGGATTGGCCTTTTTTAACTGCTTCAGGTCCTCTTTCGGATCAGCCCCCGTCTCTTCAGGGTCTAGTTGATACACGTACCGGACGAGGAACTCGACCTCCTTCCCGTGTGTCATGATAGGCCTAGGGGGTCCTGCTGGGCTGCCTGCGTGGGTAATGATATCTTACCTTTCTTGCTGGCGGTATTCCCTCGTGTACTGGCCCCCTTGCCCCTAGTCTCTCAGAGCCTCCTTCTACTGCAATAACTGTTAGTTGGTTCTAAGCAAAAGCGTATATCACCAAGTATTACCTTTCGCTTCCGGTTGAGCCGATATCTATTATGATGTATGAAAAAGCGTGGAAACAGTCGGTTCCCATTTTAAAGGAGACTAAACATGCGTAAAACGACCATTGCAACAATTATATGTAAACAGTTGTACAAAGATTCTAACCTAATAACAAAGCATTGTTCAAAGCTGAATGAGACTAAAATACAACGTTCATTGACCTGGAACAAAGATGACTACCCTTTGTCCTCACTTGCAACCCCACGCCTCATGCTGGTATTCCACCTTACTGTGCTTCCTCTATACATTGTTCAGCATATATGTTTACTTGACCACTTGTCTCTTCTGTATTTGCTTCACGGTACTAAGCCAGGGGTCAGTAATGGTTCCTATCTTATAGTCTTCTCAGAGAGGGCTTACACACGTCACATAGAAGCGACCTCCAGTATTACGTGCGCAAACGGCCTTCCTCCATGGCCAGCACAATATCTTGGGACGCTCTTCTATCTTGAGTAGTTGGGCAATGCACTGACGTAGGTTCTGGCGTCATGGTAGATGCTGAAGATGGGGGTTGCGAGTGCTGTTCTGTGGGCCTGACCCGTGTACAGGACGACAGCTTCCACAGGATGGCGATAGCAGGGGGTAATGCGAGAAAGAGCCTCACGAGGGCGACGATGACTTGGGGGTTCAGTGACATGGCAATATGTCGTAGTTGGAGGTTGGCTTGTATCGATGGAAGATGACGGATGCTTGCGAATGGCCAATTCGCCCAACATCTGGGAATGGATGCATGATATTATATATCTAGTCCACATTCCCTTCGCAACGTGGATGAGGCTGCGAAACGCTACTGAGCCCCGTCAGTTGCTCACCTCTGGAATTGACCAATGAGGCCCGCCCCTGACTTTTCGGAACGGTGAATGATGTACACAAAGATGTGTTGGAATGGACCTATGAGAACCAATTGAACATTCTGGAATGGCCCAATAGGAGTTGATTAATTCGAGTTCACTGGATCCCAGTATATGCATGTACGTACCCAGCTCATTATACCTGCAGTACGAGTGAAGTTCTCGGGGTCGAGAGCATGACGGGTCATGTACGGGCAAGTTGATGACGCCACATAAATCTAGAGGTTCTGATTGATGTATTCCAGAGTTGATTGCGCCGCTTGGGCACACAGAATCAACCCCTAGTCTCAGCTCATGCAAGTCTTGGAAACAAACAATCAGAACGGGCCGTGGCAATGGCGGTGCTGCCAAGGCACAGGAGACAGTGGCCATGCGCAATCAGGCTGGATCGAACAGGATGGAGCAAGTAGTTCGAGTCTGCATTAAAGAACACTTGACGCCCGTTCAACCCAACCGACGACTTGAACTTCTTCCACAACGCCCCTGGGCCCCAAGCCATTTTGTGTATGTTCACGACACCACGTCCCCCGCATCAGCTACAGCCATGCCCTCCCAACCTGCGTCATTGCTTCCGGAGTGGAAGTGGGAGAAGTATAAAACAATAATCTGGCGCCTTGTGTTCCTCGAAAAGCTAAAGCCAGAAGAGCTACCGGATCGGATGGAAGCCCTAGGTCTCAAGGCCAAGTAGGTTGCTCCCGTACGACCATGTTTCACGAGGGTGATATCAATGCTGACACAATACACTCATCTTAGAGTGAGCGAGTACAAGTCACACTTGAGAATTTGGGGATTTACTCGAAACAATCCGGAAGCAACCAGAAAATACATCACGAATCGAGTCGAGAAGCGCCAACGTCAAGGCAAAGCGAGTGCAGTCATTGTGTCAGGTGTTTCGTGGTCTAATGAGAAGATCTCAAAAGAAACCTGTCGAAATTTCCATACAACATTGGAGAAGTTACGAGATGGTAAGTCGCCTCTAGAGGGAAAGAAGAATGATGTTTGCTCACCAAATCTTCCAAACGCAGCAAGCCCCTGCACACCCCCTGGCCCAATGGTATCAGTTTGCACACCTGCTTCTGCCGCTCCCATGCCTTGTGTGTTGCCTGAATGGTCCCCCGAATTACCATGGCTACGATTCACCAGCATGATAGCCAAATCATCCGTCGATATTCTGGGTATGATTGTTCAACGCCTTCACAGAGTGAAGCCGGGGCCTAGTATGCAGGATGTGGCCACTTTAGGAAGCCACACCACATTGCTACGAGTAGCTCGCCAACTGGCTCTATCGCTACCGGGAGATAGTTCTAATCCTATCAAGATATCGACACATCTCCGGTCCGTCATGCCCGAGGCGGTTGCAGGCGAGCATCTCCTGCGAAGCCAAACCTTCACCCGAGTCTTCGACAGCGCTGCACGCGAGTTCCTCATTTGGGGTCTTTATCAAAATTCCAACAATTTTATCCACGGTCTTGAATGCAGAACACGCAGAGATGAGTTCCTTCTGGATCTGATTTCTCAATCAGGCCTTGTTGGGTCAATGGATCCGATTCTGGCAGAACCGACTGTCGCCTCTATTCTGGAACAAGTTTGGCGTGCATTACTGCGCCGCTGCCGAAGCAGAGTCGTCTCCTGGATCCTGGATCTTGGTGCTTATCACAACCCCCCTTGTGACACCGTTTCCTGCAAGCCTTTGAGTATTACCACTTCAAGCATGTGGCAGAGCCGGCGTTGCTGCCTTGGTGATAATGAGCCGGACCATCCTGCACCAATATCCAGCTGTGATGTCGAAGAGACCGTAAAATTACTGCTAGCCCACGGAGCTTCTCCAGACGGTTTCTGCTGCCGCCTGCATGGTACGCCTCTGGAGGCGGCGATCCGAGGTAACGCGTTGGATTTTGTGGAACTTTTCGTGAAACACGAAATTCACACCCACGGTCAGGATCATCTTCGTCACATGGACTTTGATAAGCTATTCTGCTTTCCTGCTTGGGAAACTCCCCTCGCAAGTCAGCATGGAATGCTCGACTATCTACAGAGCCTCTCTGCGAGAACGTTTCGGAATCTGGGGGATCCGTTCGACGGTCTTTTATCCACCGAGGGCTTGATTAGAGCAGCATTGTACGGAGGCCCGGCATTGCTTAGCAGACTTCGAGCCAAGGGAGCCGACTTCAACTGTTGTACTCCAAATGGGGAGTTTCCCGTGGGTGCCGTGATTTCCCACCGGTATCATGACAGACTCCAGCCTTTTGAGGATGAGGAAAACATGCGACAATGCGAAGCACTTGTGGCACTCAGTGCGGCAGTTAACTATGAGCCAACAGAAGAGGTTGGCCAGGAACCCCGACCGTCGGCGTTGCACATGGCATCGTTACAAGGCCACTACGGGATGGTGAAAGCCCTACTAGATAACGGTGCTGATCTGCATACACCTAGACGCCTCTGCTTCGACGGAACCTGGCTGGTCAACTTGAACCGTTCTTTTGTCGGAGGAGATACTGAAGCTGCCAGATCCCCACTAAGCTGGACTATATGGGGTTTGTGGTTTGACAGCGCATTCCTTCTCCTCGAATCGGGTGCTCCCATAGAGGGACACGAACTCTTACTACTTTTCGAAAGCCTGCCCCCGCGCAGGCGCAAGAACTACAGCCAAGACGATACTGTAGCCAAGCTAGCAGCACAGTTGATCGCGAAAGGCGCAGAACTTGACCTACAGAACAGTTCAAAAATGACGGCACTGGACATTGCCATTTCCAAAGGGGAAATTGGGGCTGCAAGCGTTTTGAAAAATGCAGGGGCTGCAAAGATGGGCTCAACTAGGACAACGGCGGAAACCCTTGACGTCCTGAACACCAACGACTGGCTGTATCAACTCAAAAGGATCAACGATTCCTACGTTGGATGCCAGGGAGAAAAGTACGACAGGTTTATGGCAGATTGGGATCGGCAGCATCCGAATGAGTCCATCCAGCAAAAAAACGCGAGGCTTGAAGCTTTGGTCATTAGCATGACCTTTGAGTCATTCATCATACCATTGGGCTATGCTGTCAAGCACTATTCCCAAGCCTACAGCTCCAAAGTTCTAGGGAGGCTTTCGGACGCATGGATGTATCAAAGTGAACTGGAATTAGGTGGCACAGTTTCGCTGATGTTGCCTGTTATCTACGAATTACTGAGACGAAGAAAACTCGAATATATCGATTTTGAGCGGGAAATGAACGTTGTAGCGGATCTCGTGTGCCTAGCATTGCACCCAAGGTGCGTCGATGTGTTCGGCGTGCTGGAGCTGCTGCTAACACGGCCGCCATTACTGGTGGAAAACGCGGGTTCTTTTCCCTACCACAATCCACTAATCCGCCTCTTTGGACCGGGATTCCATCCAGATTTGTGGAAGCTGAAGCCCGAAGAGACAAACCGAGGGCGCCTTCTTCACGAACTGCTAGATTATGGGATTAAAGCAAATACCGCCACTGGCTTGTCTGCTATCCAGAACGGATGCTTAACTAATGAACTCGAATTACTCATGGATCGTAATGAATTTGATCCGCGACGGCGTTACCGGTGGTCGCATACCGCGCTTCAGTATGCGGTCATCGGCGGAAATCGCGATCTAGTACGAGTTCTGCTGAATCGCAAGGTCAATGTCAACGGCCAACCGCGCTGGGGGGACAAGGACGAGGAGCAGCTCGGCCACTGCCTAGATTTGGTGCAGGACGCCAGCCGAACTACGCTCCAGTTCGCGGTGGAAAGGGGCGACTGGGAATGTATTGAACTTCTGGTCGAGGCCGGGGCGGATGTGAACGCACCAGCCGCGCGGCACGGTGGTGCCACTGCACTGCAGTTGGCCGCCGGCAAGGGGTACGTCGGTCTCGTGAAGTGGCTCATCGAAAAGCATGGCGCCGAGGTCACTGCACCTGGGGCCGATTCCGATGGGATTACCGCGTTGGAAGGGGCTGCCGCATTTGGCAGGCTCGATGTTGTTGGGCTTTTGCTCGAGAAGGGCGACTTCAGTGAGGGCGAGCGGAGGCGTCAGTACGTCCGAAGTGTTGGATACGCACGGAGATCGAAACGCCAAGCCCTGAGTTCTTATATGGAGCGCCAGAACGGATGGTCCAAGGAGGACGAAGAGTCGCTATCCCAAGAAGATCTGGTCGAATCGGTTGATTACTTCGATTTACCAACCAGGCCGGACAGGTTCGATGACTATTGTCGTGACGCCGGTTGTGTTGGCGAGAACGAAAGCGTCGACGAAATGATGGAGGAGCCGAGATGCTGTTATGGGAACAAGGACGGCATTTCTCCTATTTCGTCCTGTGATGAAGGCGCCTCGCCACAGGCGGCCTACCCTGAATCGCGTGGCAATACGGCGCTGGATCTCGGCGGGATGTACACTGAGTCCTTGCAAGCCCATGCCGACTCCGAAGCAAGATTCGGAAGTGAGAGGGTAGCCGTTACTGGGCAAGTGATTGGCGAGGGTCTTGAAGATGAGACCTTCGCCAATGAAAACCCTGCCACCATGTCATTTCACGAATGGATGGACTTTAATATCCAAGCTGATGCGACAATCCAGAACGAGGACAATCTATGGGACCTGATGGACTTCTCATGACACTAGGAAGTAGGACAATGACAATTCCGTGTTGACAATGGCGGAGGGGACATCTGTAATGGAATATATCCAATTGTACAATATTTTACCTATATACCCAATACCTTAGTCCAGTTATTCCAAGTGGTTTCCGCGACACAATTGGAAGCGGTCCGTTCATAGTGGTAAAGCCGGACGCATAATGTTTTATAGTAATAGGAATACGGGTGATGTTGCAGTGGCTTGGACAAAAGCCGACTGTCGCACGTCCCTGGGTTCCAAAGACAAGCTGTGGCGTACTTGGTAGAACGTGCCTTCATGGGTGGGTAGCTACATATAGACGGGGAATTGATAGCGAAGATAACGCTGCTAAGTTCGTCATTCTCTTAATGCCTAATAGTCTCATAAACACATAGCTGGATGCCAAACCGACCGTCCGGATAATATACAGCCATCCTGTCAATATGCCCCAGGTCATCATCATCACGACCATCCATCACAACTCACCCACCCTCTTCGCGACCGCCCCAGGCGCATCCGTCAACGGCACGTACCTTACCCCATACCCCCTCTTCTTCGTCACGTTCCCCTCTGCATCCTTATCGACCGTCCAGATATACTGGTCCCACCCGTCCTTGCCCCCGACAGGAATGAACATGCGCCCCGGCGACCTGAGCTGCCGCACCAGCTCCTCGTGCAGCTCCTCCGCCGCTGCGCCCACGTGGATCGCGTCCCAGCCGCCCGCCTCGTGCTCGCTTCCGTCCTGTGCACTGGCGTCACTCTGCGCCGCTACGGCGCCCGCGTGACCGCCGACAGGAGGCAAACCCTCGCGCGGACTCGGCTCAACCCACCCCCTTCCGCCCATCCCCGACACGGAACCGACACCGCCCACTCTCCAGCAGCGCCCGTCCCTCCGGACTCTTGGCCATATTGCGCTCGCCCAGCTCCTTGAGTGCCTCAATATGCTCAATTCCCACCACAACCCCATCCTCGCCCGCGAGCTCAGCGAAGACGTGAGTCAAGTACCCGCTCCCCGAGCCGATATCCAAGACGCGGCGAGGGCGCCTGCTCTCTCCTTGGGAAGATGATGCCGGCGCCACGTACTCCAGCAGGGCCTCGACGGCGTTGGCGTGCATGTGCGGGGCCGAGATAGTGGCGCTGTGGCCGATGGGCTGGGGGCTGTCTTCGTAGGGCGAGGCGGGCGCGTAGTGCGCCCGGTCCACGCGCAGGAAGGCGTCTTTCACGACCGGGGAGGTCAGTAGGCCGTTATTCCAGAGGTTCTCGACCAGGGCCTCGTTGGAGGAGCCGCTGCTGCGCCAGGCCATGGTTCTGGGTCTGGGTCGGGTGGTCGTAGAGTTTGTGGAGATGGATTTGTGGAGGAACTGCTGCTGGGTTGGAAGCAGGACCGAGGCGATCCGGCGCTGGTGGAAGGCCTGATGACAAGGGATGAAGAATAAGGTGTGGTAACAGCAACTGTGGCGGTAGTTGCTGTTGCGCAGGTATGCCCTGAGGCGGGGGATTAGTGGTGGCACTTTGACTGTTATTGGTGTTGGCCTTGATGGTTTCTTTCTTTACCCAACCGGGTGGCAAAATTCCCCAGCAACGGCGGGAATCTGTAAATAGCTACCAGGTTTGGCGTCCTAGGAAATGAGACGGATATGAGCAAATCTCCAAAAAACGTGGCAGACCCGGCCGTTGGATGGTGCTGTGCCTCGCGGCAACACTAGCGCATCGAAGCCAATAGAGGCGGATGCGGATGAGACAATGAGGGCGAATGATTCAGCTTCACAGGTGACTGAGGAGCAGGGTTTGAGATTGACAGAATTGAGGTGTAACTATCACGATGCGGGAAACTATGAATCAGGTCAGGTAGTAAGTCAGGCGATGCTTTCTATCTGGGGTTGACAGACAGACAGATGCAGTCGAAGTCTTGACATGCGTGGAGTGACGTGAGAGAGATGCAAGCGGGATAGTGGGGAGAGCATGCGGGAGGTGAATGTCACTACTCCATAGGTGCATAACTGTGGTGCCCACTGAAGGACCCTTTTGCCTTTTCCTAAAATACTCAAACTAGCAGAGAAGGTGTGGGGTAAGTGCCCGCCACTACATCGGCTTTGCAACGGGAGTAACGAGAGCGGTAGGCTTATGAGGATAGACGAAGGGCATTTGGATACGGAGAGGATACCAAGCAAAATTTCCTTGTTGCTGTGTGACATTGTGTAGCATATATCCGTAGAGACAAGAGCTTCTATATAGCTGGCTCCATTACCAACACCATAGGATAAGAATCTTGCCACAGAACCCCCCTGGACCGAGCCAACGCCTGTGCCATGTGTTGTAGTGTACTTGAATTCACGCCGTAATATTCCAACTCCGCCCTAAAGTAATTGTCGCTTTACACCACTCTCTCGGAAGGCTCGCCCGTCGCGATGATGGGGATAGGGAGACCGCGGTCTGGGCTTTGCAGGACCAACTGCTCGTGCCGCCTCGCCCTGATGTAGTCGCTGACCGCCCGGATCAGGATAAACCAGCCGACAATCATTAGGATGTACGCGATCCATTCGGAACTCGCAAGGTCGCTCAAGCTATTGCCTGACCCATTCTCACCCGTGCTGACAGCGTTGGGGTCGAAGTCGTGGCTGTTTGGGTCCGGGGGTTGCGCATATCCATCCTGAGGCGCTCCGCTCATCCCATCGCCACCTGGGGCGGCCCCCTTCATGTAGAAACCGTATTGAATCAGAATGATACCGAGACCCGCACGGGATCCATTCTTGGCGGCGTGTGTCGAATGCAGGAGATACGTGAGCAGGAAACCGACAAACTGGAAGGACATGGAGATCATGCCGTTCCAAATGAAGCTGAAGATGGACCCGACGGGCATTCCGTCTATGTAGACTTCGTCGGGCCCTCCAAGGCCGGGTGCCAGAATCGTCGTTTCCCAGTACGGGGAGCCGCATCAGCTGCCGCTTGTTCGTATGTCTAGTATTGAATGTCAGCTTGGTCTATTGATCGCAATATACCTTGGACCTGAAGTGATTGTAAACATACCGGAGGTTGCTCCTCTACCACCTTCTCGCCTCGCTCCGGCCTCGCCATCATGTTGGAAAAGACGCCATCCGATTGAATGCCGGCGCCATATGTCATGCCCGGTACGTGTGTCGCGTTACTGGCAGCAGCGGGCGTGGGCCACTGCGTCGGCTGTCGGGGAGGCAGCGAAGGGGCGGCGGCACGTGTTTGAGACGAGGGGGCCGAGTTACCGGCATCTACGGGAAAAGAGTTGCCGCGCACCAGCCGTTGCCTGTCGTCGGGTTCATCATCGTCGCTGTCGTCGTCATCGTTGTCGAAGGCATCTGCCAAGGTGGGATCGACGCCCTGCCTCCTCCTCTCCAGCGACGAGGCTCTGGAGTGGAATGAGGGCGGAGGGGAGTGTGTTCGTTCCGACTGCCGTATTAACGGGTTCGACGCTTGCTGGGTGGGAGTCTCGAACTCATCATGATCGTCTTGGTCATGATCCTGATCTTGGGTGTTTATCTGTCATTGAATAAATGTGTCAGTTTGGATGAATATGCATGGGTAGTAAATAAATGAGCGAGTCGTGGTGACAGATCCAGATGCGACACAGTGGGGGAGTCAAGGGAGACCACCCGAGGGAGAGAAACCTACCCGTGCATACCGTCCGGTCATCTTGAAGGAACCGAAGGCGAAATGAGAATGATATTAACAACAAGAAAAAGGAAGCCGTGGTCTCGTATTGGCGATGGTGGATGTGGTGGTTTGAAATGGGAGGAATGGACAACGGGCGTTGTCGGTTGCTGTGGTACGATGGGTGGTAGCGTGGAGTGGCAATAGAAAAGGGCGAGTAAGTCGACCGAATGCGATGGACGTTTGGGTTAGGTCGTGTGGTCAGCGGAGACGGACCCTTTAGGTTTCTGAAAGCCGCGGAGGGAGAGGTAACTAAGTGAGGCGGGCTGTGGTCGAGGACAATCAATCAAGGTCGATCAACAAATAAAAAGAATAGGAGAGTCAATAGTCACAAAAGACGAAGAGGAAAAAAAGAGAGTCGGCGCCAATCAATCAATCAATCAATCAATCAATCAATCACGCAAGGATGGTTCAGGGGAGGGATTGATGCTGATGGAAAGATATGAAATAGATAGATGAAGAAGGATGGGAGAGAGAGTGCATGGAGTTTAGGCAGAGTGTAGGGAAAGATAGTGCTGCAGTGCGAGTGCGACGGGCAGATGCCATGCCATGCCGTATTCTTCTCATCTGGCCATCCCAGGAGCCCCCATGCTCCATGTTATGCCCATGCGACAGTCTTGATGTGAGGGAACTCAGGCTGTCGGTCGGGATACGCGGCACTGTTGCTTAGCGCTAACATCGTTTTGGGGCGGCCCCTCAGCCCCTAGAAATGCGCAAACTCCCGGGTGTCAAGCTGAGTCTTGGCAGTCCCCTCTTCCTTTCCCCCAAAACCACATCCCCTAACAAATGGCTGCCTGCTCTGTGCTGGATACAATTGAGAGCCCAATTGTCCCACCACCAAAACCACACCAACTGGCATAAGTCCGACGCCTCAGGGTGCTCTTCCAGGCCCATCTGGACTTTTAGCCTTGTTTCGGAGCCCGCATTCCACCGATCCCCGTGACGCATGCAAATGTCAGGATCATCAATTTTTGGAATAGAGAGCTCTAAGCTGTAAGCGACGAATATTGCATTTGTGGAATTGGGCGCGCGACTCTACAATCCCACTCGTGACCACCCTCTGCCGGCTTCAAGACATGTGACCAATTGACAACTGCCATTATTGACAGAAAAATTCCTATCATGGCCAAATCAGCAGTGGTAAGCTCTTTCCCCTCTTGATCCTTTCTCGGCAAGGCCGTCCGGGCTTTGACTTACACAACTTTTGCAGAGCGCGCGAAACCACATCCTCCGAGCCCTCGGCAAGTGGCCACAGGACGTCATCCGGCCCCAGGTCCAATTCCAGGACGTCCTGCGCAAGCGATTCGAGAGCAAGTCGACGAGCGGATTGTCAGACCAGGAGGAACTGAAACAGGCGAATGCACTGTACTCGTTACTGGACAACCGGTACAAGAAGAAGGTGAGCTCCACCCCTCCTCTTGCGCAAGCGCATGCATATCGCAAGAACTCTGCAAGACAGAATAACGAAATAATGACTTCGCATCGTTAGTACCCTATTACTGGCACACTCCTGCAACCGAAGAGCAACCCGACCTACTTCACCGATCTCGTAAAGGAGCTGCAAGAAGCGCCGAACAGGTCTTGGTTAGACCGGTTTATCCTCCGGATCAAGGGAGTGGTGCGACTCAAGTAAATGCGATACGACTCCATGTACCAACATTTGTATGATATCCCAACACGACGACACGCCACGACATAGAACAAGAATAGAGGACGAAAATAAAGGTCTGCCCTTTGTGGCTGTATAATTTTGTATTCGAAAGCATGGAACTTTTGTAATCTTGTACATATGACTCCATAACGCCTTTTGTCGTATGCCGCTCCTCCCTGGGTATTCATGAATCTATACAAACACCCCACGGCCCATACATACACTCTTGTCTCGTTACCTGTGACGTTGATAGAATTTTTTTACAAGTACTTCTCCTCGGGGTCCAGCTTGCCCATGAGCTCCATGCTCTTCTCGTACATGGTGAAGACGATGCCGCCGCTCATGACCAGCCTGGCCAGGCGCGGCACAGCTCCGCTCCAGAAGGTGAAGATGCCCTCCTGCTTGAAGATCATGCTGGCGCAACGGAAACTGTTGCCGTAGTCCTTCTTGGCCTCGATGCTCTGCATGCGCGTCTTGATGGTGTCGAGCGGCTGCGTAGCATAGACCGTAATCACACCCGCAATACCACCAATCCCGAACGTAGCCAGAGTGCCTAGCTTCTCCCCCGGTGCCGTGTATGACTCGGCCAGCTGTTTGAGCGAAGTATAAGACCCAAACCGCACCGCCGAGTTGGCGCTCTGCCGGGCCGCCGTGGGGACGAGACCCTGGAAGAAACCTCGGATCCCACGCTCACGGAAGATGATGGGGATAGCGTCGAGGAAGCCCCGCATGCGCGGCACCGCCCGCTTGCGGTCATCGATCAGCGTCGTCTTGATGGACTCGGTCGGCGTCACGGCGAAGAGGGACTCGGTCACGCCCGCACCGAAGCCGGCGATGACGTTGCGCGGGCCCGAGACCTTGCCGTTCTCGTCGGCGAGGAGGCGCTTGTAGTGCTCGAAGGATGCGAAGCCTAGATGGTTGCCATTAGCAGCCATTCTGCAGTTGCAGAGGTACGCAGGTATGGTATGGCATGGGCAGAGGTCTTACGGATGGCGGCCTTGGCGGAGTTGCCGATGATGAGCGTCGTGCAGCCGGCATACCACTGCTTGCCAAACGGCGGCCACGGCAGCTTCTTGCCCTCGGCGAGCTTGCGGTTCAGTTGCGATCGTGTCTTGGCGACTGTCGGTGTTCGTGTTGTTAATAAAGGCGGGACTCGGTATGTCTCGCGGAATGACGACTCGACTTACACTCGGCTGGGTATGTGATAGCTATTCCAACAAGCGACTTGTCAGCTTCCCCTCTACAGCTTGCAGCTTACGCAAGAGTCTGGGACTCACAAATCTCTACAGCTCCAGCAAGAGCTCCGGCCAGGATAGACCTTTGTGCACTGGGCTTCTTGGGCTTGGTGCCCATATCGGGTTGCGCTGCAGCGGTCGCCATGATGTCGTTCGTTCGTGGACTAGTGTCGCAAACCAAGAAACAGGCAAGGCGAAGTCTAGGATCGAGACAAGACAAAGGCACACGAGCGACGGCAAGGGATCAATCGGCGCTACCTAAGCAGTCGTGACTGGACTTGCGATGTCGAAACCTACGTCTTTGGGGTTGCGGGCTTGAAGTTTCATTGAAGCTGATTTTGCTACTCCGATCCAGTGCCGAGCTCGAAATTCTAGCTACCCACCGGACCGTCAAAAAAGTGGTGGGGGTTTTCAAACTGCCCGTCTTGCCCATCTTGCCATCTTCGAGATTCAGTGCCCCTGTATCGATCATGTCACGCCATCCACTAAATTCTACTTGACCGATCTTCAAAAGTCCCATCATCATGCGAAGAAGCAATACGCACAAAAAGCAATCGTATTCGCGAACGTCACTCCAGCTTACCTAGTCTATACGCACACATCTTGAGCCTCGCTCTCTTTTCTATTAATACTTGCGAAAGACCCCTCGGAGCTACGTCATCTTAGCAGGGCAGGACAATGGGCGCATGAACCTCGACATCAGCATTGAATGGAGCTGCTGACCAAAACTCTTGTGCTTCAGACTCCTCATGCGCCCAATAGTAATGTCGACGGCTGCATCCGTATCTGCGTTTGATACGAAAGCCAAAAGCCTTGTGTTGAATTTGGTAACTGATTTTCGCGGCTATGGCCAAGCCGAACACGCATTCGTCCATGTTTGCTGGATGACTCTTTTTGTTGCTGTTGTCCTTCGGCTGTGTTATCCATTAGCTTAGGTCCAGCCCCCTACTTAGAAATAACCAAACAAACCCGTCACATCGCTATTTTCCTGTTTCACGTCCGAACCTCACTGCTGGTTCGTCCATAGCTGCCCGACTGCGCTCCAGGACCCAGCTTGCTTCTTTTTGAAGAAAACGAGTTCAGACCGGGTTAGAGAAGCAGAAAGGCCTGTGCGAGCAGCAGTACTGCTCGCGATCTGGCCTGGTCTTTTAAAAACAAACCCAACACAGCCCCATCGCTGACGCAGTGTCTTGCTCGCGTGGACATCGCGAACATTGGGACACACTTGAACAGCCGCGAGAACCGTCCGTGACAAGAGATTGGCGGGTAGACGGATAGGTGATCGGCAGTTTGACGTGTCATTACTAACGGACAAGCCTTTCATCATTCCATTTTCTCTTACGGTTCTTCTTGCCCTGCAGCAGAGGAGAGAAAGTTACTTCTTGGGTATTTTTAAACGCCTGACAACCCCCCTCCGTTCCGTCTCTGGGCGGAGGCCTGCATTTCGTTGGCTTACCGTTGCTGCCCGCCACAAAACGCAGGGCCGCTTTTGCCAAGCAATTCGAATGCAAGGAACCCGATGTTATGCTTTGCCAGCTCCCGACGTCGCCTCACACATCGCAACTGAACCACGTATCTGAATGGTGGCGTAGGCTCTCTCCTTTCTTTTGAAATATTGTTGTCGCATTCAAGAAGCGAGAAAGAGCCAACATTTTCATTTCTTCGCTCGACCTGCTCGACACCTTTTCTATTTTCTCCTCACTCCCAGCCCACTCACTTTCTTCGGGTATTTGATTGCAACCAGAACAAGCCATGGCGGCTGATCATGTCGAGGCTCGCTCCTTGACTGCTCTCAATGCCCTCGCTGCCAACCCGCCACAGTATCCAGTGAAACCTAACGAGACCAGGCAAGAACCGCTCACTCTCTACATTTCAAGAGTGCCCGGCACCAGAGGTATGGCCGACCCCATCACTGCCAGAAATGAAGTCGCATGTGAATTCCCAAAGCTGACACTTCCATTCAGATATCATCCTCTCAACAGCCAGGCCGCAGCTTAAAAATGTCTCGGTCACAGATGTAGCCAACTCCTTGTACTATGTTCACTACAACACCCCAGAGGATGAGCAGTTAGCTGCAGCCGCTGCCGCCGAGGCCGCTGCTACTGGCGGGGAAGCGAGGAAAAGCATGGACAGTCTGTCGAGCACAAACATGATTCCGCGAAAGCCAGTGCGGACAACTGCGCAAGACACGCCTCAGCTTCAAGCCTTATCCGACGCGCCGATTCGGGAGATGCCGGAGCCCATCACCCCGGGTTTGACTCCGACCACAAATGGCAATGGAATCCAAGGCGAACGGCACCCCCCACTTTCAGGAGCACTTGTCCGGTTCGACGCCAGGTGGACCAGGAGATCAACAGGCACCGTTGCAACGGCATCGGCCGGGATCTATCCAGCGGAAGCCGGTTATGTCACAACAATCTCAGATCCCTAAGAACGGAGATAGTCAACCACCACCCCAACCAGTTATGCCACAACCTCAGGTTCCACAGACTGGGGACGATCAGCCACCACCGCCACCACCCCATATGTCCCTACCTCCCCGCCCGGACGAGATCGACAGTCTACCACTCGAATATCAAGACTGGCGACCAGATCTGCCACCGAGACCTAGTGCCACTGGCCATCCCGGGCATCATCCAGATGCATTTGCCGGCTTAGCACCTTCTCCTCCATCAAACAGTCGCTCGCCCTCGCCCGGCAAGCGCAAACCCTTTACTCCTTTCTCGCTGACGATCATCCGCCGCGACCCAAGCAGCGGCCAGCAATGGAACATCGGGCAGGTAGCTTCTTTCCAGCTGGAGCACCCGGAGATGTTTGTCGAGGAAAAGCACATGCCATCCCCCTCGATTAATATCCACCTCGAAACAGCAGGCTACAATAAATTCCGCGGGATGCCCATGTCGCTCGCGGGCTTTGATATCGAGGCTCTTAGAGGGAGTCTCGATGTCATGCGCCCTATGTCTGCATCCAGCCGATCGGTACTGGCACCGGTACCCAGCGCCAACACCAACCACATCAGCAACCACAGCGCGGAGCCCCCGACCGCCTCCAAAGCAGCATACAACGGATTCGAACGACAGGTGAAGATGATGTATGTCCCCTCCTGGACGTCCAACATCCGCAACGCATTCCGCCGCCTCGAGTCCAAGGAAGGAAAGGATGGCGGTGAGCTGTCTACTTCTCCAAACAAGAAGTTCGGTCATAGCCGTGATACTAGCGCAGCATCCATGTTTGGCCACAGTCGCGACACCAGTGCGGCATCCATGGGATCGTTCAATGGCGATTTCGACGGCGGCGAAGCACCCATCATCACGCTACCGGGCCATGGGCTCAAGCCGCGGGGCTACATGTTCATGAGCCCGTGGGACGGGCGGTGCGAGTTCCGGACCGCCAGCGGCGGGCGAAGCCTACAATGTCGTCATATCCTGCCGGGTACGGGCGGTGCTTATAATCCGCTGGTGGACGGCAGCGGTGGTGGTGACGACGGCGCCCTCTCGCCGAATGGCGGCCGGAGCCGGAAGTCGAGCGTGGCGCGATCCAACATCCAGGACATCTCGGAGCTCCGGTTCAACCTGCCGTCGGCCGAGCTATTCAGTGGCAGCAAGTCGCCCACGCCGGAACAGCAGCAGGCCGGAGGGATGCAGCAACATCAAACCCAACACCTGCACGAGGGCCGCGAGCGGATGCGCGACCGGATCCTCAACGGAATGACGAACAAGACGGAGGACGACCTCGACGACTACGAGTACGAGACGGGCGGCTACGACATGACGCTCGGCAAGGAGAAGGCCGGTGGGGGTAATCGGGGCAAGCGCGCCAAGATGGGCAAGTTGATTGTGTGCGAGGATGGGTTGAAGATGCTGGATCTGGTGGTGGCGGCCAATGTGGGGATTTGGTGGTGTGTTTGGGAGCGGAAGAATGATTGAGTGAACCAGTGGATCGACGCCCACGTCTGGCGGGCGCGACGATTGTACGGCAATTTTTAAAACTGTTAAGAACGAACGTCTTGAGGTTTTCATGTGTTTGATACCATTTGCTTACTGTTGAGGGGTGGGTTGCATAGCGGTGTTTGGAAAATCAGGGGTACTTGTCAAGATCGAAAGAGTATGGAGTTTGTTTGAATGTTTTGTAATTAGATGTTGCACGGAAGATGCGATTATTTACATCCCTTACTTTATAACTTGCGACTCACAGTTCGTCGTGTATGATTTTTGACATTGACCTTTTGCCCTTCCTTCATGATCTGCATGCTAACGACATTGCGCCAAATTTAGGCCCCGAAATCTGGCCGGAGGCCCTGGGCAAAGTGTCGGAGTAAGATCGCTTCTTGTGTTACGACCTCATCTCACCTACCCCAACTTCTCAAATGAAAGTGACTTGGAAACCATCCGCAGAAACGACACTACCTGCCCAAAAGGTCAATCAGAACCATTGAAGAGATGTAGGAAACCCATTCATTTGAAAGATGGAGATGGCGACGACATCAGCCATGGGATTTCTCGGATCCTCGTGTCCATGGGGAGCCCGGCTGCCGACAGACGCTACCTAGTAGTAGCCACGCAATGAGGACGCTTTGGGGGCCAGGCACACATACCCCCGATGCTATCTGCAGCGCGATAAGAAAGGAGCAGTATGCAATGCGACGCGGCGCAAAGCAGTCACTCCTTAATAGAGAATAAAGTGCTAATCTATGAAGATCAGATCCCATCGCGGCACACTGCCACCATCCTTTACAGGCCAGCTCTTTATCGGTCGGAGAGATCCACCGCATCGGAGTCGCGTAGACTACTCCTGCATCGACCAAATCCACCCACGAATCATGGAAGGCGGTTCATTTATCTCTTGCGTCCAAGATATGCGCGACAGGCGAGAGGATGGCTTGGTTCCCTGCACATTCTAGGGAAAAGCAGGGAAACCAGCGGCAGTTGCTGAATACCTACATATGTCTTGGATGGTCTCATGGGTGCTCGCGGGGGTGTGGAGTGACGAACCTATATGCCAAGCCTGGGACCAATAACGGCCTACCAAATCCGAGCAAATCAAGCCACGACCGCGTGCCGATCCCCTTGGACGCCAAGCCGAGCCTACCCTCGAATGCGGACGGGCTCCGACGCCGAGACGGGAATGGATCCAGGGCCGTCGATGCAGAAAGGAAACCACCGCACTTGGAATGCACCCTCGTCTCCTCCCCCCGCACTTTTATCGGTCGGTCGTCGTCCCCTCTCGCTCTCTTTAGGTGCTGGGATCAGCGATGCCATGGCATAGGGGGCCAGGGGCGGCAGAACAGCAAGCTACGGCCGGATTAGACGGTCGAGTATTTTCCAGGAATCGACGGCAGGCGCCCTCGCGACTGCGCCGGATGCCACGCTATGCGGGTCTTGCCTTCCTGGAATGGAATGTGACATGCGTCATCAGATACGGCAGGCACGATTAGGAACTTGAGACACCCATTTCATTAAAGACATATAGGTAGGCACTTCCACGCAATCTCAAGCGAGACAGCCGCCTGAGTCTTCTTCATCGTCCTCTCCAACAAAAGCTCAAGATCATTGGCGCCCCGACGGATCTCGCCAGTTCACGACGACAATGCATACACTCAGCTTCACCGCGGTCTCTGCGACCATCCTCGCCAGCTTGGGTGAGTGGCGTCAATCAATGACACAGTTGGAAAGTGCTACATCTAACCATTGATGCCTTTTATTTAGTCCATGGCCAGTCGGTCTGCTCAGGTGTGGCCGCGGCCAAGTACCCCTACAAGCTCGCCGAGGGCTGGTCCGCCGTCAAAGTCGCCGACGGACTGGAGTCCCCGCGACATATGGCAATTGACAAGGAGGGCCGCCTCCTCGTCGCGGAGCAGGGCAAGGGCCTCAGCCAGCACACCATCGACGCCGCCACCGGCTGCGTCACGGCCAGCAAGGCGCTCGTGGACGACAACCAGCTCAACCACGGCATCTACTTCAGCCCCGACGGCCTCACGCTATACGCGAGCACCTCATTCAACGTCTACCGCTGGGCCTACGACCCGGCCACCGGCGCTATCGACGCGGACACCAAGACCACGCTCGTTACCAACATGTCGACCAGCGGCCACACCACCAGGACCCTGATCATCCCGCCCAGCAAGCCGAACCTGCTCGTCGTTTCCGTGGGTTCGGACGGCAACTTCGACATGGCCTCTGTAGACCCCGCGGTAGGCAGAGCCATTGTCAAGGTGTTCGACATCAGCACTGTCCCCGAAGGTGGATACATCTACGCCGATGACGGCTGGGCTGCCGGCCACGGTCTGCGCAATGAAGTCGGACTGGCCTTTGATGCGAATGAGAGGTACTTACTCCCTGCCGTTAGGCGATCCATGCATTGCACCTTGCTAATCTATGACATAGACTATGGGGTGTAGAGAACAGCGGTGACGACCTGGAGCGCGTCATCAACGGCACCTCTACGGACATCCACAAGGACAACCCGGCCGAAAAGCTCAACTACCTCGGCGACGTCTCCATCCCCAACACGCAGTGGTACGGGTACCCCACCTGCTGGACCGTGGGCGGGCCGGACGAGATTAAGGACAAGTCGTTCCAGATCGGCGACCAGCTCATCCAGGCACCCAACAGCACCTTCGACGACAGCCACTGCGCCGAGCTGGTCAAACCGCCCTCCATGACGTTCGAAAGCCACCAGGCCCCGCTTGACAGCAAGTTCGACGCCAAGTCCGAGAACCTCTACGTCGCTCTGCACGGCAGCTGGAACCGCGACCCGCCCCAGGGCTACAAGCTCGTTGTCGTGCCCTTCACGACCCAGGAGGACGGCTCGTACCGCCCCGTCGCGGACCGCTCCACCAAGCGCGGCTATACTGATGTCCTGTACCCCGAGAGCGAGGCCGCGTGCTCGTCGTCGACTTGCACCCGACCCTGCGGTCTGGTCTGGGATGCAGCTGGGCGGCTCTACATGACGAGTGATACTTCGGGCGAGATCTTCTTGCTGAGCAATGCCTAGGAGAGAAGAGAGATAAGAGTCGTATTAACGTGGTTACTGCCGTTATTAGTGTTTCTCATTATTATGAACTTAATGTGCAACTTGTGAGATTGATCATCCTACGCTCACCCAACGCTAAAATTCCATCTTTAATCGTCCTGCAATATCTGTATCGCAACATGGGTTAACGGACAAGGGGACGGCGAGTCAGGATGGGACGAGTTGGTGTATTCCCGGGAAAGTAATGAATGTAAATATCTATGAAACTAAGGAATGAAATGAAACGCCCTATGAATACCCAACATGCATGTACCGTCTTGGCATTATCGAGTGCGACCTGCCAACCTCTACTCTATCAACCCGCCCGCTGGTAAGCACGGTCGCGGGTGATACCAATCAGCTCAGCCCTAGTTGACGACGTAGAAGGTGAAGTGGAGGCAGTTGTTCTTGCTGGCGATGTCGGGCACGCCGGTGCCGCCCTTGATGTAGGCCTTGCCGTGGCCGAGGACCTTGTACTCGTAGTCGACGGCGGCCTGGTTGCCGCCGGGGTGAATCCAGTTGCCCTCGGTGCTGGCGAGGACCTTCTCGCCGCTCTTGGGCTTCTTGTCGAGCGCGGCGGCGGGGGCGCCCTTGACGATGTCCTGCGTGAAGCCGTTGGAGACGTTGGTGCCGTCGGTCGAGGCCACGGTGGCGGCGCCGTCGCAGCCCTGCTGGAGCGAGATGTCGCCGTGCGCCTTGCCGTCGTTGGCGGCCTTGACTTGGAACTCGCCCCAGGTGGCGGGGATCTCGTTGCCGCGCTGGACGCGGCCTTTGAATTCGAGTTTCAGGGGCACGAAGACGGTGGCGTTGGGGCCGACTTCGACGTCCTTGAGGGGGTGGTCGAAGTTGGCGCCGGCTTCGCCGTTGCCGTTCCAGTAGTTGTCGTAGAAGTAGTAGCGGTGCTTCTTGGCGGACTTGTTGGTGAGCTGGATGCCGGGGCCGAGGGCGGCCGCGGCGGCGCTGAAGGTCTGCTCTTCCTCGGCGGCGGGAGCGGCCTCGGTTTCTTCTTTGGGTGCTTCTACGGCTCTGGATTGAATAAGAGGGGCCTGGGCATCGTTGTTGTCCTCTCCGACGCTGGCGGCGGCGAAGCCCTGGGCTTGGAGGGTCTGGCCGGTGAAGGGCTTGCTTGGGTCGGGGGCGGCGTTGTTGTCCTGGGATGGGGTTTAGCTACCGGAGCGAAAGGAAAAAGAGGGAAGTGTGAATTGGAATGTGATGACTTACGCTGTAGACGATCAGGATGTCCTTGCTTCCCTTGCCGGCGCTGCTCTGCTTGTCGTCTTCGGGGTTTCCCTTGCCACCGGCCCTGAGAGTTAAGCAAAGTCAGTCATACAGTTTTGGTAACTAGGGAGGTATTATAGGACTCTGGACATATGGAGTGTGACTTACCAGGAGCCGACACCGATGTAAGTGCGCCCATTAGCGAAAGTGCGAACGAACTGCTCCAGGGGCTGGAACTCCTTGGGCGCACCGATGCGCTTGACGTTGCCCTTGCCGTCGAGGGTGACGTGGCCCTTGAGCTGGTCGCGCTTCTGCTGGGAGAGGGCGTGCCAGGCCTTGTTGCAGGCCTGCATGAAGGTCTCGTGGCCCTTGAACTTTCCCGGCGGGTCGCCGACCTGCTGGCACGTCATGTTGCCGCCCGCGCCGACGATGTTGCTGATGTCGATGGTGTCGTTGCCATTCCAGCCGGCCTTGGTGATCTCGCACTGCTCGCCGATGACGCCGTCGTGCACGGCGATGATGGCGCCCGAGGTGCCGTCTTTGGCTTCGATGTTGGCTCTGTGGGTGACGAGTTAGCAGGAAGTACCAAAATGGTTCCCTCACTACAAGAAGTGACGCGTAAAAACTATGGTTAGGGTGAATAGGGGCTGGTTTCGGAGTCACTCACTGGCTGTTGGCAGCGATCGTCAAGTCCTTGTTGCCATTGTACCCATGGCACTGGAAGGTCTGGGCGTGGCCCGACCTGTTCTTGATTCTGAGGTAGTGAACAGCCATATTGAATAGGGTTTCTTGTTTCTGTTATAATTGAGTGTGTTATGGTGATATTGATGCTTGTGTGTTTGTGTGTTTTCAAGGTCGATTCGAATAGTTGCATCCAGGCACCCCTTTATACGCCTTGGCCCTTGGCCCTGTGCTTCGCCTCGTAGTTCATGCGTGTCATCTTCGCTTCGAAGGATCTGGGACAATTACCCCCTGGCACCGAACTCAATTCCAATAGTTTCTCCTCTTCATCGACTGGCGGTGGCTTGGCTGCTCATGTGATTCATACCGTATCGTCATGAGTTCGATATTGAGGCAGCGACTATGTCACTTTGTCATAGTCGGCGTTGTTGCCTTCCAAAGGAATACGCCATGAGAGACCGCGTGAACTGTCCTAGAAGCAATATCAAGTAAGCCCAAAAGATGATATACGACCATCTTACCAAGAGCGGCTTTCGCAGGAGGGAGGGCGGAAAGTGGCGGCGTACACCGAGCAGGCTCAGGTGGGCAGGTGGTTGGGGGTGAAATCCTTACAAAAGCCTCTTGTTGCCCGATTGGGGAGTCTACCGTACGTTGTGGCCTCAGATACGCCGAATTGGCGGCGGCGACAGCGGCGGGCGGAGCTGGCTGCTGCTGGCTGCTGCTGCTGCGCTACGTGACAGCCGCGATTACGTCAGTCACAGCGGACGGTCACTTGAGCTGGGATATTACCCCTGGGGTTACATGTCACGTCAGCCTATGAGCGAAGGAGGATCCGGGCCCCTGGAATGGTAGGGCTGATGATCTGCTTTAGCGCGTCCAGGGGTGGCCAAGCCACTCGACAGTCATTTGTGATCGATCTTGTTGACGAGGCTCTACATGCTGATGGCAGGATATAAATTCAAGCATTTCCTGTGGCAATGGAAGATGAAATAAATCAACACAAAACACATCAATTGCGATCTCTTCATCGATATCTCATCACATTATCATTCATCTGCGAAATCTTTAAACACTTACCTCCATTACCCCTATTTTACTTAACCCCCTGAACCCTCGTCAAAATGGTTATCAAGAAGCGCCAAATTCTCTGGGACTGGACCAACACCTCCGGCAACCCGCCCATCCCCGGTAAGCTGGACCAGGTCGGCTTCGGCGCCAACAGCCCGGTGACAGCCGTGGTCAACTGGAACGCCTGGGTGCCCCCGGAGCTCAAGGGCCGCGCCGCCTTCCACCCCATGGTCCGCGAGCTGTCCAGCACCTCGGGCAACGACTGGAGCATCATCCAGAACAACAACTTCAACGTGATCCTGTTCTTCAACGAGCCCGAGCGTCATGGCATCACCCCGGAGAAGGCCAGGGATATCTGGATGAACCAGATGATCCCTCTCCGGAAGAACAAGGGGAGAAAGCTCGGGTCCCCGGCCGTTGCCTCTGTAAGTACACACAAACACATTGTCACAAGTTCTTCGGGTTACTAACACATCTCGAACAGGACGACAATGGCCGCAAGTGGATCGAGAAGTTCATGTCGCTTATCCCCAACGACAAGCCCGACTACCTCTGCCTCCACTACTACTCGACCAACGCCGACGAGGCCATCAAGTACATCACCAACATGCACAACAAGTGGAACAAGATCCCCGTCGTAAGTAAAGAAGAATACATTCACCAAGCCATATTTGCTGACACTGACTTACCCCCGTCCAGATGGTCACCGAAATCGCCTGCATCGACCGCAACTACCAGAACGTCCTCAAGTTCACCGCCAAGGTCTGCAACTGGATGGACCAGACCAGCTGGATCGCCGAGTACGGCCTGTTCGACTTCCAGCGCACCGTCGCCGACGACTTCGTCAGCCCCGCCGCGCAGCTCATGGACGCCAACGGCAACTTCACCGAGCTCGGCAAGAAGTACTGCCACGAGCAGCCGATGAAGGGGACCGGCGGCAAAGCCCTCATGGCCGAGTCGGTCTCCGAAGATGGAGAGGGGGCGGTCGGCGTGCAGTCCCTTGCCGCCGACGGCGTCGAAGCCGACGGTGAGCTTATCGAGCCCCTCTCTCACGAGGAAGGCGAGGCGCCGGAGAACGGCACAGAGGAGGAGGAGCCCTCTATGGGCATCATGGCGGCGATCTCGCAAGATGCCCAGAAGGCCCTCAACCTTCACAACAACAAGCGCAAGGGTAAGGGTCTCAAGGCCCTTGCCTGGGACGACAAGCTGGCCGCCAACGCCACCGCGTACGCAAAGGTGTTGGCCCAGAAGGGCAAGATGGAGCACTCGCCGGGTGACCAGCGCCCCGGCCAGGGCGAGAACCTCGCTGCGTAAGTAGCAGTTTGAAACCCGTCCCACTTTCCCCTCTATCTTGAACCAAACGTAGGTGTAGCAAAAGGAACGATGGCTGATATGGATCCTTCACATATAGTGGCAGCGGTAACTTGAACCTCGAGAGCTCGGCCAAGCTGTGGCTGGACGAGGAGAAGAACTACCATGGCGAAGTCATCCCGCAGGGCAACTTTGGTTCCTATGGCCACTACAGTAAGCATGAATACCTCAAGCCCCTTGTAGTATAATGCCACATGCTAACATTGCTGTTCCCTCACCACCAGCCCAGTGTATGTGGAAGTCCACCACCAAGGTCGGAATGGGCTCGGCCAAGGGCTCCAACGGTCAGACCTACGTCGTCGGCCGCTACTCTCCCCAGGGAAACATCGTCGGCCAGAAGCCTTACTAAGGTCGATCGGCTTTAGGTAGCAGTGCCGGAACTTGGATATTGACTTGGGTCTTGGATTTCATACCGCACTTTCTTTACTTAAATAGCTTCTCTCCCGGAAAGCAACTCTCCTTTAGTTTCATCAAATATCATGCTATATATCTCCGCTCTCACATAGTCTGTTAGACAACCGTGGACACTATGAGATTTGCGAAGATCATGTTAAACGGTCAGTAGTCTACAACACTAAATGGTTGCGGCTTTGCCTTGTTCTTCCTAAGCCAGACCGCAATGTAGCGCGCGACCTTGGTAGCGAGTCGCCTTGTCACAGTGAAATCGGTAAATACTTTGTTTATTTCACTGATGAACGATTAATCTCTAAGTTTAATAGAAACTCTGTAGATTACCCCTTAAGCTATTATTCCTGAGCAATGAAGTACATAGTGAGAAGAGAAAGTGACAGCGAACAAAAGCACAGGTGCCAACAACTCCGACTTGTTTAGTAGTAGGGGCAACGCTATCAGTGAATGCTCAGTTTGTCGCCAACTGGCCGTCAGGCCTGTTGAACCACGCTCCGTACTGGTAAGCAGCGTCGATTCTATTGCAGCTAAAGTCGCCCTGGCTGTTCCAGGTACCCGTGAAGGATTGGCCATTGGTGGGGCGGTTCGGGTAGGCGCCGAGGTAGCAGTTGACGCCCCAGGCCGGGTTGATGGGATCGGGATAGTTGACGTAGATCTCGCCGCAGTTCGCACGGGCGAGGCACGCGGCCGCGCACTGCTGGAAGCCGTACTCGAACGAGGCCGGCTGGGTCCCGTCGGTCACGGGCACGCTGCTGGGCTGGACGATGACTTGTTGGGGGAAGCAGTAGGTGTCGTAGGACGTGACGTAGGAGAAGGTGACGGGGCCGACCACCGTGGTCGTGGACGCGGGGGCGCTGGGGTCGGCGACGGTCACGGTCGCGACCGTCTGGGTCGCAGTGGTCGTGGCGGCGCCCGTCGAGGTGGCGACGGTAGTCAGGCCCGGGGCCGTGGTAGTGGCCGCGACGGTCTCGGTGCCGGTCGTGATGGTCTGGGACGCGGTCGCGACCGTCGCGGTCACGGTGACGGTCTCCGTCGCGGTCGGGGCGGCGCCTGTGAGGCAGCTGCACGCCGCGGCGATGACATCGTCGGCGAAACCGCTGAGTGCTGTTTCCCGAAGTTAAAAAACGAAGACTGGCTGACTTTGTCGATGATGATGCGATGAGGAAGGGGGAGGGATGCGAATGTAAATGTGCTTACCGTCGGCTGGGTAACTTGTGGCGGTGCTGGTCGGGGCCGAGCTGGTCGACGAGGCCGAGTTGCTCGGCTTCGGCTTGACAACGCACTTGTCGCCTCGCTTCTTCTTCTTCCTTGTCGGCCCTCCCTGGGGACCACCAGCGGAACCACCAGGGGGACCACCAGGGGTCCGTCCGATGACCGTCGTCGTCACTACACCTGTCGTATAGGCGGTGGAAGTTGCGGGAGCGGTGGTGGTCGCGGTCTCGCTGTTTTGGAAGTTAGCAAATGGCATGCATCATAATAACGATAGTGTATGGTGCGCCATAGTTTTTGCTGCTAGACTGGGGAGAAACGCACGTGATGGTTTCGGTCGAGATGTCCGTGGGCCCGTCGACGACGGTGGTCTCGGTCGTCTGCGCGGCCGTCTTGGCTGTCACCGTGGCCGTCTCCTGTACCGTCGTCGTGCCCTGGGCCGTCTGCGTCTGGACCGGGGCGAGCCGGCTGCAGACGGAGGCGGCGGCGGCGTCACCGAGCGACCGCAGCACTGGCAGCGCTGGGATGTCGTCGCATAGCTGCTGCGGGCTCAGTGGCGGGGACGAGGTGATGAGGCGGGTAGACGGGAGCGCCGGCCACGACGACGCCGAGGCCCGCTACCAGGAATGGGTGCAGTTGCATACTGATGAAAATGAAAGACACGGAGGTAGTGCTATGGAAAGAGTGTATTTGGTCAGTACAAAAGAATGATGAGAGAGCACAGCCGAGAGGCCCTTCGATGTGACATCTTGTCTTGGCTGCCTTCTCTATATAAAATGTTGTCTGCTACTGGCAAATGAGATGTGTTTGGTGGCTGCTAGATCGCAGCTGAAAGATGCTCAGCTACACTTACAAGATTGACTAGAGTTGGGTTAAAACTGCCGACGTCCCAATAGTCTACGCTAGCTACATTGCTCTAGTGCGGGTATAGTATAGCCCCGATTCTGAAGCAGGGATCAGAGGAGTTTGGCCCTGACTACCATTAGCGGCCATTCAACGCCGGCCTACCTGCATTTGTCCGGGATCCCCCTTTTCTTGCGGCACAATAACGAGGCATCTCGGATTCAATATCGCCGACGATACCGTCTACCGTCTACCGGGACGGCGTTGCACATCGGATGAATGAGAAGGACGCTTGTGTAGTCAAGGTTCTATCTAGATCAGACCCAATATGCAGTACAAACGCTTAATCGGACAGGTTTTGCAGCTAGTTACCACGTGCTTTGAACTGCCGCCGTCGTCTTTGGTGCGCGGCCCGCGGTTATAATGGTGATATACGTGACAAACAGTGTTCGAATTTAGTCCTTGAGGCTTTCATGAATTACACAAACATGCATTGACAACAGGCATGCGTTTTAAGACCAACATGTGGCATTTGAGGGCTTGGGGACAATGGAAACCAGCCTGGTACCTTGGTGGCATGTATTGTTGGAGGACTTACAGAAACATCCCTCCAATTCTATAGTTTTATCCAATTGCCTTGCGAACTATACCATGTAGACTAACTGCCTACTTTCATCTAGACACTATGCGTCTCTTGAAGAACATATTTCTTATTGTGTTTTATTATTACCAGCATATCGCATCCCAAGCACTTTCCAGAGCTCAGGCCCGAGTGAGCCATTGGTATCTTCTAGACTAGTCAACCGTTCATCTGATATCTCTCACTGGTTGACTCGTTCCTTAGCTGGGCCTCGTCTGCGGAGTACGACGTTCCCGGGAATCGTTTAACTCCCCCTACCAAGTACATTTTTGGGGAGGTAACAGAGTTAAAGTTACCCATCCAGAGTAGTATTACGTACATTCAATGGCAGGCGTTCTCGACAGAAGTCAGTTAATAATCGGTCTAGTTCATGCTGCTCCGGAGACTATTCTCTTGTCTCCCTTGATCATCTGAAAAAGGCCACATGTCCGTGCCACCCTCGGCTTTAAAGACTCCTTGTTTCCCGCACACCCACCTCCCCCCTCGAGTAAGTTCTAATAACGTGGCAATCTTGCGGAGCCCACGACGTTTCATTGTTGTCGTGGTCAACCAGCCGACGACGATGACCATACGATATAACGATGCTGCTCCCTCTTCGACGAGAGAAGTAACCCAGGGACGAGACACTCACACACTGATTTCGATATGGAGTCTTACCGGTGTCACCTTCATCTTCGCCTTTGCACGGTTCTACGTGAGGGGCTGCATGGCGGGGAAGCTGCGGAGTGATGACTACTTGATCATGCTTACACTGGTAGGTGGACTCTCAGGCTTCAGGGGGTTAGCCCGAAAGCGACATTTACGTCAGGTCTGCCAATTTTACTAATGTCCATTCTTTTCATGCCAATTTACAGTCCTGCATCGTTACTTCCTGTGGCCTCTCCACCAAAGCCGTCGACTACGGCCTCGGCCGCCACGTCGGGACCGTCTCGCAAGAGGACCAGATCGCCGTCGTCAAGTGGATCTATCTCGCGTCCTGCCCCGGCGTCATGTCCCTCGCCATCCCGAAACTGGCCGTCATCACCCTGCTGACCCGGCTCTTGGTACCTGGCAAGATCCATCAATGGATCCTGTGGTCTCTGGGCGCCGCCGTTCAGATATTCTTCTTTACGGCCGTCGTCATGTTCCTCAGGACCCTCGCGGCCAAATGCCCGCCCCCTCCAGGGCAGCCCGACCACCCCTCCCAAATGCGTCCCCGTCGATACGCAGGTTCGGTTTTGCTTGTTTGCAGGGTGTAGGTCCGCTAGCCATCTTGTGCGCATTGCGCATCTCCTCGATTCTAGCTTGGAGTCCGGCAACAGCTGACAGTTGATTAGCAGCGTCTGCCTTCGTCGACCTCTACCTCGCCGTGTATCCCTCGATCGTCCTCTACCACCTACAGATGCCCCTGAGGCAAAAGACTGCGTTCTCCGTCGCTCTTGGACTAGGAGTATTGTACGCACCAATCTCCTCAACCTCAGATGTATCTAATATGGGAGGCAGTTCCGGGGCAGCAGCCATCTACAAGACGACACATATTCCTGCTCTTGCCAGTCCCGACTTTATCTGTACGTCTTGTCTACCATCATTCTCCTATTCATCGCTAATACTGCTGGGGATAGATGCAAACGCAGGCTTGCTAAAATGGACCGTCGTCGAAAGCAGCAGCATCGTCATCGCCTCGTCCATCCCCGTGCTACAGCCCCTGATACGGCTGCTCTTCGGCTTCTCGATCCTGGGGCGCCCCCTCAAGACGTGGAAACGGTCGTATGCCGGCGTGGTCGAGTTCTGCGGCAAGAAGATGGCGACGGCGATACAGCGGCGCGTGGGGGGAGGCGAACAACCTCGACGATCTGTCCGAGTTGGGGGAGGATGTGGAAGCTAATGGACACAGGGGAGATGGGCTGACAGACGCACATGGATGCGCGCCTCCTTCTGCGCAGACGGTCGATTACCATGTCACGACTGAAGTGGTTGAGGGTAAGTAGTGGGAAGGGAGAAGGGGTAGAGGATGGGCGGCTCTGTCCATATCGGTGTACTATCACAGGATGCTATCATCAAACAAGCTTTCAACGATCCATAAGATGACTGGTCGTATCATGTCCAGTCGGGAGGTTGCGACGACGCTGTTGTAGCTATTTACCCCTGAAACCCACCTATGAAGTAATATCACTACTGGAGTTGCCAATAACAAGTTCAAACACGGATCGCAAACGACTCAGGACAAGACCAAAGGTCTGTAAAAGTAAACATGCATTGAAAGAGTAATGTATGTCTCGCTTCCAGCTGCGCCGCGCCCATATGCCGCTATCTCATAAAAGCATGATATAGAATGTACATGAAGTGAATCGTGAAGCCAAAGAAGAAGAATGAAAAGAAGAATGTAGTGAAAATGCCCAAAATCGCCGACCCAGTCCATTCCCCAAAGTCAAATGAGGAAGAAAAAGAAGAAAAGAAGAAGAAACGAAGTGGGATGAGACTTCTAGCCTATCGAAAGGCTGGCAGCCCCTCTATCCAAAAAACCAAGCAAGCCCCTATCTCTGCTCAAGAGAAGTACTTGGCCCCGAGCTTACCACCCGAGTGCTTCGGGGCCGCCCTAGCGGTGGCGTTGCCATTGCCGGTCGAGTAGTAAACGGCAACATACTGCGCACTAAACACGCCGCCGGAGGTGGTATCCGCCGTCGGCGTCGTCTTCCCGCCCTTGTTGGGGAAACGCGCCGCCAATGGCGAGGTTCATGAGCAGGAAGTGCGGCTTGGTGACGGCCTCCTTCCAGGCGCTGGCCTCGACCTTGCCCGGCAGGATCTGGTGGTACTGCACGTCGTCGACGAACCAGGTCATCTTCTCCTGGCCCTCGCCGGCCGTGCGGTCCACCTCGAGCGCGTACGTGTGGAAGTTGGCCGGGCAGGGCCCGTTCGGGCACCCGGCCTTGCTGCCGCCGATGCCTTCGTTCTCGTTGCAGGGGCCGCCGGGGCGGTGCCACAGTGCAGGGTGGCGTAGACCTTGTCTTCGCCGTTGACGTTTTCGAGGATGTCGAACTCGCCGACGATGGGCCAGTTTCTGCGGGATGGGTTAGTACATGATTTCATGGTCGTGTTGGCAAAAGGGCGGATGGCTGTTACTTACGTGTAGACGCCACGGAATGCGGCTCCTAGTGTCCAGAACGCGGGCCAGTATCCCAATGGCTGCGCGACCTTGGGCGTGCTCAGACTCGCCTGGATGCGCACTATACAGTAGAAGTTTGTTAGCATCTGCCGCGTAATAAGGGAGACATGAAAAGAAAGGGGGAAGGATAAAACGGACTCTTGCCGCCCACCGGCGCCATAAAGTCCTTGCGCTGCGTCTCGATGCGGGCCGAAGTCCAGGCCTCGCCGTTCTTTATGGCGGTGATCTTGACGTTGCCGTTGCCGTCGAGCTGGACGTTAGCCGGGTCCTTGGTGTAGCTCTGGATCTCGCCCGTGCCGAAGTTGGCGGCGCCGCCTGGGTACGACGTGCCCGTGGTGAAGATCCAGTTCTCGGCTTTGGGGGAGGCTGCCCGCCGCGCCCTCGAAGTCGTCGCTCCAGGCCAGGGTGAAGCCGTTGACGGTGGGGACCGCGGCGTGGACGGTCGTCGAGGCCGCGGCGAGGAGGGTGAGGAGGCTGAAGCGGTAGGCCATGGTCGCGATTGCTGGGGCCTGGTTTTGAAGGAAGGTGAGATGGAAATGGCAGATATAAAATGAATTGGTGTGAATGAGAGTATGAAGTAGAGGTAAGAAGAGCCAAAAAAGGAAGATGCAAGAGACTGTGAGTTGATGGTGTGAAGAGAAAAACACAAACCAGATGAACGATTCACCGGATCTCTATATACAAGTTCACGACGTCGTCTGGTAGCAGAAATTAGATCTTGAGGCTCTGTAAATGACCGGATGTTTTGTTTGTTTGGTTCAACCATGGGCGTGCCAATCTAAGTGAATCTTGACGGGCATGGATCCCGATATAGTGATCAGGAACTTCTCGTCACTGCCCAGAAGGAGTAGGCACTTGAGCAACCGAGAGATCAGTTCGGTTGCTCACCCAAACTGCATTGTGGAGCCCGGTGGTCCGCCCGTTGGGACCCCTGACTATAGGCTTCGAGTCAAGGTCTCACCCATGATCCATGACCGAGTCGCCAGGGGGGTTCGAAACGCCCTCTCTCTCTATCCGCATCCAGACCTTTCTCAAAAAGGTACCAAGTAGAGTTTGGAAGAGATCTGGGAGTTAATATATCTCGTTCGTTAGCTCTACCGCCGTTGCCGAGAAGCCAAGCTCCCAGAACGTCACCCGACGAACCTTATGTCTATAAATATTGCCTATAACGGTTGTGTCTATAGTCACGTCAGGCCATACAGGGACGTTTTCCAGAATATGGAAAACTATAGTATATTGCTGCTTTGTGTGTGAGGCCGGATGACTTATCGATGTGATGTTCCTGCATGGTAACTGAGCAGTTGCTCAAAGCCCCCGGCGCAGGGCCTAGAACTCGCGGGATTAAGTATGCCAATACCACCCAAGATTTATGTTCATATCCGAAGGTTCGCTTGCCCAGGTCGGAACATTGTTAGGGCTATTTGGCATGCACAGCCGTCCAGTCAAGAACGGCCGGCGGTGCGAAGGAAGGGTTGAACAGGCGATTGCGGATCTGGCCAGCGATCACTCCTTGGTACATTACAAGAAGCTCTGCCGCTGCCACTTGAGTCTATACTGTGGAGCCATGGCAATTCTCCTGATTCATCTATGGGGTGTGAATGAGGGATAAACTAGGATCCCGTCGAGTCAAACCCGGGTTGAGGCGATGAGGCAATGTTGCGATGTTGATCTGCTCTGCAGCTGCAACGGCGAAACGACCCGAGTGGGGGCCCCCGATGGCTGCGGAAACACCGTTGCTTCATCACGACAAAACATTCGTCCAATCATCGGTGGCACACCAAATCGCCTCGGGGGCCGAGGACACAGAAGCGAGATGGCCTATACCAAGAGCTTATCTCCGCATCCTGCAACCGCTCGTGGCCAAGCTGTGGATGGATAAATTATGGCTGCTGTCGCATCGCAGTGGGCGACTGTGGCTGAGCCCGGAGCCGAACACCTTCTGACTCGTTGGGTTGTATCATATGCTCAGTGCATAAAAATGGGGACCCCCAAGTCAGCTATCCAGGGGCATTATCCAGGGTTGGGAGCTCTTTCAATGCCCATTCGATGTTTAAGTAGCTATTCCAAGAAGATCCGTAAGCAGTTGATCATGGTCGCCCAATTTATGAATGAATGCGACTTTACGCAGACGTCATTTCAGTGCGCGCTCGGTCATAACACCCATTCCATAATCCGGACATGGCCAGGAAGTTTTAAAATAGACCAAGCATGCCTGCTTCTATGCTTCTAGGATGTGAGCTATGGACAGAGCAAGCTATGGATAATGGTAGGCACACAGCCAACTCTCGCTAAGATTAGCAGTCCATGATGCTGAAAGTGCCCCTGCGTCCTCACAAGCTCGGCTTCTGCACCCGCGCCAGCGCCTCCTGCACACACGACATGACGAGCCGCCCGTCGCTGCGCCGCCAGAGCCGCTGCCGGATGAGGACGCGCCCGTCGTCGGCCCAGGAGGTATCGCGCTCGCACGCAAGCCAGTCGTTGATAGGCACTTCGGGCGCGTGGAACCACACCGTGTGGTTCATGGTCGTCTCGATCGAGAAGGCCGTCACGGGCCGCGCCGTCGCCAGGTTCGTCGTGTAGATGAGGAACAGGTCCGAGAGGAAGGCCAGGAGGGCGAGGTGCGTCCCGCGCGAGCTGGGGGACGAGGAGGAGGGAGAGGGCGACGACATCATGGACGGGTGCACGCGCACGAAGCTCTGCATGCGGAAGTGCGTGGGGTCCAGGTTGGGGCTGGTGGTGTCGGTCTGGCCGATCGTCCTGTCGCGCGGCAGGATGCGCCATTGGAAGGGGTCGCGCCAGGTGTCGAGCATGTCCTTGGGAAACCCGCCCTCGATGAGACAGGCCTCGGCGCTGTCTTGGTCGATGTCGTCGGGGTTGCCGTGGCCGAACTCGGGCATGGCCTCGTGGTAGCTCAGCTTTGGCGGCGGGTTTGCTGATGCATCATCCGGCGCCCGCTTCTGGAACCCGACGATGGCGGTGAAGTGCACGACGTTGCCGCCCTGGATGGCGCGCACGAGGCGCGACGAGAAGGAGCGGCCGTCGGAGATGCGCTCGACGTGGTATGCCACCTTTTCGTAGGGGCTCCCCGGCAGCAGGAAGGTGGACTGCAGCGAGTGCACGTCGTGGGTGTCCGGGACCGTCTGCTGCGCGGCGGCGACGCATTGGCCGAGGAGGTAGCCGCCAAAGACAGAGCGCGCCTTCTCGCCCGGCGTCTCAAACGGGCTGTTTGGGTTGAACTACATGTCAGTAACTTGTGTATGTGAAGGTAGATTTGATCAATTGCCCACGATATATGAGAACGAGGTGAAAAGAAGAAGCGGAACGACGAACTGGGTATTGATGAAGACGTCCGTCGCCGGGAGTCGGGTCACTGCGACCACCGGCTCCGCGGGGCAGAGTTGGGGCATGCTTGCTAGAAGTGTGTTTGCTACAGCCGAAGGTTTGGGGCAGACAACAACACCGTTAGCCTGAGCAGAATGTCAATACTTCTGTCGGCCAAATAGCACATACACGAATGAATTACTGATTGGCTTCTACGCAGCTTTGGAGATGTTGTGGTTGGTCTTGACCTTGTTCTTATTCTCGGTACACATTGCCCAAACTGCTCGCGTCCCAAAGCGGTCCAAGCCGAGGTAGACGAGACTCTCATCTTCCCCAGCTGAACATCGTACCCACTTTCAGCGGCCAAGACTCCGATCCTGGTTGACAGAATGCTTGGTTTGGATATGCAGGAGAGAATAAAGAGGGTGCATGGTGTCATCTGTCATAGGTAAATTGGTTTGATGTTTTAGGCAATTCCAATGCAGTGTGTTTTATTTACAGCAGATGTCGTCGCAGTTTGCTCTGCAGCGACTCGAATCTCTCCCCCTCACCGCGGCCGACAACACTAACACATATTCATCCAATTGGCTCTTAGGGAAGAACGGCGTCGGCCTCGGCAGCATCCTCCGGGTTGTTCTTCTCCACTAGCATCGCAGGTCAGGACAATTATATCTTTCGTTTATGCATGTTAAATACTAGATGGACATGTATGGTTGCACTTACAGGCATCCAAGATGGACTCGATCTCCTCATTCGTCGCCCTCTTGTCAGGTACCTTACCCTGACCGGCCGCCGCCGCATCCTCCGGGTTGTTCTTCTCCACTAGAACCGCAGGTCAGGACGAGATATCTTACGTGTATGCATGCCAAGGGGTATTCAGTTGCACTTACACGCATCCAAGATAGCTGCCAGCTCCTCATCAGTCGCCCGCTTATCAGGCACCTTGCCCTCCCCAGCCGCCGCCGCCGCATCCGCCGAGTCGGTCCCCTGGAGCGCCGCGAGGATAGAAGCGACGTCGGCGTCGTCCAGCTGCCTCTTGCTCGGGTTGTTCTCATCCGAAGCAGGACGAGCGGCCGCGGCGTCTTCGGGGTTGTTCTGCTCCAGCGCGGCAAGAATGGCGTCAAGCTCGCTGTCTCGCTTCGGCACGGTCAGACCGAGCGACAGGGTGGCCAGGGCCATGAGGACTAGGGTTTGGGAACGCATGTTGAACGTGACGGCTTGGTTGGGTTGGTGTGTAAGGGATTGACTCAGACGACGGGTTACTGAGCACAGCTCAGGTCATGAAAAGCAGATATAGACTAGTGAAAACAAGTAATTCGTTCGTGTTGCTCTTTCGTTTGCCAAGCTATCATGCCGCCGGTAGGAGGTGTTTGTGGGCATTTTAAAGGTGAGATTCTTCAGGCGCTCGTCCAATCATGGGTCTATATTTACATCATCATGGGCGAGCATGCGTGGCTGAATGTAGCAGCTGGAGGTCGTGAGGCAACAGGCGTATTTCAAAACGCATCCGAAAACTCAACATGCTTTTCCGTCTCTCTTCCGAAGTGCAAATGGCATATGGCGCCGGCGGTCATCGCATCAGATTACTCTACGGTCTGGAAGCTGAATGGACCAATCGCGACGTGGGACTGCCGAAGCTCGGGGTGGTTTGAAAGCAAACCGCAGTTCCCCCAGCCTCTCTCTCGCACGGAAACAATGAAACAACCTCTGTTCTGCTCTCGAGTGTAAAAAAACGGTTGAAACCTGATCGTCATCGCCAATGCACATCTCCCTTCTCGCAGCTGAGTCTTCGCCCGGTGCCCGGCCCTCACGTGGTGAAACGTGGGGTCGGAACAAAGTTCGCATGCGCAGCAAGCAAGCAGGGCAAGGAAGCACGACTCGGGAAGCAAATGCGGTGGTGGTGTGGTACCCCCAATAAGGCTGATGATGACCTACTGCTATAATTGGGCGCCTTCGCCTCAGCCACCTGTAACCTGTATGTGTACGGGCGCGCGACTTTGTCTTTGTTCTACATGGCTTTCCCGCTCCAATGTCATCAGTGTCTCGAGCTGTGGTCTCGAGCCGCGCTGTATGCACAGGTGCACAGCCTTCGAGGTTTTCGGGCACCTGCCTCGTTCCAGCCGTTGGATGAGAGGAAGCAGCCTTCAAGACTGTGACCCTTGGGATTAGATGTCTCTGTTTGCTGCCCATTCCATGGCCACCAATCTGCCATTGAGCCACACATGCAATATCGTCCCTTACGTACGTTGGTCGAAGCAAGGTGAGAGGGAGTAATGGTTCTGGTGGAGAGTTGCAGCCAGAAGCGAACACTCCTGTGTTGCGGACCTCACAGGTGCGGTTTCCGGGCTGCTGAGGGGTACAGGCGAAAGTGATCATGACAGTAAGCTCGGGTGTTGGGCGGCGATGCTCCGACATAACAGGCATAGTATGCTGTGTAGCTCGATGCGAAAGGGGCGAAAAGCACCATCATGGTGTCCTTTCCACCAGCTCAAATAACTCTACTGTATGTTGCTTTAGTTAGAAACTACAGCCTTAGGCAGGCTGCTAGGGGGCGGGACTGATAGTTCGAGAATGTGTCCCGCTCCGCTAACGTTTTAGCAGCAGACATCGTCAAAAAGGCTCAGCTAAGGCTCAGAGCCGGCATAAGTCACACTGATGCATGCAACATGCAACTCGTGCAAGTTGGGGGGCAGTTGATCGCACAACCTGCCCGTTTCCTTTGAGACACGTCAGCGAGCCAAGACCTTTTCATCAAGCAGATTGGGCAGTGGCAAGGGAACACCGACAGGAAGTATTTCACGGGAAGTTGGCAGCAGGACCCGCACAGGTGTCATTGGATTGGATTGGACTGGATTGGGTGACGACGTTATATGGCCTTTTAAGACCTTTGCAATGTCTCTGTGAAGCCTGAGCCTGTTACCCGCCAACCGGCCAATTCTGCCCGCCTGGCAGACGTCAATGTGCTGGCATGGTTGGGGAGCAAAGTAAGCGAAATGACGAAACTCAACAGACCAGGCTCCCTCGTGGGGTTGAATCTACTGTATTATCTAGGGCCGCATGTAAGGGTTCTTCTTCTTCTTCACCGCGGGATAGTACCCGAGAGGAGCCGGCAGGGTCAGTTGAAGCTGCAAACAGATGTCACGAGTAAGCAGGCTAGCCAGATCGTGGTCGGGATTGATCGCATTAAGTCGACGCCAGCATACAGAGTGTCGTCATGTCTCATTTGGGGTTTGGCCGATCCCCTGGGGTTGAGGCAGGCAAGGCAGGTTAGTGACCACTAACGACCAAAAATGAGCACCCCTGATGACTTGCCCCGCGTCGTGGCGCCAGCGCAGTGCTTCTAGGCGGCCCCCTAGCTTCTGCCCCAGTGCTGTGCGTGCTGTAGCGTGTGCGTGCTCAGAACTGCTGCAGGGGTGCTTTCTTCTAGCGTCCTGTAGGGCATTTTGGGGGCGGCTGATTGGACAGAACCTCCCGATTGGGGGCATCCCCATCCAGTAATACCCCAATCTTGGGTACGGTAAGTGCCACTTGCCATGTTCCCCCGGGCAGGAATGAGACAAAGGACGCCTGCTACAACAAGCTTATGACGATCCATAAGTCAGCCAACAACAATTGACTTGACCGGAAGAAACAATGTCAATCAGCGTTCGAGACCGCAGCAAAACGGTGTCTCAGTCCCGTCCTTCCAGAGAGGTGGCAAGCAGCTTAATCGAAATAAGGCAGTGTTACAAATAGAAGCCAAACGATCCTCCAAGATTGCCAAAACTGGACCCCCATCTGTCTTCACTGCTTCCTGCACATCCACGGGCATATCACGCATCACTTACCAGAGGCAGTATGCAATGGTAAAGCGTACTGACATAAAAAACGCGACACCGACGTATCTCATAACCTTCCTTCCATTACCTACTTTACATACCGAGTAAGGCTTCGGTTTACTTCGACTGGCAGATCGATCTTCTTCCTTCTTCCTGTCCTGTCTGGTAGCCTCCCAAAACCAAGACATTCCTCAAGATGGCCCTCTCACGCGTTCTATGTGCCGTGGGCGTGACGCTGTCACTTCTCACCTCGGGCAATCATGCCGCTCCCACTGATCGGATGTCCCCCGTCGTCGGACGAAACATCCAGTCTGCCCTGGGCGATGCCAAGATCCGAGGTGTCAACCTCGGAGGTTGGCTGCTTCTCGAGGTTCGTCTTCCACTATTTTGGTTTACCTTGATTGGCACGGATTCGAAAGAAGCTAACGGAATTGGTAGCCATGGATCACCCCTTCCATCTTCGAGGCGACGCCGGATTCCGTGGTGGATGAATACACCATGGGCCAGGTCGTTGGTAAGAATGAGGCGACCAAGCGACTTCAGCAGCACTGGAGCTCCTTCATTAATGAGGGCGACTTCCACGACATTGCCTCCAAAGGGCTCAACTTCGTCCGCATTCCCATTGGTTACTGGGCCATCACACCTTTGAATGGCGACCCTTACTCCCAGGGCGCCTACGAGTACCTCGGACGAGCTCTTGACTGGGCTCAATCTGCCAACTTGAAGGTTTGTCTTTCCATATCGTTATTTTAAGTGTGTACGTATACTGATCGATCGACAGGTCATGATCGATCTCCATGGTGCACCAGGATCCCAGAACGGCCTCGACAACTCGGGTCAGCGAGGCGGCATCGGCTGGCTCCAAGGCGACACCGTCGCCCAGACCGTCAGGGCGCTGGAGAAGATCCGTAACGATCACGCTTCCCATCCGGCCGTGGCCGCCATCGAGCTGCTCAACGAGCCCATGGGCCCCAAGATCGACATGGGCGCCGTCAAGTCATTCATGGACCAAGGATACCAGAGCCTCAGTAAGTCAGGTGTGACTGTGGCTTTCCATGACGCCTTCCAGGGCCCTGCCGCCTGGAACGACTGGGGCAACGACAAGCAGGACCTCCTGCTCGACACGCACCATTACGAGGTCTTCGACGTCGGCCAGCTGCACATGGATGTGGGTGCCCATATCAGCAGCGCCTGCGGTTTCGGCGGCCAGATGGCCTCGAGCAACAAGAAGACCATCAACGGCGAGTGGTGCGGTGCCATGACTGACTGTGTAAGTGATTCCTTGCCCTCCTGACAGCTGACTCTCACACATACCACCCATCTCAATCCTCAAACACATGGCGTAATCTATGGGAAATGTCTTCGCTAACTGCCAAACCAACAGGCCTACTGGCTCAACGGCCGCGGCATCGGCGCTCGCTGGGACGGCACGTTCAACTACCAGGGCCAGGGATCGTCCTACATCGGCGCGTGCGACGGGGCCAAGCGACGGGGATCCATCGACCAGATCCAGGGCCAGGACCGCGCCAACCTGCGCGACTTCATCAACGCCCAGATGGTCGCCTACGACAAGGCCGACGGCTGGATCTTCTGGACCTGGAAGACCGAGTCGGCGCCCGAGTGGGACTACCGCGCGCTGGCGAATGCGGGAGTCATCCCGGTGCCGCCGAATCCGTACAGTAAGTATCCTATTCTTCTCATACATATCCCCTCTTAACTCTGGAGTGGGTGGTGGTGGCATTGCCATCGTAAGTTCCAGTTGGCTAACACGATTGGTGTGTAGATCCCAACATCTGTGGTTGAGAACGGACTCAACTTCACCAACAAATTCACTTCGTATTCATAAAGTGGTATCTTTACTACAATAACGTTAGACGTCATTGATACGATTGATGGCAGAACCAAGCATTGTTTTTCTTCTTATTCTTTAATCATCCTCCGCTCTCAATTGAGTGGCGGTGGGATGTCATGATACCCTCGTTGAGCATGGTGGGGAAAAGCTGGGGATACCAGCATGGAAAACACATACAGGCTAATTGATTATTCGTCAATACATTATCTCTCTATCCAGGAAGCCAGTTCTTGCCCCAGTAGGTTCTGTGAACATGACGATATACTTGGCGCATTGTCACTATTCCGCTGCTTTCGGCCACCCAGCTTGGAGGTGCTCAATCGCTTCCTCTTCGCTTACCACGTCGGCGTATTTGGCATTGAGATCAAACAGATTCGCATTCTGGATCTCTTCGCTCCTGTCGCCACACGCCGTTCCGACGACCTAATTGATTAATAGCATTTATTAGCCAAAGGATTCCTTCGCTTCCACCCAGAGTGACGCAACTTACCATAGGCCGGAACCCGTTCTGCATCGCATCCAGCGCGCTCGCCCTCACGCACCCAGACGTGCTCACGCCGCAGAGCACGACGGTATCCACCCCATCACCTGCAAGTCGGACGCGAGCACCGTCCCGAAGAAAGCGCTGGCGTACTTCTTCTTCACGACGAGCTCGCCCGCGCCGCCACCGTTGCTCGTTAGGGGTTCCAATCCCTCAAGCCACCCGCCGAGCCCCTGGTCGTCCATGCCCCGGTTGAAGACCCGGAGCGACTTAGACTTCTTCCAGAACAGCCCCGCGTCCGCCATGTCGAGGCCCGGGTGGTACTCGACCGCGGTCCAGATGACGGGGATCCCGTTCGCGCGCGCCGCGTCCAGGAGTCGCTGGATGACGGCGGGACACTTGCGTGCCGGGGAGAACGATGATAAGTCTAGAGGCGAGCCGGGGGCCCAGTAAGCTTTGCAGACGTCGATGAGGAGGAGGGCCGGCCGAGAGCCCCAGCCCATGCGGTTGCCGAAGCCGGAGGCTTGGTAGGGAGGTGGCTTGGGGGTGGGATTCTAGGGTGGAGGGCATGGTGGCTTCGAGCTGAGTTGGTTCAATGAAGATGTTATATGTGCATGTTTAAGAGAAAGAGATGGTGATGGCGACCGGTGGTTGGCCTGTCTCATGGGGTTCGAAGATAACCCTTTCCTTGGGGGTTGATCTCCAGGTTGTGGATTGCTACCTTGGGGTAACCCTGGTTTCATCCCTGACGATAAGCCATGTCCACCATCGGATCGCCTCCGTCCGGGGGTTCCGGGGTTCTGTCGGCTACGGGTTCCGAGGGGTGGGTATCGGCTCTCATCCCGACCTCAACCTTCCCCAGGGACATTGACAGTCTAAACGGTACATAACTAACAATAGTGCAAGCTATGCTCAACTCAATACAGGCTCGACTTGGATGATGTCATACAGCTGGCCACTTATGCTACCACCTTCATGGGAAGTTCAAGTCTGCTTACTTACACATGTAACTGTGCAGATTCCATTCAGTTGCCTATATGTACTGCGTCTTGGCCTCGTATTTCAAGATATCGCCCTTGACGATCTCTTCCTTCCTGCTCAAAAGCTCTTCGGGGTCCCACGTCGCACTTACAAGCCGCCCGTTGAGCCATCGCATCGAGCGGGCATCTCTCGTCAACCACGCACAGAAAGCTCCGCAAAGCTCCGGGTCATCCACTAGATCTACTCTACCATCAGCTTCGGAATCGTGAAATTGCGGTATATTGGACAACGACTTACAAGGCTTGAACTCCTCCGGCGCACTCCGCGCCGCCGTCTCCGTCATCACCGCCCCCGGATGCACGGCGACCGTAAAGAGCCCCTCCTGCCCGTACTGACACCCCAGATGCTCCACGATGCGCGTCTGCGCCATCTTGCTGATACAGTACTTGGAGTTGGCGATGCTGCCCCTCGTAATCGCGCCCGCGATAGACCCCACGACCACAAAGGCCCTGGCGCTGCCTTCCGGGGAGCTCAGTAGTAGGGGTACGAAGTAGTGCGCGGCGTGGTAGGTCCCCTGTACGTTGACTGCGAACGCCCGCGCCCACTCGCCGTCGTCGACGGGGGAGCCGTCGGTGATTTTGAGCTGGACGGGGCCGGAGTAGCCGCTATTGAGGGCCAGGACATCGAGGCGGCCGTCGAGTGCGCGGGCCACGAATTGGGCCAGGTCCTGCACGGAACTCGCGGAGGTGATGTCGCAATAATGCACGTAGACATCCGTGGACGGCGAGATGGCGCGCACGGTCTCGGCGACTTGATTGAGAGACTCCAGGTCCCTCGAGGCCAGGACCAGGGCGCGGCAGCCGGCTTTCGCATACGACGTGGCCAGGCCTTTCCCGATCGCCGTCGATGCGCCGATGATGCAGACGTGGTAGTTCTGTGCCGAAGCATTGTCAAGAGCGGAACGCAAGGTAGAGCCCGGCTTTTGGTGCTGGGTAGCTGTAAAATGGTCCAGGTTCTGGACCCGGGGGTCAGCCATCTTGATGCAGGCGGGGTTCTGATGACAGGGAGCTGGCAACAGAACAAGAGATGATCATCTCGAGCGACTGGATCTTGTTAACAAAAGCCATTATACGTATATATATAGTCGATGTACATAGTCGATTTGCTGTTGTGCAGTGAGAATCCCATTGGGAAAAGCGCCAATGAGTCGAAATGAATCATCTTCCCATCACCCAATTCAGGTAGGACCGAAGCGCCCACCTACCCCAGACAGCTTACACCGGACGGGGTTGTCGTGATTGAGGGGCTGCGCACCCCGAACAGGAAATCATATCAACTGGGCAATTTATGCGGTTTATAATGGCTTAAAAAAGACCACTATTTCACATACGACCATATCCTGCTGAATACTAGGGATCCCGTCCGCTCTCCCATATATAAGCAGCAGAGAGCCGAATTAGTACTAGGGTCGGTGACGACCTGGGAATCCTCGGTGTTGTATGTTTTGTCTTGTTTTGTTTTTTGGCCGTCTTTTTTTGCATTCTTCTTGAATGGGCTCTGTACGATCGTACTGATAGTAAAGGGGTAAAACTGGTATATTGGTGATGCATGCTTCTCCTTCTCTATCTACTGGCCGTCGCGGCCACTACCTATCTCTTTCGTACGACTGAGCTGTCGATACCAACACTCCTCGATATGGGTTCAGTCGCGCCTGAGCTGCCAGGCATTTTGTCGGGAGTAATTCCAATTTTTTTGGACATGGAGAAAATGAAAGCCAAAGGATTGCGCAGGCTGTGGTTCCAGAACAGGTTCGAAATCACCGATGCAGGATCGACCTGAACGATGGCTATGTATCCCATTGGCCCATTCATGAACGATGCCGCCACATAGCCTTACGCTTTCTGCTGTACGACCCCGAGCATGGCTGTGCATAGTTTGGCTATTTATTCCTTCTGCCGTCAGATCATTCCAAAAGTTACCACGGGCTTGCCCTCTCCGCTGTCCAAGCCTTTCTTTCCACAGCAATCGTTGAGATGGCGCACCTGTACACGTACAAACCGATCGACCTTTCCAAGGACGCCATTCCCCTTCTTCGTCTGTTTCCACATTATGACAACGTCTGTGAGATCCGTTGTGAGATCTTTGAAGCATTCGTCAGTGATGAGGAACGTTTGCCATACGAGGCACTCTCTTACACGTGGGAGGATGGTGTGACTAAGAGCTCTCCTACCGTCACTCTTTCCGGCCAGAAGGTTTCTGTTACCCATAACCTGCTCGATGCCTTGTATCACCTACGACGGAGCGATCGTGACAGGATCCTCTGGGTCGATGCCCTTTGCATCAACCAGCAAGATCATCGTGAAAAGGGGCATCAGGTGGGCCAAATGAAAGACACCTACGAGAAGGCCGAAATGGTCCTTGTGTGGCTTGGTAGGAGCTCTCTGGAGATCAATGAACTGATGGTAAATCAATTTCCAGCCTTATTTCTGTAGTTTCTACAGACTGACATTGGCAAATACAAGGATTGGATGAACGATATCGCGAGAGAGCTACGAAACTTCAACTGGCTCAGCAAGCCGCTGGAGGAGGTAAAATCTATGTTGTCGGCAGATACTCTTCCATTATGTGACGGCACTGGAAGCTTGTATAAGCAGCGATCAGCTGCATTCATCCGTTTGGCCCAAAGACGATGGTTCAGTCGGCTCTGGATCGTCCAAGAGGTTACCATGGCCAAGACCGCAACCGTCATATGTGGGCGTCGGGTTGTTGCATCCAGGATATTCTCGCTGATACCTTCACTATTGGGCCTTCAACTGAGCCCTCATTCTCACGCCACGCTGCAGATGATGCCGGGCTGGTTGAGAGGCCAGTCACCGGTGAGCCAGGACCGTCGACTCGGAACTCTCCTTCGCATGTTCCGGTACCACAGTAGTTCCGAACCACACGACCGTGTATATGCACTCCTGGGTCTTGCATCAGATGCTCGTCGCTTTCCCATTGACTACGGGATCCCTTTGCCGCAACTGGCCTTGAACTTGGCAGTCTTTCTAGCGACAGGATCATTGGATCATGGTTTGACACATGAACGAGCCAAGGTGTCTTTCGAAGAAGTGTTACATGGGATTTCAGACCCGGAGGAGTTTTTGGTTTTCATATTTGGTCTCGCCCTAGAAAGACAGGAGGAAGAGTTTCTACTCTTCTTGTTAGAGTCAGCGCAACATTCACAGCGCAACATCCACAGCGCTACAGGCTCCTTCGCCTGGTTACCTCACATCCAGGAATCCACAGCGTCACGTCAAGATTCATGACCCATCCAGACTTCGACCCAACCGAGCTTGACATTGCCTTCTACACTGCTGTTAGCCCGTCGAGGGGGGTTCATAACGCGATGCTACTGTAGAGAATTATTAGACATGGGAACTTCATTATCACCGTGGACGATGTCCAAGCCATCACCGATTCAGGACCTTAGGGTATCCTGTCCAGCGGGCTGGTAAAGAGTGCAATCAAGTCAAGTCTCCTACGACAGGTCCAGAGATTTCATCAGGACACCGGCGCAGAAGACAGCACTACCCATGCCAACCATCCGGGGCAGATCGAACAGTGGATTATTCGGATGCTGCCACTCGTCCTAAAATTCGGAGACGTCGATGTCGCAGAAGCTTTGCTGGAGCAGGCCACAAGAAGCAAGGTTTGTCTAGCATTCTCCATTCTGGACGGCTGCAATGACAGGAAGACTTGACCTCGTCCAGCTCTTTATGGATAACGGCGGAAACCAAGAAATAACTCATGAAGGGTTGACACCAATTGAGACTGCCGCTAGACGGGGCTCTTGTGGTGTCGTAGGCTTCCTCCTGGGCTTGGAGGCGCAGTCTTGGACAGACTGCTCCCAAGATCAGAGGCCATTGCTGGCACTCGCGTCTATCAGTCGTCATGACGGCATATTCAAACTACTACTTGCGAAGGGTGCTGATACTAACCTCAAGTATGGGAGCATGAGCCCACTTATCGAAGTGATAGACTGGGGCCAGACCGAGTTGGTCAAACTACTCCTGGAACATGGTGCTAATATAGAGGAGCCCTATGAAGGAAAGACACCGCTTTACCATGCTCTTGTCGGTAATTGTTCTGATTCTCGTCCAGTATGAGTGTTTGTCAGGTCTGGTTCTTGTCCACAATGGGAGATTGATGGGTCTGGTTCTCGTACCGAATGGGTGATTTATGATATCGTCAGGCGGCTAATTCAGAGGCGCCAAGGTCGATACTCGATGGGGAAGTAGGCCATTGCTGCACTACGCAATCGATCATTGCAGGGATACGACTCTGGAATTACTTATTGAAAGCAGTGACGCGCTCGAGCTCCAATACGACGGAGAAACTCCGCTTTGGCATGCTGTCAAACTCGGGTCGCCCGGCTGTGTTGAGGTGCTTTTGCGTAGAGGTGCGGACAGGGAAGTGCAAGGTCTAGATGGTCAGACACTTTTACAGTCGGCCGAGATGCGCGGTATGGAAACAATTGTCTCAATACTGCGGAGGTATGGCTGTACATAAGCTCGCTAAAGGCAGACTGCGGTGATCACGACGGCAAGCAACAACACGTCAAGGAATTGGGTAGTTTGACTGCAGGTGTTGACCGAAAAGGCGCAAATGGAATAGTATGTGTAATTTTCTACGGATAAAGCTATTGAATATTGGATAAATCTGATTAATACCAATTGCCATTCTCCTACGGCGCAAAATGATGATGCTTGTCCATGGAGACCGCTGACCTGGACTTAATTCACCCCTTTATAACGTAATCAGCAATATAAAAATATATAACTTTAAACGCATAACTACGAGAAGCTCCCCGGTTATACCAGAAACACAAGTTCCCATTTCCGGTTCTCGAAACTCTCCCACACCGTCTCCGGCGTATAGGTCACGAGCCGACTCCTGCGCGAGAACCCGTCCGCGTCCTGCTCGACCAGTAACAGGTTCACGGTGACGTGTCCCCCGTGCGACATGCGAGTCCGCTCCGTGCCGACGACGATGAATTTCCCCTCGACGCCGTCCGGCGTGAAGCTGTCGTCGTCCTCCCATTTACCGCCGTGGAAGCTGACTTCCCCGCGCGACAGGGAGATTCCGGGACAGCGGTGGAAATGGTTCCGGCCCTCGTGCTGCATGCGGAGGACCGCAGTGCTGGTCCAGAAACACAGGGCCGAGGGCGCCTTGGCACTGGCGAGGACAACGGGCGGGGCGTCGGCCAGAGTGATCGATTGCCGGTTGTAGTCCATGCAGGAATGGACCAGGCCTTCTGGATACGAGATGTTGTACTGGTCCTGGAACTCCAGGTAGTCCTTGGTGCTGAAAGCCCTCTCGGGCCCGGCGAATGGCGCTTCCACCAGTGCCTCGAGCGCAGGGCCATTCGAGATGCGGTAGAACTTGAGCCCGAGCCGTCCGCCCACGCGGGTCCGTTCGAGCGTCGGCATCCGGAAGGAGCCGTGCCAGCCCAGCCAGGACCACGAGGGGAACGGGGCCGTCTGGATCTCGCTGTCGGGGCCCATGAACATGGCGTCGCACTCTCGTCTCGCGCCGTCGGACAGGCGGCGGTTCAGGTTCAGCGCCATCTCCATGTGGCCGACCGGCATGCCCCAGAAGTAGCCCATCTCGTCGGGGCGGCCGCCGAGCACGTCCAGTATGGCCTGCACGGCGCCCAGGCGGTCGCTCTCGGACGTGAGCTCGCGCTGCGTGTAGGCTTTGAGGAGATCTTCGTAGAGAGTCAGCCAGTTCTCCTCGGTGCGATCGGTGAGTCTCCGCATGATGCCGGAGCCCGAATAGTGCCGATAGATTCCTTCTCCTCGTTGACCGCCCGCAGAAGACGATGAAGACGAAGACGCCGCTTCCCAGCAGCTGTCTTCGCACCACGAGGCGGTTTTGCACTGCCAGTAGACCTGGTCCCGGGTGATGACGAGACAGCGCGGCGACAGGAGACCCTCCTGAAAGGTCCAGCCCCGGGTGTTCCAGACCGTGCCGTGCAGATACCCCTCCCAGGCTTCGTGGGGAGGTCCAGCGACTCTACCCACCAGAAGCCCTTCATCTGGTGCACTTGCTGCATCCGGCGCTCGATGCTTACTCCGGGTATCCCGAGGGCCACCTTGTCATTGGCCGCGTTGACGATGGTCACGGCCGCATGCGCGTAGATGGTCCCCATGGCCGCGATGAACTCCAATTTGTCCTTATCGTCGTCCTGTATGATGCAGAGACTGTCGATCCACACGTACCGCTCGCCGAGGGCCCGAGTGACGGCCATGGCATCGACGATGCCCCGGGGGAGAAGCTGGTCGGTCAAGGCTCCCGGCAGCCGGTAGGCCTCCAGGTTCTTCTTCTGCAGGGCGTGGAGTTGGGGCCCGCCCCAGCAGTAGCTCAACGCGACCCAGGAGGTGACGGTGTCCGGGGCGGCCTCGACCACGCAGCTCTCCTCGACGTCGACGAAGCGGAGCTGCGGGACCCGGTGCGTCATGAATATCTGATCGCATGTACCGCCGTGATCCTTCATACAGCAGTCTTTCCAACGCCTCAGCAATCGATCGTCGATGGCCGAGGGCCGGATCCGCCCCGCGTAGGGCTGGGGGTCGGCGTCCAGTCCAGCGTCGACGTGGCTTGTGCCACCATTGGTATCTGGGCGGCGATGGAAGCGAGGTTCTGTGGCCGGCCTTCCGTCTTGTAAAACCTCAACTGTTTCCTTTCAGCCCAATTCTCGGTCGCGTGATAGGTCATCACGAGACGCTCGACAGATGGCGGGCCTCGGCCTCGGCCATGTAGATGAGAGCTCTCATTCGAAATGGATTCCCATTTGATCATCACCTTGCCAGTAGTGCCGCCAGGACCTGTCGACGACATGAGCTGCCCCACGATATCATTGGGCCAAGTGCATGTGGTCAAGAGCACGATCCATCCACAATGCCAGCAGGAGCGAGACTTGCTCGTTGCTTCCGCCAGCGTCGTAGAGAACACGGGAGAATCCGGTCTCTCGCCGCCGGTTCCGTCCCGCACGCCGCCAGAGGCGATAGTGCTGTAACTTTCGGTAATAGCTTTACATTCGTGGCAGACGCGATCTTCGCCACCCGCCTGCGAAATTGCCATTGTTACTTTTCATCAGCGCGATCGATGCCAGTGGGGATAGTACTTACTGTTGCAACTGCCACTCCGTACAGAGACATGCTGATTCTTACTCTTGCCTCAAACGATTAAACTGTCAGTCTTCGAGAGACACACGAGCTATTTCGTAAGAATTATAGGTCGGAAGTGAAGGAATTGAATCGTGTTTCCCGCCTCGGCATACGATGATTCCATGCCGTAGCTGAAAGTGGCATTTCAGCTGCCAAGAATGCTCAGCCTCAGCTTACCACGCCAACGCTGCATGCTTATCATGGCTGCTACGGAGGTAGATTTAGAGCATTGGTTGGATTAGATTTCAACATCATGTTCCTAAGTATCTTGTGTGGGTTCGTTGGTGGTCGCTTGTCTTATCACTCATTGACGAACCTTCGTGCGACACGGGGTTCGCTGTCTACACGTACCCGATGGGAAGCCATTCAATCACTCACTTCCACGACAACTCAAATAAACCCAACTCTCTTCGTTAAATCGTTTGGTATATTCTACTTAACCGTGGTATCATCGTCTATCTCGTCGCCAAGTCATTCAAGTGCCTTCGTATATACATCGTTGCCCACAAGCATTTCACCCTCCAGCCCAAACCCCTCGCACTGTCGCAAGAAAAAAAATCAGTCAGAAACAAACATTTTACAAAAACATGACATGACGAAACAGTTCTATGCGAAATGAAAGAAAGCCTCAACAGAAGAGAAAAAAGAGGGACTCAGTCATAATAATAATAATAATAAGGAAACATCCGTATCGCCTCACCATGCCTCCCATTTCTGTCCCCCCATCGCAATCAACCGATTAAACAGCTCGTCCCGCAGCGGCAAGGCCGTCAGCTTATACGTCGTCCCCGTCCGGTCCGTCAGCTCGATCCCGTCCGCGATCTCGCGACCCAGGCTCCAGCCGACCATCATCCGGTACTTCCAGCCGTACCCGCCAATCTTCTTGAGCTCGCGCAGGTCCGCGATCGGGATGCTCCATTTCGGGTGCAGGTCCTCGCGCTCGGCGCTGCCGATCGTCTCGACCGTGACGTCCGTGGAGAACGCGACGGCCGGGATCGTGGCCTTGGTCGAGATGTACACGTGGCCCTTGTGGCCCTTGTACCGGGCCTTGAAGTCCACAGGCCCGGACAACAGGTCCGGCGTCGGCTTGGGCGCCGCGCCCAGGCGGTGCTTGGCGTGCGACGATCCCGCCTTGGCCCGCACCGTGTCTGCGCCCATGGCCGTCTTGACGGCGCCCTTGGTCGTGCTCTTGAGGAGGTTAACAAGCTTGCGCCCCTTGCTGCCGTGCTTGGGGCTCTTAGCCGCGTCAATATCGCTGCCGCTCGTCTCGTGCGCCGTGTTGGGATCGTGGCGCATGGCCTCGTCGAGCTCGGCGTCGGTCGCGTTCAGGGGCGGCTCCGCGCCCGTGGCCCTGAGCTCGTCGTCCGTCACGCCGACGGGCCTATCCGGCGGCGCCTCGCCGACGCGCGGGGGCGGCGGTAGGGGCGCCTTGTTGGCCTCGCCGATGCGGAGGAGGGTCAGGGTCAGCTGGGCGTTGGTCGGCACGCCCTTGAGGACGGTGTTGCGGAGCTCGAGGAGCTTCTCCCAGTGCGGGAACTCGCGGTTGAGAAGCCGGATGCCGCGCGTGATGACGGGGTCGCCGAAGAAGCCGAAGCCAACGCCGAAGGTCACGCCCTTCATGAACATGTAGGACGTGACAAAGAGGGAGATGAGAAGCACGGGCACGATGAGGGAGGCGAGCCGTATGCGGTAGATGTGCTGCGGGAACGGCGGGGTCGGAGAGAGCGCGTTGGCAAACCGCTCCCAGGTGTCGGTGATGTCGCCCACGATCTTCATGAGCGGACGCATCTTGCTCCACATGGCGCTCTCGACCGGCTTCTTGGTCTTGTCGTGGTGCGGCGAGGGCTTGCCGCCCGCCGCAATGTCCTTGGCGTCCGCGGCACCCACAGCCATAGCCGTCGGGTCGGGTACATTGTCGTCGCGGTCGTTCTCACCGCTGCCCTCGCTTTCGCCCTGGGGGTGCTTGCCGGTGGCGCTGGTGAGAATGATGGCGGTGATGCCGTTGAAGAAGTTGCTAGCCTCCTGCTCAACGGCCTCGCCCTTGTGGTTCTCGGGTGCACCTGTCGCGGATCCATGGCTGCCCAAGACACCTGCCTTTGGCTTCTGCACGCCGCCGGTGTTGGCGTCGACGAGGGCAATCGGTGCCGGCGGGAACAGGATCCCTCGCGCGGGCGGGTAGGCGATGAGGGTGATGAACGTGACGGAAAGCAGGGGCACGACGAAGTCGAAAAGCCAGGCGATGAAGTACACCTACGGAGACAAAAGTCAGCCAACCAAAACCCGGAATGGGCATGCGAAAACGCTACTCTCCGTAGGACTTACCGCACAGAAGGCAGATGTTCGCCTTGTTTCCCGCCACGATCGTAGGCGCGCGACATGTTTTACGACGCTGATCAGGTTGATAACGACCTCCATGTACAGGCGCTCGATCTGCGCCCGCAGCTTGTCGGGGGAGAACTCCTCCTCGTCGGCGATGTTGAGATCCAGGTTCCCGGGCACGGCCTTGGTCGATTCCTTGACGTGGTACAGTTGCTATATCAGAGGTGTTTGTCAGTTTGCTGGCCTTGGTTCAAATGGTGCTCCTCTTCATGTAAGTTCGTAGGACATGGGTCTGTCGCCTTCCTCGGCTCGGCCCGCATCCTTGCTTCTTAAGACGAACCTTGTTGAACCGCCGGACCAGCAGCCATAGATCTTCGTTGCCCAGCCCGCCGACCAGGGGCGCGGCGATGCGCTCTTTCTTCTCGTTCCAGCCCAGGTCCAGCACATCCTCCTCGAAGTGGTCCTGCTGCGCGCGACCCTTCTCTTCGTGGTCGTCCAGGGCGAGCGCATGCGACAGGGTCGGCTCCTCGGCCATGCTGTTGGATATATCGTGGTTGAAGGGGTCGGTCACCGGCTCCGTATCCGCGGGGATGGGCAGGAACTCCTTTACGGCGTCGACGGCGTCGTTGACCTGTTCGCCAAAGGTTTGTTCGGGCTCCCTTTCAGTTCCGGGCCCAGTGGCCACAGTTGGAGATGATGATGCCATTTCTGGTATCAAATCGCCAGTTGCGATCGCGACAATAGAGAATAACGAGTATTAATGAAGAATGAGTAACAACACCGTGGTGCAGGCATTAGAGAATTAATTACGATTATGTGTACGACAGACACGACTCGAGGAATTTATTCTCCCTTAGTTGGGAATTTTCCAATCATTCTGTCATACCAGCCCTCATTCTTTTTCAGCTCCTGCAGATCTAGTCGCGCAGAAAACATGCGTTGATGTGTTCAGCTGCGCTGAAGTGATGCGAGTGACGTCAATGGCGTAGCGGCTGCGTGCCATCACCTGGAATAGGTGCGTCCATGGCTCTAAGGGAGAAATTACAGGCGACGGTTTAATGGTTAGGGGCGGTTTTTAGCGCATCTCGATTTGGAAGTTGGCAGTTAGTTGTTGGAGCCTTGGAGGGCTCTTCTTGGAGGGGTGTGTGGAGGGGCGAGACACGCGGCAGGACTGTCGTGCCAAGCCACTGTTGTGTGTCTTATTACCGTATGTATCTTGCATCCTGTGCATCCTTATGAAGAAATAATTCGAAGCTTACCTACGTTGTTGAACTCCGGGTTGGTTCTTCTTAAACGACCCGGGTCTGCTCAATTGGGGGTTCGGGGTACTGGCAGTGAACCATGATCATCGTGGCCCTGGTCGATGCAGTCGATCCATCCAATTTCAGCCTCACTGGTCAGCTTCACTGGCAACTGGTAGCAATGCACTGGCTATGGGCTGGACTGTCCAGTGCGAAACAGCATCGATTGATTCAGCCTAGCGCACTTCCAAAACATGCGACCGGGCCCGACCATTGATTTGATGCGACGGGAGAGCTGCAGGCGCTGCGCTTTTAACTTCCAACACCATTTCGCCATCGGACTTAACAATGACAAGAAGAATTCTAGATCGTCATCCATCCGGAGCACCCTGTCCGATTTTGACACAACTCATCGGCAATCGATGCAACATTGGAGCGACTTCTGATAGATCGACGACTTCACTTTGCAGCATGTTCCCCCCACTGTTCTCTTCTCTTCTTGTCTGAGATGCTGCCCACAAGCCCGTTGGATCCGATAATGTGGGATCCGGCCGGCGATGACGTTTATGACGACATACAAATCTTCACATGCGGCAAGCCGCTGTGTGCCATGAATCTACAGTTAGAACAACAGCATCCACGAGTTTGCGCTGCTGTCTGTCTCTAACAGTCCCTTTTAAGAAGTCTCGGTATTTGGCATATTCGTTTTGATCATAGTCAATTTCCACCTGTAATAAAACCAATCAATCCGATCTGTATCATACACCACCAACTTGTACGATTTTCACGAGACCAAGTAACGAGGAGAACACTACCACAACACCACACATCATGGCGCCATCATCACTATTTCAGCTTAGCGGCACCTGCAACAACTACCCCTGGGGAAAGAAGGGCAAGCAGTCGTTAGCCGCCCAGCTGTGCGCGCAAACCCCCGGCCTCGACTTCCAGATCGAGGATGACAAGTTCTACTCGGAAATGTGGTTCGGCGACTACCCGGACTTCCCCGCGCGCCAGCTCGAGACGGGCGAGGAGCTGAAGGACGTACTGGCCAAGAACAAAGACCAATTACTGGGCAAGAAGGTCGTCGATAAGTTCGACGCCCAGCTGCCCTTCCTGCCCAAGATCCTCTCCATCGCCAAGGCCCTGCCGCTGCAGATCCACCCCAACAAGGAGCTGTCGGAGAAGCTGCATGCCAAAGACCCCCAGAGCTTCACGGACCCCAACCATAAGCCCGAGATCGCCGTCGCGCTCGGCAAGTTCGAGGTCTTCGCCGGATTCAAGCCCCTGGCCCAGATCGAGCCCCTGTTCAAGCTCAAGCCCCTGCAACAGTTCGTGCCCGAGGGGACGACGCAGTGGACCGACAAGACGCTGCGCGAGGTGACGCGCAGCCTGCTGAAGGCGAGCGAGGACACCGTGAAACAAGTCCAGAAGCAGCTGGTCGCCATCGATAAGAGCCAATTCGGCGATGCAGGCTACGTGGTGGACATGCTCCCCCGTCTCCAAGACCAATACGGGCCCGAGGACGCGGGCAGCCTGGTGGCGCTGCTGTGCATGAACTTCCTGACGTTCGAGGCGGGCGACGCCATCTATGTTCCTGCCGACGGCATCCACGCGTACCTGTCGGGCGACATTGTCGAGTGCATGGCGCGCAGCAACAACGTGCTCAACACGGGCTTCTGCCCGCCCGCGGACCGCAACAGCGCCGACCTGTTCGCCGACACGCTGACGTTCAAGGCGCACAGCCGCGACGACGTCTACCTGCCCTCGTCCACGTATAAGAAGTCCAAGAGCGGAAAGACGGTCGTCTACGCGCCGCCCATGAGCGAGTTCAACATGCTCAAGACGGACTTGACCAAGGCCGGCGAGTCGGATGAGCTCGAGGCCGTGGATGGGCCGGGCGTCATGATTGTTACCGGCGGTGAGGGCACGCTCAAGGCCGAGGGCAAGGAGTTCCCGCTCAAGAGCGGGTTCATCTTCTACGTCGCGCCTGGCGCGGCGGTGCGGTTCGAGACGCAGAGCACGCTGCAGGTGCATATGGCTGTCATTTGAATGCAGTCAAACAATCATCAGTCAGTCATTTAGCGACCGTGTACCAACAACCACATACAAAGTTTTAATGAGACCATGATCATCTTTTTTGAATTGTTTATTCTTCTTCTTCTGCTTCTTCTTCCTTTCCTTGCCTTCTATTCTAGTCTTGGACTTCGTTGCAGTTGAAATATTTCCCGTGTTGCGCCATCTTCCGAGGTGAATGTGCCTCCCTCCTTCCCTCCCTTTAGCTCTAATTCCCGTGATTTTCCAGATCATTGCATTGCTTGCTCTTTTCTTCGTCACACGCACTTTGACTCGGCTCCATGGCTTGCCCACGTGGTATAATATCCCAACCAGTTCTATATGTAATATGGACAAAAGAAAATGTTGGTAAAAAACAAAGGGAAATTTGAACATAATATCATACATGTAGTGGTTTTCATCTCTGTGTTCTTTTTTCTTTTTTTGGTTTTGGGGTTTGGGGTTTTCTTTCAACTAGAATTCGTGGTCGCGCTCTCGACAGTGGGCATGTCCTCGGGCTGTTTGGAGTCGTGTTTCGAGACCATCGAGTTGGAGTACTTTGTGCGCTCCGACGTTTTCGTCGTGTCGAGCGACGCGGCGTTTTCTGACCTCCTGCGCTTGGCGAACTCGTCTGCGAGGGTGGTTAGCATTCTACTATGAAGCATTTCCAATTGAGGAAGGAAAGAATGGAGAGGACTCACCAAGAAGCGCGTGTATCGACCCGAGCGGCATCTCCGCAATCGCCGACCGCAGCCGCGCGGGGAAGACGTCGGACTCCTTCTCCTTGAACTCCTCCATGAAGCGGTTGATGCGCAGGATGAGCTTCCAGGAGACGATGGCGTCGCCGATCAGGAAGGTCGGGTACCGCGCCAGCGCGATCTCCTCGAGGATCCAGCGCCGCTGGAAGTAGGGGCGGTGCATGAAGTCGGCGGCGCCGACCCAGTGGTCCAGGGAGAAGGCCGGCGCGCCGTCCGACTCCCGGTCCGCCCAGAGGTGCGCCACGTTGCGCGTCCAGCGGTGCGTCGGGCTGTAGTCCTCCGGGTGCTCCGCCTCGTCCTCCGGGTCGCCCCAGTGCTTGGGCATGGCACTGTGGATCTCGTGCATGGCGGCGAGGCCGGCGTCCGTCTGCGGGATCTTGAGGCCGACCCAGCCGATGACCATCTTGGCCGATCCGTAGATGGCCGCGATCCCGGACCGCTGCCGGTCCTTCTCGTAGTCGTCCGCCTGGTTGATGCAGAGGGCGTCGACCCAGATGCGCAGCGGCGTGCTGGCCTCGTCTTCCGGGCTCGGCAGGATCGAGTTGACGCCCTTGAGCAGGCTCACGAGCCAGCGCGGCGCGCGGGGACCCCCGTGCCGGACTGTTGCCGCTGGCGCTTCTGCCGCTGCTGCTTCTGCTGGGCGGCGACGATGGCGGCCTGCTCCTGCTGGCGCCGGATGAGGCTGGGGAAGAAGACGGTGCGGACGTGCTTGAGGGCCTGGGCCAGGTGGGTGGTGATGAGGACCTGCCGGTCGTCGACGACGATGCGCGAGGCGTCGTTGTGGTCGCCGTACAGCGACGACAGGGCCAAGTACTCGAGCTCGTCCGTCAGGGGCACGGTGACGAGCCGGCAGACCACGGGCGCGGCGGCGTCGCTCGCGGGCAGCAGCTCCAGGAGCCGGATCTCGTTCTTGGAGCGGTTCAGTTTCCGGTACTTGATGGTGCCCGTCGCCATTACGGTGCTGGTGCTGTGTACGGCCACAACTGCGGTTTCTCTTCTTCTTCTTCTTCTTCTTCGGATTCCTTTTCTGTCTGGTTTTCCTTCTTCGGTTGGCTGGTTGGTTCTGGTGTTGCTGGTATTCCTTGTCGCCTTCCCTTGGCTGGGTGATGTTCAAGTGTCGAAACTAGTAATCGTCGGTTGGTGGTGGTGATGTGGCGGGGGTGGCGGCGGGTTGGTAGTATCGTGGGATGATAGTAGTAGTAATAGTAGATTCATGGTTACGTTCGGGGGCAGCAGCGGCAGCCACCAAGGGTTGTTTTAGGTGATTTCAAAAGAGCAAAGTCGTGGTCCCCCTCCTCGCCCACCCCCATACCGACGCAAAATGAGTTTAAAAGAAATGAAATCCCATTTCTTTTTTGGTCAGGGCCCATGCTGCCTTGATTTGCAACGACGGTTATCATTGGAGCCCGACAAGGGCCCTCGTGGTGTTATCGTTGGGTTTCCCACACACGTCGCACTCTCACTCACTCACTTTCCCCTCTGTCATGTCAGCAAAGCGGTTAGTCACGTTACGGAAGCGAGGTGGGAGGGGACCCTTGCACGGTACTTGCGGTTGTGTGAGTTATGACATGACATGACAGCGAATAGGGGGTCCTCTCTTTAGCATACTACTAGCTTAGCCCAGGGCCATGGGGGGGTGGAAATGATGGGGTCCAAGGCGTGCACTACAGTATACTCCCTTGCCTGGTCAGGCTCCAATTCCTTGATACTTACTGTGCCGATCGTGGTTATTTGAGTTTTTTCCTTTTGAAAGGATTTTTTTTTCTTTATGCACAGGGCAGAGGGCTATGTTGGGCGCTACGAAACATGAGTAACACAGGGCGAGAGAGTAAGAGCCAACAGTACTGCGCGTCGTTACGGTGGTGGGTAAGTTATTCTGGGGATGCTGTTTCTGGGGGTGGTAATGGGTAATAGAAACGAGTCAGGCCGTTCTACGGAGTATAGAGAAAAGAAAACTTTCGAGAGCACACACAGACTTGATCCGGTCAAATCTCCGAGTTTCTTCTCTGCCAGTGTGGCTTGGCTGTTTGGTGGGAAGCAAACAAGCGGATGCCTGCCAGAGTGTGTGTGATCTACTGCGGGTGCACAAGTATTGTCCAAACCCCTGGTCGATTGCTGCTCAGCGTGTGTCTCCTCTTGGCAGCATTTTGACACGAAGCAAGGGTGTGAGTATGTGGTGCGGGCTCCCACATACATACAACACACGTGTATGTACGCGTGCCGTCCGACCGAACTACCGGGCAGACCGACTGGAAGAAGCAGAGAAGAGAAGAAAAAAAAGCGTTGTGTCACATTCTTCTTCCTACCCTCATCTCGCTCCATACCCGGCATCCCAGTTTTCTTCCCGATCTGCAAGTACATGCGTTTCGGCTTCGAGAAAGCTTCGAGAAGCTCCATGGAAGGAAGAGGGGGCGGTCCTACTTTTCATTTCGTCCGAACCGGGAAAGGCGTGGAAACAGTTTCAACAGCACACCAAAACCAGTCGCGTCGTTTCCCAGCCTAGCCAGCCTAGCGTTTTCTGCAAGTGTGTGTGTGCGTGTGTCCACATCGTGGGCATGGGCCAGCAGGGGAGAAGAAGGACAGACAAGGATCATTCCGGATTCGGGATTTGGAAAAGAGCAAATCAAGAGGGCAAGTTCGCAAAAAGTCTTCAGAAAAGGAAACGACCGGCCGACTGGCAAGCTGGAAAAAGCACGTCGGAGCGAGCATCCTTTCTCGAAAGGGCTTTAGAGCGCTGCCAGGCTCACTGTCAGCTCTAGGCTTTTCAGGGTTCCTGGCCCCCAAGCCCAAGGCCCCCATGTCGGCTTCTCCCGAAAAGGATCCCAAGCTTTCAGGGTCACACCGAAAGGCGGTGAAACCAAATCTCGTCACGACGTAAACTCGTGCCGACTGTCCATTGTCTGTGCCAATTTGCGCGGGATTGGATGGCAACGCTAACTAAAAACCAACCCGTGCTGTGCAATGTAACGTGCAAACGTTGTTGAGGAGCGGAGGCGGAGTCCGCTCCGGCACTGGGCACCCCCAGTACTGTGCGCCAGCTAGCAACCGTTTTTTTCTTTTTCCCTAGAGTTCCCTTCTCAACTAACTTAACCTTAGGTAACCAGGGACCCGAGGGCGGCGGCTCTCTTCACATCCGTTGGCTTCCGTTGGAATTTCAGTTGTCATCTCTTACTTATTCATCACAGTATTGGTTTGTTCAATCGGCCATGTTCGCAGAGAGAGAAGCATCCATGTTCGACCCCCTTGACACAATTAAAGATCCAGTCCTCGTGATCACATCATCATCCTATCACCTATCAGCCAATCATCCCATCATCCCATCATCCCAGGCGGCCCAGGGGGTGCGCCTTATTATTACCTACCAGCCCCAACAGAGACAAACCCTGGAGTTCAGCTCGGGCCAGCTGACAAGCCTCACAGCCGCCCCCTTCTTTTCAATCTTCTTCTCCATCCCTCCTTCTTTTTAGCGGTCGCCGTGTGTCGGTATCATCTTCTCATCCACCTCGTCATCGTCATCAGCCTCATCATAAGCAAATCACAAATCGCGATTGCATTCATTCTGTCCCGTCTGTCACCGCAACGGGTGCTCCTCGCCCAGCCCCAGCTCGGCCAGCCGGTATCTCGGGTTCACCGTGTGCATGGCGATGTGGCCCGTCATGTGGACCTGCCATGCCTGCAGATAAGGCTCGCGACCCTCGAGGATGCGGTTGACGCGGCCGACGCAGTCCACCACCTCCTGCTGGACCTCCCTGACCACCGCCAGGGGGTCCTTTCGCTCGCACCGGGCGCGGTTGTGGATATAATTGGTGCTTTCGCCCGCGATCTCTTCCTTGTAGAATCTGTGTTATTGTTCATGTGGTGTTTCCAACTCAAGTCAGTTTTACCGCCACTCGCATGATGAGATGATATGATATGGCGGTGGTGACGTGTTGGGGGGTTCAGTCACGAGGTCACGAGTACTTACGAAAGCACGTCGTTGTTGATGTTGATGAAGAGGGCAATGTCGGGGATGGCCTCGAGGAACTGGCTCAGGTCCGGGTACTGCCCGCTGGGGTACGTGAAGATGGCATAGGCCTCGGTGATGCCCGACATGTGGCGGAAGTAGTACGGGAAGCTCACGCCGGCCGCTGTGACCTGCATGCGCCGGAAGCCCTCTTCCGCGTCCAGCAGATTGGCCGTCACGAAGCCCAGGCCCTAGTGAGTGAGTGCGCTGCGTCAGCACCGACCTCTTCGTGACGGGTACCAAGAAACGCCACAGGGAAACTAGCATGTCTGGTGACTGACTCTGGCTTGCTTGTGCCCGAAGGGACGGAAAGGGGTGGCGCAGATACGAGCTCGCACGCGCTCAGGCGCGGGCCGAACCTGACGTGCAAATGCAAAACTCACCGACTTCACCAGCAGGTTGGCTAGGACCGGGTCCCAGTGGTCATACGCCTCCCGAAAAATGGCGGCCAAGCCGCGCAGTATGGGCAACGGCTGTTCCTCGCCGCGAAGGAAGCGTTTTTGAAACTGCTCCACCTTATCATTTCAATGTCACCGTCAGTAGGTAAAAAGAAAATGGACGCAAGGGATTGCCGTCATTTCGTCAACGGCCCAAGTTCGCAGGCCATAAGGAGGCTTCACACCGCTCTCAAGGGACTGGGTGGTAAACCTACTTCGTTCTTGATGCTAGGGGTAATGTCGTCGATCTGCACAACGATCCAGGTAAAGATGGCGATGTACGTCTGTACCGCGACCGAGTGGTCGGGATACGCGAGCTATGTTTTGACCGCATTGTCGATTAGATGCCGGGATCTAGGTTCCAATAAAAGGGGCTAAGATCGGCAGCAACATAAATACGAAGCAAACAACGTACCGCCGCCTCGGAGAACCCCAGCCGGAATCCCTTGGCCGATAGAGGATCGTCGAGCGTCATGCCGTAGTCGGCCACCTTCTGGTGCATGGCGTCCAGCACCGCCTGCTTCTTCTCCTTGTCGTGGAGCTGGGGAGCCCCTTGGTAGCCGATCCCCTCGAGCATGGACTCGAAGATGGGCCGGAGCACACTCCTGAGTTTTTCTGGCTGGAGCTGTTGGTCTCTGGGTTGATATTGTTGTTCCCGGCTCGTGATGCGGAGACTGTTGCGTAGGAGCTTCAAGAGTCCGAAGCAGAGCATCTTGGAATTCTCAAGGAAGAGCATGGTCTTTGGGACAGGATAAGGGTCCTCTGACAAGTAATGACTTTGAGGTTCTCAGGTCTGTGTGGGAGAGAATGGATATACCAGTACCCTAGTAGCTAGCAAGAAGGTCCAAGTGTAATACAGATTTATTAGGAGACCTCAAACGATGACTACAAACCGACAATATAACAGAGATATCGAGGGCTTCGTAGAGTTGAGACTATGAAGACCATGCAAGGGAGACTACTAATTTATTATGACCATTTCTTGGCTTCCTATCCCTCTATCTGACTAGGTATTTGCTGCCAGATGAGCTTCCTCCCGACGAAAATAGCAAATATCGATATGCGGAGTTCCCAAGATATGACCGGAATATCGCTCGATATAAACGCCCTTACATGCAGTGCGTTTCTATCTTTGGAAACAGATGAACTCGCCATTCCAAAATTTCACGTTTTGTCAACATACAGATTTCTGCATTTTGGGACACACTAGTGGTCCCCAGAGTTCGAAAATGAACCTCTGAGCCAGAATACCAGGCCCTGGCGTCTGCGGCCGCCTAAGCAAACGCAAAAAGAAGAAAGAAGAAAACCTCTGACACCCTTCTTCACCGTAGTTCTCGCAAGCGAAGGTGCACTTGCCTTTCTTTGTTACTCGGTATGCGGTGGCACTGACGTTTACGAAGAAAGCCCTCTCCTTTTCGGAGAGGCTCCGGCGGCGGCTGCATGACGACCACCAGTTATTATACCTTGACTGACCAATGACTGTACTATGACAAACGAGGTTTTTGCACTTTGGGGTTCCAGGAGTTCGATATAATAGGCTAATGTTCGCCGAATATACCCTCACGTCAATAGTAAGAGAGAGTGTGTGTGAGAGAATGAGCGTGTGTGTATCAATAGACTGTCATGGTTCTCTCTTAAGCGAGGCTTGCATATAAAGCCATAGGCCAGAAAGACAGTCTATACCAAATGTTGAACTCGTGGCCCTTCTTTTGGGGCCTCTAGTCTAAAAGACGGAAATAACTCCTTATTTCTGATTACTAAATGCATTTCTCATATTTCCCTAAACGCATTACTTGCTATAGAGCTAGAACACGCCAATATTGTTTACACTTGAAGTGGCAAAAGGTCAACGAAGACATAATCATATCCAAGACTACATTCGATGTCCCTTTTGTCTCTAACCATGTGTTTGCCTCCGTCGTCTGTCGATGTCATTCCATGGCCCAGTCTTTATTTGAAGTTGGCTCCAGTATCGGTGCTACGATGGTGACACACTGCAAGTCTGTATAGTCTGGCAAATAGCTCACAGCCTATCCCCAATACGACCTCAAAACCGGCCGTTGTTGCAGTTGGCAAACCCGCACAAATAAAAAGAGATGAGTCATGAGTAACAAGACAATACCCACCACTACCCATACCACACCCAACTCGAGTAATCCACTAGAACAAAGAAAAATACGAGAGAAGCAGAGAAGCGCTTGGCTTGGCCTGGCTAGATGGCCGGGCGACTGTACAATCGTCAAGGATACCCTGCATAACGACACATGGTTGGGTGGATAGCAGAAAAACCACAATACTACTCACTTCATGCCATTCATTCCCTGGGACGCTTCAACGCGGCTCCAGGTGCGATTTCCCATGGAGGGAAAACGGTCTTTTTGAAAGTCAGGTTTTCTCGAACACCACCAACTGAAAGTGAAATTGGATCACCGACATAAGTCACAGGAAGCCGACGGGATGCGGTTGCATACAAGATCACGTGCCTCCTTTCGCCTCATTATTCCATCCATATGCACAGCCTCGTTGCAAGTGAAGGGGGGTATCGAAGATCGAAAGAAAGGGATTCCCAATAATACGGAAATGGCCGGGTTACATTGGGGAGGGGCGCCGGAAAACCCAAACAAACGGCGTGACAATGCGAGTGCGAGTGCCAGGAATAAATAAATCCGGTAGCAAGCACTTGGTAGTAGGGGAACCAGGCCACCCTCGGCAGTGGGAGGATCTCGATAAGCGAGCGCGGCGCAGCACGATATTTCGACGCTCGGTACCGGGGAATTCTGCGTTTCGTTTCGCTTCGCTTCGCAACGGCGGGCGGACGGTGGGCGGTGGTTCCATGGGACGCTGGGTCTTGGCACGCGCGCGACCGGCGTGACCCCATCTGAAAACCAGCTGATGATGTGCATCGGTTTTATGGGGTCGGTCGATAGACAGGCCGGCCGGTTGGGACAGACAGACGACATAAGCGAGGCTGGACTTTTCGACAATCATGCCCAGTTCAGGACGATTGAGGAGGGAAATCGGTGCATCGTGCACCATCAGGATGTCGCTAATTAATGGCTTGATCGGTGACCTGACTCGCTATTCGGAAAATTCTGGGTGTGGAACTACGGCGTGAGACCCCAGACTGACGATCGCTTCGCCTGAGTACCGTACATGGCCGGCTCGGGGTGTGGAATCGCCCTCGAATGAGGCTGTATGAGCGGTTCTCAAATCATGACAAATCTTGGAATTGCAATCCTACTGCGATTGGCCGATCCCACCGTCGGGCAGCGAGAATCAATATTGCCCAAGTAGCCATCCAATAAATAAGTACATACTTACATCACTTACTTACACGCAGCCCCTCCTCCCCTCCGCCCCTCCTCCAAGATCATATCATGCGTGCGACGATTCCAACTTCCTCTTCTCGCGGAAGAACCCGTGCAGCTTCCCCATGAGCTGGCCCAGGGTGCCCCCGGGCCCTCGCCGCCGCCGCCGCCCCCTCGGCCATGCCGCCCCGGATCCAGCCGGGCAGCTTGCGGCGGATGCGCTCGGCGCCGAAGCGGCGGTCCAGCAGCACGATGGCCGCGTAGTCGCCCTTGTGCCGGATGGCGCGCCCGATGCTCTGGTTGACGGCGCGCATGCAGGCGTTTTCGTAAAGTCCCGCGCCGCGTCCTTGGCCTGGGCCGTCGCGTCGGCTTTGGACATTTTGGGTGGCGGCCCTTCTTCTCCTCCTTCGCGATTGGGAGCGAGAAGGCGAGTGGTGGTGGTCGTCTCGATGTACTCGATGCGTGCCTTCCAGTCGGGCGAGTTGATGTTGGGGTACGGCAGGCCCACGATGACGACGCAGCGGCCCAGCCGGTCGGAGAAGTTGATGCCTTCGCTCATCTTGCCGCCGACTACGCTCAGGAGCAGCGCGCCGTTGGTCTTGGGTTGTGGAGATGCGGGCTTCGAAGGGTCATTCCCACCATTTCCTAGGATGGCTTCGCTGTACTGGGCCAGGACGTCGTCGCTGGACCCGCCCTTGCTCTCACGGAACACCATCTTCTTAGACTGAAGCCGAGACCAGACGGACGGTGGTGCTGCGTTCTGTGGTTGTTGCTTTTGTTGTGGGGGCGTCGAGTCCGCGCCGCCGCCCCATACAGCGACCACCTCTTCCAAGTAGCCGTAGCTAGGGAAGAAGACGACGACGCCGTCCGGCACGGCGGTGCAGATGTTTAGGATGGAGATGCCGAGCTCGTGGATCATGCGCTTGTCGCTGCGCTTCTGGAAGCTGAACTCGAATTCCAGCCCCGGGCGCGCGCTGGCCAGAGTCCAGACGCAGAGGCTGGACGGCGGGATGACGTGGCCGCAGCTCAGCGTCGTGACCTTGGAGAGCGCGAGGTCGGGGAAGAGGTGGGCCGTGTAGTCGTCGAAGGGCGACATGGTGCCGCCGGCGAGGATGACGGCGCGCGCGGCCGAGGCGATGGAGGAGAAGGCGTGCGTGGGAGACAGTAGAAGGTAAGAGAGCTTGATGTCGGGTGCTTGACCTTCGGTGATAGGGGTTTTGTTGTAAAAGATGCGACCCTCGGTGCTCAGGTTGGTCAATGAGACCAAGAAAGAAACAAGAGTGTGGAGGACCGGCGACGACGAGGACCGTGCCGCGGGCTTCTTAGGGTCCTGCTCGGTATGCGCAACGTATCCTTCAATCTTGTAAGCCAATTTCGACTCTTGGACGTATTGGATGAGCTTGAACAGATTGATCTGGTCAGCCCCTTTAGACTTGAGGAGCTGGTTGGAGTCGACAATTCCTTGGTCGCCCTGCATCTAGGTGAGCTTTCGTGTCTCGAAAAAAGATCGAAAAAAAGAAATCGGATGCTTGCGTCGACATACCTTGAGCTTCAGTGCACCGTCGAGCCAGTCACTCAGGCCATCGATGACCCTTGCCACTTGAGCGACCATGACTCGGTTCTCGCCCTTCAGCTTCTTACCAAACTTCTTCACATACACACCGAGCATCTGCCTCGCACGCCGGAGCTCGCTCAAGCTGATCTCGGAAGCGTACACGTTGGCGACCGCGTCCATGATGTTATGCGCCTCGTCGATGATCACCACGTTGCCCTCGAGCTTGATGCCCAGCGCGTCCCGGGCCGTCTTCTGCAGCAGGAGCGGGTAGGGCAGAGTGATGATCTCGGCGCCCGGGATGGCCGTCCTGGAGGCGTAGTACGGGCATATCGACAGCTTCTTGCCGAGTTCAAACATATCCTCGATGTCGGGGATAGCAGCGAGAGCATGATCGCGGAACTGGTGTGTCACAGCCAGCTTGTCGGGATTGGGCACGAATTGGCATTTCGACTTGGAGTTTGATTGCTGCAGCTCAGAGCACCGGTCGTTGATGGCTTGAACGGATCCCAGGCGTGCCACAGCCGGGTTTATGCAGAGTCGCTGGCGAGATGACAAAGGGACATGTTTGACGGCTTCTGGTTCCGAAGGATTGTCCTTAGATATCATGGCTTCTGGAATCGAGGGGGAAATGTAGGGCGCCGTAGTTCGGCAATGAACTGCGACAGCTGTGAATGGGTCCTCGAGGTGTAGTAAATCTGCAACCTAAATCAGAATGGCTCAAGAAACCATAGAACATCATCCGAAGTTACCTTGAGTTCTTGATCGGCGCCGTCGTCCTCTTCCTCAGCATCTCGTTTCGGCATCATTCCGAGCTTCTCCATGAGCGCTCTGGTGTCTTTGCTGTAGTTGGAAGCTTCGCCACCTAGCGACCCGTCCTCGTCCCTCTCATCGAGCAGCCACTCGTCCTCATCCGGCTCGTGGTCAGCGTCAGAACCTGCTGCTGCGCGGTCATTCAACCGACGCCTCTTGGTGGTGCGGATCTCCAGGGCCTTCTCACGCGCCCGTACGGTTTCCAGACGAGCCTCCCTCTCTTCCCATTTCTTGATTACTTCATCCCTCTTTCGCCGGAGCATGGAATCCACGACCCAGTCTGGCTCATCCTTCAGATCCCGGGCGGCATCCTCAACGGAGCTCTCGAACTTAGCTTGCTTGTGGTTGCGCAGCCAAGTCAGGGCAGCGCAGATAAGAGAAAGGGATTTGCCCTGCTTTTGTTAGCGACTTTGCTGAAGATGAAAGTAGCTTGTCTGCTATACTTACTGTCCCCGTGGGACTCTCGAGAATCCCCACTTGCCCATCTCCGGTATCGAGAACATCATAAACTGAGCGCATAAACTGCTCTTGTACATCGTAAGGGGTATATGGGTGGTGAAAGTCGACCTTCTTGATACCATCTGTGACGTGATCAAGATCCGGGTCTAGACCTTCATTACTACTTGCCATACTTGAAGTCGGCAATGACAAAACAGACGGCTGGGCGCTGGTGTACGAAGGATTGCCGTCGCGCCTAATGGCGGGTTCTTCGGCGAGCGCTCCGATTTGCGCGGTACGCGTTGGGATCTCTCGAGGTCGTCGTTGGTTCAAACGAATATGCTCACAACTCAACTCACGACAAAACCGACTGAAGAAAGAAAACCAGTTGAGTGATAATCAAATTAAGACAAATTCATTCGTATTGCAGAACCAATCTTTCATTCTGGCGATAGTTGCATCGTGCAGGACCAAACACGCGGAGCGGTATGGAAGAAGTACAAAACAGCTTGAAGATGGGTCAAGCGAGCATCATTGAGCTCAGTCGTCCGCCGCAGAAGTAGGTACTGCAGGCGCATGAATAAAACCTTCCCTACTCAGAGAAGGAAAAGCAAAAACACCACGATTTGGGGGAACAGTTGACATTACGGAAATGGACATCTTCCTGAAACACAAGAGCGGCCTTGGATGCCCGACAACGAGATATTGGCTACGTCTTCCGGCGACAGTTGCTTTGACTTGGAAGCTGACTGACTGACTGACTGACTTCAATGTTGAAGCTGCCACTTGGGATGCAATTGCCCCAGGTGGCAGAGTGGGAGGTGGGGTTGAGCAAGTGTGGCCCTTGACTAGTGGCTGTGCGCTGCTTGATAAGTTTGATAAGATACGACTGAAAAATACTAGCCACAGATGGCTGAGAGGTTTTGTGCCCTCAATTGTCACTAACCCGAAATCCACCCCTGCTAGTCTCCCACAGCTTTTTTTTTCTCCTCTCTGTGCGCGGCGGATTCCCCAGGACCGAACTTTTGATTTTAACTACTCGATCGCTCCGCCCAATTCCTCTCGGTCTGCTCGACAACTAACATCACAGCAACCGCCAAGATGCCTACCAGACTCAGCAAGACCAGAAAGCACCGCGGCCACGTCTCGGCCGGTAAGGGTCGTGTCGGCAAGCACAGAAAGCATCCCGGTGGTCGTGGTATGGCCGGTGGTCAACATCACCAGTACGTTTGATCCAGCACTTTGCTGTCGCAATTTTCAATTCGACACGCATGCTAACAACGATTCCAGCCGAACCAACATCGACAAGTACCATCCCGGTTACTTCGGAAAGGTCGGTATGCGATACTTCCACAAGCAGCAGAACCACTTCTTCAAGCCCATTGTCAACGTACGTACTTCAATCGCCCACCCTGCGCACACAAGTCGAACGTTCCTCTAACATAGCAAATCATAGCTCGACAAGCTCTGGAGCCTGGTTCCCGAGGAGACCCGTGAGGCCTACCTCAAGGGTGAGAAGAAGGACACCGTCCCCGTCATCGACCTGCTTCCCCTCGGCTACTCCAAGGTCCTCGGAAAGGGCCGCCTCCCCGAGGTCCCCATCGTCGTCCGCGCTCGCTGGGTCAGCCGTCTGGCTGAGAAGAAGATCACTGAGGCCGGTGGTGTTGTCGAGCTCGTCGCATAAGCGACTTGCCACATGACATGATGGGCGTTTGATGATACCAACAACAAAAAGCGGGTGTTACGGCTGGTTGGGTTTATTGCTTGGTTCGACTCGACGGCAACATTTTTTCCGCATCGAGCATATCTCGTCACGAACGATACGAATCGGACGACACGGAACGGCACGACATAGATCGTTGGCATCTGCTGATCTCACATTGGAGAAGGCAAAGGATTTTCACAAGAGATGAATAAAAGCCTACTTTTCCACTTTAGACAATCCGGGACCATCGCTTTGCATATCTTGTACTGCGACAGGTTGGATTGCGCCGATCAGAGGATTTTTTCCTCTTGATCTGGCACTGCGAACTCGCGCCCTCCCGGCCGGCTTCTGCGGTTGGGTCGACCTACCTGGCCTTCGGGTCGGGTCAGGTCTGGTCGGTCCTGGCATCTGACCTGTCTGTTGGACTTGTGACTTGTGCGTGACGCAAGACGTTCTGCCGTGCTTCCTTGCTGTCTGCCTGTCTTGAATGTTTTGTGATATGTATGATCTACTGACCAATGCGATTGGGTATGCGTGTTTAACCATGCCATGTGGCCTAAAGCTCGCCATTTTATCGCGATACCCACGATTAGGTTGTTGGCTATTGTCATATTTCTGCGATGTATTCAACAACTCGAAGCAGGTAGGTTAGAAAGGTAGGTCTTGTATCACAAGTTTCCTTAGCTGTACTTCAGTGGCTATGCGCATGCAAATCCATCTACCTACCTATCTTAATAAAAACAATTGATGAACACCACACTTTTCTTGGATGCCTCTGAGTGCTACTATCTTCTCGGTTCCCAGTCAGAGTCGACTACTCGCAAATCATTTCCCAGTAGGTCTTGTAAGCTCACAAGTTGGAAGCTTGTTTCGTCCCTGGTGCTTCCTCCAGGTAGTTCGCTGGCATCATCATGAACTGCGACCAACCCGTGGGGTATTTCAGCCCCAAGCGCTGTGCCAACAGCTGTGATATCGTCGGTGTTGCTCACAACATCTACGCCTCTTTAAACGTTCACCGCGATGGTGAACGTTTCTACAAACAAACTCGTGAGGTGGTGCTCTGCGATAACCGCTGTAGGCGCTGACTCCTTGCTGGCTGACCAGAATGAAAACCTCGAGAGCTTGCAAGCCCTTCCACAAGCGACACGCCGTCGACATCGCCATATGTATGTCCACCATCAACCTTGCTGATTTTGAAGGTGTCCATAACATCGTCCACGGTCTCGGCGCCGTATTTCCAGAGTCCCAGGGTCTCTTTGCCGATGGCAACCCATTCATTGGCCTCGTCCGAGACTCAGCCCTTGACCTGGCTCCTGGCGCTTCCGGTGAAGTTGCGAACGAGAGCCATGTGTAGTACGTTGTCGATACATGAGAGCTCGATCTGCAGGTACTCGGCCGTCTTGGTTTCGATGAAGAGATATTGCTTCCCCATATTACGCGAGAGATAGACACATCTGCCGTGCATTTTCTAGTCGTCCTTCGTGGGTTGGATACCGCCGGGGGTTTCTTGGAGGATGCCGTCTCGTGTGATCTCGTACATGCTAGGTTCGCTCTCGATCGCCTAGAATATGATGCCGGCACCGTACGTGATGATTTCTTCTTGGGACACACTGAGGCCTTGTACTTCGACGTCTTCCTTCCCGGTCAGCGTCGTGGAGGCGAGTAGCTTGAGGCTCGAGGTATCATAGATGCCTATCATGTTCTTCTGAGCGAGGAGGAGGTAGTCGCCAGCCTCGCTGTAGGATGGAGCCAATCATGTGACGTCGCCGCTGTCTCCCCTGACGTACGGATCTCGGGGGTCTCCGCGGACTCAGCCGCGGGGATCCTGTAGATGGCTCGGCCATTATCACCAACAAGGAACACAGGTTGGGCAGCCAGTGGCACGGCACATGATGACGATTCAACGAGCGTCTCATATGTTTCTTTGGCATCATGATTCTCTATTCACTTGAAGACTAAGATAGCCAAGGGTTCTTGGCTATTTGGTGAATTGCCGTTTTTGAAACGCAGATGTCAGACCAAGATCCAAAAACACCACGGATGGATGTCCCAATAGTTGTTACACTAGATCTCTTGAGCTACATACCAGAAAACGGACAACCTTCTTACTCATTGTGCAACTGCTCTAAATGTTGTCGCTGTTCTCGAAAAGGCAGAGACTCTATATTGTGTAAGTAATGGATTTCAGTTCTCTCGCTGTGTTCTACCTTGTTCCCAAAGCCATGCTTCATTGGTGCTGGACATGACATTGGAACTGCTACAACCTCAAAGGTCAACCTCTTGAACGTATAAGTGCGTCCTCATGCGAATATCCAGAGAATTTCCGAAACCCGGCTATCGACTTTATTGCAATCAAACAAAACCTAAAGACATGGAAGACACAGCAATAGGTATAGGTAAAACTTGTCATGTTGCGGCTTGCACCATTGGTAAGCCAAAAACCCCAACCGTTTGCAGGTCCACCGGCTCCATTCTATCGCGGCGGGCGAGACCTATCATGCTCATGGAAAACCAATACAGGGGTCATGACACCATCGCCAAGGTATGAGATATCTCCCTGTAAGCGGGCTACATCCCGATGCTACGGTGCTACCTACACCTTTTGCGCTTCGCTTCGGCACCCCGACCAGTCCTGAAGCGGAATGTGTAAATGTCGTGATCGAGGTGGGCCGGCACACAAGCCGGGAATGGAACGACGATGGATTACATTTTTGCGATAGAAATGGGAGGTATATTGACGGTATGGTCTCTCGACCTGACGTCTTTGTCGCCTCGTCCCTTATGCTCAACTGTTCTGGACAGCATACAATCTCATCCCTAGGAGGCTATACCTGGCTTCAAGATGGCAACCGTCAAAGATGAGGGCAATGATACCTCAGCTACTGCCACATCCCGAAGTATTACTCCCACGACGGCAGATGGCACACCAGTGAAGCGAGTTTGGTATCACTCGACTCTGTTCAATGCCTTCGTCATCGGTGGCGTGGGCTTTCTGGCCCCAGGACTCTGGAACGCCATGAACGCTCTGGGGGCTAGCGGCGCCCAAGAGCCATACCTAGTCTACGCCGCCAACGCGCTGGTCTTCGGCATCATGGGCTTCCTGTGCCTCTTCGGCGCGCCCATCGCGAACCGCATCGGCCTGTCCTGGACCCTGTTCTTGGGCGCCGTCGGCTACCCCATCTACTCTGCCGGTCTGTACACCAACAACCGGTACGGCAACGAGTGGTTTGTGCTGGTAGGCGCCGTGGCCTGCGGCTTCAGCGCGGGCTTGTTCTGGGTCAGCGAGGGCGCCGTTGCGCTGGGTTACCCGGAACCGGGGAAACGGGGGTCTTACATGAACATTTGGCTGTGGTTCCGGACCGGTGGCCCCCTGCTAGGCGGCGCCATTGTGCTGGCGCTCAACAACGACGCCGCGGCCAAGACCAAGGGGAAAGTGGGCTACGAGGTCTACTTGATCTTCGTGGCGCTGCAGTGCGTCGCGGTGCCCCTGGCCCTCGCGCTCTCGCCGCCCGAGAAGGTTCAGCGCGCCGACGGGTCGCGCGTCGTAATTAAGGCTGAGAAGTCGGTCGTAGCCGAGTGCCGCGTCCTCTGGCGGGTCTGCAAGCGCCGCGACGTGCTGTTGCTGTTGCCGGTCTTCTGGGCCGCCTACTTCAACCAGTACGCGGGGAGCTTCCAGACGTACTACTTCGGGATCCGGGCGCGGGCGCTGATCGGATTCGTGTCCAACTTCGGGACGCTGCTGTCGTCGCAGCTCATCAGCGCGCTGCTGGACTACCAGCGGCTGCCTGTGCGGCGCCGCATCGTGCTGGGGTACTGGTACGTCGTGCTGGTGCACGTCGTCGCCTGGGTGTACGGGTGGGTGGTCCAGGAGAAGTACACGCGGCACCCGCCGGCGTACGACTGGGAGGACGCCGGGTTTACCGAGGGGTTCTTCGTGCTGGTGCTGTGGGACTTTGCGCGGCAGGCGCTGCAGAACTGGCTGTATTACCTGGTCGCGAACAAGGCGGGCGACATCTCGGAGCTGACGCGGTTTTCGGGCGTGCTGAGGGGGCAGGAGAGCTTCTCGCAGGCGATTGCGTTTGGGCTGAATACGAAGAAGTGGGTGGGCGGGCGTGTGCCGTTGGCTGTTAATACAATACTGCTTGGTAAGTTTGCCGTTCTTCTCCTTTTGTGTCCTGACTATCTCACATCCCTAACATGGTCCAAGGTCTGGCTGCATACCCTACCTGGATGGTGGTTCGCGAGCATGTGCCAGTCGAGACGGCGAAAGCTGGAGAGGAGTTTGCCGAGTCCAGGGGTGAGGATGTTGAGAGAGGCCTGGGTTCGGAAGTCATTGTCAACAATGGCGAGAAGACCAAGTTCGCGCTGGGTAAGACTGGTGGGGATGCGGTGATGTGATAACATTGAATGAAGCATATTTGTCGTTCCATAAACCTGCTGGATTCATGGTGGTATGAAAGTAAACTCAGTAGATCCTCATATCATTCGAGCATATCCCGTAAATGAGATATCGTACGGAGGCTTTCGTCTCCTTATCCACGAAAGTTGTTGGCTCAACCTCATCTGGCGCAATTTTCAATCGACCTTTTTACCCCCCTTCCCCCTTCTGTTTCTCCCAGGCCAGTACACATTCTGCATTATGCGCAGTTCTAATCCACAGGCAAAAGCTTTTGTATTACGCATGTAAAAACAAACAATATGGAATAAGAGTTGCATTTGTTGTGATCTTTCTCGTGAAGTCTAGACCTCTGCATGGCTTCTGTGACCCCAGTTACTTGTACGGGGGCCTGGAGATTGAGGGGCCCAATATTTTACCTCGAGCTTTAGTGTCACCTTTTTCAGGGTCCTCCCCTTGCGCCATCCGACTCTGGAGAGACAGAATGACGTACCGTTCAGCAAAGTGAGCAACAATTGGAGAGGGAGAAAAACAATGCACGCAGGGGTAGGACGAAACATACGAAAAAAGAAATCATATCTGCGCGTTTGACTCAGACATTTACTCGAGCAGGTATTCTTTGCGTTGCTCGCCAGGATGAAAAGAGTAACCAACACGTTGGGTGTTCGCTAACAATTAGGCATTCCTTGTCATCAGTCATCTGTTGCTCACTGCCGACTGGCCCGCTTCTTCTGCTGGCAGATGCCCCGGAAAAAGTTACATGTGATATTTCGCACATGCCATGCACTGGCTGCGAGCTGACCAGGGTCCCAGATGAGCGGTCCCCGTCACGCTGCCAGCAAATGCCATTCGCTCAAGTGAATGGCTTTGGCTGAACCTGAAGATTCGCTGATAACAATGCCTTCCCTGTGTATGATCTAGATAGTCCAGCTGTAAATATAGTATACTTGCCTACATCTCTATGTGTAGCGTTTGATGAATGTGGTGCCAGGGATTGGTCATTCCGTTGCCGAAAGGAAATGCCTGCTTGTAGGCATCTGCCAATACAGTACACGGAGATAGCGAACACCATTTGCCATCTTAGAAACCAAAAACATCATACCCCCTGACTGGGACTGCAACACCTCAAACTCACGATGCATACTCTATTATTAGACCCATCAAGCGCCTCTGTTCAATAAGATCGTATTACAGATGCTACTTAGATCTGATGGACCTTTTTGGATGAACCTGAAAGGTGCATACATTTCCGTCGGCGACTATATGCGGGCCAGAGAATGCACCCGAGTCCGCCATGCAACATCCCATCCCACCTTTTGCTAAAGTACAGTGGATTCCATTATCGATAAGCCAGTTATTAGCTGCCTTACCCCCAAAATAGCCCCGTTCAATTGTCCAGAGTCCCACCACGTCGTCGTCGTCCTCCCGCTCTCGGCCTCCGCCCGTCCATCCTGACGTCGACAAGTGATTGCTTCGTCCTGGCTGTTTGTTTCGTTTTACGTGTTGGTTTGGCACGAAACCCCGCGGTTCAAACAGCGTTCTTGTTGCTTTCGAAATACCGAAACCAAGCTGATTATACCGCCGCGAACGGGATCGTGGTATCGTGGTAAACGTAGGTACATCCAGGTAAGTACTGAACTCAACACATCTGTGAAGGAGTTCAAATACCTGCGAGTTCGTCATGCACATTCGATGTACTGTACACCTGCATCTTCCGTCCCCTAGATCTTTCATCCAATCAATATTTGCCTGGCCGAAACAGGTCATCCGTCCCCAATCACAGCTCCTCTCCAACGGCTGTACCGACCCCAGAGTCTTATCACCTGCGAGAGTATGTACCTACCTAATACTGCGCCAGCTACTTCTAGCCTCGAGTGGCTACCTAGCTGGCTGCCTACCCGCTTACCCTCCATCAAGTACATACGGCATCTTATCACCTACACCCTACATACACTGGCCTACCTCCGTCTCTTCCCGTAACCGATTTCTCTGACAGCTCTCGTCATACCTCATACTTCCTTTCCTTCAAGATGTTACCCACGAACATTTCCCACTTAATATAGTACTAACTCTACCGAGAACAGTAGCCATCACCAGCCTGACCTCTGAAGTCTTAGCCCACCGATCGCCCAACTCCGGACCGTCACCATCGAGCAACTCGCCGTGCAATAGTAAAACCCATCCTAGTGGCCTTTTGGAAACCGCTTTCGAAAACTGTGTGCGTTTATACTTTGTAGGGCACGCTCTGGCTTGAGGATCCACTGCAAACTGCCGCGTGTTGCCTGCAGAGCCGCCTGTGAACCGTCACTGGACCACAGTCGCCCTCCCAGCTTGCGCGACTCTGCCTAACCAGTCACATACCCCGGCGGACCGGAAGAGTCAGGCAAGAAAGGATTGGCACGCCAGCTGCTGCTGGTGCCCGACCGCCGCGACCATGGCGCCCTCACCTCCCGACATCACCTCCTCGCCCCATACCGAAGCCGATGCTGCGCGCCCAAGGTCGAGCAAGAAGCTTCAGAAGAAACACAAGGAAGAATCCAACCGACGCCGAACCATGGAGCTGCCCAACCATTTACGAGACGCGGACGATGCCGGCGAGGAGGACATTATTGCAGCTAATGGCCGGCCAAATGGCATGTTCATGCACATGAACCAGTCGATTTTCGACGTCTTCAGCGCCGCCAGATCCACGGCCAACATCCACGGCCGGTTTGAAGACCAGTCGAGCGACGAAGAGGACGAAGACGAGGGCGGGGCAGACATCAGAGACTTGAGCAGAAACGACAGCCAACCTGAAGCCAAAGGTAAAGGCAAAGAGACGGAAACACCTGTGGATTCTATGTCGCGCTCGCGAATCTTTAAGAAAAGCGCCTCAGACAAGTCAAGCTCCTCTGACAAGGACAGCGACAAGAAGCACCGTCGTCGTATCTCGAGCAACCTCCTGCGATCGCTGCCTCAGCTCACACGTCTGGGCTCGCTCTCCAAGTCTAAATCGTCCAAATCGTCCAAGTCTAAGCAACAAACGATGGACGAGTCTTCGCCTGACGAATCATCCTCGCCCACCCGGCGCCATTCGGAACCAGAATCGAGCGATTCCGACGCTGGAACCCCGAAACTGGCCCCAGTGATGAGCCGGATCTTGGAAGCCAGAGATGAGATGTCGGCCAGGCCCAGCTTCGATATGGAAAGATTGTCCAGTGATCTGAGAAGAACTGCACTAAGCGATGACTCGGGAGACGGTGGTCCCACAAAGCTGCAACTTGCCTTGAAGGATATATTCGAGCTTGACCAAGCGGAAGAGGTCATAGGAGGTAAGTCGTGATTCAACCCAAAACTCTGTATGCGCAGCCTCACTGACAGTCTTATTCCATGCAGAATATCCTTGCTGGCTATTGCTCAGTGTCTTGGTGGATGGATACATGTACATCACCAGCAAGCACATATGCTTTTGGGCCTATCTATCGAAGAAGGCTGTAAGTGACGTGGAATATGTGCAAGCGGAGCACCAGACTAACACTCTACCAGGATAAAGTGACAAAGGATGGGTACATGGCCAAGTCCGGCAAGCGTACGTCCAAGTACACTCGGTATTGGTTCCGTCTGAAGGGGGATACCCTATCCTACTACCACGATGCCTCCAACCTGTACTATCCTCATGGCCAGGTCGACCTCAGATACGGCATATCGGCCGAGATCACCGACAAAGGTAAAGAGGGCGTCAATTTCTCGGTCACCACAAACCACAGAACGTACTACTTCCGCGCCGATAGCGCCTCGAGCGCCAAAGAATGGGTGAAGAGCCTGCAGCGGGTCATCTTTCGCTCGCATAACGATGGTGACACCGTCAAGATCTCCTTGCCAATTGCCAATATCATGGATGTCGAAGAAACAAACATGGACAACCTGGGCTTCGCGGACACTGTCAAGATTCGCGTGATTGACAACGATGAGACATTTGCCATTGACGAGTACTTCTTCTCCTTCTTCAACTCGGGCGAGGCAGCGATTCGCTTGCTCAAGCTTCTCGTGGGCGATTCAACAGATAGCGACAACGAATCCGCCGCCGCAGGACCGCTTCGGGTGCCTAAGAAGCGCCGCGATGACACAGCCAGGCCATCGTCAAAGCGCAGTTCTTTATCGCTGAATACATCGCGAATGGAGAGCTCGCAGGTGCTCTCGCCAAAGTTCCGTGAGCCTGTCAAGGCAACACTCTCGCCCATGTCGCCCACGATGCCTCGGGAGAATACCATTCGCGCCAGCGGGGATCATGTTCGCAGTAGTTCCGATGCAATGAAGAAGTTCGATAGACGGAGCCTAGACGTGGACACGATTGCGCGGGACCACTCGCCGCGACGAAGCTTCAGCGGCCAACGAACCGTGAGCAGTAGCCGTGGCAAACACGCCAAGGCTCAGTCGGACAACCACGAGGAGTCCGATTCATTCGCCCAGTCAACGGACGACCCTAGCCTGTCAAACATGATTGCGTCCTCAATCGAGGACCCGTCGGCCAGCCAGATACTGCAAGGCAGCGAGGTCTTCCACAAACCCACCCTCCACCGCCGGTCAACATCCATGTCGCGGAGGAGCCAACAGGAGAATGCCCGCAGCGGCAAGGACCGGACAAAGCACGCCGAGGGATATCCTCACCCACAACACGCCGCAACCACTGGTCATGTCGTCGACCCCGGCTCTGGCGAGGGTCAAGCCGGGCAAGCACCTACCCTGCAAAATATTGCCAAGATGGGTGCCTATCCCCTGCAGAGGGCTGGTCATTTCGCCGGCTATCTGAACCGGACAAGCCGACAAATGGGCAATCTGCTGGCCACCGAGTCGATGGGTTACGTCGAAAAGGTTTCTGGCATGTGGAAGGGTGGCCGTAAGCACTACGAACAATCAACGGCTCTGAACCCTGAGGACAGTTTCCAGGACGATGAAGATGAAACCGATGTCAAGGCAGCAAACGAGAGATTCCACTCCCACTTTCTGTTGCCCGAGTCGGACAAGCTTCAGGCTACTTACTTTTGTCATATGCTCAACGTCTTGCCTCTTTATGGAAAGATCTATCTTAGCCAGCGACACTTTTGCTTTCGCAGTTTGCTACCGGGGACGCGAAAGAAGCTGATCCTTCCTCTGGCCCACATCGAGACGGTCGACAAAGAGAAAGGATTTCGATTTGGCTACCAGGGCTTGGTGGTCATCATCCGCGGTCACGAGGAGCTGTTTTTCGAGTTTGCCCAGCCCGTGATCCGCGACGACTGTGCCGTGTCCGTCTTGCAAAATCTGGACCGTTCTCGCTTCATCCGCGAATCCCAATACTTTGACAGCGACGATATGAAGAAAGCAAATGATGCTCTTGCCGAGCGTGAGGCTTTGAATGCTGCGCGACTTAAAGAATTTCCCGATCAGGACCAACTTCCTCACCAGCTGACCATGCTCAACGACGGCGATGGACCGACGATTCTTTTCGACGACGCCAAGGACTCGCTGGTCCACTTCCAGCCCACCAAATCGATGAAAATCACCTGTTTGACGATCGGTTCGAGAGGCGATGTTCAGCCATACATAGCTCTCTGCAAGGGCCTCTATCGCCGATGGCCACAAAGTCAAGATCGCGACACACGCAGAATTTCGAGGCTGGATCGAGGGACATGACATCGAGTTTGCACCTGTCGCAGGTGACCCCGGCGAACTAATGAAACTGGTTATCGAATATGGCACCTTCAGCTACGGTTTCTTCAAAGAGGCCACCAGCTCGTTCCGACCTTGGCTTGATGGACTTCTCGAGTCCGCATGGGAAGCTTGTAAAGGCACCGACATCCTCATCGAGTCCCCATCGGCCATGGCGGGGATTCACATCGCCGAAGCGCTATACATCCCTTACTTCCGCGCCTTCACCATGCCATGGACGCGGACGCGCGCCTATCCCCATGCCTTCATGACAGCTGATCGGAACATGGGCGGCTTCTTCAACTACCTTTCCTATGGTCTGTTTGAAAACACCATGTGGCAACTCAGCTCGCGGCAGATCAACAAGTGGCGTGCCAAGTTCCTCAATCTCCCCGCGACAAGTCTGGACAAGATGCAACCTAACAAGGTGCCCTTCCTCTACAACTTTTCGCCGTCTGTAGTCGCTCCCCCATTGAGTACACCGATTGGATCAACGTTAGTGGCTACTGGTTCTTGGATGAGGGCAAGAACTGGACCCCACCTGACGATCTGAGGCAGTTCATTGAAAAGGCTCGGGAAGATGGCAAGAAGTTGGTGTATATCGGCTTTGGCTCCATCATTGTGCCCGATGTCGCCAAGATGACCCAAGAAGTGATTGACGCTGTCCAAGGAGCAGATGTCCGCGCTGTTCTCAGCAAGGGCTGGTCGGATCGTGTAACGAAAGAGAAGGGTGTTGAGGCGGCTACCGATGCACCAGACCAACCCAAGGATCAACCCGAGGATCAGCCCAAGGAGCCGGAACTGCCTCCTGAGATCTTCCAGATTTCAAGCGCACCGCATGACTGGCTCTTTTCTCAGATGGATGCCGCTGCTCACCATGGCGGCAGCGGTACCACCGGCGCGAGCCTCCGCGCGGGAATTCCTACTATCATCCGGCCATTCTTCGGTGACCAGTTCTTCTATGGTCTTCGGAGTCGAGCACCTAGGTGTTGGGATCTGCATGAAGAAGTGGGGGCTATCAGCTTCGCCAAGGCTCTGTGGAAGGCGACACACGACGACCGAATGATCTCCAAGGCCAAGGTGTTGGGCCAGTCTATCCAACAGGTATGTGCACTGAGATTGTCCAAGATGCGTGACGGCAGTTGAGTGGTAGCTGACATTGAACCAAACACAGGAACACGGAGTCGACAACGCCATCCAGTTCATCTACAGCAAGCTCGAGTACGCACGCAGCATCAGCACCGAGAAGTCGAAAATGCGAAAGCCCGTAGCCTCGTCCGCTACTGGCCCGACTGAGCACTCGGACGGCCCCGAGCTATATGATGACGACGATGTGGAGGAAAGCTGGACGTTCGTGGCGGGCGATGACTTTGATCCCGATATCGTTAAGAAACAGGTCATCTCCCAGGCAGAGGCGGGCGCCGTGGCAGATGGCCAGAAGGCTGCTTTGGGGAGTCGGCAAGGATCGAATCGAGGAAAGGCGGGATCAGTGGCTTCGTAGGAGGAGACGAACCCCATACAGGGAACAACCGACCCCTCACATTTCGCTAATGCAGTGCCATCAGAGGATGGCGATGCTCCCGAGGCCGAGTTGATTGACAAACCTAGTTGGAAGGAGACGACGACTAAACAAAGCCTATCTATTCAGGATAAGGATCGACCCGCAATATGGACTCGCTGTTGGAAGGCGTTGAAGAGGTTCTGTAAACGAATAACGAAGTGGTCTTCGGCGTCAGACACTTGACCGTTGAGGAATTCGACCTTTACCAGCGATCCGACTATGCCCGGCGGTTGATTACACCGCACAGTTGACTTGAAGCGTATGGGGTATACGGCGTTGGTCATGGTGAGTGATTTGGCATTGCGACGCGGTTGTTGTTGTTGTTGCATACAAACAGACAGCATGGGCGTTTTTGGCGTTGCTTCGATATCCCACAGTGATGGATGGCATTTCATAACGTTTTGCAGGGGCGAGGGTAGCGACGCATCAGACACACACACACACACACACACAGATAGTATGATTGATCATGATGGTGCTGATTGGGTGGACAATCATAAGGAACGGAGTTGAGGTGTTGAGGCAGGATAGACTTCTTTTTTTCGCCAGCGAAAGAGGGTTTTGTTTTTCTTTTGGTCAGATGGATGAACAGTTCTACATGCCCATGCGATGAATGCATGGGCAAGGCAAGGCAAGGGTATCATGGCAAGGGTTGCCGGATACATGTCCTGAAGGCTTAGACTGTATGGATACTAATAGCTATTACTACAAGAATGTTCCTAAATCATGATGCTCTCCTTTGCTGCTTCGGTTGGTGGTGGGCTCGCCTGTCGTTGGCGCATGCAAGGTGTATTGGGTTATTGATCATCTCGAGTCTCGGGTCTGTTGCATGATCTGGAATGGCCACTCATGAACAACAAACATTCGTCTTCGGTGTCGGATTGACCTACAAAGCGTCAGATTGACTGCCAATGGACCACTTCGCCATCGCTCTTCTCACTCCCCTTCCGCCAGCCCATGCGATGGATGATCAACTTTCGCATACAGCATCACTATTATTCCACTCTTGTCAGTGAAGTCTCTGAGCATGGCACATTATAAAAAGCCCCCAAGCCATTTATCCTCTTACGTTCTTTCTTGATGTATTCAGTTGATTTTCGAATCTCCCAACTTTCAACGTGTATTTGCATGCTGATCGTTGGAGGCCAGCCACTGTCGGTTACTCGATTTGACTGGGTCCCCCAGCTTTGAACTTCGAATACATTCAACATGTCTCTCCCCGTCGCCGTCGCCATTCTTGCGGGTCTGTAGTAAGTCGATCAATCAAGTAGCTGTTGCTCCTTGCTTATTTCCGGATGACCTTGTTGCGTACCGGGGAAACTACTCGAATCCTACCTAACCAACCACACACACTACACAGTCTCTACGATCTCTACGACAAGCACATCGAAGCCCAGAACCAGAAGAAATACCGCCCCTTCCCCATCCTCCCGCCCGAAACGCGCCGCTACCACCCCTCCGACGTCAGCCTCGTCGTCCCCACCGTCGACGCCGACCCGTCGACCTTCGCCGCGTGCCTGCGGACGTGGGCTCGGTGCCAGCCCAAGGAGATCATCGTCGTGACGACGGCCGGGGAGCAAGAGGCGCGCGTGCGCGAGATGCTGATGGCGGTGCAGACTGCGGACAGGATTGACGACAAGACGAAGCCGGGTAGTTTGGTGGTGACTGCCAAGGTCGAGCTGCTCACGGTCGATAGGCCGAATAAGCGGCACCAGCTCGTCCGGGGCATACGGGCGGCGAAGGGGGAGATCCTGGCGCTGGTGGATGATGATGCGCGGTGGGAGAGCGAGGAGACGCTGGCGAGCTTGTTGGCGCCGTTTGAGGAGGAGGATGTTGGGGTGGTTGGGGGACCGATCGAGTGAGTTCTCCCTCCTTTCCTCATTGCTATTCTTCTTCCATAACCTTCTCGTCATCTTTGACAGCTCCTACCTACCCCCCGAACGCCGCGACCCCTCCGTCGTCACCCCCTGGGAGGTCGCCGCCCTGCGCCTGCGCGCGAACCGGCACGCCCGCATGCGGGCCGCCTACGCCGCCGACGGCGGCATCAACTTCTGCGTCTCGGGCGCGACTATGCTGGCGCGCGCCGCCATCCTGCGCGACGACCCGCTCTTTCGATTCGAGTTCGTCAACGAGCATTGGGCGGGGCGCCGGCAGAACTCGGGCGACGACACGTTTATTACAAGGTGGTGCTTGTTCCATCACTTGCTGGACCATAAGGCGCGGAGGCGGGAGATGGTGGCGCAGCTAAAGAAGGATGCGGCGGCTTGTCGGAAAGAAGGGGGAAGACAGAGGACGAGGGTGAGGCCCGGTTCGAGGAACTGAGCAAGGTCACGGAGCTGGATACCAAGCGTTGGCGGCTAGGCATCCAGATGACGGAGCAGGCCACCGTGCCCACGTACCTCAAGCAGGGCTCCGAGTTCGCGGGGCAGATGAAGAGGTGGTGACGGAGTGGTACGCTATATCCTATCTCCCCTACCCTGTGAAGAGCGGTTCGCTGACACGGAGAGACGCAGGCCTGAGATTGAGACTCACGTGTCTGTTGTTCGAGCCCGGAATCGTCAAGATGTACCAGACGACGCCGTACATGGCGCGCAAGATGGTCGAGTGCATGCTCTTGCCGTTCCTGCACTGGCTGTACATTGGCTGCTGGTTCATCTGCTTGATGCAAGCACCTCTTCTCGGGTAAGACGTCCCATCGTCACTCTCCGCTGCCCCCAAGCATGGCCGGCTAACATAGTCCGACTCTGAACTCTCAGACTCGGCATCCTGCTGTATGAGCTGTACAACTGGGCAAACAGCATGTTCGGCTTCGTCGGTCGCTTCCCCTACGCTGCGCCGTACTGGTGGGCTGCTGCTCTAATTGAGAAAGCCCAGTTGCTCTCGGATTTCTATTGCTGGGCCACGCTGGGCACCGAGAACTGGGAGACGCGCAACACCGACGGGGACCAGGAGAGCAACCCGCTGCTCCTGGTCGATGAGATCGTCCACGGGAAACGCGATTAACCACATGGTGGATGATGGGATCTGTTTGTCGTCTGGATTTTCGGCCGAGATTGTGAGGATGCTTGTTGACTTGGGGATCCTGTAAAATGATGCGAGGTGTGTTTCCGACGGATTGTCAAGAAGGAAAGGTGTGCGGAAAAGCACCCATGTAAGGAACTCGATAACTGCGCTGCTTTAACTGAGAATTCAGATCTGTATATCATCATATCCGAGAAGGTGTTGTCTTACCATCTCTCCCACACTCCAGGAAGCAGTAAAGGCCTTGACTGCTTATGACATGTCATTGGGAATGAATGAGCCCAGTGATGTCGTTAGGTCTCCAAACAAGCCAAACGCCTACAGTCGCGTTTCATGTCAGCAAATGAAATGGATCACAGGGATGGGTAAATAACCCAGGAAACTCACCGAGGCGTCCAGGTCCCGCCAGTCAGTGGTCTGCCACTCCTGGAAAAACGGCAAGGACAAGTTGCAGGTGGCGGCACCCCCGAAGCTTCGCCAAAAGCGTAGGGCGCGGACATCGGCGACTGCTCGTGTACCATCGGATGGGGTTCTCCCGTGCGTGCCAAGGGTCCGTCGGAGGAAGGAGCCGGAATCGTCGGCATGCTCCCCGAGTGTTGCTTGACCCCAGCGCTGTGTCTCAGCTCCTCCAGTATCACCGTGTACCGCCAGCTCGGGGAATCGGCGGACATGGACTGGGCTAGTCGGGCGTGGCACTTCTCCGCCAACTCCATGACCTTACGTTCCTCGTCCGAGCTCTCTCGGCCATTGGTGCTCTGCTGGATCTCCCAGATGTACACCACAGCTAAGGCGCAGAAGGTCACGTATGGCGTCCACCAGAACACGTGAAGGACTGTACTGTCGGCCGCCATGGACTGTACTATCTTCAAGGCCGTCTTAGCCGACGCGATGCACTCGGTGACGCTTTCTTCCTCCAGCGCCGGGGTCGCGACGTTATTTTGGTTGCCGCCGAGGAGAAAGGGTCGGTTGGCGTGCATGACGGCGTGGCAGTATGCGAGACGCATAGCGATGGCCTGGCGCCGGAGACTCGGAATTAGACTCCGCGGTTGGACGGAGCTGAGGTGCGGAGGAGACGAGACCGCCACGTATAGAGCTCCTGTCCGGACTTGGACGCCGCCGCCAGCCGCTCCTCCCGGGGTATGGTCTTGATCGAGTAGACTTCGCTCGAGATGGTGCCGATGATGCGCGCCAACTGCGCATGGGCTATGACAGAGTCCATGTGGCTGTCCGTCTCATCCTCACCTTCCTCATGATCGACCCGTAGCGTCGGCCCCTCTGGGCCCATGTCCTCATCGCTGACGGCTGCCGGTAGCTCTTGATCAACATCGTCGTCGTGTATGTGTCTCGGCCTTCCCATCACCACGCTAAGATAGACATCAATCGTGTAAGCCACCCAGAAGGTATGACGCTGGCCCTGGAGGGTCACATAGTCTGGAGGAGTGGACGCGCCAGAGCTTGCACCCCGCTTGCGACTGTGCTGTCGATGTAGCTCCAGGGCGGCGGCAACCTGCCAGGTGCTGCCGAGGAGATACCAGGCCTTGTTCATGCGCGACGTCTGGAGCAGATACAGGACTTGGATCAGTCGCGCCTGGACCGACTCCAAGCAGGGCAAGCCGACTTCGGTTTCAATGAGGGACGCGGCCATGGAGTAGTACCGGTCAGCCTTCTGCAGGCTAGGTGGCTCATCTTCGACTATGCCAGCCACGTGAAGCTGCGCGCGGCCGCTTTTCAGGACGGCGATGGCTACGATGGCTAGCACGATGGCGGCATTGGCATGGCTGAGGCCGTGGGTGACGGCAAATCCCTGCTGTGTGTTCCGTTGGGCGACTTGAGCCCAGGACGCGACGTGTTTCTGTTGGGCGAGCATGCGATACGTCACCACGCAGTTCTCGAAGTAGAACTTGACGAGCCTGAGAAAGTCGGGCGGCGGCGGTATAGCGACGGCAGCAGCGCCACCCGACAAGCTGTCAGCAGCAGCATCATTGATCAATAGCGGCTTATCTCCGGTCGAGGCTAGCAGCTGGGCGTGATCACCTCCGCTCAGAGGGGCGGTTGTGTTCGTGCTGGTCCGGGTCTGCTGCTGCGCCACGAGTCGCTGGTGCGCGCGCTGGAAGAAGGCGAGCCCCGAGGTCGGGTCGAAGTCTTGTCGTTCCACCTCGGCGGCGGCTGCCATCTCCTCTGGCGAGTTCCCCTGCGTGGGGCTTGACTCTGTCGTTGTCCGGGCATGGTCCACGGGTGGTCTTGTGTCCGATCCAGGAGAGACGGTCGGCATTGACCCTTGGGCCGGCGTTGGACTGCAAGATCCGACCAATCAGTACATCTCCTGCACGTCAGACCCGACAAAGGAAAGAGGGAAACCTACAGGCTAGGCGGGGGCGTGGGCGGGCGGCCGCGCGCATAATCAGCGTCATAGACGCATGCGAGACGGCGCAGGACGCATCGTTCGCAGGGGAGCGTTCCGGAACAGCGCGTCTTCCTCGCTTTGCACTGGTCGCACTATCTCCTCGTACCCCGGTTAGACCAGATTCCGATGATGGTGGTGCCTGGTGGTTGGTGATTTCCAATGTGGGCTTCACGTACCGCCCGGCTGGCCTTGTGGGCTTTCCGAGCACTGCCAGCAATGCCAGGTGAGGAGACAGCACCTGCACCCGCAGCACTGCGTTTCCGGCTTCGGCTCTGGGATGATTCTCTCGACGGCATCGGGTCCGGCATTGCTTTGGGATTTCGCGGATCATGTCTGCCGAGGTGAGGATTGGAAATCCGACATTTCCGCAGATTGTCTGTTCGGGGAGATTGGGAGTTGGAGTACTCGATCCAGATTGCGGGGAAACCCTTGGCATGCATAAATCAAGACATGGGGAGAATCCGGGGAAAGGAGTCGTTAGCGTCTTTGTCGAACCCCTTTTCACCAGCTGCCAAGTCTTTTGCTATGCTAGCTCCACCAACGTGAAGACGAAGTAGTAGACGGAGTAGTAGGATTAAATCAATAGCTCAATTGAAGTGACTGGATTTGACTAAATTCCTGCCTGTCAGGTTTCAAAATGGGAATAGCTATTCGAACACAGTTACCCAAAACACCAATCCCGCCCAGTTTCGATGTAACCCGCGGAACTTATGTGCCCACATCCACCAATTAGATGACCGCTCAAGAAATAACTCATAGCGAATACTTGTACAGCGGACTCCGATCCCCCATCTTCTCCAACTGCTCCTCCGTGTACCGGCTCTTGACATCCTCCACGGTCAGCCGCGCGTTCCGCTTGTTAGAAGACCAGAGCGCGAACTCGAGGGCCAGCATGGCCGCGATGTCCGCCGACGCGAAGCCGAGCGAGTTGCCGTAGCCCGTCGGGTACTGCGGCGCCTCTTGCTCCTGGTAGATGTAGGAGCCCACCACGCCGCCGATGTTGCCGGCGCAGATCGGGTAGCCGATTCTGATGGCGCGCTTCGTGGCGCCGGCTGAGTTGGCCACGTTCCAGGCGTTGACGCCGGGGAAGATGGGGTACATTCTGTTATGCGCATATGTTAGTGACTGTTCAGAGAACTAACTCTTATTTGCAAGTTGTCGAGAGAGGGGGCTTCGACGCTATATCAGGAAACCACTCACCCCGTACAAGCCAGGCAAACGGCAAAGTAGCACAGGCCGATGTTGTACTGGATCTCGGCGGCCTTGGCGAAGAGGATGGCGAAGGAGACGACGACGCAGAGCTGGGGCCCCACGATGAACGGCATGCGCCACTTGTGCTTGTCGGCGAAGACGGCGACGACCCAGGCCGAGATGGCGCCGCAGATGTAGGGCGGGATGGTCAGGAGCTGGGCCTTGGCCGAGGTGAAGCCCATGCTCTTGACGATGGTGGGCATGGTGAACTTCATAGCACTGAGGAGGAGCAGTGTAAGTAAGTTTATTCTGCCGAGCAATACCTTTGTATAGGAGAGAGAAACGGGTGACTGGAAGTTGGCTCACTAGTTGGGTACGGCGTTCGACCAGCTGCCCAAGATGAGCAGGTACATCTTCCAGTCCGCCACCACGGCCCAGAAGGCCGAGGGGTCGAAGTGCTTCTCGCGATAGTCCTTGGTGTTGCTGACGCGGCGAGCGATTTGTCGGAGCTCGAGGTAGCGGATCTCATCTGGCTCGAGCCATCGGCCGGAGAGAGCGGGCGAGTCGATAAGCAGGGGGAAGCAGAGGATGCCCATGACAACAGTTAATAAGCCTTCGAGGATGAATATCTAGCATATCATGATCCAGTCAGGGTTTTTTTTTTTGCAAGAATATCCGGGACGACTGCACTTACCCACCGCCAACCCTCAAGCCCACCAATCTCGTCCATCTTCGCAATAGCAAAGGCTAAGAGGCCAGAAAAGGCACCCCTGAAGCTGCCGATGAGTATAGAAGGGCGATTCGGGTTTGGGTCTCGTCGGGCAGGTACCATTTCGAGACAAGGAGGATAGCGCCGGGGAAGAAACCGGCTCTGTCTACATATCAACGACGAGATCCCCCTACATTGAAACGATCATTCGGGGAAGAACATTGGCTTACTCGAAAAGTCCAAGCATCACCCGAACTGCACATAGACCACCGAAGTTCTTGACGATGCCCGTCATGGTCATGATGATGCCCCACGACAGCACAATCGAGCCCATGTAGATGGACGGTCTCGTAAACTTGTTGAGGATCATGTTGCTTGGTACCTCTGTACATCGATACTATCAGTTAGGCAACAGTTTCAAGACACATTTTGCTGTAGTTACTGACCTGCCAAGATATAAGGTATGAAGAAGATGGACAGTGCTATGTTGTATTGGTCCCCGGTGATGTGTAGACTCTCGAGGAGACCCTCGATCTTCGCATTTCCTGGAAGGTATAGTCAACATATGCTGTATGATTTGATCCAGACCAATAGATGTGGTTACCGATGTTGGTTTTGTCGAGGTATGTGACCAGGTAGAGGAACAGAAGCATGGGGACGAGCCTAATCTACAGATTTCGCCAGAGTGACAGTTAGATATTGTGTGAAGACAATAGGGGAGACTGATCCGTCCAGGTCATTCACATCCACCTTGCGAATCACTTTCTTTCGCTTCTCTTCCGGGTAGCTCTGGAGAAAGGTTCTGCTGGTTCTCAATGTGCATCGCACGAAACTTCTGGGCGGTCTCCAAGTCGGCCGACGTTGTCTGCTTCAGCTGGTCCGCCATTGTGATTTTGGTGAATAGGAGGGGATATGGTGCAGCAGGGCGGGAAAGAAGGCAATCCGGACTGCCTAAAAATATGTTATCTAGATCTTTCAGTAGTCATCGGATCTCTTAAGTCAGAGAAGACGGTTTTCCCGCCTACCCAAGACACTACCGATCTCCATAGAGCCAACCTGGAGGAGGCCCAGACCTCGCTTACGAAAAGCTGGGGTAAAGCCGGGGTACTGGGAGAACTCCACATAGGCGCCTGGGGAAGGTGGAGCGGTTGGAAGCCAGACATGAAGCTTGGATCCGAAAGCTGATCCGCTGATGCTTTTCCGAGACTGGCGACGCGGGAAAGTCGGAAACCCCGGAAAAGCCGGAAACCTACGGCAGTACGGGCGTCAGCGGATCCATCCATCGCATATTAGTGCGGCGTACTGGAAACTCCGCTAGATGGTCTATTTGCGCTGGGACTCGGTTTACAAGGGTGGCCGGATACTATTGCACTCTGGCAGGAGAATCTGATCATGTTCCGCCCTTGACCTATTCGACCCCCGCACCCCAAGCTAGATTTCCCGTGTGTACATGGGGAATCCGGGGAACATGCGGGCGTAGGCAAGAAAGTTGACCCGCCGTACTCGCGACTTCGCGAGTCGCGAGATAGAGACCCGTGATCAAGCTCTCGTGTTATAAAGGGGCTCTTATCGACGCTCTCAATAACACAGACTTTGCTCACCAGATCAAAGCCCTCTTCTATCCCATAAACCACACCTCGAGACCTATCAAGACCCCAATACCCTTACTTCCAATCGCTCTCATAACAGTCACCCCTGAATCCATACACTCGAACACACCATGGCCATCCAACCTCTCGACCTCGCCGGCCTCGTCCCGGCCCCCGTGACCCCCTTCACCAAAGAGGGCAAAGTAGACTACCCCGCCATCCAGCGCCTCGGCTCTTGGCTCGGCAGCATCCCCGGCGTCAAGGGCCTCGTCGTCCTCGGCCACGCCGGCGAGGGCACCTTCCTGACCCAAGACGAGCAGCTGGGCGTGATCCGCGCCTTCGTCCAGTCCGTCGACGACAAGATCCCCATCATCGCGGGCGTCACGGGCGAGGGCACCGAAGTCGCCGCCCTCGAGGCCAAGCGCGCGCGCGAGGCGGGAGCCAGGGCGGGTCTCCTCTACCCCTCGCACGGCTGGCTCCGCTTCGGGTACCAGGTGGGCGCGCCGCAGGACCGGTACAAGGTCGTCTACGAGGTCAGCCAGCTGCCGCTCATCCTGTTCCAGTACCCGGATGTCACCAAGGCGACGTACAGCCTGCAGACGATGCTCGAAATTTCGGCGCAACCCGGCGTCATCGCGATGAAGAACGGTGTCCGCAATATGCGCCGCTGGGATACCGAGATCCCCGTCATCCGCCGGGAGCGGCCCGACCTGACCCTCCTGACCTGCCACGACGAGTACCTGCTGCACACGTGCTTTGATGTCGATGGTATGCTGGTGGGGTACGGCGACATCGCGCCCGAGCCTCTGCTTTGCATGATCGAGGCCGGGAAGCAGCGCGATTACGCCAAGGCCCACGCCGTCCACGACGAGCTGTTGCCCTTGGCTAAGAGTGTACCACCGGGGTCGCACATGGAGGGCACTGTCGCCCTCAAGCATGCGCTCGTGGCCAGGGGTATTCTTGAACATGCGACGGTACGGTCGCCGCTTCTACCCCTTCCCGACGGCGCGGAGCAGGAGATCCACGCCGCCATCCAGTCGGCGAAATTGTCGAGGGTGGCGTAGATATGGGAGGCGGGATGGAAGAGTGTACTTATGACGTTAATGATTTAAATACATTTACTTACTCAATGGTAACCTGCTACTCAACATGCGAGCTACATTTGTTGGTTGTGACAACCGACAGGCAACCCCTATCACGGCATGATATCTACAACGTGTTAAAATAGCTCGGTAGGGGCCGGGGGCGATGTGCTTCGGGACGGCCTGGAAAGCGTAGTGAGGTGCAGGGGTTAGTGCCCAATGGAACAATCAAGTTTCCGGATGTTCCTCCGATGTTGCAAGATGTAGTTCCATACCTTCAAATATTATGTGATTTGAAGTAAGTTGAGTGTATTCACCGTATCCTCAGAGCAGCTTGAATGAAGGAGCTCATCTCGCCCCATCCCCCCTTTCATCGTTTAGAAGGAACAGTACTTGAATCCGAAAGTAATCAAGAGTTATTATTGTACCAATACCTGGATAGATAACAAGCTACATTGCAACGTGCTTCAGTGCAGGGCGGATACACCTCCGGCCAGCTGCATCACTCGCACTGGGATGCTTCCAAGACACTCATTATTCTAAAAAACGACAATCACCGATTTGGATCTGCATTGACTTCTCATGAAGATGATGTACGTTAACAGACCTCTAACACTAGCACACTGCCTACCTACTGATCTCTTCGATATAGCTTGTCCTGAGCTCCAATTACGAGACGGATGCGCTGGGGCGAACAATGACCTTCATGGGCATTCCCTGAGGTATCAAGTGGCGGAAAGGCCTTAGCATGGTTCATCCCTCGCAACGCCGACGACGGTGTAGGACCGGATTGGCCCGTAAGATTGTTGAAGGTCTGACGTGGTGTTTTCCAGTCCTCTTACTTCGATCAGATAGCAGAGGTACTGGTAGGGAGGGTGCTGCAGATGGAAGACCTCGGTGACACGCTGGCCTGTAAGCCCGCATGATAGAGACCGCCTATCGACGGTGGACATTCAATTCTTGACCTAACGTGAATGGAAGACAGGTAAGTACATCTGTAGAACAGGATGAAGAGGAAACATTCAATGGTTGGGCGTAGGAGCAAAGGGTGCAAGTTAGGTAGACATGGGTAAGTCAGCGAACCAGATCCAGTGACCGATTCTGCTTTTCTTGATGGGCAATTATTGTACTTTGAGCGGTTGATGCCTAACTTTACTATTGGTATTGAAAGACAAGAGCAGATGCGGAGAAGACAACAGGCTTGACCTGCGCTCAGATTTGCTGAAGTTTGGAAGCTACGAAGCAATGTTTGCCTGGTGTTGTTCTCACCTCATTCCATCAGTTACAGCATCATCATATCCGCAACAAACAACCAAGTCTACAAGAAGCCTCAATCGATCACAGCCAGATAGACGGTCATAGGGATTATTTCCTCGTGGTGGCATGCAGTGCCCGAGCTCGATTACACCTCCATCAGTTGTTGCATTGTGAAGCAAAAGTAAGTCGAATGTGGCGGTTGCCAATTATTTTACCAAGGTACACACAACCCACCATCAAAGACGTTGAATCTCACTTGCACCATTTTCAACCAGGGCAAAATTATTCCCAACCACCAACCTCATAAAAAGTCCTTCAGACACCACAACATTCCCTCTCCGCAGTCCGCAATTGACAACGCGTACGCCTTCAACACATATCACCAGACTCGAGCAACTTGAAAGAGTCAACAATTCGGCGACCGAACACACCTGTGAACATGGAGCAAAACGCCGCAAATGACGGCGTTGCCCTTCATCAGCCCGACGCTGGTCAGCAGACTGGCATTGTGATGACCCAGGAGTGGTACGATGGTTAGTTGGCAATCGCCTTCAAGATTGAAATTGCCCATTTTCGATGCTGACATGGATCTATGGAACAGGCATGGTGTCAGAGTTTGCACAGGTCACCGGCGACTTCGACCAAGCCCGACGGATTGCCAGAGAGGCAGTCGTCAAATCCCTGCTGCAGAAAGCCGGAATTCAACATTTAATCGACGTCATGGCTGACCTGGACCGCGTCTACGGCGCAGAGATCCGTGCTCTACAGAACGACAAGCAGATCATCCATGTCGAGATCGATGGTCTCCGTGCCGATATGAAGGATTTTGTGGCTAAGAATGAGGATCTTCGCTACGAGAAGCAAGCCCTTGAGAACATGAATCAAGAGGTTCGAAAAGAGAATGACAGAATCGTGACGGAGAAGGCAGAGCAGCTTCGCCACAAGGAGACACGAATCGATGGCCTCCTGCATGAAATCCGAAGTCTCCATGAGACCGTTGCCGATTTTAACGAGAAGATTCGAAATCTTGAAGAGAAGAACGAGGAACTCCGAGCCGCAAATGATAAACTGGAGACTGATAAGAAGACATTGGAGGACGAGAAAGCGAACTCGCAATCGGACTCCTACAGCCGCAAGCGAGCCCGGTACTTTGACCCGGATGATTTCGGTGCTGGGCCATACTGGACGTGAATCCAATCAGATATCTTCAATATGAAGGTATGGTGATCAGCAAGACTCTCGACAAATCCAGACGTCCACCAAGAAGACTCGGTATCCGTATTGGAGGAGTTGGGCACAAATGAGGCACTGTTTCTATAGATGAGTAAGATTCATCAAGTACTTACATCATGGCTGACATTGCTGACATGATAGCAGGTTAGGGAACAAGGTACAATACATGAACATGGAGGCGATCTATTGCGAGCAAGAACGAACGAAGAACAGGTTATCGGAAAACCGCATCATGAATGCGAAAATGTTGGCGTTCTGGTTTGATATTACCCACCGAAGTAAGCAGCCTTCTACGTCCCAAGCCACGAAAAGATCATCGTATATCTGCTCAATGATGATCATTGCTAACATTGGTATTAGGCAGCGAGCACGATACAGCGTAAGCACTATACCAAGGAGGCAATGGGGTGGCGACATGGAAACAGGACATTAAGAAAAGAAACAAAAAAAGTCAGGAATCAGGACAGTATGGGATGTGTTGATCAATCGGCTCCTGAATTGCACTTTCAGAACCTGTTCGATGGAACAGGTATACGCAAATCGTTTCCGTTAGGGGAGCGGCTTGGCAGTTCTTCTCCTCCTATAGAGCTTCCAGACTCAATCACGAGCAATACCGTGACACGGAGGCCAATGATTGACAGCAGCAAACTTAGATAGAATTAATGCAATGGTTTCGCTTGGTACATTGAAAGCCGATCAAGCTGTGAGTGTGGCATGATTTTGATGTGCAACATAGTCGCACGAGACAGTGTGCCACCCACGTGAGCGACCATCCCATGTTGGACCTACCGAGTAAATTGCAACTCTTGCCGTGTGCTAGATTTCTGAGGATGGACAGCAGCCTAGCTACTTACAAAGGCGGCTGCATGAGTGGCTTTTTCTTGGTCGTTGGAAAGCAGTGGAACGTTCCACCGCCGACCGCCGACCGTCGTGCTCCCAGCATCTCGATCGCAAGTGTCGCACGCGAAAAAAGTACTTTTCTTTATATGTTTCAAAATGGCGGCACCCAACTATCACCGACCCATGGGCACGACAGAAGCGAGACGCCAAAGTCACATGTTCGCAACAAGAAAAGAAAGAGACTGACTTGCGAATACACGAGACGAGGGGGGAGGAGGAAGAGCAAAAGACTGGCTAGAAGCTTTCGACTGAAGATGAAGGATCAGGCTGGTTACAGATTCCCCCCCTGCGTCCTTCCCACGGTGGCCGATGCCACCGACATCCCAAGATCGCAATACGAAGGCCAGCAGACAGGACGAAAGATCCAACCCCACGGCAGTAGGAGGACCCTTGATCTATAGAGAGGGGTAGCAACGACGATAAACAATTGCCGATCAGCAGTCGGCGGATGAGCCGTGGTTGGCCGACCAGGCTGAGTGGCGGAATCTGCAACGGGCGTTAGCAGCGCTACCCCTGGATCCCGGGGTGCATATTCGTCTGAAGTATAGCTGCGAGGTCAGGGTCCCGCCCCCGGATTGGTAAACCTTCCCTCCCGAAGCGTCGACTTGTCTCAATTAAGGCACCGCCCTGACTAAGATCAAAAGACTTTTGGTAAGTTCAAAGACCTTTGTTTTTGTTTTCCCCCGTCGTAGGGGACATGTTTCACCTGGTAACTTAGGCTGGCAGATTTTGATCTGATGCAGGCTGCCGAGAGGAACGAGAGGGGGCAGGACCGCAAGAAGGAGGGAGGTAAAAGGGAATGAGGGATGGACGGAGGGGATTGTCGTCGTTTGAGCGACTCATTTCTCGTCGGGCACCGATTTGAAGACTACACTTGGGTATAGATCTATATCGTCATCGTCATGGTACATGATCTATATGTAGGTCTTGGCTTTCTCTGCGTCGACGACACAATCATTGCCGGCCGCCAGCATGACCATGCATTACCGAGCTGATCGTCATCGGGTCCTGCCGTGTAAGGCCCGGTGCAGGCGGCCGGTGAAACAACGGCCCACCCCCAAGGCGTCACAGCATCGGACGGTGAAGTCATGGCGGCCAAAGCCTGATTTCCCCCTTTGAGATCAGATCGGGGCGGGAAACCATAGATTTGCGCAGGGACGTCCGCGGCTCACGGACTCACAGGTCGTTAGCCTTGCCTGGACAGGCAAAGGCCCGGTCGCTCCCTGTGGGATGACGAACCGCCGCTGCTTGGGATGGTGTGTTGGTGTGGTGGTGTGGCTGTTGGTGTTATATGCCAGCCGGACCCGTCGTTTTCGGTAAAACGACTGGATGGAAACTTGAGATCTCATAATCTTGGAAGTCCTTGCTCTTCTTCCATTTAACCCCCTCGTCCTCCCCCTACGAGTATTTAGTCAGATCCCATCTTCAAGAAATGTGGTATGCGGAGTAAGAGACTGCCGCGACAGAACCGATACATCTACCTAGCCCCTATCCAAACCGCCACCATCAACATCACCACCCCGCAGTCGCCGCGCGACATCGTCAACAACAACATGTCCAGCTACCTCCCCAGCAGCCACGGCGGCCACAAGCGCCTGCCCGAGCGCCCCGAGCCGAGCCTCGTGCAGCGCATGGTCAACCGCGCGCCCTGGAAGCAGCACTTTGTCGCCACCCTCGGCGAGTTCGTCGGCACCTTCCAGTTCCTCTTCTTCGGCAACGCCACCCACCTCATGATCATCGACCTCGCCGCGCAGTCCCCGACTCCGAAGCTGCTGCAGGTCGTCTTCATCGGCTACGGCTACGGCTTCTCGCTTCTGGTCAACGCTTGGGCTTTCTATCGCATTAGTGGCGGCTTGTTCAATCCAGCTGTACGTTTCTATGTCCCCCAAGCCCTTATATCCGTTCTCCGTTTATTTTGATTGGGCCTTTCTGCCCCTTTATCAACCCTTTTCTGCAATTTTCCATGGCATCACGCAACAAAATGAGGTCTTTGTGTTTTTGCTGACATCTCGTGCTTTTTTTCTTTTACACAGATCACACTCGGTCTCTGCCTAGCCGGCAAGCTCCCCTGGATCCGCCTCTTCTTCTACGTCCCCGCCCAGCTCGCGGGCGGCGTCCTGGCCGGCGCCCTCTGCCAGGCCCTGTTCCCCGGCGACTTCTCCGGGACCATCACCAAGATCGCGCCGGGCATGACCGTCGTCCGGGGCCTCTTCGGCGAGGTGTTCCTCACGGCCTTCCTCATGTTCACCATCCTCATGCTGGCGGGCGAGAAGTCGCGCACCAGCTTCGTCGCGCCCGTCGGGATCGGGCTGACGCTGTTCGTGGGGCAGCTGGCAGGTAAGTTAGACACGATCCATGGAAGATACATACTATCCGATCCGGAGGTGGTAATGACAATGACTAACCATGAAATCCAATAGGCGTCTTCTTCACCGGCGGCTCCCTCAACCCGGCCCGCAGTCTCGGTAGCTCCGCCGCCGCCGCCCAGTTCCCCTCGTACCACTGGATCTACTGGGCTGGTCCCGGTCTGGGCGCCATCGTTGCTGCTATTTTCTTCCGCATTCTGAAGGCGCTCGACTACGAGGAGGCCAATCCCGGCCAAGATGCGAAATGCGAGGTCTAGATATAGACTTGGCGTTGTCAAGAGGTTTTCTTTTATGATCTGTTTGATTTCCTTTTTGTCCTTCACTTTCGGGGAGAATAGGTGTTCATCTCAGGGCGGCCATAATCGTGCTACTTATTGGTTGCTTATGTCTAACGTTTTACGAGCCACACACACACTGTCTTTTCTGCTTCTGTTATTGATATCATTTCTTTCTGGGTATGAGGAAGGTGGGATAGGAAGTCGGGTTATCATATTATATAACAAACTCCATTTGATGTACAACGTCTATTGTGAGACCAAATTCAACCTAATGCTTGATTTTTGATACCCTTTTGCCCCCGTCATGATAAACGTGTTCGGTTCAATTATCTATGGTCGTAACGGTCACTGTCGCGCGACGGGACAGGGTGCATCTCCACCGCGTAGGACTGGTCGACCCGGATGCCCTTGTCGTTGCTGTGCGGAATGAGGATGCCCTTGTCGGATCCATCATCACCGAGCCGCTCCCACTCGCCGCCCCCGTCGATGTGGGCCTCGCTCTGCCCGAGGTCGGTCGGGTTGATGAACCGGCTCCGGGACCGGGACGACTTGGGCTGGCTTCTTCTGCCACTGGCCCCGGGCATGCCGCCGCCGCTGCCGCCGATGGTGATGATGCCCGCGTTGCCCTGGTGGTGCTTGCTGTCCGAGGCCCCGCTGCCGCCGCCGCCGCTGCTGCCGTCTTGGCCTTCGGGCTTGATGAAGATGAGGTACGCGCGCCGGATCGACGGCAGCGACGAGGCGAACAGGCCGATGCCCGTCTCGACGTTGGAGAAGAGCACCATGTAGCCCTCGTAGTATGTCAGGTCGTTGGTCGGGTCGGCGTAGTGGGACAGGAAAGGGGCGCGGGCGATGGTGGCGACCGAGGCTCTGCAGGTTTGGGGAATGGTTCCTCCGGTCAGTCTTGAAGAGGTCTCCCGAGTCCGATTGAGGGGGAGAAAAGGGGGAGGTGAGGGAAAGAGACAAAACTTACATCGAGGCAATGGAAACCAGAGCAAACACTTCGAGCTTCGATGTCTTGGCCATCTGCGTCTTCCACAACATAATGCCGGGGAGCAGAGCGCACCCCGTATCCGTCAAGACACTAGCGACCGTGACCGTCTGACTAATAGCGACCATGACATCCTGCCCCCGCAGGTCGCCTTCCCCTCCGCAACGAGTGAAGGTAGCCAGTGGGCCTGGATGGGCCGGCACAGCAACAGGACCCCGAGAAAGCTGACGCACCAGGCGGCCCACGACACAAAGATCAACACCCAGACGCACGCCCGGAACGCGGTCATGGACGGCGGCAGGATCCGCAAGAGGGTCGTGCAGACCGAGGTCTTGAGCACGACCATGCCCGACAGGTACACCAGGATCCAGAAGAGGTACCACTTGGACGACTCGACGGCCAGCCAGGCGTTGAGGCCGGCGTCGCGGGTGCCGACGCCCATGTTGGCGCCGTGCAGGGTGAAGGCGGCGACGACGACGAAGGTTATCTGTTGTTGAGAAAAAAGGGGTAGGGTCAGGCATTGGTAATCTCGGCGAAAGCAAGTACTCTCACGAGACGGCCCTGAGGAGGAGCAGGAAGTCCCCCTCTCGCGCGAAGAGACAGAAGCTTATCCAGGGGTCATTGAAGCTTACCATAGCGAACACCACCATGGCATCGTCTAGCCCGAAGCTCTTCAGCCGCAGGCGGATGTACGTGCGGATCCCGACGGCGACGGCGCCGAGCGCCATGAAGAGGAAGGTCAAGGCGACCACAACCAGCGGAAGGCCGACCAGGGCGACCGAGCGCGCATCTTCGGGGGCCGCCATGGCTTAGTTGGCCAATTGTCGAAAGCAAGATCTCTAAAATCGCGCAGTGTGCTCCCGGAGTTCAAGGGATGGAAAAATAAATCAGGCGGCAGTCGTCGAGAAATAGTTGGCGATCCTCTCTTGCCGGCGTATGCGCAAACGCAAAGGTTGCTGGCCGTTGTTCCTCACCGGAGGATAAAACAACACAACAACACTGTACATTCTAAGACATGGCGACTGATACTATGTGACAGATGCCGTTCAAATTTTATATATAACCAGCCTAGGTATTTTTGACACGGTTCTATCCGTGCCAATCGCTGCCCGGTTGTCTCGACGGCGGTTTCGAAACCTCGCAAGGCCGCAATGGCGTTGTTAATGCGGCGTGTTGGCGCATGGTATTTAAACCTTCTCTCTGCCCACTTCATGATTTTCAGTCGTACTGAGTAAGGTCGACGATGACTCGCGTACTGGCTTGACCGGGGGTATCATCTGGTAGTACAGCCCAGTAAGGAGAAAGGTGGATTAGCGGTCGGGGCTCAGGGGCGGGGTGTTTCTGGGGTTAGTTACATGTGCAAAAAGGACATCGCCTGGCCAGTGCGGCGTCTACAATTTGGATCGCTTAGTCCATTGATGCGTTTAGGTTCCGGGAGTGTTTGAATTCTACGATATATTCTCTCTGGAGATCTGGGCAATGCGGGCACCAACGTTGACGCTCACCATTAACGCCGCACTCAACCAAGGCCCAAGGCGCAGGCGCATTAGTATGGGCGGTCAGGCGATTACGGGGGTGCTTTAAGCGGTCCGTCGTACCATCTTGACTAACTGCCGCTAGCCAAGAAAGGGAAACGCTCGCGACCCCGGAACTTGCCAGCCAACGGTCGGCCCTCGCTGTCCGCTGACAGCTTGCCCCGCTGCCCGGGAAAAGGGGGGACGTCGCCCGTCGTCCAACCAATAAGGCATGCCGGATGTATTCTCTATACCTCTTATAGGAGAAAACGCCACCCCCGGTATGCCTGGAGGCAACGGCCACGATTTTTGTTGACTTGGTCCGCCGAGCAGCCCACCGCAGGCAGCTTTCCCCACCTGGATCCCTGGGTCCCTGGGCAGGGTGGACCGCTGCGGCACAGACAATCTCTTCACGAGATTGGGGATACCAGGTCGAGCAGGTTGGATCATACCATCCAGATGGATGGCGCGCTGCCATGTGCCCAGGCGGCGAGGCATCTGCTGATCTGTGGGGGGTTGTTTACTGTAACGACAGCCGCAGCGGGGGGTTTGAGGCATCGTGTATCCAATCGACATATGTCTATCCCCCATACCCCTCTCGCTTATCTTCACTGCCACGCTTCTTGTGGGTGACATGTTGCATGTATATAAACTCTACTTCTCCTACCAACTTGCCGGGAGAGTGAGAATCACACCATCTTGACCAGTCCACACGTAACGCAGCGCAGCCATGGCCAACTCAATACCCTCGCGTGTCATCCACGTCAAGCCGCAGGAGGTGACGACCAGCAACCGCGGCCAGATCCGAGACAATGGGGACGAGATATTCCAGGTGTCCGACACGGGCCACCAGATCATCAGCATGTGGGTGAAGCTCGTGGACATCTTCGAGCTGCCCGAGGGCTCGAACCAGGACCAGATCGTCACGAACCTCACCAAGGGCCTCGAGAAGGCCGTGGGGGACCATCCCGAGCTGACGGGCACCATGCACTTTGACAACGAGGCCAAGCGCATCGTCATCAAGCGAGCCAAGGAGGGGTCGGTGGCTCTGCACATCAAGGACGCCACCGCCGCCGAGGACCAGATCCCGTCCTACGCGTGGTACCACGAGCAGGACTACCCTGTGCACCGTCTCGAGATCGAGCACCTGATCCCGGCCGAGGCCGCCGGCCACCCCATGCACGTGGCCAAGGACGTGGACACGCCCGGCCCGCCCGTGGCGGCGTTCCAGGCCACCTTCATCAAGGGCGGCGTCATCATCGCGACGTCCGTCAGCCACCAGGTCTGCGACGGCCTCGGCTGGGACTCCTTCAACAGCACGTGGGCCGCCTACTCCAAGGCCGCCACCACGGGCAAACCGGCCACCCTGGACACTAACATCCCGCCGCACGACTACTTCATCGCCAAGACGAAGCCCACGCCCGAGGAGTGGGAAGCCCTCCGGGGCAAGTACCCGACCATGCAGTACCGCACGGACCCCGCGCCGCCGCCGCCGGCCGACTTCGTGATGCCCGAGGTCAAGACGCGCGTGTTCCACTTCCCGCGCAGCAAGCTGGCCGCGCTCAAGGCCGAGTGCGGCCGAGGTCTGCCGGAGGGCGCCTACGTCTCGACCTACGACGCCGTGGCGGCGCTGTGGTGGCGCGCCATGCTGCGGGCCAAGCGGCCGCTGCTCAACTTCGGGGACGACGAGGCTTCCAAGTGCATTCACGCCGTCAACATGCGGAAGCGGGCCGACCCGCCGCTGCCCCCCGCGCTTCATCGGCACGGCGGTGGCGCTGCCCTGGTCCGAGACGGTGACGATCGGGCAGGCCATGGGCCCGCGGGAGGAGGCGCTGCCGCTGCTGGCGCGGACAGTCCGGGGCAACACGGCGTCGGTCACGCCCGAGTACATCGAGGGCCAGATGAAGTGGGCGGCGGGGGCCCCGACCTGCGGTTCAACGAGCTCAACATGCCGTGGGTCCTGGGCAAGGACTGCATGGGGTTCGCGTGGCACGACATGACGCCCTACCAGACGCACGACTACGGGTTCGGCCCGCCGACGGGCTTCCGGTGGCCACAGATGGGGTTCGAGAGCTTCTTCTTCATGCTGCCGACGCGGGCGGGCATGGGGGGCAAGGGCCCGACGAGGGGATCGAGGTCACGTTTGGTATCGAGGAGAGCTGCTTCCCGCGCTTGGAGAGGGATGAGGAGTTGTTGGCTTACTGCGAGCAGAGGGGTTTGGGGTCATGATACAACTCACTTAGATATCTACATGTAGGCTACTTCAAGTACGAGCCAGAAAATGGACTCATGAGAGAGCTTCCTCAAATTTCCTGTCTTAATGTTGCCCTGATGGGAGGCAATTTTCGTTGATGTCCTGTTCATCAAATGTGATCAAAAGGTGGGGAACATCCACGTGTGCCTGCCGTTTCTACATTGAACAACAACATCCTTCTGCTTCGGTTGCCACTCTGGGAAGTAGCCTTTTCTCTGTGTTTCCCTTCCTCACTTCTACCTGGACCAAATCTTTTTTCCACAATCCACTGCAATAAACGCTACCTTGGTTTCTGGCTGTGGCAGTTTATTCTATCTTCAATTGTTCGTTCCATCAACAGAATAAACGAACACCATTAGTCCACTGGAAACAACGTCCCTCGAAGCAGCTCTGTGGTTGCATAAACATTGAGTCAACATTGCTTGGTTGTCATAGCCACAAAAACAGGTTGACGGCTGAACATTTGGTACGTTGATTGTTCCCATGAGTGACGCCACGCCGTTGGCTGACCATTCCTTCACGGCTTGAGCAGTTCCAAACAATTGTCCATCAACCATGTCAGGTTACAAGCTTTCAGACCTTGTCGAGCTTTCAGAAATTATACGGCAAAACCGGCAAAACCGCGCACATTCAAGATTCCAACCGCCACCAAGACCGCGCCATCTCAACATGTTTCCCTCGTCCCATGATCCGCCTGGCCAAACGAACATCGAACCGAAAGAAGAGGAAGCTTGGAAGATACAGTCCAACACGGGCCAGGGTCCGCCCTCCCGGAGTCGAAATCCAGTCACATCCATACCGGGCCAAAAGCGTCCTCACAGTCCTGTCGCTGATCCAATCCAAAGCAACAAGCGGAGGGAAGTTGACGTCTCGTCCACAACCACAGCCGATCAAGTGTCTACCTCCCAATCTAGTGGCCCCTCTCCAGCATCCCTCACTTACAAGGGCAACGAGTACACCTTGTTTCAACCTTGGGAATTGAATTACTTGGATGCACTGCTGTTCACCCAGAAGCAATCGATCCCTCGACTACTTGAAGCCGGACATTTCATCTTAGACAACCCACGCCCTGGTGCTTTGTACAAAATTCAAAGAAAGGAAGACTTCATCGCCATGCCTGCATACGACCCCTCCCAGGAAAAGTACCGTCACGTTTTCATCAAAGTTTCGTATGTCCAATGTGAAGAGTCTTGCCCTGGGATCGCTCCTATTACTGTCCTCAATATTACCGACGGCAAAGAGATACTCAATTCTTACGTTTGGCCTCGAGACAAGGTTATCCGGTGGGACAAAGACCGCAACGATAATACAATCAATGAGGACGTTTTGGTAGAGGCCAGCTTGAAGAGTAACCTGTTGCTTGGATGGGAGGCTGCAAGAACGAAATTGGCCCAGTTTGCTGACGCAGAGACTATTTTCGTCGGGCACGCTATGGCATTTCTCATGAACGCTCTGCGTATATCGCACAAACATATCTTCGACTATGGACTTGCCAGGAAGATTGTACCATGAGCAATGAAATCTTGAAGAAAACCCCATACTGGAAGTATGGTCCCACGGAGAAAATAGGGCCGTCTAAACCAGACATCAACGGACGATAAGACTATTATGAGAAGGCATTAAGATCAAGAGAGGCTAGTATCCGTTTGTTGAGACAACCTTGGGGAGTACAGTACCAAAGGCCCGGATAAAATTGTACAGCAAGGTGACGTGAATCTGATCTCCTTCAAGAAGTATCTTGAGCGGCGTCATCATGGAGCAAAAACAAGGGGGTCACTTGAGTAGCCCAGAAGTGGCAGAGCAAATGGCAATATTCCGCCGCCGGGTTAGTGGAATAATTAGTCAAGGACAGAATAAACGACAATGAGAGAGCTAGCGGTGGCATGGAATAATATATTGTCATAGCTACCTAGGTACTTGCAATTCAAGAATTGCCTAATCACTGAACAGGATCTTGTTCTCGTCGCGTGACCAAGGCTGCCTTCACTATAAGCTTACCTTGATCCTTTCGGGACACTGTTGCTCATTAGACTTGCATCACGGAAGAAATGAAATGAGAGGGAAATATATATGACAGCAGATGCACCCTAGCAGTCCGAGCACTACGACAAGTGAATCGACGTGACCAAAGGACGAAAGGCTTGACAAGATACTGAAACACACGCAGCCCCTCCACACCACAGAAGACAAGACAAGGCAAGCTCTGCCAATTCGGCAGCTCACCGTACCCGACTTCTGGAATTAAAAAGGGGTCAAAAGGCAAAAAACATACAACACCGAGGATTCCCAGGTCGTCACCGACCCTAGTACTAATTCGGCTCTCTGCTGCTTATATATGGGAGAGCGGACGGGATCCCTAGTATTCAGCAGGATATGGTCGTATGTGACAGAAACTGCTGTTGAGCTGGTATATATCAGAAGCAAACAGCTTGCTGGGCGGAACCATGAAGTGGGCATGCGCAGCATTGGACGACTCCGATATCGACCCCGACAGGACTTGGAATATGGTCAATCAAAGAAAAGGTCTGATTGGGTGCAAGCTGTTTCTGGGAGCTGAGAATCCAGATGATGTGCCCTAAATACGAGTATTAGATGGGGTACACATAGCAGTCCATGTCCTTCTTGCTCGCTCACTGGTATGGAGACAGATCACCACCTATCTCTACCACCACCCTCAGGCAGGCTTTCTGAGAGCTTTCAAATTCAAGAAGGTCAAGGCCCTCACTTCGAAATGCGGTTGGATTGCATGTTCTGTTCTTCATCGGCCAGTATACTCAACAATATGCTTAATTTGTGTGGGAATATTAAAGTTGAAGATGAAATACTCCGAGGGAAAACATCCAGTGGGCGCGAACGAAGTTGTTCTAACCCCTCTTCCCAGTCAGAGACTTGCGAAGTTAAGAATGAGTTCTTGGGCACAGCATGGCTTTGTTAGCTTGTGGCTTTGAAGGAGCATGGCTACTATGGCGGTATAGCATCATAGCAACTGCCATTGTCCTCTCATCATATGAATGGAGATATTTGGGTATAACCTCCTCTTGCTGTGATATCCTAGCTAGAGAGAATGGTATGTAATCCATATAAACCAAAAGGTAGGTAGGCTGAGGTTAACGTGCCAAATCTCCATTATGATAAGACGAATCGTGGAGTGTAACGCCACCGTGGAGTATAGAGTTGATCCGAGTTGGGCTTCAAAGTTCTGGGCCAAGACAAGTACCACCAAGCTCGGATGAGGGCCTGGCGAAAGTAAACGAAGATACCGATTCATATCAGGCCTCCCTAACTGACTGAGGCTGTTCGGGTTCCGGCACCATATATCATCATTGCGACTTGAACTGTCGAGTCTCTCCCTCCAAACCCAGATTGTCGTCTTTATCCCTGTTTGCTTCGTCAATTGGTGAGCGTTCTCAATACCAGGGACAGTAACGCAGACAAGGTGAGTGCATGCAAGTCTGTTACTGATACCCAACGTCCCACAACGTTACCATCGGCAGGAAGTCCCGCTCAAGCCCACGTATTGGTTGCGAATGAATGCCCGTGATATATTAGAAAACCTTAATTATCAGCTATCGCTTTCTATATACCAAGTGTCTGCCTATCATATCGGATATCGTCTCCAAGCCGATGCACTAAAGGAGATCTTGTGACTAGAAGCTCAGCACTAAGCATATCAACTTGATATGATCGACAGGCACAACATGCTGAGTTGACTCCGGAGATATCGGGGCATTGCCCAGGCAATATATCTGAATTACTTGGCCGCCGTGGCCAAACTTGCCGACCGACCGACCGCTCCAAGCGGCACGGCTGACGTGCAAACATTACTCCTTTGAGTAACCAGCTCGTTGCAACTTCGTATCCTACTAACTGGTTTCGGCGGGTTCGGTTTCTATATCGCGGCCACATAATGACCACTTCATGCAAGATGTGAGACATCCCTAGTGCAGCAAGCCACCGAAGCGCCCGGACGTTCCCCACGGAGTAAATACCGACCCAAAGAGGAAACCTGCAGTAGATCTTGGCGTACGGTCCCACCGGATCGGGATGGCCAAGCCGGCAGTGCCACCCTACGATTGCGAGTTCGCCTACTAAAATATGCACGAACGATTTAGTCAGAGTGCTGTTGAAGTTCCAATCATCAGGTGGCGTTAGGCTGCGAGCCAATGGGCGTGTTGATAACTTAAAGGTCCTTGAAATCAAGGCTGAAGAATACTCCTTGAAGAGGGAACGGTTGGTCTAGAACCGACACCGTGGGATCGGGTGTTAGTAAGGCTTCACCGAGTAGTTACTTGCTGAGTGAGTAGGTCGTTAGCTATTCTTTTCTATCTTGGTACAACGTGGCACAGCTTGGCTGCTAGTCGAGGAGCATGAATCCGATGTTGTTGCTTGATGCTTTTTTAGCGGATGAGCTAACGGTTCGCAGTCAATGCATACCAGCTTGTGTTTATTGGCGGTATTTGGCGAGTAAGTTGCTTGCTTTTTGTGTGCCGACGGCCGCAAGCTGCATTAGCGACCTAATAACATGGGCCGGTCCGTCGAATCAGATGAGCCCACCAGTATTGAACCTCTCCCGTAAGCAACTAGCATCACTATGGGACGCAGGCAGGTCGTCTACTGCAAGCACGGCAGACGTATGAGTGTTGTGCACTTTGAGCTGTCGGAACCGCGCCTTGTCAGCTACACAGGGCTCGTAGTAATGCCATCAGCTACGCATAGCTGCGCACCCCGTACTCGGATAGGTCATCCAGACCAGACGGAAGCCCTTACCAAAATAGCAGAAAGGGGGCATCCAAGCAGATGGGGACAAACCGTCTATCAAAGCAGGCCATGCGCCGACCGTATTCTCTCTTATATATAGCATCACGATGCCGGCTCATGGAATGTAATCTTAATCGTCCATCCTCTGTTCTTCATCACCCAAGCCCTGGTTAGCCTTACCACTCGCTACCCCTTAGAAGCCCCTTTGGCAGTCTCTGCTCACGTCCACCTTCGTTGTATCGACTCGGAAGAGTATCACCAAAAAGCTCAAACGGCGCACAGTCTTAGCCACGATGAACCCCCTTCGCTATCTCATTTTGTTTGCCGCGTGCCTCGTGGCGGCGGTGCCATCAGATGTCGCTCCCAGGCATCACTCAGATTGCCCCTCGGTCTGGGGTAAGGTCGCCAAAGACTTGAAGAAGACGCTTGTGGGCAACGACGGTAGACTAAACGATAATGGGCGTGCCTCGGTCCGGGTCCCGTTCCACGACTGCTTCCCAGCGGCTTGCGATGGCTCCATCATCCTGGCCAATGAATGCACCGACCGACCCGAGAACGGGCAGATGATTCCCATCTGTGGTATCCTTGGCCAGAAGGCCAATGATTACAAAGTCGGCGTCGCAGATATCATCCAGCTGGCCGGTGGTGAGCGACGACGACTACCATCTAGATGGCCCAAGGAGGCAAAGCTAACAGTTGAGTGAACAGCCTTGAGCATCCGTGCAGCCGGTGGCCCCTCAATCGGCTTTCTCGCTGGCCGCCAGGACTCTACCACGGCGAACCCAGCAGGGCAAATGCCGGACCAGAACGACCCGGCCGATAAGATCATCGGAGCCTTCCGGGCCAAGGGCTTCTCGCCCAACGAGCTCGTGGCTCTCCTGGGCGCCCACACCGTGGCCAAGAATAGGGCGGGCCAGGCACTCGACACCTCGGACTCCCGATTCGACAATGTGTTTTACTCGGAGACGACGAATGGCAGGGCGCCGGCCACGCTGAATAGCGACAAGGCCGTGAGCAATGCGACGGACACGGGCCGGACGTGGAGCAACTTCGCGCGCAGCTCGGATGGGTGGTTGAGCACGTTCATACCGGCGTAAGTCCCCTCCTATTGGTCGAGGTTTGAAGAAAACCGTATCCTTGGGATGACTCACTGGCTGACAAATTATCACAATTGCAGGATGCAGAAGATGGTGACGATGGGAAACGATGCCGGGAGCCTTACGGATTGCTCGAGCGTCATTACCGATACGTTCCACTAGAAGAAGCGTGAAGCGTGCCCCGGGAGGCCGGAAGCGAGGCGGATATGCGGAAGCTAAAGTATTGTGCCAAAAGCCAATGGCGGCTTAAAATGCAGCACGAGACCGAATGTGGCATAGCGAGGCAGGGCACACTGCGGAGAGGACGCGCGACCTTGGGTTGGCTAGCAGCGCAGCTTGCATGCATGCATATACCGAGTTCTTTCTTAATGACTAATATATTCGCGACGACAACGATCATTGGTTTGGATTGGTCTGGCCTGCAGCTGAGATGTGTATCTGCACTGATGTTCGAGAATGGGTCGATGTCATGAGGTGATGGACGACTTTGGGGGTCTCGAGACCAATTCCCGTTGGAGATGCGAGAGACAGCAGCAGTAGTACTGAAGACTGCAGGTGCTGTAAAGCTTCACCAGCCACAGGTTGGGGGGTTGGGTTGGGGTTGGGGAAGGACATTGTAGGTAGCAAGCGCCACAGGAACTCACCCCGCAATTTGGCTGGTGGAAGTGGCTTTGGTCTGATCTGATGCGCAGATGATGAGTCGCCCTGGCCCCCCCTGGTAGGTTGATTCGGCAGCAGGCAGAGCTTCCCAAACCAAGTACAAAAAGGCCCCTCATCCTCCATCCAACAGCGCTGCTTTTTGGGGGCGCCTCATTGCCTCTAAAAGGACCCGTCTGGATTCAAAAGGGGTGTGCTGCTAATACTATTGCTCTTTGCATCTCGATTCGACCACTGACCCGTTCCATCCACGTCCATCCATCCAGCAAATTGGCCCCTTCGCGTTACACAGCAAACGCGACACAAGCAAAACCGACGAACGAGCCGAATAGCTACCACCAACCAATCTGGGCCATTCTCCTTCACTTGCACCACGTTACTTTTGCACTTACATACATACATCTTCTGCGACCTCACCTCCCGCTCACTTGTCCTGGACCGAGTAATATTCGGTTCTCACTATACATAGCCGTCTCATTACCTACACCCCCTGCTGGCCTTTCGGTCTTCGGCCAGACTGCGACGCGGGCTGATTGGTAGACTGTCTGTGTTTGGGGGAGCTCTGATCCTCTACTACGACCAGGTAGGTTCGACGTCACTTTCTTTGTTGACCGTGTCATATCCACTTTGGCTCTCTGACACCACCACACACAACCCGCCTTCAACTCCCTCTGTTTTGCCATGCCATGTCGTGCCCCGTCGAAACTACCGGCATGAGGCAACAACTCCAAACCTTCCAGATGCGCTCAATGCATGTACATGCCTACCGCATCCGGTCTTTGGCTCGTTCTATCTTTGCATCCCGTCCCCGTCGCAATTGACTTGGTCGAATGTTTCATCGCATTCTCCTGCTACCCCTCTCAGCCTCCATTTTTCTTTCTTCACCTTGCCTTGATACACATTTCCTGTCTGCACCTCACGCATCCCACACACCGTTGGCATAAGTTGCATAAGTATGTGCACTACCTTCGGGCCAAGCTTCTCCTCGCCCCACACCGCCTGCCCAAACCAGCCGAGCTAGGGGAGCTAATGCGTTGCACGCCCAGCTATCGATTTTAGTGGATCCTTCAGCTCTCGGGTACGTACCTCGTCGCTACTACTAGAGAGCTTCCCGTCAAGCGTCACATTCCTGGCGCATTTTCTGAGACGAAGACGGCAGCTCGTCGACGCGCGCGCGCAACAAAGCTATTCCACCTACAAACGTCTCTCCCTTCCCGCAACTCTCTTCGGCGAATTCAGAAAGAACCGCACGCGTCTCTGACTTCCGAGACAGCTGCAATCCACTACGTCCTCGCCCCGATTCCTCGTCGCATATCTTTCCGCGCGCTAGGGTGTTGAGGGTATCTTTGGAAACAATAAGGAGCCAGATGCCATGGGATATCCCAGTCCTCAACAGCTTAGTCCAGAGGTATCGTCAAATTTCGCAAGACGGTTGAGGGAGGAGGCTTCATAGTAAGTATAGTTGTTTGCTATCTATCCAACGTCATGTATTCGCCGTCGTGTGGTTCCGTGTTGTCGTCAGTCTTTGCGCCGAGGGATAGCTCGCTTTTGCACGCACCCTGGCAGCAACAACATCTACCCCTGATGGATGATGCTTTCACATGAACATCTCCAAAGCACCAAAGGCCCTTCGAAACCATCCATCACCAGCTACTTCCACCTTGGCTATGCTATCACCAGATAATCACCTTCATCACTGCTGCTTAACCTAGTTGTCCCCTCTCCACCAAATACCCCAGTCCTATACCAATTCCCCATCGCCACCAACGGTCCCCGAACCAGATCGCCCCAGACCATATAAAACCAATTGCTAGCCGATTCTAACTCTACTCAACTCAGCAGGTAGTTATCGCAAGCTGAAATCACAATCAAACAACACCATCGAGTGCCAAACGCCGACACGCCACGATGCTGAAAAACTTCCGGGCGGGCGACCGCCTGCGCTACCCCATCACCATCTCCAAGTTCCTGAAAAACAAGGGCGATGAGGTCCAGAGAGGCGAAGCGTTGCTGCAGTACACGTTCAAATTCGAGCGCACAATCGGCGATCCCGCTCTCAACGAAGAGCGCACCGTAGAAGAGACAGGCTATGCCGACTGGGACTGCCCTACCGAGGGCACCATCAACAAGTGGCTGGTCAAGGTCGGCGATGTGTTGACTAAGAGCCAGCTATTCGTCGCCATTGATGAGCCCTGCCCCCACGATATGCAGTATGCTGGCCTATGTACCAAATGTGGCAAGGATATGAAAGAGATCACCTGGGCAACGGAATCCATGGATACGGATCGCGCCACCATCGCCATGGTTCACGACAATGTCGCCTTGACGGTTAGTGCCCAAGAGGCTATGAGGGCCGAGATCGATTTGCAGAGACGCCTACTGCAGCAGCGCAAACTGAGTCTGGTAGTCGATCTGGATCAGACCATTATTCACGCGTGCATTGATCCCACAGTTGGCGAATGGCAGCGAGATCCGACGAACCCGAACCACGGCGCGGTCAAGGATGTTCGCACTTTCCAATGGATGACGGCCCTCGCGGTGTCACGAGTGGGTGCTGGTACTACATCAAGCTCCGGCCCGGTCTAGTTGGGTTCTTGGAGCGCATGTCCGAGTACTTTGAGATGCATGTCTACACCATGGGTACCCGTGCATACGCCGAACAAATCGCCAATATTGTTGACCCGGACAAGAAGCTGTTTGGTCACCGGATCATCAGTCGCGACGAGAACGGCAGCGTCACTGCCAAGAGCCTTCAAAGACTCTTCCCTGTCAATACCAACATGGTTATAGTCATCGATGACAGAGCAGATGTGTGGCCTAGAAATCGACAGAATCTCATCAAGGTGACGCCGTACGACTTCTTCAAGGGCATTGGCGACATCAATTCGGCATATCTCCCTGCGCGAGAAGACGTCCTCGGCACTGCTGCTGCGGCTGCTGCACCGCCAGCTGCGACCAGTGCACCCCTTCCGATCAGAAACGGCGATGCTTCTAAGAGTCCGAATGCACCCGGCCACGCCAACAAGATACCGGAACACGAAAAAGCAGTGGCACCGAACCCGAACGGCGTGGACGACGCACTATTGCAGCTTCAGGCCCAAGAACAGGAGCGAGCTCTCGAGAAACAACTGAAGGAACGGCCTTTGCTTCACATGCAGGAGGAATTGGACAAGGAAGATACGGATCCTGCTGAAAGCGAGGCATCCGAAGAGGGAACTACAACTCCGCCTGACTCGCCTGAGCAGCAGCAGAATGGCCATTCCCCGACCCCACATCATCGCCATAACCTGTTGCGCGACGATGACAACGAGCTTGCGTGTGTGGAGAAACATCTAACTGCAACACACAAGCAGTTCTACGAGAAATACGATGCTCGGCGAGCCTCGCGGCACCGACTCCAGGAGATCACGTCCGAACTTATTCCTAATGTGGGAGTTGTGCTCGATTACCTCAAGGGGCAGGTTCTCAAGAACTGCACTATTGTGCTGACGGGCATCGTTCCCCAGGGTGTGGATGTCATGGCGTCAGAAATCGGTCTGCAGATCATGAGCTTTGGAGCCGACCTGAAGCGCAAACCGACGTCAAGAACAACACATCTGGTCGTTAGTAGCGCCCGGCCACGTACCGACAAGGTGCGCAAGGCAGCGCGGATACCGAGCATCAAGATTGTCAACCAAGATTGGCTGGCTGCTTGCCTTGCCGAGTGGCGCAGAGTAGATGAGACGCCCTATCTGATGGACATCAATCCGGGTGATCGAGCAAACCGCCACGTACCAGCTGCCGACGATGATATGGAAGACGACGACGAAGACAAGAGCCAGCCCAAGATCACCATTGTAAACTCTGGCCAGCAGAACATGTTTGAAGAGCCCGACGAATCTGCGGGCGACGTCTCGGATGACGAGGATGATGACGACGATGAGGAGGATCCGTTCGGGAGTGATACCCTCGGAACCTGCCAGTCCCGTACAAGAGCTCAAGAAGATGGACTGGGACGATATGGACGACGAGTTAGCTGAATTTATGGGCTCTGACGTCGAGTCGGACTCGGAGGCGGAGAGCATGTACCAAGGCAGCGGCAAGCGCAAGCACGACGACTTGGCATCAGAAGACGGCGATAGTGCTGAAGAAGGCACGGGTAGTACCCTATCCAAGAAGCAAAAGCTCGCCAAGGCCCGCACGACGGGTCTCCGTAACGTGGAGAACGTCGGGGAGAACGGCGCCGATGATGATGCCGCTGCTGAGGAGGAAGGCGGGGAAGAGGGTAATACGCAGGACGGAGGCGACGAGGAGGACGACTTTGACGAGTTGGAGGCGGAGCTCGAGGCCGAGTTCGAGAAGGAGGACGTGGAGGAGCAAGAAGGAGCTGTTGCGACGGAGGATCAACACATGGAGGGATGAAGAGAGAAAGAAAGGCCTATTTTTTTGTAAAACGTTGAAACCCCCGACTGACTGGACTGATTTGTGTACGGAGTTATGGACGGTACCGGTGCATAGCGAAATAGGACATGGATGATTGTAAATACACCACAATTGTAATCACACCTGACACAATCTCACTATGACAGATACTAAAACCCCGTGATATGGCCGTCTCTCTTTTGCCTTGACCAACTATCTCTGACAGTTTTCGTATTTATTGACTGCCAATACATATGCCATTGTCGGCATGTCATTCCTCATGGACTCTGAGGCGGCTATCACGTGATGCTGATTACGTAAAGCAAGAAGCTCCACCCTCGAGCCAACCATTGCGGGCTTGTCTAGAGAGCTTCCTTCAATTGAGAGACAGCAATTGGCAATTGGGCGACGAAACAACCCCGAGCTTCCATTTCCCTCAATTGAACGCCGACCAACCACTCGAAAGCGCATCCCCAAGTTCTCGCCCGAGGTTCAATCCGTCATCATGCCTCAAGATATGCCCCCGTCGGGGGCTTCGGCCCGGTTCAGTACAAGGTGGGTGGCTCTCTTCGATTCCTGATTCCTTTGCGTGGAGGACAAGGGCAATGGCAACGGCAGCGACAACGACAACTACAAAGGGAGGAAAACGAAGTGGACAATCCGATATACTCGATCTTGGAAAGCGACGTACCGCGAGTTCTTTCGGATCTGCGAGGAGCGGGTGTCCGGCCGCAATTGGGACGCGATGGTCGGAGATGGGAACGAGACGGTTCAGGATTGATCGCAATACCGAACCAAAAATGACGCCCGATCGCTGGACCAGGAAACATCAATGATCTCGCAGTTGTGTTGGAACGAATGAATCAGTCGAATGCTGAACGAAATGGACATCCGGATCTCGAAATCACGCCACGGGGACACGGAGAGGGATGCGAGGATATGAGACAGACTTGAACAAGAAGGCTGACTATTGCTATTTCTCTACCGCAGCGAAACCTTCCGGCGCCTGGCTTCAAGCCCGCCGCTCTGGTCCTCGGCATGGGCGCCGTCTGCGTCTGGGGGCTTCTACAAGCTGGGACAGGGTATCCGCGAGCAAAAGTACGTCCTCCATTCCATGCTGCTAGCTAGTATTTTCGACGGCTACGCCATGCAAATCTATCTACTCGTTCCAACATGCTGACCGAACCGTCAATAGTGAGCTGGCCCGCGAGAAGATGTGGTCCCGCATCCACCTGATCCCCCTCCTCCAGGCCGAGGAGGACCGCGACTTGGCGCGACGACACATGGCCGACCAGGCCCGCGAGGAAGCAGCTGACGGGCGACAACTTCAAGGTCTACAACAGCGACAGGTTCGTGCAGATTTTCCTTCGCTCCTGTGGCTGTCTCACCCAAGAAAGATACCTGGACGCTGACCTTATTAATGTACAGATTCGTGCGCCCGACGTACGCTGTCACCCCGGCCAACACCACGAAATAGAGTACAGAAACTACATATGGCGATACGGCGTGATTGGGAAGCCGGTAGCTTCTCTCGGGCAGAAACAACGAAGAGGAAGAAGCCGCCCAATGGGAGCGATGGTCCTTGTACATATACCAAGACGAAAACAAAGCCAATACGAAGCTGTCCTTTTTCTTGTGGTCGACCATGATAGCCATTACTACCTTTGAACCCCTAAAGGGTGCTCACGCAGCCGCTGGTTTACCCGAAGTAGGTATCAAAACGGTAACAACGTAAACTCGTAGGTTGCGTCATATTTACTAACTGAACATCTCTCCGGCATTGCAAGTTCAGCAGCGCTAGTTTTATGTTAAGGCTGCCGTTGGTGGACTCGTAGATTGACAACAAATCCGTCAACTCAACTCACATGTTTTTGGTACTGTCCCTACTTCTACTCTCATCGATTCGAAGCAGCCGCTCTAGCAACGCGACTCGACTTGAAGGGGCAAGGTGTCGGGAGTCTAGGTAAGGCGATGGACTTGGGTTATTACATGTAAAACTTCAAATGTTCTAGTGAGCTCCAACTTTTACTTCCCCAAATCTTGACCCCTTTGCACGCCGCCTATCTGCTATTTCCCCCAACTCCGAAGGCACAGCTCAATCGAGTCCTTGGCGACCAACTTGGGGGAACTCAATCGAAAACTCGCCATGCCCATCAGATCAACCTACCTTATGTATTCAATTGGGCGGGCAGCAATGTTCACGGGCTAATCAATAATTCGAAAATGCATCCAGTAAATGATAAAATTTGAGCCTTAATACCAAAATGCGTCCGAAAGCTCATGCATCATCATCCCCTCGACTAGGTACTATCTAATATCAATGCAGAAGGACTCCCCCTAAACGCCTTTCTCTCATGATAACCCGGGGTAACTTGAGTCCAAACGTCGTTACATGCGATGCAAACCAACCAACCAACCAACCAACCAACCAACCCTCTCTTTCGCTTTCCCGAACCGGAACCCGTGTGTGGTTTTCTAATATGCCGTGCCTATGTTTTTTTTATCTTCCCCTTTATCGCATTAACCAGTCCCGTCTCCCTAATAGAAGGGGTTCCTCTCTCTTTCGCTCTCAAAGTCCTCATTACAAAAAGCATATATACATACACGGACATGAAAACGTCGTCGTCGTCCTTCCTCTCTATCATCATATATACAGACAGCCCCTTCCTTGTCTTGGTATCATTTCTCTTATTTTTTTTCTTTCCCCTTTTCTTCTTGTTTAGTCAAATAGGGTCAAAGTCAAATCGCCCTCAATCTTGGCCTTGAGCTCGACCTCGATGTCGAGGTTGAGATCCAGCCGGACCGTCAGCCGCGAGTTGTCCTTGGAGGTCTTCGTCACCCCCGCCGTGGGCGTGGCCGGCGCCGTGATGGCCGACGGCGGCGACGTGGAGGGCATGGGCGCCATCACGCCCAGGGGCGCGGGCGGTTGGGATGTGCTCTTGCCCTTTTTGGAGGAGGACGGCTTCGGGATGGGCGCGAGGGCTTTGGAGGAGGTGACGGTGGGGAGGGCCGAGGTGGAGGTGGAGGGTTTGAGGGGAGGGCTTCGACTCTGGTCGTCTTGCCCTGTTTGCTGCTGCTGCGGCTGGGGCTTCTGCTACTGCTGCTGCCGCCGCCGCTGCTCTTCTTCTGGGACGCCAGTGTGGGTATTGAAGAGGAGGAGGAGGAGGATGCGGATGTTAGGGATGGTAGTGAGGAGGGTGCGGTTTGCTTGCGCCGCCGCGGCTAGGTGCTGGCTCTTCGTCGGCCAGCGCCGGATCCGACTTTGGTTGCCGGAGCGGCGGCGGCTGCTGCTGGTCAGCGGTGGTCTGCCTTTTGGGTTTCGGCGGTGGTGCCTGTTCGAAGTAGTCCTCCTTTTCGGAGGTCATGGGCTGGCCCTCTTGGATATTCGAGAGGGCCTTACGTGTCCGTCGTCTCCTCGGTATCCTCGCCGCGGGAACTTCTTCTTCGTCGTTGTCGTCATCATCGTCGTAGTTATCCGCCGCCTCAGGCTCAGGTATCGTCCTGGGCGTGCGGCGGCTGCTCATCCGGCTGAGACTCTTCTCCTGGTCGTCCCGGTCCTTCATGAGGTGGAAGCTCTTCATCCTCTTGTTGAGGCCGGGCTTGGGCTCGGGTGGGGGATATGACATTGGTCTTCTTCTGGTGCTGCTGAGGTCCTCCTCGGGGCTCGGCTTCCTGTCTGCTGTGGATGACTTGACGCCGGTATATCTCTTCGGACGGTCTTGTGACCCCGACCAGGTCCCCCTTCCCCTTCCCCTTTACATCATCGTCCTCCTCGTACTCCTCGCCGGGCGACAGCGTCCTCGCGTCCTCGTCCTCGTTCCAGGAGGCGTCCCTGCGGTGTCCCGCCATCATAGATTTTCGTTTTTGGGATTGCTGCTGATGTGTTTCCAGCACCTGAGAGTCACTCTTCCGCCTCGATGCTTCGGCCTCCTCCTTGGCCTCTTGGGCTTCCTTCTCGTCAATGTCCAGGAATGACGTCTGATGTAGCAAATGACTCGTCGACGGCCACGGGGCTCCAGATGTAGGAGTCTTGCCACAGCGGTCGCAGGGATCCGTACTTTTCCGGATCGAGCCAGATCTGGAGACCCTCGCTCATTATGGGCAAACAACATCGCTGCTCGCCGCGCGGGGAAAAGAGGTAGCGGCCTCTATATAGTAGTAGCGATCCCTTTCTCCCTAACAGCGGCAAGCAAGCGGCAAGCGGCAAGTACCCTCCCTCTCGTCCAAACAGAACAAGGGCTAGGTTGGTTGGTATTATTAAACACTAGTGTCGGTGATTTTTTATCATTAAACTGTAAACCGGATTTCCAGATCGAACAGTCGAAGGGCGAACCAATATCATGCGGTGAATATAGACCCCCGGGCGAAACTAGAGGGCCTAGTCGGACGTGGTAGAACAAGACCAGAACAAAGCGAGTGGATAATCGAAGCGAAGCAGAAGGGCGGCGGCAAAAAAACAGGCCAACGAAGGTTTGGTTTAGTTTGGGTGGTCTAGTGTCAGTCAGTCAGGGAAGACGGCGATGCATGCGATGCATTAGATGCTAGTTGGGACGAAAAGAGTCAAGCACTCCAAGCAGGGTCCTGTCGTGGGAGGGAGAGAGAGGGGCGGGTTTGGTTGCTTGGGTGCAACTTCAATGCGAGGAAGCGGCCGGCTGGACTGAGTAGTGAGTGCTACGATACTTGGCCAGGAGCAAGCAAGCGACAACAACAACAGGAACAGATTTCGGGAAAGACAGCGAACTGACACAACCCAGGTATATGGTCAAAAGACCCCCTTTTCTTTTCTATTCTTTCTCTATATTTCTCCAACATTTTGACGTCTTCCCGTTCAGGAAAAAGAGAGACGGTCGAGAATAGCACAAGAGAGCCATCGTGTTGCTGCGGCGCTGCAGACGTCATCCTCGGTGTCGCAGGCAAACGGAATGGAGTTGTCGCTGTCGTTGCTGGACGTGCGATGTAACTCCAGACGACCGGGGTCTGTTTCCATCTTGGCCTATTCTTGGTCGCGCGTCCCGACCAGGTTTTTTAAGCTTCGCCAGTCCCGTAGTTATGTATTTGCCCGTGAGCCTAGCCCGCGGCAATTGGCCCCTGAATTGGGTGAGGACCGAGGACCCTCCGTGCAGTGCATCGTCAACTTGCTCGTATCGGCGGCTCCGCCATGATCTCTGGGACATCTGGCCACTAACTGGGTGTGTGTGCTGGCCCTGGCTTTTGACTGGGCACACACACACACACACGGCATACATAAACGGCGCGCCGGGACCCTTATTAGCTGCTTAGTGCCCGACTCTCTAGGTTACCCCTGCCTCAAGGTTTGGGTGTTTGGGTATTTGGCCGTTGTCGTGCCTGGTCTCGTGCCTGTCTTTCCTGTCGTCTTGTCATGGCCTTTTGTCAAAAGTTGGAAGATCCGGCGTGGATTGCCAACCCGTTTTGCAAAGATCAGGGTCGTGGCAATGCGACGATCTCCACTCCACTGGTTCAACACGCCAACTCACTAAACCAACTCCTTCTCACAAGCCAAGCCACCTGCCACCCCGCTGCCCGCCTAACCAGAAGGCCTAGGGGTAACCGCTCTACCGCTTTGCCGCCCTGCCAGGAGCCGGGACTAGGGAAACCCGGCCGAGTCCACAGCAGCAGCAACTGCAACGACAGCAACAACGTCCAACAACCTGAATTGGCCATGGCCCCGATCGGGGAGGAAGTTCGGCATCTTCATTTTAGCATGTGCCGCTATTGAAATCGCCTTCGCCTTCTAGCCCATTAACAGTGGCATTATGCTTTCGGACGGAGATGGATAGGGCCTAACTGACTGATGGCAACCAAGATGCCCCAATGTTTGGGTTGGGCCCCCATCGCCATTGATCTGAGCAGCCACCAGCGCTTATCGACGGTGTCTGACGATGGGAAAGAAGAGGAGACCAAGGGAGTAGGTAGGGGACGACGACAGCCGGGAAAATGGAGACCGCATCGTCGTCAAAGTTCAAGGCAATGCATGCTAATCTCAGGCTATGTTACCGCTCATCTGAGAGGGACGTGAGCTTCGTGCCTCGCGAAAAAAAAACAAGTTCTCGGGACCAAATCGTGCATTCACGCCGACGATGAAACTGCAGGACGCGTTATCGAAACACCACAAGACCATGTCCAACTCCCGCTCCACACACACATATTTCCATTTCCGATTCCATTCCGAATTTGAATTATGTCCCTCATACTTTCACTGGTTGCAGCCCTTTTTCCTTTTCCTTCTCGATGCTTTCTAGAACATCTGATCTTTGATCGCCTCGAGCGACTTCTCGAAATTGACTAGCTTCCTCCTCCCCTCCTTCTCGAGCCCGAGGTCCGCCGCCAAGTCCAGGGTCCTCTCGGGCTCGAACCGGTGCCAGTCCGGGTACGCCTCGCTCCACCGGAGCTGCGCCGCCATCTCGGTCCCGAAGTCGCCGTACAGCCTCCCCACGTGCGCGTCCGACACCTCGGCGTAGCCCACCCGTTTGGCGCCGCCCGTCAGTTTGGTGAGGCTGTCGGCGACCGAGCTGATGGGCCGGTAGTCGGTGATGCAGATGGCGATCTTGTCGCCCGTCTTGGCGGGCCCGCGCAGGGACCGCCTCGACCAAGAGGCCCGCGTTGAGTTGGAGGTTGCCCGCCATCGGCAGCATCGCGTCGGGCTTGCTGGGCAGCGGCAGGAGATAACCGCCCTCGGTGCCCGGGAGAGGCACTGGCCGCATCAGCGTCGCGAGGTTGCTCGTGTACCAGCCGGGCCAGAACTCGGTCGTCTTGGCCCAGAGGGCCGGATGCGTCGCGCGGATCCAGTCGACGGCGATCTGCTTGTAGTCGTAGTGCGGGACGGGGAACTTGCCGCCCGACATCTTGGCGCACCGGGGCAGCGTGCTGAGCACGACGTGCTTGATCGTGGGTGTCTTGGCCGCCGCGTCGGCGATGGCCTGGAACTGCGCCACTTCTTCGTCGCCGGCCCCGTCCCGCCCGAGCTTCGGGATCGACGGCCAGTACGCCGTCACGACGAAGAGGGCCTCGACGCCCTCGAGCGCGGGCGCGAGGGTCGCGGCGTCGTTGACGTCGGCGAAGACGACCTCGGCGCCCTTTTCGAGGAGGGGTCTTGGCGGAATCGCCGTCCGGGTTGCGCGTCAGGGCCCGCACTTTGTAGGTGTCCGGCGAGGCGAGGAGGCGGTTGGCGACGGAGCCGCCTTGGGCGCCGGTGGCGCCTAGGACGGCGACTAGGGTCATGGTTCGTTTGTTATTACACGCTGAGGCAAGGATTACAGAAAACTAGATTTAATAAGGTGAGTTGCTATGGGTGAGTAGTGTTGTAAAGTGAGTATATAGATAGGCAAGTATTTCTGCTTGATGGTAGATAGCTACGTGCTTAAGTATGATGCTTCCGGGTCACCGAGGAGGAGGAGAAGGCATCGGTTGAGGGGTTCTTGTAATAGCTGACCTACATGTTGCTAACATGTTACTAAGCCACCTGAATACCCATTGAACTTACGTAGTACCAGCCAGTCGCAACTCAAAGACATCACGCACATACGGTAAGAAAGGAATATCGTTCCCCGGTTTTGTTCCCCGCGATTTGGCATCAGCCCAATGGTGTCTCGTGTGCTGCGACCCGAGTGCCGAGCTAGGTGGTTTAGCTGGGGGCTGCCAGGTGCCTTTATTGGATGGGGCTTCCCAATGCGGACATTCGAGCAATCAAATGATGTCGACATGTCGATTTGCCTGGGTTGCGTCTGGGGCTGCGCCCTTGCGAACCCGAATGCGCGGGCGTGTCGGTTTTCTTTCTATTTCTTCTGGCGCTGTGCCGTATGTGATCACTGCGCTGGGATCGAGCTCCAGAGAGAACTGGGGGGTTTCACAATTGGCCCAACTTTACGGTGTGGCTGGCGGCTCTCGGGATCACATCATGGCCGATAAAGCTTCGTTTCCATCTTAAAGAGTAGGTATTATCAGCAAAGAACAAACTGATCTGCATCAGGGAGACACCCGCATTGATGTCATGCTGTGACGTATTGCTGGCTGCTTGAAGATCATATTCGCCTGGCTGTCGAACTTTGGCGATCAATCCCAATCAGCTGAACAACAACTACATCCAATGCATGCTTGAGGTAGTGTAACAATATCCTTGCAGATCGATTGCTCGCATTATTTACCTCTGGCTTTCTCATCTCAGCTCGAGCCGATCTGATCTGCCTGCTATCCGAGGTGGCGCATCTCATTGCGACTGCTCGTCACGGTGTTAAACGTTGACTTTCTACCAGACAGTAAACATCAGCACTCATTGATACGTAAATGTACATATACAAGCGTCATAGGACCAGAAGAAGCAGTTGATATGCCCAACTCGTTGACTCATATAACTAATTACACATTTGACCTCCGGGTCACTGTACATGCATGTCGCCGAGACAATAGATGTATGCCGCCGTACACCCCTGAACACCGTAACCAGAGCTTTCCTGGTCAACCAACGCCAGGCTTTACTTACACAAAAACTTATAATATACATCCAACAACCCGATTCATACAGCTCTCAGGTATTACTCAGATCTTACGCTTTCATTCAAGCACACCTTCTCACTCATATCCCACTTACATCCAGAGACAGAGCTTGCCACTGCCCGTTCCACCAGCCACCCAGTTGTGAGTCGGGTGGAACTCTGCCACAGCCGGGACCGCCGTGATGCCCTCGCCCTCGAGCTGGGCCAGCTGCTTGCCGTCGCTGTCGTAGACGTCGACGAACCGGTTCATGTTGGCAATCGTGAACTTCTGGACGCCGTCATCGGGGTTGCCCTGCCACTTGGGCTTGAGGATAGTCACCCAGCGGCCCGTCTGGTTGTTGTGGCGGACCGACTGCGCCGGCTCCATGGCGGCCTCGCCGATGTCCTTACCGGCCTTCCACTTCATCGCGTCCGACATGTCGTAGATCTTGACGGTGTCGTCGTAGGAAGAGGTGGCGATGTGGCCGCCGCGGCTCCAGGACGCGTGCGACACGGAGAGGCGCGAAGTGTGTTCGCCCAAAAGGGCCGGGTGGCGCTCCTCGCCGGTTCCCTTGATCATGCGGAGGTCCCAGATCTTCATGGTGCGGTCGAGCGAGGCGGTGGCGACCAGGTGCGGGATCAGGGGTTCAGTGCAAAGCCGCCAATCTTATTGTCGGTCAAGTTCCAGAGATCGGCCTCGGCCGCTTTGGCGCGCCGGTCGATGCGGCCTAGGGAGCCGTACATGGTGGAGAAGACGAGCACATCCTTCTGCTCAGGCGACATGTCGACGCACGTGATCTTGAGGTCATCGCTGTCGTCCGCGGGCTGCCACAGCTGGCTGCTAACCTGCGTCGGTAAGTCTAGGCATCGTATCGTGGAGTCGTAGGATGCGCTGATGACGGAGTTGTGATCGCACAGCGGGGTTATTATGGAAGAGATGGTCGCTGTGTGCATCTCAAAGGCGGACACCTTGGGTAAGGGGATATCGGCATCCTCGTCGTCGTCATCGTAGTTGGGCTTCTCCTGTGAGGCATCGAAGACACCCACAATGCCCTTCTTATCACCGGCAAAAATGAGGGGCTTTTCCTTGATGGGGTGAAACGCCATGGCGTAGATGCGCTCGGTGGTGAGCTTGATATCTAGAAAAGCAACACGTTAGTACAAGCTTGATTTGTGCATTATGCGGAATGTCTCAACTTACCGTTTGGTTGCCAGCCATCGTACAGCTCCAGGTCGTTCATGGACTTCCGCAAATCCTTCAACTTCTCATCCGACGTATCCTTAATATCGTCGTCGGTAAATGTGCGAACTCCGGGCTGAGCACCTTGGGCAAAGCTGGCAAATGCACCAGTGTCACCACCATTGGCCCACCGGGTGCCCTCAATGGCCATCTTGTCCAGCTTGAGATCGCCCGTAGTGCGCGCTCGCTTGGGCTTTGACTCCCAGACGCTGAGATCCTCGCCCTTGATACTCGTGGCGTCGACGACGGGCTCCGTGCCAGACAGTCTTGCGCTCTGGCGGGTGGGCATGACGCGGGTCTTCTGGGCGGGCTCTGCTGGTGCCTTCCGCTTGCGCGGGGCTGCTGGTTTCGGCACCGGCTTGGCGGCCTTCTTCATTTTGGCGGCGGCATCCTGGGTGTCCTTGAGGAGTTTGGCATTGTTGGCGACGTTGGCGCGACGGCGCGCTTCAAATGCGCTCAGCTCAGGTGCCATCTTTGGCAATAGCTTCTTCAGTGCAGGTGCCTGGAGGGGCGAAGCTGAGAGCGAGTGGGTTTAGACAGCTTGGATGAACAATCAATGCTGTCTCGTGGCCAAAATGTGTATTGCCAACACAACTACTTCACACAGCATATACTCAGGTGGTCACGGCCAAGCTAGGGATTGCGTCGATGATTCAATGCGTAGAAATGCGACGCGCCTGCTTCCATTAAAAGTCGGGACGCGAAGTCAGGCGACAGCGCGTCTTGCCCGCTAAAGGGTGCTTAAGCTCAACTCAGTTAGCTTCAATAGCAGCTGACGACCCATCAAGATGGAGGGACAGGCACCCTGGTTTAGTGGGAGGTGGGAGGTGCTTGGTCCATTATCGATAGGCGGCCCTGGCGATGGAGCTCGAAATAATTCGTCCCGCGACAAATCTTCTCTTGGTAGCAGCCCGATGCAGAGCAATGATGCTATTCGCAACACAACACCCCAGACTATAATGAATGAGAGTCGTATATACTTGTACTACTGATACCTCTCTTCCTTGGCCTACATCTGTACAATACCACCACCATGTCGACTTCGTACCTCCCCTTCCTGTACCAAACTCGAACCATACTGCGCACCCGCCTGCCTCTGAACCGGACTGTCGCCCGTGCATTGCACACAACACCAGCATGTCTCTCCAAGAAGGCAGATAAACACATTCCCTTCGAAGCTGGCATAGAACGAAAAGAAAAAACCCCGGAACCCGGCGAAAAGGGCACCATCACTCCCACCGAGCGGCAGACCTTTGATCGCATCTTCGCCGACATCGCCGCCCGTGGCGCCATCCCGAGACCAAACGACGATCTCCCGTCGCCGTCGTCGACCGCCCGGAGATCGACCAACTTTATCCTCAACGCCGCAGCGAACGATGCCATCGACACCCGCCCCGAGCTGCTGGCCTCGCCTGTGCAACTGGCCGAGGCCTCCAAGGACCGCAACAAGGCTCTCTTGCGCTTCCCGCCCTCCCTCCGAGCCGCGGCCAACCGGGCTTTCAATATCTTGAAGCCGAACTACCCCTCCGACGAGGGCACCAATTCCATTGGACAGGGCTCGCAGGCCGACGCGGATGACACACCGAACAGCTTCATCCTGCACATGGTCGAGTTGGACGCCAAGCGGGAGCCAGAGGAGAAGCGCATCAACGAGCGCATGGAGAGCGCCACCTCCGAGTTCGAGCTCTGGGACGTCCTCGAAACCGAGGTCTTCTCTCTGCCTGCCAAGTTCGGCCTGGTCATGGAGCCGGATGCCCGGGAGAAGCGGATACAAGCGAAGCAGGAGGTGCACGAGCGCCGGGTCGCGAAGGCCTCCAACAAACCCAAGGAGCATAAGAAGATAAGGAAGCTCAAAAGAAAATCGCCACGCTCGAGCCCCAGGAACCGTCCGAGGAGGAGCTCGCCGAGCGCAAGCAGAACATGTACCAGTACGGGCCCCTGTACCCGGCCTTCCTGCTGCGGGGGCTGCGGCTGCTCGACACCAAGTTCCCCAGTCGTCGCGCCTCGCGCTCAACGTGCTGCCGCGGGTGAAAGAGCTCGGCCTCGAGTCCTACGTCCTGGGCGTCTCGACCCCGTTCTACAACGAGCTGCTCCGGATCTACTACCACCGCTACGGCGACCTCGAGAAGATGCTGGACCTGCTCGAGGAGATGCGCCACTCGGGCCTCTACTTTGACGAGGGCACCGCCTCCATCCTGACCCAGGTCCACCAGCAGACCAAGTCCCTCGCCAAGGGCGACTTTGGGCCCTTTGGGCAGGCCATCATGACCATGCCCGAGTACGAGTACTCGGTGCGCACGCGCATCGGTCACTGGCACAGAGGCGTGGATATCTCTATCAAGCAGCGGAACCGTGACATTGATTACCAGAAGCTGGGCTAGGTTACCTAGACCAGCTAGCTGCCTGGTAAATCAAAAAGATGATGATATTCCCATCTTCCGGGCATCTTGCGTCACATCAACTTGGCCAGGGCCGATGCTTTGACCACAGCCCTTTCAATTGAGCTCGATCTGGTCGATCCCGCATGGAGATGCTCGCCCAGCCACTAATAACGTCCGTCTACGAGCTTGGCATGCCCAGCACCACACCCGCAAGGCTTATACCACTGCGTGTTGCGGCTTCCCCGCGTCTACAATGAACGGCGGTGCTTCCGAGCCAACTGGATGGGCCCGGCGCGCGCCGCTCGCTTCCAGTCTTCTGGAGCGTCCATCTGCAGTGCACCAGGGACTACCGAAACCGAAGCCAGTCGATGCCTTTCCTGTCGTGGGAGCACCAATTGTGGTCTCGGTATTGAGACACGAGTTGATATGGAGGACTGATATGATATGAATATGTCAGTTGATGAGTAATCGAGGCTCGAATGAGTTGATACTCATTGCTGCTTTGCTCAACTTGCAACTATGGACTACTGTAGCAACATAAGCTGATGGCTCAAGAAGTCCAACAAATAAAGATATCCCTTCTCTGCCTTATCATCTTCCAGTGTCACAGAGACTGCTATTCTCCCTTTTCCACGGCATGAGGTACAGGTAATCCAAGACGATCCTTTGAATGACTTCCTGCTATAGGGGTTAACGTAGATTGTAAAGATGTTGTATTGGTTCCTCCAAGCATTAAGAACATAGCTTCCTTTTGCCATTTTCTCATCCGAAGAAGGTGAAAGCAAGTATGTCCCAACCCCCTGGCCATTTCTATTCTGGTTCCGGCCGAGAAAGATCAGGCCAACACCCCGTTTCACATGTCGTACTCGTCTATAGACTCAGCACGCCACAGCTGAAAATGCAAGCAGGTCGTATGTCGCTTCGTCTTCTCGCAACAAGGTAAAGGCCGATGCCGACATTCACCTCGTGCTACGTGCGACATGGGACATTGATAGTTATCCGTCCACGCAACCGTTTATCAGACTGTTTCTTCCAAGCTTCTGTGATAAAGTCGTTGCGACACAGAAACCAGTGTAGTAGAAGCCCAATAAAACTGAATTTACACATTCATCCTGAAATACGCAAATTCGCAATCATGGCTCCCCGTCACAGAAATCCTCATCACCCCCCTCACCCCCAACCCCGACCTCTCCTCCCTATCCAAAGCCAAATCAATCCTCCTCCGCCAACCCGGCTGCACCGCAGTCCGCTACTCGCGCCAGGTCGAGGACCCGAACAAGCTCGCCCTCTTCATCGACTGGGACGACATATCCTCGCACCGGTCCCTCCAACAGAACAACGCAGCCGAGTCCCAGGCCATACTGGAAACAATTTCCCAGTCCTGCGCGGGCCGGGTGCGGACGACGTACCACGTCCCCCTGTCTCCGCCCCAATCCTCGTCATCCGCTTCTAACGACGACGAACGGGTCCTAGACTTCGCTCCCGTAACCGAGGTAGTCCACATCCACTTCCCCGCCACCCTCTCCGACGCCGCCCAGCACGACATCCTCGCGCGCGTGAACGCGAGCAAGCAGGCCCTCATCGAGCACGCCGCGGGCCGGGTCGGCGTGCCCGCCTTCGGCTTCGCGCACGCTCTGGTCGACGTCGACCACTTTCCGGATGGCGACGGCGGCGACAGCGACAGCGACAGCAGCAAGTCCCGTGTCCTTGTCTGCCTGGCCGGCTGGGCGAGCCTCGAGGCCCGGGCGGCGTTTGCCGCGTCCGAGGTGGCGACCGAGGGCATTGCGGCCATGAAGGCGCTGCCGGGGCTCAGGGGGTAGAGATCTTCCACGTTCGGTGTTGCGAGTCTGGTTGATTAGAGCGATTCAAGTCGGGGGGCTTGTTTTGTTTTGGTCCGACGCATGGCTCGGGTCGGATAGACTGGCTGTCCATGGGAGGCGAAGGTGGTTGTGGTGGTGGGTAAATTTGTGGTAGCATTGAATTCGAGTCTATGATGACTCCGGTTACGAAGTGATTGCTCCTTTTCTAATCGAATAAACACTGCCATAACCTTCTGCTTATTCCCTCAAACCTGGAGTAACACTGTCAACGCCATCTGCAATACTGCAAACACCAAACTGGAACACCGTCAACGCCATCTGTGATACTGCAAACGCCGGACTGGAGGAGCATTGTCAACGCCGTTTGGGCCAATGTTCACTTGCTCAACCCTATTGGAGTCCGCCCTCATAACGTCAAAGAATACCACCACTGCCAACATCTCGGCCCTCACGCCGATACTCCCAGCGAAGGCGTTGAGCACCAGGTGTTCCGCAGCATTGCCCGCTTCTCTATTCGGTGCTGTAGGATGGTCGCGTTTCCAACGTCGAACCAGAGGCACGGCTTGGTGGTTATCCATCCGCTCCCATAGCCCGGTATTTCCCAGGATGAGGCACGCTCTGTTGTTGTCAACGGGTGTCACTTCCCACACTCCGACCGTCGGCTCTGCCGTCACGTACGGAGGCGTATCCAGCGCGTCCAGGTTCATCCGCGGCAGGTGACAGTATTCCAGTAAGGATCGCCGGGCTGCAACGCTACACTTCCAAAAGTAGTTGCCGAAGGACCGAGTGTGAAGATTGCCTAAAAGTCGGTTGTTTCGGAGGAGGAAGCTCCATTCTCGCTGTGGGTGTAGATTTTGGATGCGTTCGATTTCATCTTGGTTGGTGGCCGCCGAATGCGTTTCACAGGTCTGCCATAATGTCGCCGGAGCTGTAGGCTGCGTGTGGTCCCATCGCGCCAGGACTGCTCGGTTCCTGCCGACGGACGCCACATAAAGCCTGCGGTTCTTGGGATCCCACAGCACCAGCTGCGCGCCCGCGCCAAAGTAGGCCGTCGCCACGCACATGTCCACGGCGGCGACAGTTCTTTGCACCACCCGTCGGGCTTGTTGCAGGAGCTCAACGTCCACGGCGGCGAAGGCTAGTCTGAGGGCGGCGATCACTTGTCCAACGTCGCTGGGGTTGGCTAGACCGTGGATGTGTCGTGCCACCATCACAGGCAAGCGAGAGAGCAATGCTTCGGACGTGTATTTCTCGCCGTGGCCATCGGATATGACCCAGCCTCTCCAATCAGAGCGAGTCGAGTCGGAGGCGTCGATTGCCGGGCTGGGACTGCGCATGGTGAAGTCATAAACGAAATCATGAGATGGGCTGGTAGGCAATCTCGCGATATACCAGTCATTCAATCCATACCCGCGGCTCATACCCGAACCGACTTTAGGGTGCCCCCAAATATGCTGCTGTTCCAAGACATGGTGGAAGCGAGATAGTTGATGGATTAGAAGAGAGAAATGGGGAGAGGGTTTGACAATTGATCGAACGAAGTTCGATTCAATCATTGGTGCCTCCTGCCTGTGCATCAACCTGGAAGGACCTGTTTTGCACCTGCCGTGAATACTTAAGTCATGTGAACCTTCCTTTCCTTGGTGGACTCCTCCCACGAGACTTCCAAACATGCAAAATATGACCCTTGGCCCTTCCTCTTATTAATAACATAACCCGACAGGTTCACCTAATACCAGGCAGGTAGGTACCGTAGCAGAGTAGGCTGGCAGGACTCAACATTGAAGTGTTAACCTGCAGTACGTACATCTGGGAATATTTCCACACCAACCTTGGAAGTCAACGCTCGAAGGATGTCCAATTGACGAAGGAAATGTTTAAATATTCTTTGACGCTTTAGATTTTCGACGGTCGAGTAACTGTTGATTCCAGAGTCAACCACCAACATTATACGGTTTAAGGGGTGTTTATTCCAGTGTACAATTGAACGACAGTTGGCTTGTGCATTGATCAGAGCCAGTCTTTTTTGCTACGGTAGGTACATGCCTACCTAAAGTACAGCTACTCCCCGAGGACGAGAATACCTCAGCTTTCGTCCGTGGGGCTCCAGTGATAGCGGTCCTTGATGCTCTTCACAAGCTTCGGCGCGGTCTCCCACTGCTCCGCCACCAGCTCCAGCGCCCCCAGGTCCCGCCACCGGCGCTCATCCCACATGACGTAGCCCCATTCCCCCAGGGACGGAGGCACGTAGCCGCCGTAGAGGTTGGAGTACTTGCCGTTCCACAGGCGCACCCACGCGACGGGCGGCCCCTCCTCGGTCGGCACACCGTCCCCGAGGAACTCGAGCGGGTCCCGCCTCGCTTCGGCCTCGTCCCACGGGTCGAGGCCTCTCCTGGCACCGCGCCGCAAATTCTGGGCCTCGACGCCGAGGTCGGTTCGCATGGATTCGTATCTGACGTGTCTGTTCCTGTCCAGGTAGGTCTTTTCCTGCCGCACCCCGATGCTGCGTTCTGCGGGATCGTGGATCTGCAGCAGCCGTACCGCCGTTTCGAGGCCGCGTGCAATGACTTCATCTACAAGACCTGTTTGTTTGTTCGCCCCGGTCAGTATCGTTTCTCCTTGATTTGAAAAGCCATGCATGCCCTTTGCCTAAGCAGCAAGGTCATAATGAAGAAGGGAGATGAAGTACTCATGAAAGCAAAGGGGCTCGGCCCGTCTGGATCGCAGGGGCCAAAGCTCGTGGGAGCCATAATGGCAAAGTGCTGCCTAAGCGTGATGAGTTCGCCCTTGACCTCGTCGAAGACGACTTCGTACGCGTCCTGGAGGAAGACGTTGATGCACCCAATGGCCTCGACCTCCCAGGGCTCGAACTTGTTGTAGAACCGCACAGCCAGGTCGTGCTTGACATATGTCTGGTCGTATCGGGCCTCGTTTCGGCCGAATAGGTTGTGGTGCGTCTGGTACTGGTAGATGGCTTTCAAGACACGGACCTCCTCGCTTCTGCTTAGTGAGCTGGTTTTTCCATTGTCGATTTCCGCTGCTGCAGTTCCTGCGTCCTGCTGTTTCTTTGGCGATGATAACGCCGCAATCTTGAGGTTTGCGAGAGCCCAGTTAGTGTAGAGTTTCGCAAAGGGCCGAGCGACGTTGATATGGAAGGCGCTCAACCAACAAAGGCACCCCGACGACATGGAATCTACGTTTATCGGGGCAGCCGAGTAATAGCTACTAAAGAACTGCGTGACCTGCTGAAAGGTCCTTGGGGAGCCCATCACAGAGACCCGAGTCCTAGTGGTGGCCCAGGCATCGATGAAGAACCCATCCATATCGCGGCCCATGCAGGCACGGAGGATGCCATCGCGATCAGCGCGGTACTGGGCGTGAAATACGGGAGAGGCGTGGACGAGAGAGCGCAGACTGGACAAGTCTGGGATGTTCCAAAGGAGAAGAGATCTCAACTCGGCAGGTAAGTCCTCTAACGGAGACATTCTGCCAGCAATCCGGCGAGAATTGGATTTAGAAAGAGACGGTGGCGCGAATCCAAGACTGGTAATATAGAAGTGCCGCGCCGTTGAGGCTGTCTCCGCAGTCTTGCAGGGGTAGAATGGCGTGGCATAGGTCATCGTACGTTCTAGGCCCCTTAATTATTTTACCCCTGGAAACTGGAACATCCTCTCCCGGAGTTTAGCTTGGATGGTCAGCGTTAAATCCGGAGGTAAGTGTCCATGTCAGCTCCGAACAGCTGGATCATACCCAGTCACATACCCGACAGAACTGTTTCGTTAGAGAGTATCGAGAAGTAATCTATCCTTATTCTTTTCAATGTCCAGTCAGCAGCTTTCCACCCGAGGTCAGCAACATGCGAACAGTACAACCTGCCGCTTTCTCCGGCGGGCGTCCCGAGGAAGGGTGATACTACCGAGATATACTACGACGAGATTTTGCTTTCAAAATCCGACGGCTAGGTCTTCGTGAACCGCAACTTGGGCTCACTTCTGAACAGATTTGGGGCGTGCTACAGCAATTAGACATGCCAGATGGCCCTGATGATTTACACCTTCACATGGCTAATGTTTGATCTCGAGACTCAGCGTACCAATTACATGGACATTGTGGTACCGTTTTCCTCTTTCCGTTTATTGTATATTCAGTAAGGTTCGAAATGAATTTATCGGGTTTGGTTGTGTTTTCTATATCCCATTTTATCGGGCTATGACTTTTCCTTGCTTTGTGATCTATTTTGGGTGAGTCATTCTTTGAAGCTGGAAACTGAACAATGTGATGAAGTATTCCATACTATCTAAGACCTGATTATGATATCAACTCTATCCGTCTCATAACGTGCATACTATACTATATCGCGACTTCGGATTCCCAGCGCAGTCGTAAACAGGCCCAAAAGAACCTCGGACGTCAGACAGACCGAAGCCACCGCCTTGTGAGGAGAATCGCCACCGTGACGATGCCGAACTTCCGCGAACTCGAAGGAGCGCCCGGGCGGACGCGGGCTCTAGGAGGAGCAGCGTCCAGAGTAGACGCCGCAGCCAGCATACTCGTCCCAACTTTGGACTCGTCGGTGTCACCGCTGCCGCCAACCCCGCAACCTCTCCCCTGGACGTCTTTGTCTTTGTCCGCGCCCGCATAGATAGCGGGAATCGCAACCTCCCCGCGGCAATTGCAGACGTACGAGCGCGTCGTCGAGTCGGACCCGGTCAGGAACGGGTGCTCGTAATTGTCGCACATGTACACCAGCCCCCCACCACTGCCTCTGTCCTTGGTGCAGGTGACCCCACGGCATCGCAGTCCAAAGCAGTACAGGACTCTCTGTAGTAGTACTGCCGCTGCTGCTGCTGCTGCCCCGAGCCGCCCTCGCCCTCACCCTGCATGAACCCATCATCGTCGTACAGGAACACCAACTCGCAGTGGGGAACCGGGTATCCATCTCCACCGCGTCCGCGTCGTAGCCGTAGCACGAGTTCGAGCCGCCGCAAGTGACACCTGGCGGCACCACCAGCGCCTGTCCGCCGCCGTCGCAGACGCAAAAGTACTGGGCGTAGTCGCAGTATGACGACAACAACCGGAACCCACCACCACCACCATCGTTGTTGTTGGCTGTTGATGGGGAAAGTGCGTCCGTGAATCGCAGGTGACGCGCAATTGCTGGCCGTTGCCGCATCGCGGGGTCAGCAGGCACTGGGTATAGCTGCCGTCGCAGACGGCCGTCTCGTTGGTCGCCGAGACGACGTGGGCGTGGGCGTCGGTCCAGAACAGCCTGCAGGTGGTGGAGAGGGACATGGTGTTTGCGATGTGTGCTTCGGGAGTTGATATTATCAATTGAGAAGAAGCAATTCGATTAAGGACTCGAGAATCGTCCGAGGGCCAAGCTCGGTCCCTTTCTTATAGACAATTATATTTATCAAGACCCCATGGCTTGTGATTGATCAAGTGCAGTGTGTGACGTGTGGCGACGACGGGAATACAGGTGGAGCTGCAACAGCTACCGGAAAGGAGACGGTCTCGGCTAGATGAAACTTGAGGACCGCCACAGGGTCGTACCACCTCGGCCTCAATCGTAATCGAAGATTATGAAATTGGAACAAACTGCCCCCGTGGTACTTAAGCCAGCCGTGCTTTTCTAAAGTTTTGGTCTTTCCGAAACTAGCGCCGAGCGTGACGAAAGGGCTGACCCGAAGGGCCGAGCCGGTGGCAGCCATGGCGCTGATAACATCACTGCCACGTGCTTAATGTCCTGGTAGTTTTCTAGATATAGAAATGGCGAGGTTGTAGACCTACCGCCCTTATCAAGATTAGACAAAAGACTAGGGAACAAGGAGTAAATAACTATCAATACAGTCCAGTCCATATCTACAAAGGCTACCCAACGGCAGTAGGCCAAAATCGCAAGTATATATAAACGCCGATGATGCGTGTCCAAACCCTTATGGAACCCAACGGTATCGTATCAACACAGACCTAACTTACAATCCCATCATATCCTACAGATTCATTCGCTTGGTGCCTATTGGGCAGGTGTGTTCTTATCCTTGACGATCTCAATGTTGTCGTCTGCCGACCTTCTCGCCAGCTCCCTCTCCACCCAGGGGGCAATGTTAGACGCAGCGTCGACAGCGCTGTCGAGGTAAAGCTGGAAGAAACCTTGAAGCTGCGACGGGGTGAAGGTGTCATTGGGGATATGCTTCGCGAAGTCCGCCGCGAGCCGGTGGATCTCCTCGACGAGCAAGGGGGTGCTGCAGCCTCCGGCATCTGACGCATCGCCCAAGACGCTGGAAGCAGAAGAGGAAGACGATCCAGACGTCGAAGAAGAGGGGAGCAATGCCAGAGCCAGGTTGTCGTGCAGATCGGGCGCAAACATACGGACGAACATCTGCTCCGCTGACTGCTGGCTTATGTTGCCGAGGAAGACCTTCATGTCAACGCGCCCCGGCCGCACGAGCGCGCTGTCGAGGTGCTCAGGCTTGTTGGTAGTCATGACGACGATGCGGCCTTCTTGAGAGCCGACGCCGTCGAGCACGTTGAGCAGACCGGAGAGGGTACAGCCTGACCTACCGCCGCTGCCACCATTTTGCGCACTCGCATCCGAAGACGAAGCAGATGACGAGTTACGGTCGGCCCAAACGGCGTCGATATCCTCGAGCAGCACTATACATTGAGGCGGGATCTCTTGGAACATCTGCTCGAGGTCGTGATCGGCCGCTACGCTGGGCATCTTCACTTCGTAAAGGTCGAGGCCGAACTCGCCGGCCAGAGCAGTGGATAGAGACGACTTGCCGGTACCCGGTGGACCATAGAAGAGGTAGCCTCGGCGATAAGGCATGCTACGGCCCTGGTAGCGTCGCTTGGTCTTAGGATCCAGATACTTTCGGATATCGGCGAGCAGTTCTTGCTTGACAGTGTCGTCGAAATGCACCGTGTCCAAGCGTCGGATGGGCTTGCGTGACTTGGGCTGCCACGACATGCCGTAGCGGTCCCGGGAGTAGATGATGATGAAGTACTGCGCCTGCGTGTCGGCATACTCCCGGCAAGTCTGGATCAGCCTCTTGGCGGGTTCCGTGGACCGACCGATGCAGCCAATGGTGAGCTCCTCGCCGCCAATGCCGTCGTACGACGGATCGCCCATGGCGGCATGGAAGACGTCGAGCGACCGGCGAATCGTGAACAAGGTGCCATCGTGCCAGAACCAGGTCGTCTCAAAGTGGGGCAGGTACTGAACCTCGCGCTTAGTCTTCTTGAGCTGGGCGGCCCGGTCAGCCGAGTCGGCGGCATGGGTGCGAGTGCGCGCCGTGACCGAACGGATGCTCCGGGGCTCGATGACGTGGGCCAGGACCCAGGTCATGACATTGCGGTTCAGCGGGTCGCGCCCAGGGATCGTCACTGTCGCCAGGAAGAACTGTTGGATCCAGCTGTAGGTCTCGTGCCAGGCACCGCGGAGGAGTCGCCAGGCGGCGGGCGCGAAGCCGGCGATGGCGACGAGGGATCCCAGGCGCGTCAAGTCCAAGTCAGCTGACCACCGGCCGGCGAGATCCCTCAAGAGGCCCAGGCCGTGCATGGAGGGGTCGAGGAGCCGTTGGCCCGCCGTAAAGGAGAGGCCAGATGATTGCGCCATCTAACGCATGTGACGATGACCCATTGACGGACTTGAATGGCAATTGGCGAGCAGGCAGGTTTGCGCACACGTTTGCGCGCAAGCCCAAGGTGCGAGCCCGAGCCGCCAAAAGGACCAAGCAATCCAGGCAAATCCGAGCCAGAAACAACCAAGGTGACGATTAAAATGAGAACATTAGAGTACAAATGAATGAGGTATATCAACACCACCTGATATAATACAAGAAAGCCGAGAAATGTCGAGGGATTGTACAGCTGTGGAATCGTCAATTCGTTAGCTTGTCCTTCCAATGGCCGACGTTGGAATTAGCAAACTGGGGGATGCTCACTAAAAAAAGTTGAACAGGGATTTTCACTGCACTGCGCCACAACTGGAGAATTGCTGCCATGCCCTGTAGCCACAGCGCTCCCGGGCGTCTTAGGTAATAAAGTCCCTAAAGTCCGATTGATTCAGACTGAACAGGTTTCCAGGGGTAATTAAGGGGTAAGAGCAGGTTGTCCTGAAGCGCGCATCCGTGGCTACAATTTCCTCAGACGTATTTTATCTGATCATGCTTCCGAGATAATAATTGGTGCCTATGAAATGTGCTGCCCTAATGACGAGCTATCGTCCACTTCTACTGATGAACCCTAGCCTTGTGTAACTCCTGTGGATGAAGAAACAAAAGCATCTACGCCGTCAAATTCATATGACAGGCGATGAAGTCCAATCGCATTGGCCCCTTCTGAAGCACTATCCAGAGTCATGTAATCAAATCATATCCGTATCCATATCCAATGCCGTTCGGCCCCTCCAGCCGCTGTGATGTCCTCAAAGAACCATAACCCAATAGCCATCCATGACTTCCACCGTAGGATAAATTCACCTCTACCAAATCAGCCCCTGCGAGTCTGGTGCCGGTATCTCTTGGCTGCTCTCATCTCCCTGCTGTTGCTCTTGTTGCTGTTGCTGCTTCACGCCCGCACCACTGGCCCCATCATGCAAAGTCATGCTATAGAGCGGCATCTGCTCAATATCGTTACACTCCTCGTCATCGTACCCATGCGACGAGGAAGGGCAAGTGGCAGTAGCAGGAGGAGGACTGTTCATCTCCGCATCCACACTGCCGCCGCCCCCTCCGTTCCCGTTTCCGTTTCCGCTGCTCGACTCCTCCTCCTCCTCCTTCTCCGGCTCCCGGTCCAGGGACTTGTCCGTATCGCTATCGCGGCTCTCGCCACCGACTTTGCCCTCATTCTCGGACTCGGCAGGGTACACGTGCACATGCTCCAACGTCTCGTACCGCACCTCAACCCAATCCCTCTGCCCCCTGAGTCGAACCATCCTCAGCTGTCGCTGCACCGTCTTCACCCCCTCCATCGTAAACAAATTCGACCCGACGCCCTGGCCGGCCCAATGCACATGCACGCTCGTGACCCGCGCCTTGTAAAACGACGTCGCCGTCTCCCCTGTCTCCGGCACCGTCACCGTCTTCTTCCCGCCCTCATGCTCCTGCCGCAGCGCGCGGTCCGCGCCGTCGCCAAACTCGAAGGCTTCGCGGAGGAGCTCTCGGAAGCGGGCGCGGCGTCTCCGAGCGGCGGCGTCTATGTCTGCCTCTTTATACCCGCTGGGGCGGGGGCGTGGTGCTGCATGAGGGCCGTGACGTCGACGGCTTGCCAGGGGTCGCACCGTGTCGGGCCGGGGCAGTTGGTGTGGACGAACTTGACCAGGAAGAGGTTATCGTCGTCGTTGTTGTTATTGTCGTTGATGGTATTGTCGCGGCGGCTACGTTGGCGTAGGCTAAGGTTGACGGTGATGCTGTTGGAGGCGCGGTAAGCTACCTCTTCGTCCGACTCGTGATTGGATGAGGTGTTGTCAATCGCAATCGGTTCCGGAGAATGGTATTGCTCTAGGTCGGAGTATTCGTCGTCCGGCAGTTCGATGTTTTCGTAAGGGATGTGAGGGATGCCAACCTCGCCGCTTCCGGGACACATGGCGATGTATGGATGTATGGCAATCGTGGTAAAGTGGTAGATGAGGGTAGGTGTTGTTGGTATGTGGGTGTTAACATTTAGAGTGAGAGAGGAGCAGGTAATTGAAGATGTAGGGAGAGAGCAGAGAGAGAACGGAATACTGAGTTAAACCCATGTTAATATACAATTCTCTTGACACCGATGGGGATGGTTGCCTGGGCACTGCGATCGCGGTTGAGAGAGACCTGAGGCGGCAACAGCCGGGCACAGACAAAGCCGGCTTACAGATCACCGCCGACTGTGTGAACATACAAGAAGATGTGCGACATGCCAGCCCTCCAAGTGAAGGAGAAGCATTTACTGTCTCATTGATATCTGACCACAGCAATGCAAGACGTCCAGACATCCTTCATGCAGGTCTAAAGCGGCTATCTTCGGACATCTCTTTAACCCCTACTCTGGCAACAGTCAATCAACAGCACTGGACAAAGGCCAAACCTAGATTGGGAAAGCTCATATAATGACCAGACGGGAAGCTTCTATACTTGAAGCAAAGGTGTATTGAGTGATGGATGTAGGAACATCTGACCAAGCAACTAATGCAACCTGTTGCAGCAAGCCGGCCAGGCAAATGCGTATCGGATTTAATCCTTCGACAACAAGAGTAACACCAAATGTCCATTATCAATTGAATAAAAGCCAAATCTTTCTTTCCATAGACCCAACGCCTTTCATGAAGCTACAATTGCCACCCATTATTGCCAGTACAAGAAGATTCCACCCAGGCAACTGCAACACTCTAGATCAAAATGCTGCCTCGTATAGTAAGGAATGTGTAGAGGTCGTAGATGATCAGGGCACCGCAGTGCTTTATGTATAATACCGTATCCATAGCATTGGGGAACCCTCGAGACAAACAGCCAATCAGATGGATCCGTGCTGTTGTTGCCAACCCAGCCTAGCTCCTAGCCATAGTGGTTTCCGGAGCTCGAGCAGATGGAATGATCCAGTTGCACGAGAGATGAACCCTTTTCCTGGACCTTTTTTCCCCCAACCGGAACGATGTCTAAAGCTGCTAGGTTTCGGATGTCCAATGTAAAGGAGTGAGTAGGGTAGTCGTTCTTTTTGTTATCCCATGTTCCTCGTGGTAATACGCCTCGGCCATTGCTCTGGCGCGTGTGGTCTCGTTTCTCGTCATGTATCGTAATTCGCTTGAATCAGCTCCAGAATGCACGAGCAAAAGCCGTTCCAGGGAGGCAGTGCACCCCTAATGAAACGCCGACTGGCAAGACACCAGATCGAAGCAAGTGATATTGGTAGCCAAATAAGCAATGCAAGGGTGCGTGCGTGTCAGCGGTAGGAAGATGGTCGTCCATCATCTGCCGCCTCCCACATCAACCACCCTGGATGACCCATCGTCTTTTTTGCTAGCGCCCGAGGTGACTCCAGCGTAGCTGTTTCCCCAGACACTCATGGCTGTGCCAACACCGGAAGTGCGCTTGCGAGCGCGAATGGTGCTGTCACCGTCGTCGTCCATACTGAAGACGAACTCGCCATCCTCCTCGCCGATGGGCGTTGTGTACCGTGCGCTCGAGCTGATAGAGCTGCTGCTCACATGGCGCTCGGTGCTACGCCCATTTGCTGGCCGACCGGTATGGCTGGTAGGTCGAAGCAGAGGTGACTCGCCCCTGTGCCATCGATGCGTGTCCGCTGGAGTTGCTGTGTAAGGACGCTGAGCCCTTCCACACTGTCCGACCGGCTTCCTGCGTGCGGCCGGATGAGATCGGCATTGAGTGTCGAGTTTCGGAGCGGGCTACCGACATGACCGAAAGCGCCGGCGCTAGCAGCGAGGGCATGCTTCTTGGCGTCATCATCCTCTTTCTGTCGCTGGAAGAGGGGACCCCAGCGACTGGGGCTGGCGGCCATGGGACTGCTAAACTTGGACGTCGCATCGGCGTTCGGCGTTCCGCTCCCGCTGAATCCTACGCCGTTGGGAATCCTGCGACCGTTGACCTCGTCATCGGCAGCCCGTGAACCGCGACGGGCCTTCTCAGCCGGCGTCAATAGGTCCTTCAGATTGTCAGGCACATAATCCTCCTCCAGGAACGGAAACTCGGCCTCCCAATCCCGATCGATGCCCATCATCCTCGCCCGAGGAGCACTGCTGCTCAGCAAATGTGGTTTCGCATAGCGGCTCGAGTGCATGGGTCGCCGGCCGAAGTATTCGTCGTTAGCTTGGGCCGGGGGCGAAGAAGGCGTAACAGTTGCGGAAAGGTGGTCGTTGCTACCAAAAGCAGAATGATGAAGGAGCTTGAGGGCTTCCGAGGTCCGGATTTCCTTGGCGGTATTGAGCGAGGGCGAGGGCGACTCCAGTCCGAACTGTGATGGCATCGAAGATGGGAAAGGGCCGGCAGGGAATCGGGCGGCGTTCGAAATGCCGTTCGAGTCGAAGGAGGCGGGGAGAGGGGCATCCAGCACCGACAGTCCCTTGACCACCGGCGACAAGCCTAGTCCCAGGCGGGACGCGTCCTCTTCCCTCGGCGAACCGTATTGTGAGTTTGTGTGCGAATAGGTTGTGTCGATCGTGGGCAGTCCGTTCTCCAGGCCTGGCTGGTGGTCTAATTGGCTGTATTTGCCGTTCGGCGACATCGCGTAGCTATAGTTGGCACCGTACGGAGCGCTTGCATCGGCTTGCATGAATGAGTTCGTCAGAGCGCTGTTGGAGGAGGAGTTCACCACGCGGCCGCCGACGTGGACGGGCTGGCCGATGGTGATGCCATTCTTTCCGTAATTGATTCGACGGCCATCGGCAAGGACATGGACGTTGGCGCATTTGGGACCGAACTTGCAATTGCCCTGCGAGTTGATTGTGTCAGTTTAGTCATAGGCAAAGACGGCTGGCAACAAGTCGCGTGCGTGCGATATGCGCGCAGAGTAGAGTTGGCACATCCAGACCAGCGCCGTGGGTTCGGTTCCCGGGCTGAAGCCAAATGACACTTTTCTCTGCATGCACGCCAAAAAGCAGAAAGTATGAAGAAATGAAACCCGACATCGGGGAGGTCGAGGCATGTGCCCGGAGTAAATGATCGTATGCAAGACGGGACTCGACATACCTTTGCGAAGTATTTGCAGACTGTCTCGGCAGCAGAGCCGAGATCATGGCTGAAAGGACAGGCGGAACCCGCCTGGCAGGCTCCTTGACGGAAGAACTTGCACGGGACGTGAGAGGTGTCTGAGGCGAAAAGAAAGAATTAGAGTCAGTGTGACAGTGACAACGTCGGAAGCAAGTGTAGACGAGCATGTATGTATGTTTTGGACGAGGGGAGTACAGGATGCGGAGGATGTGCGACGGTCGGAGGTAGCATGAGGGGGGATGTTTGGGGTTCTAGGAACTTACTCGGAGGACTTCGAGGGCCGTCGAACCTGGCGCCGCCGTGAGAGGCGGCGGGGATGGGGCCCATTGTGCTACCGTTGTTGCTGGTGGTGGTGGTGGTGGTATGAGGGCTGTGGTCTTTGCCGGTTGGGCTCTGGATGTTGAGACTCCCAGACCTCATATGTCGAAATTCGGACATGGTGAAGAATCCGGGAGCGGCAACTGACGGGTGAAGCGGAGGGGACGACGAGTTTGGAGGCGGTGGTGGAAAAGCGGTCTCGACGTCGGGGTAGGTGTTGTAATGTAGTAGTAATGGTTGGGCCAAATGCGGGTGAAGGGGGTGGGATGGTGGGATGATGTGTTTTTTCTTCTTCTTCCTGCCTGCTCCTCGGCTCTTTTTGCACAGATCGAAAGACGGTGCTTGGTGCTTGGTGCTTGGAGCTGGTACTGTCGCTGCTGCTGGTGCTGGTGCTGCGTTCCAATCCAGCCAACCCGCCCACTGTTGTTGGTGTTTACCAATAGTAACACTCTTAAAATGGGCAAGGAGGGGCAATCCACGGGTGGTGTCGTAGACGTGGTCGTGGTCGTGGTGGCAGCATTGGCCTCGAGGGTCCGAGGCGGAATATAAAAGAGAACCTAAGGCAGCGAGAGTCAAGAGTCGGACTGATTTCGTCGTTTCAGCGTAAGATGAGGAGAAAGTAAGAATAGTAGTTGTAGTTTGGAATTATTATTAGATTTGGCATCCAGAACCAGAAGGGGGAATGAGGAATTCCAAGCGGCTGGACTCGACGAGACCAGAGACCAAGCCCGAGACGAGACAAAGCCCCTCCAAAAAGGCCCAGGTCAAGGTCGAGTCGAGGTGATGGTGGGTGAGACTGAGATTGGATGCGCGAGCACGGCCCGACTAGTCCCGTTACGTTAGGTCGCCCTCTAGGAGGTTAGGTACCTCTCTAGGCGGCCTTCTAGGCTGGTAGCAGCTGGAGACTCGACGGATTCCCGCTTAAGTCAACCGTAGGAGGTAAGTAGCAGCAGGTCGTGCTTTTGCTGCTGCTGCTGGCTGTCGTCTCTTTTAATCACCGGACGTCAGGAACAAACCACACGACTCAGTGTCAGTCAGCGGCACTTCTCCTTTTCTCTCGCAAGTCACTATCTTCCGCTGCTCCCTTTTGTTACCCAGATTGAGAAGCGGTGACGAAACCCGACCGGTCCAGTCTTCCTCACTCTTTCTCTCTCTCGAGTAAGTAGATAACCCGGCTGGGATATCGCTGCAAGAAAAGTCTGTTCGGGGACAGGTTTTTTAAGGTTGGGGACTTGGACACGATAGTGGAGTGCGGTAACGGCGGCTCTGCGATGATGTTCGTTGCAGAAGATGAGGAAGTTCGATGAAGAAGCCGCCTTGGCGGGATTGGGCTGTACACGGGCTGCAAAAGACTAGCGCTGCCCGTACTATCGTGAAACTGGATCAGCCTCAATAAGTTCCAAGGACTTTGAGGAAGCAAAATATATAACAACAAGAGGAACTAGCCAGATATACCTTCTGAGACGATTCCCGATTTCACGATCGGGTTGGCGTGATGTCGTCTCTTGAACAGTCCCGCCTAATCTTGATCCAAGTGTGCGAAATGGAGGGTTCACACGCGATTCGATAAGCGGTGGGGGTGTACGTTGGAGGAGAGTGGATGCCGAGCGCAAATGGAGGGGTTCTTTCAGCAACCGGGCCAGAAGTACTTCAGACCGATCTTGGCGATCCGATTGCGTTTTGGTCCTTACTTACACATTCGTGTACTTTGATTGGGGACAGGGAAGCGAGGGCGATAGGGAGATATGAAATAAGCTGTCAGCCACTGGCGACGATTAGCTGCAGCAGATAGAAGGCCGGGCGTGGGATCCGAGTGTGCACGGTAGGCGACCAGAAGTTTGGAAGGATTCCAGATGACGCCGGCTGAGAAGGATGATGACTGATACGCGAGCGCGTCTTTTTGTACTTGAGATGCCGGCTTGGTTTGGTTTGAGGTGGCGGAAAGCTTTTTGCATCATACGCCCAACGTCTGCCCTAGAGTACGTAATCTCTCGGTGGCTGTATCCTCCTCTCGCGTCGCCGGGGTGGTTGGTGTATGGCTGCTGCTGCTTGGCCTGCGGCTGCTTTCAAAGGTGGTGTGTGGATGTGTGTATGGACTCTCTCTCTCTGGCTTACACACACACACACACATACGACGACACGGCAAGGGTAGTGGGGGGCTTGGCCTGGACGCGGTTGATTCAAGACAGGGCAAAATAACAGCCGGACACTCAAGGAATTTCTGACTCGGAATCCAAGACCAAAACAGAACGCAGGCTCGCCCATTCATTAGCAAAGAATGGCTCTGGAACTCTCACCATCATCAAGCCACCCGTGCCCGAGCGGGATATAAATAGACCGTTCGGATCGGGTACCCAGATTGACGACACCTAGAGTCAGGGCCAGGGATTAGTGCAGGCGTGAAAAAAAATGAAAAACAGCGCTTAAGTCGGCTACTCAGTCAACTGCTCTGCTAGGTTATCGAGCAATTTAACGATTGATAGAGGTAGGTATCTGGGACCGATGGATTCATTGTGGCGATAGCAGTTGTTGGAAAGGATATACGCGCCACACCTACACTTACGAGGTATATGTGGATATTGCAACCTCTTGACCTGACCTGGATTGCGCCGCCGAGGCAACTCTGCAGTTTGCGTGGGGGTGTCTGGCCGCCCGGGATTTGTCGGGGTTTAGGCTCAATGGAAGCTTTAGGCACACCATGTATTTTCAATATTGAGAACGATGACGACTTACTTCTGGGAACGGGAGTCTCGAGACTCGGTACACCGACCCGCTGCCCTGCCTCTACTAGTGTCGAGATACACATTGGGGTGGTGTCGTTGATCCTGGCAAGCACAAGGTCAGAAGGTGTGCCTGGATGAGCAAACCCAGAAACTAGGCAGGGTCAGGTGGGAGGCAATCCCAAGCTGGAAAGGGCTGGGACGACGGGAGGGTTTAGAGGTACATATGTAGAGGGTCTTGTCCCTCTGCCCAATCAGTTCGCCGGGAGCATCCAACAAGCAGACAGGAAGATCGGGTTTTCGGATGGCATTTGTCAAGGCGGACGATTCTACCAGCGTGCTGGGTACGGTGGCTTTTCCCTCTCAACCGGTGTGAAATGATGACAAAAGGATACAACCCAGCCAGCGGTGTGAAACGAAAGTTGTTTTGCGAAGCGACTGACTTATCACTTTTGACAATTGGCAGGCACGCCTTGCAAGCTTGGCCTTCACAGACACGAGGTGAACCGGGCAGGCGTTCCTATCCAACGACGGCCAATGGCACGTTAGGAGCCGCAAGTACCAGATCGGCAGGGCGCCCTGTCCAGGATGGCGAGTCGTGCCGAGGTCGTTCGTTGGGTCTAGATGCTTTGGATGCTCGACGTGAGATAAGGGCGCAAATCCTTAAATGCGGCTTTGCATGGGTGCAACCTGGAGCTGGAGTGTGATACGTTCTCGGTGAAATCAAGCTCATCCGATGATGGGCATGCGAAACATAGGGACTTCGCTGGCACTGCTGCTGTGTTCCGTGGTACAAACCCGTTTCGCTACGTGAGAGAATTTGAAGTTATACGGCGAATACGGACAATTACAGGCTTTGGCAGGCAATCTGTGAGGCCTTCGCGCAAGGGCGCTATGTCCAGAATCAGCTATAGATGTAGGATGCCCGGCCCAGAGTGATCAATCGAGTGATGAATCGAGTGATGCTGCCATGCAGCCCAAAAAGCAAGCTTGGTCGGGTTCTTGCTGAAACTGTCAAACCTCAGCGGCGGTGCATGTCCTAGACAACATGCACCATGTCCGTAACATGATGCCTTGTCCATACAGCATGCATGCCCTCCAACCCTTCATGTATGAATGTATGTACATACAAGCCTAGATCGGGACCGTTGGATTTAACGATCGCAAATCGCCATGGAAGAAATATATTGCAGTGCATGAGAAACCGATGCATGGGCATCGCCATGCATGGCATCCCCCTCCAGACTCGAGGCTAGATCGATAACCTCCGACAGATACGCGCCACAGTGACGGAAGCCAATGTCCTCTGTCGTTTCTTTTCTTCTTCTTCTTCCCCCATCCGACATCAGATGTCGGGTGTCGACGATGGACGGGAACAGGCGGTTTGTAGACAAGTAGCTTGCCGACGCATCTGGCTAGACGTGGAAAGCAACGAAGACCAAAGGGTGTCACGGCCAGACAGCGTCTCCCAAGTCAGTTCGGGTATCGGGATCAGCGATAAGGGTCTTTGGGAGGTTTGGGAGGTACATGGCTTGATGGCCCAGAACAGGACGGCCGCGGCCTTTCGCGTTCCTGTTTCCGACTGGAGTGCAGCTGCTGTGCGACTCCATCCTCCCTCCCACGAGGCCGCCTTCTCACAAACTGAGAAGACCCCCCACGGTCCGACCTTTCTTGTGCTTGTATTGTGATCGATCCCTGCATCTAAATCCGGACATGCTCATCCCTTACTTCGGCAAACACGCTTCGACCTCCCCCGCCTTCCACCATCGTACCGAGAAAGCGCATGATCACTACACCACTCCGTGCCGCAATCCCTTCTCGGTGCGGTAGGCGGTGATGCGATGTTGATGAGGGCGACGATGATCTGAAAGCAGACCAGGGTGCATACCTACTAAGTAGGCGTCGGCATTCGGTGGAGAAACGGTCGCACTAAGACACTGCTGCCGGGGACCATTCGAACCCCTCGACCCCTCCTCCTTTGGCCCTCCAGCTGCCAGCTTCCTGCTGTCTCTCCAGCGCGTCCTGTACGAGGCAAGTCTCACACTAAACGAACCACACCTCAACGTCCGTTCGAATGCCCTCATCGCATCTCGACTGCTTGCGCTGCCCACCCCTACTGCGCCCGGGGTGCTTTAGTAAGTCAATAGGTAGATTCTCTTATAGCCGATCACTTGGGGCTAATTGCAACCCTGGCAGCACACCAACTCTTTCCATCCCTCAATCTGGCAATGTCTGCCTGCCCATCGCCTGTCCATCCCCAGTTTGCAGAGCCACCAGCCCGCGTTCGCTTGGAAGTGGCGCATCCCGCGCCTCCAGCTCCCATCCCTTGAGAAGAGGCTCAGATGTGGAATTTCGTCACTCCCTCCCATCTAGATTGCATGCATCCATCTCATGAGAGGAGGGGTCCAGCCGAAAGCCATGTCTCGAACCTACCTCCTTGAAGATATCGGATTCAGCGCCGCTCATACTTGCAACTGGGGATCGACAGAATGTGCCAAACCGCCGCGGCAGATCTCTCTGCTTTCTCCAGCCCGAAGGATGCCCTTTTCCATATCCATACTGCAGAGTCACTAGTCGCCCGCAATTGGAGGAGACATCGACACACACTACACCACTACGCGGTCACAAGGATGGCTCTTAACCCCAAATTGCTTACTTGTTTGCTAAGCCGTTCCGCGCAGTTTGGCAGGTTCGCAGCCAATTTCTTACTTTCCTTCCCAACCGCCAGAACTAACGACACTCTCCTAGTGTTCCATCAACACGAACGTTCAGCGGGATTGTCACCTGAATTTATGATTATGACCAACATGTCGTCGGTTCTCTCATCTTACTCGCCCGTCACCATGGCGCACCCTGGTCACCGTATTCCTCTCATCCTTGCGACGCATCTTATACGGCCCCGGCTAATAATACGCCCCCTCATTGGCCCGGAGTCGCATCGAAGTTGCAACCACCATCGAGTCTATTGCGTCTTATCAACGTGATCTGGTTCAACGGCAAAGCAGGTTGCTCCCAGAGACACGGCATGATCTATTCCGCGGGGTGCATCAGGGCTTACCAGCCACGGTTGGGGGTGACAAGAGCCCCCAACACTGACTGACTGACTGTCTGTCTGTCTGTCTGACCGTGGCAGGCCAAGACTACAAGGCGTTCTAAAGATAAACCAGCACTCGAACACGCGCCCAGCCAAGGTTGCCGCCTCGCTTCAAGCGATGTGTAGTCGTCATGGGCACACTTGATATGCGACCAGTCCCAGTGCGTGCTTGCTAATGTGTATTAGTGATAGTCATGTTCGCTTGATGGGCCCGCATCCCTTCGATAGGCACTCCTCGCCGCCCTGCTAAACGGCGTCCCGTCCCACTCCGAGCTCCACTCACACAGACGCATATCATCCACACCCCTGTAGGCATATCTGCACTCTCTCGAGCACCGCTGCATGTCGTCTAGGGAGCCACTACATGCCTCGTGAGTAATCTACAACGCCGGGGAAATGGTTCGATGACCTTTGTCTGTTCTGAGCTCTACCATCCGAGCCATCTATGACCGCCATATATCCTCGTTGGGCATCTTCTGTCTGGAATACCCCAGCGCAAAAGCAGCCCTAGCACTGGATACACAGGCAGACAGGCCATCGACTTCCCAACTTATTCCAGTTTGAGCGAAACTATCAACCCAAAGAAAAGCCCAAGCTATGCCTATGATCATACTATCGCTGCTTACAACCACGGCTTTACCCACGGACTAGGCCCCATCTCGAATGTTGATGCCTTTCGCCCCCTCTTCTCTCTCCACGATATCGGGTCATCGATGCATGTCATGTGGCGAGCAAGCTATCCTAACCCCTATGGGATAGTCTAGCATACAGAAAACTACGAGACATGATCTTTCTCCATGGCGACAGAGACACAACATGAAAACACGGAACAGCCGGCCGGCATAATTAACAAAGGGATCTGCGGTGAGTCTAGTCTGGGTGCTTTCATGTCATACGCGTCCCCCGTCTCATGACTGCGCGAAACAAGTTTCCGATCCCCTTTTCCTGCTCAATGTTCGACGCAGCAATATTAGGTACATGTCTGTGGTGATAATTTAGATATTCTACGCGAAAATTACGCGTGCTGGGGAGTGCAAACTTGAGATGTCTTTGTCATACCGCTGCACAACAGCAACGGTTTTTCTTCGCATCCTTATTTGTAGATGGGAGCCCGCCCGCCTGTCAACCTACATACTTGTCTTGCATACATATATTTCCTGCACACCATCTTTCGAGCTCCAAAGGGGGTGTGTAAGTAATCAAGGTCTCATGATGCATTCACCCCACCCCTTTGTGTATTCCCCCACATTCTCAGCCACAATCGTACATACGCATTCTATCACGCAGCGACTGCTGCTGCGTGTCTCTCCCTCTCCCTCTCATGTCTTCTTTCTCCCCGGTCTCGGTCTCTCCCTTGGTTCCGCGGATCTGTCTTCTCTGGCTGGAAGGTTTGGGGCAGTAGGACTGCTCCTGCGGCCCCCAGTCCCGGTCTTACATGTGCAGCTGCCTTGCCTCTCTGCCTTTCTTCTGTACATGTCACATGAAACCTGATGGGGGGCATATATGAAGGTCATGTGGCCGCAAAGGTGATATGAGGGGGCGAATTTCGTAGCAAACAAACACTGATTGATAATGCTGATTACTTCGTTAGACCTTTTGATTGATCGCGCATTTTGAGCTGCTGTGTGATTTGGTGTATGTGGCCCCCTTATTGATGGTTTTGTTTGTCGGGAGGGTATGGTGTCAGTGGACGATCAAGATGTCTGAAGGCTCGGGCGGCAGACTTTGTGGGTGGGAAAAGGTTGGTTGTTCAACAAACTAGATGCGCTGCTTGTGAGCTTGTTTGCTTGGATGACTTGAGTGATGTATGTCGCTATAACGCCCATACTGAGGTGTTGGGGCGATGTTTTTTCCACTGTCGTTCTGCCATCGTTCATCGGTGACGAGTGTGCTCTCAACGGCGTCTAGACTACCCTTTCCCCTGGATACAATGTCAATAATAACCCCTTTCTGATGCCAGAGTCTAATTTAGCATACAGTCAGTCCAGTGATACAATATAAGTTTTGTCTAGTCGCATTGCCCCCTTTCTCACCACCCAAATGGTGCCGGTAGGGAAGGGTGGCGCACATGAAGACCAACAGACGACTACATGAATACGCAGATCACAAATGGAAGCCGTACTGGCTGCTAGGTAGTCACTCAGAAAGGCACATCCCCTGCTTGGCTGCCTTTCACCTTGGCTCGTCTGGCCTGTTTGCCTGGACTTGACAAAAGAGAATTAATATTCACAACTCACATATTTTCCGTAAATTCATATATGACGACACCGTATTAGCGAACATTACGAATCATTCCTCGCTGGTCCCTCGCTGTAATGCGGACATATTAGTAATAATTATAGTCTAGGTAGAATTGTTACATTTTATTTCGAAGTGGCTTCCATTTCATATAACACGCAGTAGAAGTAGGATATTTCTTTATTTGATTTCCTTCCTTGCAATCATCTAAACCACTGTTGTGTTAAAACCTATCTGGCAAACATTTGATCTCGTGGATATTGTCCCAATGCATCACTGCCAGGCCCTCTGGCACCTCTTTAGCATCAGTTCAGACTGGTCTTTATTCGGTAGCAATTATTAGGATTTGCTTATATTGGGACCTCTTACACCAGTATGATTAGTAAACACCTATAATAATAAATCAACATCGGTGTCCCCCTTGCATCGTTGCTCCGCCCCGCCGTTCATCGTCCCCACACCATCGGCAGTGAGACGGGTAGCGACAGCAGCCATCTGAAATCCGGGTCACGGGGAACTTCCCATCGGAAGCGGGACGCAAGCAAGGGGTTACACGGCCAATCCTTGCCTGAGCCCTATCGGAAAAGGCGGCTGGGGCACGGTGAGGCCCAAAGGTTACTTGCGTAGATTAGATTACGACACCACTGGACGGATATTTCACGCAGACCAATCAAATACTGGTGTCTCAGCCTCCTTCTTCAGATCGAGCAAGAGGGCCGAGGCCGGAGGAGAGTGAAACATTTTGTCACGGGACAAAACTACATGATAATTGATAGACGCAAGTCTGGTGTAAACTGGATATTGCATCGCGATCCATGGTTGCAGTATCTGCTCGCGGTATCCCTAACCCTTTCCCTACAGGAAAGGAGTATGCACAGGTTTCACGATTTGAAAATTGGTGATTTGAGGTTACATCAATTCAGATAGACTTTAGAACAGAAAACTTGCAAATAATGATTAACGCCATGCTATGTTCGCCCAGAACCCTAGAACAGAAGGAAGCCAGCTGCTACTTCGCTCAGCTTAGACTCATCCAGATACAAGAGCCCAGGAAGCCTCCCAGCACAATCGACGTCAGAATCCCCGCCCCAACCCGATCGCCCATGGTGATTTCCGCCATCGGACGCAGGTTCGGCAAGCTGCTCCCCCGTCCGCGTCCCCCTTACTCATCCCGCCCGTCGCGTTCGTGACCGGCACCTTGGCCTCCTTCATCATGAGCCCCGTCAGCGCCCCCAGCACGTTCATCTGGTGCACCGCGCTCGTCTGTTTCGGCGACTGCGCCCCGCCGTTGCGGGTCCACTCGAACCCGCACATCTGGCCGTTGTCCCCGCGGTCGCAGGCCGCGACGGCGGCGCGCGCGGAGCCCTCGAACACGGTCATGACCCTATCTCGGAGATGGGGCGCCAGCACGGTCGCCTGCGAGACCCAGCGGTGCAGGTAGCCCTTGAAGGAGCGCATGTCGACGTTGCAGCTGCCGACGCCCTCGCAGGCGTACTCGTAGGCGACGCCGTTGGGGAAGAAGACGGCGAGGGAGCGGTCGACGAGGAGGTCGAGGCGGTCTTTCCACTTTTGGGATTGGTTTGTCTGTAATAACACGGAAATCATGTAAGTCAGTAGAACCTTCTAAAAGAGAAAGGGAAAAGGGAGGGGGGTGACGATGGATGAGGATGGATTTGGGCAAGTATGCATCACGGCATCTCACATGAAACCAAAAATAGCAAAGAGTAGAGAGACATGGGAGCAGACTTACAACGTCGTACATGTAGGCAGCACCCTGGATCATGACCGCGGCATTGTACGAGAACTGCAGCTTGTTGACATCGAGGCAGTCCTTGGGCAGATGAGCCCCGTCGTGGACGTTGCCCTCCTCATCGATATACTTCAACCGCTCCAGCAGCTCGTATGTCTTCTCCGCGTACTCGGCGTACGTATCGTTCCCCGTATAGCGCGCCAACCGAGCCCCCAAGTTGAAGTAAATGCCATTCGAGATGGTGTTAACATAGTCGAACCCGTTGTTGATGCTAAACGCCTGCCACCGCAGCCCGCCGTTGCAGTTGTTGCCCGGGATGTTGACGCGGCGCTCCAGCATGGTCTGCTCGTTGAAGACGGCCTGGACGAGCGCGAGCCAGTCGAGCCCGGCCTCGGCGGGCGGCGGCGGGAAGTTGGTCTCGGCCGCGAGCATGGCCGTCATGGCCCAGAAGCCCTGGTCGTCGTTGCCCATGGTGGCCGTCCAGTTGGCCGGCATGAAGTCCTTGTTCTCGCCGCTCTGCTCCACCAGGGACCGCGTGATGATGCGGTCGTACTGCGTGTCTCCCGTTTGGTGGCGGTAGTCGAGCAGGGCACCCCACCTAGAGGCACATATACTCGTTAGCTGGGAGTAGGAAGAAGGACAGCGTGGGGCATGGCAACGTACATTGCACCGCCGATCCACCAGAAGTAGTCGCCATCCGGTGGCGGACCCGGTAAGATACCGATGGCAAAGACCCAGCCCGGGTCTTCGCCCTTATAGAAGCTAAGTAGGTCCTTCGCCACCTCTGCCGCCGTATCCTTTATCGAGTCTGTAACTCGAGGTTAGTACAGATGACTTCCATCTCTTAGTCTTGTTGGGCACCAACCTAGGTTGGTGAAGTCCGGGGCTGCCAACGCAGCGAGAGCGCTGGGAAGTGATAGTAGTCCTGCCGCGGCGGTCCATCCTGGTAACCTCATCTTTACTTGGTAGTATTGTGTCCCGACTGGCGGAAGCAACGTCGTGTGGTGTAAATAACGTCCCAATCTCCAGCCACCGTATGTCCAACAGATTTATGGTCTCCCTTTCCGTCTTATGTCCTTGTAATTATGTGTTGATTATGCCCTTTTCTGAGTAGTGAGTATTGCTTCAAGCAATGTCGATCACCTGATTAGGATGTATTATTGGCCGGTACTGTGAGTGAAGATTATGTAAGAGAGGATGCTCCGGCGACTTTGGAAAAGGACCATGGAAAAATGTAAAGACAGCTGTATATTGATTCAGAACGGATTGAAGATCAGGAAAGAACGAAATAAAAGATTCAACGACAGAAACATGACATTTACTGCCCAGAATATGGGGAGAGCCCCGGAAGGATGGCGGTCCGCCCCCATCATGTTGGAACTCATTTGGCTTATTTCTTTGCCAATGTTCTTGTTGTTTGGCACAGCCTCAAACATCAAGACTTCCAAGACTCGGCGTCCAAGGCTCTTGGCTCGTCAGGCAAGAATGCCGCCGCCCATTCACCACACGAGTGAAAGTCTTGGGGTTTGCTGGGCGCTCGAAGTACGAGGGGCACTTGGGACGGATCGCCGGCCAATCACACATCCGCCAAGGAACACCCTCCTGTCCCTCAGCTCGGGAGCCGGATGGGGCACCATGCAGCAAGCCGTGTGTCATGGTGCATTGGGCTCGGTACCTCGCGGTGCAGCTGCTAGCGTCTCGGCACCAATCTCACATTCTTCGGACGGTCTGGTCAATACGGTCGCTGCCGAGCCGCTTGTGTACGACCTCAATCTTCTTTTGCAGAAATGAGAGGACGTATTCAAGAGTCCGGGCGAATTGACAAGCGGGCGAAGTCGACAGGAATTTCAGGTTCAGGGGGCGCCGAGCAATGGGCTAGCGCACCGCCAAGCCGAACACTTGGCGGGCGCATCTCGCTGTCCCTCTGGGCAAAGTTTCTTTTCATGGTCCAATTTCAGGGCTTTTTGTAGGTAGTGAGTGTACTGCCCGTCTTCTGGAATTGAGTTGGAACGTCGGTTCTTGTCGGCCGTAAATGATGTGCCAATGATGGGATGAAGCTGGAGGATAAGATGATTCGAAATGAACGACATGACCCTTTTTCGAACGCGAGCCTCTGACCGCCGCCATCATCATTGGCCTTGGCAGCGCATTGGCACTTGGCACTCGATGTTTGGGACGAAGACAGCATCAAGCCGGTGAAATGGATTAGGTATTGTTTCAATTGGGACATGGCAATTAACGCCTCCCTTTGTTCTAGGCTTCTTTTCTCCCGCGTTTTCCCTTCTCACGTAGCTTGTGGTTTGCTTTCTCTGCGGCGTTTGGTTGGCCGACGTTGACGAATCCTCCCAATTCAATCAGGGCCTCTCCAATGTGACATTGCTAGTATTGACTTGGATCGGGTCGCACTTCGATTCGAGGAATGAACGATTGCTACGAAAAGGGGACATGTCGCGGCACCAGAATACAAGGCTTCCAATTGATTTAACTCGTTCGATTCATGATATACATTAACTACCTCTAAGTAGGAGGCAGTAATAAATAAACAACTAAGCATTAAGCGTTATAATCTTTACATTCCATTCGGAACAGACATTATTAAGACTCTCAAGCCTTGATAGGCGTAACCTTGGCCTGAGCCTTGAAGTCGCGGCTGCTCAAGCCAGCGCTCAGGGTGAACTCGCCGGCGGGAATGACCCAGCCCTGCGACACGACGTCCCAGTAGCTGAGGTCGCGGCGCATGAGCTCGAAGCTGACGGTCGTTTTCTCGCCCTTCTTCAGCATCACCTTGTCGAAGCCGCGGAGCTGCTGGGGCGGGGTGCCGGCGGGCGTGGTCGAGGCCGGGAAGTTGACGTACAGCTGCGGCACGGCGGCGCCGTCGACGTCGCCCGTGTTGGAAACCTCGACAGTGACGTTGTAGAGGGGTGCCCAGAGGGCCGGGTTGCCACCGGGCTGGATCGGCTCGTCCTTGGGAGTGGCCGTGATCGCCTGGTCGAGGGTCTCGACCTTGACGTCGGCGAGCTCGAAGGTGGTGTAGGACAGGCCGAAACCGAACTCGTAGCGAACCGAGATGTTGTGGGCGTCGAAGTAGCGGTAGTCGATCTCGAGCTTCTCGTCGAACCAAGACTGCCAGTCGTCGATGCCGGTGGTGTTGACCTGGGTAGTGGGCGGGGCGTTGTAGTCGGTGCCGTTGAAAGCGATGGTGTAGGGCAGGTGGCCCGAGGGGTTGACGTCGCCGTACAGGATGTCGGCGATGGAGTTGCCCGACTCCTGACCGGGGTAGTGCGCGGCCACGATGGCGGTCACGTTGGGGTGGTCGGCGAAGGGCAGCACGTTGATGCCGCTCGAGTGCGTGACGACGACGGTGTTGGGGCAGTCCTTGGCGACAGAAGCGACGACTTCCTCGCCGTCCCAGTCGACTGACAGGTGCTTGCGGTCGGCGCCCTCCTCGGCCCAGGTCTTGAGGAAGACGATGCAGACCTCGGGGGAGTGGGGTTCCACAGATCAGTGACGTTGCTGGAGGCGATCAGGGTGTTGTTCAACCACTGCTGCACGATGGCGCCGTCCTTCTTGGCGCGGGCCTTGACGGCCTCGAGGGGGTGATGATGTAGGTCAGGCGGCCGGTACCAGATCCGCCACCAGCAGCCAGAGTGCCGAACTCGTAGTCCTTCTGGTTCAGGAAGCCCTCGGTGATGTCGCCGGCGTCGTTTCCGAACACGGCGATGGACTTGGGGGCCTTGAGGGGAGGGCCTTGTTGACGTTCTTGAGGAGGACGGTGGCCTCGGCGCCGTGCTTGCGGATGAGGTCGCCGTGGTTGCCGCGGACGTCTCGGCTAGTCTCGCCGGTCATGTTCCAGTCCTCGGCCTTCCAGTCCTTCTTCTTGAAGAAGGTGTTGAGGGCGCCGCTGGACGCGTCGGTGGTGGGGAAGTCCTTGTCCTGGCCGAGGAGGTAGTAGGGGGTCATGATGCGGACAATCATGTCGTCGAGGCGGGTGGCGTCGAGGGTGCCGTTGTTGACGGCGGTGGTGACGTTGCCGCCGAAGAAGGAGCCGAGGGTGGGGTCCATGCCGTAGGAGCCGAGGCCGCCGGGCATGTTCATGTCGAGGCCGCTCTCGATGGAGGCGACGCCCGAGTGGACGGCGCCCCAGTCGGACATGACGTAGCCCTGGAAGCCGAGCTCGCCCTTGAGCAGGCCGTTGAGGGTCTTGGAGTTCTCGCAGCCGTAGGAGCCGTTGATGCGCTGGTACGAGCACATGATGGAGGCGGCCTTGGCGCGGACCGAGTTGGCAAAGGGCCACAGGTAGAGCTCGTGCATGGTGCGGTCGTCAATGTTGGAGGAGACGGCCTCCTGGATGACGTTGGTGCCGGTCTCGTCGAAGTTGGGGTTGCGCTGCGTCTCCTGCTCGTTGCCGATGAAGTGCTTGGGGGTGGCCTGGACACCAGCATCCTGGTGGCCCTTGATGGTCTCCTCCATGGCGACACCGGTCAGGTAGGGGTCGGCGGCGAAGCCTTCCCAGTTGCGGCCAGAGTAGGCGGATCGGCCGAGGGGACCGCAGACAGGCCTGGGGAAGTAAGTCAGCAAGACTGAAGATGGCAGACAGATCATCATATGAGGAACAACTTACGAGAGGGCAACGTGGGCACCCTTGGCCTTGAACTCCTCGCCCATAGCGAAACCACGCTCGTACAAGATCTTGCGATCCCACGAAGCGGCAGCGGAGACACCGGCGGAGAAGACGCTGGCGTAGTCGGCGACACGGATGGACAGGGGTCCATCCTGAAGACACAGACCATTGAAGCCGAGACGTTCAATGCGCTTGATGTTTCCGACACAAGGGCCGGCGGCACCGGTGACCATGTCGGCCTTCTCCTCAGGAGTCAGTTGGGAAACGAAGTCCTGGGCCTTGGCCATGGCGTCCTTCCAGCCACCATTTCCACTGATCTTGGCTGTGGTGAGGTTAGTCGCGACTCATCGACAAGATAATCTCTGGATTAGGGACTCACGGGAAGGATACACCGCGGGCGAGTGTCCATAAGCACTGAGGATAGTGGTGTTCAAGGGCTGGACGTAGGTGAAGTCGTCAGCACCACGGGAACCACCGCCAAAGTTTTGGGCATTGGCGGCAGGCGCGATGGCTGCGAGAGCTGACAAGAGCAGGATCCTGGGAGAAGCCATGGTGAGTTGATGATTGGCACTGGCGCTGGCTGTGAGGCTGTCCTTCTTCTTGTGACCCGAAGGGGGGAGGGCGTCGGGTCTTTATACGCGGCGAGTCAAGCTGACCATCACCCGGGCAGCGGTCACTTAGTCTACTTGACTACATGTCGGGATGCTTCCGGTTCTGTCGAGGTCATGTCCTCATCGAACCCCGCACACGAGATCCCGTCGGTACGAACGAACAGTCGGGGAGCACAAAGTCCTCGGCTTGGCATTGGTGCCCATATTGGGGGGAGCAGCAGCAGCAAGGCCCCAGCCATGGCCAGAGATTGTCATCAGCGGGACTCGGACTCTGGGCGCGCTTCGAATGACATCGATGGGCAGGCAGGCTCAGGCTCAGGCCCGGTGGTCGCGAAGTACCGCCCGTACCAGCGTAGTAGCCCATGCCCTGTATGGAAAGAACAACAGCTTCGAGAAGAAGACGTTGGGTTTGTCCGGGGCACAGGCAAGCTCCCTGGACCGAGGTGTCGCCGTGTTCTGTGGGTGGAATGTGGAGGTGCAGGCCTGGGCTGCCAAGGGTGCCATGCAGTGCGGACTATTGGCCCACGGGGTAAACATTCAAGCAAGCCACGATATCATGCTATTGTGGTAAGGGTCATCAATCCATTTGTCAGCTACTTTGGTGGGCAAGGTCGCGCAGAGCTGCTTGCCAGCTAGCCAACTAGGCTAGGGACGGGCGAGTATCACCATCATGGCTGGGACATGATTGGACTGTCTCTAGCCATCGCAGAGATTCAAAGGTTCATGCAGGGTGAATCTTGGGCCCGAGAGATGGCAGGATTTTCCTCTGACGGTATATCTCTTGGGTGTTTCGTTTGGAGAGAGGCATGCAAGTGAGCCGGGCAGGATGTCATGATTTGGGGAAGCTGGACGGATGCGGCATAGTGAGAGGAAAGCGCGAGGGATGTTTTCTCCACACGAGCATCTCCAGACTTTTCATCCAGAGGCTCCACGTCCATCCCCAAGACTCGGGTTCCCACGTTCTGCTGTCGGGATGGGCCTTGTTTTTCGTGTAAAGAACTCAAAGGAGTCTTCCGAGAGCAGCAAAGACGACCGATGTTTTCCCGCCGCAGCAGAGCCAAGGTCTGTCTCATGACGTTGATGCGGGCGGTCAGCACCAGAAACTGGGGAAGCAGGCCAGGTTTCCGGCCTACCCAGCCTCCCCCACACTGTCTAATCGGCCCTTTGCGAGGCTTGGCTTGAACGGTCGCGTTGTTTATTGAGAGAATGGCAAGGCACGAGGCCTGAAAGTCTGGCTGTCCAGGGGCGCTTCGGGATTACGGTCTTAACGAGGATTGGCATCGGCATCGAAGGCGGCGCCAGACACCAGAGCTCTCGGCAATGACTCGTTCCTAGATTGCCGAGCGAGCAGCTCTGATTCAAACCACGGGATGGCCCTGCTTTCTGCTGCTGGGCAACATTGAAGCGCTGAGATGAGTTAATCTTGGCCGACTACGTGCGCACGCTGCCGTGTCCACTTCTGACTCGGACAAAAGCCGACGCCTGCGGGGAAGTTGAATTGCGGGATGCCCGCAATTGGGAGAGGAAAAAGTCGAGAAGAGGCAGACGCACAGAACACACACACACACACAAAAAAGCCCGCGTTTCTCCATCTTGTTCTTCCCAGAGTAGCTACTCCGCACAAGGCTTGCTGGAGCCTGATGACCTACAGAATTGGAGAATTGGGGGTGGGTTATGGCTTGACCACCGCCCGTATTTCCCGTCGCAATTGCACGATTCTGTCCAACGTCGGCGCTCAGCACCTTCTGTGCCAACCTTTTCGCACATCCACAACCCCACGAATCGTGCTCTCTCGTCACATCATGAAAATTACCCGGCGCAAACAGTCGAGTATACTGGATCAACCGCGATACCACCGAGCTTTTTATTCAAAAGTTCTCCAGACACGTGAGGATCTCTCGGCTCCTCGTCGGCGTTCCCCCAGATTCATCAACGTGATGATTACCTGATGAGTATTCCTGCACACTTTGCATGGTGATGCAACTACAACTCCGACGGCGCCATATGGCAGGTGTACATTGTATTGCAACGGTCGACGATCACAAAGGGCCATTGCAACGGAGAATGCCTGCGCATACACGCATATTGCGCGGGAAAATACCTGTAGTCTGGCAATGGGTGACAGCGAACAGGGATGGCGTAAAATTAGCTGTAAATGCGCTGGACGGAACCTCGGTCTTCCCCCAGGTCAGCTGCTGAAAAGGGGCCCCACTCCCGGGGCCCTGCCTGCCCTGCCTCCCCGGTGAGCACACCGAGTTTTCTGGACAACAACAACATCATCCGACAAGGTTCGTATCCCGCCCGCTGCACAACGAAACGTCACTCGCACACGATTGATCGATCGTATGCTCGTCTATCGAGATGTCTCACACGCGTTGACTCTCGCTCTTATCGCCTTTGCTTCCGTCCCCGACGTCTGTGCCGCTTGGGTGTCCGACGGCAAGTCGAGTGACTAGCCGCCGGTTTCCCAATGGCGCAAGGATGGAAACGTTCGATCTGAGGTGGCCGCTCCACTGGTGTCCACCTCGGGACAAAAACGCCAACGGCTCATTCCACACATGCTGACGGTCAATCTCGATCGCTTCAGCAAAAGTGACTTTGCTCTTGGCTATTGCTCCCTCCTGAACCAGGTCAATGAGGGTTCATATCCAGATGTGGAATACAAGTCGTTGCGTTCACATAGTGGTCATTGCTTGACTGTACGCTTGAAAAGACAGTATGGATTCATCGTATAACCTCCCACTTCCAAAAGAGACCGTGTTGTCAAAGGTATGTATGATGTCTCCCTTCCAATACTCAACTTGTGTATGATGCAGTGCCGCCCTTTTCCCCCGTACCTCACAGCATATTATATCCAGTATCTCGGCACCTTCCCTGCAAGTCTTGATGACAACTCCGCCGACTTCTTTCAAATGAACCTATGCGTAAGAGGTTGGCATTCCTGGCTATTCAGTACGATATACAGAATATCCGACTGGATATGTCTAAACAACTTCAGTGTGCCGCCCCTTTCTGCCGCTGTGAATGCTGACTCCGATATTTACTCCGCGTCTTCTGGAACTTTTGTCATTGACGGATCAACAGGGTCTGACCTGGTACACCCAGCAGTTCATCTCCTCTGGTAGTATTACGAGACCATGTACGATGCTGCTTTACCTGGTTCATGCCACTTCACGTTCCCCGAGTATTCCAATAAGATTCAATTCAGCTCCCCCCTTTCCTCTCCAATTTTGATTCGATGCCAAACCAAGTCAGCAGAAGCGAACAACCCGCAAAGAGCAAGCTACTCTACGCTACGCCTTCGAAGTCCTTCGGAGCCGAGGCGTACTGCTTTGCTGAGCATGATGCTACCCTCCGTCTCGTGATAGATGTAGCCTACAGGACATGCTGACTGCAAACCTTCGGAAGAACCCCCAAGACATTGGCTAGGGCCTCCCACGTCCATGGCCACGGTAGTTAGCCTCATGTAGTTGCATTCTCTCGCAGCATGATCGGCAGTGATCTAGACACGTGGTACCGCCTCCGATTGGCAGGCACATAACCCCTGACTAACTCGCATAAATGCCATCGCAGCTCCACAGCAACAAATTTGGTGCCGACATGCATTAGTCCTGATCTCCCAGTGCCGTAAAGCTATCTCTGTTGGCTTTAGTATTATTAGCTGACTATGTCATACAGGCTAATTTACACGACCAAGGCGACTATATCAACTGTCAGCTTTCTCCGCCCATACCACAAGGGGATATATAACCACCGTGGTTGCTAGATCAGAGTACCGTATTAGACGCATAGTTCCCTTATTATTTTCTTTTCCTCCGCCTTTTTGGTTTCTTAAACAGTCTGTACTGGAACAAGTCTTGTTCATGGATTCCATTGTCGCTACTTACCATCAGTTTCCTTGATACAAGTCTTCGTTGTTGGCTTGCCTTCCCCTCCACCCCCGCTCTAGCTCATACAACCCGTCGCCAGGTCAGGATCTCCTGAACAAGGCAAAATGCCCAACGCAGTGCCATATCCTGATGGTAAAACGGCTCTTGTACTACCATGATGGCCTTCCGGCCATTGACGCCGTGGACTGTTTGCTTTAGATGAGACCTTGTTTTAGGAACTCTACTTCAGGTGACGACCTTTGCTAAAATACTGGCTACTGCCTTTAAACCAAGGATGAAGTATCTCTGCCTGTCGGTCATGGCCATTATTCCGGCTGGGATATCTTTTGTACAGTTTCAGACATCCTTAAACGTGCTCGCAAAATCCACCATCGATATCTCAAGGCTGATCGTCTGATTTCCATTGCGGCAAGGCAAGAGCGGTGAGGACCCTACGTAGTTATATATACTGTCTTAATGAACAATTTCTTCATTCCCATCACAATGCCTCGTGCTTAAGACATTAGTAGTTTAGTGGCAAAACTCATCGATATTCTCGATGGAACTCGCGTTCGATTCGCGGCTGGTGCATTTTATTCAGGACGGTTTTCCTTCGGGTTTTCTTTTGTTTTTTACATTTTATTATCATCCTGCAATTTAACTTTCCTCTTGCCCTGGATTTGTATTTCAGGGGTATTTCATGGGATAGGGACGTTCCCCAAGGGACTAGGAAGGCGGTAAGCCAATCTCGATATCAAGTCATTGCTAATAGTAGGAGCTCTCCACTGCGTCATGTACACATTATTTCACCCAAACTTTGCCGGCCACGTCTGAATGAAAGTATGCATTTTTCAAGCCCAACTGCACTTCACAGCAACATTCGTGTCTGCTCCATGGCTCAGGTACCAGGTAAGGACGGCACGAACGAAAGAACCACACAGGACGGTTGCCCCTATTCCTTTTCCTTCCTACAGAGATTCGGTATCAGATGTGATCTGTGAAGACACTAGCAGGTTATACGTTGGCAACCACAATTATCCAGTGGCAGATTCTTTCTTGGTGTTCACGTAGCTTCGAGAATAATTGAGACGAATATCAGCAAAGGAATAAAGCAACACACTCCCGATTTAAACATGAATTCTAGCGGTTTCTCGAAATTTGATAACACTGGCCTTCGGCAGAGGAGTTTCTCCATGGACATGACTGTTTGGTCTCCTCCCCAATGAGGTAACGTACGCCCAGAAGTTCCGTACATGGTGGTTGCTGAACCAGTCGAAAACTACCCATACAATGATGGTTGTAGGAATAGTGCACGCCAAAAAAGCCCAGAACTTTTCCGAGACAAGCCCCGGGCCGCCCAGTGACGGCATGGAAAAGAGCGTTGAGAAGAAAGTGCCGGGCAAGAAGAGCAATGTCAAGTGGCCAATGCCCTTCATAACCACGGTATCTCTCCGGTTGTCTCGATCAATAGTTTCCGCAGAACGGTTGATTGGCATGGGTATCTAACTCATTATTTCCACGCTCATTTTTCGGTGAATGAAACCTTGATACTTACAACGATATCGCTCTGGTCTTTTGCTCGTTCTCGCTTTGCCTATGCGGTGAGTGAGATGCCATCCAAGCGGCTTTTGATAACTCGCGCTCCTTGGCGTAAGGACGCCGCAATACTGAGATGCTTATCCATGACTCTTTCGGGAGACGGGTGAGCTGGGCTGTCGAGTGGCGCAAAATGGCATTCGTGTTGGACGTCGAAGATATCTGCCACAGACCCTGCAGTAGCCAGGGTCTTATTGAGACTGGCACATACAACAGTGATCTAAGCGACATCTACGGCGGCGTTTTGCAAATTGTCGTAGCTCAATGTTGTGTCTCTTGTCGTGTTATATGCCTGTTGACCCAGAAAACCTGTCCTATGTTCCACATCTAGCAGGCTAAAGCCGTCTTGGAAAATGATTCGATCACAATAAAGGAGAAGATTGATTAGAGTAAGCAGAGCTAATGATAACGGGTGGTAGAGGTTGTGCTCTGCAAGCCCCGGGATGTCGAAAGTGCCATCGCGAGTGAAACTGGTTGTTTCGCTTTTGTATTCGATTAATCCCAGTGCGAGAAGCGCCCTTATCTGCATGATTCTTGTATCGAATGTCCACGCCAAAGTGTACGCGTGCTTAAAGAGAAAGCTGTGGCACCCGTCTTCGCCGATACCTACTTAGGGGTTGGCGACATCCGAGTAAACATTAATTCCAGCGATGCATCGGGCTTTTCTAGGCGTGTATGCCCACGGTTACTCCGCTCAATAGTTTCTGGTAAGCATGATTCGGTTATATCTTGGATGTCGAAACTGAAGCCTCGATCCTAGGTGTTTGTAGCTATCGCGACCTTCCATTCACACTTTTGCCGGTCATAGGGGTTGTCTGAAAATCTCATCCGAGTCATCGAAGAGGCTTTTATCGGCAGAAATTCATGAGAGCGTCGCCGGTTTGTGGGAACTATGGGGTTTGTGGAAGTTTGCCGTGGTGGTTTCAAGAAAGGGAGAGGAGGGAGGGGGCTCAGAGTCTTGCAAACATGGTCGCGAAGTGATCTCAAGGCCATGGGGTCACTTCTTTCGATTAGGGGCAAGGCCAGCCAAGAGCTGCACGGTAGTACTATGCTAATTCTTGCGAGCAAGGATTTAGGGGCTGCGCGAAGATGCATTTACACCTAGAAAGTCGCCAAGCTTGGCAACCAAGGAGTCTGAGCATCTGCACGTTTCCCATCATTTAACCCGATATACACTTTGCCGTGCTATCTTGTCCGTATGGCCAGTCTTGGGAATGAGTTAGAACCATGGTACTAGGATCGCCAGTGCCAGCCTTTTTACATCGGACATCGCACTGGAGATTGAAGTTGTACGATTGCAGTAATTCTGGTCAAGATACTTGAAGGCGGTGGATGACTGCAGCCACATGTGTCAGCCACACTAGAGCAACGAAGGCCCCACCTCTGGAGCTCCGACCAGTCATAGTGGCTCTTTTGTAATCGGTGGTCCACTCCCGAAGACCCGAAAGCCATCATGACCTCAAAGCTCCTTGGATTTGCCAATTGACTGCCCAAATTTCCCAGCAGGACCGACGACGACCACCCTCTCCCCTCCACCCCCTCCTCAATCGCCCAGCCCCCCACTGCCATTGCGAATCGGCGCAATCATGCAAGGGCTCACGAGATCGACCGCCACCACGGCCGCCATGCTGTCGCGGCAGGCATTGTTGCGCCGCCCCCAGCAGACGGCCATGGTGGCCAGAATTGTCGCTCAGCGCTCCTACGCCACGCCCGCCGGCACCACCTCGTCGGGCTTCCGCCAGAAGCGCACCACCCCCTGGGACGAAGAGAAGGAGAGCACCCTCGACCGCGCCGGACGTGTCTTCTTGATGACCGAGATGTTCCGGGGCATGTATGTCCTGATGGAGCAGTTCTTCCGCCCACCGTACGTTCCGACCCGAGCAACGGAGTTAGTCAATTGGGGGACGCTGGACTGATGGAATTGATGCAGCTACACTATCTTCTACCCTTTCGAGAAGGGCCCAATCTCTCCTCGATTCCGTGGCGAGCACGCGCTGCGACGATACCCCTCCGGCGAGGAGCGCTGCATTGCCTGCAAGCTTTGCGAAGCTGTATGTTTATACTACGGATTGGCTCTCACAACAACGGACAGTTATTGACACGGGACTACAGATCTGCCCTGCCCAGGCCATCACGATCGAGGCCGAGGAGCGAGCTGACGGCTCCCGAAGGACAACGCGTTACGATATCGACATGACCAAGTGCATCTACTGCGGTTTCTGCCAGGAATCCTGCCCCGTTGATGCCATTGTCGAGTCGCCCAACGCCGAGTACGCCACGGAGACCCGCGAGGAGCTGCTGTACAACAAGGAGAAGCTCCTGGCCAACGGCGACAAGTGGGAGCCGGAGCTGGCGGCTATCATCAAGGCCGACTCTCCTTACCGATAAACCCGCAATGGAGGCAGAGTGGAGTTCGGACGGAGGGGCATGCATTGATATACCGGCTTGTACATATTAACAAGAGCAAAAGCACCATCTCATTTGTGAAGCTCCCATATCGGGCGTCGAAGGGGGTTGCTTTACGTTGCCCAGTGTGTCGTTCCATACAGTATTTAAAAATCGCCACAACACATTACGCTAGGAGCGTGCGACTGTACTCGTAGATATTGCTTCCAGCCATTGGTTTACGTCAAACTCATTCTAAATGGAGTTACATATTTTCTGACAATTGATAGCGTCTAATTGGAACCTCAAGTGGCGATTCGGCATAGTGGTGACGACGTGACGGGTTGCTCGAGAAATTCCGCGGCTACAGAGAAAGCTCTGGGGAAAGTCACGTGAATTTGGCTCAATTGCCGCTTTCCAACTCACTGCAATTGGATTTCCAAGCTCTCAAGCCACAGAACAAAGGGTTGGTCCGAGCTCGGCTCGGGGCATCTAGGTTGCGCTAAGCTCCGACAGCTGGCTGGAGTTGCTCTCTCTGCTGGTGACGAGAAATTTATCATGACCTTCATTTGAAGCTTCCCACTCTCCATATTTCGAGCATCCAACGAATCCGTGCCACCCCCAACCACACGTCCGACCTCACCTCTCCGCATCCACGCTCCTTCTCTCCTCAATTGAGCTCGTCTCTATCCGGCAAATCGAAATAACCGTCAAGATGTTCCGCACTGCTCTGATCCGCACTGCCGCCGTGGCCACCCGCGCTGCTGCGCGCCCCGTCGCCCGCGCTCCCGTCTCCAGAGTCCTCGCCGCCGCCCCCACGTCGCGAGTCGCCGCCTTCAAGACGGTGCGCATGTACTCTGCCGCCGCCGGCCTGAAGAAGGAGGAGGTCGAGGGCCGCATCATGGGCATCCTGTCCGGCTTTGATAAGGTCAACGACCCTAGCAACGTACGTGCCAATCTACAATCTCCCCATTGGGTCCGGACAATTGGGATAATCGAGGCTGGAGGCGGAATGAAACGATCCTGGCTATCAGGGAGAACCAATTGAAGGAGCAATTTCGTACCTGAAGAACTGCTGGGCTGACACGATTACGTACAGATCAAGCCCACTGCCCACTTCTCAAACGACCTGGGTCTGGACAGCTTGGATACCGTCGAGGTTGTTATGGCGATAGAGGAGGAGTTCAGCATCGAGATCCCCGACAAGGAGGCCGATGCCATCCACAGCGGTAAGTCCCAATCTATCTTCTGGGTTATGGCACAGCTTCTTCGGACGTTCAGTGTGGCTGATATGATATACCCCTCCAAACAGTGGACAAGGCCGTTGAGTACATCATCAGCCAACCCGATGCCAACTAAACCTCTTCGACCTGTATATTAAAACGCAACCATATCGTCGACATCTCAATCGGGGGCCCTCGGATGGTAGAACATATGACATCATGACAGATGCCGGGACGCGGACTGAAAGAATCTGGCTGAGGCCGCGAGACCCGTTCGGCTGCGGTCGACGGGTCGGAGGACACAGAGTCGAGAACATGTCGGCATGTGGTGGTCACCAATAAAGGGCGCACCCCTCGCGCCAGTGTATTAGTGTATAGATCTTTTCTCCGTCGATCCGTCCGTCTCCAGCTGCCGGTGCTATTGCTATATGCCGATGTTTGCTTGATATGTCCTGGCCGCATCGACACCTTGCAGGCTGAGGACGCTGATCAACTCCCGTGAACGTACCGCCTCCAGCTGCATACTGAGTCCGACGATCTCGCCATTGGGGCCATGCAAGCAAAGCGTTAGAAGGGGTTACATCTACAAATGTGATACCGATCACGCCATAGGTAGGCACTTCCGTTGCAGCTGCATGTTAGCAGCTACGCCTGCAAAGAAACCTATTACGGGGTATACATGTGGTTGACAAATCTGTCGTCGTGCTTTCGGGTAAGATGGATTCCACGAAGTATGTAGTCTTGCGTGTCGACCACATTAGAAGATTGGCTGGACCCGTTTCTAATCAGCTCGGTTTGTAATCAAGGAATCTTGATCGATGCAAAAGCGGGGGATTTCTGGCCCGACATGATGCATTACTTACAATTGGGGAATGAAATAGTTTCAAATACATAAAGGCATCTTTGGAACTTGACCACGTAACGAATATTGTTCAACTTCAACTCTAACTTCATTTCTCAACAAGCGACTCTCACACTATTCGCTGCCCCTCTTCCTTACTTATATACAGCTACCATCTCATTAGTTCGTACGTAGTCGTGCACCTCCCAAGCTTAGCCGCCACTTAGCTCACAGCTCCGCAGCACTTGGCCAATACTGTCACCATGGCGCCTTCTGATATCACCCTGTATACCGTCCGTACCCCCAACGGCATCAAGGCCTCCATTGCCTTGGCAGAACTGGGGCTCGAGTACAAGGTTCGTGTCGCAGCCGACTGCTCTTCTCCTGGCACTGAAGCTGACATTCCACACAGCTCCACGCCATTAGCTTCGCGAAGAACGAGCAGAAGGTAGGTGCTCTCTCAGGCCATCCTGCCAATCAATGCTCGTGAGCAGCGAAAACTCATGCATCGCATTTCTAGGAGCCTTGGTTCCTCGAGATCAACCCCAACGGCCGTATTCCCGCCATCACAGTAAGTTGTTTTCTGACCCACCCACCCAGATCCAATCCTCTAGACTTTCGTAGCATGTAACCTACTAACACCCGGCAAAGGACAAGTTTGAGGACGGCAAGCCCATCCACATCTTCGAGAGCGGCTCCATCCTGCAGTACCTCGCCGACCGCTATGACACTGAGCACAAGATCTCGTACCCCAGGGGTACCCGGGAGTACCACGAGATCAACAACTGGGTAAGTATTAGTTGAATTCCCGGATCGCCCAGACCTTGCTGTCGCCGAGGCCAATGTTGCTGACACTCAGGGTGATATAGATAAACTGGCAGATGGGTGGCCTCGGACCCATGCAGGGCCAGGCGAACCACTTCTTCCGTACGTTATCGCCCCCCTTTGCTGGTGCGATGATTGTGACGAAGTTGGGAAGGTTGAGAGCTGACTGAGCACATCCGCAGGCTACGCTCCTGAGAAGATCCAATACGGCATCGATCGCTACCAGAACGAGACGCGCCGCCTGTACCGTGTCATGGACACGCACCTGGCCAAGTCGACGTCGGGCTACCTGGTCGGCGACCGCTGCACCATTGCCGACATTGCCTGCTGGGGCTGGGTCAAGGCTGGCTGTACGTTCTTTCTCATTTCCTCTCACTGTGTTTTTCCCCACCCCTTTACCCTCATCCTCTCTACATGTTACTGACATCTTTCCTTCCGCTGGATAGCTTGGGCTGGCATCGACCTCGACGAGTTCCCCGCCCTCAAGGCGTGGCTTGAGAAGCTCCGCGCGCGCCCCGCCTTCGAGCAGGGCGCCGACGTGCCGCCCGCCACCGAGGAGGAGAAGCGGCCCAAGACCAAGGAGGAGGAGGAGAAGATCGCGGCTGAGGCGCGCAAGTGGATCATGCAGGGCCAGCAGACGGACGCCAAGAAGTAAGTACGTCGAACTGAAAAGAAGGAAATGTGAGTAGAAATGTCATCTGGGGAAGCGTCGTTGCGTTCTAGTGAGACCTTTTGACTGACGATTGGTTGGTCTTAGGGGAAGTGTGCTTTGAGCTATTAGAGACATGGAAGGATGAAATTCACCTTTGGTCTAAATAAGTAAAAAGGAGTATTACTCAATGACAAACAAAATTTAGCCAATTTCTCGTTTTGAAATGACAACTCTTAGGGGTATGAACTGATTCCTAGCGCCGCTTTCCCCAACAACAAAAAGAGTAGAACAAAAGGGCCGCTGAAGCCACAAGCTACTAGACCTATCGAAGCCGCCGGTATTCATGGTGAGATATACCCACCCCGAGCATCCAGTCCATTCCGAACCTTCTCCGCCACCGCAATGAACCTCCGCGCGCCCCGGCGGTCCGTCTCGAGACACATGGCCAACCCCGCCGACAGCGCGGCAATGACCATGACAAGCCCCCGCGACGCCATCTCGCCGACACACACGCGGGCCAGACTTCCCACCTCGGCGCGGTCCCCGGCCCCTCCGGAGTTGTGCGCGAGCCGCTGGGCCTCGCACGCGAGCGTCTCGAGGTCGAAGACGGACCTGCCGTCGTCCAGGACGTATAGGCCTGCCTCCGAGTCGGCGCGCGAGGTGATCTTGGCGGGCAGGTGGGCGGATTGGGCGTGCGCGACGGTCAGGACGACGAAGACGGCGAGGGGGTAGAGGTAGTAGAGGTGGTATAAAAGGTAGGTGAAGACGCGATTGTTTTTTGAGTACTGTTTGTTTGCGAGGAGTCATGTGTCAGCCACAGGTGAAAAGGGGCTGAGGAGGAAGCGTTGGATGGAGAATAAGGATAAACATACGTAGTAAGGCCCCTTCCGAGCCACCCGCCAAGCGCACCACCCCGTCCCCGCCGCCAGCGTCAGGCCGACGACGATGGCGACCCACGTGAGGGTGCCGGCGTAGTTGTCGAAGCGCGCGACCGACTGCGGGTAGATCCAGACGGCGCCCGAGCCGTCCGGGTCCCAGGTCCCGTCGGCGGCGGGCAGGAGCATCAGCATCTTCCAGGACGCGGAGGAGGCGGCGTCGCCGCCGAGCTCGGTTTGCCAGGCCGCGGTGGAGAGGGACTTGAAGGCGAGGGCGGCGAGGGAGGCGAGGAAGAGGAGGGCGCTGACGATGGTCAGGCCGCGCATTAGAGGAGCCGGTGACTGCCCTCGTTGCGCGTTCGGGGATGACTTGTTGTCCAGGGGTTGGTACTGTTGCTGGCCTGGGTTGGCGGTCATGTAGAGGGGTTGGCCGGACATGGTGCCGGTGATTATTTGGGTATGATGCAGGCTTCCCTGTGTGTAAGTCGGCCTTTACAGAAGTAAGAAGAAGCGTTTGTCTGTCGGGCTTCCCACCTCGCAAGCTGGAAACCACCAAAGAATAAAACCGAAGAAAACGTGGAGATTGAGGGACATTTTATAGACTATTCAATGGAATGCAGGGTCCTATTCCATCTTTTTGGATCGTACCGTACTTCGGTGCTTACCGGTCCCCTGGTTAATTCATTGCGGCACGGGGTTGGCACTTGAGCAGTTTGGGCAATTCCGGAGGAATTATAGGTGGCTTAGCGCCCGGGCTCTGGCTGCCCATAGCGCTGAGCCCACTGCTTGGCGGGCTATTTTCAGCGGGTGACCGCCCTTGCCTCCCTAAGTAACCCCAACATCGATCGTTCCAGTGTTTAACTCGCTGTAACCCCAGACCCATCAAAAGATCAGGCACCAGCTCGGTAGGACTCGTTCGGAGGAACTCGATGCAGTGCCTATATACATGGATGGTGTAATCTGTTAGAGATTCCGTATTACTTCCATTATTCTTAACACGACAATCCAAATTACCCATTGCCAAAATAGGTAGAGCCCTGATTATGGCTTGGATCCATGAGCAAACGCCCACACCTCTCCCCTCCAGCCCCTTCCCGCAGCCGAGCCTCTTCGTGAAGAGGACCTACGTAGATGATTGACGTTGAGCATATGCAAGGCTTTTGCGAAAGCACCGACCGACCTCACTATGTTTTCAGTCCTGAGTCTCCCTCCCGAGCTGATTCACATAATCCTTGTGCATGCAATCCACATCAGAGGCGTTGCAAGAGGGCTGCGGTTGAGACTCGTCTGCAGTTAGTCTGACTACCCATCAACATTCAAGGATCAAGATAGCTTAGAGTCTGACATCACATCTCGCTAGAACTGTTCTCGGTAGCTGTTCACCCCGCCCTCTTGGAAACACAAATGCTTAATCACATCGGCAACGTCCCGAGAAGATGGCCAATCTGTAACTATCATGGCGCGGACAAGTTATGGCACGACGACTTCGTGCTTCGAGTCCGCCGAGAGCCCCATTCTCGAGTGGAAAGCTGTTACTACATGGTATATCACGCAGTGGAAAGCTATTGCTCCGATACGGGCGCCGATCTCGCAGAGGCCATTGATGCCGTGTGCTGGCTCGGCCTGTATTGGGGCCAGGGTATGCCCAGGACATACTGGACTGTGCGCTTGTGGAACAGGAGGCCGGAGTGCGATCCCCTGGAGAGGTCGCGCGCTAGCTATCCATACTGCCGTCATCCGCGTCTCGACGTGCTATGTGTGGCCGCCTACCTCGGCCACGAGCCGCTCGTGCAGAAGCTCCTCGACGAGGGTGTGCCTTCCTTCTGCCATTCGCGCATATTCGCTTCTCCTATGGAACTGGCTGCCCTGGCCGATCACGCGACCATTCTGCAGCATTTGCAGAACCGCGTACCGGACCCGGAAACACTGAAAGATGCAAGACTACACTCGACCAAGTGGACATGGGGCGGGCGAGAGATCCCGAGTGCTATATGGGGGGCCGTCAGCTCTGGTCGTGTGGACATGCTGGAACGGGCCGTCAAAGACATTCCCTCCGACCCGCGGGATCCTTCGTCCGCGTCGCATTTCGCCCGCACAATCGCCGCTAGCGGTACCAAAGGGCCGCATGGAATCCGTTAGGCAAGAGGTCGGAGGAGGAGTAATCGTTCGTCTCAGTCCATGCTTCGTACGATGGGACGCACTGGATGCGGCGTGGACCTACGCCATGGTCGAGGCCTCGAGTCCGGAGATGCTCCGATACCTCTTCGACCGAGCGGGGGAGAGCGTCACGCCCCAGACGTACACGGCGCTGCTGCGCACCTACAGCCGATACGGCAACGCCGAGATCGTGCGCTACTTACTCGACCGGGGCGCCGACGTAAATCATCGCTCCCAGGAAAAAATGCCCACGCCCTTGTGCGAGGCCGCCCGGCACGGCCACGAGGCCGTTGTGGACATGCTGCTCGACGCCGGCGCCGACCCTAGCCTCGTCTCCCGTGGGGACTGCACCGCAGCCAGAGAGGAAGGATGTCCTTCACGGCATGCGAGACCACCACGCCGCGCGCCGCGGCGGCCTCGGGCGGAAGTCTGGCCATCGTCCGCAAGCTGCTGGCGCGCGGTGCGCAGCAGAAAGCCGATAAACCCCCTCTGGCGCTTTGGAAGGCGCTGCGCGTCGAGCACACGGCCATGGTGAGACTGCTGCTGTCGTCGCTGGACCCGGACCAGCCCGTCGACACGTTGGCCAAGCTCATGATGCGCAAGAAGCTGTCGGAGGCCCGGCTCGAGTCTATGCTGGAGCTCGCGCCTGGCGTGCCAGTCGGTTGGTGGCCGGCGGAACACGTTGGCGAGGAGATGGACTGGGGGCGGTATTTCCCCGGGCTCAGGAACGAGACTCAAAAGATTAGTATGTTGCGCTGGTTGCTGGAGGAACCTGAAGTGCCTAAGGATTCGGGGGATGTTTTAGATCTTCCTCCTTTTGTTCTTGTTCCCCATTTGCCGGATTCATTCTAGGGTATTTATGTGGTGCAGATTGCCAAATACGCTGTTCCTTGTATTTGTATTTGCTCGCTCTATCATAATGTGACGCTTCCTTTGACCGTTTCTGACATATTGAACACCACTGCAGCACTTGTAGGGGACAAAGACGGGAATATCGCATCCATATCATTGGCTAGGTGGACGGACCATCCATTTCCTTTCCGCAATAAGTAAATAGACCAGCAATAGATGAATGATCTCCGTTCCATACCATCAACGTCTCCGCGCATCGATCTTCCCTTCTTCATTCTCTCTTTGTCAAGTCCGCCGCCACTTCAATCTCGACATGCATGCCGGGAACGGCGAGCGAAGCCGCCCCGGTCGCCGTCAGGATGGGTCTGTGGTCGGGACACCACTTCTCCATGGTCTTCCGCCACACTTGCATCATTTCCTCGTCGAGCCCGAGGTAGAACATGTTGATCTTGTACACCTGGGACCAGCCCTTCCCGCCCGCCGTCCGCAGCGCCAGATCGACGTTGGCGAAGGCCCGATCCACCTCCACGGAGAGGTCCGGGGATATCTCGCCTGAGCTGGGATCCCAGCCGCCTGTTTGAGTGAGGATCGTCAGTGAACTGAAGGCGTTTTTCCGGAGTACAGGTGGGAGAGCATGCTTACCTTGGCCCGAACACTCGATGCGGTCACCGATGCGGACGGCTTGGCTGTAGTAAGACTGCTCGCCCAGCACGGCGCCGAATTCGGGATAAGTGAAGTATTGGAGATGAGCCATGATGATGTTTGGTTTTGCGATGGGAGTAGGAATTGCTCTGATGGGAATCAACCTTTCTATCTACTCTGGCAGTGCAGTGCCATCTTCTTATATGTTTTTGATATGCCAAGAATCGGACGGAGAGTTGCCCCGAGCAGGCTATACGATCTCCCTAGACTCTTGGCGCTGACACACTTGGTACCTAGACGAAGAAAAGGGCGATCCAGCGACCTTCATACGGTAAATTTGCCATCTTCCTAAAACGAAACGTTTCACCAAGTCATTGTCATTGCGTGTGTGCATAGGAGGTTCAATCTCAGGGTGTGCCAGCAGGGCAAGAACTCGGGCAAGAAAGTATGCCTCAATTATTCATCTCTATCCGCAGGGAGCCTCGCGGAATTTCTACAAAGAGGCATTACAGCTGATTGGGGGAAGGGGATTTTCATCCGAGAATCGTTCTGGTGGTGCTGGTAACTAACCATAAAGAGAGTATTCGTTAGCACGGGCCCATTCATATAATTATCGGGCGTACTATTTCCAGGGGGGCCTACTCACTTGTTCTCCACCGCGGGTCACCTCGGTGACGATGTTCTTGATGCGCTTAGGTTGCACTTAGGCTGCAGCGATAAAGCCGCCAGCTGCACCACCGGGGGTCCTTCACCACCGTCCTGGTGGTCCTCCCAGAACATGGGGCCGTCGGGAACATCCTCGCTGGCCTCCTTCGGCAGGACGATCTCGTTGGTCTCGGGGTCAATGGTGCCCTGTAAGTGAGAAAAGGATGAAAGGTTAGCATGAAGGTTTAACCGGTCTCTTTCTTTGCTAACGTAAGAAAATGAGTGGAAGTGAGTGTGAGTTTAGAACGAATGGGTGGAAAAAGGCCAACAAACAAACATGGCTAATATAACTTACCCCAGCCTTCCGGACGCCGCCGGCCTTGCGGATCCGGCGCGAATCGCCGCGGAACTTGTGCACACGGCGCATGTGCGAGAGGTGGGTCGTCCAGCTGGGGCTGCCCTTGGCCTGCTTGCAGCTCGCGGCGCACTCCCAGGGCCGGGACGGGTCCTTGGCGGTGTCGCGGGCGTGGGCGCCGTTGGGGTTGTGCTGGCGGGTCCAGTGGCAGCGCAGGTCGTGCTCCGTGTTGCGGATGCGGGCGCCGCAGACGCGGTGGGGGTCGGCCGGGTCCGGGTGCAGGAGCGGCATGCGGCACTCGACGTAGCGGCCGTCGTCGACCACGACGCTTTGGAAGCCGTGGCGGTTCCAGGCTGGGTGGGGACGGCGCTCCGGGGGCTTTTTGCCTGTGTTCTTGTTGGGTCGTCGGGGGCCATGGTGGTGGTGTTGTTGTTGGTGTTGGTGATAAGGGTAGTGGTGGTGGTGGTGGTTGAGAAGTTTGCGGTGGTCTTGGGTTTGTCGCGAAAGAAAAGAAGTTGTGCACACGCAGGTTGGATTCAGTTTGGCAAAAAAGAAAATGGAAAATTTGATTTCTATTGGCATTTTGTGTTGTGCATGACGGCTCGTACATGCGACTGGGTGATGTCGACGATATCTCGACGATGCGCGGCTGACACCTTCGGCTTAGTCGTACTCAAGCACCGGGGCTTGGTCACCAGTTCTTCCGCCGCTCAATGGCAGGTAATGTGGCCCTCAGTGTCTCTATGCCGCTGATGCCCAAGCATCTTGATGTTCACTCACTCTATAAGGCAGGTACTCGCATATACCTGAAAAGAGCGGCATCGTGATCTTTTCACAACTCGTCCGGCACAGGTGCAATAACAATGGGTTTATATCACTGGTTCCACCAGAGTCTCTATGTAAAGACGGAGCACAACGAGTATCCGTTCGGTATTCAACGCCTGCTACGCGATGATGGCTTTGTTTACAGTTTCTCATTGCCCCCGAGGTGATACCAGTGCGAGCAAAATGCCATTCACTTTGTCAAGTCTCTGCGATGCATCACTTGAAAACAGTCATCACACTGCTGACATGTATATATGTTACTAATGTTCAGAATGCTGTGTTACCACCGTTGAATCCCTGCTGCCTAGGGTTTCTAGAGTAGAATAATCAAGGGCAACTGCCGATGCGTGTCTCGCTGCAACCCCCGCACTGGCTTCAAGCGATCTGCAAGTTGGACACCCCCCTACGAGCATCCCCGAGGCATATAACAACATAATACAAGATTGAGCCCATTGGACTCTGCTCGTATTTATACGCACCATGCATCCTTCAATTTCCCGCCTCGCCCCTATAGAGAAACACTTTGCGATCGGTATATGTTTCTGACCACAATAAACACAAGATATTTAAAAAGCAGTATTCACTTCTAAAACATCAGCTTCCAGTCACGACCCAATATCATACATCTTCTAAAACTCACTACCCCTCTTCTTGGCCTACATCGCAATCCCTCAATATGGGCTCACCGGATAGCAAAGAACATGACCCACCCACAGCTCCTCAACATGTAGAAGTAGCCAAGCATCATAGGGTCATTGATCCTATTCCTATCGAGAAGGAGGCTCAGCAAGACGTCCATCACGTTCACCTGGGATGGCGCTCATGGGTAAGTGCCCCATCAAACCATCCTCTGGTAGAAAAAGGGGGCAATGCTGACCCACGACGACCACTCTATCTAGGTTGTTATGTTCGTCGCTTGCGTGGCGTACGTTTCAGAACCGCTCTCACCAGATGACACTGAATGCTAATATGATCCTGTCTCTTAGCATCTTTGCCCAGACCTTTGTCGTGGTCGCCGCCGGGTCCGTAATCGCTTTCATCGTGCGTGACCTAGGGGATGCACCCATCTCTGGCTGGATCATCCAGGTTCGGGTGCCCTGATGTTCTCAATTACGCCCATTCCCCTTTCCTAGATCTTCACCTGAGAAGCCAGATTGAACTCATAACCACGTGTAAAACAGGGCCCTCTACTGATGCAAAGTGTCCTATCCCCACTGGTCGGCCGCCTTTCGGACGTACTCGACCGCAAGTACATGGCCTCGGTGCCCCCGCTGATCGCTTTCGTGGGCGCCGTGATCTCGGCTAAGGCCACCTCGATGAGCATGCTGATCGGTGGTGGGATCTTGATCGGGATCACGCTGGCGACTGTCCCCATTATCCACGCCATCCAGGCCGAGATACTGCCGCTCAAGTATCGGTCGGTGGCTAGTGGTCTCTCGTTTATGGCGGGTGCGCTTGCCGGAATGTAAGTCTTTCAACCAAAACTGACAAAGTAGATCACCGCCAAAGAGCATCACTGACTCCCTAAAAGTACCGGATCTCTCGGTTCAGGGGCCGTGACCAACGTCAATACCGGCGGCTGGAGGTACATTTTCTGGATGCAGGCGGCCTTTCACGGTGTCACGTTTCTCGGGCTAGCCTTGCTCTACTGGCCGTCCAAGAACATCGAGTACCCCAAGATGACGCTACAGGAGTACGTCTGGGCTTGCGATCCGATCGGTTCTCTTCTATTCATCACTAGCGCTACGCTCATGTTGCTGGCCCTTGATTGGCTGGGCGGTGCTTATGCGCCTTCGGATCCCCACGTCGCGGCTCCCCTGAGCATCGGGTTGGTCTGTCTGGTGGCATTTGCTCTATACGGTAAGGCCCCAATCACAGAGCACCGATATCTGTACAAGTACTTCAAATAACTGACATGACCCTCCCCCAAAGAATGGAAAGGCCGCCCCGACGGCCTCGTCGCCCACGTCTTCTTCCACCAGAACGCCAACTTCGCCCTGTCCGTCTTCGCTTTCGCCATCGAGGGCTGGATCTTCTACAGCGCCGTCAACTCGGTCGTGCCGCAGATCGTGCTCAACCTCGGCTTCGCCGACGACGCGTGGCGCATCTCGGTCCGCCAGCTGAGCTACCAGCTCGTGACCTTCGCGGCGAGCATCCCGATCATCTGGTACTCGACGCGGTTCAAGGACATGCAGACGCCTCTGCTAGTCACGTTCGGGATCTTCTTCATTGTGTGAGTCTCATCCCATGCCTTTTTCAAGTCCAAATTTATATATCTATTTGGCATCTTATTGATTAACCTACGATTACTTACCTACCTACCAGAACGATCTGCTACGCCACCATCCGCCCCTCCTGGAGCAACGCCCAGCTAGGCCTCAACGTCCTCGCCGGCGTGGGCCAGGCAGGCCCGCTCTCGATGCTCGTCGCCTGCGTCCAGTTCTGCGCCCCGCACGCCTTCCTCTCCACCGCGACGGGCCTGTCCTTCTCGGCCCGCGCCATCGGCGGCGCGTTCGGCTCCGCTGTGCTCAACGCCATCATCAACGGGCGGCTGAGCGCGCACTACGCGTCCGCCGTGGGGGGACGCGGCGACGGGCGCGGGGTTGGCGGCGGACCAGGTGCCGGAGCTGTTGGTGTTTTTGGAACAGGGGTGGTATCCTGGCGAGAATGGACATGCGAGCGGGATTACTTCTGCGGTCTGGGCGGCGGCGTTGCGGGCGAGCCGGGAGGAGTACGCGCATGCGTATCGGTTGGCTTGGGCCAGTGTGATCCCGTTCGTGGTGCTGGCGTTCGTTGCGGTGGCGTGCTTGAAGGGGGTCAAGGAGCTCATGACGGAGAAGGTGGAGGCGACAGTCGAGCATGCGGAGCGGGTGGAAAAGGGGGGACGACGGACATTAAGGCTCGAGGAAGACTGTGGTTCTTGATCTACGATACAATGGTGATCTCGATTGGTTGTCAACGCCGTTTGAAGTGACACCCCGAGCCTAGAGAAAATACCCCTCCGCTAGCTAGGCCCTAGATTAGCCCCTAGGATTACCGGCAAGCTCATCCGCCATAGCTCCTTGGTTGTGCGGGGTGTTGTCCACCAGGTTCAATAACCAACATCTAAGTAAACAGCTCGTTGACAGATGATAGATAGAGTGAGTCATTGAGGCTGATATTATCAGTGCTCCGCTATCATGCAAGAGAAACAACATGATCCCCACGGCTGATGTCGCCCCAGATCTCGGATGGGATGCCGCAGCTGATCGGTTTCTGCTGTATCATGGGTTGGGGTTTGTCTTTGCGTTGGTTGCTTGGTTGCTCAATTGCCCCACCATCGAATGTTAGGGAGTCGCCTAACCCCGCGATTTAGTGATTGGCTGCATGCTCAACAGTGCTAAAGTCAACCAGAACTAAAGCAGATTCGGCAGGCTGATTGATACCACTTCTCGACTTGACAGCCAACAGCTATGGGACATCAATGTTGTACATCCCAGAACCGAAAGACGAAGGGAGATAGATCCTTAAGCTCTGCCGGGGGCACCCTGCAAGGTGTCAGTCAAAGTTGTGGTAGATAGTTTCCATTACCCCAATTCCATCATGTTCCGGTGCCAACCCGTAGGTTCGTCAGCATGTTCGTCAGCATCACCTCATGTCACCCCACGCCGGCACTCCCAGCAATATGACCCCCGTCCAGTGCAACCGGGGCCCAATACACTCAGCTATTTATTAGGTACAATGGCATCCGAGGGACTCGAGTTCCTGGGGATCTTATGCTCTATTCAATAGGTAGTTACCCAACAACTCAAGATCGAATCAAACCGAAATATTACCATTTTCAACTGTTACTAAATCTGCAAACACTCCAACCAAAATGCGAGACTTCTTCGTTTTCGACAGCCTGGACTCGATCCTGGACATCTTTTGGGACATCCTCATTGTCTGTGTCGTTTGCAAGGTCGGCCTGCTGTACTTCATCGCCACCTTCACGACTTGGGGAGGCCATCGAGTACTGGGCCGAGAAGTACCTGCTGCTCAACACCAGCCTCACTCATTCGCAGTGGGACATGTTCCTGCTGTTCGCCCGCGTCGCCTCCACTATCGTCTGGGCCCGGCTGTTCGTCCACCACTACGACCTACCCAAGGTGCGCTGGTTCCGCCTAGCCATTGGCTTCGTATGCCTGCTGTTTACGGTCGCGGCCGAGGGTGGCGTCGCGCTCTTCTTGCATCGCCATTACGACGGCCTGATGTGGTCGACGCCGGCTGAGACGAAGATTGCTTACGGCACGCTCCTGGCTTCCTACTGTCTGGTTCCGTTGGCCTTGCTGGGGAAGAACACGGAGGCGCCCAGGAAGAGACAAACACCCGTTCGACAGGAAAAGGATGTAAAAGTATGTTTTCATTCATTCATGTCATGCTCTGATCTCTGGCTAATGCATGTGCTATAGGTTTCCGATGGACCCAGTCGTGTCAAGGCCTAGGACTCATGAAGGCGAAAACAAGGCGCTCGGTGGGGCAAATGCCCTCTCCCTTCGGTTCTGTCATTATCCCCCTTCCTTTAGTACTGCACGCCGGTGCATAAGCCTCCGTCCACGTTGAGGTTTTGGCCCGTGATGAAGCTGGCCCGCTCGCTCGCCAGGTACACCACGGCGTCGGCCACCTCCTCGGGCTTCACCATGCGGCCCATGGTGTTGGCCTTCAGCTGCTTCGCGAAGAACTCCGGCTTGGCGTGCTCGATCTGCTCCCAGATGCCGTCCTTGAAGTACACGTTGCCGGGGCTGACGGTGTTGGCGCGGATGCCCTTCGGGGCCAGGGTGTGAGCCATTTGGGCCGTGTAGTGGATGAGGGCGGCCTTGAGCGCGCCGTACGGGGATGGCGCGGTGAAGTCGATGTCGCGCGCGGAGACGGTGGCGATGCTGACGATGCTGCCCTTGGTCTTCTCAAGGTGGGGCAGCGCTGCCTGGATCAGGTTGCGCGCCGCCATCATGTCGGTCTGGAAGCTGGTGTTCCACGACTCGGGCGTGTCGGCCATGGAGAGCGCCGAGGGGTTCGCGACGACGACGTCGACCCGGCCCTGGGCGGACGCGACCGACGACACCCAGGCCTCCAGCTGGGACGGGACCGACACGTCCACGACGGCGCCGTGGCACTTGCTGTTCGGGTGCGCCGCCGAGAACTCCTTCTCGACGCTCTCGACTGTCGCGGCGGTGCGCGAGCAGAAGCATACGGTCGCGCCTTCGGCTAGGAACTCGGCGACGATGGACTTGCCGATGCCTCTGGTGCCGCCTGGGAGTGAAAGCGGGGTCAGTCATTTGATCTTGAAAAGCCACGGGCCATGGTATTGAGGAAGCTCTGCTTACCGGTCACGAGGACGACTTTCTTTTCGAGGTTGAGCTTCATGGTGGCGGTGTATTTGGTTCCGTGTTTTAATATGGAGGGGTGATATATGTTGGTAGGGAGGCTGAAATAGGTAATAATGAAGAAACTCAAACGACGATAAAGTCGGAGCCGATTATGTTCTGGTGCGACCTCGGCAGATCTTGCATGCATTACCACATGGGATGAAAGTCCATACACCGAGAGTGCCGGCTGGGCGCTTTGCATGGTCCCCGTTGTTAGTGGGGTCGAGCACCGCAATATCGCCGAATGGCGCTTGGCGTACGACAGTTGTGCATTCGAGAATCAGGATGGAAGCTTTTTCTAGCATTCAACTGCCGGATGATATTGTAACTTCATCTTGGCTGCCGATTGCCTTGGTACTGTCATTGACACCTCTATTTTGTGCGATTTCGTGTTTCTGTAGGGTTGAATTTGAAATTCCGCCATCTTTGGGAGGGTTTGAAAGTTAAAGTTCGTCTCATGCTGTTTGGTCCCGACAACCCGGTGAAGCCGTCGCGATAGTTTTATGGTGTTGAGCTAATGACGACTACAATGCTACCTCTGCCAACCAGTATGCACATTACATCGACCACGTTTCATTGATGATCACTTTCCCGGCTTTCGGCGTTAGGGTATAGTCTCGATTCTCTGAAGTAATGGAGTGGACCTTGTCGCTGTCGATAGCCCCAGCTAAGCGGTTCCTCCCTTATGGGGCGAAAAGGCCCCAGGCGTCGGTAATCCGCCACGTCATGCTATCTATCATCCGCTCGCCTCATTATATCAACCGCCTGCCTAGCCGCTTGACGTGAACACACAATTCATATTTCTTACTGCTATAATTTTCGGGAAAAGCTAGTCTCGCCTTCTCGGCATATATCTCCGAAGCCCGTCTCTTGTGCTTGCGGCTGAGCTGGTACGGTAGTGGATACCGGGCTACGGATCGCAGTAGGGGGTGAGTGACGGGATGCTCGGGTGACTTATTAGACGCACAGTGCCCGCTGACTCTACTATCCGGCCGATGTCCGGTGTGCCGAGCTGCTACCCGGCCTGTCCTGCACCATGATGAGCCCTCGTGCGACTGCGTACGTTAGCCCGCCTTATCCTTTACTTGACGCGCCAACACGTCGGGTTTAGAGTCAGAATGATACCATCGTGGGACTCATCCGTTCAGCCCACCCGAACGAGTTGGAACATGGTTCCGGGTGAGGCTTTGAGTGATACACAAATGGCTTCGTAGGTAATCGCTCGGCAAGCTGGACACCCACAGAACCCGGACGCGGGAAACTTGTCTGCAGTGTTAATGCCATGTTGTATGATAGAAACCCCCGGAAGAGGATGTTGGAAATCGCATAGCTTTCTCCGGCGTACCCTTTGTACACTTGTCACGTTCCGTAACCCCCGTCTATCTCCCTATACTCGCTCAGGGCTGAGACTTTTCTTAGATTAGGCCAGATCCTGGCCATGCGCGAGACCTTCGGACCTTTCGAGACGCTCCCTGATCAGACTTGACAGCGACGGAGCATCTTGTGGCTCAGGCCCGCCGCTCGACTGACCAATCCGCTGAACGGGGACTTTTCGGGGACATGTGCACATATGCGGCATCTGGCCGGGGTCGTCAATACAGAGATTCGGGTACACGGGGATAGGGGTTTGAGGGTAGTGAATGTTTCGATTATGCTGCTGATTCCGGGAGCGCGTTTTATGTACGATGGTTTACACAGTTGCGGAAAGGATCGGGTTTTGAGTTTTTATTTCGTCCTTCACGATACCGAAAGAGACGGTGGATGTGGCCTAGAAACGAACTGCCTATTCATGCTGTACGGGCTTTGTTACCTCAACCCCTGACATATATGTATGTATGTATGTATGTGCGATCCGTAATAGGTACAAATAGTATGAGAAAGGAAACCAAACAAAAGACCTAGCTCAGAAACGTGTTTGCCTGTTAGTACTGCCCCTTTTCATTACAGACCGGAACTCACTCCGGTCTGATACAACTTCGTAAACCTCGTAAAACGTGTCTCCCGCAGACATTCCGAAACCCGGCTTTGATCTACTGGATGGCGATATCGGCGCAAGAGATGTAGATCTGGGGCGTCTGAAAGGAGTTCCACACAAACTGGAGCAGGGTGTGGTTGGACGTGTACTCGGGAATCTTGACCTTCTTGGTGACGGTGTAGCCGCCGGCAATGGTGGTCGCGCACGAGTTGAGCGGAGCCCCATCGACGCCCTGGCAACCGCGAGTCCCGTCGCCGCCCTCGAACTTGTTGCAGGTGAACCACGTGTTGTCCCAGCAAGCCTCGCCCTCGGAGCAATCGGGGCTGTAATCGCACTGCTGCCCCTCGACGTCGGTGCAGGGCAAGAGCCCCTGGTCGAAGCAGTCCTGCGCCGCGTTCTTCTCGGCCTCGGTCGGCTCGTAGCCGGCCGTGAGGAACTTGTCGACGATGGCCTGGTCCTGGCAGACGCGGTAGCTGAACATGCCGCCGTGGTCGCCGTTGTTGTCGACGCACCACTGCACCTCGACGACCTCGCCCGGACTGTAGGTGGCGACGGTCTCGGTGCCCCAGTCGCTGCCGGGGAAGTTGTAGTCGACGCTCACGCGTTGGTTGTAGCCGCAGACGCCCATGCGGCCGACGGGGACGCCTTCGAGGGCGGGCCAGGCGTCGACGGGCTCGAGGATGGTGCACTCTGGGCAGGTGTCGATGCCGGCCTGGTCATACGGTCAGTTCTGCTGTCTCGCCATTTTTTGAGAAGCAGAGTAGCTAAGGCAGGGGATCGGCGTACCTCAAACCCGAGACGGGTTCGGCTGGAGGGGACGGTGGCATAGCCGTGGGCAGAGACCGAGGTGGCGAAGGCCAGGGAAATGAGAGTGGCAGAGATCATGGTGTTTGGCTTGACGGGCAACGAGCAAGTTGAGATGTGACAGGAAGTGGCTGGCGGTGAAATGAGGATGAGGATGTCCTTGGGCACTTGGATGAGATCGAAAGAGAGATGATCATGTCTGGTTTATATAATGTCCATCAGTAAAGTGCTGCTGAGACCCATTCCTTGTCTAGGCGGGCGATGACAGTCTATGATGCTTCTGTTAGCTATTCGGGCCATCACCCCTGACCGCACGACGATGAAGGGGCCGAGTCGACGCAGTCTGAGGGTGAGCATCGTGATCGAAAAACGAAGACTGTTGCGATCAACTTGCCAAATGTTATGAGCCACGACTGTTGATACGGCGGAGTTTGTCATGTTCTTTATAGTCAAACTCCGACTACACACTCGTTCTGGTCCCACTGGGAAGAAGGCCCGACTATAGTGACGGCGGGTCCCCGTAGCGGCGGCTACGATTCCCGAAGAGATTGGCATAAGAAGGGGTTCCACTTCCGTACTTAATAGGGGGTCTCGCAGCCTCTCCAAATCATGTGTGCTGGATCCCCGAGTCCTCCCCCTGTCCTACCACTTAAGTAGCCACTAATGGCGACTTGCTCCGAGTCGCAGTATGTTTCTTGTTGGTCATGTTTCTTGACGGTAACAAGAAGCCACGCCATCTATCTTGTGGCCCTAGCTTTATTCTGTGCTTAGCAATAGCCCCAGGACGGGTGAGAGCGGTCAGAATGTGGCACGATGTGATGTCAGGATGTACTTTCCATCACACCCTATAGTTCACGCCCATATAGCCTCCATTCGGGTGATGCCGATCCCTGTGGAGCTCGGTAATAGTTGGCATGAGTTGAATAGCATGGGTGGGAGGACAATGATCTACAAACGCAAGAAACCTCCGCGATGGTTCACGTGTTCCTGGCAGGGCGAATCGCGGCATGTCTCAGCGCAATCTGAAAGGGGGGCGGAGTTTTTGGTGTTACATGGCGCCGGCCGTTCTATCGGGCCAATGTGTGTCACGCGGGGTGGGCAGCCAGCCACCAGCTACCGACAAGCGAGCACCCACGAAATCGTCGAAATCCGGGGGAAGGGAGATCATGAATCCTTCCTTTACTGTTGGGGTCGCACACGTTGTGTGGGGTACATGAATGCTTTAGCCGCTCTGTGGGGACTGTGGTTCGGGCCTTGTTTCCATCTTGGCCATTCAGCAGTCCGTCCAAGCCCGTCTGGGGTAGCACTCTGACTGTGCCTCAGTGGCCCTTCTTGGCATGCGCATGGCCGATCGACATGCCAGAAACGTACTGGCATCATGTGGCTGAAATCTCCGAGGAACAGATGTATTGAAAATTAAGGAGGTGAAGTGGGTGCGCAGACAGATACGCATTGAGAACCAAGATCACACCACTCCAGGTTGGGAAGGAAAGGAAGAGCTGGGCTTCTCCATGGGAGCTGCCACATTACCTCTGAGCGGCTAGCTGAAACGAAGACTGACACATTTCGCTCACTCAAACTGGCCGGAAAGCGTGTGCATCCTCGAAAGCCTTCAATCAGCATGTAGAAACCGAATACGCTCCTTCTCCAAAGGATTTGCGTCTTTACTCAGCAGTTGGAGGGGATGCAGACGTACATGTACTATGCCACGACAGTAGGCGGTAAAGTCGATATCCGTGCATATCGACTGTCAACCAAGATTGGATATCCCGATCCTGAAATTTCCCGTTTGCATGAGTGCCTTCATCAAAGTTGGCTCAAGGAGTCGGGAGGGACACGGGCAACATGGCTATCAAGAGATGTCACATAAGACTTTGGGAATAGTAATGTAGGTACCTTCCCACTTGAGACTACGAGCAAGTTGAGATTGATGGGACTTTCCAGATAACCATGTGACTGGGGAAGATCGGTAGCTTGGGGTTCCTGTATTGACATTGGCCCATTGGATGTCATGGTCGCGTGCATGCAAGGCTCGCAATAGCCTAAAAGTCCAGCACGACAGGCACAAGATCATTGCACCAGATGCCAAAACATGGATCCCCTCAAACGGCCTTTCCTAAGCGGAGGAGTTTCGACCAATGCAATTTGACATGAATTGAAGTTTTCTTGGGCAGGCACCTACCCACTTGGCGCTTTTGTTTGTGTTGAATCGAGAGCAGGCAGTCACGTTCCAACATACACCCTGACAAACGGGTTTGACGGCAAGCGCGCCTTCCAGAAACTGTCATGCTGAGATTTTATGACCTTCAGTTAGGCAACCATTTCCCCAAGACTGAATGATTCAGACCGGAACCTTCTCAAGAAAATCTGTTTCCGTCTCCAAACATCTTGTCCGTCCGCCGGCCCAGAATCCTCAGCAAATCCAAGGAATCACATCCACCGCATCTGTCTGATAGGTATTTAACATCAGATCGCTCACGTTGTTCATCATGGCCGCTGTGCAACTGTCAGAGTCGCATACGGCGGCGCTCGGTATGCTTTTCAACCTGCAGACAAGTCACCGCTGGGGCCTTCGTGAGTTATCAATACATGATGTTTCCACTTGAATGTTCAGCTGACAGCTTAGCAAGAAGGCATGTTTGAAGCGGACGTGGACTTCAAACTTGCCTTCGGCATGGACTTCGTCTTCAAAGGTCCCCCCCTCTCTCTCTTCATCGTCTAGTTCAGGAAGGAGATATCCAAGGATCGCCTGAGATGCAAGCATCCTACAAGGCCCCAGAGTATCGGGATGAACTTTCACGAACCATCGTGGAGACCCGTCTCAAGCTTGATTCCGGAGCTGGCGACCAGTGTTTCGACGAGTACTGCGCCATCGAAGATGGGTACCTTGGCAAATATCGTCTCATCATTATTGGTGCCTTGTTCATGCGAGCTGGAGCCAAGATACGCGACCATGATCTCCAGCACCTACGGGATCTTGTATCACAGATTCGCTGCACCCCTGAGCACGCCTCCTTCGATTTCGATGATTCGTTCAGAGGCCCTGGCAAAGCTCAGTTTCTTGCTGCCCTTGACCACTACGCCCCTGGCACTCCTCGAGATTTTTACGAGCCAAGGTGATATATCTGATCTCCTCTTCAATAATGGATCATGACTGATATCTATAACTAGCTGCTTCACCTGCGGTAAGATCGAGGCCGATACTGGCAAAGCCCCGTTGGCATGCGCTAGATGCAAGGCGGTTTGGTACTGCGACACGGTACATACTGAGGTCAGATTCGCTGTGCATGGCTCATGACTAACATTTCGCAGGCATGCCAGACGGCCCACTGGAAGAAACACAAGCGTAGTTGCGCTAGTCCTGACCAGCCACAAGGTTTGAAGTTTTAAGATTTTGACACCATCCCGGTGCTGTCCCTCGACACGTGCGTGGCGACCAGAAGGAACGATGTGGGCTCAAGAGGCTCCAAAGAGATGTTAAATGCGTTTTTGCTTGACAATGATGAGGCGATGGAAATGGCAGAACAACTGGTTCTCGCAGATGGTTGCATGTAATGGGCTGGGTTTGGCCTGGACAAGAGACGGGTAGAGCTCAATGAATTGACGAGTTACGTTATGACAACTGGCAGCAGCTGGCAGTGGGCGGGTGATCCCGGATGCGGAGTGTCGCCCGTGTCCGTAAAACAGATCCGCTTTCTCACCATCATCCCCAAGTTTCAAAACAACATCCCCAGATTCCGCTGGTCCCAGAATCAACCCCAACCCAATGTCTGGCAGTGGAGCCGTCAACACCGAACGACAGATGGCTCCGTCAGCAGCAAAACGGCAAAAGAAGAGTGCTTTTTCATGCCACAACTGCCGCAGTCGCAAAGTGAGTCGCTGCCAACCACCAATCATTGACCTCAGATGAATCCGCCACCTGCCGCCGACACCGCCGGCTAACTAATTGAGGCCTGCAGGTGAAGTGTGGCGCCGAACGCCCATCGTGTCAAAGATGCATCAAGCGCGGCGAGGACTGCGTCTACAAGCTGTAAGTTTTCTCCAATGACATCTCAAGATTCGTGCAAGAGAGCTTACCAGCTCGCTTTGATGAATCCAGCGCCCCCACATTATCATATACGGAGCGTCTTGAGCAGCGCATCAAGGAACTTGAAAGCGAGGTGCAGAGACTGAAGGGGGCCCATGGGAGCGAGGCCGAAGCACAGACACCCGAGACCCCTGAAGACGCCTCGGTCTCGGAAAGCACCAGCAGGCAACCCACGGAGCAATTGAAACAGCGCCTCAGCGGGAGCTATGATGGCCTCAAGGTGGACGAAAAGGGCGTCATCACCTATCATGGAGCCACCAGCTTCTTTCAGGCCATTTCCGGAAATCCTCCCAAAGGGCCCGAGAACGAAGAGCAGGACGAAGCTGGCTCCTCCAGGTCCGCTCAGGATATGGACCGGCGGCAAAGGCTCGTCAACAATGCGTGGCACCAGCGCGCGCTCGAGTGCTTTACCAACATACCCGTACGTCCACCCGGGTCTCGAGAGTCTTTCCCAAGCTGACCCTGATGACAGGAACCGTTCCATTATCTCTTGGACTTGCATTGGTGCTGGATCCAGCCGTTGTTCAACTTTGTCTACAGACCAGCTTTTACCCGTACCTCCCCTTTGTATCCTGGCAATATTGAGAATAGCTGCTGACAGTGACCAGGTGACATACAGTCAAATGGACCATATTACTCGCATACGCTGCTGAGTGCCATCATGTCCCATTCCACTCGTTGGGCAAAGCGAGATCCGGTGATACAAGAGCAGCTGGCACCTTACGAGGGAGGTGCACTCTTTCGCCGACAAGCCCGGTCTTTCTTGTTTGAGGAGCTGAATAGGGGCGTCTGCACCATCCCTATGATACAGACTCTTTTGCTCCTTAGTGCCCAAGAATGCAGCTCCGGGAACGCAACCCAGGCATGGGTGTATAGCGGTATAGCGTTTCGCCTGGTGGACCATTTAGGCATTTTTATTGACGGGCAGCGATATGCCGCTGATGTGCATTTGTCCGAGGAAGAGGTAGAGATCCGTCATCGCCTTTTCTGGAGCTGCTATTTTTGGGACAAGATCATCAGTCTCTACCTGGGACGGAGGCCTACACTCACCCACGCGAGCGTCTCCCCGCCCGGATTCATGTGTGAGTGATTCTTGATACTGCCAAACCACTGACAAACCATACTGATCAAGTGAATTCAGATGACGACTCCGCGGAGGAGGAGATGTGGATTCCCCATGGGGTAACCTTTGCCCCTGGCAAACAGTACCCACCAACCCCGGCGCACTCGACATCCTGTTTTATCAAGATGTGCGAGCTATCAGTCATATTCAACCAGATCCTGATAAACATATACGATCCACTGCAGCAGCTCTCCCCGAGCATCATCGAGGACTGTGTGCGTACGGAGGGACAAGCCCTACAGACCTGGTGGGATGCTTTGCCGCATTTTCTTCGCATCGACACGGACAATATACCCCTTTATGCGCCGCCATCTCATATAGTGACTCTAAAGTGAGTACCCCTTTTGACACCAGGTATTTCATTGCTGACTGATCATAGCTCTTTGTATCATACGTTTAAAATCTTGCTGTTCCGGCCAACCCTAGTCAAAAGGAGCCGTCAGTCCTCAGGGGAACGGACACAGAACCAGGACCACCTGAGGATCTGCGTTGCCTCGGCAGTCTCCATCGCGGCCATATTTGATCTGTTTTGCAGAACATTTGGCGAGGATCACTGCATTACGTCTTTATCTTACAGTTTATATATTGCGACATCGATATTTCTGTTGCAAGTCCAAGCCCTGCCAGGAGATACGCAGGCCCTGCGGCGCCTTTTGTTCTGCGTCCAATATCTCGAAAGGGTGCAGACGATCAATCCTGGTAAGCTCCGCAAGGCGGTACCTTCTCGTTTCCCCATCTGGACCACAATATGTAAGGACGTGTTTCACTAACAGCATCTTGATATCTGCAGTCATCGGGAGTGCCCTCCGACCTATCAAAGAGGTCATCGCCAAGCTGGGCCTGGACCAACAAGCAGTAGCACCGCAGCAAACAACCGTCTCAACACCAGAAACGAGCGAGGGTGGCACATTTTCCTCGCCGGGCGCAACGACTGCTGGGTATGGTCCCGGCCATCATGTTCGCCCTTCTCGGGATTTCCAGGGCGATCAGTTCGGGACTGCGGCCGATGTCGACTTCTCCCTCATGCCCGACGACATGTTCGAGGCGCTGTCGGCGCTGGAGCCGATGAGTGTCAGTATCCAGCCGCTGGATCACACGAATGCGTCGGTGCAGCAGCCGGCTTGGGCGTTTGCCGGCCGGTAGGGAGATGTAACATCTGGAGTCGAAAGCAGGGACGGGAGGGCGACATGGGGCCCTTTTATGCGTGATCGCTGGCAAGCCTGTGGAGTGCGAGACCTTTTTGAGCGACACGTAAATCTCCCGAAGCAGCAACCGAGGTGTCGGAAGTTGGCCGAGCGGACGTGTCCCGGTCCACACGCACAGACGCACACGCTATCTATTCCCCGGAAGTCGTGTGAAGCTGTGGGGTTACAGGACGAGGAGATACATCGGGATTATCATACCGGCAGCAGCCAACAAATGTGGGTTGGGTTCCGAAGTCTCATGGTCATTCCCATCCTTCGGAATATCACCGAGCACTTGGTTAACATCAGCTCGAAGCTAGAATCCTGCACTCCTTGATCGGTGTTCATTAGAAGGGGTTCAAGAATGAAGAAATCCATAACAAAGTACAATAACATGTTCTAGCGGAAATAAGATAATCTATACATCAATCATTACAGTCGTTACACGTGAGGGGGCATTATGTTGGACCGTCAGCCCTCCGTGGGTAGCGCGGGGCTCCAGAGCTCCTCCGCGTTGCCTCTAAACACCCTCTCGATGAGAGCTTCGTCTCTCTGGCACAAATCGTACAGTACCGTGCGGATCCAGGGCCGGATATCGAGACCCTCGAACCGCGTATGCGGCCAGTCCGTCGCGAACACGACGCGGCTCAGACCGGCGACCCGCAGTAGTTCCTTGGCCACGGGCGCGGCGTCGCTGAACCCGTCTTCCGAGGCGCTAAACCGGTACGCTGCCGACAGCTTGGTCCAGGTGTTGCCGGACTGGAGCAGGCGCACCAGGGACGCGAAGCCGGGGATCGTGTAAGGATCGGCCGTTTCCGAATAGCGTGACGCTTTCAGGTCCGGGTGGCCCATGTGGTCGATGCAGACCCGGACGCCGAGCTGTTCGGCCCCGTCTAGGAGGAGCGGCTCAAGCTTCGCGATGGTCGGCAGCGACGCGTAGATCTGCAGGACCCAGCCCAGGGGTCGCACGGCGCCGGCGTACTCCCGGATCGTAGCCTCGAGCTCCTCGAGGGGCGGGGCGCGGCGCCGCCGGACTGCAGGTTGAGGCGGACGCCGCGAACGCCGAGGGCGTGCCACTCGGCCAGGGTCTCCTGCGAGGTGGCCGTGGGGTCAAAGGAGACGACGGCGCGGGCGCGGGCGGGCCCGCCCAGCGCCGCGAGGGCCGAGAGCGTGCATGCGTTGTCGTGGCCGTAGATGCTGGGCTGGACGATGACGACGCCGTCGAGGCCGGCGACGTCGTGCTCGAAGGTCCGGGCGTCTGGGCTCGTGTGGAAGTGGGCGGGCTGGTAGACGGCGGCGGCGTCGAGGGGGAAGCGGGGGTCGAGGACGTGCATGTGGGAGTCCCAGGCGCCGCGCGGGATGAGGGCGCGGAAGTCATCATCACCTTTCCTCGGGAGGGTTGATGCGGAGGGAGAAAGAGAATGCGTGAGAAGCCCGAGAGAGGAAAAGGGGCGGAGGCTCGAGAGCCGGAAGAGGAAGACGCGGAGGCATTTGGTGGTGTAGAGGAGGGCGTGGTGGATGAGGCGCAGATGGCGCGACGCCCGGGGCGAGGTCATTGCGGGCATGGCTGGGTGGTGTGTAGTAACGGGTTCATGCCCGGGTCGTCGCTAGTAGCTGTCGACGGGTGATGAGGTCATCGGGTGGTTTGGTGGTCTAAGTAAGATGCTTCGACGTTGAGTATCGCTCGCGGCAGTTGAAAACTCCAAGGAAACGGATAGTCTTGTACGTCCAAAGACAGGCGAGAATGAGATGATTATATTCCTTCAAAGTCGCCCGGGCGCAGAGCTCGCCGTACGAACGACTTTTCGTCCCCTTCATAAGGGCCGAATCTAAGACCCTCAACGCGGTCGGTTTCCGAGGCCGTCGGTGGAGTTAAGGCGTGGAACCCGAGCGTAGGGTGGAAACGAAAAGTTGGGATGGATTTCGAGACCCAAGCTGCTTGCCAAGTTTCTCACGATAAGAGTAGATCGGATCTGGGCTCGTGTGTCTGGGCAGAGACCTCTCTCTCCAGTGCTAAGTTCGCACACAGCGAGGCCCTGCCTGGTACGGGTCTCTACCATATGAAATCGCGACAAGAATCCCTTGGCTGCATATGCGATCGTCTCCTTGATGATGGGAGGCCGGTGCATGGTGCAGAAGCAGGAGTCGAGATAATGCGCATCTCTCGGAAGTTGGCCGAGGGCGAGGGCAATCGAGCAGCGTTCAAAAACGGCTCGGAGAAGTTCCGAGTGCGCCCGAGTTGTGCATTTCCCCCTCGTCCGCGGTCCACTGGCACGCTGGTCGGTCGGGGATATTTAGCGCCTGGAAGCATGCACGACCTCACTATTGCAGCAACCGTCGCAGCATGCCCGGTTGCCCAACTGCTACCGACGACATTGACAGGTGACAAGTTCCTGGGCGCTCGACGACCACCGGCGTGAACTGGTGACTGGCCTCTTTCAGTCATGCTACCCATTTCCCAAGAGCCCCGTCATTAGCGGGGTATTTCCCCGTATCCGCTCGCGACGCGGATGCCTTCCTACCCTTGCTAGTCTCTCTTCTCCAACCCAATTACCCCAAAGCCTACACGGGATCATAGCTTGTTGTTTTTCTCCAGCAAGGCCTACTGAGCTTACTACTGCACTTCCTAGTAGCTAAGCTTCAGACGTGACGGGCGACGGGTGCGACTACAGCCAGTCTCGATGTCTACGGATCGGGAGAAGAGGTAATACTTCCAATAAAAGGCCGACCTGATCACGCGTATTTCGACGACGGAGGCAGCAGCAATTGGGCGGAGGCGGTCGCACACCACAGATGTCCTGATCCTTATTCTCCTGATCCTGTCTGCGTGAACCAACTCAAACCGCAACTATGGCCAAATGGAACGCGAACGCCTACTATCTCATGACTATCCTGGTCATAGCTTGTGGTTCGATTCCCAAAGGTAAGTGCCAATCAATTGACCCTCCACACCCATAGGGCGCATCAAAGACTGACCAAACCCACCGTCGATAGGTTACGATGAAGGCGGCTTCAGCTCCGCGACGGGCCTGTCTTCCTTCAAGGCCGACTTCGACTTGGTCCCGGCGAACTGGAAGAACAACCCCTCAGGCCTGGCCGACCGGAAAGCCAACATCTCGTCCTTCGGCGTCCTGGGCGCGGCGATCGGTTCGCTGATCGCCATTGCGCTATGCGACCGCATCGGCCGTCTGCGCAGCTGGCAGTTGGCCATGGTCGTCTGGATCACGGGGAACCTGATGCAGACCTTCGCGTCGGGCATCCTGGGCCTGATGCTCTTCGCGCGCATCTGGGGCGGCCTGGGCGCCGGCGGGCTCACCGTCGTTGCGCCCTTGTATCTCTCCGAGATCGCGCCCGCCCGGTCGCGCGGCATGGTCGTCAGCTTGTACATGGTTGTGCTGCTGAGCTTCCTGACCATCGGTTTCTTCATCAGCTACGGCGCCGAGCAGCACATGGCGGTCACGCGGATGCAGTACCGCCTCGTCATCTCCATCGTGTTGGTTCCGACGGGGCTGGCTTTGCTGGGCTCGTTCTTCATCGCGGACACGCCGCGCTGGCTGGCGTCGCAGGACCGTACTGAGGAGGCGATACAGGTGCTGTCGCGATTGAGAAACTCGAATGGCAGCGACAGTACGGCGATTGCGGCCGAGTTCGAGGAGCTGCAGCAGCAGATGCAGCACAAGGGCGAAGCGCTGAAGGGGGCTTCGAACTGGACTATCTTCAAGGAAATTATGACCATCCGCACGTATCGCGTCAGGTTCTTCTTGGGTAGTAAGTAGCAGTCCCCAGCTAAGTCCATTAAGAGGGAGAGTCTCGTCTAACCTAGTTTGCTTTCAGTGACCATGCAGACCATCGCGCAATGGTCCGGCGGAAACGGCATCACGTATTACATCCCGCAGATCTTTGAGTACGCCGGCGTCACGGGCGGAAACACGTCGCTTATCACCAGCGGTGCTTATGGTGTTGTCAAGCTCGTCTTTACCATGGCTTTCACCTGGGGCCTTGTCGATGTCTTTGGTCGTCGGCGCTGCTTCACCCTAGGCCTGTTCCTGCAGTGCATAACACACATTTACATGGCGATTTACATGGCAATCTGGCGGGACGGCTCTAACAAGTCCGCGTCTGATGCCGCCATCGCCTCAGTGTTCGTGTATGCCGTCGGCTGGTCTATTGGACTATGGTAAGCTGACACCTACGCTGACCCCTTCCAAAAGTCGAGACAAGATCGCTGACCATGACATGACTCCCACAAATAGCACCGTGCAGTACCTCTACGGCACCGAGATCTACCCGACCCGCATCCGCAGCGTCTGCTACGCCTGCAACATGGCGCTGCACTGGTTCTTCCAGTTCGCCGTGGTGCGGGTGACGCCCAACATGTTTGTGAGCCTTAACGTCTGGGGCGCCTACGTCTTCTGGGCCCTCATCTGCTTCTTGGGCCTCGTCGTCCTCTGGCTCTGGGCCCCCGAGACTAAAGGCGTGCCGATGGAGTACATGGGCGACTTGTTTGACGGGCCCTGGTACCGGTCGGGGCACGCCAAGTACGATCCCCATCGGCACGAGCTGGCGCGGAGCGGGAAGGAATCGAGGGATGGGCATGATGAACAGTCCAAGGCGGCATAATGATATGAGTTTGGTTGCTGTTTTAGGATACCCCGGCGTGACATTTATTTATTTACATTCTAAGATATCTAGCGAGATTGATAATACTTTTTTCTTTTCTTTTTTTCAAGATACCCGTCGTGTGCAATGACGTCCCGTGAGCTTCACCCAGCATATTACAGTGCGCACTGCGCCTCTACCCTGCGACAGAAGCAAGACGACTTGATCGGCACATCCGCCCTCTCCAGCGCCTTCCTCAGCTCCGGCTCGACGGCCGCCGCCTCCTCTTTCCGGCCCAGCTTGACGAGGCACTCGTGGTACCCGTGCAGCGCCCAGACGTTGCCCGGATGCCGCAGGGCGCGGGGCAGCTTGCCGTCGAGCCCCAGGTCCTCGGCATAGACGGCCGCGGCCTCGGCGTAGTGCGCCCGCTCCATCAGCAGCGCGCCGTACGCGTGCCGCGTCGGCTGCATCCAGCCCCAGGGCTCGTCGTAGGGCAGGCCGTCGTCGCGCGCGATGGCGGCGCGCAGGTGCGCGTACGCCGCGTCGAAGCGGCCGCGGCGGAAGGCGACCTCGCCCTCCATCATGGCCTCGGCGACGTCCAGTAGGTCGACGCAGCGGTTGTTGAACAGCGTGCGCGACGCTGGGACGCGCTTCCGGGCCGCGAGGAAGAGCTCGCGTTCGGCTTCGGCGTCGGGGAGGCGGGACGTCGCGGCCAGCGCCACGGCTTTGGCGTAGTGCGTCATGGCCGTCGTGACGCAGTAGAGCTCCTGGTCCTCGGGGATGGGGAGGGCGACGAGGTCGTCCCAGCGCCCGAACCGCACGAGCGCGTGCACGCGCATGGCGAAGAAGCCCTCGAGCCAGTCCGCCATGGGCGGGGAGCGAACCTGCAGTAGGTCCGCGGACAGCGAGGCTTCCATGCGCGCGACCGTCTCGAGCGCGACGCGGGACTGGCCCGCGAAGAGGGCGGAGTAGATGCAGAAGTGGTAGTCGTGCATGCGGTACAGCGTATAAAAGTTGAGCGCGCCGGCCCGGGCGAGGAACGTCTCGTCCGCCTCGAAGGCGGTGCGGTTCGAGGCGATGCCCCGGCTGTAGTCGCCGCACAGGACGTCGATGTGGGTGGGCATGTGGAGGAGGTGGCCCGCGTCCGGGACGAGGGACCGTAAAGCGTCAGCGGCGGGGAGGCCGCGCTCGGGATGGGGGGACATTTCGATGTAGTGGATGTACAAGTGCAGGACGCCCGGGTGCTCCATGCCGCCGGGCGTCTGCGTGAGGGCCCGTTCGAGGATGAGCTGGACTTCGCGGGTCCGGGCCCCTTCGGCGGGAAGCCCCGTCTTTAGGTCCCAGAGCTTCCAGGGCGTCAGGTTCATCAGGGCGTCGGCGCACAGCGCCGCGACGTCGAGGTCGGCACCGAAGGAGGCGTGCACGCGCTGCATCGCGTCGGCGTACTGGACGTTCCAGATGGGGCACTCCTTTTCGCCTCCCTGGTCGCCATCAGCGACGTGGTCGCGGGGGTACCGGTACCGCAGAGCGTCGACCAGGGCCTTTTCCAGCGGAGTCGCGCCACTACTTGCGGCGCACTTGCTCGCCTGCTCGACCATGCGATGGGTGCGCTGCACCACCGTCTCGAGCTCCTCGTCGTCGAAGAAGCCCCAGGGCTTGTTGTAGTTGGGCCCCAGGGCGTAGGCGACGCCCCAGTACGCCATGGCGCAGGCGGGGTCGGCCGCGAGGGCCCGCTCGAAGCATCTGACGGCTTCCTCGTGGTTGAAGCCGTAGCACCAGACCAGGCCGCGGTTGAACCAGGTCTCGGCGTCGGGGCTGGTGGTAGTGATGGACCGCCGGTACTTGCCCAGGTCGTAGTAGTCATCATCGGAGGCGGATGGTGCGGCCATGATGTACTGCCTGCTGGCCAGGTACGACTGACAGGCCGGAGATAGAGGCGGGGTGGGGGGCACTGAGTTGAAACCGGTGTAGTGCGCTTACTTACTTCTTCCGAATAGGTACAAGGGCGTTCCTGCTCGGATACTGACTAAAGGCCTGTCGTGAAATCATATACGATGTCCATTAACACCGAAGGCAAGTAAATGCGATCAGGGCTTCTGGTAGGGGATGGCTCCTCGGTGGTGGTACTGAAATGGTTTTGGTGGCCAAAGTCATGTCAGGCCATCATCCACTAAAAGTTTGGCGGGGTTGACACCTGCAGCTACGAAACAGCGCTGTGATTCGACACCGACAGGGAACGTTGTTGTACGCCAATCATTTATCTTCCGCGTAACTAACCACCTGTTCTTTGGCGTTCACAGTAAAAAAAAGCAAGTAACAATAACCGAGACTTTGAGACAAAAATAACAAATACTTGAGAATCAAACGCTACTAGCCACCCATGCGTGTACCTATGCTTATGCTCTTCCTTTTCTCGTTCCACAGTCACAGCAATACCATCCATCCGTCATCGTCCTCTGATACCAATAATACCCCTTCTCAAATGGAAACAGGCTGCGCCATGTCCGGCGACGCATCGTACGTGATCCTCCCCGCCGGCAAGAAGAACAGCGCCACCAGCCGCCCGCCGCGCACGCGCGGGTAGTGGTGCGTCCCCGGCCCCGGCGACGTCCAGCCGGCGCCCTGCCAGCCGCTCATGCCCTGGAGCTGCGCCGTGGCGTCGAGCTGCACGACGCAGTTGATCTCGCCGTAGGGGTGCTTGTGGTACTGGCCCGAGAAGAAGGGCGGCTCTTTCCCGTTACCGTTGCCGTTGACGTCGTCCGCGCTTGAGCCGCTGTCGGCGTCGCCGCTCTCCATGTACACGGCCGTGATGCTGAAGAAGCGCGTCGCCTCGCTCGGCTCCGCGATCTTGCCCCGGCGGTAGCGCCGGCCGTCGATCTCCAGTGATGCGACCCAGCCTTCGTCTAGACCTTCCCGGATGTACCGGCAGAAGTCCTCGTAGTAGGGAGTGCCGGGCCCGTGGTTCTGGTTGAGCCTTGCCTCGAGCTCCTTGCCCGGTGTTCTTTGTTACAGGATGAGTTAGCCTGTTGTCATTCCAAAATGAGCCAAACCGGGGCAATGAAAAGGGTGGTAATTCTTACAAGTTCTGCACTTCGTCAAAGAATTCGGCACACCTCTTTACAAAAGCTTGGGCGTTGGGATACTGGCTCAGGTCGACCATGGCACTCTGCCCTGGCGGAGCTGGTGTGTTATCCATTGCTGGGAGTTGTAATGGTAGGTATGAGGAAGAGAAATCTCGGGGCTGGAGTAGGTCCGTCGAGGACGAGACTAGCTTTATGGTGTCTGGGTCTGGTTCTAGCCAGATGGCTCCCTCACTGACCTAGCCTTTCTCCCAATGCGGCTGTATCGTCACCGAGGTCTGTTCGTTGTCAGTCGAACCACTGCGATATGCTCATGATATGTCATGTTGCACTCGATTGGTGTTGAACTTGAGATGTTATAGAATCGGATGATTTTATACCTGGGCATCGGAGTGAGCCCCGAGGGCCAGCAGCCATTGGGCAGCCGAGTATGTGTGTAACCCCGCTCTGCTGTGGTTTGCCGAACTGCCAGAACAGATCCCGAACGAGTAACCTGCGTCGCGCGCCACGAATGTGGGATGTTTGCATCGGTCTAGCGGCTGTAGATCGGACAGCACAACCCGACAAACGATAAGCGCTAATCCACCAAAAAGGAACCATGGAGTTCGACACGGCTCGAGGCGTTGGCAATGCTACTCTGCGCAGCAACAGCCATGCAGCATGCAAGCATTCAGCCGACAAACCTGCCCACGCATTCCAGCCCGACGGTGTCACGTCACACACCTATCTTTTCCACCTGCCTGCTTACCTAGTCTTGAGCCACCGTTGACGCTATCGTTTGTTAGCGCGCCGCACCTTTCGAACTGCCGCGAGGCCGAGCCGGCCTTCACCGTGGTGTGATGGACGAGATGCTCCCATCGTCTTGGCGCCGGAAATTTTCCGTCTAAGCCAGCCAGTCGCTGAGCCTCATTTTCTTGTCCAGACTGGTCGTGCATGTACGATAATGATGTAGGATAAGTATGATCGCAGCCTCATGCCACACATCAGGTTGTTGGCGCCTCCCATGTCGTTTCACAGGAAACACGAGATCACGCGCCCTCACCCTGATTCCCGAGCGATCGTGTCTACCGAGGCTGGCAATGGGCATCGGGGCCTCTGTCGGGTCTTGTAGCCTGCGACATGGTGCCCCAGCATCAAGTCTGTTCTTCATGCACTTTTCGGCACTTCTATCTTCTATCTCGACCAAGCTCAAATGTCGAGTTCCTAGAACCTCTTATCAAAAAAGCTCAGGGCGACACGGTGCATGCCCGCGTACGCAAAGGCCCAGTTCAGGCTCCAGTCGATTGCCTCGCAGTCGTACCCCCTGGTTCTGATAGCCCGGGCCGATGTGGACGGCGATCTCGGTATTGCGGAAGACGGCGGGATCTCTGCGGCTGCCAAGCAGAGTTAGAATCCTGATGATGGTCTCCGTAGTTTTGCTATTTTCGTGGTCGGCTTCCGCGAGATCTGCCTGCCAGCTCTGGACGTCGACCTCGGGCCGTCGTAGAAAGATTTTGACGGCAAACAGACTGCTGTCTGCCATCCTGTGAACATCGTCATCTGAAATCGACTTGAACGACAAACGACAGCGAAAAGGATGATGTCACTGGATGCACAAGGACCGATGATTATTACAAATACGAACAAGCTATATATATGAAGAAGTACAAGTACAAATTGAAGTGTTCAAGTTAAATCAACTCTTCTTATCCTTTTCATTTTGACGTAAACAAGAAACAAAAACTGGGAGTGCTACTATGTACCTACAATGTTAAACACATAGTAGGTCTACTGCCAATGTCAGAATGGCAGTAGGCGTAGCAATTCCCCAAACAAAAACGCCATGCATCCCGACCAACACCAAATCATTCAAGTATTGCTCCAACACCCCCTTTACCTACCTTTGGAAAGGACCACAACACTCTACATTCACCTACCTTCACTCACCTAGTTCCAAGAATCCAGCTCTTCACACTCCTCAGCCCAGCTTCCAACTGGCTTCTGCTCGCCAAGGATATCCTGGGCGACAGAAGCAGTAGTGGGCGTGGCAGCAGGCTCAGGCGCCAAGGGCGCTGCCGGCTGGGGCTTAGGCTTAGGCACGCACTTGGCCCCGACCGATCTGGAGTAGGACATGCGCTTAGTACCGGCGATCGGCTTGCCGAAGAGATAGATACCATCATGGATCTCGGGGATCGGCTCGTACTCTACAGGCCCCGACTCACACTCGGGCTCGCACTCCTCCGGCGCAGGGATCTCCGGCTGGGGCTGGGGCTTGGTCTCGGGCTTGGGGCACTTGGCTCCGACCGCCTTGGAGTAGAGAAGCTTACCTTGGCCGTTGGTTGTCTTGACCTCCGCCACCGGCGCGCGCTGCTCCACCACCGCCACTGGTGCGGGCTGGACAGCCGGGCTCGCAACCTCGCGACGAGGTTGCTGCTTCTTGGCCGCGTCCTTGCGCTGCTGGTTCTGACGGGCCGCATTCTTCGCCTGCTGCGCCTTGAACGCCTCGTTGTAAACCCAACCCAGCCTCTCGCCGCCGCAAGCGCGGATGTACGCCTTCAGCTGCCGAGCCGGCTTCTCCTGGTACGCCGTGACCAGCTGCCCGAACACATCCACGAGCCTATCCGCGTCCGGGCCCAGGCGCTGGCAGATCGCGCAGAGCTCGCCCGCGGCCTTGCTGTTGGATTGGGGCCCGCCGGGGCTGGTCACCAGGAAGACGAGCGCGCGGACGTCGCCGAGGTCGGCGCAGGCGCCGTTGAGGAGGCAGTAGGGGCGGGCGCCGCCGTGGTGGAGCTCGGTGTGGCCGCACTCGAAACGGGACTCCTTGACGTACTGGCACTGGCAGCGGCTCCACTGGGAAGAGGAGGAGGATGCGGCAGCACCGCGGGTAGCCTGGGTGGCCTGGGTGGTCATGGTAGTAGAAGCCATTTTGCTGGTAGTGTAAGTGTAAATGGTGAAGAGATGAAAAGGCTCAAGGAATCGTTTCGAGTGTAAGTTCCCTTGTGGTAGAAGGGAAGTGTGAATGTGAATGTGAGTGTTTGGTTGTTGGATACTTGTAGATGATGTGATATCTTGATGATTTCTGATGTTCGTCTGGGAGGGTTAAGAATCATATTATATAGCCCACCTTGGTCTAGAGCACAAAGCCCTGATAAGGGGTCGCCTTGTTTGAAACAGGACTATTGTTTACACTCTAAAGACAAAGAAAAGAACCAATGAAGTGACTGAAATGCCACGTTGACATAATGTATTTGCATACTTCTTCCATATCCGACTCTTTACTGGACACCAAGGTCCTTGTTCACTATTCCTTGTTTCAATTTTGATCGATCAATAAGGAACGCGAGATACTTCCATCATCCAGAATGTACATCAGGGCTGGAAGCCGAAACGCGGCTTTATATGCTGCTCTTTCCATCACCGTTGAGCCCAAAATTCTAGTTTGGGGTTACTGGTAAAGCCTCCCCCGGCGTAGGCGCCCGTACCCCGGTACCGGGTTCAACCCCAGGCCCATCCTGTGGGGCCGTGGTGAAGGTGCAATGCCCAACACCACCTTCCTTGATTTCCACAACTCCCCAGCGCAAGGGAAGCAAGTACCCCTCTTTCCTGTCTTCTTCCAGAGCGTGACAGGCGGCACTAATGGCCCGACTGTTGGTGGACACTATTCTCATGACACCGTCGTATTTGTGGAATCCGAGGATAACCAAGGCCAGCACCTGGATCAGACCGGCGAGCACGGCTAGATGATTCGGAGGAATGCAAGGTCAGCTAGTCACTCATTCAACCGCTCAGGTGGATGGAGAAGGAAAGGGGCACTTACTTGCGAGCACAGCAATCGGACTGTAGCCACACGTCGAGAACGAGTCCCGCACATCCACCGTACCGTGCTGGTCCTGTAGAGCAGTGATACGAGCCAAGAACAGGCTCTGGGAGATGAGCCAATGAATCAGGCCCGACGCAGCATATAGTGGGATACCGTAACGAAGCGGCAGACTAATCGTATAACTCGAGCGCTGCAGCCCGACCGGCTCCGAGACGCGCAAGGTCCGGCGCTTGTCCTCGCGATGCATGAGGCCAAACTCGCGCTGAACTAAGAAGGCGCTCAGCGTGGCGTTGTAGCAGACGTACGTCAGCGACAGCAGCAGCTGCGGCAAGTTCGCCAGCAGCACGTTGGCGATCAGCCCTTCCGGGTCGCCGCGCGGCAGGCCGATGACCAAGTACGTGAAAGGCGTCAGGGCGCCGAAGCCGAGGTCCCAGAAGCTGGGGATGCTGATGCGGATGCTGCGGTGGCGGAGGGAGGTGAAGGAGATGACGAGGAGGGCGAAGGCGACGGCGAGGACTGTCAAGTAGCTTTGCAACGTATCCATGTGGTTAGACCGGACCGACGGTAATTGCACGCATAGAGTGAGTGGGAGAAACAGTTAAGGTAGCTTACAGAGAATAGGTAAAAATCCGCCGGCCGAGGCTCACGGAATGCATCCAGCGCCTGGGTTGAAGCTGGAAAGGCTCCGAACGCAAATGCTCGAGCTGGTGGTAATTGGACCTGCCGCCCCCGAGGTGCCCGTGGGAAACAAAGTGGTCGCTGGTCGCCAAACACATTTCACGGGTGTTGTCGTCGGGGGGTGCGCATGAAAGAGGCAATGGCGTCCCCGAGCGTGGATAGCACTTGCTTTCTCGTGCCGTCATCGTCGCCAGATGCGACTCCGGTCCCAGCATCTTTCCTTTTACCGCGCCCCTGTCCAGCATTCTGGTGTTGCATCCACGTGTCCGCCAGGAGTCCGGCCTTGAAGAGATTCAAGACGCAAACCGTGATGAGGATGAGGGGGCTGTACTCGAAGCGACAGCGGTTGTTCTCCCGGCTCGGTGGTTCGACGAGGCAGCGCGCGACCTGGTAACGGGGAGGACCCAGAAACCACGTCGTGACCGGGTCGGGGGGTCCGAAGGAGCGGAAGGTGCCGGTTCCATTCGCGATCGCCCACATGTTCTTGGCCCAGTTGTCCAAGCGCGGCACAATGCCGACGTGGATGAGGACACTGTCATTGGCCGCCTGCTGGACACTCTGGTTCTGGACCAAGATTAGGACGTTTCCCTGTGGCGCAAAGTAGTCGTTATAGAGTGCAAAGCAGTCCGGGATGCTTAGCTCCTGGTAGGAGCCGTTGCTAGCAGCCTCCCTCATACTCGTTATCGTCGAATAATAATCGATCGGGGGTTCACTCGCCCCTCGTCCCACCCTGGGTCACCCGCACGGTTCCGTTCGGACACCGCGAGGTCGAAGGGGCGCCTTGCAGAAAAGAGTCCTTGACCACGGCAACAGTATAGCTGTTGGAGCCCAAGGATTGGAACACAGCCGAGTTGTATCTAAATGGCGACAGTCAGCGTGGGCCTGTACACGATTCCGTCGAGCAACCCACATCAGATGTATCGGCACAGAGCTCAAAGCCAGAAGGGCCCAGATGATCTGTTTGTGGCGGCTGATGTGGCGTATATTTCTCAAGCTCAAGATACCTATGTCCATCCAGTCCCCCCTTTTTGTGCGCTTCATCGAGCTCCTCGCGGGTCGGGGCCGCTTGCAGTTGCATGCAGTAGTTGGAGGCCGAGAGCAACCCGGTGCTAAGCACGTTGATGAGCAGGTGCAGCCACCGATCGAGCTGCTTGACCGTTTCACAGTCCCCGGCGTAGAGGAGACCCACTCCGTTCTGGCTTCCGAAGTGGGTGAAGGCGAAGATGGTTAGGCCCAGATTGGCGAAGAAAACGATTACTGCGATTCCCAACTGCAGGCCAAGAGCCCGTCTTCGCTTGGACCACCGAATGCGACGGGTGTTGGTCTCTTTGACGCGTGGGAACCAAAGAGCCAAAGCGTCCTGGCTGGCGAATACACTGCATCGAAACGGCTGCTCGTTGCTCGCGGACATGGACGTATCTTCGACTAGGTCGTGCTCAAGTGGACCTGGCAGCGGGGGCTCGGTTGCCAATGTCGCTTGGGGAAGTAACCTCTCTTCCGAGGCCGCATTGTCGGCCGGGGATAAAATGGCTAGCTCGTGCATATCGGCAGTCCTTGACGATGAATCGGCGTTCGACCTTGTGTGCCCCAGCTATGGACTGCTGCTTGAACGGTGGGCATCGACATGTTATGTTACTTTTTTCAACTGGTGATTCTTTCTGGGAAAGGGAAAAGTCTGTGCAGCCTCGCCGAGATACGCGGGGGTGTTTTGTTGGGGAATATTTTTGGAAGGTGACACGATAATAATTACGCGTGAGCCCCTGAACTACTGTCCCTCCATATACCTACCATGTGCCAGGACCCATGCACATGCATTTTCAAGCATTGACGATTCCCATTATATGAAACGAAGACGTCCATTCGAATATCACTAGCATTTCCCTTATCGTAAGGTGCTGTTTCTTTAAAAAGTTATTGATTGTAGAATTCTTCATGGGTGGTGTCGGGGTAGATGTTCCAGCAATTGAGGTCGTATCACTAATCAACGTTTGGGACTTCGGCAGTTGTTGGTTCAGGGGGGCATCAAGCAAAGCCTCGATGAAACGGATAGCCTTACGAGAAAAAGAAAAGAAGAATACTACCCAACACGGACTCGGGTTCATACGGCTTAAATCTCACTCAGCCCAATCTCCGAGCAATTATATATAGCTGAAGAGACAATTGCATGGGTATTACCTCTCCTCGTATCATTAGGAATCACGCCTGGCATGGTAGCTTTAAGATCGGGTTTTTTTATCTTGCTTAGATGCATCCACCTTGGGTAAGGCAGTATGGAACGATAAGTTGGTTTCTATTCTAAACCCATCCCAGCCGACCTGCACAGCCATCACATTCATCCCTGTCAAGACCATATCAGGCTGCAGTCTGGAGCTGTCTCGGAGCCTTGTGCAGAATTATGCGAAGGCAAATCTTACTGATGCTTACGTCCCCTGTCGTTGATGAGGCTCACGGAACCGGGGGACTGACTAGATGGCCCTTTGACCCATTACACATACCCAAACACTTTCTTAAACTGCCCCAACAACTCATCGGCGCGTGACGGAGGTGGCATAGCCGTAAGCCACCCCGTTTCAAATACCGGTAGCCTTTTCCTCTGGAACTGCTCGACACGTTCCCGGTCCCAAAATAGGAAACCAAGGTGGCACCACCACGACTCCATCCCGCGGAAGCAGGTGACTTGGGACCGTGTAAAGCGCGGTTCCACGTCTATTTGTCCACCACCATCACCACCACCGCCGCCGCCCGACGCCAGCAGCCCGTAGCGCAGCTGCGTGCCCCAGCGCTGGCAATGCAGCCCATCGTGCGCGTCCACCCAGGCGAAAGGCGGGGCCCCATCGTCGCCGCGCGCGTCGGCGTCTTCGTCGTAGACCAGCCGCGGCCGCTCGCGCTCGCGACGGAGCTGCGCCTCTACCAGTCCCAGTCCCCCTCCCCGGTGCTCCTCGGCCACGCCGAGTCGGACCGGGTTCCAGGCCATGTCCATAGGCGGCGCACCAGGCCCGCGCATCTTCCGCAGCCTCTGCGGCAGCGGCCCGCCCCGCAGCATATCGAAGAAGGGCAGATAGGTCCTCCTCCCGCCCGTCCGCTGCGAAGAACGAGAGGGCCGGTTTGAACTCTTCTTCAGCGACCCTAGCTTGTAGAGGTGCGCGACGTGCTTCCCCATCGGTTGGCGCGGCATGACCAGACCCGGCGCGCAGAGCCGGCCCAGGATATTGTGCACGCGCACGAGCTGTTCCTTCTCCCAGGGCAGGAAGAGGTCGAGGAAGCCGCGCCGCACCGCGGCTTCGTGCGGCAGGCGGCCGCGGAGCTCGAGCAAGACGAGGAGCTGGTGGCGGACTAGGGTCCGCGCGAGGCGGCGTTGCTCGGTGACGCTGGCGGGGCCGGCGCCTCCCCTCGCGGCTCAGCTTGCGCAGTTGCAGGAACTGCGTATCTGTGATTGTGCTGACCGAGTGTTGTACGGTCCGGTGAAAGTGCAGGAGCGCGATGGTCGCCTCGAGGGAGGAGGGGTCGATCACCGCGGCGAGTCCGCTGCTGCTCCGGGGCAGCTCTACGTAGTCTTGGAGCAGACGTTCGCAGGCTCGGGTGTACTCTTCCGGTGACGTATTCGTGGCATTGATAATACTAGGGATCAGATGTCACGGCGACGGCATCACGCAGCGCCGGGCCAAACTGCCTTGCGACGAAGCTGAAGAGCACGGCCTGCTTGCTCAGTAGGAAGACCCGGTACAGCACGGGCGAGGCGCGGATCAGGGCGTGCAGGTCGGCGATGTAATCTGTACCTGACAGCAGTACCGCCACTACGTCGGAAGGGAGGGATTCGAGCAAGCAGGTCGGGGGTGGTGGCGGCGACTCCTCCCACCCCTTGCTGGGGCTTACGTCCGTACGCAGACGTTTGGATCGTCCCTGCTTCATTGCAAAAATTAACGATATTTGCTGCTGGCTATGTGATACTATCGGTGGCTCATGCAGAGTTTCACGACATTGTATGTTGAGAAGGCTGCTGCAGTCAAACAAGAATCGATAGGTGCTGCGACCGTTACCAGGCAGCAACACTAATTTTCCGTACTTGATTGGTTGATCCTCCGCGCCATGCAGGGATGATGTTCCGTTGCATCATACACCCATGCTCAGAAGTACCCAGGCGCGTCGGAGGTTACTGGTAGCCTAGGATAGTCATCACCTGATTCTCAATCTTGATTTAACTGGTTGCCCGTGTGATTGGCCCCTTATCCAGTCTCGAATGGACAGTGGGCAAATTCATCAAAGTGATTTCCAGCCCAATCTTGTAGCCATCGTCAAGAAGCTTGCATAGCTTGGGCCGCTGACTTATTACTTCTTCCAGCGAGGCTCGCATCCCACTCCGCATGCCCGTCTGCCAAGCAAGGGTGAGCAACTTTACCCCTTGCAGAATAGATTCTTGCCTGTTAATATTCACCTGCCGGTTATCACTTCCGTTTAGGCAGAGGCCCCCCTTTTCCTTCGTGGCCCCCTCGTGGACATCTCGTGGCCTTCTCGTTGCCTTCTCGTGGCTGGGTGGCGAAGTTACCGGAAACCCATAGTTTTCGACCTGAAAGGGTAAAATGGAAAAGTAAATACGCGGCTAGTATGCTAAATCAACTATAATTTTGTTAAGGAAGCACTGAGTATGGCAACCCACGTGCGGGATACTGGATCGTCACCCTTACCTCTAGGGCGACCGCTAGTTCCCTTCCGTGCCTTGGCGCTTGGCCGTTGGGGAAAAGATATAAACAGGGCGATGGACCAGCTGAGACGCCTTTGAAACCATTGCTATCTGATATACAAGCCAACCTCAACGTTGTCTGCATCTCCGTCCTCTCTCTCACTTGACTGCCATATTCTCCGAGGTACGGGCCGTCGAAATGGCATCTTCCAAGCCCATCATTCTCATAGTGCACGGCGCTTGGCATCTTCCATGCATGTATGACCCGCTCAAGCATGAACTCAATAAGCTCGGGTACACATTCCTCTGTCCGGAGCTGAAGACTGGTAAGCGATAAATCAGTCATACAGAGTGAGTGTCTAGTGGAAACCTCTTGCTAAACCCAGATTTGAAACGAAGTCGGCGCCGACAAGCACGGCGTCACCTGGGAGGCGGACAAAGAGATGATACTGGACCTCGTCGAGCCCTTCTTCGACCAAGGCAAGGAAATTATCATCATCGGTCACTCCTACGGCGGCATTCCAGCCTGTGCCGCTACCGAGGGCAACGGCGTCCAGGACCGCGCCGCGGCCGGCAAGAAGGGAGGCTTCCGGCGCATCGTCTACCTGGCCGGCTTCGCCATCCTGCAACGCGGCATGACCCTACTGCAGGCTTTCGGCGGCGAATGGGCCGAATGGCACGACGCCGCTGTCCCAAACCCCGGGGTATGCCATCCATCACTCACTCACGAGAGCCAGGAACCAGCCTTTTGCTATTAACTAACATCTATGCTTGGTGACAGGACCAACTCACCCTGGTCAACGAAAAAGCCAAAGACGCCCTTTTTAATGATTTTCCCGACGAGGCCGAGCGCGACGCCTGGCTGGCGAAGCTCGTGCCCATGTCGCAGGACGCCATGGAGACGCCCGTCGACTTCGTCGTCGCCGACATCACCATCCCCAAGACCTACGTCATCTGCGAACTGGACCGGGCCCTCCCCGTCGCGCTGCAGGAGAAGCTGGTCGAGAGCATGCCCGGGTTCCGGACGGAGCGGATCCGGGCCGGGCATAGTCCGTTCGTGGGCAAGGCGAAGGAGTGCGCGGACTTGATTGCTAAGATTGCGGAGGAGTCAGACTGAGTGAGGGTTTGGTGCCCAGTGGACTGACTCCACGGAAGCTGAAGCGCGATAGTGATTCCATAGCGATATTATTTAAGTCCTCTCAAGGTTTCGATTTATATACAACGGACTCCGTTCTTGAAAAGATTTGCCAGGGTTTCCTTCTGTTTCTGGAGAAATGGGCCAAGAAAATGGCATAATTATATAGGGAAGAAGTTAGCATTGTCTCGTGCCTAAGAATAATATTACACGCGCCGGGTACAGAGTATCACGTCTGGAATAGTACACTCAAGTATACTATACAAATGGTGGCACCAGGCACGCAATCAAGTCTTTTTCCCTATTTCTCTATGTACATTGTCGCAGCATACTATATATATATACTTTGAAGCAGAAACACAGCCAACCCTTCGCACGCATCAATGCGTCCTTGAGATCCAGCTCATGGCTACCTCCTTATTACCCCCTCTTATTGACACACACTCTCTAGTAGGTGTAGCAAAGGCGCTCGGTGCCAGTGGCCAGGATCTCCTTGACCTTGACATCCGGCACCAGGCCGAGGTAAGGCATGACATCCTCCGCCGACGCCTCGCCGGGCTCCTTATCCTGCGTCTTGGGCCCGCCAAACTCGGTGGTGCGCGTCTCGGGCTTCTCCATCTGCCACTGGGTCCAGAGGCGGTCGATCTGGGCGTGGTGGAGGAAGAAGATCGGGTCGTTGGGAGAGGTGGCCGGGCTCATGTCGCCGCCGACGGCGGAGTGGATGGCGCCGTGCGGCCCGCCCTCGAGCTTGTAGCGGAAGTCGACGTACGTCTTCTGCGCCGAGACCTCGTCGACGACCTCCTTGGTGTACGAGTCGGCCAGCATGTCGCCGGGGAAGGCGATGCCGCTGTTCCAGTTGCGGGCGAGGCAGTGCGGCGCGTAGCCGTTCATGGTGTAGGCGACCTCGAAGCCCTTGAGCGGGCCGTCGACCAGGCACTTCTTGCTGCTGCTCTCCTTCATGGGGTCGATGGCCGGGTCGCCGTTGCCGCCGAAGCCGGTCTCGACGTCCCAGACGGGAGCCTTGGTCACGTCGGCGGTGTCGAGGGTCCAGTCCCAGTAGCTGGTGTTGGGGTTAGCCATGTCTGCTTGGCAGGAGACTACCAGGGGGTAAGTGCTTACGCCATGGGGCCCTTGTAGCCGCAGTCGCGAAGGGAGTCCTCGTAGACCTGGACGAAGAGTCGGTGCCAGGGGAGGAACATGGCCACCGTGTGGACTGTGAGTTGCTAACGTTAGCCACAGATACGATAAGAGGGGAGGGGGAAAGCAACGCACTGGTATTGTCCAGATGGGTGTGGACGTAGGGGAAGTCGTCGTAGCGGGTGGTGTTGAGGCCCATGCCAGAGGGCTTGGTCTTGAGGCACTTGACGGCGTCGATGTACTGCTTCTGGACCTCGGCGGTCATGGTGCGCCACTCGACGCGCTTGGCGGGGTTGGCGCAGGCATTACCGTCGGCGGCGGCGGCCTGGCGGGGGATGGTCGCGGCCGCACACAGGCCAGCTGAGAGGACGAAGGAGAAGAACTGCATTGTTGCGAACGAACGGGAAGGAACGAATTGTTGTTTCGGTGGGTTGAGAAGACTGTGGTTGAGGATGATGCTGCCAAGACGGGAAGTCCATCGGTGGCGATGACGGGGGTCTTATATACTTGCACATCCATCTCGGCCGGTTCATGATCCTTGGCAAAACTCCTCCCGCCATATCCGCCCTCTTCCGAGGCAGTGGGCCATACCAATGGCCCTTCGCATGGAGACGGGGGTTGTCCAAATGGGGCTCGACCGAGACCCATCAAAGTGGGTGAGTGGCACAGTTAGTCTTCCGACTCCCATAAGGGTCGTTTTCTCCGGTGGTGTGATGTTGGCTGGGAGGGCCGACGGCGGGACGTTTTAGCTGTCTACCCCGGTAGCAGGGCGGCGCAGGGGTCGAATCGCCATTCCCCCTTGTCTCTGCTGAAGAGCCCCTAACGTCGGCACTGGCAAATAGCCGGCTCCAAACGGGGGACTATGATACAGGCTAAGTACCTATGCTTAATAGTTAAGCCTCCTAGCGACGGGACCTGGGGAGCCAGTCTTGGCAACCTGTATCCCCAGATGGAACCGGTGAAGAGAGGGAGCGGAATTAGGACTGGAGTGGTGATTGCGAAGAGGTGTGAGCAGGCCTTTTTTTGTCCTTTCTCTCCAAACGACTATCACTTTGAACGCCACGATAGAGAAAGAGATGTTGCGACGAGATCTCGATGGCAAATGGCACGCATTGCATCTGCATAGCTCGCTACGCGAGGCTGAGCAAAGGAGCCGGCTGCCGGCCCCTGAATCTCTCCCCCTGGACTGCTGATTCAAAAATAGGATTTATGTGGATCGTGACCGGGAATACGAGGTGGAGAGGCCCACCTGTCAGGTTAAATTCTCCAGGGGTACCCGTTACAACATCAAGGGCATAAGGGCATTCTCGGCCGACTGCACAACTACTTATATAACCTAATTTGCTTTCCATTGAAATGGTCAGGTAATGAGGTAGTAGTAGCAGTAGCTGAATTATATGCGTCTATTTCTATTTTCATACCATTGTGATCATTACTATTCATAGTTCAAGCTATGCCGGGATTTCTTCCCTCTCCAGCTGTGCCTCGTTGCATCCAATCTCATGTTTGTATCAACCAACCTGCCGTAGCTGCATTTCCTTGACACACAGCTTTCAGGGGCTGCTAGGCTTGACAGGGCGGTAAAACGTATTATGGGGCCATGTATGCATACTTCTTAATGTAGATAGCATGACCCGTAGCCCGTCCCGGGACCTCGGTAACTGACCAGCAGTGAACAAGGTTGGATTGGGGCGCTTCTACCGCACATCACGCCCGCCCGCCCAACGAATGCCGAGATGGTCTAGCCACGGCCGACAAAACATGTTTCATGTTCAGTTAGTTCCGTGGAGACGGCAATGAGTCCCAAGGTTGTTAGTTTCCTCTCCGACTCGGGAATCATAAGACCGTAAATCCGCTCTCCAGCTTCGCCGCTTTCGAAATTCAGCAGATAGCAAGTAGTATACAAGATTTGTCCGTCCGATGCCTGCTGAGTTCATGATCCTTTCGTCGATAACATACGTCAATCTATTAGAAATACCGGGTGGGCGGTACGTTCTAGCTCGTACCCCAATGTTTTGTATCCAATATAGCGATTATTCGTGCGCTGAGTCGAGGACCTGCCCGGTACTGTGCGTCAATATCGACCTTCGCCCAGGTTCACGCGGGGTTTTTGTATGTGCCCATCCTGGGGCTGAGAAACGTGATGGAAAATTACATTGGTCAATATTAAGTGGTGCATGAGCTGGAGAGACTCTCGGCCGAGAAGGGGTGAGGAAGATCTTTTTGATAATCGGACAAATAATTCTGCGCGGCGAACGGCCTTGTAGATCAGCAAGGACACTACCCAGGATACGGCATGGTGATCCTTCTCATCATCTCGGAGATGATGAGCTTCGCCATCGAGCTGGGAAGGCTCACTTGCCCTTTTAGTCCACGAGATCCATCCTCGGAGACTGGGGTGGATACGCGTAGCTTTGCCGGTACGCATTCAAATAAATGTCCTCTTCCGGAATCTTCTTCTGCGGCATCGTGTACGTCCGGAGCCCCTTGTCGAAGCTGGCCATGCAGACGCCGGCCATGACGATGGTGCACAACATCATGGCGAGCGTGAGGGCCGCGAAGACGATCAGCAGGTAGTTGTCCTCGTCGTACAGGACCGACAGCTTGTAGCTCAGGTAGATGGCCGCGCACAGGTAGGCGACTATGATGCCGACGGTGCCCGCCTTGTGCTCGATCTTGGCCACGTAGATGGCGCAGCACATGACGATGGTGGCGACGGCGATGCCGGCCACGGAGAGGCCCAGTTCGGGATCGTGCTTCGGGTCGTTGATGAGCGCGGCCACCTGCACGAGGAAGCCGAGCAGGAAGAAGAAGTCGAACTTGATCAGGGCCAGGTAGATTTGGAAGTTGAGCAGGCGCTTCTTCATCGACAGGTCGGCGTGAATGACCTTGTACACGACCCAGGCGAACTCGAAGTGCAGCTTGTAGACGAGGAAGACCAGGGCCAGCGTGGCGACGGCCTGGACGACGATGACGGCGAACACGGCCGGCTGGATGCGCTGCCAGGTGTGGTGCTCGGGGTTGAGCAGCGGGGTGGTGCCCATGGCGAAGGAGGACTCGAGCTGGTCGAGCGCCCTCTTGACGTGCAGCGGCTGGGCGGCGGCGTAAATGAGCAGCAGAAAATTGTAGATGCAGACCCCGACCAGCTGGATCATGCTGCTGAGCCGCAGCGCGTCATACACGATGATGATCTCGTACACGAACGCAAAGATGAACAGGGCCAGGTACATGGGCACCGTGTGGCCGGAGTTGCCCTGGTAGGCGGCCGGGTCCAGGCCCTCCTCGACCGTTGTGAAAACATAGCTGCACGGTATCGGTCAGTACTGATGGAGGCGTGTGTTGGGTAAGGTTAGGTAAGGCTCGGGGTCCCAGAGGGGGGATGAGAGGAAGAGGGTGCCCGGATGGGGACTAACGCTTCGAGGGCCAAAGCCAACAGACCCTGTATAACGGCGACGGCAAAGCAGAGGCGCGTCCAGGTTGTGTTGGGAAAGTACATGCCGCAACAATAAATATGCGGGATAGCGGGCGGCGGGGGAGTTTGTACTGCTACTTTGCTAAAGGTAGGCGCGCGTTTCAATGGGTATACCTAGTGTAGAACAAGGAAAGGGAATGAGAAGATCGAATAAAGGGGGTATGTAATGTGAAGGCGGAGAATTAGGTATTCGAGACGGAACAGGCGCTCGTCGGGAAAACCTACGTCGTTATGCTTGAGCCCGTGTGTCCTGCCCCTGGCTGGCATTGAGTCGCCTTGTTTGTTTTGTGACCCAGTCTTCGTCTGCGTCTGTGTGTGTGTTAATTTTTTTCTCTTTCCTTTCCCCCAACCAACGGTGGAGCTCAGGCTTGTTGCGATGGGGACCAGCCCACCAACTACAGTAGCGCCCTGAGCTGCTTGGCTGCCAACTGCGCCCGCTACTTTAGTGTCAATGCCCGTCAACGCCCCTCTCTTCAGTGAGCCCCAGCGCCATGCCGGCAGCCGGAGTGCTAAAAATAAGTAAGTTGGGGGCACCATCGCTGAATCAAAAAGGGGTATATCGCATCCAGATATATCCCAACTACAATCTCCTTATTCCCTTCCTTTCCGTTATCATTTGTGGTTGGTCTCGTAGGAGCTCAAAATGCATGCTGCATGTCAACTACAAGACCGACGAAGCGATAGGCAACCGCCAGCGAACGCGACAGGTTTGGGAACTCGGGAGGGGGTGTTCTGATCTTCTGATCTTCTGGGGGCGTTGTTGGTCTTCGCCCTCCGACGTCACCATGCGACTGCGGAGAAGCCCGGTCAGTCGGCAATTCCTTACTCAACCCCAACCGAGAGCGGATCTCCGCGTTATGTTAAGTAATCAATCAGACGTCTACATGAGATAAAAACCACGCAGAACTCTGCGGACAAGACTGCCCCAACTTCCCCAGACAGTACCAAAAACCTCAATACTGGAGAAAGTACCAAACCATGGTGCCTAGTAACAAACCCCTCAAAATCGCCGTCATCCCCGGCGACGGCATCGGCACCGAGGTCATGCCGCACGGCGTCCGCTGCCTCCAGGCGGCCGCCAAGGCCTTCCGGCTGGACCTCGAGTTCGAGGAGTTCGACTTCGCCAGCTGCGCCTACTACCGGCAGCACGGCGACATGCTGCCGGCGGACTGGAAGACGACCCTGAGCCGCTTCGACGCCCTCTACTTCGGCGCCGTCGGCATGCCGGACCAGGTCCCCGACCACGTCAGCCTCTGGGGCTCCTTGCTGAAATTCCGCCGCGAGTTCGACCAGTACGTCAACTTGCGGCCCTGCCGGCTGATGCCGGGCGTGCCGAGCCCGCTCGCGAACCGGAAGCCCGGCGACATCGACTTCTGGGTCGTGCGCGAGAACACCGAGGGCGAGTACAGCAGCATCGGCGGCAAGATCTTCGCAGGCACCGACCGCGAGACCGTCGTCCAGGAGACCGTCATGACCCGCACCGGCGTCGACCGCGTCCTGCGCTACGCGTTCGACTTGGCCAAGAGCCGGCCCCGCCAGAAGCTGACGAGCGCGACCAAGAGTAATGGCATCTCCATCACGATGCCCTACTGGGACGAGCGCGTCGTCGAGATGGCCAAGGGTACCCCGAGGTGGCCGTCGAGAAATACCACATCGATATCCTGACGGCGCACTTCGTCCAGCGGCCCGATATCTTCGACGTCGTGGTCGGCAGTAACCTGTTCGGCGATATCCTCTCGGACCTGGGCCCCGCCTGCACGGGCACCATCGGCATCGCGCCCTCGGCCAATCTGAACCCTGACGGGGAGTTCCCGAGCTTGTTTGAGCCCGTCCACGGCAGCGCGCCCGATATCTACGGTAAGGGGATTGCGAACCCCGTCGGCATGATCTGGGCCGGGCAGATGATGCTCGAGCATTTCGGATATACCGACGCCGCGGCCGCCATGCTCAAGGCCATCGAGAACGTCCTTAGCCGCTCAGAACCGGAGGTCATCACGGCTGATATGGGCGGCAAGGGTACGACTAAGTCCTTGGGGGAGGCTATCGAGCAGGAAATCTTGAAATTGGCGTCGTAGGCAAAGGCACATCGAGCACCGGCATGGTCTAGCTTCATACTGCCCTAGTCTCTCAAAAGTAGCAAAGGACCTTGGTTAGATCAGATTTCGCAAGTGTCGCTCAATTCTGGACTTACGTATTGTCTTCACTCTCTTAGGTTTTTCCACTTTTAATTCTTTCTACAGTTGGGACATACACAACTGAGCTTGGTGCAAACATGGCTTGTATATAAGGAATGTGGTTACTACTCATCTGAATTGATAGTTAAAGAGTGACTAGAATGATATCTGCTTGTCTTCCGACACACACAGCTCTCTGAGTTCATGATGGAATGAATGTCTCCTGACCCTGTTCCTTATCCCGGTTGTTTCGACTTGCACTGCATACCCATGCAGCAACCGTCCCTTGTAGTCTCGTCCATAGCACCGAACACGCCCCTGATGTCTGATAAGGGCCCCCTCACTTCTTTCCCTGACCATCACCACCCTGGCCCCGAGAGTGTCCATAGGACTGGTATCCCGTATTCTCGTTACGGGCACCCGCGCCCTGAGCACGGGCAGCGAATCCGCCAGAGCTCATGTCGCCACCGGATCTAGCCTGGCACCGATGTCAGTATCATTTCCTCTCAACGTCAAGGAAGGGGAAGTGGGGCTCTTACCTGGCCGCTCTGGATACGGGATGCGTCGGATGGGGTCATCGGGCTGCCCTTGCCGCCACCGCATCCACCATGACCGGATTTACCGCTAGGCATGTTGAGAAACTGGAAAGAGGATTGTGCGGTGAGATGAAAGGATCTTGAAGTAGTTTTATGATTGGGATGCTTGACTTGTGGATGCGATGATAGAAAGAGAAAGAGAAAAGATCAATGCCACGTAAGGGAGAGAACGCCCTATTTATGTGCGATTTCCATCCTCTATTGATCAGAGAACATCAACGCCAGACTTCCCTACTCCTTACGATGCCTAGCCCGCTGGGGACTTCCCTCCGATCTCCAAAGCCCCGTATCCGATAGCAAACGGCAGCCTGCATTGACCCCGACGGCACGGCGTTGGGGGGGTGGGCCTCCGACCTAAGCTTCACTCTACGGCGGTCCAGATCACGTCCGGAGATCCAAGATTGAGGGGTACGATCGAAGTCTGATGTCAAGGAAACCGAGATCGTGTTCCTTGTCGCGATCCGAATGGCCCAGGGGCAGTTTCACATGCAAAGAACGATGTGAGGCCGGGTACCCGTCGATATTACCATGCGAGGAACGAAACTTTCCAAGTAGAACATAGAGGGCACCCTTCCGATGAGGTCCTACATATGCTCTCTAACCGATGGTACCCAAACCCGTTATCTTTATGTTGGAAAGACTGGCTGGCCCGGCCGCTGCCTGGTATGCTGATCCTAGCTGCCGATGTCTCGAGTGAATCTCATATGACACGGAGAGCTTGTCTTGCCATATTACGGGATTTTGCCTGTATCCGAGACAAGATATCGGTGGTCCAGACTTGGCTGTCGTGATGTAGTTGCGGAGATGTTCGATCCCTATCTATAATAGTGCCAAGTATCGCCACGCCTGACATTCTCCAATACGACAGGCTGCTGGATCTTCGCATACGTCGATGTGGTGCCAGAAGCTATCCACGGGCTCGATCTCCCCGGCATGCGCGCCCGGCCTTCCGAGAATCACGCACAGATTCCATCAAAGGCTTACCCTGGGTAGAGTGCGACCATGGGCTGTATGGTTGAAGCATGTTCCAAAACCCGGTCAGGTGACCACCTGTGGTAGTTACTCCCGCCACGGATGCACCATTTCCTCGTAGTTACTTGCAGTATTCTTCAGATACGCGGGTCTCGGATTATCTCACCTAGATTGTGGTAATCTACCATCGGCAAAATGCATTCACATCTCGGGTCATGAACAGATCATGCGTAGTTGTATCACGTAGTATGACACTTCAGAGATGACACACCTGCGGTGACCGTCCTTATAGCTTGACAAGTGTCAATGATGAGAATACTCGAACACCGATGGGAGGCGAAGTCCTAATGATTTCGAGAGTCTCGCACCATAGATAGAAAATTCAACATGGATTTAATGACCAAGCCACGTAACCTACGATATGCTACTCAAGTTAGGGAATATCTTATTTCGAACAAGACCCATCTCGCTTTTACATATACGCAGCATCAAAATACCCCTTCTTCTCATACCCCGTCCCCAAAATCGACGCCACCTCCACCGCGCCGCTGAGCTTCTTCGCAAACTTGGCCCGTGACCCCGGCGCGCCGGCCCCCGTGTTGCCGAACTCGCCGAACATGACGCCGCCGGTACGCTCATCGTTCTGGTTCCAGACGCTCCAGCCAGCCGCATTAATGACGGAGCTGAGCGACGTCTTCTGGAAGACCACCTGCGCGTACGCGCCCCAGGGGCGGCCGAGGTAGTACGCGCCGTTGGCGACCGTGTTGCCCGCGGCCGCCGCGACGTTGCAGTTGTTGAAGACGTATTCGGAGGCGCCGGACTTGGAGGCGCCATTGGCTAGAGGTAGAGAGCATTTGTTAGTATTTCATTGTAGGCATGTAGTGCGTAGTGCCAGGCAAGAGAGCGAAATGACGTACCGGTAATGTAGCCCACATTAGCCTTGAGGACGCGGATATCGCTCTTCTCGAACCAAGCAAAGGACTGCTGCCCAAACACAAAGTCCGTCGCGCCCTGAACCAGGCACTTGGCGTACAGCTGGCGCCCCGACTGCGTGAGCACGGTATCCTGGTACCCCGTGAACGCGCAGCCGTAGTAGCCGCCATCCGCATACGCCGAGAGCGCGACCGCCTGGCTGCCGGCGCCGTGGCCGTTGTTCACGTTGACGTTGTACATTTTAAAGTCCGCGGCCTTGACCCGCAGCGTCGCCGTCTCGTCGTTGCTCAGGCCATCCGCCTGGCTCTTGCTCGACGTGATGGTCACCTTGTTGCCCGCGTGGCTCGCGGTGTCGTCCGTGTAGCCGTACAGCGTAATCCCGGCGCCCTTGGACGCGTCGACCAGGACTTGCTCGGTGTACGTCCCCGGCTGGATGAAGATGCATTTGCCGCTCGAGGCGCCGGGCAAAGCGTTGACGGCGGACTGGATCGTGGTGTACTTCTCGCCGCTCTTGCCGACGGTGATGCAGCCCGAGGGCGCCGAGGTTCTGCCCGCGGCGAGGACGGAGCTTGCGAGGGCGAGCGAGCCGAGTATCAACTTCATGGTGTCGGTTCGTTCGGGTTCGTGTAGCGAGTGGTTCAAAAGAGTGTCGGGTGAAGAATGTCGGGCTCGAGGCTAGATCGGTGGCCTAGGAGTCTCGGCTCGTGGGAGGGAGGTGCGGCATCGCGAGATGATATACATGTGTACGCATCATCGTCAGCTAGGGCCGGGCCGTACCATGGCTGGTTCCTGGCCGTAACCCATGGCGATCGAAATGACCCGGGCGGGGGTTTCGTTGGTGGATGTCGGATGTCATTTGCGGCTTTCGAAACCTGCGTGTACTGTAAAGAGCTGGAGCTATCGGATGCGGAGGGTGCATCCGCTAGGAACTCGATCAACTACCGACAGCTGGGGTGATCTAGAACGACGGGCGATGGGGCGCGGAGAGAGATGGTGTCGGATTGACAGAAACTTGACAGCGGTCCAGCAGGCTTGCAGGAAAACGTTACAGCCCGTTGGCGGGGAAATTAGTTGCTGCGATGCCTGTGGATGCGCTAAGCCCATGCCCGCGCTGGGGTATCGGCTCCAGCCAATTACCTGCGGATAGATTGGTTCGTCCCCTTTGCTGCTTCAACCCCCGTTGCCAAGCCAGATTTTGCCAAAAGATCGTACATAGATGAACAGATTCTCGAGATAAAATGAGTCGACTACTCGATGCAGTCGCTTACTTCTTACTGTTCGGGCCTCTGACGACCAACCAAGGCTGAAGTTGTAGCAGTGGACGTGGACAATCCAGCAGCTTGCCGGTCCAATACCGAGTTTTGGGAATCGAATCGGAACACCAAAAAACCATCGTGGCAATATCTAACCAACAGTCAACGTTACTCCGATATGGAACAGACAATCTCTTGAGATATCAATCGGCAAGGAAAGAGGAGGCTTCTGGGCACGTTTAGCCATGACTCGGGTCTCGACTTTCGTTTGATTTCAAGGAGCAGTACCTGCAGCGTGGGCATGGGCGTGTCTCAGCACAGGCGGCTCTTCCCGATTGGCCGACAGCGTGCGGGAACGAACAGTCGATCGTCCATGTCGTCTCATCCTTGATCTGGGATCTGACATTACTGGTTAAACAGTAATAGCGGTAGTGTGGCGAACAGCTCCCTGAGCAATTGGTTCACTGCAAGAATCTTCATTCATGGAGTCTCTTTCTGCCAAGCACCATTCGGAATCTCAGGGATCTGCATGACTCGCCAACTCGTTGTAGATCAATATGTTGAAGGCCCATGAGGATGATACAAGAAATTTCGATGTCGCTGGTGCGTAAAGTGCCCTGTGTGTCTCGACAGGTCTGTCTATTATTATGCTAACATTAAAATGAGGTATAAGGTCTAAAGTTCTATGCAATGCAATGCAATCGTGCGTGTCGTCGTCGTCCCGTATACAAAACCTCCAATGCGTGCGCGCGCCTGCGTCCTGTCTGTGTGTCTATACATGGACGATGCGACAAAACTGTATGTGAAACGCCGCTTTTCTTTCTTGGACTCGAAAACATTAAAAGTCATAATGCAAAGCGAGAGAGGGGTATCAACGAATGAATGAAGGAATCAATCCAAAAATCGAATCAAAGCAAAGCAAAGATCATCATGATTGTCCGTAGCGCTCTTCGTTCTTCTTGAGCGCCCAGCCGCAGCGCACCAGCCAAAACGCCGCGAACGCCGGCCCCGTCAGCAGCGACAGCACGCCGCCTAGCAGCAGCTTGAAGATCTGGGGCGCCCACTTGGTGGCGTAGGTCCAGTCCTGGACGCGGCCCCAGGGGATCGGGGTGCCGACGAGCGTGAGGAAGCCGATGCTGGGCCCGAAGAGCAGGACGAAGCACGGCACGACCGAGATGAGCGCGCGCACCACCTGCGACCCCAGGAAGCTCAGCCAGTGCCGGAAGCCGCCCTTCTCATGGGTGTCCTCGGTCCGGTCCAGGAACATGTACCAGCGCACCAGCCGGTTCGTGGGCTCGGGCAGGAAGCCGATGGCCTGGACGCCGCCGCTCTTCAGGTCGCGGTTCACCAGGATCAGCTCCACCAGCCACGTGATGATGCACTGGATGAAGATGGTGACGGCCATGTCGCCGGCCAGCGTGTTGGGTAGCTGGAAGAGCCGGATCATGTTGTCGGGGGTGTAGTGCTGCGTTGTGTACATGGCTGGAGAAAGTGTGTGAACATGTCTGTGTGTGTAACGTATGTTCTGGTGGGGTCATGTGTGCATGTGGTGCGACTTACCATAGGCGATGGCGAAGTTGATGCCGCCCGAGAGGATGAATGCGCCGGCGCCATCGAGTCCGAAGAGGTAAAATATTTGGTACCCGGTAAGCTTGATGCTGGGTTCTTGGAAGCCGGTCCGGACGGAAGCGACGTCCTGGGATTGGGAGCCGGCCTCGGGATCGACGTCACTTTCGCTGGCTACTTCTTGCGGCTGTTGCTGCTGGCGACTGAAGAAGGGGTTTGTAGCCCAAGGCATGATAAGAATTATGCGCGCGGCGACACCGCACCGGCAGTCTGGGAGGATGCGTGTATATCTTCAGCCAATTTCCCGGTCGAAAGCAGTGCTGGTCCAAGCAGAAGCCAAGGTGCCTCGGTATCGATGTTGGAGGTTTCGAAGAAAGTGGTACGGTACTCGTTTGTCACCTCGTAAGGCTGATGGGGGGAGCAAGTAATACGAGCAATGACGACGATGCGGCGCATGTGATTGAGGTATGTAGGAGGATGACGATGACAAATGCCGCCAAAGCAAGCCCAGGCGCGGAAACATAAAAGTAAACAGAGGGAGTGGGAAAAAGTCCGAAATGAGAAAAAGGAGCTGGACAAAGAAGGCGGCATCGTCGGATCTCATTAACCAAGCTTCAGGGTCCCCTGTGCTAGGCGAGCTAGGCCTACCAGGCCTGTCCACTAGGCTGCAAACGGACTAAACCATCGTCTGAGGCCACTAGCACATGCCGCGATGCAACCCTACGCCCGCCCAAAAGAAGCCCTGGTAAGCCTGGACAGGGCCCCGAAGCTTCCGAAGCATTGGTCAGGCGCAAATCAAAAGAGCGTTGGGCGCAACGGGGGACGGGTCATCGGCTCCATTGGATGCATAAAGACAGATGAACGGCTGCGAAGTGATATCTTCACATGACACATACCTGATATATTGAGCGCTCGAGAAATCAAACATGAGCAGCTCGTTGCAGATTGATTGATTACTACTGCCAATACTGCGTACTGCCAAACCAACCCTTGCAGGAGATCGCCAGGGTCCTTGGGCCCTTCTCTTAGCTCTTTCCCCTTCCGGCGGCTTCTGCGGGGACCCCCTAAATCTGATTGGGGCGCGACTTTCCGGCGGTTTTTAGCCTGCAATTGTCGCCTGTCGTGGTCAGTCGCATAATTCACCTATCGATTCCCTACTTAAGCCACCAACGACAGTGGCAGCGCCAACTCACCGACATCAATTCAACTCGAGCACACAGCGCTAGGATGCAAGCGTTCCCAGGTTTTCTCAAGGAAACAATCGGCCAACCCCCTCAATCCTTGTCTCATAGAGGAACCACAATGTAGCGGTGATCAAGATCTTCAAGATGGTGGGATTGGCAGCATCGAAGATCCGGCCCCACCCCGGTTCTAGTTCTGTGACATGATGGCTGATGATGAACCGACGCCGTACGACCATCGGCCGCTGCGCGCCAATCCGGGGGACGCTGCGACCAGCCATTGTGAGACGTGGAATTTACAGCGCAGCTTGAAAGTGTCACAACAGACGTTGCTCAAAAGCATTTGGTCTTGGGCTTACTGATCATAGTTCTCCAGAGGCTGAACTTTGGAAATGCTGACACTGCGCGACAGCACGGGAAACGATACCTCACGTCAACCCCGGCGCTGCAACGCTCGCCTATCTACGCCCCAACGTACACTAAGAACGCCATGGTTTCTCTATTGCGTAATGGAGGTAGGCGGCGCAGATATACAACCTTCCAAGAATATAGTGATGTTTGAACCATTCTATAGTTAGCTTTCTTTAGGCTCCGAGGCCTTCTTAGTGTTGTCAGATTGCTAGCCCATCATCGTTTTCTATCAAATTATTTGATGATCACGCGAAAAGCCGAATACCTCTTTTTTAAAATGTTTATATCCAACACAATAACATACTCAAACTTTATGCTTCGTCGGTACGAAGTTCACGAAGGAGTTTCGGGAAGTCGAATCTATAGCAGGGCCACAAAGCCGCAATGTTGTGTCCCCCTCCCCCTCTTTTTTTTCTCTTTGGTCTAGTACCCTGCAAAGTCGTCCAATGCCCTAGTATACTGTATGGAAGATATTGCGATACCTCTTGCAGAGACATGTCGAAGATAGAAGTAGTTGACTCGTAATGAGATCGAGGACTTGTCTGTCACCCTAGTGGTGCCGCCTCACTCAATCAGCCCTGGCCGGTCCCGACAGTGAGTCCTAGACCCAGAAGTTGAGGCAACATAGCTTGCCACCGATACTCCCGCATAGCTGCCAAATCCGAAATAGCTGTTGATAGGTCCGAGGAAAATTCCCAGATCCCAGGTTGCCTCAATAATGTGTATAAGCCTCCGCGACTCCAAGACCAAAGACAAAATTAGATCAATGAAATCCACGCTAATACTGAGCCCAGCGACCACGGCATTAGCCCAGGCGATCAAGGAAAAGACGGAAATGTTACGCCGGTCCAAGGAATGCAGACCCCAACTTGGGGAATTTCCGTGGTGATCAAGCATTGGAAGCGCCTTGATGAGATCAGCCCAGTCCCTAGGGAGGTGTTATACTTCCACATAATGGATCACGCGAGAAAAGCTGCCCGGCAATTCGATCCCTTAGCTGTAACAGCCTCGAGGTCCCTCGCAATGACCAAAACACTGCGGTTGTTCCAAGTGCGTCACGCCCCCGGATTTTGTGTATAGTCTCTGGACAACGTGATACATTTTTCGTATTCCGTATAGTAATCAACCACACGGCAACCTCACTTAGTGAGTGTTTCAATATGGCACTAAACCGCTTATTGCCGGCGAGGAGCCTCACAGTGAGACATCAGACCTCTTGGTTCAATGCTTACGGGGAGTAAGAGATCACCGCAGGAATAAAGTGTGAGAGCGCGAGGCTGTCCGTATTGTACCGCTCGTTACCTTTCTACGTCGTTGCCTTTTCGCCCTTCTCTCCTTTCGGTTCGCCTGTTTTACGTATCGCCGATTGGTGGTGAGGAATTCACTGGCCACGACTCAAACCAGATGATATTATGTACCAAACCTAGATGACAACATCCCCACAAAACATGACAACATCTGACAGCGGGCGTACTATAGTTTTACAATGCAGGTTCGTAAGGTGCAATACCGATACGTAAAGTATTACGGTACGTAATATCCAATGCAGATCCGGGAGCCGCCAATCCGGGAGCCCCGCAACCTCCGGATGGTCTTTTTCTGACCAACGTTCCGACATTATACCTTGAAGCCGTGAGACGGATAGGTGCAATGACGGCATCTATTGGGGCTTTGGGTGCTACCTTAGTCAGCCTGCCTCACAGCAAGAGGGGGTTCCACAGAGGCTCATGCTGCGCGTGCTTCTTCGGTAGCCTCTTCTTCTCCGGCGGCCTCGGAAGGGTGACAATACCCGAAGGGGCTTTGCTTATGTGATCCGGCTGTTGAGTTTTCCCGTTGCATGTCTGAGACTTTGGTCTCCTGTCGTGTAACGGACGTAACCAAACGAGGCTACACCACCTCCACCGTTGTCCAACGAACCATGCCAGATTCACCTTCTTGGTCCGTCAAAAGGCGGAGAGTCATTTCAATGTTCTTTTACACAAGCTCCATGGGATCGACACGCTACACCGCAGGATGACTGCGACCGAGGCTCGGAAAAGGGAACAAAGGGGGGAAATCAGTCAGCAGTAAGCCGCAGAATCATGAGTGCGATTCCAACATTGAAGTCATCTTGAGGAAGGGAAGGGAGGGAATTTACGACTCGGTTCAAACTCGAGATCGGGGCAAATGGGAGTACGAATATGTCTATATAAACGCCTCTCGCTGCCAGGGAGAAGATAGACTTTGCTCGACACAAACAGCATCGCATTCCAATCCAACCATCTCTTATCTATTGCAACTCTACCAACAACCAAACTCCAAACCAGAAACCACCCTCCAACCGCCACGATGCGTTTCACTTGTAGGTTTCCTTCCCTCCTTTATCATCGGACGCCCTCACAGTTTTGAAACGGAACTGACCTGAATACCCTTCCTTCTCCAGCCGGACTCCTCACCCTGAGCGCCCTCCCCCTGCTCGCCCTGGGCGTGCCCCAGGGCTGCCCCTCGGGCCAGGTCATGTGCCAGGACGGAAAATGCTACGACGCCCGCTGGGGCTGCGTCGGCAAGCGCGGCCTCGAGGACCGCGAGGCCTGCCCCGTCGGCCAGACGATGTGCCAGGACGGCAAGTGCTACGACGCCAACTACGGCTGCATCGGCAAGCGAGCGGGCTGCCCCGAGGGTCAAACCATGTGCCAAGATGGTAAATGCTACGACGCCCGCTACGGCTGCATCGGTAAGCGCGAGGTCGTCGAGGCCCGCGACTGTCCTCGGGACAAGTCATGTGCCAAGATGGCAAATGCTACGATGCCCGCTGGGGCTGCGTCGGAAAGCGCAGCTCCGAGGAGGTGAAGGTCGAGGTAAGGCCCCGACAGCCCTGCCCCGCCGGCCAGCACCTGTGCGGCGAGGATGGGAAGTGTTACGATGCTCACATAGTCTGTGCCGCGAAGCGCGACGTCGAGGCCCGCGCCGCGCCCTGCCCGTTCGGTCAGACCTTGTGCCAGGACGGAAAGTGCTATGACGCCCGTTACGGCTGCATTGGCAAGCGCGAGACCCAGGCCGACTGCCCCAAGGGCCAGGTGAAGTGCCAAGACGGAAAATGCTACGACGCCCGCTGGGGTTGCGTCGGGAAGCGTGACGCGACTGACGACACCACCCTCGCTGCTCGAGCTGGCTGCCCCAAGGGCCAGACGATGTGCCAGGACGGAAAGTGCTACGATGCCACCTACGGCTGCATCGGTAAGCGCGAGACCGAGGCTGGGTGCCCCTCCGGTCAGGTCATGTGCCAGGATGGCAAGTGCTATGATGCTCGCTGGGGCTGTGTCGGAAAGCGCGACAACCTGGAAGCCCGCCAGGGTTGCCCTAAGGGCCAGACGATGTGCCAAGACGGAAAGTGCTACGATGCCACCTACGGCTGCATCGGTAAGCGTGAGGAGAAGCTCGCGGAGCGTCAGGGCTGCCCCAAGGGTCAGACCATGTGCCAGGACGGGAAGTGCTACGACGCCACCTACGGCTGCGTTGGCAAATAAGCGACATCCCGTATCACGAGTTGCCGGAGACTAAAAGCTTTACGCCAATTGAACCATGTGCTCCGGCGGTGGCGGCGGCAGATACTGCAGCAATAACAACGACCTTATCTCGACAGTGTGGCAGTCTCGGGAGAGATTAGGTCTGTCTGGGGAAAGGGGTGGAGGGGAAGATCTCACTTGCTTGGCTGGCAGCACGGAATTCTGGCTTCATTCAACATGTGGCATGTTTGACTTGTTTGCCGGCCACGACTGGGGTCGGCGTCGTGTAAATAGACCTTGTGCTATTTGAGAAAATACACACCACGATCACTATTGTCAACCCTGTCATTAACGGAGGACTGTGCACCATTTGAAGAGCATTGATTCACGAATCCTGTGATTAATGCCTAGTCCTGAGTCTATACGGAATTAGGTGACTGAAAAGCCATGGTCAACCCTAATAGTATTCCTGGGAACAATAGTTCCACTCTTGGGAGTCTTGTGTTTGCTGGCGTGTATTGCTGCTTTGTACGGGTCTGCTGCGGAGTTAGACGTTTAAGAAACATGGTGCTATATTCGGACCTGTGACCGGGAAGCAAGAGGGGACGTTGGGTGAAGTTGGGTAACCAACAGCCAACGGCCTATGCAAGGGGTCAAGATCGGCGCAACGAGCGTCGGAAGATCCACATTACTACCAGATAATGACAGTCGCTGGACCCGTTGAGTCGGTTCACCAATCAACTCGGCAACCAACGGTAGAAGTAATGGGTTTGTATGTTCATCGCTACCAACTCCGTCGCGGCACTACGACATAAATATGTCGTACCAAAAGTGTTTGAGAGCACCCCCTTGCGCGGGGCCTATCATCGAACCACCTCATCACATTACGAGAATGAAACCCCCTCTATATATTGACTAGTTCGACGTTGACGTCCTGACACAGGGGAACTACACAGTCATTATCCAAAGTAAACCACTTTCTAAAACAATATGCCGCTATATACAAAGCTTCCGGAGACGATTGGCGAGGTCGATGTGATCATCGCAGGAGGTGAGCCCGTATACACATATTATATGCATGCCCAACCCAGAAGAAACTAACAGGCCCTGCTCAACCCAGGCGGGACCGCCGGCTGCGTCGTGGCGTCCAGGCTCGCCGACGCGGACCCCGAGATGTCCATCCTGGTGATCGAGGGCGGGTCCAACAACCAGATGCCCACCGTCGAGTACCCGGCCTGCTTCCTGTCCCATCTCGCCCCGGACAGCAAGACCAACAATTTCTACATGACCAAGAAGGCCCCGGACGCGGGGACCGGATGCTCCTCGTCGCTACCGGCGGGGTCCTGGGCGGCGGCTCGTCCACGAACATGATGACGTACAGCCGGCCCCAGAGGTCGGACTGGGATGCGTGGAACACGCCGGGATGGTCCGCTGACGAGATGATTCCGTACTTGAAGAAGGTAGATCCACATCCCTTGAAAGAAGCTCGTTTTTACGGCTGACGGTATGCTCCACAGCACGAGACTTACTACGGCAACGACGACAAGGGTCTCCACGGCCACGATGGCCCTATCGGCGTGTCCGACGGCACCTACATCTCCCACCGCATTGTAGATGAGTTCGCCGCAGCAGCGGAGGCGATGGGCTGGCCCAAAGTCGACGACCCGGGCCTAGGCTCCGTCAATGCCATCTGGCGCTTGAAGAAGTTCATCGGGCCCGAAGGGAAGCGTCAAGACGCAGCGACGTGCTACTTGCATCCCCGGCTCCGAGACGGGAAACACCCGAACCTGCACGTCCTGGTCGAGTCGCAGGTCCAACGCATCCTGTTCGATGACAGCAAAAGAGCGGTCCGGCCTCGGTGCGCGCGAGATTCTCGACCGCGCGGGCGTCCCCCTAGTGGCCGATCTCCCCGGGGTCGGCACCGGGTACGAGGACAATCAAATGCTCGGCTACCCCTACCTGAACAATCTCTCTCTGACCGACACCCTGGACGGCTTGGTCTTCGGGCGAATGGGCAGCCACAAGGAACTGATGAAGAGCAATCACAAGATGATGGGCTGGAACGGCCAGGAGATGCAGTCCAAACTCCGACCGACCGACGCCGAAGTGGCTGCCCTCGGACCCGAGTTCCAGAAGGCTTGGGATAGAGAGTACAAGGACTACCCCGATAGGCCCCTGGCATTGCTCAACGTCATTGGCGGGTAAGTTGGAAACCCGAAGAACCCTTTCGGGGCTCTCGCTCACCCAAGATGCAGTTTCCCTACCGACCCACGCCTCGCCACCGGCGACCCTTGCCTGGCAGTCACGGCTTTTACCGTCTATCCCTACTCGCGCGGCCAGGTCCACATCACCGGCCCGAACCTCGACGACCCCGTCGACTTCGAGACCGGCTTCTTCGCGGACCCGGACCAGCTCGACATCAAGAAGCACATCTGGCTCTACAAGAAGCAGCGCGAAGCCATCCGTCGCATGCCTGCGTACCGGGGCGAGATGGCGCGGTTCCACCCGCCCTTCGCCGCGGACTCCGGCACCGCATTGGTCGAGCTCGCAGCTGACGCCGCGCCTATTCCGCGTGACGCGCCGGAGACTCAGTACACTCCGGAGGACGACGCGGTGCTGGAGAAGTGGCTCCGGGAGAATGTGGGGACCACGTGGCATTCTCTCGGGACGTGCAAGATGCGCCCGCGCGACCAGGAGGGTGTTGTGGATCCCGAGCTCGGTGTTTATGGGGTGCAGGGTCTCAAGATTGCGGACATGAGTATTGCGCCGCGCAATGTGTCGGCCAACACTTGCGACACGGCCTTGGCTATCGGGGAGAAAGCAGCTGATCTCTTCATCAAGGAATTGGGAATGAGCTCCGCTTAGTATCAGAACCCATTGTTCGGAATTTCATTCACAACGTTTATATGTAGATTGCGTTTGAAGTAGTTCGCTTTTACTAAAAATGCTTTACTTGTATTTTTTTGTCCTTTGGATTATGTATTTGGACGACGCGAGACATGGCCTACATCACCGGAACCTCCTTACTGAATTCCGGATTCACCCAAGTCGGGACCCCGGACATTTCCCGTATCCTGCTTCCGTACCGGTGCAACAAGGCCATAGCCGGTACGCAGAAGAAGACCGTAATCATCGCGTGGCCGGCCAGCGTCCACGTAAAACCCGCGGATTCGACCCACGGCACAATGAAGAACGGGTCGACGAACGCCGACATGTTGAGCATCACGGCGTAGAACGTCATGACGGCCATGCTCTGCATCGGGTACGCGTCGACGATATACGAGCAGACGGCTGTATTGCCGATTTGAATGCCAGCGCCGACTGGCCAAGACGTGTTAGTAAATTTCAACCCAATACCGAAGGGGGAATATGACAGGAACACAAAAGCCGGGGGAAACTTACAGAGTGCAAAGGCGACTTGACCAACCATCCAGTGATACCCGCGATCAACGCTAACACCCCAGACAATCAGGCCGACAGCCGTAAGAAGCGCCGCAGGGTAAACGAGCCACAAGCGCATCTCGGGCGTCTTGATCCCCGCATTGCGGTGTGCCAGCTTGACGACAATCCAGTCGCTCAGCCGCCCGGAGCAGAAGATCTCCGAGACTAGTGTTCCGATGATAAGTCCGATGAACAGCAAACTAAGCAATTATACAATCAGTATCTTCAGTGCATCGAAAGTTTGTCGGGTGACATGGCGGCATAACTTACCCCTGAATCTGGGGGCTGTACTCGGCATAAGCTACCGGCACAAGCGTGACCACGGACAACACCCACCAGTACCAAGCGAAGCAGTAAGTCATGACCGAGATGGGCACCACGGCGTACTTGAAGGTCTTTACGAACCGGGTGATGGTGTCGTAGAGCTTCGGGTGCTGAACTCCCGGAACCGGAGCGACGTTAACGAACGGCAACTCCCTGGTCCGCTTGATGGAAGCGGCGGGGCGAACGGGGTTAATTACTGGAGACTTTTCGGGCAAGTCCGGATGTCCCGCCGCGTCGGTGTAGGATGATGCCATAAGGTCCCTGGGATACAAAGTCTCCGGTAGGAAGGCCAGCTCCGCGACCAAGACGGCGCCAAAGATAATAGCCGACAGCCATTGGATCCAAGCGAAGCCGGCCAAGTCCACAAACCCGCCGATAAGGGGACCGCAGAGGAGACCGAGGTCAATGGCGAGGACCCACAGCCCGACCTTGCGGCCGCGCTCGTGCTCAAAGAACAAATCGTTAATGACCGCGAGCCCCACATTGGCCGCCGGGCTGACCCCGAGCCCCTGGAAGAAGCGGGCCGCCATGTAAGACGGATACGTCGGCGCAAGGGCGGCGCCGACGGTGGAGGCCAGGGCCATGACGGTGCCGAGAACCAGGATCGGGCGGCGCCCGATGATGTCGGCCGGGGAGGCCCAGAGTAGCGGGCCCAAGGACAGCCCCAGAGCCGGGATGGCGACGGTCCAGTTTACTTGCTCGAGCGTGGCGCCGTAGGCTTCCTGCAGTTCCGGGAAGGAGGGGACGGATGTGGTGGTGATGTACGTGAACATAAAATACCTGTGGCAGGGGGCAGACCGGAGTCAGTGAACATGTATCGGCGGGTTATGAGAAGGGTATGGGGGTGTAACTCGACGTACAATGCCATGACTATAGACAAGATGACATGTTTCTGTGCGAATGACCAGTTCAGGGGATCAAGTTGGTCCCCGCGGACGGGTTGAGGAAACAGTTTGAAGCCATCTTCGCCCACGAACACGACCTCGTCGGTAGTAAGTTGATCATTCCCACTCGGTACAGGGTCTTGAGCAATGCCTTCCACATCGCGATCCTTTTCCTTGTCCATATCAGCCATCATGCGAGATACAAAGTGCGTGCCAAACTTCGTAAACCGCGGCTTTGGGAAGTGATGCAGAGTCTGGGGGTTCAAGGAAATGCGTTTTCTACAGTTGATCGTGGTTATAGGACCTATTTACCTGGTCCGGTAAGAAGAAAGTTGTCTCATGTTCATCATACGTGCTGTGAAGAATCGCCGATACCTTAGATGCGCCATATAAAGTATTTCCTAATGTTCATTACACACGCGGATTGTGTGATGTGATACCTATTCCAGCATCTTGCATGGAAATCTCTGACCATGTAAGGCGAGTCTTATCAGTGACACCCCAATCAAGTAACCTTGCCGTTGTGGTAAGAGATAACGGAAGCTAGTCCGCACCCATCCCGCCCCCTTTCCCCGGAACGTCGAACCCCACGCTCCCTTGTCGTGGGTCAATTCCCAAAGGGGTAATTTACGCACCCTTATCTTTCGCCCGTTATCTTTTGCCCATAAGCCAACCAACGCCATGCAACGTCATCGTTATCTAAGTACTCCGATGCGGGCGGAAACTATCCATGTCGCATCGCGCATCGCATCGTGTGCATCATACACTTCATGCTCCACGATCCAGACGATAAACGACATCTCCGCCAAGCCGGCTCTCGCCCTTATCGATCTTCGAAAAACGGCCATACAGGCCATCCCGGTTCAAGGAAGGGAAAGTTTATTTCCACGTCCGGTCCAGTTCCCGTTCTCAAGTGTCTATGGAGCATGGGATTGGGGTAAAGAAACGAAGCTGTTGATGCCATAGCTGGTTGAGGTGCTCATGAATCTAAAGTTCCAGTTTATACGATACTCGTACATGTGGCAATGCATTCGTATGTCTAGCATCTAATGTGGTCTATCTGATGACTCTAGCTCTTGTAGCGCAGTAACCTTCAGCTCAACACTCGTCCTCACCATCCACCACTTCGACCTCATCATGATCTAGCCTATCCACAGCTTTCTTAACCTCCGTGTCCCAGTTACTCATACCCACAATAACCCATTCCAGCACCCCGACCAGACTCAGCGCCACGAGCTGCCCCATCCACAGCCCCGCGAGCCCCCAACCCCCATTGAACGCAAGATAAATCCCACCCGGCAACGCGCCGCCGTAATAACTAACGCAGTTAACCAGCGCCCCAACCCACTGCCGCCCCATCCCCCTCAGCGCGCCGCCACAGCTCCCATTCAGCCCATCCGCGATCTGGAACAGCGCCACGTACGGTATGACCTCCGCCACCAGCGCAATGACGCGCGGGTCGTCATTGAACAACCCCCGACCACATTCCGCGTCCCCATCAGCACCGCCAGGATCACGCCCCCAAACAGCACCGACAGCCCCGCGGCCGCGTGCGCCGAGCGCCGCGCCCCGCGCGCGTCCTCGGCGCCCAGCAGGTTGCCCAGGCGCGAGGATTCGGCCACGCCCAGGCCGAACGGGATCGTGTTGATGATCTGGTCGGCCGTCATGACGACGGACTGGGCCGCGAGTGGCAAGGTGCCCAGCCGGCCCGCGGCCAGGGCCACGATCTCGAAGGCCCACCACTCGGTACCGACGTGGACGACGCCGAGGAGGGCGAGTTTCGCGAAGGGCGACACGTTGGTCGCGGCCTTTCGCAGATCGAGGCCGCCCCAGCAAGACTTGCCTTGGACGAAGCGGGTGTAGAGGACGAGGTAGAGGAAGGAGAGCCAGTAAGAGATGCCGGTCGCGACGGGGGCGCCATCGAGGCCCATGTTGAGTTTATAGATGAGGAGCCAGTTGAGGAAGGCGTTGAGGGGCGAGGTGATCATGAGGGCGTACGTACCGGGGTGGTAGATCGCTTGGGCTGTGGTAACGATTGGAGTCAGTTCACGCTCGTGTCTCTAGTCTCTCATTACATACCTTGGAGATACTTCTTCATGCACTCAAACCAAATATATCCCAACCCACCAGGAATCAGCAGCATCAAAAACCGCGCACTGCCCACACATATCGACTCTGGCTGTCCTAGCGCGCGAAACAGTGGCTCCGAAAAACACCAAATCACCACCACGACTGCATAAAACCCCGTCAGCACCAGAACACCGCGCTGCAGCAGGACCCCCAAGCTGGTCTTGTCCTTGCTGCGCGTGAAGCTGGACGACGCGAGCGTGTCGAGGGCGCTGGTGCCGCCGAGCGCGATGAGCCAGGCCGTCGCCATGGCGAACATGTAGGAGAAGGCCGCGACGGACAGGGCCTCGGGCGAGAGGCGGCCGACGACCAGGACCGAGACGGTCTGGAGGCTGTTCTGGAGCATGTAGGCCAGGATGACGGGGACGGCGGCCTTGGTGAGAAACCACATCTCCTGGAGCCACGCGACATATTCGGACCGCCGGGATTGGTCGGTTGGCTCGGACGGAGATCGGGCAAGCAAGGGCGACGCCTCGTCGGCATGGCGCTCAGGGTCCGGGGGCCAGCTCATCGTGGTTGAGGTTATCATGTTGGCTGGAGAGGTCGTAGTCTCTAGGAGGAAGTGACGGTCACGGTCTATGGCATGATGAACAAGAAGAGAGCTATCCGTAAAAGTAGCATAATCGACTAGAATAGTCGGGCTCGTTTCTGCCTAACATCTGCTATTCAGCGAGATCGGATACGGTAAGCAATGCGCAACTCGACGTATCTCCTGCCAACCCGTTCATGACAAATTTGTCTCGGTCAATGTTCTCACGTCATGCAGTTCGCATCTCGAGAATCCGATAAACCCCCTCGATCCCACACTTGAGTGATATACGACCTCTGCATGCACCAACGAAACGAATATTCGATGGCGTCCCGCCGAGAGCCGCTAAGCTCCCAGACGGCGAGGAGCTAGACAAATTCGGAAGTTTAGGCACTCCCCGGCAGCATCGAGCGCATCTCGCCATGCGCGCTACACGAATCAGCCTCCGGCGCTGCAAAATATCTCACCACTCGCATACATGCGGGGAGGCGTCCACAGCTCGACTGACATCTGGCCGTACATTGCATATGCCACCTTACTGGTTCTGGTTATTTAGCCACGATAACGGTTTTTCGGTGGACCTAGGATCGGGATCTGCGGGGGAGAGTGTTCTAGTATTGCGGGTGGTGACGAGAGTTCAACGGCAGCGGCTTTCTTGATCCACGGCACTAACTGGATATGGTCAATTACGCGCCTATGAGCATGAAACCCAGATGGCAGATCTGTTGATACGAGAATAACCTCAAAGCGACGATGATCCGTTGGGGTTACTTTGCAGGTAGAAGTGATGGTTTATGGTAACAATGACGATGATACGCATTGGCATCTTGCCGGAGAAGACACTGCAACTCCCGCTGATGCTCCGGCATCGCACAAACTATTTGACTTTCTTCAGAACCTGTTGAAAGCGAAGCTGAAGCACATATATATCAAGCCGCGTGTCCTCCCTCCAATGATGTCAATGCTTTGAGATTATCATCATCAAGAATCATATCCCGAAATCATGATGCACTCAACCCTCCTCGCTCTCGGCCTGGCCGCCGTTGCTTCGGCCCATGGCAACCACGACCAGAAGCCCATATCAGGACCTCACAAGGGCCTATGGTATAACAACCTGCCAGGAGATGGCGGCAAACAGGTACGGATGCCCTCGGCCGACGTAACGTCTTCCAGTGTTAACAGCGACAACAACTCAGGCCGACTCGGTCTTCTCCGGGATCTCGACCTTTGGGCGATTGCCGTACTACCCTTGCTTGGGTCAAAACGATGTCGAATATGATATCGCTTTCATCGGTAAGGGATTTTGCCAAAACTTCCAAAACGATAATTGTTAACACAACCAGGTGCACCTTTCGATACCGGCACCTCTTACCGGCCCGGCGCTCGCTTCGGACCCAATGGCATTCGTCAAGGGTCTCGACGGTTGAATCTGTACGGAGGCTACAATGTCCCACTGGAAACAAACCCGTTCAACAGTTGGGCAACTGTCCTGGACTGCGGCGATATTCCTGTCACTTCGTGAGGATCCCATGCCCATGAGATCTTCAAGAAGCGGGACTGACATGTGTTATCTCAGTTATGACAACGCCTGGGCCCTCAAACAAATCGAAGAAGGCCACTTCAACATCCTTTCCCGCTCCCCCCAGCACTGACGCCACCAAGCGCGGCCCGGCCAAGAAGGGCAAGACCCTGCCCCGCGTCATCACCCTCGGCGGCGACCACACCATCACCCTGCCCCTCCTGCGCTCCATCAACCGCGCCTACGGCCCCGTCTCTGTGATCCACTTCGACAGCCACCTCGATACCTGGAAGCCCAAAGTCTTCGGCGGCAGCCCCTCTGAGACCGCCTCCATCAACCACGGCACCTACTTCTACCACGCCGCCCAGGAGGGCCTCCTGGCCAACGACACCAACATCCACGCCGGCATCCGCACGACGCTGAGCGGGCCCAGTGACTACGAGAATGACGGCTACTGCGGCTTCGAGATTGTCGAAGCGCGCGAGGTCGACAAGATCGGCACCGACGGCATCATCAAGCGCATCGTCGACCGCGTAGGCACCAAACGGCCTGTGTACCTGTCCATCGACATCGATACCCTGGACCCGGCCTTCGCACCCGCGACGGGCACGCCCGAGACCGGCGGCTGGTCGACGCGGGAGTTGCGGACCATCCTGCGTGGACTGGAGAATATCAATTTGATCGGCGCTGACATTGTTGAGGTTGCGGTAAGTCCCACACCCACTCGGGGTCAAAATGTTCGACAGAGCTTATACTGACACCACGCAACAGCCTGCTTATGATACCAATGCCGAGCACACCACCATGGCGGCCGCGGATGCCCTGTATGAGGTCATGAGCATCATGGTGAAGAAGGGACCTCTCAGCAAGATGATGGAGGAGAATGACGATGAGCTGTAAAAGGAGTTGTGTGTTTTCTATGAAGGCACTAAACCTATTGGACCAAGATATCAACACATTAGAAGAGAATGATGTTGTACTGAAGTCCTTCTATAAAGATGAAGAAATTAGCAACAAAACATGAGGTAAATCTCGTTCAGCAATAGACTTACCGAGCAGCTTCGCAGCACACATGTGACCATCAAGATCACCCGATTCCCTACGTATATGCCAGATATCCTCCAGCGCTTGCCGAATGATTCCCACGTGGTAGGATCCAATACACAGATATAGCTTGTGGATCTTGTCGAGGACAAAGCTCTGCTGGTCATCGGTGAAGGCCTCGCATCCGATAGTGAAGAGCGGCATTGCCATTGCAACCCACGTATGACACGGCTGCCCTTGCGCCATATTTGTGACCATTCTGCCGATGGCGGCGACAGCGGCTTGTATCGGACGCGAATTTGAGGGCATGCGATAGAGTCGTCTGTGCACATGTATCAAGGTAGCCTGTTGGAAAGTCCGGTGGCAGAGTTCGAACTCTCGGTTGGACTCCGGGGAAAGGACTGGGTAGATTGTCACGCCAGGCGGAGCCACCGAGTCCCGGTTGATCATGGCGTTCAGCTTTCCCAGAAGTATATCTGCTTCATGCTGGGCGCTGCCGGCAGTTTCAACATCCAAGCGAGCGAGCCGGTTCACATTTTGAATGATGTGGAGCAGCTCTTCGCTGTACCCCAAGAAGCCGTCAATCTTGGGGCCAAGGGTTGGTTCGTCCAGTTCGTCAGGCGTTTCGAGGGATACGTCGTCATATTTGGCTGACAGCTCGGTAACTGCCACGGCTGGGACGTGGGGCAGTGTCTGCAGTGACAGATATAAGAGATACAGATGCCGCATGGCAGATTGGGCGGCTCCCGAACTCGTAGCAAAGTACCGGTGGGTCTGATTGCTGTCCAAGATGGCCTTGATCCCCTGCAGGTGAATGCGCCAAGAAGACGACGCGCCCTGGCGGTAAGTAAATACGTCGGTCAAGCACCAAATTAGACATGTCGCAAGGATGGTTTCGTTCATCTGCCCGGCCTCCAGGGCAGTCCGCAACAAGGAGAGGCCAGAGGTCTGTAGATGGACGAGGATGCGTGAGATGGCGACACCATCAACCTCTGAAAGACCTCTCGATAAGATACCGGCAGCAGACAAGGCGAGACATGCCGATAAGAGTTGGGGAGAATGAAGGGTCGCTGGGATGAGTCCCCGACAGAGATCCTGATGCACTGACGGGTGGCAGGATAGAGATGCTAGGATATCATTGGAAAAGTAGTTCAGCAGACGATGGTATTTCGGAGAGACTGGCACCCCATTTGGCAGGTACCGAGGCACGGACACCGATACCTCGTTGGCTGTAGGGACTGCTGCTGAGATCGAGTTCTCCAGTGTGTTATCCGAGACGATGTCCTCATTTGCCCCTGCCGTTGGCTGATCAGTCTTGGAGTGTGGGAGTGGGTAAGCACCAATTGCATTGCATACCTGTGCCTTGGAAGGTCAGCCCTCCTGGTCGGGCTTGATGGCCCCCTAAGGACGTCTTATTGGGTCGCAGGCCATCAGTCCAGACCACCTTGAGGGCATAGATGCAGGAACGGCCGAAGGTGGAACACTGCCCGCAGATGGGCCTCTGCTCGTCGCACTTCCGCCGGCGCCTTCTACACTCGGTACATCCTTGCCGGGATCTGGGGCCTGGCATGAGATCTGCCGTAGTGCCAGAATTGGCACATCACACAGGATGTTGGTGAGGGTGTGTGGGTTCTGAAGCTGTGATCTGAAATGGTTTGGGAGAAAGCCGATATGACGCACTCACTTGACTCTATCGATTCCCAATTGCCCAGACTGCAGCATGCCTAGTCTCGGAGTAGACATGACTGGGTCGGAAAGAGCACGTCGGTTTGTCCAAGACAAGAGAAGGTGGTGCTCGGCAGTTGGGGAGATAAGCGTACACTGATAGCGAGCGATGGCAAGGGAACCTCCGCTGATAAGATAAGCTTACTCGATCGCCAATCCAATCACGACGACCCTCTGCCGTTTTCTTCTCTGAATGCAGATGAACCGTTGAACTCAAACGAAGGATGGGATGAATCTTCAGACGACGTGCACGGTTTCACTGCTAAACTGGACCTCGTGTGTTTGTGTTGGTGGTCATGGGTTCCGGCTGTTGCACTTGATTACAGCTTCGCCTCCAAGCCCAAATCGGCGTTATGGGAGGGGCAGTCCAGCGAACAGAACATGCGTAGGTAGGTGGGGTTCGGCGTCTGACGTTTCTGTAATCTGCAAAACTTCGGCGCCACAATGAGCTTGGAATGAGGAGACATGTCGCACGATATAATGAAAAATGTATCGCTGTCGATTGAAACAAAAATTGAATGGAGAAGATAAATTCTAGCGGACGGATCAGGCGAAGTCAAGTTTAATTGTGAATGTCAAGACGCAGGGACTGATAAATGTCGAAAAAATGCAAAAAAAAAAAGAAAGAAAAAGAAAGGTTATCTGATTGAATCAGATGCATCAGGAATTGAGCCCGATGCGGGGGTCGAACCCGCAGCCTTGAGATTATCTCTTTCGATTCCTGGGTAAGCAGAGAATCAAGTAAGAGTCTCACGCTCTACCGATTGAGCTAACCAGGCGATGGTTCGTATTCGCTGGAGGAAAACCCGGTTATTGACGTTTAGAATGCTGGGGTGTGCTGGTGAGAATTGTGTGTGGGTGTGGGTTGGTAGGGTTGGCTGATTGATGATTGATGATTGATGGCTTGATGGATCGGCAGACTTTTGGCAGAGAGACGTGGGCGGGTGGGAGTTTGCTCTGCTTTAGTGGGTGGATATTTCTGGATATGGGGGAGCAACCACTGCAACCATTGCAACCGAGCAACTCAGTCGAAGCAGGCCCCGCGAATCGGCCATGGCCAGGTGGCTGGGTTGGGGACTCCCAGGTTGGACGACCCCAGACCTAATGAACCAAAAATTCGCGGCGGGTCCTGAACCGCTCGTCCGCCTCGTTACTTGTCTCTCATAATTCCAATGGAACTCTGCCAAAGATTGCTTCCACTCGCGTGAAAAACTGAAAAAGCTAGGCACATTTCCCTTCTCGAGTCACTTATGTGTACGTGGTGCCGTGCGGAGGAACGGCGCGCGCACCCACCGGCGCGTGGAGGTAAGTTATTGGTCCTATCGTGGAGTTGACGACGAAGCTGGAGACACCAACGCAGCGCAGGAGCCTCCTGTTCATCGAGCCGACCCTTTACCGCCAGTTATACACTCACTCACATAAAATGACGTACGCGCGCAGTCAGATATGTATGTTTTCACTGTACCAATGTCCGTCGGGAACTGGTACTGTGTCGCGGACCAGAAAAGACCTTCCACCACCAATTACCTGACTGTAATTACAATATCTCCGATCCAAACTTCGAAATAGACTTCTGGGCAATCCAGAAGCTCCCTTAGATCTATCTCCGTTGACCACTGAACTCCAGCTTGTTGACGTACTTAACATGGAAAAATTAACATCTCGCTCATTGCATGCTCGTTTCTATCTTGCCTTTGAAAATTTTTGTTATCGATGTCAACTAATGTGAACAGCTTCACTTCATCGTTGGTCGTACCCGACCAACGCAGATCTCCGTGGATATGCTGGGACAATACTGCGGCCTGATGGCCTCGTTGCAAAACCTATTTGATAAACAATCAATCTGCAACAACTCGATTGGTATATTGTCTGGTATCCCGAGACCGGCGTGGGTTGTTCCTCGCGCTCAACACGCGTCGAACAATCAGATTCTTAACAATGCCACCAAGGAGAACAATGTGCACACGGCATCTGGCCAGGCGGCCGAGACCATTGTTGCAACACCAGCCGCCAGGACGCCTTTTCCTCTTCCATCTCGACCACCAACTGCAGTTGGCTTGTCGGCCTCGCAATTCCAAACCGATGCCGCTCCTGCCGCCACTGTACTGGATGGCAGCAAAGTGCAAACCAGTACTTCGACAGCCGTGGTCCCCAAGATATCTCCTCCAGCTCGGTCCAGGTCCTTCAGTGACGTGCAGGCCGACATCAGGAGCCTTGTTCCGGACATTGGTGCGGCACAGGTGTCTCGAGCTGTAACCGAACCTATTCCCCGAACTGTGACCGGACCTGGTTCTCCCATGGGAGGAATCCTTGGAACAACACAGGCCGTTACTCCTCAACCTGGCAACATCGCCCCCGAGGATCCCGCGACATTTACCATGAAACCCCAGCAGCAGCAGCCGCCGCCTCCGCAAGGCAAGAAACAGCAAGAACTTGGATCGCAAAGGGTCCGGGAGTTGGTGGCCGCTGAGGCACACTGCAACTTCTTGAATCCCAGGTTCGTTACTCGGGACATCGTGTACGATACCCGCGTCTTCGCCAACGAATGCTGCCGGGTGAGAGGCAACCCCATCTTCGGCAGGCGGCTCGTGCTATTCTCCGATGGTAGCCACTGCACCGTGACCCGCACGGCATCCGCAGCCGTGGTCTTCAGACGGTTCTATGACATGAGCACCAAGACGGAGCCGCCGTGGGCCAAGGAGTCGTACGGCGTCCTGCGCCTCACCCACAACAAGTTCGAGACAATCGCGCTGATGGCTGCGCTGGAGATCGTGCAGCACGAGGCCAAGGTATTCTTCGCAAGTACGCTTCACAACGAGGAGCCGCTGCGCGTGTACCTCTTCACCGATTCCACGAGCGCCATGTCGGACCTGGAGCAAGTCGCGACTTGCACGGTCAGGGAGGACAAGCAGAAGAAAAACCCACACATGCTGCACCTGATGAAAATCTGGCGGGACCTCCACAGCGATGTGCACAACGGCCGGCTGAAACTCGAGGTGCATTGGGTCAAGGGTCACATCGGAGCCGAAGGCAACGAATTTGCGGATATACTGGCGGCCAAGACCATCGAGGTTACCAAGAAGCTCCACTTCGCACGTCCTGCCTCTTCCCCTCTCGGACAGGGCTACGAGGTGTTCCCTCTGTGGCAGATGGAGCAGGATCTACTGTCCCAGTCCATCATACGGAGCCAAGCAGCAGCCATTACCCACCAACCTCCGCCCGTGGCCGAGGGATTCCAGAAAGCGGAGGAAACGTTCATCAAGGAAGAGGAGGACCGAGCCAAGAAGGCGGCCCAACAAGATTCTCTCGGCCAGATCCGGAAGATCTTCGCCGACTTCTTCGCCGAGACGCGGAAGAACGCCGAGAAGCAGAACCGCCACGCGATCGACGAGCTGCGGAAGGAGCTAGACAAGCAACCCAAGCAAATCGTCTACCAGCAGGACGTCACCAAAGCCCTCAAAATCAACCGCGCCGATCTCCAGGAGATGCTCCGGAAGGAGCTGTCCAAGCCGCCCAAGGAGTCCCCGCAGCTGGAACAGGCCATAAAGTCCCAGACCCACAACCGGCTCGCCTTCGACGAGCTGCGGATCGAAATCGGCAAGCAGAATCGCCGGCAGGACGCCCAGGACGCCCAGATCGAGTCGTTGATGATGGCTCTCGAGGAGGCGTCGAGCGAGTGGCGAGATACTTTGGCCGCGCAGTGCCGCGAGATCAAAGCGTTGCGACAGGAGGGCCAGGAGATGCTCCGGGCGATGCGGGAGGAAACCCGGGACGCGATCAAGGTCATTACCCAGGCCGTGGCAGCCAGGAATAGTGTCAAGCACACTGGTTGTCAAACCGACGAAGCCAGTCCGGCTATGGAAGAGAAGCCGGAGAAAGTCGGTTTGGCTGCGGAGGCAGAGACGAATGATGATGAGACCCGCTCTACCACTGCAGCAAGCAGCGAGAAGCCGGCGGTTGATCCGGAGCAAGTAACCGAAAATGTCGCATCATGCGTTAGTTCCGAGGAATCTCATGAAATAGTCAGGACGTCTTTCGAGGACGCGGTCAGCAACTTTGGGCAGAGCGGCGACCTCGCGAGACAGGAGTTAGCCGAGGAAGAAGAGCAGACGGATGACAATTCTTCGACTCCTACTTCTTCAAGAACCGAGCAGCCGGAGACTTTTCCGGTAGAGGCGGCCAGCGCGGTGGCTAATCCGGAGAGCGCAGACGAAACGGCCACAACTTGCAACAACTCGGAGGAGGAATCCCGGGAAACGGCCAGCACGGCCTTCGAGGTCGCGCCTAGCTGCGAAGACCATAGCGACGTCGAGTCCGAGGGGCATGATGTGATCGAACAAGTGGATCAGGAGGATACGGGCTTTTTTGCTCCGGCCGAGCCGGCGGTGTTGCCGGAAGTGATAGACTTGGTGGTTGACGCGGATGGCCCCAACGACACGGCTGCATCTTGCGCAAGCTCGGAGGGAATACCCGCTGCCGAGGTAGAGGAGCTGGAGGATATCGATGCTGCTAAGCCATCCGAATCGGCAGAGAGGTCGGCAGAAGAGGCAGACGCCGTGGATGACCCGGAACAGCCAGAAAACACGATTACACCTTGCGAAGGTTCGGAGGAAGTTCCCGTTCCCGCCAAAGAGGAGTGGGAGGATGATACTGCTTTTTCTAATCCAGCCAGGCCGGCCGTGGTGCTGAAGGTTCTAGATGCCATGGTTGATTCGGGTCGGTCCGACGACACGACTATATCCTACGAAAGTGCTGGGGACACACCCGCTGCCGAGCAAGAAGAAGAGGAGAATTCCCCTGCTGCTAATCCAGCCGAGACGGTGATGGTTTCGGCGGGAGAGGCAACAGACGTGGTAGATGACTCGGGAATGCCGGAAGACACGATTGCATCTTTCTTACATTCGGGAGAACCTTCTACAACCGAACAAGAAGCGCAGGAGGATACCGATGCTGATGCCAATCCACCGGAGCCGCTGGTGGTGGTGGTTTCGACTCCGGAAGAGGAGGCGGAGTTGGTGGACGACTCGGAAACACCAGAAGACACGATTACAACTTGCTCAAGCTCGGAAAAAGCTTCTGTTGTCGAGCACGAGGAGCGGGGGTATAGTGCTGCTTCTTTTAATCCAGCGGAGCCGGTGCGGGGGTCAGCGGAAGAGGCGGACTTGATGTATGACCCCCGGGACTGCCAGAAGACACAATTACACCGTCTTGCTCAAGTTCAGGGGCAACCGTCCTCGGGGAAACGACGTCGCGTTCAACAGCATCAGACTTCAGGGAGGAGGATGGTGGCAAGACTCCGGGGAAGTTGCGCCGGCGGGATAAATTGCTCCAGAAGCTGCATGTGCGCTGGCCAGGCAAGAAGAAGTCCAAGGACCGGTCCTGAAATTAGATTACCTCATCGATTCGCAATTGCCCTTTACGGCGTACCATGTCTTGCTGGCTGCTTACGTTACCCCGCTATAGACATATGAAAATACACCTAGCCTCGCAGATGATTATCAACAATGAAACATATTAACATCCAACCCTGACGCCAAGTGCTGCAGCTTTGCTGTGACGTAAGCCGGGTGCATATATGCGCGGATGGTGGAGCCGCCCCCAATCATACCGAATAGGTCGTTATCAAATTCTCGTTCCCTCCTAGCGCTTATTCTGCAACCCCTGCGACACCCCCAAATGCACCCAACCGCATATGCAACCAAGATGTGCCGAGGCATTACCCGCCGCACCTCCTTCTATATATAGATAATCCTCCCGGCTGCCTGCCGAAAAGAACAGTCAGCTTAAATTTGTTTTGCAAACCAAATCAACTTCCCTTCTCACAACCTCTATCCCCCGCCAGCAGTCATGGACGGCATCGTGGCACGTCCGGCGCAGGCGCTCGCCGTCGTGGCGCTGGTACTCCTTGGCACCTATCTCTACCGGACGCTGTATCACAAGCGCTTCGTAGTCTTGGCCCACCTCCCGCAGCATCCGTCGTCCTTGTTCTGGGGCCACCTGAGGGTGTTTGACGAGTTCATGAAGCGAGGCATTGCGGATCGCCACCCAGGTCAGTACACCCATATCCCGATAGCAGCAAATGAGAACGCCGCTGATTAGTGAGGGTTGAACCTATCGAGCAGATATCATCTTCTCCGAGATGAACCGGGCGCTGGGAGACCCGCCGCTGATGATAGTCGACAACTGGCCCATCTTTCCCACGTTGGCCATCATCAGAAGCCACGAGGTGGCCGAGCAGGTCAGCGAATAGCGCAGCCTTGTATTCCCCGCCACTGTACGGATAGCTAATCTTCCGGTTGTCATCATGGCCAGATTACGAAACCGTCGAACAGGTTTCCTTATAGCGTACCGAAATCACGTTCAGTGGAGCGGATCGTGACCTTGATAGGGTCAAAGTCCATCCTGTTCAAGCAAGTATGAGTCAATGGTCTTTCTTTTCAAATGCCAAGTACTCGGATATTTCTGCCAAGTGGTTTGCTAACTTTATCGAATAGAATGAGGAGTGGAAAGCCGTGCGCCGGAGATTTAACCCGGGCTTTGCGCCGAAACATCTGATGACGCTCCTGCCCGTCCTCGTGGACAAAGCGGCCCCGTTTGTGGACACCCTGGATAAATACGTCCGGACCGGGGAGACATTTTCCCTCGACGAAATCGCCACGAATCTCACGTTCGACGTGATTGGCGCGGTGACAATGGGTGAAGACATGGAGGCTCAGCACATCGATCCTGCCCGTCAGGGCGAGTTGGTTCGCAACTTCAGGGCGCTGCTTAAGAGTAAGTATACCTCCTCCAAACTCCTTGATAGTCCATATTTGGTGTTGCATCGTTGCTAAGACTCCATCCCCCACAGCGTTCGCCGACAGTAAACTCCACCCCCTGGCTGGATGACCCCCTTCGTCCACTCCAAGCGGCGGGCCCTCGGGGAGCGCAACTCCCAGCTCCTGGGTGACATCGTGCGGCGGAACTTCGAGGCGAAGAAGCGAGCAGCAGCAACATCATCAGGTACCCATCAGCAGCCGCCACCCAACAAATCCCGCTCGGTCCTCGCCCTGAGCCTGCAGGAAGTCGAAACGCTCACGCCCGAGATCATCGAAGAGACGTGCGACCAGCTTAAGACCTTCCTCTTCGCGGGCCACGACACGACCAGCACAACCATCATGTGGGCCTTGTACGAGCTATCCCGGACCCCGCACGCCCTGAAGCGGGTGTACGAAGAGCTAGACGCCCTATTCGGCCACGAAAACGGCGGCGCCAGCAATCCGGCCGTGGTCCGCCGCAAGCTGCTCGAGCACGGCGGCGACGACATCGTCCGGCGTCTGACCTATATCGGCGCGGTCATCAAGGAAGTCCTCCGGCTGTACCCGCCCGCCGGCTCGGTGCGCGCGGTGGCGCCGGGGACGGGGTTCGTGGTCTCCACGTCGCAGGGCGACGAGTACAACCTGGACGGGACGTGGGTCTACCTGAACCACTACCTGATCCAGCGCGACCGCGCCGTGTACGGCGAGACGGCCGACGAGTTCGTGCCGGAGCGCTGGCTGCAGAGGGAGGAGCGGCGCCGGTCGCCCGATGGTGACACCGACAGCGGCAGCGACGGGAGCGGGAGCGGATCCGCTCTTCCGGTCAGTGCTTGGCGGGCCTTTGAGCGCGGGCCCCGGAACTGCATTGGGCAGGAGCTGGCCAACATCGAGGCGCGGGTGATCCTCGCTTTCGTGGCCCGTCGGTACGACTTCACCAAGGTCGGCCTCGGGGCGCTGGAGTTGGATGGTAGCGGCCGGCCCGTGTTGGACGATAAGGGTCGGTATTACAAGGTCCAATCGGAACTATACAGCGTAAGTTGGTTCTAGACGAACGCATTGGCCAGCAGTTCTCCCGTTATTCAAGCCGAGGAAAGAGGCTAACATTCACCAGACGATACGGATCACCGGAAAACCCGTGGACGGCATGATGATGAAAGTAGGCTTATCACCAACGGCGAGCCCTTGCCAGTAATGCAACACCAGTTATCTGTACACTACATACCTATCTTTACCGTAGACGAGGTGCCTGCATATGTATCCGAACTTAAGAGGTGGAAAAATATATGCCCTGAGATTTCCCTCGTGGTGATCGTCCCCCGCTTCCCTGACATCTGTTTGACGTGAGATTGATCTGGTACATGATCCATATATGCACGGCTAGGTGAGGGACGCAGTAATGGGTCTTCTCCGTATAGCCGGAAGACATCCGTATTATGTTTTTCCTCCTCTTTCAAAGTGGTCCGATCTAGATCGTACCGGAGAAGCCAACTACGGAGGACCATCCGGGTTGCCTTTTGCCCATAGTCCGCAAAAGCTCCCACCGAAGTTTACGTAAATGAGATTCTCAGTGACGGATGGACCCAATAACGGTATTCCGGGGAATTGCCGATGCCACCTTATATACAAATCACGCAATCTTGCAATCTGCCTACCTAGGAGTGAAATGCACATGAGCCAGCCAATCACAGTCAATAGTGCCAAAGGGGAGGCTTCCGCGGGCCAATAGCACGGCTTGGCGGTGCGGAAATAGGCCGCAGATTGTGCGTCCGAATCTGGCAGCAGAAGCAACTGACTTGAAATGGCTTCTTCCTCATCCTGTCCCGAAAACGGCCAACGGACTGCGGTAGAGGTCTTAGCAGTGTCACTGGAAGCCAATAGAGTTTGTAGTTGCCGCCCAACGGGGATTTGACCACTGCTGATCGGTATTATGTACATGCATTTAGTGAGATGACTACTGACTAACGACCAGATCAAATATGCCAGAGATTGTGTGACGTGTGCTAGTTTGAGAGGAGGAGAGAGAAGTCATAATAGAAACCAAGGTGCATGGGCTAGAATGAACCATGTTGGTCGCCCTGAATCTCTGATGCCGTTCTGCCCGGAATGACGGGTCGCGATCGCCAGATCTTCAGGGCTAAAAGCTTAAGATGGAGGGCGATGGATAGCGACCGACGACAAACCACGTGGAGCGGCATGGTTCACTAATTGAGACCTGTCAGCCTGTCGCCCTGGGAGCGACATGCGTTTACATGTCTCGGGCGCCACCACCCGAAATCGGGCCTATGAATGAAGTAAAGTCGGACGCCTCTGTCTGTTTTGTTTGTGGGTGCCGAGACGTGCGCAAGTTGTCGCCAAGGCCCAAAAGTTGAAATGGGTGCATCCGTGCCATGTTATTTTGCGCGCGCCACAACAAGCCAACCTGCCAACCGAACTGCCCACATGAAGATACAATAACAACGCAAGAAGCGAGAGAAACAAGAAAGCGAACGGAACACATGCGAGAACGTGCTATCGATCGGGTACTCGTCTTCGAGGCCATGTCAAGCCCACTTCAATTGGTATCCATGGGGTAGAATGGTAGACTCCGCACTGAATCCCGCACCGAATGGTCGCCTTCCAATCCAATCGCATCCCCGTCTCGCTCTAAGCTGAGTACTTACTCACCGGCAGATGATCGTGACGGAAGAAAAAGCACGACCAAATGCCGCAGGGGCGCGGGTTGAAGGCCTGCCTGGGTCCAATTGTGGTCCGAGTTTGCGAATTTGCCGCTCCCTCGGTTTTCTTCAATAGACCGTCCCCTAGCAGCTTTAGCAGCTTCGACGGCGCCGACTCAGCACCCACCCAGCAGGGACAGGCTCAGATGAAAGAGGCCCCCGACCGCCCCAGGCTAGCACTAATGCAGGTCCTTCGCCTGGCCGTGGTGCCTGAGCACATGGGGTTTGAGGCGGCAGAATCTTCAGCTGCCAGGAGTTCGTCGGAAAAAGCAACGATGCTTGCTATCTGCTCGCTCTAGGAAGGGAGCAGCGTTCAGACTCGCCCGTGGATTACCGAAAACATCACGGTTCGGGAATGGCCATGCCAATGGTTGGGATCCCCCATTGGTCACGTCTTCCTTTTAACGATGCCCATGCTGCATCGTGGCGGCTTGATGCTAAGATAATCTTCAATATTTGGCCCGGCGTGGCTCCCATGCGTTCGCAGCATGGCTCTTATCACCGTAGCACCAACCCCGTCGAGGCTTATTGGCTTATTGCGTAGGTACTTACGCAGGAGAGCAGGTCCTGACTACTGAGTGGGGAGGCGAACAACGCTTTCTTAGCTCCGGACGGCAGATGGATGCGAAAGGGGAACGGTTCGCTCGTTCGGTTGGGTACGTGCAAGGAGCTACAGTCAGCGCGTGTACGTCAAAGCTGTCAATCCCGTATTAAAGAATGAGAGCCCTCCCAGCGCGCCCACCCCCGCAATCGTATATCCCTTTTGCTTCCTTCATTGCACATCTGGCTGGCTACCTGCACATGTCATCCGGCCCCTCGACAGTCGACTCAGGACATACCACTTTAGTCCGTTACATAATATTCAACCATCACAATGAGGTTGCCTGAGTGCCTCATCTGGTACAAGAAGCCCGAATACAGAGATATCAAGGAGTACTCGACCGCCATTGTCAACGGGAGGAGATCGCTTAGTCCGGATGGAAGGGGGAAGGTGTCCATACCCAGGAGTCTCACCCTCGAGAGGGTGCTGGCCAACAAAACATGTAAGACCTACATGTCAGCACATAGCCGACTCCGCGGGTCACAGTACTAACAGCCGGATGCAGGCAGCCCTCTGTCACTCTACGACTTCTACATGTATCTGAAGTACATCGAATACTCACCCGAGAACCTGGAATTCTACATCTGGTGAGTTTATAAAGCCGGCTTTCCTCATCTCCACCATCAATACGCTGACATGTGACACAAGGTTCAAGAACTACGAGAAAAACTATCAGCATGGCGCCACGGGTAGGGGCGATGGCGGCTTACATATCACTGATTCAGCCACGACGCTGGCAGAGGAAAAGTCAAATGGGGACGCTTCGTCGGTGGACACAAAGCACAAGAACTACGACCCCGAAATAGGTACGAAACGTCCCAACTGGAACTTTTTTATTGCGTTATTACATGAATTCTGTCACGGATTACTAACCTGGGTCTCACCCACTCCTGCAGCGGACGAAACCGTCGAGAAGATCGCCCAGCTCATCAGCCCCGAGACCAAGTGTGCCCGCGGACAGGCCTGCAGACACTCGGCCCAGACCTTTCACGACGACGAAGACAACGATGACGAGCAGGAACTCGAGGGAACGCACACCAGCACCCGCGTCGGCGGCAAGGGTCTCAGCTGGCAGCAAGCGATGCGGCCCACCACCGAGGGCGGCCTCATCCCCGAAGCCGACCGCAGCCACCGCGCGGAGCTCAGCGCCGTCGTCCACACTTTCTTGCGCGCCGGCGCCCGCAGCGAGCTCAACATCCCGCCCGCGATACGGGAGCAAGCCGTCCAGGCCCTGCGGACCTCGGACGACCCGGCCTGCCTCCGCCCCGTCGCCGACCACGTCTACGGCCTGCTGCGCAACTGCTCCCACCGCAACTTCATCCGCCTCGGCGTCGGCAACGGCACCTTCGAGACGCTGTGCATGGCGACCTCGGTGGGGATCGCCATGACGCTCGCCGGGTTCCTCTGCGCGCTGCTGCTCGCCTTCACGCCGCGCGAACACGCCCACAGCCGCGCCGACGTTCTGGCCGCCTGGCCGCTGTGGTGGATCGGCATCAGCCTGATCCTGTCGGGGCTGCGCGGCAGCTGCTTCTTCCTGCTCCTCTTCTCGCGCCGGCAGCCGCTGCCGTGGGAGCGCTATGACGACGACCCGGCCATCCTGTCCGAGCACGCGCGCAAGTCCCGGTTTATGCGCTTCGTGTCTCGTATGATGATCTTTGACCGCAAGTGGAAAGTGCAAGATCAACATCTACGCAACTTGCAGCGCAAGATCGTGACACAGAGTCTAATTGGTGGCGCTATCTTCGCCAGTCTCGGTGTCTTGATATTTGTTTTCCTACCGGTCTGGCGGGAGCCCCTGTAGGGCTTTAGCCCTTTTTCTGCCGAGGCTACATTTTCTTTTGTCTTCCCTTGCCTACCTGGTCTTGCAAGCATGACGGGATACTGGGGGAACAGAACCTATAGTATTGCTCTTGGACAGTTAGTCTTTTACCCATGATACCCTGTAAACAATGTTAAACATAATCAACGTCATCCTCTTGGCTGATCTATTTCAACTGCTGTTTGCTACTCGTGTCTGCAATGTTGGTCCTTTACACTTCTTTCTTATTCCGTATACAACGTATGAAAAATTCATATCCTGGTCGGGTCAACCTGTTGCTTGGATGACATAAGCCACGGGGTAATCTCGCTTACTGGGAGCTAAGGGGCGGCACCCCCTGCCGTCTTGGCGTTGAGTTTGAGGCGCAGAAGTGGATCACAACAATCCGATCGATTCTGCAACAGAGATTCAATTGAATTGTTCCTTTCCTCTGCTACTGCTGGCTGAGCTGACTATCTGCAACTATTCAATCGCGCGAGTGGCTCCTAGGGCGCGCCGCCGCTGATCAATACATCCAACATGCGCCTAGAGATGCTACCCACCGCGCTTCTGGCGCTTGTGCTACCTGCGGCCGTCCAGGCCCAATTCACCTTCCCGCCGCCTCTGGACCGCCCGCTGACCGACTACACGTCGGGCCTGGCCAAGCCCACCCTCAATTTCTCCGACGGCGACAACATGTTCGGCGGCTGGACGACGCCGGGGCGCCTCAAGTCGTACCTGCTGTACCGGTGCACCCATACCCCCTCCAGCACCCCCATCCGCCCCTCCAACAGCTCCTTCGTCGACCGCGAGGGCCACCTCTCCAAGTCCGGCGACGGCACGTGGGAGCAGATGCCGCTGCTCGAGGGCGGCACCACCACGGGCTTCGAGACGGGCTTCAGCCCGGGCCGGAACCCCATCTGGTTCCACGGCGACTTCTTCGCGCCCAACGCAACGACGGGCAACCTCTGCTGGTTCGAGCTCTACCCGGGCAGCGAGGGCTACGACAACCCGCCCGAGGCCTACAACATGACCGAGGGCGGCGTGATCAACGGCGGGTACGTCCGCACCGTCACCGTCGACGGGGCGTCGGATTGGTACTTCGCGACGGTGCCGTTCGAGGTGCACCCGCGCCGGCCGAGCGGGTTGACGGTGACTTGGAAGGGCGGGAAGCCGGGACCGGATATCTTCCGCAACTCGACGGAGACGGCGGCGGCGTTTGCGCGGGAGTTTCCTCAGTACGCGAAGTCTTCTTCTGATAAGAAGTCGGCTGCGGCGGGATACGCTGGAGCTTCTGGTGTTGCTGCTCTTTTGTGGGCTGTGGGGTTGGCTCTGGTGGCGGCGATCAATTAGCGATGCAACAATAGACTTGATTTGAGCGCATCCAGGATAGATGGTTAGAGCGTTGATGGGATGTAACATAATAATAGACTGTACATGGACTCATCAGTGTTGTACCCTTTTACGTCACCCAATCCAGGCATCTTTTGATGTGGGGTTTCGTCTGCGTGCATCCTCTCCTACCATCAAAATAACTTGTTCCGCCCAACCCGTGATGGTTATCACTGCTTCGATTATAACGTCAAAGCTATCCTGTTGATCCATCCAAGACCAAAGATCTGATCCTTGGCTGTGGAAACCGGGTGAGCAAGTGCTCCTCCCCTAACCACACCCCAAGACACCACGGACAGTCCAAGTATTGACACTTCCATAAGCCACCACAAGTAATGAATCTGTCACATACGACCATATCCTGCTGAATACTAGGGATCCCGTCCGCTCTCCCATATATAAGCAGCAGAGAGCCGAATTAGTACTAGGGTCGGTGACGACCTGGGAATCCTCGGTGTTGTATGTATTTTGTCTTTTTGCCCGACCAGATTCTTGCTGTTGGCGACGAGAAGATTTGCCGAGACTCTGGGCTTCGTCTTACTTTTGTTGGCTTCTTCTGGGGCAGCGGCGGTGTGCTGGCTCCATCGGTCGAGTCTTCGAAAATACACCCAGGCAAGCCCACAAAGGGATGAGCACGAGTGGTATTAGATGTAGGAAAGATGAAAGTCCTCGCGAAATGCACCATGCTTTTTTAGACTATCGCTGTTGGTCTTGCAAGAACATCCACTCACGGCGTCGGCAGGCCATACAGCACTGCTCCCACAACCCCCGTTTTGAGGATGATTCCCGGGAGAAGCCCGATATCAGACGATCACCTGTATGACGGGGCTTTCAACCGTCTAGGTTTCGCCAATACCTCTGCCAAAGCGTCAGGTTCAACATTATACAATATCGTGTCCGTCAAGTACACATAACTTTGATAGACGCCCACAGCCACGGGGGCGCACGGTATTTCTCCGTTCGATTATGTATGGAACGCGGGAAGATGGAGTAGTTCAGAGCACAGGGGGCCACACTAGCGATGCCCGGATATGCCCCCCCTGAGCCCCGCCCTCCATCTAAATATCTAAACTGACGATTCCTATCCCAACAGCAAAACAAGCAAGCAGACTAAATCGTCCGAACACCGGCGTGGCTCAGTGGTCGAGTAGGAAAGCCAGAACCCCAAGGACAAATATAATGTAAGTTGACAAGCATCCCACCCCCAGCCTTTGTAATGAGAAGCATTGCCCCGTATGATGTAACGAGTATGAACCGTATCTTGATAAGGTCGCCAGTGCGACTGATGCCTCGAATCCTGCACGTTCTGATTTCAAGGCACTCGCCCTTTTCTACGTTGGAATGCAATAAACATATCTAGGTTGGGTGCTAACTAAACCAATACCATAGCCTCTTTTTTTTTTTTTTTTTTTTTTTCTTTTTTTTTTCTTTTTTTTTTTTTTTTTTTTTTTTTGCCGGCAGTTACTCCTTTCGTAACGTATCAAAACTCGTAGTTACATCTAGGAGAACATCGTCACAGAGTCTGCTCAACCCGACAACCTTACAAGCAATGTCCACCACACGACGCGGAAGGCTAGCCACAGCTGGGGCCATGATGCTACCAGCAATCAAAAAGGCGCGCCTTGTAAGCTGTCCCTGATTAGCCTTAATACTGAGTTATGTATCTGGACGATGTGTGAAACGCCATAGTTTGTGTATTCCATCACCCGGTAGTATGTCATACGCGCTCGTCGGGCAACGGCCGGGTTTTATTTTTGTGCTTTATAGAGTGCAGTGGAAGCAGAATGAGTAGTTATGTGCAGAGGAGAGGATCTTTTAGATGAATCCTGTATGTTAAAGCCTATAGTCAAGAGCTACTCCATCCCGCTTCCCTAACATCCGCCAATCCACCTGAACAGTAAAGGCCTCCTTGATATCCCAACCGCTCGATTCTTATTGCCTCGCCCTATGCCCCAGTGTCCCCAATCTGAAGAAAAGCGACAAGCACTGCACAGTACCTGAATAATTCATTAGCGACTAGCCCTTGGCTGACCATAAAGCGTAAGAAACCCCTTTCACTTACCCAGCAGTTGCGGCCAGCCTCTCAAATGCCCTTCCCGTCGTTGCGTACGTCAAAAAGCCCAGGAAGACGACGATGAAAGCGGTGATGACCCCAAGCTTCAGCTGCATGCTCTGGATAGCCTGGAGGATCCACAACGGGGTGATGAGCATCAAGACCGCTGCAAAGAACAGGCTGGCTGTTACAAAGGTCTCGGTAGATTCGTCGCTAAACATATGGACGTTCTTTGCATCTCTTGGCGTCATGAACCGTGGTGTTTTTGTGAAAAGTTTCGTAGCCTTCCCAATAGGATATAAGACGTGGTTCTGAAAATAGCGGCGCGCGAATGTATTGCTCCCGCTGGATAGGGACAATAGTTCAGCCTCGTGGTCGGGGAAAGTGGACTCATTCTGCATAATGGCTCCGCGGTTATTAATAAACCAATTCCGCAAGTTGTTAACATTCCATCCAGGGGCTGCTTTTTGCGCCCGGAGCTGAGAATAGTTCAACAAGAGTCGATCTGTTAGGGATTAGTATGGATCGTTCATACTTGGGGATTTGAGTGACTAAACCGTATTTCTCCAAGAGTAGCGTATACTCTTCTATCAGTCTCTTTCTCTCGGGCATGTCGTCACGGACTGTGTCGTTGTTAATGTCACGTGGGGTAGACAATTCGCCATGCTTCTCATCCAGCCTCGCTTGCTGCTCCTGACTGAAACCACCAGTCGGAACCTCAATGACCTCCGAGGGTCTTTTGCCAACCGCCTTTACTCGTGGAGATGCATATTTCTGGTCTAGGTTATCCAGTCGCTCTTCGCACTCTTCGAGTTGAGCCTGTAGAGTTAATATAGCCCTCGTATGTAGGCGGTCGAAGCGGCGGACGGCAAAGAAATCTTGGTCCGACGCCATGTACGACGCGAGATCTTTGTATCCAAAATACTTCCTGGAGCAGATTTCAGCATGACACTGCTGGGTCAACGAGAATGAAATTAGCGAAAGCTTACCATGGTCTGCGGTTGATCTCATCTTCTGTTGCCACATTAGTTAGGTCTTGATGCATCTTTGCCAATGCGCCTTGCAGTTTGGTAGGAGGAGTCCGCCGCTCCAGACTCCAGCAAAAAATCAAGCCTTGAAATCAGGCTCTGAGGCCTCCGCGTCACATTTTCTGATCATCGGCGTTCAAAAGAGCCAAAACCAATCAGAGAATTTTCCACGGTTGATTCAGCCGCTCTCGCCAGTGTTTCACTAGATTACATCTGCAGCACAGCCACCAAGGCATTTTTTCAGACTTTTCTCTGTTCCCCTCATTATCTTTCTGTCATCGCCCAAGAGAGTGACATGACCCTTAACATCAATTTATAATTTCCAGGAATCTACATTCTCAACCTCCATTCTGTTGTTACTGCCATGGGGATTTCAAATACCACAGCAAGTAGCAGCTGCGATTCTCACTCGCATGAAAGCAGAGTAGAACAAGCAGCCGACCGGGGCGAGAGTAACAAAAAAACACGGCGGCAGCGATGTCAAGGGTAGCACCGGGTCTTTTGACCAGCCGAAACCCAACAACCCTGCAGCCGAACCTGCAGCAGACTACTCTAGGAAGAAAAGCAAGAAAGAATCGAAAAAGTCCTCGGAAAAGTCCTCGAAGAAGTCCTCGAAGAAGTCCTCAAGCTCGAAAGATAAATAGGTAGTGAGAGTAAGCAACATCCCCAAAGTACGCTATGTTGAAATGCCGACTAATCCATGTATCCGATGTTTTAGGGACGGACCGGAAGTTTCCAAGCGGGCGTTTTCAATTTAAACTGGCATATGATTATGGGATTTCTGGATAAATTGAAGAGCAGGATACTGAGACATAGCGTATTCTACAACGAAGGAAAGTACTTTTTGTCCATAAGCCCACGACATGACAACAGTCCAGCTGCGATAGGAGAACTGAAATATATGGAACAAAGTGTATCGAGGCAGCTAGGGAGCATCGAGTGATCTGAGCAGTGTTACCAATTCAATGATGGCAGTATGAATGGGGGATATAACAGGTCTACTGACATCTGGTGTGACATCGTTTGCCCAATTTTCCACCTTTGCGCCCATGCCTTACTTCTGTAGCGGTGGAAGAGCCGGCTATGTCTTTGTCTTAGCGTTGAAACCAGGCTCTGGGCGAGGGTGATTATGCATTGCCTGCAGTAGCCTACCTCAATATATTGATTTAGGCGGAGGAGGCTGCCTCGCGTCCCGTGATCTTTATATAGACATTCATTTCAACCTTTCCTATCGACCTCCAGCGTAACTCAATACTTCTCGCCACGCTTATTTGGTCGATTTCTAGAATAGTATTGTGCGATCATGGAGTTCCGTCAAAGCAAGCCATTTACTGTATAAATACCTAGACTTTCCATAACCCTGCTTCATATCAAGATACATCAAGATACATCTACCTACTCGAGTGGAAACTCATCCATGGCACACCCCGTAAATACCCTTCCAAATCGAAAAAAACATATCAACCTACGAGAAATAATGTAGCGGGGCCATCGCTGTCCAGCATCATGCCAGTGGCTATGATCCGAACGACCCTAAACCCTCATATTGCTCTGCCGAGACCAGGTCTTGCAATTCTTCCTCCAGATCCTTACTACGCTAGAGGTGGTGTGTGCACTTATGTAGTATCACTCTAAATACTTACACAAATCTGTTGGCTAATGTATTACTAATGCCATTCGGATCTACTTCCCAAAGCCTATATCTTTGGGTTATGCTTTACTGGACTTTGGGAAGGTTTGAGATTTGTAACACCCTCTCGCTCCCTAAAGTGTCTACCGTGTTGCCTGACTGGGGCAAACATAGAACATGTACAGTGCTGCGGTTTATGGATTAAAGAGTGGTTTTGAATCAATAAGCTACAAATTGCCATGGCATCATTGTGAACATAAGCAATACATCCATAGTAAGACACGTTGCCGGGTGACGAAGAGCCATGGATGATATTCCGTAACTCAGCCGGTGCCATCTTGGAGCTAAGAACTCCTAATGTGAAACAAACGCTTCCCGTGCAGCTCTGTTTGCCACCTCTTGGTCATATTTTGCTTTGATATTCTCATCTGCACCGTACTCGAGAAGCAAGTCCGTTAGAGCGTCACCATCGGCCGTATTGTATGTTTTTCCCACGAGCCGATGCTGGAGGAACACGGACCAAACGGTGTCTCCACCAAGGGGAGGCGCACGTATTGCGAGCTCCAGGACGTGGAAAGGCTCGTTTGGCTTGAGTCCCGCCGCGAGCAGAAGCCGTACCATGCGGAAATTCGCTCGATCGCGACGTAGGGCGTAGTCGAGATAAGGCCTCCCTTTCTTGGCGAAAAGCTCATCCGGCCGGTTGCGGACGACCTCTCCTACATAAGAGACTAGGTCGTATTCGATGGCTATCGCGAGGAAGGTTTCCTCATGGCCTCCAACTGGTCCGAAAATGGCGAAGGGGAGAGTCAAGTTGAGCCAGTGTGGATCAGTGCCGTATCGCACCGTATTGAATCGGTCGAGCTCGTCGAGCAGCTGGTATTCGACTGGCGGCTGTACTTGTTCCCAGGCCGAAGCCAGAGACAGCACTTCTTTTGTCATCTCGTCGAGGCCCTTTTGCTCCTAGAACGATTTCTTTATCTTTGGATGCCGAGGCCCAAGCGCCTTCATGTAGCTGAACGTCGCCCGACAAAGCAGTGGCGGAAGACACAGCCCCGGCACCCAACGAACCAAGTTCTTGAGAACGCTCGGCCTTTTCAAGAACTCGAAAACGTTCACAAGTATGGGCTTCATCACTTCGCGGAATCGATCATCTGAACTATCCTCCACGGGTAGGAGAAGGCCTCCTGTAAGGCGGGCGATCCTCTGTCCGTAGCCTTCACTTGCCATCGGTAATCCCGAGTTCACGTAGTCCTGCTCCTCGACAAGCCTGGCCGCCGCTTCATACAGTGCGACCGGTCTTCCGCTGCCAACCACCATGAATACTCGAAGATAGAATGCCGCAGACACCCTGTTCTCCGATGCAACCTGTTTCAATATGTATTTGAACATGCCGTTCGCATCCTTGGGCATATCATCCACCTGTGCCTCCAGCTTGGTAATGCTCATGCCCGTTTATATTGCACTTCGATGGTACCTCGTAGCCAGATTAGCCCACCAGATAACACCTTTTGCTCGGTCCGTGATGCGCAAAGCTAGATCGTGCGGCCCTTGAGACGGCGTTTCGGGCAATTGTTCGAATGATGTAGCGATCTCCAAGATGGCCTCAATCGTATAGTGCAGCATGTCCTTTGTGAGCTCGTGCATTCTAGCCTTGGGACAATCTCGTAAGATAGGGTCGAGGTCGATCTGGGTGTTCCCGAGACACATATTTTGACATTCAGGTCACTTCTCATCTCCATAAGGAATACCAAAAAGTCGTGGTGATCTCCCGAGAGATGATCCAGACCGTCGACGAAGAAGCAGAACTTAGCAGCAGTGGTTTGAGACTGGACAGCGCTCAGTAGCATCTTCCTGAAATACTGAAATGTCGGATAATCCCCATGATCTGGTCCCGCCATATTTGGTTTCCGAATTACCGAAACTGTCTTGGCAAGGGCGGGTAGCCTCCAAAGTACCTGGTAGAGGAGGCTACGGAGCACCGTAGACGGCAAGAGATTAAAATATCGCCGAGGAAGGATGTTCCTGGGGGTCATTTGACCCTTATCATCCCAAACAAAATGTTTCGCGATAATAAATTGGCTCGGGCCGGCCCATGTTTGAAGCGCCATCTGCGTACGATGGTCGTAAATCATGTTTTCCATGAGCCTCGTCTTCCCTGACCCTTCTTCTCCATCGACCCAGAAAAGCCAATCTCCGAATCGTAACCAGTCGGTGAAGTCGCCAGAATCATAGACCATGTCGCATTGGTAGGATTTGTATGACTGTCTGTCTTGGGCGTTATATGAGTATTCGGAATCTCCAACTCCGTCAAAAGAGAAGAGATTTATATCGTGCCTATCATCTTCATTGACTGCGCCCAGATGATGGAATGGGCAAGGCGCCTCAGATTGTAACATATTGACCAATCGATTACCAGATCGTTTGAGCAAATCCTGCAATTGATCGTAGATTTGCGGTATTTCCTCTGAGGCAGGTCCTGTTTCAGGAAGCCCAAACTGCCTCAACTCGTTCAGAATCTTGAGAAACCCTGCTGTATCCCAATCCTTTCCTTTGCAGATCAAATCCCGGGTGCTTTGGATATAAGTCTCTACTCTTCGTAGTAGGTGTCGTACTGATGGAGCGTATGGGATATCGGCAAGCAACTTGTTCAGTTTCGTACAAGCACCATTTGTCGCCTCATCAATCTCTTCTTCGCTGTACCAATCTTGCTCCTCTACCTCGAGACTGTCTCCTTCTGGTAACGGCTTGAACGTGATCGGGTGCCTTGTTGGTTTTGAAGCGCAGTTTGAAGCGTCCGAAGCGTTGAACTCTTCAATGTACCACGGTATAGAATGGAGTGCAAACTCGTGGATGTGGTTGGCGATATGCTCGTCCCCTTCTAGCTGAACCAAACCAAGCTCCTCGGCCGGACATGCCTCCTGGGGCTCTTCGTCTTCGCCCAGAATGGTCAGTCCCAACTTGTTCTCGCAGAGTGGACATCGGACCTTCTGGATACCCGCCATTCGACTGCTTGCTTCGAGGTGAAGGGCAAACTTGGAGTGACCGGGGCCAAGTTCATGCATTTCGAGCATATGGTCTACCCAGTCGCTCTGCTCGTCAAACAGGACAGCAGTCTCCGACCGTTTGCTGCATATGCGACAGGAAAATTGGTAAACGGAGTGATGACTTGTCATGTGGAACATCCACTCGTATGTTGTGGTATAGAGTTGATCCGGAAATGGACAGTCGGTGAAAACGCAGACGTAAGGATTCAAATCCTGAGCGACATGGGCCCTTTTCTATGTCAGTATTGCCCCCGATATGTTCGGCGTGGCATACTTACCGCCACCGTTGTTTCTTGGTGTACTCCTTGGATAGTATTTCTGGGCACAATGGACATTTGAATGAGCCATCTTTGGCTGGGCATGGTGGGTAGTCCAGGTAGTCGACTCTAGCGGACATTTTGGTAACAGCTGACCTGGCACTTTTCGATCCGGTCCCTATAACGCCACCAATTGTGAAACTTGATCCGAGTTGCGTGGCAGATCGCACTGTTTCAATCTCTTTGGTGCAGTTCTTATCATCTCCAGTGATGATTGGGGGCGGAGGTGGGTTCTGAGATGAGACTTCTTGGCCTATGTTCGCGGGCTGGGAGGCGCCGGAGATCCATGTCTCAGTCTTGCTCTTCCTCTTATGTCGGGCAGGAGATACATCTTCGTGTCCACCTGGGGGTGTCCTCTCCCTTTTGGTAGTCCGTCCAGCATATATAAATCGGTTCCTTCTCATGACGTTTGCGTCGATCAGCCTCCGCTGGACTGTTGTAAGGCGGGCTTCGTCCCGGAAGTAAGCCCTCAGGACGATCATAACTTTTGTTTGTTCCAGAACCACAGGACTCTGTTGGCCGTGTCTAGATGCGTACTCCGCAGTATCCTGTTGCAACCTGTATAAGAGCGTAGTGTGGTATCCACGACTCAGAACTATAGTGGTAAGGAATCGCTTGAGTCTCTCGTGTGAGCCGATCTCTGGATGGTTGAGTGCGCGGTTCTCTCCGAGCAAACGTTTCATATGATAAAATTTCTCTTCGGTCTCCACCAGGGCGTCATCTGCGCGCTTATTCCGAAATTTGAGCCCAGATCGTTTGATAGCCCTTTGGATACCCAGAAGAAGATCGAGGAACGTATCCATGTAGAACCTTTGCTCTGAATAAGCATCCGATGGATCCTCCATCTCATCGTCAGAGGAACTGGGCGTATCGGACATGCTTCCATTCTGGGACCCCTCGCAGTCCATGTCTTGAGAATCCCCATTATCATCCTCAATAGGGGAAGGAATCATTCTGTCAGAATCTTCACTCCGTGGTGATTGGCTCATCGAAAATGATCCTTTGTAATCTTCACAAGCGGCGGCTTAGCATAAACACAAGAAAGGCGCCTTTAGACGACATAGGACTTACCAATATCTTCACATTCGGACAAGGCATGCATGAGCCCTTCCAGGAGGTTGACAATCTCATCTATCACGTCAGGCCGAAGGCTCAGTCGGTAGTCCAGAGATGAAGAATCGGTTTTGTCGGCATTGAGAGCGGCTGTCCACCAATTGAAGACGGCGAACTTCTCCTCGAGCCAGTCATTTTGTGACAATGACGGAATGTCAAGGCAAGCATTGAACCGCGCCTTGCATTCTTTCACCTTCCTACTGAGGCAGGGCTTGCTATCCATGGTCAGTAGCTAGAGGCTCGACAACTGGACTGGGTAATCGCAGGACTGGAGGAAAGTGCCGACGGTGGCACCGGGAGGATATGCTCTTCGCTGGTCTCTGATTTCCAACAGTAAGCAATTTCGCGAGCGGGGGAAGGGTTTCTGCAGCCATGGATGTAACCACACTGGACGTATGTTCATTCTGGGCGAATCATTCGGGACGGCGCTGGGGCAATGAAACCCCACAACCATGTCCTGGTCAGGGGTCGTCGCAACCAACTCCCCTGAGGGGATCTGGGGGCCAAACCATGGACCTCGGATTTTCGTCACAAAACTACGATCAGGGCTCATGCTGCAGCCAAAATATAAGTTCATTGTTTCTGAATTTCTGAATCAATCTCTACAAACTCGGATATGGCCATCATGGATAATTGCTGGTTTGTTCTAAAGCAGCCGGTCCACGCTCCTCCGCAGTACAAGAGCCCAAACCGCGCTCGAGGCGAAGCTGACGGAGCTTTGCGACTCGGCGACATTGTGCCAATCCCGACCACTATCTACCCTATCCTCACACAGCCTCATGATCTGCTCCCCTTCCCTTTCGGAATGAGAATACGGAGTGTCCCATGTGGCAATTTCCAGTGGGAATCATCCTCCGGCAACAACCTCGCGGGCGCGGCAGGCGGTGGTGCCCCGATTACTGCCGCGGCCGGCGTGACGATTGACGCCAAAGTCGGGGTTGAATTTCAAAACACCGTCACGAACTGGGCAAACTTTGAACATATGGATATCGAATCCATGCAACCCAGCACTGGCTATATCGAAGACGTCCTGGCTACCGAGCCTCTCCAGCAGTGGATCAATCATCATCAGAACCCCATCACCCGCTCATGGACCGTTTACATGGTGATTGGTCTGATGATTGCGAGGGAGACGGGATCGGTCGGTCACTCGGATACAAGATCCAGAGGGTTCTCCTCCAACGCCGCATCGTAAGCTTCCCCTATCCCGCGTCTGCAATTGTTAAAAGGGGAAGGCAGCAAGCTAAACTGATCCGGCTGCGTAACTAGCGATGTGCCCGGTGTCGCGAATGCGAATATCGAGGCGTCATACTCGCGAGACCATGACAACAGCATGTCTGTAGAGCTTTCCACTGACCGCATCTGGGCTATCCGACTTGCCAAAGTCCACAAAGGCGCTTTGAGATCGCGCTGGCAACAAAGCGAGGTTACAGTCGGTGCAGCTCTAGACGGTGAAGTAGAGGACGAGAATATTGAAGAGGTCCTGGCTAGCGAGGGGTTGAGTGACGTGATCAGACTAGTAGTTGTTGGAAATGAGCCAGAGAAGGTGGTTTTCGTCATCAGTGCACAGAACGATTTCAGATCGTCCATATGAGCTGATTATCACTGGCTGAAAGCACGAGCAATGAATAAAAGCTCGTCTCTTGGTGGTCAATCTACTTTTCACCAATAAATGTTACTATGATGATATTACCCGGTACTATTTGAAACCTACTACTTCGTCTGATTGCTCACCCGATGTTGAAGACATTCCACTCGTAATATATTCACGTTCGCCGAAGCGACCGTGGTGACCATGGCGACCGTGGGCGCCTACAGCCAACGCGGGGCTCGGGTGCTCCCACCTACACCCATGATCCTATTAGGATGTAACATGTTTATGCAGCCAAGCATGCAACATGAAATGGTGGTGTCACGTGCAGAGATCTTCGGCTGAGCCAGAGCAATTTTGAAACCCCCATTTCCTGTAGTCGAGGTCGCTCACACTGTTGGTCATTAACCTCGTCCAACCCCTTTTATGTACAAGACTGTCTTGCAATGCACCCAAATCCAAATCAGCCACCACCCAAAGGATGGAAAAACAAATCTGTGGCATTTGCCTTGACTCGAATTGGCCTCATTCAAGCCATTCTCAATGAGTTCAAGGCGAAAGGGCAGATCCCGCCGAATAGGACACTGATGTACAAAGGCTTGGTGGGCGTACTTAACCGGGTCGTTCCGCTCATTCAAGACTTGAAAGATCCTCCGAAGTCAACGTCCAATGCCATCACCGACCTTCTGAACCAGCTGGAGCGTCTATGTAGTGTGAGAGCCCCATGGAAATTCAACTACCTGCAAATGTCCCAGAATGCTAATGCGCCCCAAGGAAGAGAAGCGTCCCCGGAAGAACTCTAGGGACCAACAATGGCTGCATCTGAAAAGGCTGTCCATCAACAAAGAAGCAGAAGAAGTAAAGAACCGCATACTCGAGTTCTTGCAAAAGGGAAAGCAAAGAATACGCTCTGATATCGTTAAGAGGCTCCAAAAGTGTGTCAAAACTCTTGACCTTCCCCAGACTGAGGATGAGGTTCCTGTGCAAGGGATTACGGTTGTTCTTCGACCAAACACCGGAACTAGTATGAAGGAAGATATAAACGAAGGCGCCGGGTCACTCTACAACGTACTTCGCTCTTATCATCTATGTGAGCGAGAAGGCTCCCTGGGGAAAATCACGACCCAAGTCAGAATCAACGGCTGCAACCGGGTTGAGAGTTGGTCGACTGAGTTTGGGGTGCTGTTCCTCAGTCACCCGCACTCGCGAGGAAGCCGCTGGAAAGAGGCCCAAATATCGATCTCGACGGAAGGTCCAGATCCCCTGAGGTCTACTAATACCAAACACAGGGTGTAAGGCTTCCTCTTTCCGTCCGTCCCTCGTCAAGAAGTCGCTAACGATCACAGTCGATTCAACGATGATGCCATATCCGAGCCAAGTTCTGCGCCGCCACCACAGTTTACCGCCCTTTCGTGCGACGATTTCTGCAACCATGTCAGCGTTCTTGATCAAGCTCAACTACGTCTCTCGGCACAGCAGGGGCAGTTGGCTTTCGGGCGCAGACTTGACCCCAGCCGAGAATGGCTTCCGGATCACCAAGCCGTGTCGCTGGCCGACATAATACGTGACAGAAAAGATGTATTAGGCGAGAGAATGAAAGCTATTCTCGCCTACTCGCTAGTTAAGGCGGTCTGGCAATTTTACGATTCTGACTTCTTAGGGGGCGGCCTGAGCAAGAACGATGTGTACTTCCTTTTTGAGCGGCGCGATGGTTTCCAAGGTATATTCGTTAACGAGCCCATGCTGGTGGCCCATTTCGACGCCTCGCCCTCCACTGTTTCTCCGATAGACCAGGGTGGTATCCACGACATGCCAAAGATGCTCGCCCTCGGAATTCTACTCCTTGAGATCGAGACCAGAACCCCCATCGAGGAGCACCGCGAGGATCCAGATCTCAACCCCGGGGACACTATAGACATGGATACGGACTACCGCATTGCCCGAAGACTCGTCGATCTCAAAAACAACCAGAACGTTATATTCGAGATGCAGCCGACATCACCACTGAGGACTGTCTTACCGCTCTGCGTAGTGGCCGGCAGGCTTCAGAACACCGTGGATGAGCACGCGAGAAGAAGCAAAGAAACCAATTCCTCGGACAGAGCTTCCCAGACGCGTAGAATCAGGAATACAATTTTTTCCGAGGTGGTACAGCCTTTGAAGGAATGGTGTGAGCTCTTTGGTGACATCACAAAAGTCAAGGGTATTCGAAAACTCTCCACGAACCGGTCGATTGGCTTGTCACCATCTGGGTACGGCAGGACCCATGTGCCTGAAAGTCCAGCCCCGCAACAAGCAGGCAGTTCACCGCGCAGTGAATTGAAAGGGTAAGTACTTACGAAGCCACGAAGGCTGAAATAAAGGGTTGGGGATTTCAAGCTAACTTCGAGTGTACCCCAGTCTGCGCGAAGCCTCCCGGAAGTGGTTCTCGGAATATGGACGCTTATCCAAGATTCTTGAACCCGATGGCACCAAACGGGACATAGGATACAAGCGCGTGCGTATTGCTGTCCTGGATACAGGCATAGATTCGGACGAATATGACTATTTGGAGGAGATGGACATGATTGGGGGCTACCGGGACTTTGTCACTCTTTGTGTCGATGGACCGAAACAAGACGAGCGAGGAAAGCATGGAACCATTGCGGCGACTTTGCTGGGAAAGATGTGTCCGACGGCCGTTCTCTTGCTGGCCCGAGTTCTCGAAACCAAGGTGGCCAGGGAGAAAGAGGTCCAGAACGTAGTGGATGTGTGTCTTCTTCCCTCTTATCTTTGACTCGTAAATATGCTAACACCTTGAGCAGGCAATCGACTGGGCAATCCAAGAACAAGCCGACATCATCACCATGGCCATCGGCTTCAGCACCCACAACAACGTCGTCGAAGCGGCCGTCCGGCGCGCGCGGTCCAGCGGCATCCTCCTCTTCTCGGCCGCCTCGAACCAGCGCAACACGAGCGACATCTACTGCCCCGCCAACATGGACGACTGCGTCTTCGGCATCTTCGCGGCCAACGCGGGCAACCGCGAGGCGCGCGCGCTCAACCCGTCCATGGCCCCCGCCGGCGGCCGCCGCGCGCACTGCTTCGCCCTGTTCGGCGAGGACCTCGAGTGGGACGAGCAGCAGCCGCTGGTGCGGGGCTCGTCCTATTCGACGTCGATGGCGGCGGGGCTGGCGGCGCTGCTCCTGCAATTCTCGCGGCAGCGCGTGGACAGTGCTGGTGACGGCGCGGACCAGCGGCCCATCGATCTGACCAGTCTCAAGGAGATGCCGGGGATGATGGCCGTCTTCCGCAAGATGGCTAATAAGGACGGCTCATGCGACTGCATTCGGCCTTGGAGCTTGCTCCGGCCGGGCTATGAGCCGAAGTTCGCGGAACAGATCGAGATTGAGAAATCGAAACGGGCGCAACGTGACTGGATCAGGCTCACGATCGAGCAATGCCTCGAGAGCAGATACCACACCAACTAAAGTAGATCATGCAAGACACGTCGTTAGGAAATACAACATTCAGGGGTGTGAAGCTATTACCTTGAAGCAGGACACGGTCGGGGTACATATCATGGAGATATCACCGGCGAAACGGTCTATGTCTGGTTAGTTCCAATTGCGTCCTAGTGCATTCCTATATGTAGGATGCTGTTCCATAGTGTATGATAAAAACGAGCAGTTATGTCACAGTTCAAACGACTCTCATGCGATATCCCCTTGATGGCTACAACGCTGCCTTTCGTATAATAGGTTGGATAATCTCCGCAAATGATCGATAAGTCTATTCGGCTAATTATGTATTACATCCAGTAGGATAAGCATCATGCACAGTGGGGTAAACATTATACCACGGCATAAACTATTCCCTAATGTGTACAGTACGGTATGGTATGGTGAGGGCAGCGCTATCGCCAATGGGATAGCTGTCAATTTGCTACGATTGTTATCATACTGGTAATATGGCCTCAGTCAACCCTAAGACCAGACATGTAAATCCTCTGTTCTATCTATCTCCTTCAGGGGTTCCCATGCTTTGGTGACGCCGTCGTTCGCCTATCGAGGTCCCCACTGAGGGGGTTTCCACCGGGGCCGCGTGGCTGTGCCGGGGGCTCCATGTTGGCTGGCGAGCCGGCCGGGCCCGGGTTGAACCCCGTGCCAGGTGGGTTGTTGTTGCTGGGAGGCGGGAGATTGCCGGAGTTCATCTGGCCTGCTGCGGTCATGTTTCCCTGGCCGGGCATGGCACCTCTCCTGTTTCCGGCAAGCGCCAAGTTTCAGTATGATGTTTGGTCATGTATTGGAGAATGGATGGGGTGCTCCCTCCTAGCGGGTTTCGTTGTAGGCACTTAACAAGATCCGAGGTTGGATCCACCGCCGCCTCCTTGTATCTATCCATTACTCATTGTCGATGTTGTAATAATATTGACTGCAACGGGTGTGGTTTGGTCTCTTGGCTGTTTACTGAAGTTGCTTGATACTTTGCTCTGATTGTTGTTCTGTTGAGCCAAAGAGAGAAGGGCGTTCTGGCTTGGACAGCCCTGAGAATTTATAGTGTACTGGTTCCAATTCGCGTATTCAAGATGAGAAGGCATGATCGTAGTTCTCAACCATCAGTATGATGATCATGGTGTATCTGACCATGCAAGGTGGTAAAGCCTTGGTAACGTTGTAGTAGCAGTACCCAAATTGGGTTTGAAATATGTGACGGCTGACTCCTTATTGGTCACAGACCCGTGACCTATCTTATATTGACACAACCATCGACTGTCTTTGCTCATGTATTATACTATACAGCTGCAAAAGCCTGGCTGGAGTACAGGCATCTATTTAGGTTCATGGTACCTGCGATAAATCTTGATATGCGTTTGGGGCATGCTTTGAGTAGATATGTTATATCGTGACTTGCCGAAGGAACATTCGGGAAATATGCAATAACGACAGTCTTCATTCGAGTTGATAATGAGACCTAAAACAAGAGCTAAAGTCTATATAACCTGCCAACACCTGCGAAAGTGCAAATAGCAGTTGGTACTTGTTCACGGGTAGATTTTATGGGAGATGGATGTATTGGGCTTGTACGCTATGCTGCGGTCGACGTACGTGACCAGCCCGCAGGAGCTCTGCCGCCGCTGTGGCACGCCGTCCACCTTCTCGGACATGGTGCGGATCGCGTTGCGCGACTCGGTGCACACGACCGAGTTCATGATCGACGGCATCACCCGGAACCACCCCGGCAAGGGTATAACGCAGGTCCAGCCCAGACGATATTAGTAACCCTGCCCGGGTCATGAGCAATGACTTTGACCTCTCCTGATGCAATGTCCACAGTCGCGATAGTGGCGCCGTGGACGTAGTGGCTTTCGGGGTGAGGAGTCCGGTGAGGAACAATAGCCACCTTGTCGGAGTCGTCAGGGCACCAAAAAGTCCACCACATGGGTGCGGCCGTTGACATTGGTTCTGATCTCCCCGCTCTCGATGTCAATGAGCTTCAAGCGCACGTAGTCCCAATCCTCGCCCCAGACAGAGGCCCTGCCAGTCGCCTCTTTCCGGCTCTTGGCTTTTTCGAACCCCACGTCGGTGGTCATACATGCAATTGCCTTTCCATCCGGGCTGAAGGCGAATTTAGTAATGACCCGTTCACTCCCCACCGGCGTAAGCAAACCGGGCTCAGTTGCGTCCAGGTCAAGCAGGGACAGAGCGTTCGACTTCCCACTATTATCCACCCAGTCGGAGAGGAAGGCGATCTGATGTTCCAGAGGAGACCACAGCGGCATCCGGTCGTTGTGCAGCCCGTCGGTCAAGTGCCGGGCCGAGTTTGCGACGCCCACGTCGGCGATCCAGATGGGGCTGGTGCGAGGCGGGCCGTCATCAATCGTATGATACCACTTCAATATCGTTGTGTAAACAACCGATTTGCAGTCCGGTGATAGTTGGAGCTGCAGCGGCGCCTCGATATCCAGAATCCCTTGGATTGCCGCTCTGTCGGCCTTTGAGTCGGACATGGTGAGCGAGGGAGTGCGCCTAGTCGTCTTTGACTGCAAGTCTGATAGGATACTTTTCAAAAGCTAATGGATGGCAATTGCCAGGCCTCTCCAAATCGGTGGCCATTATGATGGTGCAGTAAGCATGTCCATCGCCCTACGGCAGATGTAGGTGAACCCCGCCCGCTCTCTCGCAGGCATCAGCTACCCCTACACCCTCTCTATAATAGCTGACGTATTGAGTCATGGCATTCTTCTCAACTTGATTCAACGATGTCCGCAAAGCACTTTCACCGCAGTCGCGGATGTCCACTGGTTGCAGATCGGAGTTTATTTATCGGTATCCATGGCCCGCGTGGGAACAAGTTATGCCAAAGGCACTAGGCAGAATTGAGAATCGGAGTTTAGGATAGGAGACTAACTTTATCAAAGACGAGGGGGCAGACAATATTTTGTTTGTTTAGTGTACATACGGCCCGTTTGGGTTCCCGAAAGCAACGCCCGTACTCCCGCAAAACTGTATGCTTGTTTCAACTGCTTTGTGCAAACCCTAGCGTACGAAAAGGAACGGTGTCCTTATACGAGTTGCGAGTGTGTTTCATGCCATAGCCATCGCGTTCGGCCCAACTCACTGCATCCAAACTAAACTCGCGAAGTCTTCGCACCCGCCTCTCTCCGCGCTCGTAGCTCCGCAGCCATGGTATCCAAGTGACTCGCGCGCTCGACGGGGTATTTCCTGAAAAAGTACGCCGCGCCGACGGTGCTGACGCCCAGGACCCCGAGCCAGGTGGTGGTGGTGACGAACCCGGGCACGTAGCGCGGCGCGTCCGTGTCGGGCCAGAGCCAGGTCGCGTAGATGGACGACGCGTTGCCGATGGCGTTGATGAGCGCGATGGCCACGGCCCGCTTGGCCGCCGGCTGCGGGATCACGTCCGCGATCCACGTCTTGACCAGCGGGGAGCAGCCGTAGATGGTCCCGAACGCGAAGACGGTCAGGACGTACTGCGCCGTCTTGTCGCTCGACGTCGTCGTCACCGCGACGAAGAGGACGCAGCCGAGGCCCGACAGGCCGCAGATGAACGGCCACTTGGTCTGGTACTTGTCGGCGAGCCAGCAGCTGGCGACGACGTACACGAGCGCGGCCACGTAGGCGGGGATGGTGTAGTATTGGCCGACGTGCCCGGTCCAGCCGAAGCTTCCCACCAACGTCGGTATGAAGTATTGCATGGTTTGGGCACCCGTCACCAGGACGAAAAGGAAGCACTGTACCCAGACTCGCCAGTCGCTGCACGTCATCTTGAAGGATTCCCAGTGGGTAATTCTTTCCCCGCCTGCACCCTGGGCTAAAGCGATGCCGTCAACCGCAAGACGGTTGCAGGCCAGCAGCGACTCCTCCTGTGACAAGAAGCGGTTGCTGTTTGAGGGGAAGTCCGGCATCAAGAGGTAGATGGCCATGGCAGCTATGACGGATGCAACGCCCTCAAGTATCTTGCAGCTTTTTCAGTATACCGTGTACTGTGCGAAAGCCAAAAATGTGTACTTACGAAAAGCCAACGCCATCCTGCTACCCCAGCACTGCCATCCATGTATTGCGTGATGAGGCCTGCCAGCAATCCCGATACAGCCCCCGCGATCGGCACTGCTGTGTAGAGAACGGCGTACCGAGTCGCCAGCTCGTACTTGCGATACCAGCAGCTAAGATAGAAGGCGCTGCCAGGGGCAAATCCGGCCTGGTCGTCTTTAGGTCAGTCTCGGTCGGAGCGAAGGCTAGTACATGAATAATCCGCGAATTGCTTACCTCGGCAACACCCATAAGAAACCGCAAACCCGCTAGCTGACCCCAAGTCTTTGTAGCGCCCATCAGAGCCGCGAATGTTCCCCAGATGACCCCGAGGCCCGGGAGCAAGACACTCGGCCGGACCCGCATGAGGGCCATGTTGGCTGGGACTTCGAAAATGAGGTAGGATATGAAGAAGACCAATACTATGATGGAGTATTGCTCGGAACTGAGATCAAAGTCTCGCTCCAGACCGCCCGTCTTCGCATTTCTTGTGATCTGATCAGCCATTGTTTCAGTGGACTTTTAATTTTCCTCCCCCATATGGACATAAACAGTGAGGGGCGGAAAGAGATTCGAACTTTTACCTACCCAATATTGGATCTGTCCAGATATCCAAGAACATATAAAACCCATGTACACGGAAGAATGCGCCAGTCCAGCTTTCGTTTCAATCTCCTTTCTTCGGCCGTTCCATCGACCCATTGAGCAGCGAGCCGTTGGGCATGGTTCAAGTCTGCGGCAGCGCCATCCGCTTCGGGGGAAGCCCTGTCTTCGGTCATCTTGACAGAGGCGCCCGAATGGGTCTTTTTCAAGTGTTTGTTGATGGAAGATGCCATGATTGTAAAGCTGATGCAGTTGTTAAGTCTCTACTTCACCGCCATTTCAATCGTAGTCTTTATTTTGTCTCAAAGCACATTGGGTTGCCTAGGATATTTGATATATACGTAGTTACTCACCGCTTGCGACACTTTGTGCTCCCCCCAGCTGTGGGGTAAGGACGGACATCAAGTCCGGGATCATCCCCGTGGGTCTGTTGGGGTGGGCGAGTGTAGCTTTCGACAGGTTCTTGGCTCAAGAAAGTAATCGGATGTTTCCCTGGGCCGCCAAGTCGCTGACTGCGTTAGGGTCAGCGCCATATGTCCAACATCGAATGCATGAGGAGAGTCATTGAGGGGTATTGGCCAATCATGGGCCATCCTTTGATTGACTCGTGCAGGTAAAGGCTTATGTTCTTACGCCGGGTTGCTCCAAAAGAAGGACGATCGGTAGAAAGACTGAAACTTTTTAGGCAGCCCTTTGGTGAAAATGCCGAGGCCATTCTGAACTCTCATCTTGCGTTATCAACTTGGACCGTTGATATCTAGCGTCCGAACACCGTTACGCAACCCGACCCGGAACCACCGCTCCTGAGTCAATCGCAAGACTAAGTCGAGAATGGAACTGAAACCGCGTACACGCAGACCGCGCATCGCTGTCACTCTGGGCGACCCCTCAGGCATCGGGCCCGAGGTCGCAGCCAAACTTCTGAGCAATCCCGCGAATGCCCAACGCGCCGACATTGTGGTGCTGGCCGACGAATCTGAATTGGACTCGGCCATGAGTGACGCTGGCGGCATGCAAATTGCCATTTCCGGGGGCCATGCGGATACCGGGCTTGGAGGCGTGCAGGTCCTGGACGACGGCAGCGCGTCCGAGTACCAAACAACCCGTGGCGAGGTCTCCCAAGACAGCGGCGCCCGAAGCCTGCACCAGCTGAAACGAGGTCTCAGCCTAGCCCAAGCCGGCGAGATTGACGCCCTCGTCTTCGCGCCGCTGAACAAGAGCTCGCTGAAGCAAGCGGGCATGGCCGAGGAGGACGAACTCCGCTGGTTCGCGAACCAGCTCGGCTTCGCGGGCCGGACCAGCGAGATCAACATCGTCACTCCCACCACGGGCAGCCCCGCGCCACTCTGGACGAGCCGCGTGACGAGCCACATCGGCCTCGAAGACGTCGCGGCCCGCGTCACCATGGCCGCCGTGCTCGAGATCATCGAGCTCACGCACCGGCTGCGCTGGGAGTCCGGCATCGAGAAGCCGCGCCTGGGCGTCTGCGCGCTGAACCCGCACAACGGCGAGGGCGGGGCGTTTGGGCGGCACGAGATCGACCACATCGCGCCGGCCGTGGGGCTGGCGCGGGCGCGGGGGATCGATGTGCAGGGGCCGTTGCCGTGCGATACCATCTTCCTCAAGCGCGAGCAGTTCGATGCTGTTGTTACCATGTACCACGACCAGGGGCAGATTGCGATGAAGCTCCTGGGGTTTGATGGCGGGGTTACGGTGCAGGGCGGGTTGCCTATCCCCGTGGCGACGCCGGCGCATGGGACGGCGTTTGATATTGTGGGGAAGAATATGGCGTCGGTCACTAGCATGCAGAATGCGTTTGATATTGCGGTCACGATGGCGGTGAGGAAAATGGTGAAGGAAATGCGCGGTAAGAAGGCATTGGCGGGTGTGAAAGCGACGCCTTTCGAAAGTAGCGTAGCGTCTCCTGTGGCATTGGTAGAGGCATCACAGTGATCTTGTTAAGTGAAGTTTGGAGACGATTAGGTAGGTGGCAGCAGCATCACAAGGGCTCGGGGAGAATTTGGAAAATTCGATTCATATTCAGCAATCAGCCGGGGCTGACGAGGCATAGCATTCGTTATTCTGGAACGGGAGGTGTGGCTAGATCCCGGGTCTATCTGGTTGTACATGGGCTTTCTCTCCATTGATAAGACCAAATTTCGTATCCAAGCAAAAGCCCATAAACTATCCCGCGGAGTTGGGTTTCGGCACGATGCAGTCCTGGGACTCGAGGTCCTCGGCCCTTAACCATAGAGATGGGAGTCCCAAACAGTCAAAAGATCGAGTCGTACTTATATGGTGATGACGATGACCTCATCACGGGGGTCTGCTTTCTCAGACGCGCTGTCCAGCGCCTCCAGATCCTCGAGGTCAATCGCGCCCCTGCTGGATCGCATGCGGACCAGCGGGGTGGCCCACCCGAAGAAGCCCTGGAAGTAGACGGAGCCCAGGGTCTCGGGCGGCGACGCCTTTCGGCGCGAACGGGCGAGCGGAGTCTTGGCGCACGCCTCGAGCAGCAGCAGCGCGCCCTTGACGGCGACGGCGGCGGTGAACACGGCCGGGAGCGGCAGGGACTTCTGCGTGAGCCAGAGCGTGCGGGCAATGGCGGCGTCGAAGATGAAGGTGAAGTTGAGGTAGGCCGATAGCAGGTTGGAGGGCGTGGCGGTCCGGGTGTGTTCGTAGTGGGACGCGGCCGGCAGCGAGACGGCGACGAGGAGGGAGAAGACGGCCGACATGACGGAGGCGCCCGAGAGCAGGCCCGAGGAGGGCAGGCACCACAGCACCAGGATGGCCAGCTTCAGGACGGCGTAGAGGGAGGCCGCGGTGAGCTTGGCCTGGTGCCGCCAGTCGGTCTCGGAGACGCGGCGGGCGTCGTACAGGTCCCGCACGCGCAGAAGAGCACCGGTCAGGAACAGGCCGCAGGGGACGATGGTGAGGGCGACCTGCTCGAAGAGGAGGGTGAAGTCGAAGCTGTCGCCCGAAGCCATCCGGCAGCCTGCGGGAATCACGGGCCCGAGCGAGGCATCGGCATGGCGGCAAAAGTGGGTATTCATGATTTCTATTTGTTGTTGGTGAAGGTATACCGTAGCAATCGTAGGTAGGTGAAGGAACGGCAGGGGTGGGAACTACCGACTAGCGGAGTGAAGAAGAGAAGCTGAAAAGGTTAAAAAGGAGGGGTAAAGAAGAGAAGTCGGGAGTCGAAATCGGATCAACCGTCAACGGTGCTGCCTTGAATGAACGAATTGGTTGAGAAGAAGAGAAAGAGAAGGCAAAAAGAAAATGGCCGAACAGTTCTGATTTTGATGTCCTGAGACACTCTGCGTCAGGGGCTCGCGAGCTCGGCAGTGGAGTTTAGCCCAGCCCACCCCTTGCACAGCCGCCTGTTCTGCGACTTTGCTGCCCACTGCATTGACGTTGGCGGGCGAGACGGGCGCTAAAGAGGCCCCCACCACCACCACCACCACCCACTGAAATGCAACCCCCTGTTTCCACTCTAGCTGTCAGAGGAACTTCGTCTGAAGAACCTCTCGAGACACGGGCGCCAATCGGATTCAAATAACGGGCTCGTTTTTTGCGCCGAGGAAATAACTTTAAGATTTGTTTCGTTTCCCGAAGCCCAAAAGCCAGACCCCAATCTCACCCCTCAAGCCTTTTGTTTTCTCTCTGTCTCTGTGTTTCTCACGTCAGCCTCTGTGTCTTGGTCGCCAACCTCAATTTCCCAGTGGATTGCCCAGCCTGCGGCAGCCACCGCATGAATTTTGGTAGTGTCCAAGAGGGGCTATCAATCCACAGCGTTCCTCGACCTCCTTCTCATCAATCAATCATCCAGCAGCAATCCAATCTCAGTGCAACCCAAGATCAACCATTCGGTACCCGTATTTAGAGACCCGCAATGACCCGGCGGTATGTTTCGCGCCAGTTTTCAACGACGATCCCGTTCCACAGCTCTCACAGGCGCGCCGCGGTAGAAAGAAGCCTCGCTCCATGGTAAAACAAGTACCCAGTAGACCCACGGCCCGGGATCCTGTGCGGACGATGCGCTTGGCGGTCGGGTCGGCGATGTGCAATAGCGGGAGGTTCGATGCAGCCTCGATGCCCTGCGACTTCGAGTGCATGCTTTTGGTGCACAGGACGACGGCCTCGGCGCCTGCGCGCTGAAAGGGCCGCCACTGGCGCTGCTTCCTCCAGCAATCGACCTGTTTCGTCACATCTGCCGTCGCGTTGCAGCGCTGCGACGCGCGCGAAGTCGAAGGGGTAGATGATATCCTCCATCGAGCTGGATTCTCCTGCAGGCAATACTTACATCGTCAAGCCAGAGGCTGTAGGTACATTTTTCAGCCTAGCCTTCGCCTGCTGGCCACAACGTTGCAGGGTCATTGACCACTACCTCAGCGATGTATTGCAATGGATGTGGCCCACCGAGTCTATTTCAACGTTCCCGGTCCACAACCGACTCAATTGTGCTCAACTCCCAAAGCTGGTAAATCAGGATTGAATGTGACAAACTCTAGGAATCGTTCGGTAATGTGCTGGCCGGTGTTCGTCATCGTATTACCTTTATATCCGCACCCACCTGCACTCCAAGGCCTAACAAGTTCCCTTGCATCTGGCGACATCTCAATCACTTAAGACGCAGCACCACTAATCATACGTTCAACTGGCATACGCTGAGCTTTCTTATATTATGATACCTTTGACAACTATTTTACACCTCCCAACCGCTATAATGTGCACCATCATGAATGACTAGTCATCGTCATCATCATCCGCGTCCAAAAAGAAGCGCTTCACAAACGCCCTGATCGCCCTGCCTGTCTCCTCCTTCTGGATACTCGGGTGATAGTCGGTTGAGCGGCGCGTCGTGACGGCGTGGGTCGCGGTGTTGAGCAGGTACTGCAGGAACGGGCGGTTACTGTAGTAGAGGGCCATCATGGAACCGATTTCCTGCCGCAGCTGCGCGTCCAGGAAAGGGTAGAACTTGTCCGCCCCGGGCTGCCACAGCAGGTTCGCCTGCGTCAGGACGTTGACGGTCGTCGGGTTGCCGGCCGCGTCCGGCACGGTGATGGACATGGTGACCGATGTTGGGGATAGGCGCCCGGTGTGCCCGGTGATCAGTTGCATCATTATCTATGAAAGAAATAACCCGTGAGTACAAACGATCCAGTGCAGCAAGAAGCAGATAAGTGTTACGAGTACTGATGGGTGGAGAGGGGTTCATGAAAAAACTTACAGTTGCCGCGTGTTTCTGATTGGAAGGGTAGCCTTGATACGCGTTGGCATTGTTTGTATCAGGGGGGCCCGGCCAGATGTCCCTAGTCGTAGCCCGCCCGAAATCAATCAGCTTGAGCGGAGGGACGACAGAGTGCTCATCTACGTCGGGCTCTAGGCTTCCAAACATGACTATGTGTTGCAGTATTAGCAGCCAGACTGCAACTTGCCGTTCCAACAATAGGGGATGGGGTGTCAAGAGGTTGCGGCCACTTGTCGTATGTGGCTTCCCCTCGGGGGGAACCTTACCGTTGCCCATGTGCATATCGTTATGGGCAAACGAGGCGGGAGGCCCGTCAAAAGTATGAGTGACCTCGAGCTCTTCCACTGCACCTCCTCTGCCTTTCGGAGGCCACGCGAGAGCGCAGCAAGCCCTGATAACTAGCATTTGTCAAACGAATCAGTGTATGTCTTGGTCAAGATGACATACAGGAGAGGTAGACGTACAACATAGCATAATATACCAAAGTACCCGGTTCGGTACCCGTACCTTCGCCGCGACGATCCGTTCAAAGAAGTCCTTAAACGTCCCATGCTCCAAGTAATCCATGATGAGGTACGGTCCGGGTATCTCGTCGTTTTTCCCGCGATCATTGATGTCGCGGTCACGGTAGCTTGTCATTTGTGTGATGTGCGCCGCCCCTCGGAAACGCTAGACCACATCGTTAGTTTCGAGGCCAAGTCTCATTTTCAGTTCTTCCTCTTTTCAACTCACCCTCAGAGCTTGGATCTCCAGGCGGAGATCGTTCACGGCCCCGGCTTGAAGGGCACGCTTGATGATGAACGGTTTCGGGGGCTTCTCCCGGACATCGTGGAGGAGGGCGGTGACCCCGAACGCGCCGTTGCCAATGATACGCCGGAACTTGAGCCCGTTTTGGCGGCCCCTGAAATGCTTCTTGAGACTGGCTGTGATCCCTTCTGTAGAAAAAGGATCTACCGGTTCATCAGGTTCCTCTCTTTCTCGCTCTCTACGGTGCCTCTTTTCCCGCTTGGGCTTATCTTTCTTCTTTTGCTTTTTCTTTATCCCAAAGAAAGCTCTCAACATAGTTTGAGATGCGATCGGGCTCGGCCTCGCTCTACCAGGATAAAAATGTAAGCAACGCGGTCTCGCTAAAGGGAAATTACGAGAAACCCAAAGGGTAAAAAATGCCGGTGAGAAAATATGATATCGAAGGAGTGCCATGTAGATACGTCTCTCAATTGCTACGCATTAGGACTTGAATGGCAAGAGGCCCCATTTTACTACGGATGCATTACAATTTTCCATTGTCCTATGAGATTCAAAGGGATAATGACAAAGAAGCTCAATGGTCGAAGGGATCTTGAAATAACAGCATACACATCGGTCAGGGGACATCCTGATTCGCCAATCGCGTCCAATCCCCAATGAAGTTTCGCTAAAGTTGGACGCGGTGGGATATGAACATATCTATGGGTACTCCCGTTGTCGCATCAGCATCAGACCTCGGCCAATTAAATATAGCATTCGGTGTATTTAGGGCATCAGCGGCTTCGGGCCAAACAAGTGGCACACGAGACGGACAAGTCCAAGAACATATTACATCTGAATTGTTTAGCAAGTACCGGTGGTCAAACTCAATACTAGTTTGCTAGAGATCTGGCTGACATATGTCCATCTCGGGGCTAGAGTTTCGCTCGAGCGACCGGTTTCTTGGGTTTTGAGGACCGAGGTTTTGTCCCACCCCAAGCTGTAACCCCTGGTGTGCAACCCTGCACCATGATTCCCGTAGCTTTCCTTTTTCGTTGAAACCAGTCAGCCTATCCCTTGTAGTTCCCACCAGCAAGTCATATCATACCTCGATTCAGAAACGTAAGCTCTGAAGCTCAGGTGGGGCCAGCTTCAAATGTAACTTCTAGTTACGGCAATGTCGTACAGGGAGAGACAAATTTGGCTTGACTCGGATATTGCAATGTTGCGGTGGGCGGTCGTGAGGGGTTAAAGAACGAGGAGTAAGCGTAAGCCAGCCTTGCCGGGAGGTACTTTCACATTCCTTTAATAGAACCGAGCAGACGGAAGTGGCGGAATTGAAGGGTTGGGGTAAGTCTTGGGGAACATAATATAGGAGCTACTACAGCTCAAAAGTGCCAAAGCCACACCCCCGGCACAAATGTCGGCAAACTTGGGGATCACCGGGCACCAGATCACAGCCACTATCGATACAACCACCCAATCTGCTCGGTAGGCTGAGCCCCAGCATTTGAGGCGGACGTGCATGATGTGGTAATGATTCGATGTTAAGTGCAGATACAGCATAATATCGGGCTTTTGCGTGCTGATGCATGTGCTGCATCAGGTTGAGTGACACATGAGGCGACCTGTGGCCCGCAGACTCCTGCCATGCATGAGCAAACAGCCTAAATTCTTGAAAGCAGTCATTCTATGTGCCCTTTTGCCCCGAAAATAATGATTTGGCACATTGAGCTGGACTCACCAATCTAGCCCAGACAGATAATGGGGACCATCCACGAACCTGGAGAAACGGACATTGAATCGAACAAAATTAGGCAAGATGACTTGGATCGGAAGCCACGGTAAGCAATTGCCAGACCCGAGACATTGAACGCCAGGGACCCTCATCTGTCGCACACAGGAAGTACATTGGCTACCAAGAATTTGCGAGATATTCATCATTGGCAGACGAGTACTTCGTCCTCCGAAGGTACGACCGTCTACATTGCAGAGTGCTCATTACTCTACAGCAGCGGATTGCTGTTCTGGAGGAGAGACTGGACGAGCTGGACGAAAAGCACAGCCGCCAAACGCCTGATGTCAACAATGGGACAGTACGCAATGATCAACCGGAGAGGCAGCTTCTAGTCGAGGAAATCGCCAAGGAATTGAAGATATACAGTAAACATGGCATCACCCCTGATGATATCATACCCAAGTTCACCCACTGATGCATAAAAGCCGAAATGTTGCTCAGCTACAAGGAGCTGAAATCGGCACCAAGTGCCCCGAAGGGGAACATCAACAACATCAACACATGGTTATCAAATAACAATTATCCCATAGAAGATGCGGAGGTAGAGTTCTTGAAGGCCAAGGACCTCGTCACCGTTGCCCGTTCTCAGAAGTCGGTCCTGAGACAGCTCTTTGAGGAATACATACTAATCCCGACCAGGGGCCTCTTCGGCCTCTTGGGCGAGCGCAACGGCCCCGAGGGGACGAACGTCTACGGCAGCGACGAGCCGGTGGACGCCATCGCTTCCGCGTCCGTCTTTGTCGTGGGCATGGTCATGCTCATCGCTCCGTTGTGGATCCTCGCCGTCACGCACGGCATGTTCGAGCGGCTGGGGGTCATCACTGCGTTCATTGCAGTCCTGCTTGGCGTGCTCACATCGGCTACACTGGCGAAGCCCTTCGAAATCCTGGCTGCCACGGCAGGGTAAGTGGGCCACCTTCCAGGGACAAGCATGGGAGCTGATACAACATATACAGATATTCTGCAGTGCTGGTGGTCTTTCTACAAATTGGCAACGAGGAAGCCTGAATACTGTTGGTACTACTAAAGGTAGCTCAATGACGAAGATTAGATCACGTGCGGTCTAGGCCGTCACTTCTTAAACACTAACGGATGTGGCCTGATACTTGCTTTACCACAATCGAGGCAGCAACATAGTCTCATTGGTTATCCCATGTTCCCGTTTTGTATGCACCATACGACTGTGGCCCCTGACCGTGCCTACCACAGTCTGTCACTCCTGTGGGCTTGGTCTTGGTGTCTGAGCATCTTGGATTCTGACACACGGTCTTCTTTCCGGAGACAAACCTCTTCTCACACGTATTGCCGTCGATAACCCTATACCATTTATAAACATTGCAGCTTGTATAGACGTTCGTTATCTCTGTTTCCACATGCGGGCATGTATCCGTCTCACAATATTTATTGTGCCAGGGGTTAGTGTGATCATACTCGGGGTTTGAAACTATCTCGTTCTCTTTACCGAATGTATATGGTGCGGGTGGTAGGGGCTCATGTTCAATGATCATTCTTTTCATAGAATTTGTAGTTAGCCAACGATCTAGAACAGTTGCATAGATGATAAATATAGTCATACCGGTTCCCGCTGGAGCTGGCGGTGCCTGACATGGCATCTACATTGGCCAGCTGGTTATGTGCGCTGTTGAATTTCGGCGTCTGCTCGTTGTTCAGTTCGACAGTCTGGGATGTGAGCCGTTGTCGTATATCACGCCAGAATTGGCGTGGATTGTGGAACATTTTCATTGGGAACGAGTTGCTGCTGGAACGGCAGAAACCAAAATTGGAAGAATACGTCGACGAGGGGGCTTCGATGGAATGGGGAAGCCAAGTCCTTTATATACTAGTGAATCCTTCGGGCGGCAAGAGCTTTCAGGTTGTAAGCCAGAGAACATGTACGAGCTCACCGAGTGGGAAGGGGGTGGTGGGCTGCAGCTACTTAAATGTAGCTTCGGTCACGGCTTTCAGCCACTCTCTTCTTCCGTCCACACACCATTGACCAAATTCTCACTGAGGTCGGCATATGTGACAATGCTATGTTCAGCTGCCAATGCGGCTGTATTATTATATCTCTCAGTCCAGTTCAGCTGAGCGAAGGTGGCGTATCTCAAACCATCCACTGGTCATTGCCAGCTCATATGGCTTGGGTAGCTGAAAACCAAGCACCGGAAAGTGGGAGCAGAATTCCAATGACCAGTCTACACTACAGCCGTAGCGCCGATTCCTGAGCCAGAGATTAGAGCTTTGGCCCCCTTACCTTTTACTCGACTGATATATCGACATATAGCGAACTCACAGCGCAGCAACACTTTACATAGAACTAGGAAGTCGCCGTGATCACAGTTTCATGAGCGTTTCAAAGGAATCAGCAAGGCACAAAACTCTTGTTATGAAGAAAATCAATTATTTAGTCGCTGGTTCTTGTACTGTCTATCGAATGCAATAGTAACGAAACCTGTGCTCCACGACACCCTCAAATTCCCACCTTGCCCCTTCTTGGGGGTGCCTTCCATCGCGGCCGCCCTTTCTCAGGGGCATGTGGTTCTGGGTCTGGCGCTGGCTTTATCATTCTATCCGCTTTCAACCAACCGGACCTGCAGAACCGGTTGCAGCAATGAGTGTCGAAAAACTTCAGAAAGCCCTCCCATCCGTGATCCGTCGGGCCGAACTGGCCGCCGGCGGTGGAATGCACGGCCGGGTCCGTCAGCGCATACACCCCCTGACGGGGCCGCCCTGGATGTCGCACAGCAGACGGCGGCCACCGGTCGCATGGTACGAGAAGTGGCTCAGGGCCTGCATGACCTCGTTCCAGGGGTCGGGGGGAGGATTGACCCAGCCGGCGTTGTTGTTGTTCTTCTGGTACCCGCGGATCAGCGGCTCGATCATACGCTGCTCGCGGGCGCCGCCGTCGCTGCTGGTCATGATCTCGGGGACCAGCACGCACAGCTGTTCCTTGATGATGCCGGCGTCGTTCCAGGCCTCGACGATCCGCTGCGCGGTGCGGACGGCGCGGAGCTCGCCCGCCCATTGCTCGTTGAAGGACCCGTACTTCGGCTTGAGGTACATCTTGGCCACGCAGGCTTGGCCGTTCCGGGGCCGGCGGTGAATCGGCCCTTGCAGGCGGACTTGTAGGTGCCCTCTGCGTATACTTCTCTATCTATGATGACTTCCTGGGAGGGTTGGCTAGATCCTGGTTTTCGGACGGAGAGGCGTTGGAGCCGCGGCATGGCCTTCTGTGGTCTTTCGTGCGCACCTTGATGACCCTTCTGCTCAAGTAACGGTTCCAGCACATGTGGCGTTTTGCGCCCCAACGCCTCATGGATGGCAAGGTATGCCGGCTTTTCTGGAGGAGGCGGTGGTGATACCTTGTCGGGCTTCTCCTTGGGGGGGATCTGAAGACCGCCGAATAGACTGACTAAAGCACCGCCAGACATGTTTGTTTCTCTGCCATGGAGAGCGCGGGAGAGATGGGGGTGGGGATGGGGATGGCATATACAACCAAAACTTTGTACGGCTGTTTATATACCCAAGTTTGCATGCCGACATATCTAAGATTGGTAAGGGTGCCTTTCTCCGTAAGTCTAGATGCTGCGACGGATGATTATGGTTTCGCCAACCCTGGGGAACTCAAACGGTTCGTGCTGTTTACTTCAGATGGAAGCCACTTGCGAGTCTAATTTACAGTTTGAGGGTATAAAATCGGATTGGCAGCCACATGGGAAGTGGTGAGCCTAATTTAAAGTTTGTGGGTATAATTCCGAACTGTCAGCCAACTGAGCATTGAAAACGAATGTTGGTGAGTGATGGAAGCATCCTCAAGCCATCGCACCATCCGTATTACCTCAACCCACCACGACGCCCACCTAAGTAACATAGTCTGTGGTAAAGCCAAAACCATCAACGAACCTCGCCCACAAGGGCATGAAAGGCAAGATGGCCGAGCGGTCTAAGGCGCTACGTTCAGGAAATTCGTCCGAGTTTGCGAGCATCGTAGTCAGGAAACTGGCGTGGGTTCGAATCCCACTCTTGTCACTACTATTTTTTGCCCGTTCTGGAAACTTTCTCTTCCTCTTCTATTTTTGGTCTGGAAAGCGACACTGGCAAATCTAGCCCTGTACGCATTATTGGCCCAAAATAGCGGTGCATCGAGAAACGATGTTGAGGGAGATAGAGATAACAGAAACCGAGTCAAGTTGCATACATCTCAAATTGATGGCGCTGATAAGAGCAATAAATCTTTCTCAAGTCACGAGGTCAGACACCTCCAATTATCAAACATCTCAAGCAAATCCAACGATCTGGACCTCGTTACTCTGCGCTCATAGCCTTCAGTGCGCTGGAAAGTGCTTCTCCGAGGGCCAGGACCTTCTCCTCTTCGAATCGTCGACCCACAATCTGCACCCCAACAGGGGCACCGTGATACACGTCTGCATCGTCTACAAGAGGAAGGGCCGCCATTGTTAGTTACAGCTCACTTGGCACAGTTTTGGAGGTGTCTTACAGGGAACCCAGCTCATCTCGTCGATGGGGCTCCGAGGAGCATCGTGCGGATCCGCCACGTCAATGTTCTTGTCTGCGAAGGTGACCGGAACGGTGAGGATGGAGTAGTCGAGAACATTGTAGACGATGGCGTAACCTGGCAGGATTAGATACGCGCACCTTGCCCTATTCAACATGCCAAAGGTGTACTCACTGAAAGCATAGGCCGAGTTGTGGCGCACGGCGGCAGTCGCAGCCACTGGGGCAATAATTCCATCCACAGATCGACCTGGATGGCAAACATATCAGTAAAATGCAATCACTCAGTCTTGTGTCCCCCAAGACACCTTTCATTCAAATTCTTACCAGTTCCCGTGAGAGCCTTAGTAGACTCCCAATAATCCGCATAATCCTCTTGGTATTTCTTCATCTTCTTAACGAGCTCGTAGTACTCCGCCATATCCTTAGGCCGATACTTCTCGGTCGGCCGCAGCATGGCCTCGACGGCGCCGATCATCGGCTCGCCGTCCGACTGGAGCGCGTCGTCGATGTCGTAGGTCGTCGGGAAACACAGGCCGCCGTAGATGATGGCGTCGTCCACGTGGCTGGGCGGCTGCCAGTCGATGACCCGGTGTCCGGCCTCGCGCGCGGCGCGCACGACCATTGCTACGCCGCGGGCGACGGGTGGGTGCAGGCGCATGACGCCGTCGTCGCCGGTGCCTGGGAAGGCGGCGAAGCAGAGGCCTTTTCCGGGCGTTGCGGCGTCAGCTCGGACCTCGTCCAGCACGGGCGCGCGCCACGGCAGGGGACCAAACCCGGATCGCGTCGCCAGGCCTCGGTGTCGCCGAGGACCGACTGGGTGAGGTGGATGACGTTGTCAAGGCTGGCGGACATGGGACCGGGGACCGGGGACCGGGGAACCACGGGCTTTCCGCCGAGCGAGCTGGCGAGGTCTCGGTACGAGAAGCGGCCGGAGCTCGGCTTCAGCCCGAAGAGGTGGTTGTATGCGGATGGGACCCGGATCGAACCGCCCATGTCGGTCCCCATCCCGAGCACGGAGCCGCGGCATGCGAGAAGGGCCCCTCACCACCGGAGCTTCCTCCGGGCGACAGCAGGCGGTTGTGGGGGTTCATACCCGGACGGTGCAGGTTGGACTGCAATTCTGCCAAGAGCAAAGTTTGCGGAACATGCGTCTATGAGAGCATTAGTATTGAGCAGGGACGGGACCCGGCCAGGTGATCTCGAAGTTACCTTGCCGACGATGATCCCTCCCAATTCCTTGATTTGCTTGGTGGTCAAGCTTTCAGTCTCGGCAGTCTCGAATTTGCCCAACCACCCGATGTAGCTGATGGCCGATTCCAGCCCCTCGACGCGGAACTGGTCCTTCAGGCTGACGGGGATGCCTTGCAGGGGCCCGACGAGTTTCTTGTGCACGCGCAGATACTCGTCGTGCGCCTTAGCCTCGGCGATGGCCTCAGCGAAACGGATTTCCGCCAAACACTCAGTCGTCTGGTGGCTGATGGCAGCGCGGTGGCAGAACGCAGTGACGAGTTCCTCGGCCGAGACCTCTCGGGACTCATAGCTGGCGAGGATCTCCGGAATGCTGGTTTTGGAGGTGAGGGCGAGCTCCCTAGGACTGAGCCCTGCCTCGGCCATGAAAGCGTCGGTCGTGACGTTGAGGTATGGGCTGTCCAGCGTCGTGGGCATGACGCACATGGCCTCCGGTAAGTGCCATTGCGCCGGGATCTTGACCAGGATCGACTTTTGCTTCGCTTCGGCTTTTCCTTCCAAGACTCCATCTTGAATGGTGATGAATCGCAGAAAGTGAGAAAGTAATGGTCAAATGATTCTACTTCCGAAGCGGATGCGCGGGGTTGGGCGAGTCCTTTATGCGCTGTGATAGCTCCTGCGGAGATTCGTGACCAACACAACACCGGGATTCTCGGACAGGCCATTCCCTATCTCTGTTACAGTAACATTGACGGAGAGGGGATGATGAGCTATTTGCTTCCAACCAGACAGTTCCGTTGGTTCTAATGGCCGCGATCGTTACTGCATCGGTCCCGCAAGGGATAAACCTGAACCAAACTCCCGGGCCCAACAGCACCAACAACAGCATCCACCCGAAACAATATCGACTGATGCATTCTCGAATCAGCTGATCTAGAAACCAAAAATCGATAATCCGAGACACATTTTCCGCTCTTCTCTCAACACCAATTCCTCGCCCCTTATGATGGCATCAGCTGCAACGATAGAAAGGCGCGTCGGTGTTCAGCATCCACCGTATGTTGGTCCTAACACGTATGCGAATGAGGAGTATGTGACCCTTTTGGCAAATACGGGATGGTAGATACAGCAATACTGACCGTCGCCCGAAACCCCACAGGCCATTGACTAGTCAGCCGACCGGGCGTGCCGTCTTCGGCGGCCTGTTGCTTTCGCAAGCGATATCCGCAGCGAGCGCAACAGTGCCCTCGGACTTCCATGTCTACTCCTCCCACTCCCACTTCCTCCGTCCCGTCGCGGCCACTTTCAAAGACCGGGTCCTGTACCATGTCGACCGCATCGCCGACGGCCGCTCGTACGCCACCCGCGTCGTCCGCGCGACCCAGGGCGATCGAAGCGCCTGTGTCTATATCGCCACCATCGCGTTCCAGAACAGCAACTCCGCCGGAGCCGGAAACGTCTGGACTACGGTCCGCCGATGCCCGATCTCGACGGCCTGAAGCCCACGGATGTGCCCGCGGACCTGAACCGCAAGATCCTGGCCGACGGCTCGAGCCCGGACTCACCCCTGCAGCCCCTCAGCTCTGAGGTCGAGGCGTTCGACTACCGCATCTTCGGCATCCTCGCGGGGACCACCCGACCGATTACCGCGTCCGCAGTTTCGCGCGCGCCGCGGAGCCCTTGACCTCCACCTCCTCCGCCATGCACATGGCCGCACTCGCTTACATGTCAGACGAGATGTTCCTCGCCATGGCCATCGTAGCGAACCCGAACCGTGTCGGGGTGCGGGCGCGCAACGTGGCCATGGGCGCCACCCTCAGCCACCGGATCGCGTTCCACGAGCCCGCTGTGGCCCGGGTCGATGCGTGGATGGTGTCGGAGCGAGAGACGTCGTGGGGCGGCGGGGGGAGGGTGCTGCTGCATCAGCGGACGTGGGATTTGGGGACGGGGAGGCTGGTTATGACGTGTGAGCAGGAGGCTTTGATTCGACTGAAGGGGGATGAGCCGAAGCTGTGAAGTGGGACTGAACAATGCCAATATTTCGATTACATACTGCGCCCATCAACGTTATTCTGGTCTGGCATTTAGCTGTGCCTTCACACAACCCGGTCGTGTGTTAGACACATATAACTTGAGACATTCCCTACCTTGTGTCCATCTTGAACGGATTGAGACGGTATTGCCTGTGCCCAGACCCCCATCTACGCCCTTTGCAAGAGGCAAATGTTGGTGACGACTTTTTCATGCTGTGCCGCGCAGCTACAGCGCAGTTAATCTGCGCGATCATATCAGATGCTGCTGTTACGCGCGCCAACGTGCGATATCCACTTCTACTTGGTCTAGTGGTTATTTCCAGCCTAAATGACGACTCCACAGTTGGTACTGCTGTGCCGTCTACAATTGGGAAGAAATACGCGCCGTGTTATCACAATTGCCGGGAATAGAATATTGACTAAGAAAGACCATCTCAACGGGGGGTCCACGCAGACCCGCTTGTCGCTCCCAACATAACCAGAGTCCAAGGGCTTTCCATAGCACCGGGACATGACCAACCCGACCCCAACGACCATATGCCTTGGCTAAAGCCAAAACGTGTAGTCAATCCTCCAGCTGGTTAGTTGACGGGGAATTCAAATGTCGTCAAGATCTCTTGGCTGATCAAACTCATGCTGGGGGTGGCGCGTGCGGCGCAGGCGGCGGCACGGCGGCTAGAATGATGCGTTGGCTCTGGGGATAGTCCAACAGTTCCTCCATCTGGGTCATGAAGTTCCTCCGATCAGATTAGTGCTTACTGTGCCACCCCATATGCTGCCCTCGAAACCACAATACTACAGGGAGTCTTAACCAATCAGCCTGCATTCGGACCTGGGACTAATTATGCATGCACTTGGGCCCGACTGCAGCTCGCGTGTTTCAGTAGGCGTCGCTGCAATTCCATTGCCGTCCGGATTTGCTCTATTAAGCTTTCAAGTCCCATCTCGCGCACCATTCCCACCTTAATGTTTGACCAAGAGAAAAGCCCGAAGCTCAGATACGACCTCCTAACATGAACCTCGTATAATCACACACGGACACTGTGACCGGACATCGGATTTTGTGAGACGATGGAAGCCGCCGGAGGCCGATCCGGGGAGGGAGCAGCAGCACCACGCTTACATCAGATGCCCGTATACCATCCATGGGAGTCGCAGTCCGACTACCTGCCATCACAAACAACCGAGACCAAGGATGCCGAGCAGAGCTCGGCGGCCACACTGCTATCGTGGCGGCCCAGCTACCTCCGGCGCTATGTCATCGTGGGCTTCATCGCCATCTTCGCCCTCATCATCGCGGCAATAGAGACCCTGCTCGCGATATCGAACAAGTCCGACGGCATCGCCACGAGCCACCCGGACCAGCACTACCTCTGGACATACGGCCCCATCGCCTTCCTCACCTTGGTGGCGGCCCTTTGGGGGCGCGCCGAGTACCAGAGCAAGCTGGTCGCGCCGTGGCTCCGCCTGGCGCAGCCGTCCGCCGACGCCAAGCGGACGCTGCTGCTGGACTACGTGTCCGGCTTCCCGCTCTTCGTCGTCTTCACGGCGCTCCGCAACAAGGACTGGACCGTCTCCCTCACGATCGCGGTCTCGCTCCTGATGAAGGTCCTGATCGTCATCTCCACGGGCCTGATCACGCTCTCCTGGACCGGCGTCCACCTGGACAACCACCCGATGGTGGCGCAGGACGTCTTCGCGGCCAGCCGCGGCGCCCGCGGCCTGTCCAAGGCCGGCTCGCTGTCCTACTTCGTCATGAAGGGGCTCATCGGGCAGAACTTCACCTACCCGGAGGGCATGTCCCTGGAATACGCCTACCAGTCCGTCGTCACGGGCCTCCCCGACTCGGCCGAGACGCGGGTCACCGTCGACGGGCTCACCAACGGCCTCGACTGCGTCCCGGCCGACGTGGTGCTGACGGGAGCGAAGCCGAAGGACCCGCGCGACCCGAATTCCCAGATGAATCTGACCGTTACCTCGCCCGGTTGCGATATGCGGGCTCTGCAGCTGTCGGGTCCGACTTGCTCCGGTTATGCCGGGAACTTTTCCACTTGCAATTTCGGCCGGTTCGTCAAGACTCAGTGCGACGGCACTATAGGCGAGGAAGGCGCTAGGGTGTTCCTCATGTTCGGGAATATCACCTACGCGAGGGACTATTCCAAGAAGCCGACTATGGACTACACGGGTAGAAATCCCACCTACCCACTGGTAGCAAAGCTGCCCCAGAGTGCCCAGATGCTCTGTGTCCCGACTTATACCATAAGCCCCGTCGATGTGGTCCGGAACGACTCGCGGACCCAGAGCGTGGAGCTGTCCCCCGGCGGCAAAAGCAGGACCCTGGATTCCATTCGCCCCTGGGCCATCATGGATGCTCATTTCTCCGCGGTAAGCACTTTCGGAGTTGACTACTTACTCCGGTAGCTCCCATTATTCCTCAGTCAGCCCTAGACTAATACTTCTCTACCTTGCAGTACAATAACAGACTGGAGGGATCGTCCGCCTCGACATGGGGGCACAAGACGAATCTGTCGACAGTGGAGGTGGATGTGGACGAGTACTTCGGCGTGGCCATAGATAGTCAGTTTGGCCCCAACACGACCGCGCAGGTATCGGACATGTTCGACCGAGACTTCCTGGGGCAGTTTGCGGGGACCTATTATCGCCAGTTTGCCGCCATCATAGCCAAGCAGTCGCTCACGGAGCCCGCCGCGATCGACATCACGGGAACGGCCGTCTTCATGGCCAACCGGCTTTTGGTGCGCGACTGGTCGGCCCAGTGGATGGCGGGCCTGACCGCGGCTTGCTTGGTCCTCTCGGTCGTCCTGCTGTTTACCGTTCCGAGGCAGGGCGTTCTGCCCCGGAACCCGAGCAACATCCCGGACATGGCAACGCTCATTCTCCACAGCCCCGATCTGCAAAGAAGAGTGCGTGATCTCGGCGCCGCGGATGAGAAGTCCCTTGTGCAGGGTCTGGAGCGGCACAGCTTTCAATCCGGAGTCGTTCAGAACCCCACGACAAGCAGGCCGGAGTTTGCCATTCTGGACCAACGGCAATTCGCCGACGACGCATCTCCTCGAGACCCGGGCGCTCCCTTAGTCCGCGCCAGACGCAACTTGCACCCGGGAATTCTGCATCCGGCCACTCGAGCGACCTTGTGCCTGATAGTGATTGGTCTCATAATTGCACTTGAACTTTTGCTGCAGAAGTCCAACCGGGAAGATGGCTTGGGTGATGTCGGGAACGATACTTATATACACTACCTCTGGACGACATTACCGGCACTCACTTTCGGTCTGGTGGCAATGGCCTTCTCCTCCATGGACTTCCAGATCCGATCCCTGGCGCCATACATGTTGCTCAAGAAGGCCGTCGGGACTGACGCGTTTATGACACTCGATCATCTGGTCAGTATCTCCTCGGCTTTCACGTTAAGCCCTTCCTCGCTAAAGACTACCGTTCTACCTCCGACGGAAACTGACCCTGAATCGTGATAGGACATGTCCATCCCTCGTACCATCTTCAAAGAAGCCCGATCCGGCAACTTTGGCGCCCTCGCAACGACGACCATGCTGCTAGTCGCCTCCCTGTTCACCATCTTCTCCGGCTCCCTGTTCCAGGCCCTCGCCATCCCCAGCACCGGCTCCATCACGCTGCGCGCCAACCAGTCCTTCGACCTGACCCCCTTCGGCGGCGCGCCCTACCAGGGCTCCGCCCGCTTCGGCGCCTCGATCCCCTCGCTGATCCTCGAGAGCAACCTCTCGTACCCCGCCTTCACGCACGAAGACCTCGCCTTCCCGCAGCTCGTGTCCGACCTGCCCATCCGGTCGAACGCGACGTTCAACGCGTCGACCGTATCCATCACGGCGGTGGTGCCCGCGGTCCGGCCCAGGCTGGACTGTCGGCTCTACGACATGTCCAAACACCGGCTCAACTTTACGATCAATAGCAATGCTACAGCTATGAACGTCGAGAACCCCTTGGGCGCGTGGATCGAGGGCGAAGAATGCAAGCTTAAAGACGATGAGGAAAAGGGGAAATACAATATCCTCTTCTCGACTTATCCCAATACCACGTACGTCGGTATTGGAGACGCGACGGTATGTTACCCACCATTATGTTCTATTATCAAAATTTTACCTGAGGTGTACTGACCCCCGGCCTCGTTCAGGACATGTACCAACCCGTCGTCGGCTGCAGCCACCTGCTCTACTCCTGGGGCAAGCTCGACTACTCCGCCCGCCCCAAACCCGCCGTGACGCACCTCTCCTCCCTCGGCTGCAACCTGACCTTCGAGCGCGTCGACGTCGAGGCCACCTTCACGGGCCCGGACCTGAAACTCGACACGTCGACCCCGGGCAGAGCGCCCCGCCCCCGCGAGGAGACGGCGCGGCCCTCGTCGATGCGGATCGGCGCGCCCGAGTTCGGCGGCGACGGCGCCAGCTCGCTGTACGGCATCTACAACAACCTCGCGGGAATCCGCACCGACCCCGAGGCCCTCAACCACTTCTTCGGCCTGCTCGTCTCCTCGCGCTACGCGGTCCCCGCCGCGGACCTCGGCCGGCCCGAAGCCGACGAGCGCGTCGCGGCCGCCATCCGCTTCCAGCACGGCGTCATCCACGCGCAGAACCTCGCGGCGCAGCGCGTGCCCGCCGCGTGGTCCGACGTCACCCTCGCACCCCCACCCCCATCCTCGTCCTCGTCCGGCTCTGCACCGAACAACGCGAGCGACGCGCAGCTCCGGTACGCGGCCAACCTGACGGACCCCACGGGCCGGCACCGCGTGGTGCAGGACGCGGCGTCGACGCGGGCGCTCGAGGCGCTTTTGGGCGTGGCGCTCGTGCTCCTGCTCGTGGGGTGGTTGTTTATGTACCAGACGGACGTGCTGCCGCGGACGCCGACGAGCATCGCGTCGGTGGCGGCGCTGGTGGCGGGCGGGAACTTGCTGGAGAGGCTGCCGGGGGACGCGGAGTGGCGAACGAAGAAGGAGATTGCAGATGCGCTCGACTCGGAGGCGGCTGGGGACGGTGGTGGTGGTGCTGGTGGTGGGAGTGGAAGACCGAGGTTTTGGATCGGGTGGGGGCTGGTGCCGGATTTGGAGGGGAGGGCGTTGGGCGGGGAGAGCGAGAATGGGTTTAGGCGGTTTGGGATCTTTGTTGTGGAGGATGACGGACAGACGAAAACTGACATGGCGGGAGATGATGTGGAAGCCAGAGGGAATAGGGGCAGGATAAGCGGGTGCGGCAGCAAGTAATGGCATACTACGGTGTGGCAAGTGAGCAGCACAGTCCCGTGGAGCAAGGGGGCGTAGTATATCATCCATATTAGCGCAGCGTTTTATTTATTCGGCACTTATTCTATCTGGTAAAGATCTCATCATACAACAATGATATCATCTTTTTGGATTTATGTGTTCTGAAGCTAGCGTCCTTTGATTCTGCTATCTTCCGGAGCACCTGCCACATTGCTAGTAGCCGGTGTACCGGAGATAGCTGTGGTTCGTTCGCGACATTGAGATGCTTGCGAAGAAGGTCGCGGGAAGATTTGGAACATGGCTCAGTGATAGCAAAATGCCAGTTGATGATTTCTAAAGATTGTGGCGTCGATGCGCAGGGGCTCCGGCTATATCCAGATCTATGTCAGCCCTAGTTCTCTCTCCACACTCCGTGATTGGCCAAGTTTACGACAGGTCCGTAGGGATCAAGGGCCGGTTGCTGACACTTCAGACGCCACCACGCCGTTGGGGAGTTCTCAGCCTGTTGGTTTGGTCAGCACTGTCGCTAGTCTCGCGCTTTCGCTCTTTAGCCCAACGCCTTTGCTTTGTAAACCCCAGGGAGAGAGGGTAGTTCGCACAGGGGTCTGTTGTTTACACGATCAAGACGCATAGAATCTTCAGGAGCTGAAGTCGTACCTCTCGCGCCTGTCCAATGAGATCCGGTCGGTTAAAGAGCACACGCAACCAGTATCATTCCAAGATACCATATCTAGGAACCATCTTGATGACCAAGCTCGCACTTCGTCGCGCAAGCTGACACAACCGAACATGGCAGGTTCACGATATGATGATATGATTAACCACATACTATATATTTCCACAGTTGCCGCCGTTGGCATGCTTTATTTCTTCAACCAAACCAGAACATCACTGAGCCCAACAATCTCAAAGTCAATTCGGAACACCCCACGTCAACTCAGATAACAAAAAATCTGCTGATTGTCCATCTGCTTGAAAGCAAATACCACTACTCCAGCTATTACCAAACTCCGCATCACCATGTCCAACCTCCAAAAAGCCATCGTCGTAACCGAAATCGGCCAACCCGCCGTCCTCATCACCAACCAACCCATCCCCCACCCGGGCCCCAACCAAGTCCAGCTCAAAGTCGCCGTCGCCGGCCTCAACCCTCACGACCAGAAGATGCGCGACGTCGGCATGTTCGTGACCGACGGCAGCCTGCCCCAGGTCCTCGCCAACGACGTCGTCGGCGTCGTCACCCAGCTCGGCGCGAACGTCAGCGACTACAAGGTCGGCGACCGCGTCGTGAGCCACGCCCGCATGGGCAGCTGGACCGAGCCCCAGTCCTCCGAGCCGGGCCTGCAGGAGTACGCGCTCGCGAACGTGGGCGCGATGGCCAGGATCCCGCCGGGCGTCTCGGACGATGAGGCCGCGACGCTGCCGATCAACGTCATGCCGTCCGTCGTCGCTCTCTACCGGGTCCTGGGGATCCCGGCCCCGTGGACCGAGGCCGCGGCCGGTTTCGACTACGCGGGCACGACGCTGCTCATCATCGGCGGCGGCAGCAATAACGGCCGCTTCGGCGTCCAGATTGCTAAACTCGCGGGCGTGGGCCGCATCGTCGTCGTGGGCGGCGATCAGGCCGAGCTTAGATCGTACGGTGCCACGCACGTGCTGGACCGCCACGGCGGAAGCGAGGCGGTCCTGGCGCGGATCCGTGCCGTTGTCGGTGATGATCTGGTCTACGCGTACGATACCGTCAACGACCCCGCGGGGCAGACGCTGGGCCTCAACGCGCTGTCGAGCCGGAAGAAGGGGGTCATGGCGCGGTTGGTGCCGACGGGCCCTGTGGACGAGGCGCGGGTCGTTGGTAAGGAGGCCGGGTTCGAGCTGCGCGACGCGATCGGGATGTCGGTCTACCAGAAGGATGAGGCGCTTGCGTTTTGGGAACGGCTTCCGGGATATCTTGAGTCTGGCCAGATCAAACCTCTCAAGTATGTCGTAAAGGAGTTCAGTGCGGCATCGGTCAATGAAGTGTTGAATGCTTATCGGGATGGGAAGCCGGTCACCAAGACACACATCCACTTCTAGGACACTACTGGCAGGAAAAGCAAGACAGGGTTTGAATAACAATCAAGGAGATCAGAGCAGACGGGTTTCGAATGTTTCATATAGAATATATATACAGTATTCATTACTTCAACACGTATCGGTTCATCAAGCAGGGAGTTGCAGCCACCTTTCAAGCCGGAATCTTGTGGCCCGTTTGCCTCAGCTTCTGGAAGACCTGGTCAGGGTCGTACTTGGCCGACACAGCATGCATCTTCGCAATGGACCTCTCGCCGAACGACGCAAGCGGGTTCTGGTTGTGGTTGGCGTAGTTCAGGAACCGCCAGTCCCAGTTGACGCCGATGGAATCGGCGTACGCATCGACCGAGTCCTGCCAGTCCTGCACGAGCGGCCGCGCCTTCTCCTCGTTCTCCGCGCCGTTGACCGCGAACGTGGCGAGGAACATGACGCCCGTCTTGCCCTCGCCGGTCCCCTCGGCGTTGCCGAAGACGCGCTCCTCGAGCCCCATGATGTTGCCGCCGCGCGCACGCCGTGCCGCACCATGTTGGGCGAGATGGGCTGGAACATGCAGAGCGTGTTGAAGCCGCTGTCGTCCGACATGATCTTCTCCAGCGCCGCGACCATGGACGCGTGCTTCTCGACCGCGAACCGGATGAGCCGCGCGTCGTTGTCGTACGCGCCCGTGTACCAGATGTTGCGGAACCCGGCCGGCTGGCCCGAGCCGAGCTCCATGGTGATCTCGGCCATGGGCGCGGAGCGCAGCGTCTTGGACGTGATGCCCGGCGTGTTCAGGTAGTCGTCGAAGGCGGCGGGGGCGGCGGCGTTGACGGTGTTTTCCAGGGCCACGTTCAGCATCATGCCGCCCATGGCGGGGATGTAGGCCCAGTAGACGATCGAGGTGCTGTTCTGGTCCTGGCCGCTGTTCTCGGCGAACTTGACGTAGCTGTCGATGACGGCTTCTTGCTCGGCGACGTCGTAGATGACGATACCGCCCCACTATCAAGTAGTTGTCAGCTAGTGGTTCTCTATGCTCTAGACTCCGAGTTTCTCGGGATAACCCCGAGCTTGGAAGGGAGCTTCGGGTGTATCAAACATCAATGCGACTCACAATATCAGTAGAATCCCGATCCGGGAACTCGATAGCAAACATATCGTAACGCGTAATCAGGCCATAGTTGCCGGACCCACCCTTCAACGCCTGCCACAGATCCGCGTTCTCCTCGGCGTTGGCGTTGACGATCTTGCCGTCGCCGAGGACGACCTCGAAGTTCTGCACGTTGTCAGCGGCGAACCCGTGCGACGCCGAGTGGAAGGAGTTGCCGCCGCCGGAGATGAAACCCGAGGCGCCAACGGTGCCGGCGCGCCCGCCCGTCACGGTCACGCCGAAGGGTGATAGAGTTTCGTAGACGGGCTGCCAGTGCGTGCCGGGCTGGATCGAGGCGATCTTGCGGTCAGCGTCGTAGGTGGTCGAATTCATGAGACCTGTCGTTTTTTCAGAATGTTCAGTCGGGAAACGCAAACTTTCGGAGTCTCGATCTGCTTACCAAAGTCGATAGTGACACCCTTGTCAATGCCGTTGGAGTAGGCGTCGGCGCCGTGGCTGCCGCCTCGGATCCCGAAGGGGCACTCGTTCTTGGAGAGCACCATAATGACTTCCGACGCCTCCTCGGCGGTGGAGGGCATCACCATGCACCAGGGCTCCAGGGCGGCGCTGACGGACCAGTACGTGTCCAGCCGGTCGGTGTAGGTGGCGCCATCGGGGAGGAAGACGCGTTCCTTCAGGCAGCTAGCTTGCAAGGCATTGCACTAATAGACGTCAAGTCAGCATGAAGTGTCAGAAGTCTGAAACAAGACAATGAGTAACTGGAGCGGCTCACGCATTGGCTGCTGAGGGTGGCAGGGGCAGAAAGTGTGAGAGCAGCCTGCATAGTGACGGTGACTGCTGCACGGAAAGCTTGGTTTGACCTCATAGCGACAGGACGGAAGAAACAAGAAATTCTTCCTTTTCTTAATGAGCGTTGATTGGGGAGTGAGAGGGTAAAGGAGGGTACGAGAGCAGACAATAGCGATCGGCGGCGATCAACAAGTCTTGCTGCAGTTGGGCGATGCAACACACCAAGCGTTTCTCTTTTTCTCTCGCGAACCAGCGCCGCGGGAGTGCAGCGTTTTATCAAGCGAATCGACAGGCGAACGCAAGCTGGTCGCGGTGGTCGACTGCAACGTCAATAGGCTAATAAAAGCTGCATGATGACCAGCCCGCTTCCTGTGCTACCTATTCATTGGAATGCAGGACAACCCGACAACCGACAGGGCCAATGGGCGAAGATGTTACTCGATTCGGCCCCAGACCCGCGGACTGGAGTGTCACCTGTCATGGCGGTACATTGGCCGGAAATCAAACGCCATCCGGGGATTTCCGGACCTATAGAGTGTCATTGTAGGCGACTCGGGGATGACGCCTCACGAGTCATTCGCTCTGGTCTGGCCCCGCCAAGTACAGTCTATACATGGTAAGCTTAGGCTTTGATCTGACAGACGACTATGGTACCCGTTCTGACTGAACCAGGTCATTGGGCAACATGCCCGCCTAGTCCAGATAGGCCGTGGTGGCCCGCCCGATCGGGGCAATGTGGTTTGACGTCCATGGGGGCGCATTCGAGACAAGGCGCAATACAAACCCCGGGGACGGTACCTCGATCGGTTCCTATTATCTGCATTATATCCATCGCTCAAGGGCCCTGTCATGGAGAAGCTGGAGTAGCATTCCGCCTGTACATAAGGCAGAGAAAGCTCTGTTCTTTGTGTGGTATTGGCTCGCTGGGTTGCACCACTTAGGCAGGGGTTGCTCCGACCCCCGTGTTCCTGCAGCGGCCAATTCTCAGCGGCCACCATTGATATTGGATCACTTTGATTTTTCTCCTTCGCATAAAGCCATTGTATATTCTCATCGCTGCAATCATTCCTGGCCCTTCAAGCAATAGGTAAGGAAGCAGCGCCGTCGACGGCCTCGCACCTCCATGCCAGTGGACACTGCAGCATGCGTGCGGCAATGTGTAAGACCTCAGATTAACCTCCTGACTCGAGTTTTCTCTTTGGTTCCCACCAATGCCGAGCAGCCGAGCCTACTACGCCGCGTCAGGAAGGCATGCCCGCCTGCGCAAAAAGTGGCATGACCCGTGTGGAACGACGTCGACGGAAGGGGGAACTGTCTTTCTCCAAAGGGACTACGGGGGTGGACCGATCCGCCTGTGCCGCAATCTGTGGGGTAATAGTGCTGTCAACTAAATCGCCGTCGGCCCGGGTCATCGTGGGGGGGGTTCCGTCTGCCTTGCCATCCTCAAGGGACTTTTCGTATCGGAAATGTATTGAGTAGTACTCGCTGTCATCTATCTCGTCTCCCACCTCGGACGCAACATGGGCGATTCTTGTGCTGTCAACTAGCTACAGCCCTAATACTTAGGGGTAAGCGTGGTTTGCTTGTTGCGCCGTGTTTATGAGCTACATGGGCGGAGGATTCTGCTAGACCAGGGATGGTAGCAGTTCCGAGAATCCTATTAATGCCAATGGGCCAGGTGTCAGGTGCTAGGTGCCAGGTATGCGATCCTACCAGGTCACATCGTCACAGCCGGGCAAAACAACTGGATCAAACAACTCCAGGGTCTTCGGCACTAATTCACGTTCATGTCGAGATATGGATTGTTTACTGGAAGTCATACAAGATCCTACTTTTGATCGGAATAGCCAAGGGCTGATAGAAGCCGACGTCTTGATATCCAGGCACTTGAAAGAAACTTATTTCTGAGCCGCTGGAGCCGTTCGTTTTAATGATGAAGTTCCTCCGGATCGAGCTTTTGCATGATCCGATCCTTGCCCTTATCGGTATTGGTTGCATATATCTGTAACTATGACATCCCAATGAAGGTCCTGGAGTGGATACACACACCAACAGGAGCAAGTCGAAAGGACAATCCCCCATACCCACTGTCGATAGCAACTTTGCTAATGCACAATGCAGGTCCGAGAGCAGTCTTCGAGGAATTCAAGATGTCAACTTTTGTTATCGAACACGGACGTTCCTCATCAGACGATGCATGTGATGCAAATGAATGATAAGGACGAAGTAACTACGGACTTTTGCTTGGATTACACTCCGACGGTCGATGTAACACCCACTCCATTCGCCGGAAGTGGCAATACGATTTGGATTCTGTCATGTCGCTTAGCCTGGGGTCGCTTTTTTCTTCAGAAGGGGGCATGTCATGCATGCAGGATCCGGTTTCGATATCATAGAGCGAGTTAAGCTACAGGCATACAGATCCAGATAGTTCTTCATCATAACTATGCTTAGCCCTCTTCCTGTTCCTGATCCCCCTTTCTGTTGTTGCTGGATGTTTGGCTCAAGCATCATTCCACCATCTCGTTGTTCGTTGATCGATATAACGATCCTCCGCCAGGCCTATCCCGCCTCTCCCAGTCGCCTTCGGGCCTAACCAGCACAGACACCCGAAATCGAGAACCATGTTGACGACTCGGGCTGACGAAATCGTCACCCTCGCCCCACCACCGGATGGATATGTGGTCAACTTCGAGAATCCGCGGAGGCGGGCAGATATCCAGACGTACTGGTGCTTCGGCGTCGGCAACCTCCTAGCGCTCATCTTTCTGGCGCAACGCTTTTATACCAAGCTGCACATCGTGAAAAGCTTTCAACTGGATGATGGTATGTTTCGTTTGAGTTGGAAAGGTTTGGGACATTACTGGCTAACAAGCATTCTCAGTCTTTATTTTACTTGCATGGGTAAGACATGCTCCATACCATCGTTCCTCGAGATCCGACCGAAACTGACAGGACATTGGTACGATTAGCTCACAGGGCTGGCCACCCAACTACTCTGCATTTGTACGTTATTGTCGTCGCCACATAACTCGGGGATCACACAGTTCTAACAACCTAAAGACATATTTTTCGAAGGCGTAGGCGGCGTGCACTACTTCGAGATCTCGGTCGAACAGTTCGGTCAATTCATGCTGGTAACTTGAACGGCCCAATTTCAACTTTTATCAGGAGTTCGCGTGGCTAACCATAGCATCGCCACTTTTCAGGCCGTCTGGGTCGCCGCCATCATCTACACCCTCACCGGCAGCTTCGCGAAGCTGTCCCTGCTGGTCGTCTACATCCGCCTCTCGCCCCAAAAGACGTTCCGGTACCTAGTCGCCGCGACCATGGCCTTCATCGCCTCCTACACGATCGGCCTCTTCTTCAGCTTCCTCTTCTCCTGCAACCCGATGCGCCGGAGCTGGGACGTCCTCGAGACCGAGGGCAAGTGCATCAACCAGGCCGCGCTGTACATCGCCACCGCCGTCGCCAACATCGTGTCCGACGTCATCTTGTTCGTGCTGCCGATCCCGCTGGTGGTCAAGCTGCATATGCCCAAGATGCAGAAGATCGGCCTCTTCTTCGTCTTTGCTATTGGCTCCACGTAAGTCTTGTTTTTTTTTGTTGTTTTTGTTTTTTTCCTCAAAAGCAGTGGGCGTATTTACTGACTGATGCTATTCGAAACCAGAACCGTCGTGACCTCCATCATACGAACCGCCATCCTCCCCGGGATGCTCTATGATCCGGACCAGACCTGGGCCATCTCCTTTGCCACCATGTGGATGTGAGCATCTCCGTCATAGCCCCTTTCGGCAGAGATTACCTCTCTCCCTCCCCCTCTGTTTGGGACAACCACTAATCCGCGGCCTCGAACCAGCGTCATCGAAGCGAACCTCCTAGTCATCTGCGGCAACATGACGACCCTCCGCCGTTTTTTCCGCCACGTCGCGCCCAAGGTGATCGGCTACTCATCCGAGGGCTCCAAGGGCCGGACCGGCAAGGGGTCCGCCTACATGCCGGGCTACGCCTCGGGCAGCCGCAGCGCCCGGCGCCAGACCTTCCGGCCGCGGGACCCCTACGAGCGGTTCGAGAGCGGGGGCGAGAACGAGCTCAGGTCGTTCACGAACCGGGCGCCGTCGCCGCTGGACGGGACGTACGGGAATACGGCCAAGGCGGAGGCTGGGGGTGCGTCGTCGAATCCGACTTGGGATGAGCGGAAGGGGAGCCATGATGACGGGGGAGTGAGAAGGCAATTATTATACAGACTACTTCTGTCCGAGTGTCTTATGACTAGAAGGGTTATTTGTGTTAGGCTAGTGGATGGGAAAAGTTACAGCGTTCTTGAGGGCTCATTTGTTGATTATTCAAAACTATAATATTATATTCTCATCGCCTATGAGCTACCTTACATCTTCCAAGATGACTCTCAATTTACCTGGCATTTCGTGCTCTTCCCGCCTTCGCCTTCGACACAAACTGAAACTGTCTGGCTATTTACAGTTACCATACTCTTTATATCGTGACCATGCGGGATGTGAGCTGTGAGATGTCAGCTTGCATGGTTAACGCGGAAAATTGTGAAAATGGGAGATGGTCCGCGGAACAATTACAAAGCAGCATCGCGCCGTCAGTTTATGATCGGAAGAGTGGGGAGGCATATGCATAAGGCTCAGCGCCAACATGTTTTATACCGTCGTATACAAGTTTCTGCACAGGGTTCCCCTGCATTTCCTTTTGAAATCCCAGGGCGCCCTGTCGCGACCCAAGAGCTCATAGCCCTGCAGACGGGGCAGTGGGCAGCTTGGGCTGCCCCTGTTATTACCTGAAATGTTACCCCGGTGTCTCTGTGCGGTGGTTTGGAAAGTCACGATAAGGCTGGTTTAATTCGTCCCCCGTAAGGAGAAGAAAATATTGTTTATTCTGTCCACATCGCTTTCGGGCAAAGACTACGTCCTCAAAAAGGCCTCATCGGCTCGTAATTTCGCTGTGGTAACCACGGCACATAACTCGCCCTTTGCCAAACTTGCCAAACTTGCTTCAGTCAACTTCATAGAGCTCTTGTTTGCAATTACCAAAGAGAAACTATAAAACAGAGCTTGTCTAACCGCCGCAAGAATAGCGGCCAGCGTGGTGTTGTTAGTTTTCACACGTGGGGTAAAGCCTTGGTCACATTGTAAGTCAACTCCATCCAGGACCTCCCTCACCGCCATACGACGACGGCTGTATTATCGGATGAGGTCGTTCCGTCATTCGATTTCAATTTCCACAACGCAGTCCAAACTCAACGGATGCCGGAAAATCTCTTTCACCGTCAACCCCGCCCCATCGATCATCCTGCGCATCTCTGCCTCAGTTCGATGCCGCGCCCCCAGCGTGCTCATCAAATTGCAGTCCAGCGACGTCTGAAGCCAGTGCGCGCCCTCGTCCGGGACGACGTAGTCGTTGATCAGGATCTTGGAGTAGCCTTTCCTCATGGCGGGGACGAGGGATCGGAGGATCCGGATGTTGGTTTCATCGTCCCAGTCCTGAATGATGGAGTGCAGATAGTAAGCTCGGGCACCTATATCCACATCTTGTGTTTAGCATATCGCATCGCGTGCAATATTCGGTGGATAAGAGAAGATCTCACCTTTGATCGGTTGCTCGTTCAAGAAATCATGGCCCATCTTCTCGATTCTCGCCCCAGATCGGCGATCTGCACGATCTCCGGCCGGTCCTGCAAGATCAGCCTCCCGTGGATTTCCTCGTGGAACTTCTCCAGCAGCTGCTGCAGATCGTGCCCGGACCCACCGCCGACATCGACCAGGAACACCTCCTCACGATCCTCCTCCCCACTAGCGGCCCCCTCCACCAGCCGCTCCCGAACCGGGTAGTACCCGTCCTGGAACCACTTGGGCCGATCCCGGCTCCACACGTCCATCATCGCGGCAAACCGCTTCCCCATGCGCGGCGCGCACCGGCCGAAGTACTCGAAGTAGTTCATCTGCCCGAAGCAGCCGGTGGCGTACGTAAAGGGCGTCTCCAGGCTGGACGCCGGCAGCGCGTACTGGTTCTGGCGGAAGAAGTCGGGCCACTGGCTCAGGCACGGCTGGTAATCGTCCTGGATGAACAGGACCGTGTCCCGGAAGTTCTCGCGCGTCAGGGCGCGCGCGAACGGCGTGGGGGCGAAGGCGTCCGGGCCCGTTTCGCGGACGGTGCCCATGGAGGCTAATTGGCGCAGCATGCGGCCTACGAGCGCGGGGTCCGTCTTGGGGTCGGTACGCTTCGCAATGGTGGACGTCGACTGGGACCGGGGAGCGACCATTTCATTGCCATCGTCATCTCCCTGTAGCGCTTCGAACAGGTGGATGTCCAAGCCCAGCCGGATGACGGCGTTGTGGGTGGGATGGGCCCACTGCGTCATCAGCATGCTCTCGGCGGGGAGGATGAGGCTCGAGAAGAGGGACTGGCAGGTGCTCATGAGGCGCTCCCGTGCGCCCTGCTCGCCATTCTGGTAGGCGTCTCCCAGCTGCGAGATGTCCCTCAGGAGGGAGTCTACCAGTGGATCCCGTTGCATGCTGGATGTGTATTCTAGTTTTGTCGCCTGTGATCTGGTTACTTAAAAGGGAGGTGATAATCAACGCAGACAAATATGATGTTGGTAGCGGGGAACTCCAACGAGGACTGCGGCATTAATATAGTTCCCCATTTCGAACTCTTGACGAAGCGTGCATATGGAGCTGCGGAAATACCCCGCTCGAGACTGCCTGTCGTAGAGATCAGATCAGATCCGGTCTAGATCGGGGGCGGATCTCATAAATGCAGGATGATATTGGCCTTGCCAGATTGGGCAGCGTGCAGCAGCATCGCCAAATGCTTACCCCTGGGTCTCAACTAACCCAAGCTAAAGTACGCCACAACCCGAGCGGCTTCGGATGAACGACGCAGCTTTTAGAAACAAGTTCAACGCTTATGCTAGTGCCCGCTACTCTAATCGTCCGGGGCTCTCACGGACAGGTTCCTGAGGAACCCAAATGAGTCTCATGTAGCCAAGAAAAAGCTTAAGTTGACAGTTCATCAGGGTGATCTGATATTGGTTCGGGGAAATCAGTCGTCTGTCGACATGGCAGTGACCTGAGGTGCAGGCTGTATTTTTTAAGTATTACATATCTACAGCGTAATATAACCAAGCGCCCCCAATGCCATCGCAAGGCACGTAATAGCCCCAACAGCCGATTGCCCTGAGAAGGAACGATATGAGCCCCCTGCATATGCATTTCTCTGGTACAGCCAATCAACATGTCTATCTCGCCGCATTGTGCCGCTGACCGGCTTGGCGTTCAACTTTTATCCACTAACACCCGTCAATGGTACTGTTGGCAGACAATAAATATGCCAAAAGCGAGTGAGAACGGTGCTGTTCACATTTACAAGATGATCCAGATCAACAGTGTTCAGCATGCTCGTTCAACCATTTCTAAAAAGACCATCGTGCTGGCTGCCTGGCCCTGAAAGCCATGTGAGCTGCATGGTATCACTTGTGCCATCGGCCCGGTTCAAAAAAGTGGACTAATTCAATAGCAACCCCCGTATGTCCAGCCGAGCGAGGATAACAGGCCTTTTATGTGTTCATAAACATTGTATATATATTTATTCAAATCGAGTAAAAAAACAGGGTATATAATCCCCTCATCAAAGGGCGCGCCGGCGTGGAACGTAATTCTTGATCTAGAAAACGAAAATTTTCCATCTAGAAAGCAAAAGCCATCAGGCCAACAGCGGCCATGACGCCAGCGAAGGCGCTTTGGCGGGCCGCACCGCTGCTCTCGTCGGAGCTGGCAGAGCTATCGGAGCTGGAAGTCTCGGAGCCAGAGGAAGAAGAGGAGCCCGAAGAGGAAGAGCCCGAGGAGGAAGAGGAAGAAGACGACTTGTCGTCGTCGTCCGAGGCAGCGCTGGAGGAAGTGGCGGACGAAGAAGAACCGGTCGCGGTCGCGGTCGCCAGGGTGGAGCCGCCCGAGGCAGCCGTGGGGGCAGCGGACGGGGCGGTCTTGAGGGAGCCAGTGGGGGCCGCGGTGGGAAGCTCGTCCAGGGGGCGCCGACGGAGGCGATGGACGAGAGCTTGGTGGTGCCCGAGGGCGGGTCCATGGCGGCGTGGGACATGATGGTCGAGACCTTGGGGGCGTCGGCCTCGGTCTTGTCGCTGTCATCATCGCCCGAGGACTTGTCGTCGCCCGTCTTGGCCGGGGCGCCGCTGGCCTTGGCCGCGACGTCGAAGGCGTCGCCGCCCTTGTACGACATGACCTCGCCGTCGTCCGAGTCGGCCTTCTTCATGTCCTTGGGGTAGACGGTGAAGACGCCCTTGAGGCCCTTGTCGCCCTGGTTGACGAGGAAGTTGATGCCGCCGTCGTGCGGCTTGACGGCCGAGACGGTGTAGGGGCCGCACTTGGACTCCGGGGCGGCGCCCAGCTTCATGATGCTCTTCAGGCTGCAGCTGGTCGAGTCGGAGTCGTCGCCGGTGGCGATCTGCATGTTGTACCTGTAGATCGGAGCCCGGTGTCAGTAGGTTTCCATGAATGCGCGCGCCTCGGCTGTGTATGCATGAAGAGGGGCGGTGTCAAGAGGGGGAGGGGTACGAACGAGCACTTATCGTCGGAGTCGCATGATGCCTCCAGCTTGCTGATGCTGTACTTGGTGTCGCCGCGGGCATCGATGTTGGCGGCCCAAGCCAAGGGCAGGACGGCGGCGGCGGCGGTAGCGTACTTCATCTTGTCGAGTGAGTTTCCGATGTGATATCCGAGTATTATGTTAATGAGTGACTTGGGTTGGTTGGTTGGTTGGTTGGTAAAAGAGTGTGGTGGTGGTGATCCTTCGGAACTTGTAGTTGGAACGGGATTGTCCTAGAAGATGGAGCGAGCGCATCTCGACATGCTTTTTAAATAAAGGGAAAATGCGGCCTCCTCGACATCACCATTCCATTCCCAACAACCGAAAACGGGGTAAACAGCATACTGTCGATCCCTCTCAGCGGTGGTAGCCGGGGCTCGGCATTGGTATGAGAAAGGCGTCGATCGGCTCACCAATGCGACGGCTAATTAGGGCCCAGGAGCCAATGTGGACGAAGCGACAGGCGCCGCCCCATTGAACCCCGACGGTCCCCTGCCGCCAAAACCGGGTCGGACCCCTTTTTGCGCTCCATCGACATTTCATGCGCCAATCAAAGCCCGCGCAGAAAAGGGATGACGGCGTGCGGCCAACCCAGCCAATGAGACACTCCCCCACCGCAATTGGATCTGTTAGATTAGGCCGTACCTTAATCTAACCTAAGGGTTCGCGGTGAAATGCACAACCAAGATCGTGGGGGGTGCTACCCTTCTTTTGAAAGCCCCTTTTCTTCTAGATGGACTCTTCTGCATGGCCTGGGACCTATCGCAGCGAAGAACGCATCCTCTCAAAGTCTAGTGTGCCAACTTTCGGGGTATGTTGACTCCCAGATTGGAGGGACGTCGGGGTCGAAGGATTCAAGAGACGCGCAGCCTCCCAGGGTAGGTAGTCTTTCACTGGTCGATGCGCAAAGTTTGAGATCCGTGCACTTCGCTTATACCCGTCAAGCCTTATGAGGCTTCGGTGGTCGCTGTATCTGCCGCCAAAACGTGTTTACTGGGAGGTACCAAACTTTGCTCCTGCCACGAGAATGCCCATTTCGATTTCATGTCCGCGGATCCGTAAAACCTGGTTCAATCTGGTCACCGGGCTGCCTGAGCTGGAAGAGTGTCGCTAATAAGAGCAAAACCTCGGATATGGGATGGAAGAACTTGGTTTGACGGTGCAAGAGTAGAAGCAGCACCAACATCGAGATGCCACATGGAAAAGGAGTAACGCATCCTATCAACTACTAAGGACAACTCAAAGGTTGGAGAGCGAGCGACTTGACAGAAAATAAGCGAGCGGGTCTCCCTTCGAAATGCACGTGAGGCACCAACACCCACCGCTGGATGGTCCATGCTTCTGGTAAGATATCATGCCACATCTTGCGGATATATTCTTACCGAGCAGGAGGAACATGCTCACACTTAGCTTGACAGGTATTGAGAGCCTCTCAGAAAAACTGGGAGAAATATGATTGCCGCGGTGTAGAGAGATCCCACTATTTGAGCTGCATCTAGAAAACAATAGTCCAAAACGACCTGGGAGTTATTTTACCGAAAGAAAAAGGAATGAAAAGGGAAGTGACAAATATCATCCCAGTGGCTTTATGAAGAATTTATCCATATCATGTGGTAACTTCTACGTTCTCCCCACGATCAGTGCCAAGTTCCCGTTGGCGCCAGTCATACCAAGAATGGTGACCCTGCGGTGGCTTCGCGCTGTGGCTTCACGGCGGCCCATGGCGCTGCCAGCCCCTTTGCGTTCTGCCTATGGAGCTCGGGCCAAAGTCCCTAGATAAACTTACTGCGATAGGGGACTCGTCCAGGGCGCTTCAACGTTTCTGGCCCTAACGCTGTCCGATCTGGTTCGTCTGACCCAACTTCAAAGCAATCAACAGACACCCTCAGTCTATGTTTGCCTTGTCTTTTCTCTCTACAATCAAACCGACGGCTCAGCTAGCAATCACCGAACTCATACAGGGCCTCTAAAGCTGTTTGATCCTAAGGATGGCCAGCAAGTCGCGTCGGTCTGAAGCATCATGATGTCAAAAACAAAAACAAACATACAATGGCTGGTAGACATGGTTCAAAAGACCGAAGGTATCGATGTCGCCATATTTAGGCCCTGTCGAATCTCGGCGCCGGCAAGACATTTCAAATAGTCTCAAGGGGAGTCGCTATCGTAACCGGCAAAGGCCAACATCAAGTGAAATCAGCCGGTGACTGCCATAAATCGCTCCTTTCTCTTTTTTCACTTTTATCTTCTTTGCTTTTCGACTCATACCGGCAGGCCAACAGAAGTAATGACTTAGAACAGAAGCGGCAAACACGTAGACCCAGAAAGAAGATATTATACTTGAACCAGGAGACACATGCTCACCAGGCCAAGCTGCCCCTTTGTTTTATTGACACTGATTAAACCCATATAGTAACGCCCAAGTATGGTGTATAGTATATATGGGTATCCATATTCACCACAACCGCAATAGTGGTATCTAAATATCATCCAAGTCATTGCCCATCCAACATGTCTTTTGATTTTCCAAGTCCGAGTGTCCGTCCATGTCTATCTATATAGTGATCTCAATCATCACCGACCACCTTCAGCACTAGCGCCAGCCCGGCCCTTCGCATTACCATTCCCCTGTATTACCCAGTCCCGTTTTATATGGATGTCTACCGACGGCTGCCTCCGAAGATCCGGCTTCGGTTGCCCATCGCATCATCTCCTGAGCCTGAGCCCACGACACCATCCCACGACGCCGGCCCAGCGCTGATTTCCTCCCTCACGCCCGGGGACAGGCGGAGCTTGTCCATGCGGAACGACTGGCTCCTGCTGTGCTCGAGAAGAGGGCCGCGAGCGGTGGGCGAGGACACCGGGTGCGAAGAAAGCGGAGATGCGAGTGCAGGAGAAGTCGCCGATAACAGTTCCGGGCTCCCAGGCGCTGTTGATGTGGATGTTCCTGCTGCCGTTGTGTTATTGTTTTGTCGTTGTTGTTGATGATGGTGCGGGTCGTGAATCGTCGCCCGGCTGGTGCCGAACATGTCGTGCAACGTCAGTTCCTCCTCGCTCGTGTCGAAATTCGTCCGCTGTGTCGGACGCGACGTCGTCGTCCCCGATCGTTTTCCCAAGGACTGTAGCTTGTACCCCTCGCGCCGACCGAACTTGGACGGATGATGGCTGCTGCCAGTGCCCGCCGTCCGCTCCGAGGAGCGGCCGCGACCGCGGTTGGAGAGGCTGGCGAACATGGGGATCAAGCGTCGGAGGAGCGGCCCCAGCGTCATCAGACAGGGGCAGATGAGCCCCGCGGTCAGCTCGGCCATGGTCCAGGACGCGGTGACGGCGGCGGTGTAGGTGACGTCGAGAGCGGAGGGCAGGAGCACGACGCGGAGGATCGAGACGATGCAGGCGAAGGAGCCGACGGCGAAGATGCACAGGGTGGCGACCTTTTGGGCCGTGGTCATGTTCAGCTGGAGGACGACGGGGATCGGCAGGATCAGGATGACGAAGTCAGTGACGATGTTGCCGACAGTGGCGACCAGGCCCGTGGCGAAGTTGCAGGTGAAACCGGGGATCGTTTTGTCCCAGAAGGAGGCGATCGGGTAGCACGAGAAGGCGAGGAGGCAAACGGAAATGAAGGCCCAGAACACCGAGATGGCCATGATGACCATGTAGGGTCTCTTGTACTGGTCGATGAGGTGGACGAGCCGGTAGTATTGGAGCAGGAGGGTGAGCTTGATGAAGAGCAGGTTCGCGTGGTAGAGGATCTGCTCCGCGTACAGGAGCTTGAAAAACATGACGATGGTCTCCATGCCACCGGCCAGGTCATAACCATGTGTGCCCAGGCCGAAATACGTATGCGCTATCGCCAAGCCGTTGTTCACGTAGACGAAGACCTGCGAGGGAGACGGCGTTAGACGGCGTCGCGATCTCCTGTCTCCAAGACGAGGGTCTTTGTGAGAGAGAATATCTTACCAAAGCAATAATGGCGAATATGTCGTCCTTACCGATCTCACCACGCATAATGTAACCCCGGGTGTACAGCCTCAGCGCGACGGCCAGCGTCGACAAGGAGGTGCACACAGCGGCGACGGAGATGGTCAGGCTGCCCATGCTGTCGTGGGGCAGACGCGCCCATTCCTCTGCACTCATGCCATTGGCATCAGGACCCGGGATGGCGGGTATTGTCAAGGGCGGCGGCATGGTGCTTAGCTGCGCCGCACAAGTGCCTTCAGATCTACATGAGATCCAAGGAAAATGAGTGAGTGAGAGAGAAACGAAACAAAAGAGCCAAACGAAATGAAGAGGGAAAATAGATGTACAATGCCACACGATACGTCGGACTTCTTGGCACATTGACAGAAAGGGATGTGATGGGACAGGACTCCTGGGGCATTTGTTTTTCTAGAAAAACGAAGGCTGACGAAGACTGCAACGTCGCCGGGGATTCTTGAGCGACAGCATCTTGCTCTGTTCCGCAATCAATAGGCCTGAGTCGAGAGGGCGCGAGGGGTGCTTCTCTGAAAGGGCAGCCTGTTTCCGGGTCGAGAGTCGAATGTCGTGCGCATGCAGGGAATCAATTCCCCGTCCCCTCCACTTGCGTGCACACAATCGTACCCAGATTGCCAGCCGCACGGGGCGCGTAGGGGAACGAGGGCCAGAGCGAGAGCCTCGGCTGATGGCTTAGGAGGCTGCTGCGGTGGGCTCCGTCGTAGGCTGGTGGGCACACAATGACCACCATGACAGGGACGGGCCGACCACCGACCTGTCACCTACTGCCCCTGGCCTCGAGCGGTTCACCGTTAGGTAACACAGGGTAATTGCCTGCTGCGCACCCTGGTCGCCGACCTACCCAGCACTTAGTAAGTGGTTCGTGTACTTACATAAGCTCACTAGACTCTCCGTTGGAAAATCTTGTTTCCGCTGCCAAGCCCTGCCGCTGCCATGCTACACCCTGAAAGTCCAGAGACAAAACACACTGCGGAAGAGAATTGGTATCTCACGATACTATTGCCGCCCAGGAAGAAAGTCTAAACACCTCGCTTCACCTCACAATCGACACCCAATGACACGGGTAAGACTAAATTGGCGGCGTCTCATGCAACGACGGAGGCCCTGACTCGCGTCCACGACCGACCGGCTGGGCAGGGCGGATGAACTGACAAGTAGCACTAGTGTGTGTGTATTGCAGGGGGCCTCAGGGCACTCGCCGCCAAACCCGCCCGTTCAAACGAAACACGAGTCTGTGTTTCTTTCCGCGCATTATTACGCGGCCCTGGCGGCCCCGTTAGCGTGCCAACTTCTGCGAGACTAGATCCTTCCTCGAGCGAGTGCACGGAACTTATACGTGGGACATCGTATAGCCCAAGCTCGAACCCGTAGCCACTCTTCAAGGTCAAAGCCACAAGGAATATGGGTAACGCTACTTTGAGCTATCTTGGTAACCCGGCCCTTGTTGCGAGTGGTGGTTGTGGCGCGCCACTTCCGTCAGTGCCACAGTCGGAGATGCAGCCGTAAATACCGGGTTTGGCCGTTCCGGGGAGGGGGTGCCATGACGGTATCGACACCGCAGTCTGGCGATACCGTTCAACCAATTGAGTGCCCCAAACCTCACGTGGGCCAATCGGGGTGGCCGTGCAGCAGTGGTCGCGGCCATGCCACATCAGGGACCCTATCTGTCCAATCAGTCAGTCCAAATCGCAAGTCTGGGGTACAAAAGGCCCCCAAGTCTCCTTATCTGTGCATATATGGAGACCAAACCGCATGTTAGTCGTAATATGGAAGCCTGCTGAGCCTTGGTGACCAGCAACACTGAATGATATATATTCCGACTCCTAAGCTTACTTCCAGAGGGGAAACATTTGGTCATTATACAACCCAAAAACCACATTCGAACAATAATATTAACGGGAGCTTCGAGTGAGTCTCGAACCAAAAAGCCGATGGAAGCCAGACTCGCCACCGATGACTGCAAGCGGAAAATCCGCCACCTCATCATGGACTTGATGATCGCCGAGACCCTGAGTCCCGTGAACGGGTTCCGATACTGCATCGGGGCCAAACAGCCAGGCTCGCTTGACCTCTGTCAAAAGCTGCTGGAATACGACACAACCGAGAGCCCTGAGGCGTATATGGCGAGCTACGGTGAACGGATCGTAGAGGGAGAGTGGGATCCTGACGTCTTCTTCAGGGTGAAGACGTATATCCGGTCGACCCATTGCCGCTTGCATCGAGATAGGGTACTGGAGGGCTTCGAGAAGCTGCAGGTGGAATACAACAACGCGCTTGCGCAGGCGGAAGAGTTGAGGCGGCACCCCGCATCTGAAAATCGTCAGGGAGGCCGAGATGACGATACTATATCGACTTTATCTTCAAGCTCGACATTGGTGTCGGATGATGGACGATCTGTGGCTTCATTCCATACTGCAAGTGATGCTGGCACGATCGTCCATAGCTCTTGATTAAATGTTAGATTGTTTGTAGATCTTGGAGGGTATTAGGGTATAATACCTTCTTTTTGAGTCGATATGTGTGCTGAGCTTGCTCGGTTTTGAGTCACTTGTTTCTGCTGGCCTGCGTCGATGTGGGTCAAAACGCAAAAGAATGAAGGGAAAAAAGGGCAACACGACGGCCTGAAGTTACGGGATGGGTTTCTCGGAAAAGCACACCTGTAGCTAGGCTGTGATGGTTGGCGATGATCTGTAGGGCAAGAGAACCTACCCAGGTACCTATTTCATATTTCATAGAAGGAACACTTGTAAGTCCAAGTCGAGGCAACGTGGATGTTAAGGTACGTAGCAGCAGAGTGGAGGGTACCAGTTGGGGAAGGTACACCGCCAACATCAAACCCGGGCATCTAGGTACCTACCCAGATGCCTCTTTCGCCATCGACACTTTCATGCCGACAAATCTCCTGGAAAGTGTCGAGCATTGCCAAGAAGGTGACGAATTCCTCCTTTATGCCCATTGCCATCATAAGCTATCTTCATTTCCTTTCCCCATCAGAACAACAAATTCTACCCCGAAGAATCACAAGCCGAGCTTTTGCCAGTCAACACACCCAAGCTGGGTGGTTCCTTCCAAGATCAACTTCCAGCACCAACTGTGCCATCTGCACCATCAAATCCGAGAATCATCTCCTCCTCATCTACTACCAACGCGATCATCATCATCATCGTACCTCTGCAACAGCACATAGCCAGTACAAGGACCTTTTCGATATGGAGAACGAGCTAGCTGAGAAGATCCATCAGCTTGGAGCAATCGATCTCCGGCAAATCATGTTGAGATTATGTCTTGATCCCAAACATAGGGAAGCAGTCGTAGAGGCCATTGGGCTCCTTCCGAAAGATGGAGCAAAGGAGCTTGCTGAACCACAACCGTCCGAGCCGTCCTCTAGCTGGACTCCTCCCACACCAGATGCCCAGAGTGAAGGGTTGGAACCGCCTAAGGAGCCTGCAAGCCGCGCGAGCTCTGTAAACACCACTTCTAACACTCGTCAGAAGTGTAAGAGATGCGATCACTGGTTTTTGGCGACCACGAACGCAAAACGTCTTGCAAGCTCCACCCAGGTATGTCCAAACCAGACCTCAATGTCAGTCGCAGCTATCTAACTATCACTGCCACAGGGACGGTCGTTCTCAATCCAAAATCTCTTATCTGGACGACTCTGGAGGCCAGCTCTGTCCCAAGCGATTACGATAGTGAGAATGGCCGCAAGCTGATTCCTCACGGTTTCAACTGGTCTTGCTGCAATGGCCTGGGCCCGGACTGCCCACCATGCGTTGGGCTGTACCACGAACCCCGACCCAAGGACACGCACGCCACCGGACTGAGCGATATCGAGTCTGGTGACGGAGAAGACTGACGGGCAATGATGGTCATAACATCGGCCAAGGAAACATCGTGCTTCGATCGGGCCTATATGGGAGACTGGCGATTGGTTCAATGGTGGACGGTGGCTACGGCAGCTGGGTGTACTGAAAACTGGCTGAGTTCTTCCACATCTGAGGCCGAGTCGTGACAAGCGCCTGCCCCCTTGACGGTGTTGAAAGCACAGCGAGGGAGATTTGGAATTGCATCTCCCGACTTGACATGGTTTCAAGCATCTGCGTTTTATTGGGGACCTTTAGCATTCATGGTACCAGGGGGATGTTAGCATTCAGGCTCATTCCGACGACTGGTCCTTCACCTGCCTCGCACCGGACATGAGGCTTGGAAGACGGAGACTCAATTAACATAGCAAGAAAGCAACCTTAGCGAAGCAATTGCTAATCAATATTACCGCTTGATGATGACGAGTTTCTTAGGAGTGTGCATTGAGTGTGGGTGGTGTCCATGACACGTCTCTTCCCGATCTACGACATAGATGACACACACTGACTGTATTTGAAGACTAACTGTAGCGCAAGCGAAGCAATTGCCATGACATCATCTACAGATTCCGAGCTCGTCGAGTTGAACCAGCCAGCCACCATGGTGACCCCAGTTGAGTGCCCCGAAGCGCGCGCAAGCCCTTCCAACCTCAGGTCTCCCCTATTTGCTTATATCACTGATAAACCTGCCCAATCAAATTAACTAATACCTGGGCAACACCAGAGGCCCTCGCCCTGGCACGACCAATTTCACACGAGCCCGTGTCTAGCAAACACACCTAATCCAAATAACACACGACACCGACTGAGCACCCCTCGACCCCATCATCCAGCATGACTTCCATAACCGCCGACCTAAACAAGCTCACCCAGAGCGACCTGCGCGAGCTCGTCCTCAAACTGGCAAGCCAGGACAAGAGCAAGACGCTGCTGGCCTCAGCCCACCAACAAGCCCGCGCGATCCTCGAGCGCAACCGCGCCGAACAGGAACAAGCGGGACCCGAAGGCGGCGGTGCCCGGCTCCTGCGCCTCAAGCTCTCGACGCCGCTGCCCAAGGTCGCCTCCGCCGACCTCCGCGAGCTGGCCCAGGGCGAGGGCGGGCTCGAACAGTACCGCGACGAGGACGGCAAGTTCGTCTACCACACCGGTAGGTAGAACTATACTCGCTGCCATTATCAAGCATAATCCCAGGCTCTGCATAGGCGAAGCCATCTTCTTCCCCGACTCCATCAACCCCGACGGCTCCGTCACGGGCCGGTACAGCTGGACCTGCTGCGGCTCCGACGGCGCCGTGAGCGCAGGCTGCGTCTCGAGCGAGGCCGTGCCGCGCGACCGCCAGATGCGCGTCCTCAGCAACATGGGCTTCATGGTGGGCTTGCGTGCCCTGCCCACGACCCCTACGCCCGGTGCGCTCCCGGACGGCGTCAAGACCTCCTACTTCGAATGATTCGATATCCTGGGCTACGTACGGGGATGTTTCGTTAATGGGCTGGACTGGCTGGTTCAAACTCATTACACACTTGGCACGTATCTCGGTTGGGCGTTTTCCTAGGACGGGCAGATTGTGAACAGCACACTTGAAATTTTCCGACTCAGTTTGACGTGGCCCCAGCAAGAGTGGTAGATACACCACCAGAGATGTGAGATGGCCATATTGCGTTAAAATGACCTTCTGACCCATGTATCGTCTAAAGCAGCGATATCTCGTGCAGGTATCGTACAATAAAGAAGCTGAGCAACAATAGCACATGCGCGCTTAAACGCTTTTTCGACACTTGGAACACCCGTAACCCAATTACGCCGCCGGTAGGGAAGAAAAACTACCTACATTTTACCGTCCTACTGTAATCAAGAACAGCTGCCCATGCTTGTCCTCGCTCAGGCGCTCGTTGTCTTGCATAAACATGGGACCGTTCAGGTCCGACTTGGTCTCGAAACCAGGCTTGCCATCCTCTCGGTGGCTGAGCGACTTCTTACGGCCACCTCGTCCGGGACCGAAGATATCCTCCATCTCAAGGCGGAATTTGCTCTTGGGCTTGTCCTCCTTGATGCGCAGCTTCTCAAAGAAGATGTAGCCGCCGTAGAAGATGGGGCTGTGGTTTCCCACACTTGGGCCGCTCTTACCCATGAAGGTGTTCAGCTGGCGGGCCTGCACGACTTGGTCGTCAGGGAGACATGCGCTGATGGCACGGCAGAGAGCGGCCTGTGTGACTCCGTCCTTCTTCAAGAATGCACGAATCTTCTTGCGCAACTCATCGCAGGTTTCGTAGACAGGCACGTCGCCTTCGTCCTCGCCGTCGAGCTTGATGTCGCCCGTGTCGATGGCCTCGGCGGCCTTTTGCTTGTCCGTCTTGCCGGCATCTTTGCCTCCTATCGAGGATCGCGCCTTCTTCTTGGGCGGGACAGCCTTCAAGCCCTGCAGCTCGCGCTTCTTGAAGAAGCGGCACGCGTTCAAGTACGCATCGGACCCCTCTCCCTGGTGGACGCCCGTCTGGTTCATGAAGCGACGATAGGAAGCAGCCGAGACATCGATGGCATTCTGGAATTCGCCGACCTTCATGACGCCCGATTCGATGAAGCGGCGAATCTTGCTCCGGATCTGGTTGCATGATTGGTCGATCTCCTCGAGGCGCGGGTCGTCGTCGGGAATTTCGGGAAGGCCTTCGGGACTGGGTTCCTCGATGACGACGGCGTCGGACTTGCGCTTTCTAGGGGCGGAAGTCTTGGTAGGTTTGGAGTCGGAGGCGGGACTCTGGGGGCTGGCTGCCGGCTTGGCGCCATTGGGAGATTGGGCGGCCCCGGCATATTCGTTTTCAATGCCGTTATCGAGATGGGACTGGGGCGGTGGCTGTTTTTGGGTGCGCGTGTCAGTGAGACATTCGGGGGTGAGCAAGGGCTGGATGGATGGGATCAAAGACGCACGGGTGCGGAGAAGGAATGATGATGGCCATTGATGCCGTTTGTGCCGTTGGGGGCGTTGCCGTTGGCTGAGTTCTGGGCCTCCGGCATCAAGCTCGGCCACAGGACGTTGACGTCTCTATCGCCTAGGGGGCGGGCCGGATCCCAGGACCAGCCGGAAGAAGACATGGCTGACTGTGTGCCTGTTTGTTGGTTTGCTTTCCGGGATTTGGGTTGGGTTTTGCGGGATTCAAATGGATTCGGATGCTGCTGATTGCGCTGCCGCGTGCATCCAATTGTCCAACCCTGTCTTGTAGGTATAAGTTGAAGGAGAACCAGGTCTCAGATTGGAAGAGAGACCGACGGTAGGTGCTATGAGAGCTAAATTTAATTGAAAGATGATTTTGGAAATAGTTGTCTCTCTATGGTTGAGACTGGTGGGATGCAATGGGCATGGAAAGTCGAGATACCGAATGAAAATAGGCAGACGCGCACGACTGGGATTTTTTTTGTCTGGTCCCCTCAAGAAGTTCAATCGCAAAGTGCAAGTGCAAACAGAGTTGCCTTTTGACGTAGGTACAGGAAGCAGCAACTGCACGCTGGAGCGAACTGGAGCTTCGCCTTCCTTAGCGGCCTCTGGCCCAGGACGCGTCTAGCTGGGGGACAGCTCCATGCGACTGCCAAAATGTCAACAATTGACGTCAAACCGCTGTCATTGGCCAGAAGGGGGCGTTGTCTTCCCGCCCGCCCTATTTTTTTCCTTCGCTCCCGCGCAAACGCTCGGGGTGAGGCGCGTTTTTTTCGGGCGCGGGCTTTGGAGCCTTGAGCCCCTAGGGGCCTAGGGGCGCTAGAAGAACAGGCCATGACAGTGGACGGGCGCTAGAACCTGCCAGCTGAGGTTTGGGCGGTTTTAAGCCACAAGATGCTACTGAGTGCCACTGAAGATGTGCCGCACTCGCCGGCAGCCACAGTAGCGGATGGATTATGCCCACTTGGGGGTCCAAACACTTATGTAAGACCAAGGCCCTTGATTAGCCCTGGGAAGCACATCTTTAGGTAAGTGCTTCGAGTCAATCAGTCACCGACGAAGATCTCCCCAGAAAGAGGTTGCGGAGGAGGGACCTGCGAACCACCAAGAGGGGACTGCAACTGTCAGGATCCCCCTGCAAAAGCCAGTTGTAAAACCGGCACTTCAATAACCAACTAGCATGGGACGGCATCTCGAATAAATTGACCTTGGTTTTACCAGAACCATACCTACTACACCTTTGCGCAATGCCTTGGGCGAGGTCAGTCCGCCAATACCTTGGTGCACCTTGCATCTGACGAAATATTGGGTTGGGGATCAGTACGAGTTCCGTCGTCAGGTATCCAGCTTGCCGCGACGATGTGAGGTGCGCTGCCTCATGATCACCAAGAGAAGACCCATCGTCCAGTCCCGGTTTTCACCATGGAGAAATCCTTGAAATGTGGACTATGCTGCCAAGCCGAAGAGACTCGGCCGACTTTGACCGCAGGCTGCGAGACGACGAGATCCGACGGCCAGACACTCCTGTAGATCCTCGCCGTCCCTGTCTCCGTCAGTCTCGCGCCAAGGTACATACCGAAAAGCAAGTCGGCCAATTCACCGAAAGCGTGCTTGAGCCATGAAGATCATGGAGTTCACCGTCTGCGAAGGCCCGGGGGCCGCAATATGCTGATGCAGCTGCAGCGATTCGATGTTCAACCTCGAGGCCCCATTTCCGCAAGCAATACAGGATCAGCGCTGACTAGCGGCCTGACGAACGATCAGCCCGCCCGCTTTCATATAGATGAGGCTATTAGGCAAAATGGCCTCTTGTCCTCAGCAGGCCCCATTCCAAGGTTCATGAGACGCCTTCGTACAGGTGGCTTAATTATGTCGTTCGTCCATCGTCGCACAAGAGGGTAGGTTGGTTAGTTGGTTCTGTTGCTTTCGTAGCCGATCCTTCATCTGCCTATGGTTCCAACCGGGTTGTTGGCTTCTATATACTTCGCTCGTGTACGTCCTTTCTTCGTTTATGGCTTCAGAGAACTCTACATCATCTACCTAGTGTAGTTCTCTCTCGTTTTGTTCAGTTCTACTTCTTGAGCTGCATCGGCTATTTCAGAACGTCGCAATGCCCTCTTTCACTCCCCTCCGGCTTCTCGTAGCTCTGGCCAGTGCAGGCGCAACCTTGGTTTCTGCACACAGTTTCGTCTCCAACATCAACATCGATGGTCGTTCCTACCAGGGTTTCCGCCCGCTCCCCGGGTACCAGAACCCGCCCCTCCTGACGGCCTGGTCGACGACGGCCGAGGACCAGGGTTACGTCAACCAGACGAGCTATCAGAGCCCCGACATCATCTGCCACCGCGGCGGCGCCAACGGCCACGGCCACGCCCCCGTCAAGGCCGGCGGCCAGATCCACGTGCAGTGGAACGGCTGGCCGCAGAACCACCGGGGGCCTGTCCTGGACTACCTGGCCGACTGCGGCGCGTCGGGCTGCGAGACCGTCGACAAGACGCAGCTACAGTTCTTCAAGATCAGCCAGGCCGGCCTGGTGACGCCGGCGACGAAACAGAAGGATGGCAGTAATGGTGCGCCGTCATTCGGGTACTGGGCCAGCGACCAGCTCATCGCCAACAACAACTCGTGGGTCGTGGAGATCCCGCCGCGGATCAAGCCCGGCTTCTACGTCCTGCGCACCGAGATCATCGCGCTGCACAACGCGTCCTACTCGGACGGCGCCCAGAACTACCCGCAATGCTTTAACCTTGAGATCCAGGGCGCCGGGGGAACTGAGGTCCCCGCCGGCACTCCCGGGGAGAGTCTGTACCGGGCGAGCGACCCCGGCGTCCAGCTTAATATCAGCACGGGGCTGCAGAACTACCCGATCCCGGGGCCAACTTTGATCAGCGATGCGGTTACTGCATCGCTCAGCCATCCGGTCCCGACGGCATCGGGGACGCCCATCACGGTCGATGAACTCGTCCGCAAAACTTCTGCTCCCGGGCACAACGTGATCGCCACCCCGACGCAAACGGCGGCTGCCAATAATGCGAAGGGTCACCCACGAGACTTGGGCCGGCGCTGGTATCACCAAGGGCAGGGTTTCTAGAGTACCTGTGCGGGTCGTGACACAAATTCCATCTCCTGTGGCTGTTGCCAGTAGAGCAGCAGACATGGTTTCGTGTACATAGTTCACCATTTATCCGCAATGTATATATCATTCGCTCTAATCACTGCGCGACTGCTCCTGGCGAAGCCTCCCAATACAGCAGAGGATAACAGCTCATCATGAGTAGTAGGCTGTTGATTGCAGCAGCTTTCCATCAGAGCCGATGCAGCATGCCGTACCACTTCGCATCGCACTCTACTTAGGACCGATGCAGCGGGATGCTACCAAATCCCCATGGCGCTGCATATTACTCATTAAGCCGTCTTAGCCATTTCCATGTCCATGCGGGGTGCAGATTGCTAAGTCCTTCACCTGGTGCGAGTGCGGTTGCCGCCTCATCACCCGGGTTGTCCCAAGTTTGGTTCCTTTTGCCAAATCTGGCCAGCGGGACGCCGTCCTAGCCAATCGGCAAATTACCCCCTGTCGGATGGAACTTTGCCGCAGCAGTCTGCCGGAGACGTCCTCATATAGATGAGTGCTGCTGGGTGAATATATATGTGATGGCTTAACGACGATGGGAGTCGGTTGATTGTAATCCAACCCCATCGCACCGCAACCGGACTTTGTGGTATCTTCCTCCCTCGGCTTGCGAAACAGACAGATCCGTCTCATCAACGACGTCTTGAGACATGGCCCTCTTCAAGAGCCTACTCGCCCTCGCGGCAGCGTCCGCCTCCCCTCCTCGCCCAAACCGCCTCCGCCGCCGCCTCGGCCGGCTGCGGCAAAGAACCCACCCTGACGGGCACGTCGCCGTACAGCCTGACCGTGAACAGCAAGCAGCGGCAGTACTACATCAAGCTGCCCCCATCGTACAACAACACGCACCCCTACAAGCTCATCTTCACCTTCCACGCGCTCGGCGGCCAGGCCTCGCAGGTCGTCGCCGGCACGGGCGGGTACCTGCCGTGGTACGGCCTGCCCGCGCTCGACACGGACAACACGGCCATCTACGTCGCGCCCAACGGGCTGAACCAGGGGTGGGGGAACCAGGGCGGCGAGGACTTGACGTTTACGGACGCCATGATCAAGACGGTCGAGGCGGACCTCTGCGTCGATACGGAGCATCGGTACTCGACGGGCTTCTCGTACGGCGCGTCCATGTCGTATGCGATCGCGTGCGCGCGCGCCAAGGATTTCAAGGCCGTCGCCGTGCTCTCGGGCGGGCCCATGTCCGGGTGCACGGGCGGGAAGGACCCGATCGCGTGGTATAACCAGCACGGCGTGAGCGACCAGGTGCTGCCCATTGCGCTGGGGCGGCAGATGCGCGACCAGTACGTCACCAATAACGGGTGCACCAAGAAGACGGTACCGGAGCCGGCGAAGGGCTCCGGGACGCACATCAAGACCGTCTTTGAGGGGTGCAAGTACCCGACCACGTTTGTCGCGTTCGACGGGCCACACACGCCGCAGCCGATGGATAAGGGGAGAGCAAGACGTTCGCGGCTGACGAGAGTTGGGCTTTCTTCCAGCAGTTCAAGCAGGAGTAGGATTTCGTTGCAAGGTGGCTGACGAAGTGATGGAAGTTTCGTGCATCGCAGAGACGATGGGGACGCCGGTTTGGGGGTGATGGTGGCCAAGCATTGGTGAAGAGCATTGTTTTTCGGGTCCTTTTGATGTAGTTAAGCAAGGCATTAACACACGTTGCAAACCAAAACATCAAGTAGAATGTGATCTGACAGCGACTCGACCTGTAGCGCGATGTTCCTGTTCAGGAGATGTCCCAGGATCTGCAGTGTAGAGTCTCGTATGGATGGATTGGAGAGGTCCCGGGCTGCACGCCACGCAGGAGCTCAAGAGCTTCTGTGCTGCAATGAGGGCATGAGGGCACCCTCAAAGTCAGGCATAGCTGATTGACACGTTCCATGGTCTGTGAGAATGAGTTCTCCAAAGCTGGGAGCCTATGTGCAGCCCTTCGTATCGAGTCCACCGTCCAGTCCGCATGCGTTACGCCCAGCCTCAGGCGGACGGGCGAGCATAGGCGAGGAGACCTACTCAGTGGATAGGTTCGGCGAAGAACGCACCTCACCCACCCTACCATCGAACTTGGCGAGACGAGCTACATCAATGTCAGCTTATCGTATGCAGTGCATCAATGCCATCATCAGCCGTTTGATGCAAACCTCGTTTATCATGACAGCGCATCCGCGGCGCATCCCCAAGCCCCCGCAACAATGGGAACTTCTCAAGTCACGTAGGTCACCCGTCACAGCTTGGCTTATTGGGTTCTTGCTGACACTTATCACGCCTTCAAGGTTGATGAGAATGTGTTTTCTCGAGAGAATCCCGTCCATCGTTACGAGTGGGGATTCTCCAGGTCGCATCCACTACCTTGTCAGCTGGCAGCCGGTCAATCACGAAGAGACTTCATAACAGAGACCTCGATCGCCATCGCACGTGGCGCTATTGAGCCTGGCGGGCTATCGCGCAACCGACAACCTTAATTTGAAGGTGTCTGTGACGCCCAGGAAGTAACGCTACGACAAAACGCTCATGATGCGATCGCTTTGAATGCTCTCAGCCCGTTTCGTGCCTGTTTCGTGAATTCGTCCAGTGGCTTCGTCCAATACCGATCAACCTTCGCGGCAACAGGCTTCACCACGACGTCGATGCAAGAGAGTCTGGGTCTACATGAGTACCCGACTACGATCGACGTTCTTGACGACTTCATTCGACCATGGCAACCACCCGTTGCGGCTGATCGGATGGGTGTCCAGCACCGAATCCGCCCGCCTTCTAAATGTGGCCAAGCCTGCCTGGTGCCCTGGCCCACGGCTGCACGGCGCTGTTTTGCTCGTTACATCGGTCGGGGGGCTAGGGCGAGAAGCTGAGAGTGACGATCATCTCTCGGCCGGCTCCCGGATGGCTTGAGCCGACATCCAGTCGTTGGTCGTTTGAGGCACCAGGTGGGCGCTCGGTGCTCGGCGCGAAAGCTATATATTATGGGCATCTTGATTGGGGCCCGTCAATAGACGAGATGGATGTAGACAAAGCCCGCCCCGGCGTCTATTGCTGTTGTCATTATCTGGTCAGGTCAGCAAGGCGGGGCTCCTTGGTCAATCACAATCATCACGTTCACATGGCTTCCTTATTTGGGATATGCTCATTTGGCCGTTCCAGGCTCTCGGCTTGACTTGGCTCGACTTGGGGGCCGTCAGCAGTACTGTAGCCTTCAAGGAAGCTGAATCGATAGGGGTGGACAAAAAAGTGGTGGTATCCATCCGTCTGACAATTGCTGACATGGTTGTCTTCAGCATCGATTGCGTACATATGCGAACAAAGCTGCATAGCCAATGATCCTCCTGCCTTACATAGGTGGCCCGAATTGAGTGGGCTGACGGAAGCGCGGAAGATGGAGGCGGGATCTCAAAATCATGGTTGGCTCCATCGATGGTGTTTCGGCTTGGCTTTCTTGGAGGACCCTTCATTGGTCCTACGAGTACTTTCTGCAAGTACGGAGTAGAAAAGAAGCTCTCGGCGTAGTTCGGTCTGCTAAAATAGTTGGGCGTTGCATTATTTCATGGCAACGGCAAGCGGGAGCTTGCGATGATAGCTTCGACAAGTTGCAACGCGATCAATTGACACATGGCGTGATGCGCCATGTTGTGTAGTGCTTGTATGTAGTTGCAGGTAGTGCAGATAGTAATTGGACGGGCAAATATTACCCGGTAGCTGCTACCCTAGGTTGCGTTAGGTGCACTAATGAAGAGCCGACACCAAAAGTGCTTTTGATGGCGGCACTCCAGATAAACCGTCAACGTCCCTATTGCCCACGCGAGCCGAGGTTCAATCACCACCATATGATGTCCTCGCGTGATAAAGATAATGAGATCTTCCATCGCAATCACCAATTGGCCACAATATTAGGAGATACTGGATGAGGAGGAAGGAAGCGGGTGTCCAGTTTTGGCTTATCCCCGTGGCCGTGCCACAGTGCCACAGAGATGAAAGATAAACATCTGACATGCTGACAGGCTGACAGGCAGACCCGATATGCACCTGGAACAATTCCCGGCGATTTGCGACCTCCAAGCAATATCCCGTGTTCATCGGTCGATCGCGCAAACATGTCAAGTTTTGCAGGATGAAACAATGATACGTCAAAAACAAAAGACACCTTCCGTTTCGGCTCATGGTGGTGTGTCTGTTGGGGCAATCCGTACCAAACCGACGGTACGGTCGTGAGACCTGGGATAACTGGCTTCCCGATGAGGATAGGTGACAGATACCCAGCGAAGCAACAAGGCTTGGTGCCGAGGGAAAGAGGAGTGCGCCATCTAATCAGCTATCGCTGCCAACTTATCTCAGATGTGGCGACCTGGTTGGGATATTCCGGGATAAGGAGGGGGGCCAATACGGAGTACCGCTCGGCTAAAAGCAGCTTGAGGCGACCCCGATGTAAGGGCGAGGCAAGAAGTAGAAGAACACGCCTGCATGCCCCCATTTCGAAGCCATAGACGCCAAGGCACTCTCAGTTATTAGAGCCGAGCCAAGGTTTCTGGGCGGCTACGACGGCCGTAATCTCACGCCCAGTAACGACTCCGCGCTTGCCGATAAGAGCAGGTAGCAAAGAAAGAAAATGGCCTGCCATTCGAAAAGAGGCATCTGGTCCGGCTTACTGGCAGGGCAGACTGAACCCAAGAGACGACGTGGTTGCATGGGTACCTATGTAGATAACTGAGTCGCAGCCCGTCCAGAACTCCGTCCTCGGCCTGCTACGATCCGGTGGTGTGAGTGATAACGGAAGGCAAGAAATCAAGCTTGATTGATTAATTGACAAGCATTGACCGAGGCCTGGTCCCAACATGGACATGGTTGGTTCGAAATCGGCCATAGCTTCATGTCCCTCCCTGCCAGCATTGCCAGCCTGGTGCAGAAAGCGGCGCGCCCTGGTTTTGGCAGTTTTCCAGGACGTTGGTGGACCAGTGGAGTAAGTCGTCCGTTCACGCCCTCTAAATGGCGCCATGAAGAAATCTAGGGCTAGAGACGGCGGTTTTGCGATATCTGATACAAACCAGAATCATATTCGCATTTTCCAATCATCTATCACAGAAGCAGAGAAGGGATGCAGGCCTGGCCATCTGGAGGATCGATTGAGGCGTTCTTTGAAACGGCCAACTGCAGAAGCTCGTTTCGTTTTCCAAGGGGGCAGCAATGGAGCGCATATGTACATGTAGTAAGTAGGAGGTAGCAGGCTAGCACATGGTGATTTGAAGGCAAGGGTCGTATTGCACTCAGGCACTTGCAGTGCCAGCGAGCGAGCGAGGAAGGTGCCGCTGTTGCAGTTGCTTGCTGACTGCTTCTGCACTATGTTAGCTACGGTTTGTCCCGCTTTCCCATGCCAACATGCCCACTTCGCCCACTCGCACCAGCACTCTGTCTAGGAGGTCCGGCCGGGCTCCATCTCAGTGGATGCCCTCAATCAAGCCAACTGACCTATCCCGCACCGCAGGCGCCATCTCAAGTCCAACTGCAATTTGCTTGTTGGCAGGATGCTTCAATGTCCCTGGTCGAGCTCGCATTGAAGGCCATATTCCATAACATGACACCTATTCATGTTACAAGATGCATACGGACACACCTATTCATAGTGGTGCAGCCACGTACACTGCCCATTCGCAGCGACAACGGATGTCTCGAGGGCTTGCTGACCGGTGGCCTGTGGTGGCGTTCAGCTGAGTCCAGTATTGCAGTGAGGGGCTGCAGCAAACAAAACTCCCGGCGCGAAAAAAGTTGAATACAGCCAATAGGCCTCGTCCTATTAATAAATTGCAGCAAAAACCAGTTACGCTCGCGTGGTACGGCAGACACGGCGTCCTGTTTCCTGCTTTTGCTTGCTGCATCTCCTCTGCGTCTCCTGCGCCTGTGTGCTGTGTATTCCCCGCGCCCATCGAAAAAGGCTGAAGCACGGTTGAAAAAAAAGAGCCAGCAGCTGAACACTCCAGTCTCCAGCACTGTGCACGGCCAAAATCACCCACTTGCCGAGATTCCTAGTGAGCCTAGTGAGTCCAGTCCCCTGCATCCCACATGCGCCAGGTAGCACGCACACCCTTCTGCTCAATTATCCTATGTGGTGCGACACAGGCCCAGACAAGCAACAATCAGCATGCTCCGATGTAACCAGACGATCGATTTGCCTGGCCGCCCTCTATCGCGTATGTCTCGATTCGCCTGCACCGAATATTCCAAAGAGTCCTCCGTCCTCGACGCCCCAATCGCCGCCGCATGCGAGCAGACGGGCCAAGACACCCAATCGCTACCTACAACTGACGGGCGAATCACACACCTGCCCCATCGGGCCAAGTTCCAGCTGGATCCTTTCAGATTGGGGCCACCATGCGGGTTGGACGCCGGAAGGATGAAGGGGGGTCCCTAAGGTGGCCCTCGCCTTGAACGGCCATGGATGATGGGGGTTACCTCAAGTGGCCTCTAGTCCAGGATACGAGTGAGCAGGGATCTTCACCCTCTAATCGTCCCTCCTCGACCCTTGGCAGCCAGCATTGATTGCTTTATCCATCCCCGTTTTGGGATTGGAGAAGAGATTGGACCAATATTGTACCAGCACTATGGCCCAGAACGAGAGATTGCCACGCGATCTCTCGGCTTGCATCTGTATATATAAAACCAGTGAGGACTCCACGCCGAAGCTGGGTGGCTCGCGAATCTCCAGCCTTCTGCTTCCTTTTTTAATGCTGCCGTTGCTGCCGTTGCTGGGTTCCTCGAACGGCCTTGAGTAGCAGTACACCCGTCGTCGCATTGAATTGCGACTTCTCCCCGAGCACCCTCCGGCGCGCTTGGTACTTTGCGATTCGCAATGACTACGCCGGTGATTCACGACCACACCGTGCCCCTGGCCGACACGGCCGTCACGGAGCGCGATGCCGACACCTACAGGGAGTCGCTGGCACCCAAGCCACCCGTTTCGGACGACAGCGATGGCGCCCACCACACCACCAACGAGAAAGAGGTGCTCTCGCATCCCAGGTTGTCCAACGACACCAACGAGAAGGAGGCTGTCATGAGGGTCAGCGAGGCCGAGCATGAGGTCGAGGTGTTCGATTTATACAAGCCCCTACCGGTTTTGAAGGGCGTAAAGAGGAACCGTACCCATTCACCATCCGTGCTGTTATCACCGGTATCGTGTTTGGCTCATTGATTAACGCCGCCAATGTCTATCTTGGTAAGAATACATCAACTCAATCTGCGCGTTCTCTTCCCCAAGCTGTCGTGTCGTCATTCTAACCGCCCCGCGCCCGCACAGGTCTCAAGACGGGGTTCACCTTCCCCGCCGGCATGTTTGGTTCCATCTTCGGTTTCGCAATTATCAAGTCCATCTCCAAGGCCGTGCCCGAAAACACCCCAATCTTGGGCGGCTCCTTCGGCCCGCAGGAGAACAGTATCATCCAAGCTGCCGCCGTTGGTGCTGGTGGTCTAAGTGGCATTTTCGTCGCCGCTTTGCCTGCCATGTACAATATGAACCTGCTTAAAACCCCCAGGAAGACTTTGGTCGCATTCTCACCCTCACCCTAGTCGGCTCATTCTTCGGTCTCTTCTTCGCCGTCCCGCTGCGCAAGTTCTTCGTGATCAACGTTGCGCGCGAGCTGAAGCTCATGTTCCCCACCCGTAAGTCCTGCGGATGATCCAATCCTGATGGATGAGCAGTCGCAATCTAACCCTTGCCATAGCAACCGCTACCGCCCTGACGATTCGCTCCATGCATGCCGTCGGATCGGGCGCTGCCGAAGCTCTGGCCAAGGTCAAGGCACTGGGATATGCCTTCACTGGAGCAATCACTCTCCGCGTTGTTTCTGATTATGCCCTGGGCATCCTCTGGGATTGGCATATCTTCACCTGGTTCTTCATCTGGGGCAACTACAACAACTACGCCATTGTTATTGAGAACTGGGGTTGGTGGATCGAATGGACTCCCGCTTTCATCGGTATGCCCTTACAAATGCATCTTCTTCGGGTCACGGCCCTTAACTAACCCCCTAGGTTCCGGTCTCCTGGTCGGTCTCAATGTCGGCATCTCGTACTTCCTTGGTAGCTTCGCGGCCTGGGGCATCATTGGACCTTTGCTTGTCTACACTGGCGAAGCCGTTGGTGTCCCACTCACCAGCCCCGAGGATGGGGAGCTTCACGAGAAGTGGCACAGGTCCATGTCCTATTTCACCATGTCGAATATCCAGGATCCTGATGTTACTCCCAGTCCTCGATACTGGCTCCTGTGGCCTGGTGTCATGGTTCTGCTTTGCTATTCCATGGCCGAGTTCGTGTTCCACTGGAAGATCCTCTGGTTCGGTTTGAAGTACGCCTGGGTCGATACAGCTGGTACCATCAACGCATCCTTGACCAAGCGCGGCAAGGCCAGTCCTTGGCTTGAGAAGCAATCCAACAAGTCAGTGAACGATAACGGCAATCTGGTCGAAGACTTCGCAACCAAGGACCAACAGGTGCCGGCTTGGGCTTGGTCTCTTGGCGCTCTTGTGGTCATCATCATCTCCGTCATCATCTTCGAGGTTCAATTTCACATCAACGGCGGCCTCGCTGTTCTGGCTTCGATCCTGGCTCTCATCTTCGCCTTCATGTCTATCCACGGTGGTGCCGTCACTGACGTTACACCTCTGACCGCTTCCTCTAAGGCTTCCCAGCTGGTCTTCGGTGGCGTTACCAAGGGTCACGATGTAACCTCGGCGCAAACCGCCAATCTTCTTGCCGGTATCATTGCTTCTTCCGGTGCCGACATGTCTACCGCCTTGACCGGCGATTTCCGAACCGGATTCCTGCTGCGCACCCTCCCAAGCTGCAGTTCTATGCGCAGTGCTGCGGCTGCATCATTGCCATGTTCCTCGCACCCGGCATCTTTGTCTTGTTCGCCAAGGCGTACCCTTGCATCCTGGATCTCTCTAACGAGAAGTACAAGGGCCACTGCGAGTTCCCCGCCCCGTCCGTCACCGCCTGGAAAGCCGTTGCCGAGGCCGTCACGGCGCCCCAGTTCCGCATCCCCCTCAGCTCGGGCATTTTCGCCATCGTCCTCGGCGTCATCTGCGTGATCCAGGTGGCGGTCAAACGCTACTACCTCGTCGGGGCCCGCGAGAAGTACCGCGACTGGCTCCCCAACTGGATGTCCATTGGCGTCGCCTTTGTGCTGCCCGCGACGCAGTACTCGACGGCCATGCTGATGGGCGCCGTCATTTCCCACGTCTGGAACAAGAAGAACCCCGTCACCTGGGACCGCTACTGCTTCGCCATCGCTGGTGGCCTGGTGGCCGGCGAGGGTCTCGGTGGTGTGATCCAGGCTATCCTGACGTTGGCTGGGGTGGGTGGCAAGCTTAAGGGTTCCCAAATAGCCTGCCCGGTCGATTCTTGTTAAAGAAAAGTCCAAACAGGAAATGGGAATAGGGATGAGTATATGAAAAGTAATAATATAAAATTAAAAAAACACAAACAAGATGAAAGAAGGGCGCGGGCTTGTCTGTCTATAAGCGGATTTTGGAAAGACGAGACGCTTTCGAGAAGCTTCTTGCTACGATACATATACACACTAATGTTCGGGAACTTGCCGGGGACTCGTGATGGTGCGCTTTGATTACGGTGCCTTTCTCTCCATGGCGTTGTTGGAATGTTATATATACCCTCCTAGTTCAATTCAGTTATGATCTGTTCACTCAAGACGGTTGTGATGTTACCCTCGAATCTTCAAGACACGGATGATCTATTCCTGTTATTAGATCATAATAGTGCTGCCGTGGAGCAGTGTCTTGTGTAAGTTTCACGTGATGTAAGCAGTATATATTAACCATGGGCGGACGTCGAGTAGCGATACCAGACGTTCTAGTTGTTGTGAATTTTATTCTATTACTTCGAATGAAGATACATCCACGACAGGAGTAGTGCTGTGCCGATCAGGTATTGCAGCTTACTTTGCAGCTGGACTGACCAGGTCGCAACTCGCGTCCTTGAGGTGGAAAGAAAAAAGGAAAAGGAAGGAAAAAGAAAAAGAAAGGAAAAGGGAGACACAGCAAATCAGACATGCTGACCTTGAACCTATCACACCGCCGTGATTGCCCCGATCTACCGCCCCGGCTCGTGTCAGCTTCCCAGTGAGATTACTAGTTTCGTTGGGGGCGGCTCGCTCAATGGTTCTTTCTCGTTGGCGGTGGCACTGCATAAAGTGGTCGGTGTCCCTGTACGACGCCAGCCCTCTTCCTGTGCGGCCTTATTATGTTTTTAGACGTTCTCTCGTCGAAAGGATTACGGGTGTGAACTTTTCTCTTTAGCAGCCAACCCCCAAACCCAGAAGAAGTCTGGTTCCTCCAGCTTCTTAAAAGCAATGGCCACGACCGCCACGCGTACGGTCCTCGGGCCCCTCACCACCTTCTTCACGCCCGACCCGACATGCGTCACGCCCATGGCCGGCTCCTGCGACCAGACATTGTGCCACGCCTGGGCGGGCCAGACGTGCCATCTCTCGTCCGACAGCTTCACGGTATTCGACCAAACCGCCTGCTGGCCGCCGGTCACGAAAGGCGTCGACATGCCGGCGATCGAGGCCCTCAACGGCTGGGGCCTGTACTCGCCCGGCCTCTCGTGCCCGGACGGCCACGTGCGCGCCTGCACCAAGACGGGCGGCGACGTCGAGGGCTTCGCGTTCCAGTTCCCGCCCACGGCGGGCGAGACGGCGGTCGGGTGCTGCCCTTCCTCGTACGCCTGCTCCCGGGCCGGCGGCCCGCGTTCGGCGCAGACGTGCATGCGCATCATGACGAAGGCGTCTTACCCCGTCGTCAGCTGCGGCGGCACCATATCGCCGGGGACGACGGCGGCGTCCCGGACGGCGTCGGGGGCGACCTTCCACGTGCTGGTGGCCCCGATGATCCAGATGAACTGGCAGGCGAGCGATCTCCCGGGGGCGGCAACAACCACGCCGTCACAATCGGCCACCACGGGGACGGGGCCGACGACGGGCACGACCGAAGCCCCTGCTCCGTCGGGCCTGAGTACGGGAGCAGAAGTGGGAATAGGAGTCGGGGCAGCGGTGGCTGGGTTGCTCTTGCTTGGAGGTGCTGTTTACCTCATCTTGTCTCGCCGGAGACGAAGCAGAGGACAGAACGAAACGACGGGGGTAGCAGGAGATCAGCCAAAGACGGGAGATGGCGGAGGACAGCAGCAACAACAACAACAGCAACCGAACAGAAACATCGTCTACGAAATGGGTCAAACGCCGCGAGCCCATGAGTTGGGCTAGGATGGCTCTGGGATGTTTGGAACACCAGCCTGAATTTTACATATATTCAGTTACGAGATAATTTAATTTACTATTCGTAGGATACCTGGATTGCCTCATCGTGTTCCTTCTCCCTTCCCAAGTACGGGATGGCCAGCCAGGCCCCAAAGGGAGCTGCCCTAGCTGTGGACTAAAGGTACCCCTGAATAGAACTGCTTATCCTTTACTGACTTATTGAACGGTAAGCATAGGGCTTCATCGCTGAGAAATTCTATAACCATATGGCCTTTTGGTAGAGATATGTATTGTGTAGACCATTGCTGTACCCCGAAAGACAAGTCAGCAATCTTCCCTTTACCCCCTTTTCTCGTCCCCTCTCGCTGTACCACGACTTCTGCCCTGAATGATTGGACATTTTGTTTCTCGACCCTAACATGTGTCAATCTTCTTAAATTCGTAATCTCCTTTAACATCAACGTTGTGTTCTTTGCTCTTCGTATACTAGCGAGCTAGTTTTGTCCTGTTGGGTACCATGGAGGGATGCAGACATAGTGTACATAACGATAGGGGTATGCACTTCCGATATTTTGCGGTACTGGCTTATTTTGTAATAATCTGTATCTGCAATTAAAAAAATGACGAAGAACAAACTGAGTTCCATTCCTTGATAGCTATTATTCAATGTGATTTGTGTTTGACTCTTGGTATTGTGGACTATGTAGAGGCATCAAGTGGTTTTTACTTGTCTGCTTGTATCGATCTGCATGTGCTATTTGGTTCTTCATAGGGCAACGGTTGACAGAAGTTGAAATGAGCTGTCTGTTTTCGGTGCGGGCATCTCGAGATATTAAGTCTGCCCTGTTTCGGATATCGACTCGCGGTGTGCAACAGGGGAGAACGCCCATCGATGCCTGAATATTATGATGCCCAACAAGGCATTCCTCACTTTCAGATCCGGGCAAAATGAAGGGAATACTGCCAGAGTCGTCAAGTCGATTAGTGATCTACCGTCCTCCCCGAAACCCAGAAGTAGGGAAACGTAATATAATCTTGCCCAGACGCAGACGGTCTTGTATCACGAAAGAGCTTTTCTCGAGATGATCCATGCGGTTATAAGAACCGATGCAATATGCTTCAACATAGGCAACCTGACTGGTTCATTAACGGCTTGGCTTGAATTGATTTGACCGGCTGCTCAGTTCTGCCATCATTATTACGTCCTGGGGCAAGCCGTTGTCGGAGTGGTATCCAGAATACGAGCATGCTGTGTGACAAGTTATGTCAATACACAGGTCGGTTTCAACCTCTTCACGATATCGGGGCTCTCAGGTGTACCAACATATACCACATGACTGCACCATGACGGCTCGGATCACGCGGCTCTCGGTAGGACCCGACAGCCCGGGACCGGCCGCTCTTCTAGACCCAATCCAACCACCCGGCTGAAATAGAACTCAGCTGGCTATAACTGCTGAATGACATAAAGCAACCCGTGCGTGCGTTCTCAAACAGATCGTGGCTATGCGGGATTTGGGACAATGTTGTGTGCGAGATGGCTAATAAGGCGTCTCTACCCAACAGTCCGTGGTTACCGTGGCTGCTAAGCGCCCAAGGGAAATTAGCCGTATTGCTGACTTGCAGCCGCTGCACGAGCGGAGGGAAGCTCACTGGCCCTTCGCCCGCGGGATGGCAAAACTGTGCTGTCGTGGACTGCCTGGCAAAAATTGCAATGACGACGATGACATGCAGTTGCAGGGCTTCTCATAGGATTGGGGGGTTGAATGCGCTGGCATGTCCCAATTGCCAATAGTTGCTGGTTCGGGCATTCTGTCGCATCCACTAACCTAACCCAGCCCCAGCCCCAGTGAGCCAGTGAGTGAGTGCCAGCCCCCTCAGAAGGGCCCCCTCCCTAATCCTGAGGTTAAGCTCTGGGGTCGTGGGTCAATGCACTGAGCTTGTAGGCGATTAGCAGCCGATGCCAGGATGCGGCCGGGAGGATGCGGAGAAGGAAAATCGAGATTGAGTTGCAAGGTTTTGGTTCGTGGGAGCCGGGGATCAGAGAACAGAACCTGGGAAAGAAAGAACCATTCGCGATGGTCAAAACACGTACCGGCATTGGCATTGATGAAACTGATGCCCAGCGAGCAATTGCCTCCGACGATGAGAAACCAACAGCGAACCATGGATTGTTCTGGGCGTTGTTTGAGACCTGAGACGCGAAAGAAGACTCGACAAGACTCGACAAGACTTGACAAGACTCGAATCTGGGCCCCGGCCCAGCTGCCGCAAAATGACGTCAGCTGGACAGCCGATCATGCCCATCAGGCGGTCAGCTCCCACACCACTTCCGACCTTCTTTCCTTTTCCCCTTCCCATCGGGCTGCAATGAGGCAATCCCACATACCAACTGCCGACTTGTGGAATCCAAATATGATCTGATCGGGCCCCCTACAACCAAAGCCGTCAATCCCTACCCTTGATATTAATTGTTTCTTTCTTCTACCCCTTGACTCGCACAGAAGAAGCAAAGGAAGAACAACAAGTCTCAACTCTTCACTAGCAGAGAAAGAAAGAAACGACATGGCGTCTTATTACGACCGCCCACCCCCGCGAGACCGCGGCTACGACTACGGCGGCCCCCCGCCCGTCACTGCCGCCGATCCGTATTACCCGGAGCCCGGCGCCAGCGCACGACGACCGCGCAGGGGCTCCATCCTCGTCGACCCCGCCGAGCGAGACCGCGGCGGCGCCCCCCGTCGCCGGCACCGCTCGCACTCTCAGGTCCGCCTGCAAGAGCCCGAGCTCGACGAAAGCAGCGACGATGACGATCCCCGCTATCACCACAGCAGCAAGCCCCGCGGTGGCGGAGGTGCACCACCACCAGCAGACCCCGGCCGCAAGGTCCGACACCGCGACGGCCGTGTCGAGTACGTCCCCGACGAGCCCGACAGGAAATTGAACAGCAACAGCAGTGCTCGACGCCCCAAGCCCAGAACCCGCGTCTCGGACCTAGAAGAGAAGGACGGTCCGCAATTTCGAGACTTCCGTGCCAGGCGGGACGGCTTCGAGGCAGAGGAAGGCAGGACGCATCGTAACCTCAAGTCGTCGCGCGGCGATCGAGCCATCTATGACGACGGTGATGACAACGACCCCTATGGGCTGGGTGGTGCAGGAGGACCAGGAGGAAGAGATAGCCACCTGCCGCCCCCACCTGTGGGTAGCGCAAGCCGCAGCAGAGGCGGCCCAGACCCATACGATGCTGCATTGGGTGCGGGGGCTGGGGCTGCAGGAGGAGCCGCTGCCGCTGCCGCCGCATCCGCGCGGTCGGGACGCAGGCACGAAGAACCACCCCGGAGACCGCGCGACAGGCCGCCACCCACATACCACGATGATATCGGCGACCGAGGATACACGTCGGACGCACCCAAGAGTCGCCGCAACAAAGATCGCTCCGCGCGCCAGAGCTTGCCCCCAGACTACAATAGGGACAGGGATCGAGGAGATCGCTACGGCGGTGGGGCACCCCACCTCCACGCGGCGAGCCTCACTCGTCGCGCCGTCGCTCCCGCCGCCGGCATTCTACAGGGCACCATCGCCAGAGCGCGGTGGTGGGCGCTATGACGAGCCGCCGCCGCCCCGATCCTCGTCTTCGCGCGGTCCACCAGGTCACCGGCGGGGAGCCAGTCTGCCTCCCAAGGCCATGTACGACGACGACCCACCCTACAGTGGTCGTGGCGAGCCTGCGCCTACGCGCAGCGGCTCTACACGCCATGCCCCCGTGGCGGCCCTGAAGACAAGCACCGGGCACGGTCCGCGGCGTATCCCCAGGACCCGTATTACGACTTCCACGATCGCCGTGGTGGAGGGTCACGCCACCCCCGTGACCCTCGCGATCCGCGCGCCCCGTACGAAGAGGTGGCGGACCCGCGGCGGCCCCGAGGGAAGAGTTACGGCGGCCCCCGCTGGCGGCAGCGGTCGGGGCGGCGAGGCCGCGAAGAAGGAGCGCACCATCCCGCCGTGGGCCAAGAAGGCTGGTGGGCTTCTGGTGTCGACGGCGGTGCCGATTATCAAGCAGGAAGGAGAGAAGTATCTGCGCAAGGAGATGGAGCGACGTTTGCACAACAAATAGAAGGAAATCGGTAGGTAGGGGCAGGAAAGAAGAGGAAGGAAACGACAGGGACTCTCCCGTACGAGTGGGCTCCTTCATGATGATGGCGATGATGGTGACGATGACGATGAAGATGAACAGATATGAGGTCATGGCATCTAAGGCTTGTTCACTGTTTTTTCTTTTGGTTTTGGTTTGGGGATTTGTGCAATTACGTTTGGGGATTTGGGAAAATGCACTTTATGTCTTGAAATGTTTTGATGTACAGTACCGATCTACAGCTCACCTTTGTTCAATTAGCTAGTCACTTGCTCTGTCACGAATACAGTATATATACTACAGCAGATCTCTCGCCTCTTGTATTTTCTCCTCGCCTGTTGAAGGTCAAGGAGATACAGGGATATCGCGCATATGCACATTGGTGCTGATACACGCCGACACCAAGAACGCCCGTACTGCAAGCTAGATTATATCGGCTGGGAATTATGCAATGCGATAGGGATGCCCCACGAGTTGCTGAGGGCTTTATTTGGACGCTGTTTAGGACGAGCCAATGTGTTAGATGCATATCACCGAGACGAGACGCTGTGGTCACTATGGTGTGAGCTAAACGAGAGCAATAACCTATCCTTCAAACATTTTGACAATCGCAAAGAGAGTATTGGTTTTCAAACTGAATTTATGAAGACGTACTTTAGGCTGGCTTCATGACCCCTCCATCATATCACAGGTCCCGGCCTGCTGCTGCAAGCTGTAGGCAAACCGCGTCTGTATGTATACATGCTCAACTGATAATTGTCATTAGTTGCCGGAAAACAGCGCATGGTATCTCTCCTTTACTTAGATGCTAGTATCACAGAAAGGCCCAGGACGCAAATACGAAACCGTTGGCACATTAGGTTGGGATACTTGTTTGCTACTTGCCATGCTGCTTGGTGTGGACATCAAATAGGGGGTAGCTCGTGCAATCTTTCACCTCCGCTCGCGTCCACCTCCTGGTTCGCGATGTGTGTTATCCGTTTGATTTGTCATAGATGCATCTATCTGTGTTGGTTTGTAAGAAAAGGAAAGTGTGTGTATATGACGCTAGAAGCTACAGTGGTCATTTCTACATGGTCTATCAAACACGCGACTTTATCAAGACTCACAGGCTGCAACGTGGTATAAGTAGCCATATGTCTTCCCATCACGAAAACGATCTTCTCGCTCTCCTTTCCGTACGAGACAACTTCAGGGGTCAAAGATCTCTCTGTCTACTCGTAACTACGCCATCCCAACAGCTTCCTACATCATTCCACAACCTGCAACCCCCCAAAGCAACCCACTGACCAAAACAACCGTCGAGATGTCTTCCGACAGCGCCTCCGCCAACAAGGAGACTACCACCCCCGCCGCCAATAAGGAGAACACCACGACCACGACCACCGAGGATGCCACCCCCATCCAGTCCGCCGAGGTACACACCACCATTACCACCACCACCACCACCAGCTCCAACCCCCATCCGCCTCTTCTTCCCTCACGCCCTCGCCGCATGACCAGCAGCGACTGCAACAACACCGTCGGCAATTCCGACGCGGCTGGCTCTGCAGTAGATGCCACATCGGGCGGCGCTACTCCGCCCGCGAAACGACACACTGCTGACGGCAAGACGTATTTGTCGCCATCCTCTTTCCAGGCCATCAAAGCCGAGACCGAAGATATGCTCGCCACCCAGACCCAGGCCCTCCGCGACCTGAAGGACAGGCTCGACCAGGACATGAGCAAGAAGCAGCAGCAGCAGCTGGCTGTTGCCGTTCCCTTTGCCGCTCCGCTCCCGCTCCCGCCGTTGGTGGCAGCAAGACGGCTCCGGACAGCGATACCGCCGCCCAGGTCCAGGAAGCCCGCGCCCTGAACGATGCCTACAGGAACAAGGACGAGGACAAGGACAAGAAGGAGCAGCAGCAGCAACTGGCCGTCGCCGTTCCAGACATTGGTGGCAAGGCGGCCCCGGGCCCGAACAGCGGCGACAAGGAGACGACGAAGTCCTTCGTCTAGTTACCTAGTCATGGGGTGATGCGCTCCAGTCCCACGTCGCCACAACAACTAACCTGTTGTCCTTCTTGGGCGCGTGTCAGGGGAACATCAGGGAAAATAAAGGATCGAGTGGGAAGGGGATGGAAAATGCCCAGGGCATGATGGATTTCCTTTTCAACTCGAGGGGAAGCTCACGAGACAAGATCGGCTCCTCCTTTTCGTCAACATCCAGTTGTGCGCGACCGAGACAGCCCCCAGCAAGGAGTAGGAATAGAGAGGAGCTTTCAGGATGAGGGATAAATCGGATATCTACATATCCCTCGCATCACGCATCGGCAACGGCATGATAATTGACTGTCTCAGTCACTAGCTAGCGAGAGATAGTGTTGTCATGCAAACCTGAAAACCCGACCCAGTTTCACTCGGCGACTATATGTATCGTGACACCAGCTACATACTGACAGGGCGTGATACTCCCTTCGCGTATCATCCAGTAGCTCACCATAGATGAGTAATTCCTCCGTTGATTTGTGAAAGCAAGCCCATATGACGTCCAAGTAGATCAACAACATCACAAGATGGCAATGGAAGACTTTTAGAGTCAAGCAACGAATTGGTTTACAGGGAAGAGGGAACCCTCGCAGTTTCAATCCGAGTGAGTTCCGACCCGGGTGATAAAACATTGCCAGTCAGGACTACAACATGAACAGAGTACACATTTCTATCAGATCGCGAATTGGTCTACCTGGTAGTAGAGCCTTACGTCACAATAAAAGAATGCAATGTTGACTGGACTTTGGTTTATTATTTTCTCTCCACTATATGAGCGATGACAGACCAGGGGAGAGCTGATAATCTCTCTCTCTCGCGGCGCGCATGCATGGGGTTATATCGTAAGCTGTGACATCGCCCACCAAATAAAACAGCCACCAACTAAAACCATCGAAAAACGAGCCTCTCAGATCTCCCCGACTGCTCACAGTCGGGGGCGGGGAGCAACACGAGTCGTGCTCGCCAGATTCCCCGTTCAAGTACGTTTAGCTACTACCATGTTATGTCCTTTGCCATTAGATATTTGGGAGTCGAGCCGCCGCCAGTAGTGGGAATTTTATGTGCCGCTAAGTTTCAAGGGAAGACAAATTTGCAACCTTCGCTAGATCATCGTTCTAGGTTGAGTGCGAGGCAGCATGTCTTCGTATCGGTTGCCGTGGACGCTGTAGTGGTCTTCGTGCGAGGCCGACTTGGGCGACGACTTCTCATTGACTGCGGCGGCGGCGGGGAACGGGAAGTTCAAGTCAGCGGGCGACTCCACATCTTCCGCGTAGTGTCTTCCGCCCGCGACCGGCTTGGAGATGTTGCAAGGCAGAGGGCTGCGAGTGGGACGGGTGGGACCTTTGGCGGCGTTGCGGGCATCTCGTCTGCGTCGCATCATGATGCAGCAAAGGGTGATAGCAGCCATGACGACGACAACACCAGCACCGGCACCAATGCCGGCCTTGGCGGCAACAGACAGGCCCTCCTCGGAGGATTCCTTCTCTTCCTTGTCTGCAGATTTACTGCTCGTGGAAGACGCAGTGGGAGCGGCAACACCGGCAGCATGGGATGAGGCAGCCTGAGACAATCAATTAGTTAGTGCACTGTAACGAAGCACAAATGGACTCGGGTAAACTTACCGAGCTGGCATCGACGGTACCACTCGGGCTGTCGGCGGATGCCGCAGATGCTCCGGTGGTTGCCTGGGAAGTCGCAGCCGAGGTTGCGCCGGCTTGAGTAGCTGTCGCTGGCTCGTTGGAAGCGGGAGGGTCTTTGACCTCGGGCGATCCGGCGGCAGTCGTCTTGGCCGGGTCAGCCGTGGTTGCAGCCGTGGTTGCAGCCGGAGCAGCAGCAGGAGGAGCGGTGGTCGCAGGTGGTGCGGCTGCGGCCGGATCAGCCGGGGGAGCAGTCGTAGCAGGGGAGCTGCGGCAGCTACAATTGGGTGGTCAGCAAAACCCGTCCGGAACAAGTTGGTATGGGTATCATAAGGATGTAACTTACCACCGGTGAATGGCTGACAGATTTCGTTGGTGTACGTGTCAGACATGGAGATCTGCTCGTTAAGAGCATCGCCAGTCAAACTGCATGCTTGGGTGATGCAGTCTCGAACGCCAAACTTGAGGTTATCGCCGGAATGGCAAGCGCAGTTCTTATCTTCGGGCTTGCATCCGAGGCGGGAGGGATCGGCAAAGATGTTGACCACACATCCTTTCTGTAGCGCAAGTGTTAGCCGCTGCGGTGACTGACCAATCAAAGGCGGGCAGGTTTGCTAAACAGGGAAACCGAGACAATCGAAAATAAAACGTACCGCACAGGCGTTCATGTCACCCTGGGCCAAGACATTGCCCCAGAAGAGGGCCGCCGCGAAGAGTGCTACACTGGGATACATGGTGCCAAATGACCAGAAGGTAAAAAGAGATCTGGTCGGAAGGGTAGAATCGAATATAAATCGGCGATTCCTGGGGCAGGAATTGTGCGCCGGTCAGACGGGTTAGGAGAGGTTTTGGTTGGTGTAGTAAATGGTGGCTCGGAGGCGCAGTCAGACGACTGTAATAAGAGAGGTGGAAAGGTTAATCCAGATGATGAAACCGCCCAGCGATGAAGAGAAAAGAAGAAGAGGTGAGAATTGTTTGAAAGGGGGTATCTCGAAAAAAGAGTCCGGTCAGGAAGCACCCGATTGACGAAAATAATTGAAGCTGAACGTGGACGAGACGGATGAAGCGTGAGTAGGACGAATTTCAGCAAAGTGCCACAACGCTTTGCATGGTCGTCCAATCAATCAGTCGGGGATGTTCGTGTTTCGCGTCCGGCGGAATTGGCAGTGACAAGCACTGACGGGCCAGAGAAAAGGTTGGTCTTGTCGGTGACGAGGACAAGATGATCGGTCTTGAGACTGGGTTACTCAAGAAAATTGTCGTGCTCTTTTTCTGTCGGTTCCAAGTCGCAGCAGTCCAGGCGATTGCGTCGAGTGATGCAGCAAGTTCGATCCCAAGGCGGATTGAAATAAGATGGTCAAGTTTAGTTTGCAGCGCTAGGCCGTCGAAGAAGTGAATGCACGAGGGCGATGGGTCGAAATATCAACTACCGGCTTTTCACAAAGAAGGCCTGGTCAGGTGGGATCTGTTCCCGAAGAAAGATGAGGTCGCCGACGGGCGTGGTGGTCAGAGTAAGGAAGGTAGGTAGGTCAGTTTGGGGTTGGTGGTTAAAGAGAGTGGAAGATTGGGTCAGTGAGTCGGAGGAGGCAGCTCGGGGAGGGTGGTGCGGATTAGGCAGGACCGGAACTCCAATACTCGATACGTGTGCAACACCGACGGAGAGATGCAAGATGCGATGCGGGACGCAAGGCAAGATGGTAGCAAGAGCAGCCGATTTATTATACGAAGCTGAAGAAGAGCCAGGAAGGGAGGGAAAGGAGCCCAACTTCTCTTTCGGACCAGGTCCCACGCTCGGAGTGGGCTTGCTGGGCTCTTTTCTATAAGCCAGGCGAGCGGCGGCCAGCAGCACGATCAAACTGCACACTGCGCTGCACTGCAAATGGCCATTGCGGAGGGGCCCGGGAGATCCCCTGGAGCTCCTGCAGGCCAACGCTAGCTAGCGGCGGTTGGCTGGTACTGGCTGGTCCCCCCCCCCCTCCCCATGCTCCCATGCCCCCCTTAGCTTCCCTAGCTGTCAGAAGTCAAAAGGGCCCAACTGGCCTGTCCAGTTGCCAGCCAGCCCGCGGCCCATTCAGTGCAGTGGGTGTGGGCTGTTAGTGGGGGGGGCTTGCTGGTAGTCTTGGTTCATGCGACGGGGATCCAAAATGCCAGGGGAGAGGGACAACATCCTCTGGCTCCTCCGATCACCTTGCAAGGCGCTTGCTCTAATTGACTAGAACTGAGGATAAACCTCGAGATTTCTTCAAATCTATGGTTGCGCAGATGAAAAGCGACCCACACGCAATTTGGTTGTTGCTAGCCCTACTGGGAAACACGATTGCCTGCTTGCTTTGCTTCGTACACGCAATTACGAGCACAATTATACCATCTTCTATGTTTGGTGTGCTAATCCTATGTTTGGATGCTGAGGTGAGCATAACCAGGGGAGCGAACAGACAGACGACACGACACACGCAACGTCGTCGGCTTCGCGTCGTCGACTAAAATCAGCAGCAACGGCTCTCGCGCGCGGCTCCGGCCCCCTGGCTACCTATTATGACGGAGATGGTGTCATATATCCTTTGCAAACCACGGGAACAGACATGATCTTCCGCGACGATGATATCAACTTCAAACTGCCACTGGGCAAAAGAGTTTGAGAAAGCTCGCAGGCCCCAAACCCGTTGCTACCATGCCCCGTGTGTTCGTTCCGTCCTCCCGAGCCGAACCAGTGATTCACCCACCACGCGAGCGAGAGCACGGATATTTACTCGCTGCTTGCGAACGGTTGCACCCCTTATGGGCAGTGTGGCGTGGGAAAAAGCGACTACCCAAACAATAATGCAATTTGTGCAAAGTATGGGCAAATGGCATGTTTCTAGCTACCCGCCTCGGCGTAATATGGGCGCGACGAGCACCTCTCATGGCATGGCAACCGGACGACCCCATTCCTTATTTCATTTCTGACCGCATCGTAATATAGTGCCCTCTTGTCTGGGCGCCTGCAAATGGCTGGTGGCTAAAACTTGCTATTTGCACTTGGCTGTCAATAATAAGTATGATTCGGTGCCGATACCCAAGGGAACCTGCAATCTCGATGCGCAAGTGAGTAGATGAGTTGTCTGCGCGTGGTGAACAAAGAAAGCAACGTTGACGAGACTGAGCCAAATGACGTACCAAATGCATGGAAGAGTAAGCCATCTTTCTCTTTTCAGCAGATGCAGGCGCAAATGCGCAGCGTGAGGGCGCGAGAGAAAGAAAGAGTGCTTGCATATGGGCGACAGGGGACCAACGACCCCTCAATCAAGATGGAACTCGCTTACACAGCCCAAAGTGGGTGATCGTCCCCAGGGGACCACTCAGCTCAGGACCACCTGCACCCTCGCACCTCAACATCCTCCGGCCAGCCAAGCAGCCAAGCCTCCACCAATCCCGTCCAGAACCATCCCCTTCCTAACGGGATCGTATTTCTTCTGATCGCATCAACCATTGCCCGAGAAATACCCTTTTGCGGTGGTGGCTATGGCCCGATGGCCAGACCGAACCAGAAGGGTTCCTGGCATCGAAGTGCCTCGTGTCTAGCAAACCACCAAGCAACGGCCAGATGTGGTGTGAACCACGGCCGGTAGGTAGGTTGGCAGGCAACCTCCACGTTGGGTGGCTTAGTAGCAGTACCTATTGTATGTGCGCAGAATCCTGAGCGGCACATAAAGATCACACGCGACGATTCCGTTGCCCAAAAGAGGCAGCTGTGCCAGCAGCAAACGGAGGTTGGGCCCAACGTCGTTGGATCAATCACGACCGACGACCGACTGGAGCATGCAGAGCCGGGTTGTGTTTCTTGTCTGGACAAGAGCGCCGTTCGTCATTCATGCCGTGGGCGCAAACGTTCATGCGTAAACCGTCTGAACATGGGCGCCCACCAATGTGACAGCTCTTCTGGAAGCTACAGCAGAGTCACGGGAGGCAACCACTCAGAAGTCATGAGTGGCATCACGGAGTCCGACGTCTGGAGTTGCTGGATCGCAATGCAGCGCTTGCAGTCCCCGTTTCCTTCTCTACCTAATGGGAATCTGTTCTGCCAGTCTGCGATCACACACCACACACACCGAGACCCTCCAAACTTTTAGCGATGTGACTTACCTTAGGTAATACGGGCCCAGCGCTAGGGGAGCAGGGAGTTCTGCTGGGAGGGACATGGTTCAATGTTGGTTCCACCGAGCCGTTACAGAAATGCCCCATATCAATTTCAACCATTCAATCAATCAGACTCCAGTCTTACTTTATTCTTAGATTGCTCCGTAGATGACCGTTGAATCCCTCGCGGTGCCGACAAGCCGACATCAAGCCGACATACATACATGCACAACAGACAGGATCAAATTCATTTCTTGAGGCGCATCCAGTTGGCGTTCCTGGCGTCGGTCGTGAGAGGAGGCACAGCAGACACGATCACGATACATACAATACGATACCTGCATTGATTGTGTCGCGAGAAACAGCGACGACAGATTGTCTAGCATCCCTCAAAATCCCACAAGGGAAGGCACTCGTTTCACAATCAACACCAGCAGGCAGGTGTTTGCTAACAAGGTTTGATTCCATTGCAACTCCATAGCACCTGGGCAGTCTGATAAACATCAAGCTGTCAACTTCCCGTGTTTGCGATTGAGATGCCAAACGAGAAAACCAAACAATTCTGTCAACACATCAATGCAGTTGAAAAGCCCCGGTCAATTTATTACATGTAAGCTGACGCCCTCCTCCTCACAGGCTCATATATTTACCCCAACACGGCGGTACAGGCTAAAATAACTGGCCATCTTGGCCATCGAGCCGTTTCTTCAGCTTGTCACTATCCAAGTTAGCTTCGATAAAGTGCACAAACTACTCGACGCCCCCTCGGTCCATGAGCACATGGCTTTTTATTACTCTATCTCCTGACATGGCCAAGTGAGAGTGCCTCAGTGGTGGCTTTCCATCCACCGCAGCGCCATGGACGGTTTAGCGTTTCAGATGCTGTCTGGGTGTGATTACTGTTCGAGTGCCACCCCACCTGCCAGCCCGCCACAAATGGCACGGTAAGATGACGTTCCACTTGCACCAAATCTAACCATGATCTTCCTTCGTTTTTTTCTCCTAGCGTCACTGACAGGAATAATATTACTTATTTTTAGGGCCTGGCGAAGACCCTGCATCGCTCTAGCTCCCAGCTCCCTCGGGATTTTAGTAAGAGAACCCGATCGTGCAGACTGCTAGGTAGGAGTAGCAGCGCGAAGCCTTCTGGATTCCCATGAACGATATTGTTGCTCGAATCTGCCGACCCCGACCCGGCCAGCAAACAAGTCGGTTTCCGGAAACTAGAACATTGATGTTTCTAGTTTATTCAACATAAGACACATCTGACCTGACAAGTTTGTTTACTCGGCAGCCGGGTTCACCATTGTAGCCGATAAGCCACGCTCTCCACCGTCGCATGATCACGTACGCTATTCTGACTGGCATATCCCCAGTAGTCCTGCATGTGAGAGTGGCAGACGAGCAAGCATCCAGAAGACTCCTTTTCTTATCGGGGGTTAGTAGATAAGAAACCGGAACCACCATCCCTTGCGACCCGGCCCTACAAGGTACAGCCACACTCCAGAGAGTCATCTCTCTCATTGCCTACTTACTCTTGAGGAGGGATGCCTGCCTAGCTTCTCCCGCTATTCAAGTAGCCATGTCCTGGCTTCAACAACCCCGCCGTCGGGATGATCAAACTGCACCGAGATGAACCCAATGCATTTCTTCATTGGATACTCTCCCCCGCCATCTGGCAAAATAAAGATACCATGGAATGGCATGCCCATCCAGCAAAGGACGCTACAGATGGGGATCCAGCAAAGGACGCCACAGATGGGGATCTTGCAAATTCTGGTCTCAAACCACGACAACAGACTTGGGGTATGGAGGTAGAGACAGCCACCCCCAGAAAGCTCTCATGAACATGGTGTCAGTGCAGGGAATGGGTAGACGCCCACACGTCGTTCGCGTAATCTAAGATGCTCCACAGGGACCGATGGCCACACCGACAAGGCTCCATGGAGGAGGGAAATTGCCCAACTATGAGTGAATGACTATCATGATGTTGATGGCATCGATCTTCTCAACAGTGCTGTTGAACGACTACGCTAGCCCAGCGAGTACTTTGATGATGGCTGTCGCCTTCAAGGGCTAGACAAAGGGGGTATCGAGAACGGTGCAGCCTGGAGTCGGGAGTTCAGAAGTTGATATCGGAGTAATACCCCAAGGTAACCACTTTTTTGAATTGCTCATCATCTTGATATGTTCGATGTACGCTCCACTACAGCTGGTCCTTGTGTCCCTTGCATCTCTTCGGTGGTGCCGGGCTCCAGAGCGAGGATGAGGGTCTGGCCGTGGTATTATTAAGCCTCCTTTATCAGGTTCGTCAAATCGATGCCCTTCCGCTGGCTGGCTTGAGGTTTTTGTAGTTCCCGATATTCATTTCACGTTTTGACGCGAGCACTCAAGGAGTCGGATAAATGGACTTGCCTGAGATACCCCCTGGGCCGGCTGCCTTTCGCAAGAACTTTCTCTTCTTCCTTTCCCCTTGGATCATGGACTTCTGGTACCCAGACCTCGGAGCCGGAGAAGTATATGTGCCGTCTTTGTTGAGTTTTGGTGGATTGCTCTCAGGCTGTTGTTGAACTCACTGTGCCTATAGCTGTTTCTATAACCATCACACAGGGACGACCCGTCCGCCGCCCTTGACTCATATATCACTGTCTTCAGTTTGGGTACGGTCATTGGATAATACACATACTCAACTGTGCTACTCTGTTCCCGTATTCGAGTTCTACGAGGTATCTGTGCTATTTGCAGCTATATAGCCAAGGTTTGTACACATGTAGCATTGCTGTGCATACCGAATGCTGTACGGAAAACGGCACATGCAACTCTCACATCACGTCATTGTACATTTTCGTTTTTGCTGGGCCGACTTTTGCATATTCATCGAACAGTTAATGGCCAGCAGTGTCTATAATCGAAGTCGATCGATAGACGCAATACAACCAGAGCAAAGAGAGATCCACAGCACTTTTGTGCAGTCCGAGATGTCATCGGTAGCAAGAAATCTCCAAAAGGGAGGGCGGAGAATACAAGTTGGCGTTAGTTGCCTACAGCCACCGTGACCAAGTAGGCTCTCGGGCTTCTTGTATGCTAAGAACTTTGCTACATAGCCCTCGGCCGAGCGATCTGGTAATAATTCCCAACAACTCCGAAACTTAGCGGAGTTTGCCACTGGCCCTCCACTCCTAACGCCCTCCCTCTCTACTTTGCAACGGTTTTGTGAATTTTACTGATAACTCCGACAACCATCTGTTATAAAACGCAGCAGGTTCACTACTATTTGGCAACAGTCTGTATGACCTCCCTAGTCTTCGTCTGATGTAATAAGATAAGGCCGGCTGACCTCGATATGAAAGTTTAACAACTTGAGCAGGATGTTTTGATCGTGATTGAGTTTCTTCTTGATCTAAGCTCCCCTTCCTTTAGATGAAGCGCTACTTGGTCCGTGGCGTATCTGATAGCCAGAGACAGAGACATGATTTGTTGCATTCCTTTCCCCCATTGCTTGCCAACAGCTACATGTAGTCTGGGACATAACGGATGGCTTGATGTTGTTCCAAGCCTCTCCCGTATGTGCAGTGTTTCTGCAAACCCTTGCCGAGAACGACGTGCAAGCTGAATGTCGCATACGATAAAGAGCTGACGACCTGTATTTGGGTGTGCCGTGGGAGGCACCAAACGGCAGCGATGATGTCATTACAGATTCAGAGCAACCGGGCGGTTTACTACAAGCTGTACCACCAATACCTTTACCAAAATATCACTCCGGCGCGAAAGTACTCCGTAGCCAGCCGTGAACTCAACAAATAGAAAGCGCGACGATCCACGGTGATAGCCTTGGATCAGGAGTATTGGGACCCCTTGGCTAGTCCCGGGCGACGACGAAGAGAAAACTGGTATACCGGAAGGACGTTTGGAAGCACTTGTTTTGACGACGTAATATAATTTTTGGATCCGAAATGTATTTATCCTACACCGACAGTATCATACAACGTCTACTGGCTCTATACTTTATATAGTCTACAACTTGCTCTTGATGAAGGCAGCCGCATCGGGAGTGAACTGATCGAAGTACGTCAGATGCTGATCCATGTCGTTGCCGCTCGAGCACACGGGATCTTGTCCGTTGCACCAAGAGTGGATCTTGTTGGAGTGGACGTTCAAGTCTTTCAGCTGGGCGCCGACACGGGGGAGAATCTGTGTTTTCACTGTTAGCCCGCCTCGTTACGTGGAGAGATGGTGGGGGCTGGGCGACTACTTACGCCAGACTTTCCGGCACCCTCGGCGAGGTTGTAGGTTTGATTTCCGGTATGGCGGACGTCTCCGAACAGCGTCACGGCCGCGACTGTAATGGGGGTTAGCGAGAGTACACGACGCGCACACCAGACCTGATGGTCGGGGGTGGGACGACTTACCCTTCTTTACGGCATCAGCAGCCAGCGGCGCCGTCTTGGCTTGCGTGCAGTTCTGGTTGGGGATGAGACCACCAGCACCGCTCAAGACATCACCCATGAGATGCGCGCCCTGTGATATTCGGTATTAGCCTTAGTCACTTTCAATAGTTAACATCAGGTTCGAAAGGCTTACCTGAGAGTAGCCGGTAAGGACCATCTTGGAATCCGGGCAAGCCTTGGCGTAGTCCTCGACGGCCTTGAGCGCGAACGCGACGCCCGAGCCGACCGACTTGCAGTAGGCGTCAAAGGTGGCCGGGTACTGGATGTCGGTGGAGCCGCAGGTCATGCCCGCGGGCATATCCTTGCACACGGCGTCGACGAGCTTGCCCTGGCGGCCCGGGATCTCCTCGAGGGAGCCGCGCGCGACGAAGACCTGGACGTTGGTGCAGTTGGCGGGGGCCTGTCGGGGCATCGCCGAGGGCGCGGCGGCGGCGGCCTGGGCCAGGGCCAGGGCGGAGACGAGGATCGAGGGGGTATGCATGGTTGGAGTGTAGGTATGCAAATGAGAAAAACTAGCTCGGCTAGTATGTAGGTTTATGAATGGGACGTGAAAGAGTGTTTTGGGTGAAAGAGAGTGAGAGAAGTGAACGTGAATAGATCCTGGAGCAAGAGATCTTCAGCGGCAAGATTAGACGGGAACAGGGAAGGAAATGCGTTTATGTATCTCTGGTCAGCTGCTCCACCAGTCCGGCTGAAATAATCAACAGCAAGATGCATGCCCAATGTGCCAACTGCGAACGTCAAGCTTTCCTGTCAAAAGGTGATGATGGGATGTGCCAACATAGCGATCGGCCACGCGATGGTGGGTGGCTCCCCCACAAATCGGCTGATTGGGTCGCCCAAACGGGCAACGACAGGCTGACGAGCGCCCTGTTCGGCGAGGCGGCCGTGTTTCATGTGCTTCGAAATACTACAGGTAGATTCTTTGTGGGTTTTGGGTGTGGATGGGCCTACACGGCCTAGGCTGGAAGAGGCTCATAATCGACGATGTGGTGGCCCCTGTGTGGGGTGCAGGACCGGGACTGGAAACGGTAGTGGCTCAGCAGTCCCAGTCGCAGGTCGACAGTGGTGGAATTTCTCGCCCGATAATCTTCCGATGTATATTGATAGTCTAGTCTGACGACATCCTCCCTTCACATTGAAGGATATTCAAACTCGCAAAGAAAGATATTTTGATATCTGAGTGCCTGATTCGTAGCATACAGCCTGTATCGTGACTTTGCTTCCTACCTACGCAATGTCACCATGAGGTCCGTTTGTGAGTAAGTCCTGTCAGGGAACAGCTCCAGTCTAGGTGTAAGTATATAGGCCGCTTTCCATGAAGCAATATATACGATTTTCAATGATATATGAAGGGACCCTAGAAGGGGCAACGGGCCAAGTGCTCTGGCTTTGCTCTAAGATCATGTAAACCCATTATGTTACAAGTCTATCAACTTGACTGAACTGGCTTCGCTTTTTCTTCTCTGCTCAGCGTCGTGCACCACCTCACGGCGTTTACTCAGCAGTAAAATCAACTTCCACTATCTCCAGCAACGCCACGTTAATTGCCGGAACCAGTTCAGCTCCTGAACACGAACAATCAGCCAATCGTTCATCTGCTCGGGCCAGGCAATCTGCCAGGCGGTTTTTACATTTGTCTGCCCGAATCTTCGCTCAGCAATTTAACGTGACGGCATTGGGCAGCAACGCAATGGTTGTGCCCAAGGAGACTGGATGTTTCAGGTTGACTAAGGCGTGGATGGCCAAATCTACATGATCAAGTCATTACAAGATCGAAGTCGCTGCATCATCACGATTGTGTTGCAAGGCATATTTGCAGGGGTAGAGCACCATAACAGCGGTTATTTGCTTAGCCACTGCTTTCTCTTGTGTAAATATCGTGTTGTTCACTGGACCAGCACTCAATACACCATCTGCTGCTCTCGTTGATCTAACATATTGCTATGGACTTCTTCGGATAGCAACAAAATGCAAAACTCTCCCTTGGAAAGGTCACTATTAGCCAGCCCGATTCCTAAGCCCATCGTTAGTGACCTCAAGAAATGGCTATGGGGTGCAATCAACCTCAAGGCCGACTCGCAGCCATATTTCGACTTTTACTCGTCCAAGTGCCTGGAATACCTTGCAGATGGCGGGAGAAACGTCTTTCAGCGTACGCATGCAGACGTGGTCAAGATCAGCGACCGTATCCTGCGCGGAGACGCAAGGGAGGACATCCTCGCCTACGTCACGTCGTTGGAGGAAAACGGATGCCAGAAGTCCTACAGCCGCTGCTATGCCGAACACTCGGTCGATCTATGCGCCACCCTGCTGACTATGACGGATATCGGCGAGTGTAACTTCAAACTGTCGATGCAAGACTTCGTCACCTGGACGACTGGACCTCTGCGCCATGCGCTGACCTCGCACTTTGTTCTGACAAGAACTCTAGAGGCGCGCGATATGAGACTGGACGGCGTCTTTAACGCGCCCAACCTGACGCGCATTGGAGGAATTAGGATCCTCTGGACCAGTAACCTCGCAAACCACCTACGGTTGACCGAAGATGATACGGCGGTCTTCATATATCATCATGCCAGTTTCCTGAAGATGTACCAGAGGTTAGTCGCATCATTTCTATTCGAAATGTAGCAGATCTTTTGCCAATCATCCTGACTTACACACGCCATGCACAGCGTCAGCGGGACCCTATATCCCAACGGGTTCGTGGAAGAGACCCTCCGCACTTTGGCCCTGCTATTTCCACAGAGCGACCGGACCGTTTCCTCGTGGCTCCGTTCGGCGGGCGACGACGGTCGGTCTGGTGTCGTTGATCTGACGGTGGCCAAGTGCGGCACGCTGCGGTCGCGGGACAGGCGGTTCGAGCGCTTCCTCTACTGGCACGACCGGCTCGTCATCCTCAAGCAAGCCTTTGACGACGCCAAGCCCCGGACGCTCTCGCAGTGGTGGTGGGATCGTCGAGACGGGGTGCAGTGGTACACGTTCTGGGTGGCTGTGCTGGTCTTTGCCTTGACCTTGTTCTTCGGTCTGGTGCAGAGCATCGAGGGTGCTATGCAGGTTTATCTGTCCTACAAGTCTATGCAGTAAAGAGGTTTTCATAATAGCTCTTTCGAATCACAATAACTGGATAAGAACTAAAAGGGGAAGATCTCCATGGATCGCTGCCAGGGCACCTTCACACTCAAACTCATCAGATGACGAGGAGGAATAAATGGGAAGTTTGTCACACACGACCACATCCTGCTGAATACTATGGATCCCGTCCGCTTTCCCATATATAAGCAGCAGAGAGCCTTCTTGTGTATGGGAGAGCGGACGCGCGACTTTTCGGCGGGGGCAGGCGTACGGTGCTGAGGGGCTTCCGGCCCCCAGGGGTGTCACAAGCCCCGCCGGGCCAACTTCACTTACGTAGGTATTTATTTGGGGGAAACAAAGAATTCAAGACTCATTTGCTATCCTACTTAAATTGCCATCCCTAAGTGAATTGTCTCTCAGAAACCTTCGTCTTCTGACCAAGTCCCGCTCAAATCATCATGTCTCAACCGACCATTCTGCTGCTGCAAGGCTCATTCCAACTCCCGGAGGTTTACGGCCGACTGACTGCAGCACTGGAGAAGAGGGGCTTCCCTGTTGTCCATCCCACCCTGCCAAGCCTGTCAGGCCAGGACGAGACGGACTTCGCCTCAAAGTCCCTCGCTACCGATGCCGACCAGGCCCAATCCATTTTGCGTCGCCTGGTCGAGGACGAACATTGCAACGTACTGGTTCTGATGCACTCCTATGGAGGGCTGGTCGGGACCGAGGGAGTGCCGGAGGATCTCAGCTGGAGCAACCGGAAGAGCCGCGGATTGGCCGGCGGGGTCTTCCACCTGTTCTTCTTTGCTGCCTTTATTCTCGCCGAAGGTCAGTCCGTCCTTGATGTATTCGGCGAGTCCCCAACAACGACGTACGGCCCAACGGTCGTTTCTGCCTCAAGGACTCGAGCGTCATCTACAACGACCTGCCCAAAGATGAGGCCGACCATTGGAACTCCAAGATGATCGACCAGGCCTACGGGGTGTAGCAGACGAGACTCACGCGCGCATCCTACCGCTATGTCCCGTCGACATACGTCGTCTGTGACAACGACCAGGCCGTGCCGCCGCCGTATCAGGAGGCGTTCGGCCAAAGCGCCGGGTCTACGGTGCGCCGCCTGGCTTCAGGCCACTCGGCCATGCTAAGCAAGACGGAGGAGCTGGTTGAGATGATCACCGAGGTGGCGCATCAAGCGGCACCTCAAGCGGCATGATGATGCATCTCCAGATAGACACGCAGAGAATGGATTGGCTGGCGTATGCCTGCTACATAGCTACAGATCCAATTGGTCAATTGAAGTCACATACCTTGAATTTGGTCTTGACGCCACTTGTCTGACGTTGCTTGGGTACTTTGGTTCATCGCGGGCCCGCCTCCTCACACCACAGCGTGACGCGGCAGAGGCCAATGATAAAGCTCCCCGTGCCCCACGGAGCCCTACGCTCCTCTCTAACCGCGAAGGAAATCCCTTGCATTCCTGAGAGCGGCACAAGCCTCTTCCTTCGTACCCAGGAGCGGGTACGTCAGGAAGTAGTCATGCGGCATGTTCTCCGTGGTGTGGAACCGCACCCGGTTCCCCGCCACGTCCGCCATCTGCCTCGCAAAGAGGCTGATGGACTCGTAGACGCCATCCAGACTGCCCGCGTTCACGTACAGGCGCGTCTCCAGCCGGAACGGATGGTGCAGCGGCGAGATGTAGCCCTCCTCTTCCTGCGTCAAAGGTTTCCCCTGGGGACGGTACGCGTCGACACCCCACTCGAGGAGGGGCACGTCGAGGATGTCGTGTCGACTTGCGACCGAGCGGCTGTATCTCTGGACAGCCTCCGCCGTCACCTCAACCCAGGGCGAGAAGAGCACGGCACCGCCTGTATTGTGCTTATAGCGTCAGCATGGGGTTATCTCGCCTGCCACTCCCCGCCCCATAGTCGTCGAGCAGAAGCTGCTGCGGCTGGCGAGAAAGAGAGAAGAAAAAAGAAAAGAAAAACAAGGACGGCCAATTTTACGTACCCGGCTGCCGCAGCCCCTGAGCCGCCAGATAGCGCAGCACCGCCAGGACGAGGTTGGCCCCCGCCGAGTCCCCCATGAGGACGACGTCCCGCGGCGGCACGCCGAGGCCCAGCACGTGATGGTACGCGGCGAGGAGATCCTGGACGGCGGCGGGGAACGGGTGCGCGCGCGACGCGAGCCGGTACTGCGCGTACAGCACGTGGGCGGTGCCGTCAAAGTGGTCGGTCGCGAGGGCCGAGATGTTCTTGGAGTTCTCGTCGGGGTCCCAGCCCGTGACGAAGCCACCCCCGCGGCATAGACGATGACGCGGCGGCGGCGGCGGATTACCTGTTGTTATTTTGTCGTCGTTGTTACCTGGGAGCGCGGCGGCGACGGCGACGGGGACAGGGGCCGGGGACCACACGGCACCCACGGGTTCGGGCTGTGTGGCGGTAGCTGGGGCGCCCAGGACGCCGCGGAAGAGGGTGGCGTCTGGGGGCGCGATCAGGACAAAGCGGTCTTGTGCCTTTCCGGGGACCATTTGCCGGGGCTGCTGGTAGCGGATGACGGCGAGGTAGCGGAACAGGGCGCGCAGGATGGCCGCGCCCATGCTGGTTTGGTAGCCCCATTGCGGCACGGCCCGGATTGGGGCGATGCTGTTGCGGAGGGCAAGGTAGAGCAGGTGGGGAATGTTGACGGACCAGAACCCTACCGTGTAGAGGGTTCGAAAGGGCTGAGACGACCAGATGGTGGTAGAGGAAGACATCTTGTTGGGCGGGATAGTGCCAGCGCCAGTGACTGAAGCGTTTGGTGCACAGTCAATAGTCACTCAGCGGGAGCTTCTGGTCAGCGAGGTGTGAGCACCGAGGTTCAAATAAGTCGAAGAATGGAAGGTGATGTTGCGTGGCTCTCGGGGCCTTGCCCGCCCTTAATTACCGTGCCCGGTTCTGTTGGTGCAACAATACGGCGCGACTTGGCCACCAAGGGATGAGAATAGAACAGGCAGCATACCTGCCTGCATGGGAGTTCTTCCGTACCCAACATCCCTCCCCAGGCCAACATTGCATAAGCGAGGCTACATTGGCATAGAATATGGTGATGCTAGGGGACTGTGTATGGAGAACATCCAAGACGTAGGCAATATATTGCGTGTCTTCATGGGGTCTGTGTTACCTTGGAGGAACTGGTATGCCCTTCTTACGCTGATATTGCGTTTAAGATACACACAGCTACTTGAACCCCACATCACTCAAACGCTCAAATAACCTCCTTGCTTCATGCAGCTTGCCCGGGCCGTCGTCCAAACAGCTGAAAGGTACGACTAGCTTGTGTAGTCCTGTGTATAAAAGTGACCGTCTTTTCGATGTCGTCTGGGCGGTTGAGGTGTAGCTTGTCATGTTTCTTGACCAGTATGCCGGCCAAGCGTGGTCTTTGCTGGAGGGTCTTAGCGAGACCTTTGCCAAGAACCTCGAATATCTCGAGCCGTCGACTTGAATCGCATGGAAAACTCGCAAGTGTTTAGGAACCTGGAATGGCCTGTAATTACAAGCAGAGCTTGTAGGAGCTTCAGGGCCTGAAGTGGTCGGTGCACAGGATGAACCGGAGCTGACAGCCTAAAGTGCCCTAGAGTTAAGAGCTTCCAGCGCCTGGGGCCCTTGAAACGCCCCGGAGCTACAGGGCCTCTAGTACCCAAATCCGCTAAAACGCCCTGAAGAAGTACAGATAATACGGTACTACTACTTACAGTAGTTTGCCCACTTTCCTCAAGTCCCTACAAAGTCGAAAGGGCAACCTCAACTCGAAAAATCCATGGACTATTCATCCGGTTGGTTGCTTTCTTGCCTCGTTCGCCTTTCCCAGACCTGCCAAGCCCCAATTCGATAAGTCAACCATGGCACCACAGATCATATTCGGCACAGCTTCCTTAGGAATGCCAATGTCCGCATTCCAAGACGCCGAGACCGTCCAGGAGTTGCTTCATACACTCCAGGACTTGGCCATCACGAGGCTTGATTCCGGCGCGCGCTACCCCCTAACAGCCCGGGCCGAGCCGAAGAGCTTCTTGGTGAGAACGTACAGTTGAGTAAGAACTTCTTGGTTGATACCAAGATTTTCACCGATACGGCAACCGATGGCAGCGGTAACTTGACCAAAGACGCCATCGACCGATCCACCGTCGCCAGCCTCCACCGCTTGAGACGGGAAGCTGTGAGTACTGGATGACATGCCAGCTAGAGCTACGCTGTCAAATTACTCTCCCATCCCCAAACCAACAGGTTAACGTACTTCACATCCATCGCCATGATCCTGCAACCCCTCTCGAGGAGCAGGTCAGGAACTTCATTGACCAGATATCACAAGGGCGCTGCAAAGCGGTAGGTTCCAGCCTCATAAAATGATTATATCCTTCAACAGGCACCAGGCTGACAACCTGTCGTCATCAGTGGGCTGCCTCCAATGTACCCCCTCCGATTCTATCGGAGATGCTGCAATTGTGCGACAAGAATGGATGGCAAAAGCCCGTCTGCTACCAAGGCTGCTACAACCTGATATCGCGCGGGATGGAGAAGCGGCTGCTGCCACTCCTCCGGGCCCATGGTATCAAGTATAATGCCTTCCAGTATGTTGACACGAGTTCCGCCTATACTACCGTGTAAAGGCTAGTCTGACTGAACTACCATCAAAGGCCCCTAGCTGCCGGTTTCCTGACCGGTAAGCTGGTCAACAATGAACACGCAGGGACCTGTTTCGGAGATGATCATCCATTCGGACTTATGGTGCGTAAGCTCTTTGGTGATGAGGACCTGACGAGCGCTATGAAGAAGTTCGATGCCGCGGTCAAGGCTCAGGGGCTCACTCCAGCTGAAGTGGCACTCCGATGGCTAACTCACCACTCCAGCCTGGAGGATGACGACGGCGTGATCATTGGGGCCAGCAAGCTGCAGCAAGTCATCGACACAGTCGGCCTGATCCGCAAGGGACCGCTGCCAGATGCGCTGATTCCATTGGTTGAAGAGCTTTGGAGTGGCGTGGAAGAGAAACGTCAAGAAATACTCTAAGCTGGCCTGCTGATGCGAAGAGCTTCGAGCACCGCACGGTGATGTGGGAGGCAAATTTGTAGTTGAGAAACGTTTGCTACCTGTTCCACAGTGTTTTTGAATATTTGGTAGCCGTGCAAATAGAGCAGATTATGTCGTTATTGTTGTCATTGCTGTTGGATACTGGCCCTCCATGCTTATCGGTTCCCACACCGATCAAGACCTTGGTTCACTCCACCATGACAGCCCTGTGGTCCAGGAGTGTCCTTTTGTATTGTACAGGGGCAGAACCTTGGGCAGTATCGGGATCCAACTTAGATGACGGCTAGGAGGTTCTAGGTGATATTGGTTAAGGTACCGCAGTGGGTGCAAACTGATATTGGTCCTTGTTTCGGTGCCGGGCTGACTGAGTGAGACAAGCTGCAATATCCAGACAAATCGCGAGCCAATAATTTCTTCACGGAGGGAATCAACAAGTACACGTAATTTGTACGGAATGTATTCAACTAAACCAAAACGCTTACCTAACCAAATGCTATCCCATGCTCTATGCAGTCTATGCTCTAACTATGTACGACGAAAGAATGTCTGTCTAGCAGATATCGTAGTTCCTCCTAGATCTCCTATCGCGGCGCTGGATGCGGTACTCCTCATCCATGACGACCTGGACCTTCCCCTTCATCAAGCCCCTGACGCGCCACTTCTTCAGCTCCTGGTCGGCGCGCACCCGCCGCACGATGGTGGTGTCCTCCTTGGGGTCCAGCGCGGTCGTCCCCTCCTGGGCCGACCCGTCCTCCTTCAGCTTACCCTGCCGGATCAGCCGCTGCCGCCGCAGCCGCAGCGGCGCCCGCACCGTCAGCCGGACGCACCGCTGCGCGCCCCGCTCGCCCCAGCACGCCTCCGTCCAGCACAGCGGGCACAGGTCGGCGCAGCGGCGGTCGCCCCGGTCCGCGCGGAAGCGGGGCCGGTTCGCATCCGTGATCAGCTCGTCGTACGTGCTGCGCGCGAAGACGTCCCCGCACGCGTAGAAGTCGTAGCACTCCAGACTTTCGTCACTGTCCTTCTCGTTCTTGGGGGAGCGATTACTGGCTTCCGCTTCGACGCGGGCCGGAGGCTGGCGCAGCGCTTCGCGCTCACGTGCGTGCAGTTGAGGCGGCGGAGGCTGCGGCACACGGCGCAGAGTGCGGGCCGGGGCTGGCTGTCGTCCGCTCCGGGGGCGTTGGGTTTCGCTCCCTTGGACTTGCGGCTGCTGCTGTTGTGGTTTTGTGCTAGCAGCAGCTGGCGGTGGAGCTTGAAGGCGTAGTCCGACATGCCCCAGTCGGGCAGGGCTCCGTAGGGGAGGAAGCCGGGAAGAGATTCATGTCCTGACATGACTTTTTACGAAGTATAAGAAAATAGAAACAAAAAATGGGTTTACGTTCCTTTTCACTGGAAATTATAGACAATTGTTGCTTGAGTATAGTTAGCTCAGTTTGTTTCACTGTGGGATTTCACCGCTTATATGGCTTGCCATGGCTGAAAGAGACATGATATAACGATTATCCACGTCTCTATGTCTATTAAACAATGCCTTCGCGTGTCTCTTTATGCTGGGGGCTGTCTAGACTGGGATGAACAAAGCATCTCAAGCAACAAAGGGGCTTCATGGCTCTTTTGTTGTTATTGTCAACTTAGCTCATTGGGACTTGAGGCAATCAGAGGGACCAGCTAAAAATAGAAGCGGCTAGATGATTGCTTGTTAATTTCGAGGGTCCAGCCTCTGAGGTATTACAACAGATCGATCGCTTCCAAGAGGTCGCACGTTTCCATGGTAATACCTGGTCTGCGGGCCACTGCCGTAATTCTCGCTACACCGACCAGTTGAAGATGACTCTATGTCGTGCAAACGCTTTTATAAGCAAGGTTGGACAGTTGCATCCGTGGCTTGTACCAAGTGTGCTAAATTTATGATTTCGTGGGCGTATAAATGTAGACTGCCCGAGTTACGGCATTCCGAGGGATTGATAGAGATATAATTACCTGTTGTCTTGCTAGGATCATCCGTGACATCGAGGACCGTCTCGAGTCTGTATATATGCAGGCAGGCTCCATGAGAGTCTGGAATTTTGAATTGTTTTTAGAGTCTGGGGGGTATTGGGGTATAATACCTCCTTTTTGAGTCGATATGTGTTGGGTTTGCTCGGTTTTGAGTCACTTGCTTCTGCGGGCCTGCGCTGGTATGAGTCGAAAAGCAAAAGAACAAAAAAAAGTCAATATATGCAGGCAGGCTTACGCTTACTTAAGGCACATTCGGCTGGGCTACTCTAGCTCGCCCCTTAAAAGCATCCGATATCCGGAGCGGCAAAGGTGGAGCCGGCAACACGCCCCGGGAAGGCGAATCCACAAGTGGCACGACGGACCAGGCCAAACCTGCCAATGCGAGCCGTGCCCGTTCAATTGGAGAAGGGATTAGCGTCAGCAGTGGGGAAACAAGAATAAATTTTAGCTTCGGTTGGGAAGGCAGGCAGGCAGGAGCAAACTCAAGTCCCCACGAATGCAACTGTCGGTGGCCCTTCGTTGGTTACCGTAACTTTACTGAAAGCAAAGTACAAACTTCAATTGCCAAAGGGGCTAAGGGAAAAAAGAGAAAAAAGAAAGACTCTCCCCCTAAACCAATTGGCTTTCCGAAAATGCCCCTGCAAACCGCCAATGGCAAGCCTTCAGGGCCCGACCGCAACGGTCGTCAACGGCACCCAGACGAGACGGACGCATTGCTGCCGCCACCGTCATCGTCACCGCCCGACCATGACCACGACGATGCGCTTACAGAGACCGAGGCCGAGACCTCATCGTCCGAGCTCTGGATCCTGCTGCGGTACTCGGTGCCCCTGATCGGCACCTACCTGCTGCAGTACTCCCAGACCGTCATCACCACCGCCGTAGCGGGCCACCTGAGCGCCGCCGACCTGGCCGCCACCAGCATCGGCCTGACCACGCTCAACATCGTCGGCCTGGCCACCTTCGAGGGCATGGCCACCGCCCTCGACACCCTGTGCGCCCAGGCCTACGGCTCCGGCAACCTCAAGGGCGTCGGCCTGCACATCCAGCGCATGCTGCTGCTCATGCTCGCCGCCCTCGTCCCCATCGGCGCCTTCTGGCTCGCCTCCCCTTGGATCCTCACCCTCTTCGTCAAGCAGCCCGAGCTCGCCGCCAAGGCCGGCGTCTTCCTCCAGGTCAGTCTGATCGGCCTGCCCGGCTACGCCTCCTTCGAGGCCCTCAAGCGCTTCCTGCAGGCCCAGGGCGACTGCAACGCCGCCCTCGTCGTCCTCGTCGTCTGCACGGGCGTCAACGCCCTGCTGAGCTGGCTCTTCGCCTTCCAGCTCGGCCTCGGGCTCGAGGGCGCCGCCCTGGGCCAGGCCCTCACCAACGACCTCCGCCCCGTCCTGTTGCTGGCCTACATCGCCTCGCCCTGGGGCCGCTGGTCCCACGCCTGCTGGGGCGGCTTCTCCCGCGACGCCTTCCGCAAGTGGGGGCCCATGGTCCGCCTCTCGCTCGCCGGCTCCGTCGTCAACCTGGGCGAGTGGTTCGCCTTCGAGATCATGACCTTCAGCACCAGCTACATCAGCACCGCCCACCTCGCCGCCCAGACCATCCTGTCCACCGTCTCCGTCATCACCTGGCACATCCCCTTCTCCGTCAGCGTCGCCATCAGCACCCGTGTCGGCCACCTGATCGGCGCGGGCCAGGTCGCGGCCGCGCGCCGCGCCGCCGTGCTGTACGCGGCCGTGTTCTTGGCCATCGGTGTCTTCGACGGCGCCCTCATGTTCGCGCTGCGCGACCGGCTGCCGCGCTTCTTCTCCGAGGATAGCGAGGTCTGCGCCATCGCGGCCCGCTCCATCCTCGCCGTCGTCGCGTTCCAGGTCGTCGACTCGGTCGCCTGCGGCTGCAACGGCATGCTGCGCGGGCTCGGCCGCCAGGGCGTCGCGGGCTGGGTCGTGTTTCCCGTCAACTACGTCGCCGCCGTGCCGCTCGCCGTCTGGCTCTCGCTCGGCGCGCCGGGGCTCGAGCTCGTGGGCGTCTGGCTCGGGCTCGGGGTCGGCGTCGCGGCGATTGCGGTTATCGAGCTCGTGTATATGCGCATGATTCGGTGGCAGAGCTGTGTTGAGAGTGCTAAGTCGAGGGAGGAGAGTTAGAGAAGAGGGGTATGGATGGAGTTGGATACATAATGTTTTGTTTCTTGGCCAAGATTGAGATGCTATTTTCCTTTTTCCTTCTGTAAGGTTTCACGATAATTACGACCCCGAGGGAAAATCTAGAACATTTAGACTGTCGTTCGATTTTGTATGAATTTCTTCATGGGTGTCTTGTACTCAACAGGATACTGCTGTTTTGCATATATTTTTCTAATACAGGCTTTAAACGGTTACCATCACGGTTGTTCGGTCTTTTGGCACGATGAGGCCGTGTTCGGGGAAGCTCTTTGTCCTGAACAAAGAAAGTTCCCATGACTTGATTCCATCAATGCCGCCATTACCAGCTCCAAACTCAACCAATTCTTCTAGCAAATGAGTTATGGTGGACACATCGTGGGGAAATCAGATGGACCACACATATGGCGATGAATTCCGAACGCCCAGCGGCAAACGGCCCTTGGCGACACTCCAGGATACTGAAGATCTCGAACCAACCAAAAAGCGCCCCTCGTACGGGGAGCGTCTTGCTCTCCAGGTACGGGAATGGCTAGATCTGATCCCGGACTCATCGGAAACCTGTCTGGATGGACGCCGCGAGACGAGTAACGGTGGAGGAGGCTTCCAGGGACCGGCGACACCTCCCTTTTCACAGTGGACACCGAGTACGAGCCACATCAGCGAGGCACGCACTTGTTACAGTTGCCGCACCGGCGTCACTGAGAAGTTGCTGGTCGAGAAGGTGGATTACAGGTATCGGCATTTGGCCTGGAACAATATCATCTACGCTCCAGCTGGACTTGGGCCAACTGTTCCAGCGACTGTCTCGGCAGCATGCGATCTTTTGCAGAGGCCCCGTGACGAGACGGAGCCGTCACGTGAACAAGTACTTAAAGAAGACGGGGTTTTGAGACTGCTAGAGTTTCAGGAGGATGGCACAATGGAATATGAGCTTGAGACCTGGTTCGGGGACTACGTATTCCCATCAGGTGGAGCCCTTTACAGGGCCGGGTTGACCTTGCAAAACAGAGGGCCGTTCGAACCTGACTGTGTTCCCGGGGGTGCTGCTTCTGACAGAGTCGCCGTACCGCAGCCAGATATGCTGTATGGCTACGACACGATGTATCATCGGATATCGCCATTTACCCGACTCAAGGGCCACGACTGCGAGGGATTGCATCCGAGCATCGCCAACGTGGCAGGGCCGTACGTCGGATATCCCTTTTTCCTTATAGAGATCGCACCCGATGGCCAAGATGGCGGGGGCTGTCTGTGGATCGCGATCAACCAGTGCCTCGGGGGCGCCGCCACCTGTGCCAAGGCCATCAACAAGCTGGACCGGTTGTTGCAGGAGCGGGGTGGGACCGGGGCTCCCCAAGTGGACGACGCCATTTTCAGCATCGCTGCGAACCAGTACACCGCCGAACTGCTCGTCTCGTACGTTGAGTCCGATAAGAGCGGGGATGACTGCTACTGCACGAGACGGGCTGCTAGCTTTCTGCTGAGCGACCCGGACCACTTCCTCAAATTCCGCCGATATGTCAGGAACATTGTGGATTGGGGGAAGGGCCATCGATTGCGGCAGATCCTGGCTGCGCTTGATTACTTGGTCGAGTTGGAAAGGAAAGAGGACGAGGCCATGGCAAGCAAAGAGGACGGGGCCACGACAAAAGAAGAGGACGAGGCTATGACAGAAAATGAGGAGGCCACGACAAGAAAGGAGAAGGAGACCATAGCAGACAGGTACAACCTAAGGCCCCGGCGCAGGAAGAAATAAATGACAGTTTGGGGGCCAACGTTCGGGACGAATGAACACTTTTCTTGATCAAGTAATCACTTGCCTTTGGAACGCCTTATAAACTGAACTCCACGAACATCAAAGGCCGTATTACGGCCGATGATGTGTACATCCAATTACCTCATGAGGCTTTAAACCCAAGATAGATGGCCAAGATGCTGCGGCGCTGGGAGGACGAAATCCTGTACTTCCAGGTATGGCAATTGCTGCGATAGTAACATATAAAGCTGAAACTGCTCTTAGTCTTCTGTTTGAGACGCTCAGTGAGCGAGAAGTCCAAGGAGCCGAACTTGATGCGTGAGACTTCCAGCAAGAATACATTGGTTGCCGCTTTCGTGGAGGTTCTCCGTTCTTGACAAAGAGCATCATGTTATCTAAGCCAACCCATCCACGATTTCTTTGACTTTGTTATGATAGTAGATTGTCAACACAAATTCACAAGCTTCGCCATTCGTTGTGGTCTAGATGGAAGGGACACTAATAACGAGGAGAATCGAGACTAGATGGGCCATGGTTACAGGGGTGAGTTTGATGATTCCGACATTATGTATTTACTATATATCTCACCAATACATACTCTCATCAATGGAAATAAAAACAAAAAAGAAGTAATCTCAAGAGATTTGTAGAGTTTCTACGTCTATTTACGCTGTCGCTTCGAGGAGTGCGTATCTGGCGTTATAGACCTTGCCTTCGCTCTAACTGAACTCTTCGTCCGGTCCTCATCACTGATGATATCAAGAGCCCGCTGGATATCTTCGAAACGTGCTCCTCTCCCCCAGTCCATTATGTTTGCAGCGTAGCGCGCCAAGTCGCGGCGGCCGGACTCTAACCACAAATCAATCAGGCAGATCCTCTTCATATAGTAGATATCGTCATCCCCCATCCACGAAACGTACAATCGGGCGACATCCTGGTTGACGGCAATACTGAAGATGGTATTACGCACTTTCTCGGCCCCCTCACGTTTCAGCTCCAATAGGCTGTTCAGCCTATTGATAATCGAAACGCAGGTAGCAGAAGCACCCAGGCACTGGTTCTCTCCCACTTTTAAGCAGCTTTTTGTTAGCTGCATCCACTTTGCACTCGACTATGAGGAAGGGGAAAGCGAGGTCGTAACCGCTTGGGTTGCCCTGGCTTGGATCCATTGCTGCGCTAGCGGTCAGTTGAGGGCCGATAAAGGGCACGAAGTCCTTTCCGAGCGTGTACCCGTAGACTAGGTCTGGTACTGGTTCAGAGACCGGGTTGGGGGCGTAACCTCCCGGCACACAGGCACGCTTGAAAGGTATGCACGACTGCAGGGCCAGCCCACGTTCCCTGATGTTGATGTCCGTCGGGAACAAATTCGCTTTGAGCCAATTAAGGGTGCTGACTTCCGCTGTTGCATCTCTTCTCTGCATCTTTTGTAGAGGGTACAAATCCATCTTAGGGAGTGGCTCCGGTGGGTTAGGAGCGCTCAATATGTCATGGCAAGCTTGAGCTGCCCATTCTGGGAGAGCGGGCTTGACATCCTCTGGTAGAACAAAGTAGATATTACTTTCCTCCAGATAATTTTCCCTGTAATTGTGTAGATTTACCAGCCGCTGTTTGCGACTGGATGTGGCCGTTGTCATTGGGCTGTTAGAAGCCTCGGCACTGTCGGGCGCATATTGAGAGGAAGGTGCCTGTGGTGCCATATTTACTAGATCGGACGGTCCTGCGTCTGGATCTGCAAGGTCTTGTGTAGCAAGAGGGGGAGATGTCCCGGAAATTTCGGTAGAAACCTGGTCTATCCAGTCCGTTACTCGGCTGGAAACGCTCTCGGGGCGAAAGCGTCGTTTGGCTGGTAGTGGTGTGTGGTCTTGGTTATTTCGGACAGTGTCGTCGTGAAGCCGTTTGCTTGTCTTCGATTCTTCTTGCCGAGTCTCCCCGTCTTCGTCGGCCTCCCGCTTCATTATGTAGTGCGAAGCAGAACAACCCTTTTGTGATTTCCGTGCTGTTGTGCCTTTGTCGTCGCACATCTTGTCTTTGTGGTTGCTGTACCGGGAGCAATTCGGCTTGGGCGACAACAGAAGGATAGAATACTCTTTGAACCAATTGTGAAGAGGTTTAATCAAGATTGTTAGAGAGCTCATGGACTCTGGTCTAGGTGAGAGCTTTTGGCCCAGTTCTTTGTTTGCGTTGTCGCAGAGCTTCTCTTTGTTCAAAAAGATCTATCCATCACAAAAGAAATTCGATTTGGGATTAGGGGCTGGAATTAACATGAATGTATGTGGGGCCGGGTTCGGACGTTTAGTAATCTTTGCCCGGGTATCAGAAGTGTGGAAGCATCTTTACCCAGTGCGGTATCCAATATACCCTCGCCGGAACTGCGTAGAGACTGATACACGTCTCTGCGACGACGTAGACACTTGCGGCAACGTATACCAACAGCATGCACCACATACAAAAGACCAGAACTGCCGTGTCCAAGTAGTCGTCGCGCTTGCGAACCTTCATCAGCTTGCCTAGGCTGAACGCCAGGATACAGAACAGCGGGTATCCCTTCATGATACCCATGGCCGAGCACCACCACATGACCGTCTCGAGGGCGGTGCCGAACATGTAGTTCCAGGCGCTGAGGTGGATACCGCCGTACAGAGCCGGGAGGAAGAGCAGGAGGATCACGGAAAGCTGCTGACCAAAGAGTAGTTGCCTGAGACATTGGACTGGTGCGCTTCTTGGCACTTCCTGTGGCTATATTGAGATAGGGCGCAGTATAGATGTAAGCCGTCATGGTCGGGAGGCAACTCTACAAAATGTCCGAGGTGCATCGATATTTTTAAAACGAAACCCAGGTAGGCGCGGCCGTCGTCCCGAATGCGAAAAACTTGTGCTCTTTAAAACGTATTTGCTCTCGTCAGCCAACTAAACCTTTGAACCGACGTACGTTTTTTATAATCATTTAAAGTATTAGCTACTTTAGTGTAAAACCCCCTGCGCGTTACACCATGGGCCGGCTTAGATAGTCTACATAGTGTGCCAGCGCCTATACTACTAGGCCGATTACTACAGGGCGTCAAGGTAGAAACCCTTGTCCAGCTTAGTGTCTAGCAACACCCGGCTAATAATATCGACCCTATTGGGCACACCATTTCTGGTTTCTTTGCGCCACATGTCAGATCCCACAGCGGTGATGACTCACGACGAGGAGAGCAATCGCGACCTCGGCTACTTTTAAAGTCCGAAGGCGCGAAACCATGGTCGGCGTCAGACGCATGACCTGCACGGTCAACTACCATTGAGTTCTCGCCCGTGAATATAAAGGCTTGTTTTCCCCAGAAAGCCACCAGCAAGCACAACTCCACATTTCATCAAACACCTATTCGAAGCTTATTAGAATGTCTTCCACCCGGCGATCAGTTGCTTTTATCGGCCTTCATTCCGATGCCCCATTCCCAGAATCGTTCGTCCAAAAATACGGCACAGCGGATGAGCTTCAAGCCAAGTTGGACTCGGAGATTGCTCGTGCAAACAAAGCCGGTTTCGATATCGTCTTGCACCACATCGAACTTGATAATGCCACAAAGGACCTGGCCAAACTCGAGGAAGAATTGAAGCGGGGGAAATATCAAGGGGTGATGATCGGGGCTGGTGTGAGGACTATATCCAAGCATACTGTTTTGTTTGAAACACTTGTGAACATGTGCAGGAGATTTGCACCTGACATCCCATTGATGTTTAACAGTGAGCCGGGAACAAATTGCGAGGCTCTAGAAAGAGGATACGGAATACCTATGTGAGACTACGGAATCCCCATTCCAGTCTCGCAGGTAACTACTCAATCACCACATAACCATCAATATGCTCAGGTGTAAAGCCGTTATCACAGAGAACAAACTCAGTAGCAGGCTCCCAAACCAGGAAGCCCTCACGATCCAGTGCGACTCCTCAGTCTGGCTCCATTGCAGAGATCCTGTGACAGATGCTGCCATAACTGCGCCCTTCGGTATGATTAGCGAATAATATTTCTTCCTTCATGAGTGGGATTTTCTTACTGTGAGACTGGCCATCTTATACTGCTGCTTTGTTGCCCTGTGCCAATGAACAGACCTCTGGCTCTGCTCCTCTAAATCTGGCGCTTCCAAGACTTTCGCAAAAGCTGAGTGCAGAATAAAAAGAGGTACAGTAAGAATAGGACAGTATAAAAAGGCCTAGCTTACAGCCTAAGGAAACCCTTTGAGGTTTATTTCATTACTTATAGCTTGCAGTGTACTTTAACGTTCAATACTATTATTACTATAGTATGTGACCTGGTTGTGAATTATGTAGTTCCTTGCCCTTGCCTTTGACCTTCTTGCCCTTAGTCGTCTTCTTTAAAGTCTTTCGACTCAAACCAACAGTCCAGCAGAAGCAAATGACTCAAGGCAGAAGCCGCGGCGCAGCGTCTCGGCCCGGCCCCTATCCCAAAAGACGGAACCGGCCCACCGCCACTTTTCGAGCGTCTCCTCCTCCTGATGTCTGAGTAGATACCCCAAACGGTCGAGGCTATGGGACGGCCTAATGCGCAGGTCTTGCCCCCATCGAGCTTCGTTGCGGCCGAACTTCTCTTTCCAGCCCCATGGGGGCTCTACTGGCGACTGCGAAGCCACGTTGCACGGGACTGGAGACACCAGAGGAGGAGGAGGGGGCCACGAGGTCCCCGGGATCGACAATGGGCGTCGGGGGCTGCGTTCTAGGAATAGCCAGCCGTTGCTTCCGACCCGTCCCCGGAACCGGGGGCCGCGAGCGGGGTCTGACGACAGGATTCGGTCGAGGAGGTCCGGGTCGGCGGCCGCCGCTTGCGTCATCTCCCGCCGCAGCACCGGAAGTTGGGGGTAGTATTCGTCCAGAAACTCGTATTTGGGGAAGTTATAAATAATGGTGTCGTCCTGAGCGAAAGCGAACCGCACGCTCCGCAGCCTTTGTTCCATTGTCTTCTTGTACGCCTGGAAGGCCATGACCAAGTCGTGTACGAAGGCGTCGGCCTGCGCGATTTGCTCCTTCTCCCATGCCTCAAAGAGGGCCAGGATGCTGTCGACGACAGCGCTGTCGCCGGCTGGACGCGCGTCTTTGGCCTGGCGGTGCAGATTCACGATGGCCTGGCGACGGATGAGGGCTTGCAACAGGTTTCCGCGCTCTGTCGCGCTCAGAGGCTGAGTACAGGCCTCGTTTGGTTGTACTCTACCACGCTCTTCAAAGAAGTTGAACCGGGTTCGCGCGTAAAAGTCGACGAAGTACTGCGTGGTCCTGTTGATCGTGGCAACTCTTGTAGCCAGGGCTTCGTCATTTGTGACGCCGGCCAGCCACTGGTCGTTTCTTGATAGAAGACGGCCCGCCCACGCGGCCACGGTTTCGTCCCATGGAGCAGATCCGACGGACGTTAAGATGATGGCATCTCGAATGGCCGGACCAAGATTATTGGCGCAGACCTAATCATAAGGGTGAATCGTCCTACTCATGCCCGACCTCTCACCACCCCGTTTGGCGCGATGAAAGGCGTGCAGAATGGTATAGACGAAGCCATTTTCGCGAGGCGAGATGGCAGGCGTTGATGCGGACTCCAAGTCGGCGAAAGAATGGTGCAAGACTTGATGAAAGCGATGGTCGTACGAGACTTCAGCTAGTATCTCTGCGGGGTTTTGCGTTAGAAGGGTTCGAGCCTGGCCTACTCGGGACGGCTGAGGTCGTATGATGGCGGGCATGCTAACTCAAGCTCCTCGAGGCTAGATGGGTGTCGTTCAATGATAGATAAATGGAGCATCTGGGTGATATAGAGGGTACATAAAGGGTGCATTGCCGCGAAGCTTGTGATACAAGCACACACACCGCCTCTTTTTGGCTCAGTGGGCAATCTGAGTGGATAAGAAAGCTGCATGGTTCTCAACTGTGCCGCAACCGTACAACAATTGGCATCAGAATTACTTTGATTAGACACGAACGAGAATAGATGGGGGATTTTTCCGTTTATGGCTAGACACGAGAGTAGACGGGGTTTTTTCCGTTTGTGGCTAGTCAAATGGTCCTTTTCCGATGTGATGCCCATATTAAATTCGAGCCTCCTTCGTCGCAACTTTGACATCTAGCCCGAAAAAGGCTGACTATACGGAGTATTTCCGCCTACTCAAATGTCGAAAATGACTGCACAGGACGATACATGTGCACCCATATAAATATATATATTCTGCAGTCTCTCGCCATGGACTCAAGCACTCACTCTCAGTCTCGCAGCCACTGTGCAACCAAGCCTGGACTTGTTAGTTACAAGACTTGAAGTCGGCAGCTACAATGTGGCCGCTGGGACTTCTGGCAGTGCTTCTGCTCTGCCTTCGGGTGCAAGCAACCAAGGCAGTCTTTGCTCATTTCATGGTGAGATCTACCAATTGTCCAAATCGGGCAAGACACTCAGACTAACTGCTATCGTCAGGTCGAGAATGCCAAAACCTGGGATCAGAGCCAGTGGGCACATGACATTCGTCTGGCCAAAGACGCACATATTGACGGCTTTGCCCTCAACATCCGACAAGATGACCGCTCTTACTGGGACTCTCTGAATCGTGCTTACTCCGCCGCCGACTCGGTGGGAGGCTTCAAGATGATTCTGTCGTTCGACTATGCCGGTGGTGGCCCATGGAGTGGAATCAACGTCGTTCAAGCTATCAATCAATTTTCCGCATACGGGTCCTACTTCCACGAGGGAGGGAAACCCCTAGTGTCCACCTTCGAGGGCCCGGCTCAGGCCCAGGACTGGGAGCTCATCAAGAAAAAGACCAACTGCATGCTTCTCCCCGACTGGTCTTCTCTCGGCGCCAAGCAGGCCATTGACGCATCCAAGGGCGTCATCGACGGTCTCTTCAGCTGGGCGGGGTGGCCTTGGGGTAACATGGACTCCAACACCTATGTCGACGCCTCTTATATCCAGTTCCTTGAGCAGGGCGGCAAAGACTACGGCAAAGACCTGAAATTCAGTAACGTGCCCTCATGGCCATACTCGTCTGTGACCCCTAGCTGACTTGTGTACAGTGATGCCTGCAAGCCCTTGGTTCTATACCAATCTACCTGGCTACAACAAGAACTGGCTATGGAGAGGAGAGTGAGTTTCGCTACGGAATGGAGGCCTCCTTGGTGGGAGATGCTAATTCAACTACTCGACAGCGACCTGTGGTTTGATCGTTGGCAAGAGGTCATTTTTCTCAACCCGGATTACGTCGAAATCCTAACGTAACTATGCCTTCCTCTTTGTATAACAGGACCCTGGGAGTGTCCGATGCTAACTGCTTCTCCTCACAGATGGAACGACTTCGGAGAGTCCCACTACATCGGCCCCTTATACGTGGACGGTGACGACTATGAAGCCTTCACCGTCGGCAAGGCTCCGTTCAATTATGCCGCCGACATGCCCCATGATGGATGGCGCCTCTTCCTCCCTTTTGTCATTGACCTGTACAAGAACCGAAAGGCGACCATCGAGAATGAAGGGTTGTCGGTGTGGTATCGCCCATCTCCTGCCGCAGCCTGTGGCGATGGTTGGACTGTGGGCAACACAGCCAGCCAATTGCTGCTCGAGTTTCCGCCTGCCGAGGTTGCCCAGGACAAGATTTTCTTCTCCGCCCTGCTGGCAGCTCATCAATCCGTCACCGTCACCGTGGGCGGTGTCCAGGTGGCTGCAGAATGGACCTCTCAACCTGCTTATGGCAGCGGCATGTATCACGGCAGTGCCTCGTAAGTGGGAAATTCTACCACGCACGCATCGTGATCACGAGATCTTCGGACTGACAGAGAACAGCTATGGCGGAAATTCGGGCCCCGTCGTCGTCACCGTTGGGTCCATGACGGTCCGTGGGCGCGACATCTCTACATCGTGTAACGATGTGCCGGGTCAGAACGGTCAAACCAACTGGAATGCCTGGGTGGGTAGTCAATCAGGGGCGGCCGTCAACAAAGAGGTCGACATATCGCTCTGGGTCTGCACTGAAGGAGGCGCCCCCGGCGCCCCCGCGTTCGATGATTTGTGCGAGTTCACCTGCAGATATGGGTACTGCCCCCCGGTGCGTGCTACTGCAAGTCCATGGGCCCTCAACGAGAGAAGCCGGGTCCAGACACGCCAGGATATGGGACCGTAGGGTTCCCAGGCGAGGGTATGTCTCCTAGCTACGGGGGCTTGTGTAGTTTCGCCTGCGACCTCGGACATTGCCCAAGCCCATATTGTGACACCGCCGAACACCCGACCGTCCTGCCGGCCGTTTCGCCCTTCACGCCCGATGCGTGTGTCAAGGGTACCGGCGAGGGTGACTTGGGAGGACTCTGCGGTTTCGCATGCAACTTCGGCTTTTGCCCTATTCACTCCTGCACTTGCATAGAAACAGGCCCTCTGAACGTACCGCCGGCTGCAGGCGAAAAGACAGGCAAAGCCGCCGACGGAAAGGAACCCAAGATTTACGACGACATTTGTCAGTTCGCCTGCAGCAGAGACTACTGCCCGCCCGGCCCTTGTGTCGAGAGTGGCAACGACCACGTGGAGGGAAATCCGGTCTACGTCGGAACGGAGATCTTTACGCAACCGACGGCGTTGTGTGAGCCGCCTTGCGTGCTGGTACTACCTCCGACGACTTTACCAAGCCCGACAACCATACACATCCCGCTGTATACCACCTCTTTACAAGTTGGCACTACCACCACCACCATCATCGTCACTGTGACCGACATCGTAACCACAGCGTCCGGGTTCTACAATGTACCCGTGACAGAGACCACAGGCGCTTTCAATGCCTGTCCCAGCATTTCCGTCGAACCCGTCGATGTGACGCTCACCTACATGACCGATGCCGTGACGACCATCAGCACCAGAAAGCTGTCGCTTCCCCCTTGGCCCCAGATCACTCAGGGCCCACCCGAGAAATGGTCGTCGACATGCGCCGTATGGGTTACAAAGGGCGCTGGCGCCACGACTTTGGATCAGACCTTTCCTCCTCCTCCCGCCCTGCCCAACCCTACGCCAGCGAGCACGCCGCTGCCAACGTGGACCGACTTTCCTCCCGGCAAAATTGAGCCGGAGGATACCAAGGACAACGATGATACCGATCAGGCCGTAGTGGTCCCCTGCGACGGCTTTTGGTTCTTCTCCTTCTGCATCGATTTCCCCGAGCTCAAAGTCCCGAAGTGGAAGATCATGCTTCCGGAGGGAATCATCGGCCCAGGGCCGCCTCCACCCAACATCATCCAGAAGGATGGTTGGACCGTCTCGGTCAAGGGCACGCTCCCGCCATGGCCGGCCATCACGCGTCTGCCGGGATCAAACCCCTCGGTCGAGAAGCCCGACAAGCCCCAGGACTGCACGACCGTCAGCCAGGAGGTGGAGTTCAAAACCGTCTCCGAGGGGCTCTCCGTGTCCAACGGCAAGACGGTTACCACCACCGTCTCGACCATCACCCGTACGGGCTTCGTCTACGGCTGCGAGGTTCCCGAGTATACACCGACCGTCTCGGCCTGTTCCGTCGGTAAACGCGACGCCGCGACGGCCTTGCCTACAGCGGAGCCGACTGCGGAGCCCCAGGCGCACGTCTCGGAGCGAGACATTAGCCCCTTCAGCCAAGACAGCCCTGTACAATGGGCAGACGACATGGAATGTCCGGGAGGGGAGTCGAATTACATCCTTTACACGAAGGGACACACGGACGGAGAGGTGAATGTGATCCGGGCTAGATTGCAGAGGTGGAGAGGCACCAACGGCTATGACTTCACCGAGGCCCGTTCTGACAGCCTGGATTTCACCGCCTTCTTCTTCATCCTGAACATGCCCAAGTCGCTCCTGGGGAAGGTCCAAGCGATGTCACAAGTCGAACTAGTCTACGACTACGCCGAATACAACCGTCAGATCAAGGGTATCAAGGCTGCTGGTGTCATCGGCCGTAGAAAGGGTGAATCCAGGCCCGCCAACCTTGATGAAGAGCATGCAGCCAACTCGACCTTTACGCAACTGCACAAGAGGGTTACTCGACAGAACGAAAGAGGATGGGCGACTTCTCAGATTTCGGCACCGCCGGCGGCCGATTGGTACAACACGGAGGAGTATGTCATCCAGGATGGAGGTAGTCACCAGTACAAGTATTGGTATCACGAGAGCGCCGGCCAAGGACAGTACGTATACGTGCTGGAGCAGGCCTTTGCGCAAAACCAGGTACGTCGCGGCCCTCATACCGAACGGATCCGCTGTTTGGACGCAGACAGACGAAGACTGACGGAGACTGACGCGCGCGAGTGTAGGAGGAACTTCAAGACGCGTCCCACGAGACGCCGCTGACGGTGCCCAATTACGGGCTCAATGTGCCAGAGGGCGACCAGGGGCATGGCACCGCCGTGGCAGCGGCAGCCGTAGGCCCAAGGCATCGGCTCCGCCCCCAAGGCCACCCTGGTCCCCGTCGTGATGGGGCCTATCTTTGATGCTTGGAAGTTCCCGCTCGAGGGCGCGCTACATGCCCTGCTCCTCGCCGCGGAGCACATCCGCGGCAATAACCGAAACGGCAAGGCGGTCCTAAACTTGAGCTGGGGCATAGGCGTCGACTGGACCACCGCGGTCCCGCCTTTCGTTAGAGTCATGCGTACGTCCTTTGTCGAAATCCTCCTTATCTTTCTTCCCTCCTCCGTCGCAGGCTTGGCTAACTGTTATCCCGCTTTGGCGTGGCGCAGGCAAGCTGATGCAGAGCCTGCAAACCGACCTTGGGGCGGTCATCGTCATGGCCGCTGGCAACGATGGCAAGAATGAAGACGGGTATGCGTCCGAGCGGTACTACCCACAGCGCCTCGTGTGGGACGGTAGCTTACCGCATGCCCTCGTCATCGGCGCCACGGATTACAATGCCAAGTATGCTTCCATCTCCAGCCGTTTCACGAAAGCCAAGCCGGAAATCCTCTACGCGCCGGGGTACAAAGTGTAAGCCAAAGCTCTCGCATACCATGATCCGATGCCCGATGTTATCTTGGCCACTGACATATATCTCCTTCTCAGTCCCATTGCCCTCCCAGGTTCTGGCTACGATACCGCCACTGGCACTTCCTTTGGTAAGAATTCACTGTTTATTACCAATGTCGGTCCTGCTTCCTTCTTCTGGGCCCATGCTAACTCTACACCCCCTTGCGACAGCGGCACCATTGGTAGCTGGCGTGGTCGCCTACCTGCGCAGTCTTCCTGGCAGTTCTCTGACCATCCCGCTCCAACGGCCCAGGTACGTAAAGGGGCTCCTGTACAAGCTCGCGCGCCCCTTGCACATTGATACCGATAATGAAGATGAATGGGGTCACACGGCCGTCAACTTCGTGTGGAACGGCCAGTCGCTCCTCGAATCGTGTCTCTTGAATTTGGACGCCGAAGATTGTGAGAGGCTCAGCGACCGCGAGCCCGGCAGTAATGGCTGGGGAGATGCCCCGGGGAGACGCCTCGGGAGACGCCTCGGAAGGCGAGTTCACTTTCAGCCAGGGCTCGCCCTCGCCGACGTGCACGGCCGGCTGCGGTAGCTACTGCACGGGGTATTATTGCGACGCCCAACCCAAGGGTACGCCCCCGGACTATCGTAAGTGTCTAGTCGCTGCTTTCCTCTCGTCCACCTGCCACCTTCCACCTTCCACCACCCGCCATCCCCGGGCCGCCCGTCATAACCGAGCCGTTGGCTGACCACGTTTTCCTACTACAGCCGATCCCGCCGTCCCCACGAGCAGCGTGCCTCACACTACAATAAGGACACCTATTCCGACCGGGATAGCACCTACTCGAACCCCGATGCCAAAGCCGATAGCACCTACTCGAACCCCGTTCGCAACCCGATAATCTATCAGCACCGGGGCCTCAACGCCCACGCCAGGAGATTGGAGGGTCTGTGCCTCATGGTGGGCCCTAGCTTTGCCTATATCGCGGACGCGAACAACCCATCCAAGGACTCAGATTACAAGAACTTGCCCGTGTTTGGCGACACTTGCGACTTCGTTGAGGACACTAAGGCCATAACCAATTTCCATTACACGGGGCGGCTGAAGTGCAAGAAGTGGGCGGATGCAACGTGCACATCGGGCACTGTTGGGACTGAGACACCCGACACAGAATCGGAGTTTTGTACACCTAACCGCAGTATCGATTACACATTGAAGTGGGGGTGCGTGTGGTAACGAGTAAGCTGCGTACGTGTACCTTAGTGCTGCCGCATATGTCTATCTCAGGACGCCATGTGTGATAGATATGGTCTATTATTATATAGTTCTTCGGACGGGAAACATTCTAAATAAACAAGCTCGACGACGCCCACTAGCCGGATGCCAGCGTCTTGTGTGTGCTTCCGTTTCGATACAACCTCCTCTGAACCCGGCAACTAGACCATACACCCCGCGTTGATTCAAGGAAGCGATCCTGCGCATGCTGGATCTCAGACCCAGCACAGCGCAAGGCCCCCTGGAGCTGTAGTCGCGAAAGCGACATCACACTTGCAAGCTTTAGCTCACGCTGGATCTGCGCGGGAAAAAGCTACTTGACAGCCACAAACTCTCGTGGACCAGAAAATCAGGCATTTGAGTTCGCTCCGCCACAGGTTAATCGGGGCCAGAGGCAACAGGAAGAGCTCGAAGGGTTTCCAGAGAAGACAAAACGGAGACGACCGAAGGCTGAAACTTCTGTAGCCCTGCTATGGCAGCTCAAGCAAGATTCGACTTCACCATAATGATTAAAGTCCTGAACGCCACAGGTAGACTTGGTGTTAGACATAGCGTCGCGGGTAGTTTCCCCAGCTGTACAGCTATCAGGGGCTTGCAAGCCTTCAGTTACCATGAATAGCCCTCGGCAATTGGATAATGAAACTTGAAAACTTGTTCAACCCGGCTTCATTCGTTTCTATTCCGCAAATGACTCTTCGTATCAAACCTGTGTTCAGTAAAGCTCACCCGGAGGGAAGTTCACGATCCAGATCCCAATCGAGACGCACCCGTCGATATGTCAGTCACACGCAATGTCCTGGGGCCTCTCACCACCGTCTTTACCCCGAACCCGACCTGCGTGACGCCGATAGCCGGCTACTGCCAGTCGCCGTCCTGCGTGGCCTGGCAAGGCCAAGTCTGCACGGCCCTGCCCAAATGGAACAACAGCTACGGCGTGATGGACCAGTCCTCCTGCTGGCCCCCTACACCCCGGGCGCCGCCACCACCGACGTGGCCGTCACCGGCTACCTGGGCGGCTGGGGCTTCTACTCGCCGGGCCTCGTCTGCCCGTCCGGCTCGACCAGCGCCTGCACCAAGACGGCCGACAACCCCACCGACGGCGGCTTCACCTTCCAGTTCCCGCTCACCGCCGGCGAGACCGCCGTCGGCTGCTGCCCCGCCTCCTACTCCTGCGCCCTCGACGCGTCGGGCCGCAACACGTGCCTGCGCACCGTGCGGTCCACATTCTACGGCGTCGTCTCCTGCGGCGGGACGGCGCCGCCGGGCACGGTCGCCGGGACCTGGTACGCGACTTCCACCACGTACCACAACATCTACGCCCCGCTGATCCAGATCAACTGGCGGGCCGAAGACCGCCCCGCGACATCGACTAATACAGCGGTGGCGACAGCAACGACGCCAGGGTCGACCAATCCCGCGGCGCCGACAACGTCGAGTCCATCCGACGATCCTGCGCACTCGGGGCTGAGCAGCGGCGCCTATGCCGGGATAGGTATCGGTGCCGCTCTGGGCGGGTTGATGCTGCTTGGCGGTGCCGTCGGCGGCTGTATGCTACTGCGTCGGAGAAGAAGAAAGACACAGGATGGAAGCGGCGGGGGAAGTGAACCCAAGGGTCCGACGACGAACCAGGATGCATGGCAGCAGCAGCAGCAGGAGCAGCGACCGGCCAGTAACATCTATGAGGTCAGCGAGAGTGGCCACACGAGGGAGACGCATGAGCTGTTCACGCCGACTCCGGATGGTGGGTCTACTTTAGTGGAACGCCAGCAACGGATGGAGTATTAAGAATAATGGCTAACGCGTATGAAGGTGAGTTTTCAGTTGGCTTTTGATATATGAAAATAAGAATGACATATTGTATCATAACCAAGGGGGCAGCGACAGATCTCCTAGGCCAACCACGACGACTGCTTATTGTAGCAACTCTTTTTTAATGTGGTTTGATATAATTGTGAAACGTCCTCGATATTGATAGATAGTACCAATATGGCAGTTCTGGTAGTTCTAAGGCTGCAATCATTGAGCAATAAGAATTACGTGGAGCAGTTTGTGTTTCCCGGATGGTCAGAGGACAGGGAGTCAGAGATGCAGGGCATCACAACGGACCCTACGAGTCATCTCAGGACTGCAATGGAAAGATTCATGTCGCAGTGACTGGAGCAGAAGAGTACTATCCATATTACATTATTGAAAATCAGATATTCAAAAAGATGTGAGGCACATTTGACTGGGTTGGAGGACCGTCACTTGAACCTCACCTGGAGGTCATATCCTAAAACACATCCAAGGCAGAAATTGAGGCATTGTTCTCAGGTAACCGTGCTTGTAGAACAAGCTGGTCTAAACCCTTCAAATTACTCTTTTCCCCAGGCTTTATTCACCTTGCAAGCAACCACTGTGGTGAGCCTTCACTTTCATTTTGATATCTCACAAGCGCTTTGCTTTGACGCTGCATTGACCTTGCAGTCCAGACTGTTCATGCAAATTTCATGAACGTCTCACGTACTGCATCATAATTTGAGACCACTTCTCAGGCCTCAATACTGGATTTCCCATCCTAAGGTAAGTAGATCACAGTTCCTCACGACTCACTTTTGCCTAATATCCAAGGCATTCGGTATTGCCTCATCCGAACAAGCTCGAAATAATTCTCTCTGATGTCTTGTATAGCCAGCGTATATATACGCGCACATTACCTCGTGATCATGGACTACCGCGGCACGTTGCTCCAATACACGAGCAAACTCTACAGCGGAACCTTCTTCCCCGTGCCCGACGATGGAAGAACATTGGAGCAACACGACCCCAGCATCGACAACTTGTGCGTCATGTGCGACAAGCCAGGCCTGCAAAAGTGCGGCCGCTGCGGCGCGGGCTACTGTTCCAAGGAGTGCCATGCCGAGGACTGGCCGCTCCACAAGGCCATCTGCCGCGACTTGGCAGGCCGTCACGCCTTATCCCAACGCCCCGGCCCCCGGCACTACCGCTGCCTGTTCTTCTCCGCCACCGAAGCGGCGCCCAAGCTCGTATGGGGCAGCGACAACCTCGACAACCTCGCCTTGGACCCCATCGTCATGAACTACACCATGCCCTTCCGCAAATGCGGCCACGGCCTCTGCCTCCTGTCCTTTGACCGCGGCACGCGGCTCATGGGTTCCTTGCCCATGAACGGGTCCATCATACGCCTGGCGCCGACGCTCGGCAGCACCAAGATCCAGTTCGGCGACGTGCTCATCTATTCTCATCACCCGACCTCGCCGTCCGCGGTCCAGCATCTGGACTTCACCGTCAGAGACTTGCGGTCTGTCGCCGATTTCTTCCAGTCCATGAAGGCGAACCCGTGTATTGGTAACCCTGCGCGGTTCCCCACCAGCTTCTACAACTGCGAGATGTGGCCCGCCATCAAGGTCAACTGCGACGGCGACATCGAGCGCCTCAGTCCTTTCCTGCCACACGGAAAGTCTCTGGACCGGTACCAGGATGTCTTTGTACCGTCCGTGGACCTTGAGGCCCAGCAAATGCTCATGGCCTGGCCGCATCTTCTCGGCCTCCCTTGGATGCTTCGCAGACCCTATACGAACCTGACGATCAAGGACCCCGATCTGAGGAACGACGCCGTTCAGTGGTTCCCCATGGCGGCAACCCATTCCGATCCGTTCCTCACCTCGATGGAGCCGAAGAACTTGGACGAACGCGGTTCGGAACTGGGAACGCTCATCATCCATCACGCGAACGGCGCGAAGATCAGCCCTCTGCATCTCCAGTGGCTTCAGGCTTGGTTGACCGAGGTACGTGTCACCAACCGCATGCCGGACGCCGAGTTTGGCGACATGGTCAAGTCCTTGCAGGAGCACCTCAAGAAAGGCGAGAAGTTGACCGACGATGAGCTCGGTCGCCTCACCGGACACTGGAACGACTTCCTCGAGAAGAACCGACACGACCCCGAGGCAGCGACCATCGTCTCGCCGTGGGACATTTAGATTCGCATTCGCTATACCTACTTGGCATAGGAGCATGGGGTTCAATAATGGTTCTGGAGAACAAGTCGATGGGACGACCTTATTATACGATAGCTCAGCAACCGATTGATGAACCCCCGAGTAACACCAGATGTACACTACGATGAGAAAACGGATAATGAGAAATCGAGAAGCCCAGAGAATCATACCAGCCCGACGGGCAACATAGGTTGACACAAAAAGATACTTCTTGATAATAACAATAAGTAGTCAATGGAATAGACACCCTCAAGCCATGAAACAACTGCTAGAATGCGGGACGACGAAATGTTGCTGCTTCATGCGTGAATACGATGCCCTGACAATACGACCACTGGTGATTTAACAACTACCCATTATATATATATTTGGCTCCAGTTACATATCGCAATGTTATACGAGAGTGGTACTATCTATCCTCCTTCTCCATGATAGCGGAAGCTCTGCTACCACCATGTCATGCCGTAGGTACTGTACGAGTTAGGGATCATGTAGTGCCCTTGATTGGCATAATATCATTCTACTGTATATAGTATTGTGCCTTGCCGGAAAATATCACTCCAAAAAGCGGCGTTTTCGCCAGCAAGAGGAGGGACGTAGGGAGCAAAACCGCAAAAAGTGCAAAAAGAGAAATCTATTCCGATGCGGGGAATCGAACCCCGGGCTAGACGGTGAGAGCGTCTAATGTTAACCACTACACCACATCGGATGGTTGTTGCTTGTTGAAGAAACGACGACTTATGTGTGGTTATGATACGGCTGTAGGATGTTCAGCGTCGAGGGGAAAGCAGAGAAATTGGTTGCTCGTGGCCAACCCTTGGTGGAGACAAAGCTTCGTCGTCAAGCTAAGAAGAATGGGATCAACGGGTTGGGGGTGGATTGGAAATGGATGATTGGGTGGGCCTCGAGAGATGGAAGGGAGCATGTGATACCTACAAGACTTACTTACACCTGTGTTGAAGTGGATGACCTGGGTTAGGCTGGTCAATGTGAGTAGGGGACGGATGATATCCTCTTTCGCAGAGATCTATAGTTCTTCTGGGCAATCTAAATCGGGAATCACGGTACAGTTCGATATGAAGGATTGCTTTTGGTCTTATTGGACAGCTTCTACCACTTCTTGGGCGCCTCTGCGCCGCCAGTCACAAAGGACCGGCTGGTGACGACATTGGCCCGGGCGCGTTCCTTCTCCAGCTTCGCCAGGCCGACCCTGTCCGTAACGGGCGTGGCATCGATGATGTTGTCGAAATCATCATCGCCGTCCTCGTCGTCATCCTCGCCGTTGTCCGAGTCGGGCTCGGCATTGGGGTCGACTTGGAACTTCTGTTGTTGCGGCCGAGGCACGGTCTGAGGCTTCTTCTTTTGGGTGGCGTTGTTGTCGGGGTTCGTGAACGTCTTGGACGCAAGCACCCTGCGCCGTATCTCTTCCATGTCGTCGTCGCTGTCGTCCGAGATGGCGAAGGGGTCTCTGTCTTCGTCATCTTGCGCGCCGGATGACTCGCCGGGTCTTGGCCATTGAGACTGTGGCTGCTTCTTCTTCTTGCCCAGGTATATGCCGTCGACGCTCTCGTCGCTGTCCGCGTCTTCGTCATCTTCGGAGCTATCGTCGTCGTCTTCTTCGTCGTCGTCGTCCGACGGGACTTCTATCCGGTGGTTGAGGTTGCCGCCCTTCCACAGATCGTCGCCGTCCTCGTCCCCTCGGTTCTCGGCGTATTCGCGCTCCAGCCGCTCCATCCAGTCGGCCTCGGCCTTCTTGATGCCGGCCTCGTCCTCGCACGCGGCATACTTCTTAAGCAGCTTCGAGTTGATCTTGAGGAAGGACTCGCCGTAGTTGAAGGGGGGCCAGGATCTGCTCGGCCCAGTCGGGGTGTCGGCAGATGTAGAAGGCGGCGGCCAGGGCCTCGACGCAGTTGAGGCGCCAGGGCTTGCCGTAGTTGACCGAGTTGGCGGCGACCAGGTAGGGTAGCAGGCGCTCGCACTTGCCGCCGAACTTGCTCCATTGGATCTCCTGTGTGCGCGCCCAGGAGCACTCGACGACCGCGGCGCCGTACTGGTCCATCAGCTCCTTGTCGGCGGGCGATATTGTGTGCTTTCCATTGGGCGTGATGATGACGCCATTATGTCGCTGACCAGCGTGCAGGTCGCGCATCAGCCCCAGCTTGATCAGCTTCTTTCCGGAACATCGCTTCGGGTCGCAGTGGTTGAGGTCCCAGCAGGCGGCTTTGAATGGGGGGCGGCCGCCGTTGGTGGGGTCTTCAGAATCGTCGCCGCGGGGTCGTGAGTTGCGAGGAGGGCCATGCGACTTGCCGCCGCGGCCGGCGAACTTGTCTTTCTTGTGCCGAACCATTGTTGTTGCAGCGACGGGGAGGTTACGGGGTCGATAGAGTCCGGTTGCGAAAGGCGAGGACGTGAGGCGATAGGACAGGTCTGAGCCAGAAATGTTGGCGTCACTTTGACTGCTCCCGAGATCTGGATCTTTACGTGGGGGTGCTGTTGATCGATAACGATAAGGGATATCTCAGCCCGCCGGCGCCAGCTGAGGGCCTAGACGCTAAGACTGAATGAAGATAGTGCGGGCAGGCAGACGAATATCCAAGCTCCCTGCTCAAGCCACTGAGGCGCTGCAGAAGTGCCCAGGCCAGAAGCCCCAGGCGCTTTGCCATTCTGCGACTGGGACAGCAACAGCAAGTGGGAGATGCCTGTTTGCTTGTTCGGTGTCCCCAACTTTCCAGTCAGTCAATCCATGTCGCCAGCAGCCGCAACAGCAACAGCAACAGTGTCCCTCATTTCGGATTGATAGCAGTAGCGCTGCCTGCCTACCAACACGTTACCCACTTGCATTCGGTATCCTTGGTATCCCGTCAATCTACCTTACCACTTATTGAAGCTGCGGCTAGGTGGCTTTTCGAGACGTCACTGATGGCTTTCCCAACTGCGTGACCACGTCGTAGCCCAGTCCAGTATTTTATTTTATTTGATTGACATCTTGCGCAGCGGGCCGTACCTGATTTGTGTCTCGTCTGTCTGACATCATTCCGCCTTGCTTGCACACCCAACAAATCGACGACCCTATCCATCCAAACCCGCGACCCGACAGCACACACTATCGTCGTCGCCGCAAACCGCAGTCATGGAGGCTGCCTCCGCTAGGGCCGCGGCCAGAGACCGCTGGAATGAGATGGGCTTCCCCGGCCTTCGCAACTCCAGCGCTTCATCCAGAGCGCCTGCAGTCCGGAGAATTACGAACCTAATCTGGCCCTGAATCTCGAGATTGCCGATCTGATCAACAGCAAGAAGGGGAGCGCGCCACGCGAAGCCGCCGTCGCCATTGTCGGCTACATCAACCATCGCAACACCAACGTCGCATTGCTTGCTATCAACCTGCTCGACATCTGCGTCAAGAACTGCGGTTACCCTTTCCATTTGCAAATCAGCACCAAGGAGTTTCTGAACGAATTGGTCAGGAGATTCCCCGAACGACCACCCATCCGCCCGACGAGAGTCCAGACCAAGATCCTCGAAGCCATTGAAGAATGGAGGAGCACAATATGCGAGACGAGTCGGTACAAGGAGGATTTGGGCTTCATCCGGGATATGCACCGGCTCCTCAGCTACAAGGGCTACGCTTTCCCCGAAGTGCGGCGCGACGATGCGGCCGTATTGAACCCAAGTGATGTAAGCTCCCTAGCGAAGTTCAATATACTCTCTTTGCCATACCTAACATGCAATAGAACCTGAAATCAGCCGAGGAGATGGAAGAAGAAGAGCGCGAAGCCCAGTCTGCTAAGCTCCAGGAACTCATCCGGCGCGGCAACCCCGAAGACCTGCAAGAAGCCAACCGCCTTATGAAGATTATGGCTGGCTTCGACACGAGGAGCAAGACGGACTACCGCGCGAAAGCCGCCGAGGATGTCGGAAAGATCCAAGCCAAGGCTCGTTTGCTGGAGGAAAGACTGGCTGCTTTCAAGCCCGGCGACAAGATGACCGAGGGCGACGTCTTCGAGGAACTGGCGTCGGCACTATCCAGCGCCCAACCGAAAATCCAAAAGATGTGCGAAGAGGAGTCCGACGATCACGAGGCCGTCGCAAAGCTGCTCGAGATCAATGATAGTATACACCGAACTGTCGAGCGGTGGAAGCTGCTGAAGAAGGGTGATATTGAAGGCGCCAATGCGATTGCTCAAGGCGCGCCTATACAATCACTGCAAAGTAGCGGAGGCCAGGCCAGTAGCTCTGCAGCAAACGAGCTGTCACTTATCGATTTCGACGCCGACGCTTCAGGGACCAATGGGTCTGGCAACAACGGTGAATCCAGCTCCCAGGCCGCTGGCGTCGAGAACGACTTATTGGGCTTGTCACTTGATGGTGGCAGCTCGTTTGGACAGGGCGGTGGTATTTCACTCGGCTTCGGTGCTAACAGCAGTATGTCCTCCCATGATCCCCAAATAGAAGAAGCATTGCTAACCCCTGAAATAGACATTCCCGGTCAACCTTTACTCTCGTCTATGACCCAAAACTCGAATGCAACTGGCGCTGTTAATGCCCCAACTCCTCCCTCTTATACCCAATTCTCTGGCTTCACCTCGCCCCCTGCAGGATCTCAATCCAATACCCCTCAACCTCAAGCTCTTTCCGCCTTCAGCCAACCACCCCAAAGGCCGCGGACCCGTTCGCTGCTTTGACTTCCCCCATGTTTGGATCGAAGCCCGCCACGCCACAACCGTCAGCAATGGCTGCTGCACCCCGCCTGCGGCGCCTTGCCCCTGCCGCGTCCAACGAGGACGACGAATGGTCGTTCTCCTCGGCCCTGCCACCAGAGGCGCCCTCCCTTCCCAAGGACCACTCGGCGGTCGTCAAGCCCGGCGAAGTGCAGATCGACATGAAGGCCGCGAGGTCTGTACAGTCGCCCAATGCGTTGGCCTTGTCGTTTGCCTTCTCCAACAACACCGCCCAACCCGTCAGCGAGCTCCACTTCCAGCTCGCCGTTACCAAGGTATGTAGAGCTTGAATGAATTATATCAATCAAGCACCAGAGTACTGACCAACCTACTACAGGGCTACGAACTCCAACTCCAACCCCAGACGGGCCGCAACCTGCAGCCCAGCCAGAAGTACGGCGTCACGCAGAACATGCAGGTGTGGCACGCGGGCGACAAGTCCAAGAAGGTCGAGACCATCAAGCTGAGGTGGCGCGTGAGCTACAAGCTGGGCTCTGAGACGAAGAACGAGATGGGTGACGTAGCGGAGTTTGGGATTGCGTAGGCGGGGAATAGGATGGGATGATGAGCAGAGGGATTCAATACAACAGCAGCAGGTCTTTCAATCAATGAAAAACGCCTGGACTCAAATGTATCTGAGAGACAAAGGAGAGAACTAAAGTGACTTATTTCTACATGGGAAAACAGAACACTGTTGAAGCAACCCTTATTTCAACTCAGCCGATAACATGGTTCTTCTTGTCGTGCGTCCTAGGTGAAGTTGATAGAAAGGGGGCTGGGGTCACAGTTTGGTAAAAGAGGACCGATAACCCAGGAAAATAGCAGAGGCGTGGTTTTGTTTCACTTATATATGTGGTATAGTGGAATTGACTGTCTCTACTCTAACTATATACAGCGTTTGAGATCTGGAATATTTGCGTCTTCCATTCGATGTATAGGCAGGAACCTCTTCCTCCCTCCACCATCTTGTCATGCCCCGACCTGTATCTCTATACATTGGGTAGGTAGTTTTGTACAATGGGTTTCTATATGATATACAATATGTTTCTTCCATATCGATGAGCACCTAGAAGTACAGAACCAGACGTATGCGCATCGGGCTGCTCTTCAAATGTACACTCCGCCCCGTGTCTGGCGCACTGCTAGGTCGAAAGGGTGAGTGGGACACCCCGCCCGAGATGTCAATCGACCTTGGCCGCATCAAGGCCCAGCCAGTGTTCTGACACTGCGAGGGCCCGACAACAAGTTCGCCCCATCTCTTTGCCGGGGCTTACTCACCATATCTTACATTTAGCGGCGTATTCCGTAGACCGGGAAAAGAGGAGCCGGAAACCCTGCCCTCGCGAGGGACATCGAGACACCAACCTTAGAGTTTCCTCTCGGTCGACACCTCCTCGTACGCCTGGACCAAATCGCCGACCTCGAAGTCCTGGAACTCCGCAAAGCCGATACCGCACTCGCCGCCCTTCTTGGCATCCATGATCTCCTTCTTGCCGTGCATGAGGGATTCGAGCTCGCCTGTATTGGTCACACCGCATTAGTCAACATACTCTCACCAGAATATAATAGCCAAGGTAACAGGAAGTAGGAAAGAAAGGGGCGAAAACGTACCATCATACAGCGTCTGCCCACCCCGCACGACCCGGAACCGGTTCGCCTTGGCGACCGCGCCGTTGCGGATACGGCAGCCCGCAATGTTCTTGTACTTGCGGCCCTTGACGTTGATGGGGAAGACCTGGAGGACCTCGGCCTCGCCGAGGACCTTGATCGAGAGCGCGGGCGCCAGGTGGGACGAGAGCACGTCCTTGACGTCGTCGTGCAGGTGGTAAATGACCGTGTGGTCGAGGATGGGCACCCCGTTGGCCTCGGCCAGCGCCTTGATGTGGCCCGCGATCGGCAGATTGAAATTGACGAGCGTCGAGCGCGACGCCGCCGCGTGCTCGACGTCGCTTTCGACGATGTGGCCGGGGGCCGACCGCAGGATGCGCGGCCGCACCTCGTTGGACCCGATCTCGAGGATGCTGGCGCAGACGGCCTCGACGGAGCCGTGCACGTCGCCCTTGACCACAAAGTTGACCGTCTTAGCGCCGCCCTCGACGGGGGCTGTCTCCATGGTGCCCCAGGTGCCGTACTCGCGGCGGGCCTTGCCGTCGTCGTCTTCCTCGAGGGCGCGCTGCTCTTGCAGGAGTCGGCGCTGCTCGACGATTTGCTCGTGCGCCTTGGCGTCCTTCTCGCGGTCGCGCAGGCCTTCGCGGTACTCCACAGCGGCCTTGGCACGGCCCTCGTCGGGCGCCTGGAGCACTTCGTCGCCAGCGGCGGGAAGATCGCGCCAGCCGAGGATTTCGACGGGAGTTCCAGGCGGTGCCTCTGTGATATCGTCGCCAGCCTCGTTGCGGAGGTGGCGAATCTTGGCCCATGTCGTGCCAGCGGCAATGTAGTCGCCAGGGCGGAGGGTGCCACGCTTTACAAGAATAGTGGCTGCCCTGCCGATTGGCTTCAGACTACTCTCCAGAATCCAACCCTCCGCAGGCCCATCGGTCTCGGCCCGCATATCGAGCATCTCAGAGAGGACCAGGATGTTCTCCTCAAGGTCGTCCATGCCTTGGCCAGTCTTGCCTGAAACACAAACAACTTGAACATCACCACCGTAGTCTTCGATTTCGACACCATTGGTTGCCAGGTCAGCCTTGACATGATCAATGCGGGCTCCCTCTTTATCGACCTTGTTGATCGCCACGATGATTGGCACCTTGGCTGCCCTAGCATGCTTAATGGCTTCGATGGTCTGCGGCTTGACACTGTCGTCCGCTGCAACCACCAGAACCACAATATCCGTGACATTGGCGCCTCGCTGCCGCATAGTCAAGAATGCTGCGTGACCAGGAGTGTCCAAGAACGTGATGTTCTTTCCGTCCGTCAGGTTCACAGAGAAGGCACCAATGTGTTGAGTGATACCACCATGCTCCTGAAGCGCAACTGATGATTTTCGAAGGTAATCAAGCAGTGTCGTCTTTCCGTGATCGACGTGCCCCATGATGGTGACAACGGGTGGGCGAGGGGGTAGTATACTGGGGTCGGCGGGTGGAGGACGCGCCTTGAGGTCCTGGTCATCGGATACGATGGTGGGCTCGTAGCCGTATTCCTGGGCTACAAGACCTGCCGTGTCGCCAGCCATGATACTCTCCAGGTTGACGCCCTCGAATCCCAGCTCGGCCAATTGCTCGAGGAACAGCTCTTTCTCGATTTTCAAGGCCGAGGCCAGATTCGAGATGCTGATCAAGTCAGGCAGCACAATGGGAATAGGACCGGTGCGCTCAGCCTCTTTCCGCGCCTTTCGCTCCGCCTTCTCCCTCTGTCTCGCCAGTTGCTCTTCGTACGCAGCGTGGGTATCCTCGTCATTCATTTCATCCTCCCACCGCGAGTGTCGATCGCCACCACCTCGTCCACCACGTTGCTTACCGCCGCCACGACCACGGTCATTGCGCTGTAGAGCCTGTTGCCTTTCTTCGAACGTCGGCTCAACATCCCTCTCATTTTTACCCCGCGCTTTGCGACGTCCGTCACCAGATCGGTCTATCGCATCGTTTTGCGGCTGCCTCTCCGTGAACTCAGACTCCGGTTTGGAAGATTGCCTCGTAGAATCTCGGTTTTGGCGAGGCTCCCTCTCAGAAATAGACCAATCGTCGTCCTCCTGTTTCCGACCTTGTGTGCGCGAGGAATCTGGCGACTTATAGAATGCATTGTCAAATGCTGTTTCGAACGACTCGCTCGGTTTGGATGCGGGTTGCGAAAAGGGCTGCGGAGATGGGGCAGGACGGCTGAGGGCATCTATTTTGGCCCAGAAATCCTCCTTGTTGGATTTATCCGTCGCCTGTTTCCGGGCTAAAGATCCCCACGTGCTGGAGATTTCGGGTTCCTTTAGTAGATCCTTCGACTTCTCGGGCGACTCTTCGAACAACCCGTCAAAATGGCGGTGGGAGGTAATAAGTTCATCTTCGATGGCGGGGTCAATCTTTGGATTTTTACTTGAAAGCGTAGCCTTCCATGAGTCTCGAGAATAAAAGGTGTTATCACGAGATTTATCAAGAGTGGCATCAGATTGCTCTTCTGTCTCATTCCTTCGCCTGGTCGCCACCTCCCTGACAAGTGGCCGTGGAGTATCTCGAGACTCTGAAGAGGTCTGAGCAGTGCTGTCTGATGCCGCAGCAGGCGCATCGGGCTGTTGGCGATTCACTCCCAATGGGCCTGGACCAGTTCTTGCGGTAAAATTTGAGGTTACCGACGACGGCTTCTCCATGGTGTGATCAACAGGTCGTCTAATCCTGGCTGGTCTCGGTCTCGGTGTCTTGGGTCCCACATCTACCCCGATGGATGGTGTTAACCAATCCTTCTTGGTGATCTCTGGCTTGGCCGGCATTCCAGGAGGCGGCGGAGGCATCTTGCCCGATATCACGTTGGATTTCATCTCGGCCTGCTCGGCTTTAATGAACTCGCGGTTCCGCTGTTGCCTTTCCGGGTTGAACACCATGCGCGGGCTTGTCGTGTCAGCTGGCTTCTTAGCCGCCGCCTGTTCCTCTAAGCGGCGGCGTGCTGCTATCTCGTGCGGCAGAAGTTCAATCCCTGTGGACGGTTTAGAGCTCGCAAAGGTGGGCGAGGAACCCCAGCCTCGACTGGCTCCCGGGATTACTCCAGAACCCCATGAGGAGGACTGGTTCGGAGGGCCATCTTGTTTGGACGGGTCGTTTTTGCCTTCTCGGAGGGATGCTGTCGTAGACAGTAGCCGTTGGTGGAATTGGGGTCGGGCTGGTCGCAGCGCAAGTCGGTGCTGGCAGAAGGCGCAAATCGACTGGTTGCGCTGCTAAATCGAAGAAGTCAGTCAGTCTGCATACATCATAGGACGCATGCCCGCAATTGGTGGGCTATGTGTTGTAAATTGGCGGTTGGACTGACCACTGGTAACCTCCTGCTACGGAGCATCATGTCGGTTTACTGCTGTGGCAACCTCCCATTGAAAACCGCAACCTGGAAGAAAAGCTGCTCTTGCTCGGAATCAATTTGATGAGGGCGGCGATCTAGGAAATCGATCTTGGAGATGCGGATTGGCCGTCGAAATTTAAGTGGACCTTGACTTGATCCAATTGACGTCGCCACGCCTGGTCCTGTCAAAAGCCAAAAGGCCAACCAACAAAACCCCTGCCAATTCAACTAAAGTACAAGTATTACCAAGCTCCGGACCTAAGCTCCAAGCCACGTCTTTATAAGAGTTGCCTTTTGACCCGACCCCCTATCAGCCTCATCTCTGATCACTCTCGTGACACGCGACAACAACTCATCTTTCTTTCTTTTCCCTCAAACAATTGCCACGGCCTGAGGGAAAGCCAACAAGCTACGTTCTTGTTTTCCCATTGGCGCCATGGCCAAGCAACGAAAGCTGGCCAAGTCGCCCTTGGCGACCAGCACGTCGGCCACGGCCAAGCCCACCAAGAAGCGCAGCAAGCTCTCCTCGGGCAAGCCGCCGGCGCCGCTGCGGAGCCCGCCCGAGTCCCTGAAGCCGCTGCTCGAGACGCTGGAGGAGAAGCACGCGTACCTGGTCCACGTGGACGACAAGCCGGCCGCGTTCAAGCGGCAGATCTTCGCCGTGCCCGTCGCCATGAACCTGGCCGTCGCCGCGCTCTTCTGCTGGCGCCTCTACGCCATGGGCACGTGGTACCTGCAGCTGCTGGCCTCGACGCTCGGCTACCCCAACGAGACCACCATCGTCGCCGCCGAGCACGACTTCTGGGAGGTCGTCCTGCCCGCCATCGCGTGGCGCTCCAGCCACTTCCTGCTCGACACCGTCCTCTTCGTCTTCGTCTGGCCCTGGCCCGTCGAGTTCTTCCTCGGCTCCCGCCACGGCAACCCCGTCAACTGGCGCTGGAACGTCGGCTTCCGCAACGACGAGGTCGTCGTGCGCCGCAGCCGGCGCTGGGACGCCGCGCTCACCAAGGACGACGTCGCCATCTCAGAGAAGGCCCGCGACCTGCTGCTGACCCAAGTCGCGCTCGCGGCTTCCCCCGAGTACCTGCGCGAGAAGACGGGCTACCTCATGATGAACAAGGCCTGGGACCTCGACTGGGGCGTCATGGTCGACGCCCACATCATGATCGACAAGAAGATGGCCACCCTCGACACCTTCCGCCTGCTCGCCCTCGTGCACTCCGACGAGTTCGGCTGGCTCGCCGTCGACCTGAGCGACGGCGCCAAGCCCGTCACGCCCGAGGAGGAGGAGCGCCGGCGGCAGATCTTTCTGTTCCGCGACGCGCTATCCGCCGTCGGCAAGGAGGACCTCTTCTTCCGCTGGATCGAGGTCGTGCAGTTCGAAGTCACGAGACCCGGCGGGTTCACGCCCGAGAGGCAGGAGATCGTGGCGCAGGAAGTTCGGGATCTCTTTGGAAAGGAGGGCATCGATTTCGACACATTCTGGAAGGAGAGTGTCGGCACAGACGGGATCGCAGGAATGTAAAAAGTCAGCATCTGCCAATACTGTTTTTGGTTCCCTTTGGCGCGTCGGTTCCATATACCCATCACTATAGCATTGAAACATGAGAGCAGTTGATCACAGCAGCCTAGCAATTAACAAGTTTAACTAATACCATTTATTGAGTCCACAAGAATTCCATCGTGCATGTATCATGTTTTCGCTAGTACTACGCTTCCTTGTCCCAAGACTGATTCAGTAGGTAGATGATATTTCATTGATGTTAAACCCATGGTTCCAGCGAGAGACTTTCTTTCTTTCGTCCTTTCCCTGCTCCACTGCAACACTCCGAAGAAGCCGTTACGTTTATTTCTTGCCCTTCTTGACCGGCTTGCCCAGCGCCGCCTCGCGCTTCTTGGCTTCCTTGGCCTCAATTTCCTGGCGGCGGGCCTTCTCCGACTCCTCGCGCTCCTCCTTCTCGGCCTGCTTGCGGGCCGCCTCGGCCGCGCGCTTCTCGCGGATCAGGGCGAGGCGCGCCATGTCGGCCTTGGCCTCGTCCGTCTTACCGGCCTCGTGCAGCTTGCGGTACCGCTCCTTGGCGGCCGCGGCCTCCATGGACTCGCGCTCGCGGCGGCTCATGGGGGCGGCCGACTTTGTGGACAGCTTCTTCATTCCCTGCGTGGCGGAAGCGACGTCGTCGTCGTCGGCTGACGGGCGCGGCGCCTTGGTCATGTTCCGGGAGGCCTTGGAGTGGTTGGGGTTCGCGGGCATGGGGGCCGAATCGTCGTCCGAGGACTCCTCCGAGTCGTCGCTCGGCATGTCGCCCACCTGCACGGCGCCCTTCTTCTTCTTGGCGATGGCGGCGGCCTTTTGCTCGGCCTTCTGCTTCCTACGCTCCTCACGGCTCAGCTCGGCGGCGGGCGTCTTGGACGAAGGGCCGGCGTCCTCGTCCGACTCGGATTCTTCTTCGGAGGACTCCTCTTCGGAAGAGTCGTCTTCCTCCTCCTTGGTGGGGTTCTCGCTCCACATGCTGACTTCGTTGCCATCGGCGTCGAGGGGTCGCAGGTTACGGGAGAAGTGCTTGCCGCCTGACGTACGTGTTAGCAAATAGACTAGGGAAGGATAGAGGAGGGGCAGATATCAAGGAATGGATTGTACTTACCTCCTCTCGTGGGCTTCTTGAACTTTCCACCTCGCCCCCTTGAGCTGCCACCGGGTCCGCCGCGTCCAGACATATTGATGATGTTGTTGTGGTTTGTGGTGTTTGTTGATTGGGAGGGATTGGATGTAACAAGGAGGGGTATTCAGTAAGTAGTGGGATGGTGGGGTGATTTGTCGATAAGTCGAAGCAGTCGGGTCAAGACTGATGATATATAAGACTGATGAGCAAATCGCAGAACAAGGCGATATTCAATTGCCTTGTCGAGTTGTGGTTTGCAAACAATATGCTTGTCTAAGAAGTAAATCCTTTTGTCAGGCTGAAGAAAGCGACGTAATGAAGGCGCAAGACCTGATTCTTACCTAGAGACAGACATTACTGGGCGCACGCCTGATTAGTAGAGTGGCGGGGCACAAATTGCTTTTAGCAGTGTCCTGATTGGGTGGCAGCCCAAAGTGACTCATTCAGAGGCAGTTGTGCAAGAGCGAAGAGCATTCAATGGGGGCTATTATCCAGGTGTAAGGGGTTGCGATCGGTTTTGACTTTTAAGGCATGGCATTTGTATTCCCTTGTCCACCTTACCTGTTACTCAGATCTATACTGAAATCCTTTTACTGTCAGGGCCACCTTATGCTGTGATACCTGCTTCCCTTCTGGCAAGAACCGGAGCTTTTATCAGACCTTCATGTTTTCTAAGATCGCAGAAAGCTGTCCGGATAGAGGAAAGAGCTACGAGAGAATTATGATACATCCTTCCAATTGAATTCCACAGTATACCTACGAATTAGTTGCTGTCATTACCAACCCGTGGATGGCTGCAATGACTTTGATACTGCAGCCACGAACTACAGACGCAGTGCCTGCCTTACCCCCACCTAAAAAACGAGTCCCGCCGGAACAACACTTCCTCCGCTCTCCGGGCCCCACCCGCCAGACAGGTCAAATGTCTGCGCAGCCGTTCTGCACTTTGGAAATTTTCTTCCCTTTCTCTCCTCACATAAAACAACACTTCCTCCCTATTCACTCTGGCTTTACGTCTTTCTACAATGGCATGTTGGAGGGGAAATGGGAGGATAGACGAACACACTTTTCGATTACTTACCCTCTGCTCTGCTCGCGGCTCCGGCCGCCATTGGATGTCTGGAGAAATTTTTCGATCGATACATTTCTGCGAACCCGTAATCTGATTTTTGATGATGATGATGATGGCATGCATGCGATGCATCAATACAACATTCTCTGCCCGTAAATACAATTGCTTGCGCTACCTCTAGGACTGCATATGATTGCGCATCAGTATCGACTGCGTTGCGAGGTTCAATCGCAGAATATGCTGTAGGCCTGATTCTGTTCAATTCTTGAAGGGGTTTCACACCATGTTCAATCATCAACGGCCACAAGGTCGGTCGCACGCAATTTCTGTCTGTCTGATGTCATGTCCTTTGCCTAAACGACAGATAGAGCTTGGGTAGCGACATGGTGAAATGGTCCATGATTTTCTCCTGGTGTTCCTCCCAATCCTGTCCCGGCGCCAAGTCCATGTCGAATTGGAGGGCCAGTCGCGCAAGCACGCTTCGCATCTCCTCCATGGCCATGGGCTTTCCAATGCAAGCATGTTTGCCTGTCATCAAATGAGTTTTAGATTCTGTCGGTTCCAAGTCTCAATAAATGCCGTTTCTGCAGCATCTCGCATCATACGGTTTCCTTACCTAGATGGAAGGGAAAGTAAGCAGCCCTGTCGCACTTGATATCCGAAGCCGGCAGCCATCTCTCGGGCAGGAACTCGTCCGGCCGCTCGAACCAGCGCGAGTCGCGATGGATCACGTACGGCGACTGCAGGATCTCGACGTCGCCAGGGATCCAGATCCGCGGTCCGAAGGCGCTCTCGGCGATCTCCAGTCCTTGTCGTGGTGTCACTCTCGGATTGGCCGTCGGCGCCGAGGGCTGAATCCGCAGGGTCTCGTGGATGATGGCGTCGATCCAACCCAGAGTCTCATTCGCGGCCAGCAGTCCCGCGTAAGTAAACGACGCATGTCCGTTCGGAAACGTCGCGTCCACGAGCTCCCATAGACGTATCTGGATGTCGCGACGCGCCGCTACGAACCCAAGCATGTTGGTCATCGCACTCTGAGTCGTGTCCGCGCCTGCCGCGATCATGGACCGGCTCTCGTCGGCCAGGGCTTCGGGGGTGGGCGCAGCGCTGGGGTCTCCCCTCTCGAGCGCGTCGAGCACAAATGCTATGACGGGTTTCGGGACCCCTCCTTGGCCGCGGAACTCTTCATCAAGGTTTGCTTCTTCTTCCTCCTCGACCAACCTTTCCTTCTCGGTCTTCTCGAGTTTCTGTTTCTCTCTCCTCTCTGTCCGATGCTCGTTCATCACACCTTCGCATAGCTTCAGAAACGGGGCAAAATCGCCGCCGGCCCCGGGTACCTTCAACAGCAAACTCAACAGCCAGGGCACGAAGCGCATCGACCCCAACACCGCATGCGCCTTGCGCAGGTCCGCCAGCGCCGGGTGTGGCCCATCCCCCACGCGCGCCGTGGCGCCGAAGCTGTGTCCGAAGCCGACGATGCCCGTGACGTCGAACGTGAGCCGCGAGATGACGTCGGTGATGTCAACAATACGAGTTTCCGTTGCGCTGTCGTGTTCGGGCGTGAGACGGTCGATGAACAGCTCGATGGCTTCCTGAACCGCCGCGTCATGCTTCGACAGGTGCTTGGGACTGAAGGCGAGCTCCCAGGGCCGTCGCCGGACCCGGTGGTCCTCCGGGTCGCGCGACATGGCGAAGCTCTTCTTGCGGTCGTCGGTCTCGGCGTGCGCCCAGAAGGTGGACTTGCGCAGCGCCGACGTCTGGGGCAGGGCGTCGGCTCGGGCGAGGGAGACGAGGCGGGGGCCTGCAGTCCATACTGATCAGTCTATGCGTTTGTAGATGTATGTGTAGGTGTACTCACCTATCCTAACAACATCTCCGTACTGTTGGTGGAGCTCCTGCAACCTGGCGTGGAATCGGTAGTCCCCAGAGGCTTTACGGGCTGTCCAAAAGTACTGAGCCGCGCAAGGTACGGCCCGGGGATGTGCTTCAGGCGATGGAAGTGAGCACGGTACAGCAGAATGGAGCCGGCAGTGCTCAAGGCGAAAGTCCCCACGAACACGGAGAGGTAGTACCGGGCTATGGTGGCCGGCAAGTGCAACCATGAGACGCCAACGTACAGGGCCAGGAAACAGGCGGTCCCAAAGATGAGGAATAGAGGAACCAAGATGAAGTCTACCTCGACGCGACGGGCGTAGAGGTGGTGGAACGCAAAGCCCGCGGCTACTCCTGCCAAGCTCATTGCTGTTGTTGGCGGCATAGTTGCTCAATAGTGAATATCACCGGCAAAGGATTGTCCCAAGGTATACCCTTGTATTCTCGATTTCTTTCGTTGCGATGCCTTAGGCCGACGGAGGACTGCAGAGTAAGGCCTATTAATATATAGAACTGTGAGGTTGAATACACCACTAGTAGTCTATTCACCACATCATATTGAATGCAGGGGTCGACGTGATAGGAGTCGGACCACCCCGACTTCCCTGTCTCCCGGCTACACCCAGTGCCTATTTAGGAAGCTGTGTGCTTATGTGCTTTACTTGAACTGTCCCACTCACGTCACATTGGCCATCTTGACACGAATTGGGCCAAGACCTGATGTTGGTTGACTTTTGTATTGTCAGCCGGAAATGAAGCAACACCATATTGCATTGTCGATTCCCGGCGATTACAAGGGTTGTGCGGGAACGGATCCATATCATTCCAGTCTTACGGGATCTAGATCACTGCGCGTGGGCCGAACTAGACGCACATCGTCCGCCTTGTCCGTGGAGGAGCGGAACTTTTGGGGGATGGGAACCAATCAGACCATGATCAACATGATCTGCCTAAGCGCTCAGCGTTGACAAAATGCCTCGGTCAGGGTTTTATTACGTATTTCCGACGTATACCACCCGCCTGTCGGTCTTGAGATCCGTCTTGCTGTGGGGTGTGAGAGCGGGAAGAGCCCGACCAGTGGGGATGGGAAGCGGAGTGGCGGGTACCGTACGGCGCCTCGAGAATACATGCATGCAGTAAGCGGGGAGGCTTTCACACCGGTCTGTGCCGCTCGCTCGCATACTAGTCGGGAGACTCGGGTTCGCTAGAAAGGAAGGAGTTTCGGTTCGTCCTAGGAGAGGTTAGCAAGTATATGCAGTGGGGGTGCAATGATATGTCAGGTTTCCAGATATGCAACCCTGTACATGGTATTCCCAGGTTCTAGGTACTCCTCCCATAGAAGGCTCGTATCTGGGCGTTGCCGCATATTCAATGCCGGTATTTGCTTTTTGGCGCCAAAGCTGCATACTGAGATGCAAGGATTGCGATCCCTGATCCGGTACACCAAGTTAGGTATATATAACACTCCTAGGGTGTTTTCTGTAAGGTTTATGGAGATGCTTCGTTTGTGTATATCGATTGTATATATTGAAAATGCTCTGGTGTACCTCTTATGTAATGTGCTATTCGCAAGAAAGGCAACGTATTAAGAGTAATCGGGTATTTCTAAACCTGGAACCTATTAATAGAAAGCCAGAAATAAAATGGCCAATCTTAAAGGTCTAACCCTGAGCTTCTGAAAGGCCAGGAAAGCCATCGCACTTAAATCTGATCTAAAAAGTAGTAGCTCACGACCTACACGAAACGCACTGCCGTCCTAAGAAAACAATTTGACAAGCAGCAGTGGTGAATCCTCCGGGCCTGCCTATGCGTTGATGCGCCTAGTCAAGTCAGAAATCCTGCGCTTCTAGCGGACATGCTCAACTTTGAGGTTAGGCCCCTGAAGTGGGAGTGGCTTCAGAGGAACCTGTATTCAACCGCCGGTTTACCTTCGCTAGAGAGTGTGGCTTCTTCCTTGCTGTCAACTTAAACGTTGACAGGTACCAAGACAGTCCTTCGAGTCCATCGTCCATGACGACACGAGCCTAGCTATTAGTATCCGAAATTCTTAAATCTGCTGGATCCGCCGGTTCAGACGGAAGATGGGTAGAGGATGCCGGATTGCCAGTCGCAGATTGTTATCCTTGGGATACACGAGGTAATTCTATTTAAACATGTAGCCTCCGCGACACTGTCCAGGGTAATATCTCCTCATAGATTCGCCAAGCAGGCTGTGCCTCCTTTCGTTTCTTTCACTCGTTTCTCCCTTTTTCAATAACGTCTATCGTCTTCGCTACAGCAAGTGTCCGGTCAGACTGGTTCCCCATCATATCTAATCATTCATTTCCTTGGATTCATCATGTATTTTCTCAAAACCCTCCTCTCGCTCAGCGTGGCTGTAGCTACTATGAACGCAGTCACGGCCAAAGTCGACATCTGGGCCCGGCTCGACAAACCCGCTGTGAGGAAAGACTTCACTGGTTTCGAGCCCTTGCTGATAGCAAACCTCCCCGAGACAAAATACAACATCTCCGTCTGGTAAGCGAGTTTGTTCTTCACCAGGATTATTCTATCTTACCGTCAATGCATGCCGGTGTGTACTAATATCTGTGGGATGTAACGCAGGGCGAGGGGCTGGATCCCTTCGGACTGCAACGGATACGCCGACAGCCACAACGTCAGCGCGGCAGACTTTATCATCTACCAGGTCCAGTACAATGACTGCGGCGATCCTTGGATCATGTGTTACCACAAGGACTCCGAGGCGTCCATTGAGAATATTGCCAAACAGTTTGGGAGGATTCCCATCCAGATGAGAGAATGGGTAAGTTCATCATGAACATCGAAAACCAGCCCCTTCCAAGCCTTGCATGAGAAAAACGCAAAGCACTACCCGTCATTTGCGTTTGCTTGGACTGCTCAGACCGCGGTCCAAGGGCCCATTAGTTTCCCTTCCTCCGACTGACACCCGGCCCCCGCGCTCCCCCTTATCCATAGGTCAAGCACGTGGTCACGATCCCCGACAAGATGGGCTGGGCGTACATGGACAAGGGCAACACGGTGTTCATGCGCCCCACTGACTCGATGGTGACGACCATGATCCACGAGACGGCGCACGCGGTCGATCTCAACGGCGGCTACGGCGGCAGCCTCCTGTCGGGCAGCGCCCTCTGGGCCGGCAACTACGCCCAGGACACGCACGTGCCCGACGACTACTCCGCGACCGACACGGTCGAGGACATTGCGCAGAGCACCGTCGTCGCCGTCCTCAACGAGAACGTGCAGGGGCCGAACGGGGGTTCGCGACCATCGAGCCCAACTGGCAGGCGGTTTCCCAGTAAGTCGCCGGATTCCTCCTCTCTGCCCACTTCTTGATCGATCATTCTCTGCGATTCCCGATCGCACGGATAAAAACAAGTAGGCAACATGACGCTGATAAATGGTTTGCCATTCCTCGCGCACAGCCAGTACGCCACCATCACCACCCAAGCGCGCAACTACGGGCGAGGAAACTCTATGCTGGTGCCGGGCGAGAACGTGGCGTGCGCCCACCGCCTGCCCAACAGCAGTCCCGTGGCCATCAACACGGTCGCTCGGGTCTTTGGCAGGTCGCGCCCGGACGTGAGGCTGAGCAGGCGCGTCAAAGTCATCCGGGCCCTGAGCCAGCACCTCGGTCCCACGAACTGTACGATTCACTGGTAGGAGGAGGGATTCCTGCGTTGACACAAAAAAGGAAGGGGGTTGGGGAGGAAGCGGATGATAGAACGTCTCTTGTATTTCGTAGGCTACGACTTAATCATTAGATCGCATCTACATGTGATGGCGTCCCCTGTGCATTTGGGAAATTGGTATTACTCCAATCCATGTCACGAGGTAATCCTTGATGTTGCATCTTGAAGTCTGCCACACGCAATTGAAGAAGATTAGCCCGGCAGTAGAATGACGGGTATGGAACCCAGAAAGAAACATTGGGCAGGCTGATTTGGTACCTGGTAGTTTCTTCCCAGAGTGTACTTGAATTAAACTTCTTTCCTACATGTAAGCAGTTCATCCATTTCTTAGGAGTGCATTGTATGAACCCACACTTCGGCGCGCTTTATTGTACACCAATAACGGCAGATTTGGTATCGCACCAGAACATGTACATGTGGTACAAGTTCCTAGCCCTTATAGCTCAGTGGTAGAGCGTTGCACTTGTAATCGGAGACTCGTTCTCCAATCGATATGCAAAGGTCCGTCGTTCAATCCGGCGTGGGGGCACATTTCTTTTTGCATTTTTGAGGGTGCAATCACCAAGTGGAGCAAACAATGGTGTGTGCGCTTTCCCTCTTTTGCCGTACATATTCCTCCACGGAAGCAAGCCCATAACCTACCATGCCTAACCGAAATATGCCAATGCGCGCCATCCTCGAGAAATATCTATCTATGTCTCGTTTCTAGAGCATTTCAAGATACAGTACTGCAGTTTTTGCCGACCTGGGTATGGCTTCTACGGTTTGTCTCTTTGGTCTAGTGGTGTGTGACAGTGATCCTGACATACAAGCCATAAATCAACCGAATAAATAACTGGGTGATTGCACTATTTTCCTTTTCAATGTAACGTCTTATCATGATGGGTAATTACTATTGCGCATACAGGCTGAGCCCTTCCCTCATTCCGCTGCCCGACTTGCCATTACTCATCATGGCGACGCTGCAGGTCCCTCGAGGTACCGGGCGTCCTCACCGTAGCCACGCACCTTCTCCGCCAGCGCCGCATCAATGGCAGGCTCGGGCGGGGAGAACCCGTAACGGGCCCAGAACGACACGGTACCGTAGACCGACACGAGACAAGCGCCGTCCGGGAAGCGCCCGGGGTTGGCAGCGGCCACAGAGAGGAGCCTGCGGATGCCCTGTCCCGCGAGGCCCTGGCCCCGGAACTCGGGGAGGACGCATAAGTCATGGATGTAGTACTGGCTGGCGTCGGGCGGGATGGCCCCGAGCACAGCGTCCAGAGCCGGCGGCTGGCGGCGTCGGATGGGATGCGAAATGGTGTAGCCGCAGAGCTCCCTGTCGCCGTTGCCATTCCCCTGCTTCACGAGTGCCAGGCAGCCCTCGGGGAAGAGCCTGATACGTTCGGCGAAGACGTGCGCGCCTTCTGGGAGCTCGGAGTGGATCACGTCAGCAATGCGCAGTACGGCTTCGACATCGTCGGGCGCAAGTGGCTGCCAGGCCGCCATGGTGGTCGTTGATTATATCTGCCGTCGTGGCTACTTTCCTGAGGTGACAGATGATGCTTCCAGTAATAGGCAAGGAAGAAGAGTGCAATTCTACAAGGTCAGCGCTGAATTGGTGATGGTTAGCGCATTTCTTTAGTGGTGCACTCAGGCGATTTAGCGCTATCCTCCAGTTATTGGGATAGCAATCCGCCCCAGACAGTTGAAATATTCCGTCACCCTTGATCAAAGCCCAGGAGTAAGATTGGACATTACGTTGATTTACAGGTGATTGTACAGTCCAGAGTCTTATTTAAGTCAGGTTAAGTAAAGCACTAAGTACTTACTTGATGGATGCACTTGAAAGCATCCGACTGTCGTTGGCAGGAAGTCCTGGCAAGTTTCACTCCGCCTGACTCCCGAATCTCTTTAAGCATCGCTCTTATTAATAAGAGATACCTGCCTAGAACTCCAGAGCCCAAGTCTCAATCTTATGTCCATACACTTGTTATACATGCATGCATGTACGCCAGAAGTCGAGGATGCTGTAGTTAGTCACGGCTCTTCGAAGGGGAGACTAAAGAAAGAGCCGCCCGAAAAGAGATCCCGCGACCTTGAGAGGGGTAAGAAGGTTTCAGGACGTTGTTACGCGAGTTTTCCGAATCAAGAGGCCCAGCCAAAAGAAAAACGGCAAAAACGGCAAAAGGAAAGGTTTACCTCACTGAGTGAGATGCATCAGGAATTGAGCCCGATGCGGGGGTCGAACCCGCAGCCTTGAGATAGTCTCTTGCAAACGCCTGAGGCAGCTTACGTAAGAGTCTCACGCTCTACCGATTGAGCTAACCAGGCGATGGTTCGTATTTGTTGAAAGACGCAGCCGTTACAGCTGCTTATGTAGAAAGTCGGAAGGTAGGTAGGCGCGACCGACGGTCAAAGTTTGAACACGGGTGGGGGGACCCAAACCTTTAACTCGTGTAATTTGATTGGTCACACTATTGATAGCAAATCCGACTGCCAAAACTGGTCCGTCACTTCCCAAATTGGTTGGACACGAGCAGGACATCAGAGATCACGTCACTGTCTACATGTATATCAAGACTGTCGGTGAAGTCATGGCTAAACAAGGGCAGCTCACGCCTACCCGATGATACCTGTAATGGTGTTGTGGGCGCTTAGAGAGGAAGACAGTTAGTTCAGCGAATGGCGAGAGCCGCCGGTGCAGCCCGAACCTATGCTGCAGCATCAGCTGGCAGACGGACTGATACTCTCCGTCTACAAGACCGAAAGTCGGAAAGACTAGGGCAACGTAAAGGGAATGATGGGTGTTGCCTCCCCAGGTTGGCTGATTCGAAGATAAGTGCACACGGCTACCTACTGACCGTATCCCGGGTCCAGGACCTCTCAAAAGACGGTTCAGGTCGGACATCAGGGGGTTCTTTTTTGAGAGTCTACCTAAAGGTGCGGATATTCGGTATTAAGTCTGCGGTCTCTCCGGCATTGATGAGTTGCATTTTCGATGTTTAATTCTCAAAGGTTGCATCTGGAAAAGGAAAACTGGGGGCAAGGGGGCCATGTCCACTAGCGGTCCGCCCCGAAATGATTTTCCCGGTTGAATACCACGCCAACGGCGCTCACTTCATAACAACTTTGGCCCCTTTTGCATCGTGTTTTACCGTGTAAGCCATAGCTAAGTGCCGCGCGATGTGAGAATGCTATAGTACGACCAAGTTCCCGGGTTTGTCCAGATCATCGGACGGTCATCGCGCGGTTCCCATGCGTGCGGGTCCCAGGGGGGGACAGGCTCGTCTGAAACGTCCGGGCTGGTGGCGCCGTTCAAGGGCACCGTTGAAAGAGATCGCCGCAGGGGCCGATGGCTGTCACCCTCCCACGAGTCGCGCTGTCCTGATACAAGACGCACGGAGCCTGTCCCCCCGAACGACAACCATGGTTTCTCGAGTTTCTGCGCAATTGGTGGACGGATCCGGCGCCAGCGCTTGCGATTGGTGGATTTTGCGCTTTACCCCGTCACGGCCCCAAGCCAGTTGCAGCGAAATGCCCGAGATTATATCAATGCCGAAACAGCATGGATGGACCATCTCTCCCATAATTACCGTCAGCCTCTAAGTCGTAACGAGCGCCAAGCAGCCCTACTGCCTCTATATTGTATAAGAAGATGGCCATGTTCGTGATCGCCATACTACTTCTTCTTTCCTGACGATCACCGCAAACCGATCACATTCATTCGTTATAATAACCCACTCACCATCACTCATTCACTCACCATGTTCACCCTGCGCTCCGCCGTCTGGGCCCTGTTCAGCGGGGCCGCCGTGGCCTACCCGCCCCTGCTCCAGAACCGCCAGAACATCGGCCCGGGCCCCGTCAGCGGCGACACCTTCTGGCACGACCCGACGGTGATCAAGAAGCCCGACGGGGGCTACCTGGCCGCCTTCACGGCCGACAACGTCGGCCTCAAGACCTCGACGGACCGCACCGTCTGGCGCGACGCGGGCGCCGCCTTCCCCAACGGCGCGCCCTGGACCGAGCCCTACACCGGCAAGGGCCAGCGCAACCTCTGGGCCCCCGACCTGTCCTTCCACAACAACCAGTACTACATGTACTACTCGGCCTCGAGCTTCGGCACGACCAAGTCGGCCATCTTCCTGGCCACGAGCCCGACGGGCGCCTCGGGCTCCTGGACCGACCACGGCGTCGTCGTCGAGTCCAACGCCAAGAGCGACTTCAACGCCATCGACCCCAACCTCGTCGTCGACGCGCAGGGCCGCTGGTTCCTCTCCTTCGGCTCCTTCTGGTCGGGCATCAAGATGGTGGCGCTGGACCCCGCGACGGGCAAGCGCTCCGACAGCCGGCCGCTCATCAACCTGGCCTCGCGCCCCAACGCCGGCGGCGCCGTCGAGGCCCCCTTCATCACCCGCCACGACAACTTCTACTACCTCTGGGTTTCCTTCGACAAGTGCTGCCAGGGCGCCCAGAGCACCTACCGCATCATGGTCGGCCGCTCCAACAGCGTCACCGGGCCCTTCCTCGACAAGGCCGGCGTCGACATGATGCAGGGCGGCGGCACCCAGATGATGTCCAGCCACGGCGCCGTGCATGGCCCCGGCCACAACGCCGTCTTCACCGACAACGACGCCGACGTGCTCGCGTACCACTACTACAACAACGCCGGCACGGCCCAGATCGGACTCAACCTCCTCCGCTACGACGGTGGGTGGCCCGTCATCTACTAAGCCTCTTTTTGTTTTCGTTTTTCGAGGATACAAAGATCTAAGCACTGTCTGGAGGAATGGTGGGGGGATAAACTTGGAAAAGACGTAGTATTTATTGCCAATGAAGGATGGCTAGTGCATGAGGCTTTTGATCTATATACCACGTATCTAATTAAATAATTAAGAACTTGCTCCCACCAGCCAGTTTGTGTCGTCATGATCGTAATATAAATGTCCAAACAGAAATGAAAGTAAAAGCAAAACAAGTCATATACACGTCAAGAGAGCGTTCGCCGCCCTCCGATCCCAGTCCCGATCCCCTGTACAGTATTAGATTCATCAGAGACCCACTCTTCTCTGCTTTGAGTGCCTCAAGCAAAAGCTTGAGATTCACCTTCGTGACATATCATTATGTCAAGGGGTTGGCTGCCGGTCCACACGTGTTGGGGTCGGAGCAGCACGTCGCCTTCCAGTCGTCGAAGCCACCGCCGTTGGGCATCTTGAAGCCGCACTGGTCCCAGACGGCCTGGCCGACCCTGTGGTTGTTCCACAGGTAGTCATCGGGCGAGTCGACGAGGAGGGTACCGGCCATGCCCGTGTCGGAGTGGAAGTCGTTGTGGCAGTGGAAGAACCAACTGTTGGAAAAGGGTGTTAGTTACATATATACCGATGAGAGAACCTGAAAGATGGAATGGTAAGAGTGCAGGGAGGAAGGGTTCTACTTACGCGCCAGGGTTGTTAGCCGTAATGGCAATGATGGAGAACGTCTTGCTGTTGATGAAGATGGTATCGCGACGGAGGGGGTTGTCGAGCATGGTGATGTTACCGGATCTGAGATCGTCGGCTGTGGGGAGGCGGACGTTGGTAGAGTTGAGGCGATCTACGGGAGCCAGAGCGGGATCCGGGTCACCCACGTGGAGAACTGTGCTATTGTTAGTGTACTGCTCGGTTTTCACGTGTGAAGGCGGTAGAGGCAAATCTGAACTTACCCTGGAAATCATGGCCGTGCAAGTGGACTAGGGTAATTCATGTGTCAGTTACTTCAGCCCCAACGGGATTCCCTTGATGTAGTGTGGGTGGGGGTGTCTTGACTCACATGGGTGAGGACCGGTCTCAGACCCGACGATGAAGAAAACCTTGGTACCCTTCTCCGCGAACCAGGTGTTGTTGGAACCGTACGCCAGATCAACTTCCTCGCCCGAAACCAAGTTCGCCTTCGGGCAATCACCCCCGCGTCTGCGTCTGGCGCAGCAGGAGTGGGACCTCGGGGACCTCCCAGTCCTTGTCGTTCATGTTGCCGAACCGCAAGGGTACCGGGCGGGCTGTGAGGCGGACATCGATGAGGATGGAGTTTTCATCAAACACGAGACGGGGCTCGGCGTTCTTGGGCTGCAGCCTCCCGTTGATAGACCAAGACTCGTCCAGCTGTTGGCGTACGTCTGCGGCGTGGATAGGGAGGTTGATCAGACTCTGGCGCCTATCGTCCGTGTATCGCACGTAGCACGGCTTGCTCGTGTCCTTGCAGAAAGTCGTCGGGCGGAAATACGGCTTGGGAACCTGACCATCTCCAAGGTCGAAGTGAGCCGTTGCCATGAGGGCATAGTTCCACCCGCTGGCCTCGGTTTTATTTGTAGTCTCAGTGTCCTTTGTGGCCTCGGTGTTCTTTGCGGTCTCGGTGCTTTTTGCGGCCTCGGTGGTCTTCGTGGCCTCGGTGCCCTTCGTAGTGTCCTTATCTTGAGCCTTGGTATCCTTGTTATCCTCAGTCTTGCTGCCCTTGTCGGTCGTCTTGTGGCCTTTGTCGGCAGGCGTTTTGTCGTCGACACCATCTCGCTCGTCATACATGCTGTCTTTTCCCTTGCCTTTAGGGAAATAACCGTTGCCGCTTCCCCGGAAACCGCCCCAGCCGCCGTGAGGGGCCTGAGCTCTGCCAGGGCCGTGAGAGCGGCCAGGGCCTTGAGCATTACCTGGGACATGTGCCTCGCCATGCGCCTGAGCCCCCAAGCGGCGCCCCAGCGTCTTACATTATCCTTATCGGCATGGCTTCCAGCGGGACCATCGATCTCAAGGCATCTCGAATGGACATCACCACCATGGGCCCGCCCGCTGCGGAAACCGGCTCCGACATTCTTGTCCGCCCCCGAGGGGAAGTCGTACAGTTGCTGGCACGAGTTACCCGAGTACTGATCAGGGTCCACGACGGAGTAGATGTTGAAGCTCTTGTCCGAACGGACAAGCACGCTGTAGCGCTGGCCGGGGTGGATCTGGAGGGACTTGACAATGGCGTCCTTGGTGTTCTTGAGCGGCACGCCGTCGGTCTCGATGACAATCATCTCGACCGCCTCGTTGTCGGCGAAAACGTAGAAGGAAGAAGAGGCCGACATGTTGATGATCCGGACTCGCATGTACTTGGACTTCTGCGCTTGGTAAGTGTGGACGGTGCTGAGATCGTCGTGTACCAAAGCATCTAAGAGGTCGACATATTAGCATCTCTCGGATGGAATCGAGGAAGGTTACTGCTCACTGTCAGGCGGGACTTCCATTCCACAAAGCGTATACTCCTCGTAATCGAAACAGCAGCGGCCGGTCTTGAATTCCGCATCGACATCTTTCATGGATTGAAGCCACTAGCGGGTGTCAGTTCGGCCTAGTTCGTGCCACTCTCACTTATTCTCCGGAGTTCTTACGTTATCAGTCACATCCATCACGTAGTCGGATTGGGCGTCGTAGCCGTAATATGCGGGCTCCTCCGCCGATCGTACAATAAGAGGTGATCGTAGTCCATGTGGATATTGCCTGAGAGGAATATTAGTGCATGTTGACAAAAAAAGGGAGAGGTTCACAGGAAGACAAGCTTACGCTGGATGGTGACTGTGGACCCAAAAGGTGCCTGGATTGGCGGCATCCCATGTGTATCTAGATATATTGATAAGTATTTGACGATACGCTTTGGCATACACATATATATAAACTCACGTTTGTTTGTCTCCTTGCTTAATATCACTTCGGAATTGTCAGTAACTGGGAACCAATGAACAACATCGAAACTTCTCACCATTGTGTTACCCCCCAAGGGGCCATCCTGCCAGTTGTTATCCTTCTGCCAGAAGCCATGTGCGTGTAACGTGACGCCATCGGCAACCCCCTTGAGGGGATCGTTGACGACCGTCAAGACAATTTTATCGTGCTGGTTCACCTCGATCGACTCTGGTGGCCATTTGCCGTTTATGAGAATCGCTTCTTTCGCCGTTCCGGGGATGGACTCGTAGGTCAGGTTCCAATGGTAGTTTCTGACGGCCGCAAAGACTTCTCCCGGCAGGAGCAAGCTCAGGGCCAGTGCTTTCGTAAATGAATACATGATGTGTGACACTCTTCTCTATGTTGCAGTAGAGAATGAATGAGGATTTTGATGTGAAATATTTGCAGAATAGGAAGTACGGATTTCCTCCTTTAAAGTACCCTGAAGATGGGACGGCGGAAAGGATTTGGCAACCGACCACCTTTGGGGCGACCCACGAGGTTGTCTCTACTCGCCACCATGCGTTGCATAGTGGTGTGAAGCAGGGACATGGGGGTGGTCGGTATCTTAGCAAGTTTACCACCGTCTTACTCCGAGGACAGAGACCGATGAGGCTGCTAAGACCCTTCTCGGGTTGCCATGAACGTGCCAAGAAAGGCTATATGTGAGGGCATTGCTAGTTGCGGAACCCTTGTCGCAGACTTAAGACTCAGGGGATCTATGTATGGGAATATGCTCCAGGTGCCTACCTTATCGAATCATTCGTTAGTCTGCCATAAGAACCACGGCCTTGGCTTAGACTGGATCCGTAAAACAATTTGCAGCTGCTCCTCAGCAAACAGATTCAATGAGCGCTCCGTATTTACGTGTGGTTCGCATAAGCTCCTGGCCTTCTCGACGATCATTGTCACTGCGGTGAGACGTTTTGGCCGGTCGAATCGAGCAAGCAGCATCCCACCTCAGATTCAGCCTCCCGAATCCCGACTGGAAGGCGTTCATTACCGTGCTAACTGGACCACCCGCTGAGCCTTAACTTTTCCAAAGGAGACGGGGTGGAGCAGCCAACAACCTTAAGCGACCGGACGATTCAAAATTGTCTTGAACCCTATCATGGGCTAGCCCTTTTTGGGGCGTGTATGGCATTCGATCGACAACGCCTTCTCGACTGTTTCCAATTCGAACCGTTTTTGGACACTTTCAGGTGGTTGACATGCGCCACACACGAGAACCAACCGACTGGAGTAAAACGCACATCATGTCTCTGGTGCTCTGTCGGGTGGTACGGACCCCTTCGTCAACTTACCCGCCGTAGCTATTGTCGTCGCTGCCGAAATCAACCTATCTTACATAGTTCACGAACACCTTCCTGGATACGAGGATACCCGGGTTGTAGATAACTCAGTTCAGAGTATAGAAACACGACCTCGCATGTTCTTGCCGTCTGACCTTTCCGCATCGGACCACTTGCGTTTCAGCGGAAGCAAGGTCAAACCCTCGGGGCTAGGGGTGGGCGGGGCGGCTAATGGTGATCTTGGTTTTCATGGAATTCCCTGGATCCAGCTTGCTGTTTGTTGTTTGCTATTCGACTGTCAATTTCTATCCAATGAGGAGGTTGGGTTCTGCGGCCCAGCCCGTACCTGTTGCCGTGGATGAATAGTTCCGACCAATGTCTCACTTCGCTCCCCTCATACGTAGTGAAAGACCCAACAGGCTGCGCAACCCCCTGCAAATTTCGTCTGTACCGATTGAAGACCCGTAAATGTGCAGCAAAAGGTAGAAATAGCATTAAATGGTACGCCGATCGGCCTGGATGGTGTGCATCAACTGGGCCGCGAGCCATTGCCAGCCGTGACAAGTTCGAAGCCAGCGCCGAGTCGCCGACTGTAGACGATAAGGTAAGTAGGTGCAGGTGGAGTATCGGAATTTATTCCCTGTGACGTTACTAATAAACGAGAGAGAATTTGAGACACCGGCCACCTTCTTAAAGATCGGATCAACGAAATTGGATCACTTGATGTTTGAATCTTGCAGACTGGTCAGGTGAGCGCGTGACTCGGCGGAGAGCACCGGAGCAGAGGAGCGATATCGTCATGTTCGGTGATCGACAGGTCATATCGAGATATTGGCCAGGCTAATCACGAGCTGCCGGCCGTGGAAAGAATCGATTTCACGGCCCCCTCGACCCCCAAAGCAACAATGGTCGGCTGGCTGGTCTCGTCGAGGCGATCAATCCACCCTTTGCCAGGTCTGTCAATAAAAGCAGTTTTCAAGCCTGCAGCCTTGGCGCCCGTGATATCGAATGGGTTAGCGCTCACAACCCAAACGTCGTCGTTGCTGCCTTCCTTGCCGACCTGCTCGACTAAGTGCGCGTAGACTCGCATATCAGGCTTGTAGGCCTTGACGGCTTCCACCGTGACCAGTGATTTGAATAAGCCCGCATGGGGACCGAGGTCTGGGGAAGACTTGACAGAGTTGCCCACCATGGCGTCAGTGCCGTTAGAGAACACGAAGACGTCGATCTGGTCGCTTTTCTCCTTCAAGAGCTCCATCGCGGCCGATACCTCGGGAAAGACATGCAGTCTGTCGTATGCCTTCATGAGCTCACGGGAATCCTGCTCCGAGATCTCGAGTGCGCGTTCCGCCAATGCGTGCTTCAGCGCACTGTGCGTGATCTCATGGAACGACCTGTACTGCCCTGTGATGGACCAAAAAGGCAAACCATCGCGTGAGTGACGTTCATCTTCGGCGACGTACGAATATGCATAGAATGTTCTCAGGATCACTCACCCATGCAATTGATTCTCCAGGTGTATTCGAGCTGGTATTGACGCCATAACGCAGCAAGGGTCTTGGCCTCCTGCTCGCCGTAAAACCTGGCCAGTTCGTGTGCAATTGACTCGGTGGAAAGCAGGGTGCCGTACAGGTCGAAGGCGATGACGGTTTTGCCGGGAGACATAATAGTCTTCTGCTGCATCGGTGATGTGCATTTGGTAGAAGGTAGAAGATGATGCTCCATCCACTCCGTCGATGGTTCGATGGTAAGGTGGCAAAGCGAAATGCCCGATTCGGTTCGAGGAGACGTCACATTCCTGTAAGCACTGGCTGACGGGGCGTGGATTGATGCGGGGTTTGGGGGTTCACACTGCCCAAAATGACGGGCTCCTCCGCCTACCACGTACATCTAGGAACACATGTTAGGTAAGTACCTTTCGCAGTTTCCTGTCGCTAGCGATCCGGAAAATCTTCAAGTCAAGCTGTTCCTTTCCAAAATGAATCTCTACACACCAGTCTTAGCCAACATGGGCCACAAATAGAGCAATCAAACATGAAGAGATCAAGGTTCTCAGTTAGCAAGTGGAAAACGTCGGGGCGCAGATTGCCGTGGAGGGCACTCGGGTCCGATCCAAAGACGTCGTCGGCCCACCAATCCAGCTGCTGCGGCGGGACGTTTCCTGTTTGATATGATATGATGCGTTCATAGGGCTCAACCAGCCTGCGAAGGATCAAGTAGGTCAGTACCACACCTAGCAAGTGTTCACTGGGGATAATATCGAGGCCCCGCGCCGTGAATGCGGTAGAATCGCGGGACATGGGGGCCCAATTGACTGTCCGTCAACATAGAATAGGGGTGGGATTTGACCTCCGACATCATTGCAATCGGATGATTTAGGTTACGTAGAGGGTAGTACTTGTCGCTCTGGTGAAAAGGTCAAAATGGTGAAGAAGCATTAGTTTCTCTTTATCCAACACACAGAACTCCGGACAATTGCCGCCGATAATCTAGTTGTCTGACTGGTATATGGGAAGCAGCAGGCGACCATATTTTTTGCCTGGTCTAAGCAATGAACTTCCCCTGAAGTTGAAGGGGCTAAGTAAGCATCCTCGACTAATTGCGAACGAGGAGCACAAACTGGTCCTGCATTCAACACCAATAACGTTACAGCATTTCTTATGAGCTGGACTCAAAGAGAGCAGCAGAAATATCGAGAATAAATAAGTTCTGATCTTATATCATACGTATGAGTGTACATATCCAGAATGGCTTCAAATGGAATTTCTTTAGCGGCAACAGCCCTGCAGCTGAGGCTCTGCGGGGCTAGATTTCAGCTGTGTGGCAACCAAGGACCCCGCCCCCGCCCCCGCCAAATATTTGGTGCATACCTCTGAACCACAGAGCCTCTGAGCTTCCAATACCTTTTCCATGCGGTGGTTACACTTTGCTGCTCTTTTCTTGGTTTATTGAGCAAGGCCCTTTTCATATACTCCCGTCGACCCAACATGTGAAGGAAAATGGCGGGAGAGTCGGAGCCAGAGCAAGATTACCAGAAGAATTTTGACCTCTTTCGGGATTGTCTGGCCACCGTCCTCATCGAAAAGGTCTCCAAACCCCAGCCGAAGGCGAGACGCAGAGCCAAAGCTACGTCCCGAGGCAGCACCACGTCTGCGCCTGCATCTGCCGCATCTGCGACGCGCCCCAACAACGGGACGTCGGTATCAGACAGCAATCTGGAACCCTCGCCAAGCACGGCACAGGATACCACCGCCGAAGACCTGGCGGACTTCATAGACTACATCGCCACCGAGATTTACAGCAGCCTCCCGCCCGACCTGCAGACACTGGACTACTACATCTGGAAACAGGACCAGAAGGACGACGGGCCCCTGCAGTCGCGATACACCCTGCCCCTGACCAGCAGCGACGTCTCGTCGGCCCTCCTGCTGCCGACCTTGGACCCCTCGGTTGCCGAGTCGCTGCACGCGTACGGCCTCCTGCGCGAGGCGACGCAAGAGGACCTCGCGACTCTCCTGACGCCCGCCCTCACCTCTCTGCTGGAATCGGTCACGGCGGTCCCGCCCGCGCCCTCGGCGTCCAAGAAGGCCGCGCAGGAGGCCGGCTGCGAGCTCTGCGGCCGCGACTGGGTGCCGCTGACGTACCACCACCTGATCCCGCGCTTCGTGCACGCCAAGGCTATCAAGCGCGGCTGGCACAAGCCGGAAGACTTGCAGAACGTCGCCTGGCTCTGCGCCGCGTGCCATCGCGCCGTCCACCGCTTTGCTTCCCACGAGGACCTGGCGCGGTACTACTACACTGTCGATCGCCTACTTGAGCAGAACGAGATTGTGCAGTTTGCCAAGTGGGTGGCAAAGATGCGATGGAAGGGGCGATAGTAGGCATCCTAACTTCCCAGACTTGGGGTCAATATATCAAATTTGTCACCACTCCTTGCACACTTCTGTTTTACCACAATACTGAAGTCTAGCCTAGCTTGGACTCATAGCCTCCGTCGATTCCGGCTGCATATGAACCGGCACGCTGAACTCATAGCTCTCTTTGGGCGTGGGCAACGTTTCAATAACCGCCGGCTCGCCCGTCAACGAGAACTCGAACGTCAAGCTCTCGTCGTTATCGATCGCCAGCTTGTACTCTCCGGGGAAGATGGTCAGGTCGCCGTTCTCGTCGGCGCGGGCCAGCGAACCGAGCGTGAGGGGAAGTTCCAGCAGTGTTTCGCCCCCTCGGCCTCGAGGTCGTGCAGCCGGTCGTACGATACCAGCACTTTATTGGGCCGCGGTTCCGGTCCCGCGTTCTGGTTCGAGAGGTACAGGAGCCCGACGTAGTCGGATGCGCGCTGGCCGATATTGGTCACGCGCGCCGACACTTTCGCGAAGGGCGCTATGTCGTTCAACACACCACCATCATCACCCTTGGCGGCGGCTACCACGTCGGCTATGACGTATGATTTCTCGAGGGTCGACTCCCACGTGAAGTTGAACTTGGTGTAGTGCAGCCCGTGCCCGAACGGTACCACTGGCTCACCCGTGTACCACATGTAGGTGCGACCCGGGAAATTGGCTGTCGTGTTCGGCCGCAGGTCGATATTGAACATGCTGACCTCGTCGGCGTATGTGGCGGGTACTGCGTGATGGGCAGCCGTCCAGCGGGCGACTTCTTGCCGGTCAGAATATCAAACAGCGCCGTGCCGCCGTCCTGGCTGGGGTAGCCGGCCCAGAGCAGCGCGTTGACACTCTCATCTGCAAGCAAGGCCGAGTCATCGACCTGGCCCGCGCCGAACTGCGCAACCACCAGCGGCTTGCCCAGCTTCGCGAGCTCGCTAACGAGTTCCAACTGGTTACCGGGCCATGCGATGTTCTTGCGGTCCAGCGTCTCGTTCTCGATGCTGTTGTCGACGCCGCCGCAGTAGATGACCAGGTCCTACTTCTCGGCGGCCTCGAGCGCGGCAGCGAATCCCGTCGTGTTGGTTCCGCTGATGCCGGTGCCCAGCGCGTAGTTGACGGTCCAGCTCTGGTTGCCGCTCGTGAAGGCGATCAGGGGGCTGCGCAGGAAGGGGGCCTTGCCCGAGTAGTCGCCCTGCATCTGCGTCGTGGCATTGGCGAAAGGCCCGACTAGCGCGACGGACCTGTAGTTGTTGGCCAGCGGCAGGAGCCCGTCATTCTTGATGAGGGTCATGCCCTCGACAGCCGCGCGATAGGCGAGCTCGGTCGCCTTTGCCGTCGAGACGTCGGACCAGCCCAGAGCGCTGTGGGCACCGCCATCGAAGTAGCCCACGGTAAACAGGGCCTTGTAAAGCCGCGTCAGCGCCTCGTCCATGCGCGCCTCAGTAGTCTCGCCGCCAGCGAGCGACTCGTTTAGCTTGAGGTACGAGTTGCCGCACTCGAGGTCCGTCCCCGCATTGAGCGCGACCGACGCGGCCGCCTGTTCGGTGTCGGTGAAGTTGTGCCACTGCCAGATGTCCGTCACGGCGGAGCAGTCCGAGACGACGAAGTGGTAGTCCTTCTGTTCGAAGCCCCAGTGCTCCCGCAGCACGTCCTGCAGTAGGTACGGGCTCGCGCACGTGGGCATGCCGCCGACGGCGTTGTAGGAGCACATGATGGAGCCCACGTGCGTGTCGCGCACGCACGTCTTGAAGGCCGAGAGGTAGTAGTCGGCCAGGTCCTGCTGGGACGGGTTGTAGTTGTTGCCGTGCCGGCCGCTCTCGAGGTCGTAGGCGGCGTAGTGCTTGCAGTTGGCGATGACGAGCTTGTCGTCGGGGTCGTCGCCCTGCATGCCCGTCACGTAGTTCTGCACGTAGCGCCGGACGAGCAGGACGTCCTCGCCGGGCGTCTCCTGGCCCCGTCCCCACCGCGGCTCGCGGAACGGGTTCATGTTGGGCGCCCAGTAGTTGAAGCCGGAGAAGCCGTGGTTCGCGAAGGCGCGGCCCTCGATCCCGACCACGTCTCCCACCGCCCGCATCAGCGCGTCGTCAAACGAGGCTGCCGTCAGGATGGGCGCGGGGAAGCTGGTCGCGTGGTTGAAGTCGCGCGGCGCTTTGGGGAATTGCACGCCCGGGGCTGAGCCGACGCCGTGCGTGGCTTCGCTCCACCACTCGTGCGCCGGGAGACCGAGGCGCGCGGATCCGGCGGACGCATCGATGAGGTTCAGGATCTTTTCCTGCTGGTTGAAGTCGTTGACGAGTGCCGCGACACGCTCCGAGATGCTTTTCGAAGTGTCGCAAACGGCGTGGCTGCAGAGGGGGTTGGTCTGGCATGCCGGCGGGTTAGGGGAGCTGTTGGTGCCGTCGGAAGGCTCTCCCTGGGGGTTCGTAATCTTGTACAGGGAGTTCCTGCGTTCCGTCAGACTCTACAATCTCGGATAGGGGCTACTGGTCGGAACATACGTGTATTGTCCTCCACAATAGAGTGAGGGCTCAATGGCGCATTTCGAGCTGCATGCGCCGTCGCTAGTGTTGGTCGCTCTGCTGTAGTCCGGCGTCGATCCGCAGAAGCATTGACTAGCCGTACATCGTCGAGTCAGTCTTTTGCAGCAAGGAGCATGAACACGATGTGGATTTGGGGGTTTCACGACTTACGTCCCGAAGATCATGCCGCTGAACCCGAACCCGCGCGAGCCACACCAATTGGCGCAATATTGGGGGTCATGGCGATGGTGCTGATCTTGGCTTCGCCGAGGATGCTCACGTTCGGGTCTCGGAAGCACCCAATGTATTCTTTCGTTGCCTCGTACGGGGCCGCGCCCGACCCATCGCAGACGAATGGCGTCCCCTGACCCACCACCCCGACGCCGCTGTCAACAGCAACGTCGCCAGGGCGGCTGGGGAGCCTGGTTGCTTGACCATGGCTGCTGCTTGAGAATGAGTCGAAGGAGGGTGGTGCGATGTACCCACTCCGAGCCGGACAGTGTACTCTTCTGCTGAAAAGGACAATACCTGCTGGATGTGCAAGGCGACGATACAGAAACAACGCAACATCCTGGCTGGAGGAACGACGCCACGAGTCTTTAAGTAATAGCCCAGCCCTATATTCATGATCGGATTAACAGGTCCCCATCCGGATAGCGTGGGTGGTCGCAGACGCTGCCCGGTAGAGAACATGCCACTAGCTGGTTTGACCCGGGCGGGTAAATGTGAATTTCGATGAGTTTTACCCCGGGGTTACATGGAGATCCACCTTCTAAGACGGGTAAGTACACATATGGGCCAAGTCCTCTATGGAATACTACAGTAGTCTCCTCATGAGGACCACAGATCGACCGACTCTGCTCCTTGGGGAAGTGCGGAGAATGCGGGGAGAGGAGAAGCGTGCCGTCCCTGTCTTGTCTCACTCCACGAATCAGACTTCAACCCGATAAGCGAGATTTGATGAGGGAGTGGTTACCGGTATCTCAAGAACATGGCCATTTACTTCAGAACTCCAATTCATCTCCAACTCTTGGCCTCGTTTCTGCAGTATTGGAATGCGACAGTCAGCATCTACTTGACCCGAGCCGGATCTAGATCTGGGCCAACGTCACATCATGCGTCTTGCCCCTCTCCTGGTAAAGCTTCAGCATACCCGCACCAGTAGCAACATCAACTCCTCCGTCCACCCGTCCGCCAGCAGTTCCGCTTCGGGGCCGACGTTGCCGTCGTATTACTTAACAGCAAGGGAACAGGGGGCTCATCCATAGCTCTTCGCAGCGCAGTCAAGTCGGCCTCATTATCGCCTTTTCCGAGCTGCCAGCTGTGGTTCGTCAGCTGGCAGGTGCAAGGCCCATGTTTTGGGTGCTCTTCAGGCACCCCTGAATGCATACCTGCATCAGCAATCCAAGATCCTGGACACGTCGCAAGCGAATATCATCGTCGCTGCCCGCCTACCACCCCCGATCCGTCCGGAATGAAACCAAATGCAATGGCGAGCACTATCCCTAATGAACTTTTGGTTTAGATCTTCAAATGTGCACTACCATTTGCCTTTGAGTCCCTCGCCTTGACCTCAAAGCATATGCACGCCCTATCCAGACCTCTTCTTGTCAGACACAGCGAGCCCCGCCGCAGGTACTGCCGATTCCGCTTGGCAGAGCCGCCTGAGAATCTACAAGTGCCTACTGCTAACAAACCCTTATGCGTGCCCCAGCTGCTGCTCGACGTTGCGGCGGATGTCATCATCGCTCGTTACATTGTGCTAGCGGATTTGGGGGACCGGCTGCGCGTAGGTACCACAGGCGACGACGACAGCTGCCACCCCTGTCACGAAACCACGGAACGTCTATAACGGCCAGACGAGAGGGACAGGCTGTGTGCACTGACCAATTAGTCACGGCATCTCTCTATGCTTAATTTGCCTCCTGGGGACTGGCGCGCCTGTTTCGTCGACGACGGGAACGGCTTAGTCGGAGAGCCAGACTATCCCGTGAGTAGGTCGGACCCCGACTACAGGCCGACCCCTGTCGAGGACATCATCAACGGCAATGTGCTGTTGCTGATCGACGTGGCGCCGCCAACGCTGCGGGAGTTTGTCCTACACTTACCGGGGACCGCGGGGGATCGGGCCGTATTGGACGCGCGGTTCTGCGACTTTGCCGAGCGCCGCCGAGACGAGCTGTTCGATCTCGTCCGAGTCGAGGCTGTTGTACACGGTGACAAGCCTTGGGGTGGTGCACTCAAATACTGGGCCGAGCAATACGGGATTGCTCGGTTCTGTACAGCTAATGAAATCCAGTGCGGCAGAATCAGGTGCCATCCGGAAGCCATCAAGATATTCGAGGACAGCGGCATTATCTTCATTGCTAAAGATGATTGTAGTGGTGGGTCAAGCTGGCGGATTGCCTTTCTTTAGAATGTCAAGGTAGGGGAGGGGGTATGATACCAACACAGTGGTCGACCCCTGTCCAAAGTCGCATATTTATCTGATAGCCGAGGGATTCCCAAAGCAGCGCGCCATAGGTAAGAGGCGACACTGAACTTGGCATCAGTTCATTTAACCCCGCACATCTCTTCAAACTTGTCATTCTTCAGCAAGTTCTGTATTCCCGCTGTTGGGCTGTACCAAACATCAACCAGTCCAAAATGTCGGGCGCACAACCAGGAGGCTACAAGCCAATCAAAGTCAAAGTCGAGCCCGGTAGTACTTCCGCGGCAACTGGTGAGTCTTACCTCCCGAATATTGGCCGTCATAAGAGGCACTCAACGCGATGCTGTGACACCCGGTTTGGGTGTCTAGAAGTTCAACGTGAAGAGACGCTCTGAGCTAACACAAGCCAAGAAGATTCAAAATCTCCTACCAGCTCCCATGACGATGGACCAACAATTGCCGGGTTTATGCCCGACGAACTCTTGCCTGAGGATGTTCCGGTAGTGGACCCAAGATACCTCAATCCCAGCATGGTTTCCGCCACCAATCTTTCCGAGACTACGACAGGAATCCCACCGGAGCAATGGATTCCGTCGGAAATCTACCGAAGGTCCAGTGGCGCGTCGGTATTTGAGCCCAACTCGGTCGCGGGGGAATCGGGGAGGCTGTATCACGGATACAAGGAGGGAAAGTAAGCAGAGAATCCCGGAAGTCACCTACGACGTACCCTCGCTGATTAATGCCATTATATGTATTAGATACTTTTTGCCCAACGATGCAGTGAGTGTAGTTTGTCTCTCGAAGTGTGCATTAGAGACCGCTAACAGCGAATTCCAGGCTGAGCAAGACCGACTCGACCTACAGCACCAGGCTTTCAAAGTGCTGCTTGAGGACAGACTGTACTTGGCGCCGATCAGAGAGCCTCAACGTGTGCTAGATATTGGAACTGGGACTGGCATATGGGCGATCGACTTTGGTTCGTCACCCCGCCCCCCCTTTTGGGTGATTATCCCTCCGGCCTTGCTGACAAATAGACTCGGAACAGCCCAAGCGCATCCTCAAGCAGAGGTGATCGGGACCGATCTCAGTTTGATCCAACCCGAAACCGGGCTGCCAAATGTGAAGTTCATCCGGGAGGACGTCGAGGATCAATGGGTCTTCCCGCACAAATTCGACTACATCCACGCGCGCATGGTCTTCTCGTGTTTTGATAAACCCCGAGGGGTGATGGAGCAAGCCTTCGAGTTCCTTGAGCCTGGAGGCTGGGTCGAGTACTTTGACGCGGTAAAGAATTATTTCAACCTCTACATTTGAACTCGCTACAAAAGCATCCAGCTAACCTCCCACACTCGTCAGACACCCGAAGAGGCGAGCATGGACGGTACTGGCGACGGCAAGTCCTTCCAGCCAGCGCGGAGGATTTTCAGCGGCATCAGCAGCTAATGATCTAGCAGGAACGACCATCCAGCGGTGGGGGCGGCTTTCCCAGCAAGGCTTGCGCAGCAGAGGAAGAGACCCGGATGTGATGAGACACTACAAAAGCTGGATGCAGGAAATCGGCTGTACGTCATATCATGTTCCCCCTTTTGCCTTTCCCATTTTTTGAATGTTTTAAGAACCTAATCTCCCAATAGTTGTCGATATCGTGGAGAGGAAGCTCGCCGCGCCCCAGGGCGGCTGGGCCCTGAACCCCAGGCTGAAGCTGGCCGGGTAAGTGCAGCCCCATTCCTCCCTGGGCAGTTTTTACCGCCATATACGCCACAAGAAGCCGTCTCATACAGTTACAGGCGCTATTTCGAGAGAGATGTCTACGACGGCGTCAAGGGCCTGAGCTTCGGCATGCTCCGGGCCGCGGGGATGTCGGCCGAGGAGATCGAGGCAATGGTAGACCAAGTCCGCGTCGATCTCCTGAACCCGCATATCCACACCTATGTCCCTGCCCGGGTTGTCTATGGTCGGAAGCCATTCGAAGGGGAGATTGTCGGGTCGCCGGAGCGAAAAGATGACACCCGTACATGAAGGACACAGCTAGCCCCTTTCTCGCATTCAAGCAGCACATAGCCATCTTATAATACCGCCTCTATCGCACCCTCTGTTTGCATCCCAAGAGAAGAATACAAATGATGAACCTCTATAAGTCACGGGTTGCCCGGAGTGGGTTTGTTCCTCCTGTTTGCGTTTTTATTAAATGGTCAAATGAAATGGTATATTGAAGCCCCTTTTATCCCCTTAATGGCGCGAACGCTGCTTTAGCATTACTTTCTATGAATAACCAACTGGTTCCCGATCTATCCGATTAAGCATTGCATCCATTCCAAGACAGCTTAGGTATTATGTTCGAATGAATACCTAGCCATTATATCTAGTGGAATAAACATTATGCCAGTATAAACAATTATTAATCCAAACAGTACGGCATAAACGGTGGAAGCAGCGCTGTAGCCATTAAGGGGATACGCCGGATCATGCATTTTTCAGAACCGTAACAAGATCCTCGTCGTTAGTCATCTCGCGCCATACATTGGCGCGAATGTAGATCCCAAAATCTTCTCTCAAATATTCAGCCAAGTTCTATCCTTATTCTTACTCATATCCTGCAACTCGAAATCCAAGCTCGGCGTCGGGTTAAACACCACCCCTGCCCCCTCGCGTCCGACCCAATAATCTTCCTCAGCTCCGCGCTCATATCGCTCGTCGGCCTGTCGTCGATGCCGCCGCCATGCCCGGTCTCCAAATCCCCTCCTGAACCGATCCGTCCGGTCTGGGACGCACGCCGGGCCGAAGAGGGACCCATTCGGGGCGGGGTCGGGTTCGTGTTGGTGCGGGCGCGGGTGCGGGTGCTCGTGCTTGCTGTGCCCTGGCTCTTGCGCCGGCCGTACGGGTCGGTGCGGGCGTCGCTCGCGTCGGTCGAGATGTAGCGGCCCGCCGAGGAGATGGCGTCGCGCAGAAAGGGGCGCAGGACGGGGATCGAGGCGGCGATGAGGGTCATGGAGATTTCGACGATGCTCCAGATTTGAAGGTCGCCGCCGTTGTCTGTTGATTGGGTTGACCGTTTAGTTAGGGTTCTATCCTGGGGACGGAGAACAAGTTGCGGCAAGCTTACAAGAAAAGTCCTCGTTTTTCAGGTTGTTGAGTTTGATGGTCTTGACAATAGCTGTGGCAGCCGCACTGCGAGAGCACCGGTATGAGCGGATGGTTCCTGTATAAAGAGGGTCATGGGCAACTTACAATACTCCTAGGCTCATGGCTACACCTACACCAATCTTCTCCTTGAGCTTCATCTGTAGGTTCGCTAAGACAAGCCAGGGGACGAGGGCGAAGAAGAGACTGGGCAGTGAAAGTCAGTGTCAAGGATGTCGGAAGCAAGGATCTAGAGCGAAGGCTTGGTCACTCACTCGCATGCCGCGGAATATCCTGTTCGAATTCGTCAGTTTGTATCCCATCATTGTATTCGCGGGTTTTGAACCCACCAGAGGCGGCCACGTCCACGGCGATGTGGATTGATTCATCCGAGCATACACCGGGAGTCATTGGGTCAAATGTCTTGCTCGGAGGGTTGCAGCTGAAGTAGTTGACGAAAATGCTGGCAATCAGCTTTAAGCAAAGGCAAAGTCAGCATATGGTTCTCCTAAAAGGACGATATCCAACGGTCAAACAGCGCTGCGCATTTTCCAATGAAGGTAAAAAGAAAATAAAAAAAATCTTACGAAAGCGTTCATGGTGGCCATGACGATAATGATGCTCCATTTCAGCCCCCCTTTCGTCATGCGAAGCAGAGTGACGGCGAACGAGCTCTTGGACCAGGCCGCGCCCAGGATAAGCAGCGAGCCGTTGATGGCGCCGCGCAAGGACATTTGGACGACTTGCGGGTAGGTGAGTTTGAGCTCCGATGCGTGCTTTCCGAACCCATGGCTGATGTTGATGGAGATGAGAATGGCGCAAGCTAGTTGAATAAACTACGAATAGAAACGGGCTGTTAGAGACTCAAGTGTAAAAGGCTGTTGTTGCCATGGCGTATATCGATCGACGAACACAAGTGTCGCGGTATTAGTCGGTAGAAGCACGTACCCAAGAGAACAGGGCAATGTAGTCGTCCCACCACAGCCCACGATTCCGAGACAGCTTTGCATATACTCTCAGGCCCAGAATGGCCCCCGACAGAGACACGAGGCCCCAGGAAACGCCGTCGATGAGCGGCCCGCGGTCGTCCGCCATTTCTTGAGCTACACAGCCAACGGATGCCAATTATCGAGCAATAAGCCGAGCCGAGCCGAGCCGTTCAAAGGCAAGAGAATGAGAATGCGTGCGTACACATCAAAAAGACCAAACCAGCAGGTGCTTTGCTCCCACGAGCCATGGGAGTGGCCATGTCGATCGCTTTAAACATTCCCAGAGCCGTCGTGGTGGTTGCTCCACCGAACCGATCCGTTTCAAAGAGCCCCCAACTGGTAATGCTCGTGGGAATTACCAAGTCCAGGCAGGCCTGGCCGGGCTCGTCGCGCTGGGCCAATCGGGTTAAATAGCAGCTATGGAGCAGACGATTTGCGCAATCCCCTTCATAATCTCCACGTTCCTGCGCGATCGCCTTGCAGGGCTCTGCCAGCCCCGGCACTTTGGGGTCTCGGCAGAGGGAGAGAGCTCACAGCGAAGATCGCTGCCTTGGTTGCGTTGCACCCGGAAGACTCGCACGAGCAAGTGGATAAAGGCGGATACTGAACTTATGGTTCGATCAAATGTTGGTAATGCGACCTAGCGGGGAAGGTTGCCGTGAATACCAAGGCTAGCCATGCAAGACGATCGTCAAACATCGAAGGAAGGCATTAGGGGGGCTAGCCCGGCAGCCGGTTTGATCTAGCGTCGCCCGCCTCAGCCCGTATGGGATTAGACCCTGGCCTAGGAAACGGACCGCAGACGCGACCATGCCCTTTTCCTTCGGGCCATTGCAGCCTGCATTGACGTTCTACAGCTCTTGCATGGAACTCAAAGTAGGCTTAATACGCCTCGTCCAGCCACCATGCACGCAGCGACGTACTCCTGGCAAAGGGGGGGACTAATGTCAGTCAAACACCTAGAAACGCCATGGTGGATTTCATCCCATGGAAAATAGATTGTTACCTCGGCTTTGATAGGTGACTAACAAAAGAAAGGACGAACCATTTCATTGTACAAGTCAATGACAAAAGACGTGGCTTACTATTATGTACGGCCCTTTGTTCCGATAATGTGGTTAGTACTCGTCTGAGCTCCGGTGCCGAGGGACTGGAACATTAGGTTCGGCCTTGAATATGGGACCATTTTATGGATATTCACGATTTAGTGGAATCAAGTTGCCTTCTTCTAAAATATAGTAGGCAATGGTCATTTTTACTAGAGTTGTAATTATTCCGATCCTACGTAATCAACATCACAAGATCCAAATCGAATCGACCTAACTTCCGAATATACCTTACCCAAGCTCTTTCAATATGTATCAATGCACCTCAACTTATCGAGATCCGTAACCAAGAAGCAATCAAGACCCTTCTCCCCCTAGAACCTTGAGTGGAACCCCTTACTTGGATGCCTCACCATCTTTAACAGCAGACGCCTTACCTCCCTGAGATCATATTTAGATACCAGCAGGACCCTCTCGATCAGGATGGAGATGTTCATCCCATGATCCTGGGCGACGAAGGCCTCCAGTATCGTGCCCCAATCGCTCTCAGCATTGCCGGTAAGTCGTGAAGCCACGGCCTGCGGCACATGCATACTCGCCTTATAGAAGGAAGGCGGTCTCGCCACCACGTGCTCGCCGGTTGCGGGGTCGACCCTCACAAACACCAAGTCCCGGATGGCATCCTCAACACGTTTCCAGCAGGGTGAGCAGAGAGTCCCCGATAGCTGACGGCCCTCAACTTGTGCCCGTGCGGCGTCCTCGACCACGAAGTTGACGAGGAAGCTGCGCATGGGTCTTGGCAGGGCAACGCAGCGTTCACTCACGTCGATGTAGTCGCAGTTGTGACGTACCTCGCGGTCCTGTTCTCCGGCAGGTAGAGCGGCCTGGATATGGTACACCACAGTGGAAAAGGTAAGGTCACTAGGTTGATCTCCATTGACGGAGAAGGCCGGTGAGTCTTGCGTAGTCTCTTGCGTAGAGTCAGCACCAGTAGCAGCCGTGCGACCAGGACGCGGCGTGCGGAGGAATAAGTTCAATGACAGACAGGGAGCCATGGTGATGGTTGTGGAATGTTCAGGTGGTGGTGGTTGTCACTTAGAAAGCGCTGGGTAATACACGGTCCAATGGAAAAAGCCAGATTCGGTTCTATATTATACTCTTGGGTACTATGTCCAAACATCCTGAGAGAGACTGAGCAGCGTCGAGGCTTATAAGCTCATCAGTTGAGCCTCAACTCTGAGGCGACAATGGGAAAGTTCGGCAGCAACAAATGGATTTCGAGGACAATGAGGCATTGTTTGACTGTTCAACCCCCTGTTTGCCAAACAATGGGATTGTGGAATTGCACCAACCAAGCCTGAAGCTCTTTCTCAGCTACAGCTTGGTCTCCTGGCAGTACCGACCTGCCCTGTGGATTGTATACTGGCCAGCCAGGCATTATCACTTATATGCTAAGGTGTCATTGATATGGAAAATGCATGGTAGTAGCTATCTATTTCTCAGGGCCCGACGTGATGCTCGTTGTCGTAGGACCTGGAAAGCGGAACACAAAGCTCGCCTCCTTTCTGTTGGTGGCATGCTAACATTCCCTGGTCGTGTTTATCAACAGTAAATATATCGACAGAAAGGGCGTAAGGGGATATGTACCCGTACAGCCTAGCAAATCAACAGTCTTAAGACCGTCGGATGGCAGGTAACATCACTGACAAGAATTAGATGAAGTTGGAAAGAAACCTTGACCATTTTCGCACATTGATATTGATTGCGACGATGAATCAATTGAGTGTGCCTCTAATTATTAGATATATAACAGACAAAGCCCTCGTTCTGTCTGATTATGTAACCGACCCTCGAACAGCCTTTCACCTGAACGCCAGAGTGATAGTGACCCATTATCCCTTATTGGTGCTGCGCCAACGCAATCCTCTACTCGCAAGTCTTGACCTCGTAGCTGACCGTCTGGTTGCCGGTAGCGACGACCTTGGGCTTGAAGTCCAAGTAGACGAGCTGTTCAACTCGTTAGCTTTCAGTTTCACCCCACTTAACCGGCATTTGGAAGGATAGCTTACCTCGCCCTTCTCGGGGGTCCAGTCGCCGTCAGTGTCACGGTAGTAGACGAGCTCGCCGGAGCCGGCGTCGCGGACCTCGGCGGTGGTGTGGGTCAGGGTGCCCTCGGTGCTCCACTCAATCTTGTAACAGGTCGACTTGGCGACGGTGAAGGGCTTGGAGCAGCGGATGTTGCCGTCCTTATCGATGCACTTCTCGACTGCGTAGTCCATGACCTCGCCCTTGGCGACGCGGGAGGCTGTTTCGGGCAGTCAGCATTGGCACTCAATTGGTGAGACGGCAGGTGTAGCTGCGGCGGTGACGTTGGGGAAGACAATGAAACAGGCATGGACTTACGCTCGGTGAGCAGGCCGGTCATGGCCAGGCCGGCGGTGAGGACACTCTGGGCGTTGGGAATGTACATGATGAATGTGTACGTGTTTGTGATTTGTGGGAATCGAAAAGTTGATGGAAGTATGGGAAAAAGAGTCGGTTTGTTGATGCTTTTTGTTGGTGTGCAGTGGTAAGATGGACGTCCGGCGCGTGCGTTCGGATTTCATGTGTTGGCAGGCATCAGGGTGCGCCACAGGTACGTCATGGAAAGCCAGCAACGTCATTCCGGTGACGCATCGACGCAAACCGCATTGAGCCTTCCCTCAGGAACCAAACTCACAATTCCTAATTTAGCATGTGCACTCTTCCCAACTTGGAGTTCCCAGTTCCTTTTAGCCCAAATGTGGCAAACTGCGTACACGATGTTCACGAATGCCTCATTTCTCACGAAGTCGAGGTCATCCCATTTGGCCAATAATATCAATTGTGCTGTTTAGCCCCTCGCGACGATGTCAACCATAAACTGGAGGTGCGTCATGTGATCATGCACTACCTTGATCATCCTGCCATCCTGAATACGGCCACGGACGCCCACCGATGGATGCAACTACCTAATATTAGAACCGGGTTACTCTCCTGACAGTTCCGGAATTTTCGTCTCGTGGCTGCATCCTGGAGGACGTAGAGAAGATGTAATCAATCGGAAGGGAAGCCAGGACCACCGCTCAGGCGATTGATCGTTGCACTCGGCCGATGCCCGCAAACCAGGTGCAAGGGCCCCAGGAGAAATGCTACTCTGCAGGGGATCTCGGAAATCCCTCACCAAGAACACCAGTCGCTAACGCACAAGATGAGTTCCCGCAGGTTGGCGAATCTTGGGATACGATAAGATTCTTCATCGGTTCCTTGACCGAGGATGAAATGTCACGCGTGCATTTCGACAATTGATCCCCAAGGGGAAGGTGTCTCAGGGGTAATACAGACTGCAAACCTGCAGCGATGGCTTAAGCGAAAGTGATGTGCTGACCCGACCCGATGCCGCTTGTTTTATATTAACTGCGAAGCTTCGTCTCGCGAGAAAGGCTCGCGAGCCGAATTACCGCACCAGTAATATCCAATGCCGAGGTACGGGTATGCAGCCCAGCGATCACTCGCATGGAGATGTTTGCATCGATTTGATTGTTGCAGAATTTCAGCGTCGCCGCCCTCTTACGATAACTACGACATTTTCAACGACATCCCGCGCTCAAAGGCCTATTGCGGAAGGTATCATTGATATCTCGCCATCCCGCGTGGGTTTGACAGCTTGGCGATAACTACACTGCTCGCCGAACTGGCTGACGGTTTTGATACTGGGAATTGCATTGACGATATATAAGTATAACAAATGTTGCCATAGACTTGGTATACTCATGGAACCCAACCGGCTACTGACAATCTGATCTGAGTACAATTTGCTACAATGCGGTTCCTCTTGCCTCTTTCAATATGTTTGAACGGCTTTGCTGAAGCTATTCGAGACGTTCCCGGCGCTGGCATCTCAAATAGAACCAAATCCTTTGCCCCGAAGAGATTTATCTTGGAAGCAAAAGATGTAAGAAAAAATTCCTACCCGTCTCGTGGCTACATAACTGACACCCGGGTCACAGGATGCCAATGTCGAAGCACTGGCCGCCAAGGTCGAGTCGGCCGGTGTCAAAGTCACAAAGAGCTTCAAATCGGGCATCTTCAAAGGCCTGAGCATCGAGGCCGCCGAGGACAATGTACATACCCTTCAAGCATTCGTCGAGGTATCCAAGGCATGGCCCATCGGCAGGATCAAACTGGCCCCCGCGACGCCCTTGGCCACCTTCTCGGACGACGCCGCCGCGGCCAACTACTCAGTGCACGAATGGACGGGCGTGGACAAGGTGCACGCCACGGGAAACTTTGGAAAGGGGGTGACGGTGGCTATTGTGGATACGGGTACTGATTACCACCACCCTGCTGTAAGCCCAGACCCAGCATGCTCGCTCCTGTATTTCTCATGGCTAACGATAGGATCATCGTTGGAATAGCTTGGTGGAGGATTTGGCCCAGGGTTCAAAGTCGCGGGAGGCTACGATTTGGTTGGGGATGGCGGTGAGTTATAATCCCTTTGTTCTTCTGAGAGAATTCCCGTGGTCCGCTGACAAAAGACCGACAAGACTGGCCGGCATCGCCTAAAGACCCTGATAACGATCCTATCGACCTGACTATAGGCCATGGAACTCATGTGGCAGGTATACTTGCTGGAAAGAGTGACTGGTGAGTAAATTCAGAGATCAAAACCACCCTCATCTGACATATTGCCTTACAGGTACACCGGAGTCGCCCCCGAGGCCACTATTCTCTCGTACAAGGTCTTTTCAGAGCAGGGCGACGTGCGTTACTGCCACCAACCTTGGTAACTATCACGGGTTATACTGACATCACGGAACAGAGGTCCGTAGACGACGCCACTCTGATCGAAGCATTCCTGATGGCATACGATGCCGGAGTGAGTCGAAGGCCGCCCCATTAGCATCGAACTGAACTTGATGGCTGACTAGATTTCTGCATTTGGGCCGAGATCATCACCGCTAGTATCGGAGGCACCAACGGATGGACCGATGGGCCATGGGCCATGGTGGCATCACGACTTGTCGATCAGGGAGTCGTGGTTACGATCTCCGCCGGCAACGAAGGGGACTACGGTCCCTTCTATGCCAGCAACGGTGCGTCCGGTAAGAACGTCCTGGCCGTCGCCTCGATCGATACCAGCGTTGTGCCCGCGCTGCCGTTCGAAGTCAAGTAAGTGAAAGGAGCGCTGTCTCCCAAACGTTTATGAGAAACAAGAACAAATGGCACGAATAATGTTGAATTTCTGCAGTTTTAATCTGGATGGCACGTCCAACGTCTCGACACTAGCATACCTACCCGCCAGTACTCGCGCCCCTAGCGAACCGTACTTGCTGCCTTGGACCCCGATTCTCCCCTACCTGGTCGATCTATGCGATCATTTGCCCAACAACACATCCAACCTGTCGCAAGTGGTCGTCCTAGCTCCTCTAGGCAACTGCACCGTCACAGACCAGCAGCGGCGCCTCCAAAAGTACGACGCCGATCTCATCCTGCTCTACTCGGATGACGACCCGATCCAGACCCTCTTCGCCAGCACCGCCTCCATGGTCGCCATGATCGAGGCCAACGCCGCGCACGCCATCATCGACACCGTGGCGGCGGGCGGCAACGCCACCGCCCGGTTCGAGGACGAGTCCGACACGGGCCGCGTCGTCGGCGCGTTTAACTCGGCCGGCGGCGTCCCGAGCTATTTTACTACTTGGGGCCCCACGTACGAGCTCGACAGCAAGCCCGACATCGCGGCCCCCGGACGCAATATCTACAGCACGTACCCCGGCGGCGGCTGGGCTACGCTGAGCGGGACGAGCATGGCGTGTCCTTATGTCGCCGGTGTCGCGGCGCTCTACATCAGCCAGCACGGCGGCCGCCGCATTCACGGGCCCGGCTTCGCTAAGACGCTGGTTGATCGCATCGTCTCCAGCGGCGGCGCCGTCGCCTGGTCCGTTCTTGACCCGGCGCCCCAGAATGGAAACACCAACGCCGCAACCCCTATCACGAGGGCGTGGGCACCCGTCTCCCAGGTCGGGGCGGGGATGATCAATGCCGTCAAGGTGCTGAACTACACGATGTCGCTAGCTTTTAAGAAGATGGAGCTCAACGACACGGCCCACTTCGCGGGGAACCACCGGGTCGACATCACCAACGACGGGTCCGACGCCGTCACATACCGATTCCGTCTGCAGCCTTGGGCGGGCGTGGATGCACAGTCGCCGCTGTATGAGGACTACATCGTGGACTCGCACGACTTGGAACCGCGGGTGATTGTGCCGAACGTCAGCTTTCCGTTGGGCGAGTTCGAGCTACAGCCGGGAGAGACTCGGACCGCGCAGTGAGCCAATCCAAGCAGAGATTTACACGCGTTTCATGTCGAGTACTAATCCTTATTGATTATAACAGATTCGATTTCACGTACCCGGACTATGACCCGACGAAGCTGGGATTGTACAGCGGGAAAATTCTGATATCCGGCAGCAACAGAGAAGAACTGTCCGTCCCGTACTTAGGTTAGTACCAGAAACGGAAGCCCACATGTTTTGATGAGTGTGGTGCTAATCCCAAAGCATTCCAACAGGCATGGCGGCAGACCTGTACAGTCATTACCGCAAGAACATGTTCCCGGAGAATAGCCCAGAACACCTGGGAGGTGTTGACAGGCTGCCTTTACCGGAGTTCCACACGTATGCTTGGTCCCTCTAACTACGAGACACAGCTCCGGCTACGGTGCAACAACTAATACAGAGATTAGCTACGACTTCAACCTTAGCTCCGACGCCCAAAACTTTCCCAAGCTCAAAGTGGATCTGAGCTACGGTTCGAAAGAGCTTCGCTGGGATGTCAGTTAACCCCTGCTTGTGCACACACACATACACCTCCCCCGCGTAAATGGATAGCCGGATTTGAGTAAACTAACGCTGACTGGGTCCCTGTCCATCTACAGATCTTCGAGAAGGGCTGGAACGAGTCCAACTGGCAATACCCGCCCACCCTCGGCCAGACCCCGGGCTACCTCGGCTCCGCCGCCATCTACGCGCACTCGGGCCAGAGCTGGGCCTTCGACCCGGCGGCCGATGACAAGGAGGACACGCTCCCGCTGCCCATGTTCGATCTGGTGCGCGGCGACATGCCTACGTACCACGAAACCTACAGCCTCTGGTGGTTCGGGAAGCTGGCCAATGGGTCGTACATTGCGCCTGGTGACTATTAGTAAGCTAGCCTTTCCCCCGTCCTTCGTTTCCCCAGATTTTCTTTCCTTCTTCTCTCTATGGCGTCTACACACATGTCTTGTAACCCCGGCCCTTTGATTTATAGACACCTCCTAGGTTGAATGGCGGTTGCTAATGCTGTCTATAGTTGGCGGATCGCGGCTCTTATCCCCTTCGCGGAACCATCGCACTCAGATGACTGGGATATTTGGGATCTGGATGGCGTCCCGTATGTTACTGTTCTTCCATACACGCCCTGAGACGGTAGCTTGGACATTTTGCAAACAGGCGGCATGGATGGTTTATACTCACATTCATAAATGAACCAACCTTGTTGAAGCGTAGAAGGAGATCCAAAGCGGTTGGCCCTCGAACACCTGGGTATCGATATGATAGCGTGCGATAAGACCTATCTAGCAGATGCCAAAATTTCTGGGCACAGTAGCTTAAAACTTGGATGGAACCCCTGAGATGCACTTTTTATAGTGCATACATGCGTATTAAGCCCGGCTCTCATAATCTCCAACAAATCCGTCGCTTGAAGCGAAAAACCATCCCCCCTTCCTCAGATTTTATGCTGCGATGCCTTCTCTCGCTCCCAGTCCGACCATCTCCCGTCCCAATCTTCAGTCGACGGCGCCAGCTTCTTATCCACAACGCATGACCGACACAGCGTGTACGCCCTGCTCATGCTGGAGATCATAGTGTGCGAATGGTGCTCTTTATCCGACTTGCGTGTGGCACAAGAGGAGCAGACGACGGGGTACGATATACGCATGAACTCGCCACTCCGGATCATGGATATAAGCATATCGGCGGCCAGCTCGGGGATCTCCTCGAGGAGCTCGATGAATTGCTGGGAGCGGAAGAAGCGGTACCGCGTCTCGTGGACGAAGGTCTTCATCAGGCCGCGGAAGACGTCGCCGGCTAATGTCTTTTTGCCATACGCTGCTCGGAGATCGTAGAGGATGTCGCCGATATTGTCAATGTCTTGCACCAGGTATTGGTTCTGCAGGGGGCGGCCTTTGAGGTGTTGTATCGGCGAAACTGAGCCACGCAATACTCTTGAAGCTTGGGGAACTGGAAGAAGTCGGCGAGGTCATAGAACCGGATGCAGATGTCGATCAAAGCAGATTCCCCTTTTTTCTGCTCAAAGTCAACAGCTTTGAGGTGTCAGGACACACTCTCAATAGACATCGAGCGACAAACGTACCTCCGGTGTAGATATACTCGAGGAGCAACTGAATGTCAGCGGGACTAAACTCATGTATGAAAATCTCTTGTGTGTGAGCTTCCTAGATAGAGCCCATGGTTAATTAACCCTGCTGACAAGCAAGGGCGGGATCACACTTTTACCTTGAAGTTTCCGCAAAGAGCTTTATCGAACCACTCGCATCGCGAGGCGAGGATATTGCGATGTAAGTTCCACTCTCGACCACCGCAGATGACCTTCAGGTCTGTATACTCGCCGGTCCTGAACAGCCTGACGGGTAATGTTAGCTAGGTACAACGGCAGCCAAGAATACTACTTACCTTTCATCGCCGTTCACCACGAGCTCTTGGGCTTCACTTGGGCCTTCATTATCAGGAATTGACACGCTCATGATAGAAACCTGTATTTCGTATCAGGTCTTGTGTGCCGAAGTTGACAGAAGATAACGACAGAACTACTGCGGCGGCTGCTGCTACTTGTGAAAATGTTATGTTGGGCAACCACGAACAGAATGCGGGGGTTTTAGGCAGCCCAACGGGAGCAAACGGGTGAAAAGGGCACGACAAACAGATCGGCTATCCGATGACCACATAGATATCAACAGTGTCAGACCCCTCATCTGTGGAACCCACTGGACGGCTGGTTGCTCAAGAAACATCGGTTGCATATTTTTTTCAGGGACATCAAAGACGATGTCCTGTCTTATGCCAATGTATGGTAAATCACTCTTCATCCTCTTCTCCGTTTTCCTCCCCGTCTTCTATGAAAAAAAGTCCGGAAACTCCTCGCGCAACGTCCTCCTCACAGCCCGTAGACACTCCCCTTTGCGAAAGCTGGCCAGCTCCGGCCACCCGTGCCAGCGATAAATGTCCTGGACCGCAGCTAGCACAGCGGGCAGGTTACCTGTACCCCTCGCGCGAGCCGACGGGCACAAATTTGGTGTGAGAAAAGGACGCATGCGGATGGTGTGATGTGAGCAGATGATAACTAGCAAGGCAGCAACATCGATCAGTCCCACATGAAAATGCTTGCACGTTATTCGGAGAGGTTATTCGGAGAGACAATCGATCCAAGTCGCTGACTCATACAACACCCAGAAGAGTGAGACCAACTCAAGGGAGGAAGCTATACATTGCGTGCGCATTCGGTGCTTGTAAAATCGAAATAGGCGACTAGACATTGACTAGTATTGCCATTCTCAATACATTCGGTGGTTGCTCAAACCATATTAAAGGGCCACTAATGGTGAACTCGAATTAAGCATCATCGCGTTGAATGTTAAATGCGGTCCATGCCTAGTATGGAAAGGCCGTTTGTATAAAATGAAATGTTCGGATGACGGGATCGTCCAATGTTCTCTACTCCAGTACCATTGGCTGGTATTCTGAAGTCAAATTGTGCCGAGTCGTAGTGCATGAGGGGGCAAAAAGACAAAAAGCAGCATTGCAGTCCATACAAATGCGCCGCAAATTGGTCACCGTGTAAAGAAAAGCAAAAAAAGAAAGCTGCTCAGTATGAGGCTTGAACTCATGGCCTTCGCATTACTTAAGTATTCTCGTGAGAGGATATTAGTACGACGCTCTAACCAACTGAGCTAACCGAGCTATTGATCCAATCGCTGAGACGACTGGTCGGTGGTTGGTTGTTGAGAGAAGTGCCGTTATTGGAGTTCAGATAAGGCGCGGCGTAGGCAAAAACGTTGCTGGTAAAAGATAAACATCGTGGTGGGTTACGATTCATGCTGGTGCAGTCAGTCAATCGAGTACCTAGTGTGCAGTAGTCCCCCGGTTAGTGATTGGCCAAGACGGGCAGGGCCTTTCAAGATCTTAGGCGAAATACTGAGAAGTATATTCATTTGCACATATGCTTATTGGCGTCGACATCCAAGCTGCTTGGCAAATGCGGCGCAGATCTGGTGGTGAGGACTTACCAAGTGCCAATTGTCCGAAATGTGCGAACCCGGGTCCCACTATATTTTGTTAACTCCATATGCTTCCGGGAATGGCAACTCTATACAACAGGCATGCCGGCGCAAACTCGTGGTATAAAACACAACGCAATTGCCGCCAGTGATCTTCTCAACTATGTATATGGTTCTCAAGTCTCCAGGAGACTCAGTCCTGCCCATTCCACTCGTTTGGAATTTTTGTGTAGCTTTTGTTTCTGATCGGTCGATACACCAGGGCAACTCGCAACCATGGCATCCAACCACACTCAGCAAGCGCATCCAGCCTCCTCAGGAGGGTCAACACGCCTCGAGAAGGGAGACCGTCAAGATGTTTTGAACTTCAGCTCGGCCAATGGAAGAGCCAGCACGGATGCCGCGGGTGTTACCTACCCCCTGTCCTTAGACGAACGATCATTGTCCTCAGCCTTATGTTGGCGACGTTCCTAGTAAGCCTCTGAGCTTAATCTCCTTGGTTGCTGGTAGCACTAGCTGATAATATCTCTTTCAGATTGCCCTCGATATGAGCATAATTGGCACGGCGATCCCCATGATCACGACCGAGTTCAACAGCATGGCCGACGCGGGCTGGTACGGGAGGTATGTGAAGTCATAACCCATACACTGGTCTCAAGACGGCCGCGGTCTCAACTTGCGATACTGACTCGTCAACACTTTACACACAGCGCATTCTTCCTCGCGCTCGCCGCCTTCATCTCCGCCTGGGGCAAAGCCTACAAGTTCTTCTCGCTGCGCATCGTCTACGTCACGGCCGTCTTTCTCTTCGAAATCGGAAGCCTGCTCTGCGCCCTCGCTCCCAACAGCATCGCCCTCATATGTGGCCGCGCTATCCAGGGTCTGGGTGGCGCGGGGATCGCGGGCGGCGGCTACACCATCACGGCGTTCGTGTGCCCGCCCAACATCCAACCCATTGTGGTTGGTCTGATGGGGTCGGTTTTCACTGTGGCTAGCATTGCAGGCCCTTTTCTTGGAGGAGTCTTCACTTCTAATGTCACTTGGTATGTTCTTGAAGCCCTTTGAATTACTGGTCTACTAATTTCGAGGGTGGATAGGCGCTGGTGCTTTTACATCAACCTTCCCATCGGCGGCGTCACCATTATAGCCATGCTACTTTGGTTCAGAACGCCAGCTGCCGCCAAGATCAGCCATGGCATGCCTTGGAGGGAGATCCTGCTAAGTTTCGACCCCATCGGATCGGTTTTCGTATTTGCCGGCGTGTTCTGCTTCTTCCTCGCCATCCAGTGGGGAGGCGTAGGTTACGCATGGAATTCGGCCACTGAGATCGGCCTATTGGTCGGGTGCATCGTCATTCTGATCCTATTTGCTGTAAATGAATGGTATCAGGGTGACCGAGCTCTCATTGTCTACCGGCTACTCGGGAAGAGGTCTATTGGTGCAACCGCGGGGTTCATTTTCTTGTAAGTCACTATTGTTTCTTATCACCAAGACGATTCTTTCCTTGTCTAAAAGTGCAAACACTAACTAATGATGGATTGGCTTGCCTGTTTAGCCTCAACGCCGGCAACATTGCGCTGCAGTATCAATTACCCATTTACTTCCAAGCTATACAGGGTGACTCCCCGTCCAAAGCGGCATCAAAATGATCCCCTCCATCTTGGCAACGGCTCTCGCCACTGCCATTGGCTCCGGTCTGGCCGGCAAGTGTCAAGTGTTTCAGCCCTTCCTGATCGCGTCCGGCATCGTCTCGACCATCGGCTGTGGTCTTATCCTCACATTCGACCTCAACCAAAGCTTGGGTTCCATTATCGGATACCAAATCTTATACGGCGTCGGCACGGGTCTCGGAGTCCAGCTTCCCAACCTAGTGGCGACCGTCACGAGCGCGGCAGAGGACGTGTCCACTGCCGTATCTACTGTTTCGTGTAAGTGAAATCTGCTGACACATTACTGGGATAAAGACTCAGATCCGTCCAATTGCTTCGGAGTGCTGACAATTAATTTGCACAGTCTTCATGCTTCTGGCCGGTGGTTGGGGTGTGGCCGTGACCGACGCCATGTTGAACAACCTGCTCCTGCAGAAGGTTCCCCACTACGTGCCCGGCCTCGACGGCCACGCGGTGTTGGCGGTCGGCGCGGCGGGAATCGAGGACGCATTCACGGGCCAAGTCTTAGAAGGAGTCCGTCTGGCCTACCTCGACGGTCTCCATGCTGGCTGGGCGCTCGGCACCGCCGCCTTCGGCATCACCTTCCTCTGGGCGCTGCTGCCCAGGTGGCCCGGCCGACTGACGGCCCCTACTGGAGCCCCGGGCGCAAAGGGTATGGCAGCAGATGTCGTTTAGAGGTGCCGGTTACTCTGACTTGGCGAAGATAGGGGCTTTTGCAAAGAAAGCCCTTGGCTCAGTTTGTAATATTGCTCCACGCAATACCAGTGGAATTCCCATCCATCTTGATACGGACGATGCGTGAGACAGCCTCTCAGCATGATCCGAAATCTCTTCTATTTAGAGCCAGCGTACATAATCATGTATCTCATTATCTAAAGACCATATCTGTATATATCTAATTTATTATGTTCCTCACACTGCTTGTCTTGTGTCTCCTCATTGCAACAGTCACTAAACTCACAACTTTGGTTTTTATCGAGCCGCATCGCATGAGAGTCACAGCACTATGTACAGACTGCGCCAGTCAGTTTTCCGGGTCGGACATCTATGGCGCCTCTACAGCCCGCCGTGTCCCCCCTAACTGTGGCAAGTCAGGAAAGCCGTGTCGGCCCGTTTACGTCGACCTGACAGCTGCCAGGAAAAAGGACCGCTTCCATGGCAATAATTAAGTAATAAGAAGATCGAAAAGCCCGACGATTCAAGGCTTCTGTCTAGGTGACTGAGCGCGCTCTGGGCTCTTCCTCCATGAGCATAGCAGCCAACCTACTTCTATCGCCTTATTCCAGTCCATAGCCAAAGCATCCCCGTAACGATCACAGCACAAGGTATGATAAGGACCTACCTGCATCGGCTTCTCCAGATAATGATGTCTTGCAGTACAGTATCTGTGTCGATCCGCGGAAACAACAAAACGGGAGGCCTCCCAAAAGCTCCACCCCTGAATGATCATCTTCCTTACCTCACGCGCACTTCATCCAGACCAGCAACGTTCAATCGGTAATTGCGGCTTTTGAGGAGCCGACCGACCGACCAACTCCGTACCGTGGCTTCCCGGTGTCGTGCGTTGAGCCCTTCGTCGTCCTTGAATGCCCGGTGACATGTCACTCGGATACTACTCTCTGGCCATAAGTGGAGCGGAACTAAGCGGTAATTAACACCGAGACCCACCGCGTAATAGAAGCAAAGCCACGTAATTATCGGCATACATGTCACACACAGACCGCATCCTCAATAGGATGGAGTTCACATCGATGCAATGTCCCGACGAAGGGAAACAAAGATCTCTCTCAAAACGCCACGGGCAAAGTTGGTTGATCGACCGTTCTGGATAGTTAAAAAGTCGACAGAGGTGACGGAAGTTTCCGCTGTTCTGATCTCATAGGAGAGAAAACTATACACAAATAAGGGGCAGGAAACACCTTTAAGATTTGGGTACGTTGAGTAGCTGGCACGTACCGCAAACTGGCTCATGTACCTAGTAGGTATCCAATTGGATATTACAAAACATGGCCCACTCTTAACGGTGTTTTCAGCACTCAAGGGGATAGTTAAAAGCTACACCCCGACATCTTATACTAGACAAGATACCCAGTATAGGTATAGTGACGAGGGTTCATCTTTATCTCTATAGTTGTTTCCCATCACTTCCTCGCCCGCCCGGTAGACAGACCCCAGACCCCAGGTTGTGGATTCTTGCCCCATAGCCGATATCCACCAGGCACTCAGCCTCATTCATATATCGTTCTACCTAGGGTCAGGCCGGTCGGGTAGGGCGGCACCCCTAATATCCGGAACGGTAAGAATGTGTTTCTTTATATTGGGCAACGCGCACCCAATTTCAGGTTTGAATCGTTCGTCCTTCATCTGTGTAGTCCAATTCGACTTCAAGTCACACCACTGTCATTACTTGCTCCTCGTCCAAAATCCGTCGACGCTCGTCTTTCTTCTTTCTGCACAACCTGTAATCGACATAATGGCTTCTGGGCGTGGCGCTCCCCAGTTCGACGCGCCTCTCCTGGCCCGTCTCCAGGACGTCTTCGACCGGCAGGCCGAGCCCGACCGGACGTGGAACAAGGCGCAAGTCGAGGCCTTTTTCCACCACGTCCAGGCGGATGGCCCCGCGCATGAGCTAGATGGGGGTCTCGACTTTGACAACTTTGTGCGCTACATGAGGTCGCCGGCGGCCGAGGCCCTGGCCCCGGCTCCGGTACGGACGACGCAGGACATGTCCTGGCCGCTCAACAGCTACTTCATCAGCAGCAGCCACAACACCTACCTCGAGGGCAACCAGCTGACCAGTGACGCGACTACGGACGCCTATAAGAAGGTTCTGCTTCGCGGCTGCCGCTGCATCGAGATCGACGTGTGGGACGGCGGGGAGCGGTTCACGGACGCCTTGGACGATGGCGACAATGTCGAGGCAGGCCTGGAAGGGGCGGCAAGGACCCCGAACGAAATGGCCGGTGAGAAGGTGGGCTTCGGGCTGCGCACCATGATGAAGGTGAGCGGCTGGGTGACGGACAATCTCCTTAATGAGAAGGGCAAGCGGGATATGGCGGAGATCCAGGCGAACTGGGCCAAAATGGTCGGCTCAGAGCCCCGCGTGCTGCATGGCAATACCCTCACCAAAGAGGTCTCGTTCCGCGACGTCTGCCAGACGGTCAAGGAGTACGGCTTCCAGACCAGCGACCTCCCCGTCATCGTCAGCCTCGAGGTGCATTGCTCCCCGGAGCAGCAGGAGATGATGGTTGCCATCATGCAGGAGATCTGGGGCGAGCACCTCCTCCCGCCCGTGGAGCTCGAGGACATGGAACGGACCGCGCCCTCGCCTGAGGACCTGCGCAACAAGATCCTGATCAAGGTCAAGTACGTCCCGTCCAAGCAGGGTCGCGGGGGCTACGCGGACAAAGCCACCGCGACGGAGGATCCAAAAGGCCTGGGGGATATCGAAGGTCTAGAGCCTGAAATGGGCGCGCCCGGCGCGAAGCAGGCCAAGCCGCCCAAGATCATTGAGCTCCTCAGTAAAATGGGGATCTTCACCCGCGGCGTCTCGTTCAAGGACATGGAGCAGGCCGAGGCCGAGATGCCGCACCACATCTTCTCGCTGTCCGAGGCAATGGTGGAAACCACGCACCAGCAGGCACCCGAAAGATTCTTCAAACACAACAAGCACTTCCTCATGCGGAGTTACCCGGCCGGCACCCGCGTCGACTCGTCCAACCCGGACCCGGCCGGCCACTGGCGGAAAGGCATCCAGGTCGCCGCCCTAAACTGGCAGAACTGGGATCGTGGTATGATGATGAACGACGCTATGTTCGATGGCAGCCGGGGCTATGTGCTGAAACCTAACGGATACCGGGAAGAAACCGAAGGAGCAACGCCGACGTCCGCAATTCCTCACTGGACGTTGCACCGCCTAGCCGTCCACGTCCTGGCCGTGCAGCACCTGCCCCTGCCCGACAACGTGCGCAGCAGCGACGAGCTGCACCCTTACCTCGTCATGGACCTGTCCGTCGAGCCGCACCCGCTCAACATCACGAAGCGGGAACCGTGCAGCGTGCGGACCCAGGTGCAGCAGGGGGTCAACCCCGACTTCGCGCAGGAGGTGCTCACTTTCCACGAAATCGAGGGCGTGACGCCGGAGCTGTCCTTTGTGACTTTCCAAGTCTGGAACGACCAGCCCGGACCGGATCTCGTGCTGGCGGGAGCATGTCTCCGGCTGGATCGGATGAAGAGTGGGTATCGCTTCATTCGTTTGAAGAATAGTCAGGAGATGGCCACTGATAGCATTCTCCTGGTTAAGATTGAGAAGAACATGTCGTGAAGGGACGTCCCAGATATAATGTAAACATATGTAAACGCCCTGTGCTTGACATATCACTTCACGTCTGTGGTCTTCCAAACCGGTTAGCGTAACCATCAAAATCAAAAGTGAAGATTGACCGATTACCACAATACTTCCACATACAGAATGAGAATATTCCCAGATGACACAGAGCAATTGCTTCAAAGTTGCGTCCATAGTTCTCTCATAATTGCTCTAGTTCAACACCCCGCGCCCTCCAGTCATGATCTGATCGAATGTGTTCGCGTTGTCACGCTTTCCCCTGAGAGCCTTGAACTTCTGTCGAATCCACTCGCCGCTCGTGATCGGACTATCTTGTTCTGACGATGGCGATGGCGGCGGGATCATTGGGCTGTCCAGGGGTCGTAGGACCGTGTGGTCCTCGGGGCGCATCAGGTAGGCGATGCTATAGCGCTCGTTCATGGGGCACCCCTCGACAGGGCCGACGCGGTGCAGGGCGCTCTTCAGGAGCCCGTTTGTCATCTTGGATAGGCAGTCTCCGACGTTTACGACGGCGTGGCCAGACCGCGGCGCCACGTACTGCCACGGCATCTGCGACGACGACCCATGTTGGCTGCCTTCAGCCTGTGCTTGAACCTTCTTGGAGACGCCGCGGGGCAAGATTTGGAGACCCGGCTGGCTGGAGAAGACGAAGGTCAGGCTGCCCGTGTCCGTATGTGCCACGTGGGGCTGGCAGGTAGTATCAGCATCGGCGTGGTATTTGAGCAAGCGCAGGATGTCGGGCGAAGGCCGGGCAAGGCCCTGGAAATCCTCGAAGCGTTGACCGTCTGGGAGAGAGAGGAAGCCGAGAGGGAGCTGAAAATAATTTTGGCAGCGGAAGAGAGCCTCTGGACCACCCCACGAAGCGGGGCGAGGTTACTGGCGATCAGAGGGGGGTACGTAAACGGGGCATCAGTGAGTTGAAGAAGCCCGTTGCGTGGAAGCTAGAGGGAAATTAGCACGGTATGTGGTAGATGTCTGCTTTTGTCTATCAGTATGCAAGACTTACCACCCAAGTCTCAAATCCATCGGTCTTGCCGGTCTTGGTTGCAATGTTCCGGCCTTTGGGCTTGTAGCCGTTGACTTTCAGGTCAGAGACCTTGTCCACGTCGAACAAGGTTTTGATGTCGAGCGAGTAATCGAATAGATCCTTGGACAATCCGAGGACGGTATCGACTTCACTGAGAAGTGCCGATTGACTTGGGTGCGTAAGGTCCAAGTAGAAGAATCCGTCTTCCGTGCATGTTTGGAGCAACTTGTCCTGTTCCGAGACGGAACCAGACTCGAGCTGGAATAACGATATGGTACGAAGGTTTGCAGGCTTCACACTGGGGCCATCCATCTCGTCAAGATCTGGAAAAACTTGGTAGGAAGCAAGAACGTCCAGAGAGTAAGTTTTGAGAAGGCGCGAAGTTGCTTTTTCTGGCTACCCAAGGCGCATGTGGAGCCCCAACTCGTGGCGGGCTGAACAAGAAAGAGCGGAAAAGCTTCAATGTTGGTCAGGGCATTCAACACAATTAGCAAGTGTGTCCGTTTCCCTCCCTTTGATTTATGCGTGTTCTGGCATTCATGTAATTGAGCTCACTTCAAGCCATCCCCTCCTATCAATCATTGCGCTATTGACGATCCTCTCGGGCTATTCTATCTTAAATCAAGGCGGCCATTTCCCCCTTTACAAATTAGTGGTGGAGGATCTGTCCGGCAAGAAACTGTTGGGGTCGGGTTCAATTTGGGAGGGCGACCAATTATGGCTCCTGGCGGGCTCGTTCGTCCCCGTCATTCTTCGGAAAGTTGCAGAGGGATACCTTTACGTTGCGCCTGCTTACTTCTATCAGATGATGCAAGGGGAGCTGTGGCCAGATAACGAAGACCGTTTGGAGACTTTGAACCTAGTATAGTTTCCCATTGGTATATACGTGCCCAAGGCGATCCTGGGGGTCTGAGTTTGCGTCAATGTCTGTCCAACTTGGACTTGCGACATAAATTCAGATCATATAGCCGTGTTTTGCGGCTCGGGGTTGACCGCTATCTTGTAATTATCTCCGGGATTCAGTTCATGTCCCGAATTTGGACCTATGCCTCCCACCAGGTGTATCGTAACCTTACGCATTTGGTCCTCTACCCTACTCCGGCGGAAGAGCCGTACACCCTTGCTGCGACCGGCCAGAGATGCAGAAATCACGTTCTCGACGTCCATGGGGTTGAAGTCCGGGGCTTCGCACCAGAGGCGCGTCCGAACGAGCTCCACAAACACGATCAGGGTGACGACACCATTCAGAACAAAATTGGCCAAAACGTAGGCGCGCGTGCCGATGCGGTAGGCGGGGGAGTCCAGGCCGGCCGTGACATTGTATGACTCCGACAGGACCACGAGTTGGGCGGCAGAGAGCGCCCCGAGCACGCTATCCACCATGGACTCTAGGGCAAATGAGACACCGTGCGGCGTCGAGTCGTTCCGGCTAGTACCGCCGTGGAGAGACTGAAAAGTCGCGACGTTCGTGAGAAACGTGTCGCAAAGGAGCGACTTCCACTGGGTGGCGCCGAAGACCTGGCCCATCATGTTCAGCCTCCGGGTCGCGGCACGAGCCAAGGGAACCCGACCTTCCCATCCCCCCACCGTGTGATTTGGACGAACCACGATTGTCTGGTTCGTTACGTTGACTGCTAAGTCGAACACCGTCGTCTCGTAAAAGATTTGGCACTGCAGCTTGTCGAGGAACTGGTACGTGCTGTTGGGCAAGGTGGCGAAGACAGCATAGTACGTGCCCTCCTCAGTGGCTGGCTCGGACGTCGTACCCATGACACACGCCTCCTTGTCGTCCAAGGCGGTGGCCGCGTATACGGATGTACCGTGGTTTGGGAAGGATCCATTCGTGGTATAGACATTGAGGGACCAGTGGGCGGGCTTGTCTTCACGTTGCAGGTGATACTGAGACGAGTAGTTGTACAGGCAATCGACGGTTGCGTGTACGCCTATCTCTGAGTACCGATACCCCTTGGGTGACGGCTGGAAGCTGTCCACCAGCCCGACGGAGCTGCCGACGCCATAACTGCGAGTCGTGTAGGTGTACCCGGTTCGGTCCAGTTTCGGCTGGGAGGCGATACCTCCTTCAGGGGTAATGGTATTCTTCGCGTGGTCAATAATGACCCCCTCTTGCCTGAAGTGTGGGACAAATGTAAATTCGCCTTGTGGCGTTATCTTGGTGTAGTTTGAGTCGTCGCCCCATACGTGTCGCAATGACCAGGTCTCGTTATAGCTCGGCACGGAAATTGTTGCTTCAAGTTGTTGGGTTGTTGCAACGGGGGTGAAAGCGCCAGACCACACAGCTGCGGGAACACAGCTCAGGATGAAGAAGCCGATTGTTATCACAAGATGCGGGACGGTTAGCGACCAGCCGATTCGCGGTAGCGTGAGGTTGTTGGTTAATCGTAAAGCCTCCAGCTTTAGACCTGTCTTCGCTAGTCTTCGTCTAACGCTCAGGTTAATTGTGGTTGCTGGGGCAGAGGTTAGCTAGTCTCAATGATGGGGGCAAATCGATGGGTTGAAGACGAAGAGGGCTACTTACTCAGAGACATAACCAACAATGCTCCGAAGATGCTTGATGTTACTTGCACCAAAAGCGCGGTTGTCGACTGGTTTTCACTGAACCACGAAGCCCCATGATCCGACCCTCTCCATTCAGACTGATCCAGAATAAGCAAGGTTGTAGATGCCGTATTCGTCAAAAGGAGGACCAGTAAGGCCATACCTCTTTCCCATATCCCGGCCCTCGGAACTTCCATCTTCTCTAGTTGACTCAACAGTATCGCTCTCGGGCCTGTTGGGTGACAGGACTTGATTGCAGCATGGAAATATGCGCCCTGGATCTAGTACTTATATAGTATCTGATAACTCAAGCTTGAACAAACCCGAGCCATGATTTTTGACATACCATCTGACCAAATCTCACACATTCTGGTGGTGGGAGCGCCTGATTGAAAGTCTTCGATGAAATCTGCCTTACCGACGGTGCCTGGCCATGCTGTGTATGGTACGATTGCAATCTCTGCAGCACTTCACTGCTGCCAGGTTCGCATTGTTTGCCAGTAATAGAATGCCTATAATATAGTAATCCCGCCCGTGAAAAGCAAAAACTGCTACGGATGCGACTTCCATTATAGGTAAGGTATGTGGCTCAGAGCACAAATCGTGTTATGCTCCTATTCTTGAAAGTGGCCTTTTGCATAATCTTCCAAAGATCGGTCGATACGACGTTGCAGTGGGGGCTAGAATATATATGACCATCCTTGTATGTCCGTACTAAGAGGTAGATTTGAAACGGAGATCTCGTAAGGCTGGACTCCATGCATCACACGCAACATCTACACCTGGCATAGACCCTGTTGGTAAGAGAGGCAGTGGGCGCTCTTAGTAACTTCATGATCAAGCTTGCGATGAATCCCATAGAATCCAATTCGTCGAGTCGAAATTCAGATAATCGTCCATGTTGAAGTCCACTCCACCAGAAGGTCCAAAGTAAGTATCAATGGGAAACGTCGTGCCATCGTAACCAGTGCCCGCATCGCCGCTAGTACCAGTAACCAACGGCATTGGAACATCGATCTTCTTATTGTGCCGCGACCGAAGCATCATAATGAACGTCGGTTCCGAAGTGGTGGAAAGACCCGGCGGGTTCGCCTCCCAAGCCCGAAGCGTCGCCTTTCCCACAATAGCTGTATGGCCCTCCTCCTCGCCTCCGTGATCTCGCCGTGGTTCGAGTACACCTCGGCGATCTTGTCCCACGCCGCGTCCAGCTCCCCCGTGGTCGCCGAGTAGAACCCGGGCCGTGACAGGCTCATCAGGACGCACTTGAGCGCGTCCCAGATGAAGAGCGAGTCGATCTTCCAGCGGAACCCCCGGACGCTCGGGTTGCGGTAGAGGGCGCTGTCGGTCTCTATGATCTTGTCGGCGAGGGCGCACAAGTCTCGCATTTCATGGTCGCTGGCGTCGGTTCGTGTAGCTAGGCGGGATAGCCGGCTGCGCAGCCGTACCGCATTGGCGGCGGATCGCACGTTGCCGAGGAGCAGGAAGTGCAGCGGATTGCCGATGTCGCAGTACCGCAGATACTTGATCTCGATGGCCCCCTCGACCTCGTCGATGATCTTGTCGAGCTCCGCGCCTGGCTTGAGGTCGACGGTGGGGCCGAAGCTTGCCATTTTCACGCCGGTGCGGTTATACAGGTTGGATAGCTGCGCCTTGACGAGGCAGAAGATCATCTCCGTGGGGCCATCCTGTGCCACTGGCTTCCCCGTCATTCCGGGCCAGATCTGACTGTCGTTGATGTTCAGCGGCTGTTTGGTCTCCCAGCTGTTGGACGGGAGGGAAATGCTCGTTCCGCAGAGTTGGCCGGCGTAGCCATCTAGCGGGATGACTTGCCAGAAGAGCCGCCGGCGCATTTCGACGTCGTATGTTGATAGCTCGGTCTCCTCCCCGTCGCGGTACAGTCCCATCCGCTGGGCGATGCGAACGGCGACCCCAGTCATGATCCAGTAGGTATGAGGGTCGCTCGTCAGGCGAGTGGCAATGAGATACAGTACGAGAGCCTGTAGAACGATCATGTCCGTGGTTTTGAGCCAAGACGCATTTACCAACGCCTGCCGCAGAGCGAAGCGATATCTCGATAGCAAAACAGAGTGGCCCTCGCCAAACTCATAGAGGCACTCCTCGTCAGACATGGAAAACACAGCAAAGTGATAGATTGCGAACAGCAGGCACTCTTCTTCTTTGGTCGCATTCGCGGGATGTAGAGTGACTTCTTCGATCATCTTTGCGGTTGTAGGGATATGGAGAATCTTGCAGAGTGGTTCGACGTTGTTGGTATGCAATGTCCAAAGCTTCTGCGCATCGCGGCGATCGGGGTGGAGTTCTGCTAGACTATGAGTGCACCCAAGCATTGTAGCTGAGACCGGGTCAGTCGACGATATTGTTCCAAGGTAATCGTCATCAGAATGATCATAATCGCCGTGTCCGGTTAGTTCGCAGAGTTCGGCTTCATCGGCGTCGACCCAGATACTGCTGCTAATATATCTGGACTTGCTGCCCTTGGAAATCAATCGCCCATCCCTTTCCCCGTCAGATGTCCCAGTCTCGTCGGAATCAACAGGTTGTCCCAAGTCCGGCAATAAGCCATGCTCACGTAGTATCTGCTCATACTGTGCCAATCGAGCCGTCAGTTCGCTCTCTTCATCCGACGCTGTCGCCGCAGTCTTTCTTGGGCTAGATGAATCCCGGCCTAGTCTTCGCCGGCGTCGCCGAGGCGGGGGCGGCGCGCGGTAGACGCACTCCGCCTTGGTCTTGACGCAGGTCGAGCACGCGGGCCGTGACCTGTCGCATTTGACCTTCCTGCGTACACACGACGTGCACGCGAATGATGAAACGGAGGCTCGTTCCCGGAGCTTGGTCACCCCATCCAGGGAACGCCGGGGCTCAGAGCTTGGCATCGCCGGAGCTATCGCGATCGGGCGGTTGCGCGGGGTTGCGACAACCCCGGGTTCGATGTGCTGGGGAGTCATCATGAAGGGCACGTTCTCCTGATCAGAGTGACAGTACTGGTTCACTCCTGTATCTTTATTCGAATCATTCTGGGGGCTTCTGGTAGTATCGAATTGTTTGACAGGGGAAGAAAAAGGATGCAATTTGTGATGACGGCTTCATCCGCTTCGCGACTACTCATAAGCTAAGGGGGTGAGGATGACGTAAGCAAACAGTTACCGATATGTCAATGACCAGATTTGAGTGAAGCATAGTACTAATACACTTATGAGTCTATATTTATTGTTGCAGCATCCGAATAGTCTCCCCTACTGCTTCATTTCCTGTTGCAATAACCCCTCTTCCAGCTCCTCCCACTCCAGCATGACCTTGAACCCGTAGTCCGCAAGTGGCACATCGTTCGCCATCTGTGGCCCAATCCTGGGAAAAACAAGATTCCCTAGGAACGCCGAGATTTTCTTCATGTAGAACACGAAGCTGGCGAACAGGCGCAACATCCAAATCCCCCACGCCGTTTCCGGGTGCATCAGGTAGGCCTGGCCAGGGGCGAGCCGCTGCGCTTCGTCAACGATGGGACGCACCTTCGCTTCGTACTCGGCCAACCCAGAAGACGGATCAGGGGTTGTCCCCTTGATGTAGTCTTGGAGGCACCCGGCGAGGTTGTATGCGGCCGTGAAGGCGAGTGTGGTGCCAAGACCGGAAATAGGGGAAGCGCAATATCTGCGGTTTGGTGTTAGTCCATAGCCACCACGTGTTTCTGGGGGATGGAAGGCCTTACCCTGCGTCTCCTAGAAGCACCACTCTCCCTTTGCTCCACATGTCCATCTTCACTTGAGCCACCATGTCGAAGTAAAAGTCATCCGTCGTCTCCATCTCGCGGAGAATCCTTTCGCACTCCCACCCAGCGTCACTGAAGTGCTCCTCGAGCAGAGCCTTCTGAGCCGAGACCCCCGCATGCCCCTTCGCCGCCAGCTCGACCAGCTTCTCGTTTTCCTTCTCATCGTCCTTGACCACGGACATGATCACAGTGGTCCGCATGCCCGTTCCATCCGGCCTCAACATAACGCCCCTCCGACCCGGCGCATGGAACCAGCGCCGCCACTGGTCATCCGTCTTCTCCTCGCGCGGGATGCTGAAGAAACCGGCATACATGCCCAGCCGCCTAACCCTGTCCTTCTCGCCCTCCTCGCCCCAGACCATCTTCCGCGTCCGACTATGCAAGCCATCCGCCCCGACCACGAGATCAAAACTCCTCCTGACACCGCTCTTGGAAAAGCGCACATGCACCTTATCCCCATCTTCCTGGTCCAGCTCCTCGAGATAGTCCCCAAATATATACTCAACCCCCCTACCACCCTGCCCCCTGTCTCTCTTTCCACCCTCAAACAATTCCCCCAACAAATCCCACTCAACCGCCCCCTCAAGATCTCAATATCCGCCGTCGGCCCCGTCGGACCCGCCGCCGACTCGGCCCAGGCCCGGTTCCCTTCGTCCACAAGCCGTACGCCCTCCTCGCCCGTCGTGCTGCGCCGCACCAGCGCCTCGATGCCCAGCCTGCGCAGGACCGTCACGCCTGCGCCGCGGACATCGATGTTCTGCCCGCGGGCATGGGCCATGCGCTCTGAGGCCCGCTCCAGGACGGTGATGCGCGGCTTCTGCGCCGCGGGCACGTCGTCGATCAGGAGCAAGAACGTGGCCAGCGTCGTGCCGGCGATGCCGCAGCCGATGATCAGGATCTCTACGGGGGCCATGTTGACTGGTTTCAGGGACACGGGCTAAATAGTGAATGGGAAGGGTATTGATAGGCCTGCTTAGAGTGTAGAAGTGGACAATAGAGATATGGTCTCCATCAAGGAGCAACGCGTTGACGAAGTCATTATATATAGACTTCACCGCAGACGGAGCTACGTAATAGAACAGGGCATCCGGGTTGATTCAAAAGAACCATCCGCCGCTTGCATAGGAGGACTCTCTTAGTTTCGGGCCCGAGTTATCCTCCAACCCGATTGGCCCAGTCTACGCCAGCACTAGTGAACAAGGAGGAAGTTTGGTGTGGTTTTTTGGTTTTGGGCATTAGCATCGTTCGCAGCCCCTTGTGAGGGATGCGGCAGTGTTTTGTTTTGTCTATCATACAGTAGTAATATCATGTAATGTCCACATCATACATAACACCGGAAATGCGAAAACGCCTTGATGCCAAAGGCCTGAGTGGTGTTTTTGAGAAACTGAGGCTTGCCGCCATAGTTGTCATGCCCCGTTCATCGGGCGCCCTTCCGTCTACCGCCCACATTTTTGTACACTATTAGAACATATGTTGGTATCTGTCATCCAAAGGCAAGGGTATCCGTGCCCGCTCGCCTTTAAATGCACTTCAAGATCAAAAAGCGCTTTTGGTTTTTTTAAATGTAGTCGCGTCCGCTCTTCTGCATCTCGATCAACCTCCAGCCGCGTGTCTCGGGGTTGCTGACCTCCTCCGGGATCCTCGTGATACCGATGGCGTATGTCACCAGCTGGACCTTGTCTTCCATGCCCGCAGCCAGCTCATTGGTCTTGGCATTGCGGTAGACGTGGACTTCTTGGGTACGGCAGGTGATGATGAAGACCGGGATCTCACCAGGCTCGAGCATGCGGGCCTTGAGGATATCGACGTGACGGATATCGAGGATTCGTCCATCAGACTTCATGCCGGCTTGCAGATATTGCTTGGTCAGGGCTTCGTAGACTGAGTATTGCGCAGCGGAGAGCCACATCTTCAGGGTCTCGATATCGCCCTTGACATATGCGTCGAGGACTTCTGGCAGGATGTATTCACGGAGTTCTTGGAGGAAGGGTTCGATCTGGAAGTTGGGGTCCATGGACCGGAACTTCTTGATGACCATGGCCGTCTCGTTTTCGGCGAAGAAGCCAGCGATACGGTCGGTGATGCTTCGCGCGGTAGAAATCAGAGGGTTCTCAGACTCTTGGTAGATCTTGCCGGCACTGAAGATACCCTGAACGTATTTGTTTTGGTCGCGGAAATCTTTCCAGGCCTCCTTCCATGCGGCATCCTTGTGCAGAGTGACATTGGTTCCAGCACTTGAAATAGTTAGCATCCACTCAACCATATTGGAAAACTCGTAAGTTCAAGACATACTTGGGATCCTCGACCATATCCTCCGGCTTGACGCCGTGGATTGAAGCAGCCTGCTGCGCTCTCAGCTCTCTGGCCTTGCGTCGTTCTTCCTTCTCGACCCAACCACCATATCTCGAACTGCTACCGTCGTCGATAACATCCTTGACGTTCTTGTATGCCTCGGTCTCTCGCAGGGGCTTCGTGGCCTTGTCGAGCGCCTCACCCGTGACGTTGGCACCCTTGCGGACGCCCTTCATAACCGAAGTATCCCACGTCCACGAAGCACCCTTGCCAATAGCCGTAGCACTCGTCTTCAGGACCTTCCCGGCAGTCGTGGATACGGCGCCGGTGGTCGCCTCGTAAGCCTCTCTGGCCTTGCGGACTCGTTCGCTCTCGATGAAGTCATGAGCGCCGGCGGCAAGCTGCTTTGTCGAGTCGTTCCACTCCTTGGAGGCCTTGAACTCGGTTTGCATGGTCTCCATGAACACCTGCCATGGGGTCTTGTCACCATGCGGAGGGGGTGGGGCTGCATCCTCCTTCTTTTCTTTCTTTTCGCCTTCACCCTCACCTTCGCCCTCGCCCTCACCTTGCTTCTCGCCCTCCTTCTTGCCCTCGGATTCGGGCTTGGCCTCAGACTCGGCTTCGGCCTGCTCCGGTTTCGCCTCCGCCTTCTCCTCGGCTTCGGCGGGCTTTGGCTCTGCCTTGGGCGCCTTCTGCGGTTGCTCTTGCTGCCATCTCAGTGTCTGGTGGAAGCCGCGGGACTGGATCGTCGCTACTGATTCGGGCATAAAAGGTGACCGAAGAGTCGTGAGCGGGGTCATGGTGACCCGCGACGTTGTGAAGGCGGTCCCATTTTGTGGCGCCGTTGACAATAACCTCCGATAAGCTGGGGATCTGCCGTAAGAGGAAGAAGCCAGCGAAGGCGTCCTCAGGGCTGTCGTAGAGGGCACATTACGTGCAGCTTGCCGTACGGAGGCCATAGCTTGGTATATTGTTGCAATTGGGCAACCTCTCTCCAATAGTAGGGTTGGAGAAGTGAAGAGGGGAAATTCTATAGGAAGGAAAATGCGAATGCGAATGCGGGCAAAAGGTAGGAAAACCGTGAGAGGTTCACGACGTACGACTTTGTTCCCCTGCTATCTGGCTGAGAGGGTTTGAAGCGAGTCTGACTGGGTCGCATTCTTTTTCTCTCGCCTCCAAACCCCGAGAGCAGGGATTAACTGGCAGCTGCAAATGGAAGCTACTGGGCCAAAAAATCTGGGAAAATCGGAGCCAGTGATTGGCCGTGCTCCGACTTCTTTTTTTCCACCCTGCCGATTGGCGCTCAATTGATCCAGGCCTGGTTTTGGTAGGGGGAGGAGGAGACTGGAGAGGGAGGGACAGACCCCGGTCAATTGGCGCTACGGCTTTATCGAGGCCCTGTCTCAAAAATTCGAGCTTTCAGTCCCAAATGCGATCGCGGTTCGGGACTTGCTAGACGAGAGAGAGAGAGAGAGAAGCTGACCTCACGACGATAACAAACAACGCCCCTCCCCTCTCGACACTGTCGCTCCCTCCACCAATTACAACACCCAATTGCAGCGGCCAGGGCTCCCTTTGCGTCGCCAGCCCACCATGAGCCAACCATGGAGTCGCTTTTTAGCGACCACCTCCGCCCAGATATCACACACACAGCATAGCTTCTCCCGCTATGCCGTCCGCTCCTTTTCGCAGACCTGCAAGCGGCGGGCCGACTCCGACATAAACACGACACAACCGCCGTCGAACCCCGTGCGGACGACGCCCGAAGCCACCCCTGGCGAGATGGAGCGTGGCGCGGCCACCTCTGCACCCACCTCGGCCGGTCCCGCAACGACAACACGGTCCATCCTCGATGACCTCGCCGAGCCGAGCTTTCACTCTGCCCCGAATCCAAGCAGCGGCGGCCTCCGAGGCCTCGGCTCCGCCGTCTCCTCCTCCTCTTCTTCCCCTTCCCAAAACGCAGCCGCCAGCCGGTTAGGCGTCGACGCCATCAACCGCGCCCGGAACCAGCCCACCTTCTCCGAGATGCTGAACCTGGGGGACAAGAAGCCGGGCCAGAGCGGCCAGAACAAATGGGGCGAGGAGCCCTTCCACTTCCACATCTACGGGCACAAGCACAACACCCACATCACCGTCACCAAGCCGGACCGCAACGCCATCATCTCCATCAGCGCGGGCCAGATCGGCTTCCGCAAGGCCAAGCGCGGCACCTACGACGCCGCCTACCAGCTGGCCGCCTACGTCATCGACAAGTTGCACCAGGGCAACTGGCACAACGAGATCAAGAAGATGGAGGTCGTCCTCCGCGGCTTCGGCCACGGCCGCGAGGCCGCCACCAAGGTCCTGCTCGGCAGCGAAGGCCGACTGCTGCGCAGCAGCATCACCAAGGTCAGCGACGCCACCCGACTCAAGTTTGGTGGTACCAGGAGTCCCAAGCCCAGACGTCTGGGTTAAAGGGGAGTCTTGCGGATCGTATGGGCACGGGGCGGGTTTTGGCGGAGCGTTGCATTGTGCAATTCTGTATCAAAAACAAGGGAGGGACGGCTCTATAGAAGCATCATTTGTATCATACGCTATGATATGTATTTCTGTACTACAGTCGGTTGTACATTGTATAAGAGATAAAAGCAAATCGCGCCGGAGCTCTTGAATTCAACTCGCAACAAAGGGAAAAAACACATCTGGTATCAATCGCTTAGGACCATGTCACCCTTGTAGCAAACTCAAAACATGCCCTGCCCAGAAATTGTAACGCCCCCAAACGCCCCCAAATGCATGTTGTTCCTTTGCAGCCGTTACCCGCCCAAACCCAGCATATCTAAACCGATGCAATACCGCAACCTACCTTTTTGAATGCGACTAGCTTGCCGGTGCTCTCTCTGCCGGGGGCAATGCTCGCCCGCTAGAATCCCGTGTCCGCGAAGACTTGTCGCTGCTTTTGTTTTGTGCGTTGCTATCCCGACCATCGTCGTCCCCGAGGCTACGTCTGTAACTGTTTTCCCTACTAAGGAAACCTGTTCCCTCATCGGCGTCCAGGTCATCCTCGTCCTCTTCTACCAGAGCCCCATCGGTTGTACCATAGTCTGGCGGCTCGACCCAATCTCGCGGTACCATGCAAGGCAGTGCCACACCAATCGAGGCGGCACGATTGAGCCAGGCGGGCCCTTTCTGGCCCGTGAGCCTTTCGCACAAGCTCTGAGTAAAGTGGTTGCAGTTTTTGGTAAGAAGGTTGTAGGCGGTGCCGGGAAAGTCTTCCGAGGTCGACTTGATTATTTGGTCGATCTCGTGCTGGGGTGCGAAGGTGAAGCCCTGTAGGATTTCCATCTTGAATGTGCCTCCCGGCGGGACAGTCTGCGGCGCAGTCCAGTAGACGCCTGTTGTATTCGGATGATCATGACCTCCGTAGGCGTATTCGCGTCCATTGATGACGACGCCGGTGTGGAGGAGGGAGGACCCAACAGTCCAGAGAATAGAGGCTAATCGGCCAGGCTGAAAGTCGAAAGATCATTAGCAACATTGAACACTGAAACAGACCGTAGAAAGGGTAGCCCAAAGAATTGCGAGATATAGTCTCGGCTCGAGGCGACGTTGCGTGTGATCGGAAAGCTATAGGGCGGGAGTGAAGTGCTTACAGGTAATAAGTCGTATACGTTGATAATGATCTCGGTTCGGGTGAGTGATAAAGTAGATCTGTGAGACCCAGATCTGGAGTTCCGAGTGACCGAAGGACGGCTGGACTTCTTAGACGACGACATGGTTGGGGCGTAGTATTGTCGAGCACGTCAACAATGGGCGCATCGGTTGTTGGTGGTTGCAGCTACCTTTTTGTATATGGTAGCTATGATGTAGGTCAAGAAGCCGGAGGTGATCAATCAATAGTTGGTGGAGGCGGCTAGGGTAGTGAGTTCTGTAATCCGGGGAAGATAGACGAAGCTAGGTACTGTGTAGGTAGATACGATAGGTAGGTAAAGTAGGTATGTAGGTATTTGAAAGTACAGTAGTAGTTTGAAGAGAAACCTTTGCCACTTTTCAGGTTGAGTCGAGTCGAGTCGAGTAATGTTGTCAGCCAGGTCAGGCAATCAGGCAACCACTGACAAAAGGTAAGACGAAGTGAAGCTGATGGTGATGCAGGAAGGGACTCCAGGAATAGATTGCAGCTGTGGGAGATGTGTCTCGGTGTGCGATCCTTTGGCTCGCATTCCATCCTTCCTTCGTCTTAAAAAAGAGCTCAGGGCCCTCAGGGCCTCAGGCTAACTGCCCAGGCGAGGTTCAAGCATCCATCAGCCACGACTTGAGACGAATGCACACCTGAATGCGGGACATTTGGGATGGGAGTCTCCAACGCAGTGGTACCCCATTGAGCCCATTGGAATGGGGTTTTTGCAGGTCATTGGCTGCTTGGGGTCAGCTTCTCCCTTGCTCCCTGGCCTCCTCAGGGTTTGCGGCCTAGCAGCGCGAGGTGAGACCAACCTAACGAGCCTATTATGCCGTAAGCGATGCAAGACCAAGAGTTGTTTCGAGTTTCGTCCAGTACCCGTCCAGGGTCGCAACTCGGAGGGTACATTACATTGATTGCTTACCCAAGATGACCCGACCCCACCTCATGTGACCGTGTGTCCCTTGTCCCCTCATTACCTCTGCATCCTTTGATTACCTCAGGTGAGAAGCCTAAGAAGCTGAGGTCCAGCCCAGTCGGCAGATTGAATCACCGACCTCCGGCGGGCCGTACCACAACCAACCTTCGATTGAGCAATCCCCCCAGTGGGCTCTGGCTAGCCTGCACCATGACGTTCAGTGGGCTCGTAACAACAGTCAGGCCGAAATTGCTCGAGCGCTGCGCAACAAACCCCACACAAGTAACTGCAGAGCTTTTTTTCTCTCACTGGTCGAAGCAGGTTTCTTCTGTTCTACCCCTCCATTGCCAGAACTTTCTCGCAAAGCTATCTTCCCTCTCTTTTCTCATATGAGAGAGAGAGAGCGGACAACAAGGCTGTAACTACCTTTTCCTGTACCACTCCCGAGATACCCCCAATAGACCGACACACCTCTTCATTGAGCGTTTGTTGGTGCTGATCTTCAGAGGCTGAATTCAATTCGGCCCGGCACTTTTTCACCACGTCTTCCCTCTGGTCGAACACCTCTCCCTTCTCTTCTCTCTCCCGACTCTTTCGGCCGTCCGCAGCTAGTTCTGCCTTCTCCCACAGCGTGCCCAGCTGCACTGTTCCTACCATCTACATTTCACATCGCGCGTACGCAAAACGAGCGAAGCCCAAAATGCCTCCCAAGAAGAACGTCACCGAGGAGAAGCTCCTGCTGGGACGCCCGGGAAACAACCTGAAGAGTGGTATTGTTGGTCTGGCCAATGTCGGTAAATCGACACTGTTCCAAGCCATCACCAAGTGCCATCTCGGAAACCCTGCCAACTTCCCCTACGCCACCATTGAGCCTGAAGAGGCCCGTGTCATTGTCCCCGATGAGCGATACGACTGGCTCTGCGAGAAGTACAACCCCAAGTCGCGCGTACCTGCCAACTTGACTGTTTACGATATCGCCGGTCTGACCAAGGGCGCCTCCACCGGTGCTGGTCTTGGTAACGCTTTCTTGTCCCACATTCGTGCTGTCGATGCCATCTTCCAGGTTGTGCGTTGCTTCGACGATGCCGAGATTATCCACGTCGAGGGTGACGTCAACCCCTGCAGAGATCTCGACATTATTGCCGAGGAGCTGCGGTTGAAGGATATTGAGTTCGTCGAGAAGGCTCTCGAGAACCAGAAGAAGAAGACCCGCGTGGGCGGTCAGAGTCTTGAAGTCAAGAAGGCCAGAGAAGAAGAGGCTACTATTGTCAAGATTCTTGACATGCTCAAGGATGGCAAGGATGTCCGAAAGGGCAACTGGTCTCCTAAGGAGGTAAGAATGATTTTTTTTCTTTTACTGCAACACACTCTCTACATGATGACAAAGGGCCATAGTGCCTGAATAATCCCAGCTCTTCGACGTGGCCTCAATTTATAAACGCAGAGGCCATGCTGAGATAAGAAACACACTCTGATTACAACAAACACCACCCTTTATTTTGCTCAATCATTACTCTTGAACCCAGCTAATCAAGCATAATAGATTGAGGTCATCAACCCTCTCTTCTTGCTCTCTGCCAAGCCCGTTGTGTACCTGGTCAACCTGTCTGAGAAGGACTACATCCGCAAGAAGAACAAGCACTTGGCCAAGATTGCCGAGTGGATGAAGGGAGCACGCTGCCGGCGACCCCATTCTGCCTGTGTCGGTGTGCTTCGAGGAGCGCCTTACTCAATTCGAGACTGAGGCCGAGGCTCTTGAGGAGTGCAAGAAGGTTGGCGTTGACTCAGCGCTGCCTAAGATTATTCTCCAGATGCGCAAGGTTCTCAACCTGGGCAGTTTCTTCACAACTGGTACTGATGAAGTCCGTCAATGGACGATCCGTAACGGCACCAAGGCGCCCCAAGCCGCTGGTGTTATCCACGGCGATTTCGAGAAGACCTTCATCCAGGCCATCGTTTACAACTTCAACATACTGAAGGAACTTGGTGACGAAGCCGAGGTCAAGGCCAAGGGCAAGATCATGACCAAGGGTAAGGATTACGTCGTCGAAGACGGCGATATTTTGCTTATCAAGGCCGGTGCTGCCAAGAGCTAAAGAGACAAGAATCATGCAAAAATGAAGAATAAAAAAAATTGAGTAGCATGACTACCCACGTTCCACTAGAAAGACGATGCCACTGTGACTGGTCCCCTAAAAATGCCTTGATTGTTATTCCTCGCAATCGCAACACGGTCGACTATTCAAACCAACAGTGATGAGACCCAAAGCAGTTTTTGTGTTCAGAGTCTTGTGAGCTGCGGCTGATGAACCTGACGAGGAGTACCAGAAGCGTCAGCTTGTTACCTTGCTACACGAAGTAACAATTTCTAACTATATGAAGCAGTGTCCAGTCAGCGCTTCGAGTATGGCGTAATTGAACGTCCCGTTGGTATATGTGCGAGTTTTCTCTTCGAGAATGCCAGGGACCAACACGAATTTTCTCAACGCAACATGGCCTCGGCAGCTTCCTCAAGGATGTGTGCCGTCTGTTCCGGCTGGCTGAGCATGGGCGAGTGACCGCTGTCCATCGTCCTCCTATGAACGGCCGGCGAAGAGGCTTCTTTCCTCTCCGCGTCCATCATGTCGACCATCCTCGCCTGGAAGTCTGGGGGTATGCAGTGGTCTCGCGTCGTCACGATGAACCAGACCGGCACATCGCCGTCTTTCCACCCGGCGTAGACACCCTCGGCTGTGGACCTGGTGGCGGACGAGTGCCGCAGGAGCCGGCTGTTCCACCACTCGGCGTCTTCGGGCGGCAGGTCGTGGTAGAAGATGTCGAGCGGGTCCTTTGTCAGGACGTCCCAGCCGTCTGGCCCCGGGCGGGCCATGGGCTTCATGCCGCCGAAGGTGCGGATGAAGTCTAGGAGGGGGTTGTTGCTCGGGACGGCGGAGGCGGAGATCAAAATTAGGCCGATGACTCTTCCTCGGCCTTGGGGAGGAGGGGAGCTGCTGTGAAGCCTTTTACGGTGCTGCAGCCCACAATGCCGGCGAAGGAGTGGTTGATTACGACCACGTCGCGGCCTGCGTCGACCTCGTCGGCGATTAGGGACTGGACTTGTGCTATGCAGGGCGCGATGGATGGCACCGGCTCGGGAGTCCCGCAGAAGCAAAGTTGCGGCGTCAGGCAGCGGGTGTAGCCTTTGCGCTCCAGCAGGGGCACCACTCGTTCCCAGACCTCACCGGTGTGCATGGATCCATGGAGGAAGAGAAGAGTTGGCTTATTGTTTGACATGTTTTCGAGAGGGTCCGTACCGCTTGCACTCATGTTATGGGCGATGTACGAGTGGGCTTTCAGGTAACACCCCTTGGCCTTGGGAGATGTGATAGCTTCCTTCTATACTTCTATGTGGGGAGAGGCACTGTCGTTCAGCTGCACGGAGGCGAGCTGCGGGGAGCCATATACACAGCTCCGTCTTGGCGATGTAACGCCTCATTGGGTGGATTTGGGGTTGCATCATCTCTGTTGGAGTCACTGTAGATACCTACATATGTTCATGGAAATGTATTGAAAGTGCAGCTTGGATGTATTATTATATTTCTCGATCTGCAAGTGTATCATTAATATTACGCTTCGACTTGATTTGAGCTCTGAGGGCTTAGAAGAGGCAACTTCGAACATCTCAAGCTTCAGGGTTCGAGTCTCTCTACATGAGTCGTTAGATGACCCAATACAGAAAAAAAACTGTATATAATAGAAGCCGCCGTCACATCCGTCAACCTACACAGCTCACTTGGCTTTTTACCTTTCACATCCCACCAACTTGACGCTGCCCCCTTAACTCGGTGCTATGCACTGACTGAGCAGTTCAGCCTTATGAGTGATGTACTATGTACCTCATGGCTACATTCAGGGGACCTATGAACTCGAGAACTGAGAAGTATGTAACGATTCCACATGATGGAATCCTGCCTATTTAAAGTCGTAAGGAGTAACATGCACCTGGGAAACAATTGAGACGACGATGTATGAGTGACGACTAGCTTGGTCACGGGTTACGTAAGGCAAATGATCTGCGGCAGAAGCACCGGCGGCGACACGTTAATTAAGTGGGCCCCATGTGCAGTGAACAGCTGTACCTAGCTTCAACCACGACAGTCGGCAAGCTGCGGTTCGTAATCAATCCCTATTGCAATCTCTCAAGTTCGGAGGTCCTCGCAACTCGCACTCCCTCCAGAGAGTCATGCCATAGACGACGACGACATTGACGACACCCGCGTTCAATACACACATCCGACCACCATGGAACAGCAACCACAGCAACAGAATGCGCCGGGCTCGCTGAGCTGGCGCCTCAGCTCCCATCCCATAACGCTCCTCTGCTTCCTCGCCTTTCGCATCTGTAAGTAATGTCGCGCAGCCATTCGCACTTACCAGCATGGACAGACGGCGCCGTCGCATGCCCTCCAAACTCTGGCCTCCAATTGGAAACTGTCAGAGCAGCTGCTAATTGAACCCCCCCGTGCTCTTCACTCTGTAGCCTCCCTGCTCGTCTACCTCTTCGGCATGCTCTTCACCGAGAACCTGGTCATGATCTTCATCATCACGATCCTGCTGCTGGCGGCCGACTTCTACTACCTCAAGAACATCGCGGGCCGCCGCCTGGTCGGCCTGCGCTGGTGGAACGAGGTCGACCCCCAGTCGGGCGACAGCCACTGGGTCTTTGAGAGCAGCGACCCGGCCACCAAGACCATCAACGCCACCGACAGCCGCTTCTTCTGGCTCGCCATGTACGCCCAGCCCGTCCTCTGGATCGCTCTCGCCATCCTCGCCCTCGTGCGCCTCAAGTTCATCTGGCTGCCTCTTGTTGGTGAGTAGTACCAATCCATTCTAACATTGTTCATTGGAAGATCCTGGGCAAGAGCAGAAGACTAATTGAACCCTCCTTTATAGCAATTGCCCTTGTTCTGACCGTCACCAACACGCTGGCCTTCTCGCGCTGCGACAAGTTCAGCCAAGCCTCCAACATGGCCGGAAGCGCGTTATACGGCGGATCTCTGGCAGGCAGCATCGCGAGCAACATGGCCGGTCGACTGTTCGGGCGGTAAAATACACCAGACTCTATCTACATGGACCACTAAAGGCCTTGTTATAGTATCGAAGGACGGACGATGCGCGCAACGCAGGACACGCAAAACGGGTAGCAGCGATGGGCTGCCACGGGAAAGCGGCAAAGGTCAGAGGACATGCCAACAAAAGAAGAAAGTCGGCACATTAGGGGCTTATATTCTATGTACGCGATATCACCAACATTGGGTTCTGCCCCTTAGATTCGAGCGGGCCGGAGTTAGGGAATTTCTATGTACAATAAATATGCGTGGAACAGGCACGTGCTCGCGGGATAACTTGGGTCTTCCACGAAAGGTGCCCAAACTCAAGTATTCGGAATTACTGTTCTCATCAGATATTGCGCTGGTCCCGTCTCCAAGTGTTTCTGGTCCGTTTCTGGCGCGACGCGCCTACTGGAAGCAAGCAGTCTGTAAGTAGGCAGGTAGCCCCCTTTTGAGGGAGGTTTTAATGATACATTTTCTTCTGTGATTAAGGTCTGCTCTCCTCCTTTGCCTCCCCATCTCCATTTCCACTGAAATGGACATTGATGACGGGCTATCTGCCGTAGCTGTCTTTTATGGCCCGGCACCCTAGGCATCTGAGTTCGTGTGGCAGTGCCTTTGTAGTACGTAAGGTTACAGGAGAAGCCCATTGGGGCGCCAGCCAACCAGTCTGCCCGTGGGCAGTCATCCCTGATTGCTGCCCGTCAGGCTCAAGTTCTAGGTATGTCCCTATTCAATACTATGTCTAGTACAATTCGGAACGTTTACTTTATTCACACTTTGTGCGTGTACGCTTGATAGCTGATGGTCGGGCCAAGTTACATTCGGCATGGCATCACAACAAGCACCCAGCTTTTCACCTGTATGATTTAATAAGTGTAGGAGACGGCTTGTTCAATGACGGACATACTTACCCCTCGGAAGCTGAAGGCAACACATCACCGGCAGATAGGCCACGTCAATTACCCAAGCAAGAAGAGATATCATATCATAGACAAGAAGAACGAAGAAAACGCTGCATACATGATTCATTCAACCTTCCCCGGAAACTATCACGCCTCCCATCCCCTAATGTAGATAGATCATGGCCCCGTCTCATATTTTACCAATAGTCGATCACTTCGGCCGGCCATGCCGCCCCGCATCCTCAATGGCAGCGTCAAGCTGCCTCTCCTCGTCCTCGAGACGCCGGATCTCGTCCTCCGTCATGCCCTCCTCGATCAGATGCGCGTAGCGGCTCGGCGACCGCACCTCGGACCCGGGCCGACTGGTCTGGTGACTCGCCCGTCCCACCACTGCGCCGCCCACGCTCCCGTTGCGCTCCCTCTCGGTAGTAGTGTTCGGTACCGCCCCTCCGGAGACCGCCACCCCGATCGCGCTGTCGGCGGCGTACGACTGCGGCCGGTTGTACTCGTTCCGGTGCAAGCTGTTATCTCGGCTCTGCCGCTGCTGCTGCGTACCGGTTCCGACCGCTGCCATGCCTCGTTCTTCCGGGTATACTGGCGTATTCAGGGAGTAGCTGATCGAGTCGTTGTCTTGGCCGATGCCGCCACGGTCGTTCAGGCGGCCGCCGTCGTCGGCATACGCGGATTGCGGAGTGCTGTGGTTGACACCGGGCATCTCCTTCTCGCGCATCATCATGGCGGCGGCGGCACCGCTATCCGATGCATAGCCCACGTCACCGTGGATGTGGCGGCGCTGTTGCTTCCCGCCAGCGCGCCGACGGAAGCATAGGAAGTAGGCGAGGGCGCCGATGATCAGCAGGGCTCCGATAACGGACCCGACAACGATACCGGCTATGGCGCCTGGATTCAAGCCACCGCCGCCTCCTCCGGACAGGCCAGCAGCAGCAAGACTAGGCGCACCACTGCTTTCGCGTGTCGTGGCCGCCGATGAGGGGTTGCCCGTGGAAAATGGGCCCGTGGTCATGGTGATGGCCGTGTTGAAGATGCTTGCGGTCGGTTGGTCTTCGCCGTATCCCTCATAGCGATAAGGCGTGTCGTTATAACTCGCTAGCTTCGCGGCTAATGTGCTGTCTACCTCGCTCGGAGTCCTGTAGATGACAAATGGCGTGGTGAAGCTTTTGCCTTCTTTGAAAGGCTGAGAAGCATTATCCACCCAAGTTAAAGATAGGTATAACTCCTTTCCAAAGACATCCAGACCATCAAAGTTGGCGGGATCTATAGTGACGGACCCTTCGGGATTAACTGTATGTATGGTCAGCGACATCCACCCAAACGTTGCGAGAGCCCCGTCAACTTATGAGTCGAAGAAGAAATAATACTGGGGGAGTCTTACAAGGCAATCGATCCTGTTGATCTTTACCTGCTTGATCTGCTTGTCGCTTCTCAAGAGATAGCTCCAGAAACGAGGACCCAGGAATCCCTTCTCTTGCGTTGCTTTCTTCGCCCGCTGGCGCAGTTGGTCGCACCTGTCTATGGGGGTGACTTGGTGCTGTTGCAGGAACGAGTGGCACCGAAACTCCGACGACAAATAGCTCGGCCTTGTTGACCTTGATAGGCGGCTTCGTGCTCCATGACAAATATTGCTGAGCGGTATAAATATGAGGCTGGTCAAAGTTATATTTGAAGGTAACGTTGAGATTAGTTGCAGGCACTGTTGTCGCTGGTATAGACATTCCAGTAGTTGTGGTTGTGATGGGTATTGGCGACGTTAATGTCGCAATGGCTTCGCCTAAGCAGGCGACGAGCCCGAATATCGAGACATCGAGTCGCATGTTCGTAGTGTAATGATGCCCCTCCAATGGCAACGATATCCGTCAACAGCGGCACAATGGTCAAAGTTCGTATGAGCTTCCCTTCTCTATGCAACGGGACTCATGGCCACCCGTAGCTTGTGAAATGTATGCAGTTTTGGAAAACCTAATGGCCGTGTAAGTTGAAAATGGCAAGCCAAGCAACGAAGCAGCTCGCAAGAAGTGCGGCGTCGAACTAGCAAGACGACGGCAAAGAATAATTCGCAAACCTCACGAACGAAATAGCAAGTGAGCAGGGGAAGCAGAAACAGTAGAGACGAAAATGTGAAAAGAGAAGCAACACACAGATCGTAATGGGGGGATGGGAAGGGATCGGGGGGAGACGAAAAAAGACCAGCGGGATGCAGGCAGGGGGGTCCCAAACTGCGGCGTCGTGCACTAGTGACGGATCCTTGGTTGTGGATGTGTGAATATGTGTGTGTGTGGTGTCAGCTTGACCAATCTCTCAGCCGTATAACTTGGGAAGTAGTCAGGAATTAGCGAGCAAGGTAGGTTCGGCAGGCTGCTAGATAGTTACCACGTCTGTGGGAAAGAAGAAGGCGCCAAGTTGTGGAAGTGCCGCGCCGCAGTCGATCGTCTTGCTTCCCAATCAATCAATAATGGTCACTTCGGAAGTACTTCAAACACACAACTGCAAGGTTAGATGCAGGGAGCGTATCTGCGGGTGAAGAGTGACGACGATTGGGTACGGTGGTGCCTGTCTGGGAATCAAGGGTTCGTCGGGCTGGTTGGGGGAAGCAGGAGTAGGTACAGCAAACCGGGAATTGGCGATGATTGGTTGGTCGATTGGGCTGATTGAGTCTCTCCTCCTTGTGTTCTGGTGTCACCAAGACCAACCGCATGTGCTGCTTGCTGCGCCTCTGGATGATCGTCGTCAAAACGAATAATTCGCTGTCCACTCCGGGCCTCGTCCTACGCCGCCTTTTCCTTCTGTCACACGCCTGCCCACCACCACCCGCTGAGACCCCCCAGCGTCAATATCGTGAGACTTGTTTGTCTTGAGATCACGCGGTTCGGGCAAGCCACTCTTGTATTCACCTACCATTTCGTAAATTCTTCAGACGTTTGGAACCCTTCCATTCCCTGACGTTACGTGGTGACGAACGACATCCGATTAGGTATACAGACTTATACACGGGCTCCATATCTTTTTTCCTCCTCCCCCTTGCAGTTGGGACTTTTTTTGTTTGTTGCTTCTGAGAGAGGAACCCCACTCGACCCTTGGGAGTGGATAGGAGGCGGGTTGACAGCTAGTCGGGACTCTCTATTGGGCCAAAAGCAAAAAAGACGACTTTATACAGTAAGACCTAGTCCCAGTAGGAAAATTGCCCGATATGACATCTGACAACTGACGACCAGGCTGTCGATACTGCCACAATTCGGTCCTGAGTAAGGCCCGAAATGTGCGCTCGCGCGAAATCGAAGGCATGTTTCGAACATTGTTGTCGACATGTAAGTGTGTGCCATTGAGTTTGGTGTGTCATCGTACATGCCTGCAGATGGGTGGCATGCTCGGAGTCATGGAGAGACCCGAGCCTTGCATATGTATCGACTGCCATACCCTCCCTGCCTGCCTCGTTAGCGCGTACGGCTGAGCCGCGCTACCTTTAAGACGCAGCAGCCAGCCCTGCCACCCCGATCCATTTTCTTTCTCCTCTCGTGGTTGGTCTCGATCTTCTGATTTTATGTATAGGTAGATGCAGAGCCCAGACTCCAGGGAAACGATGAAGAAGAAGAATATGTAGGCATGCAATGCAGCCTTCTGGATATCACACAGCATATTCATCGCCCCAGACGATCTGCCTATTGCTTCCAGTCTCAACATCGAGAGTTGGTCTTTTTACTGTACTGGACCAGCCCCAAGCATCTCACCTAAGCCCTAAGACGGGGTCCATCCGGGCGCTGGTGTTAGGCCAGTCCTCGTCTGGATTAGTGGGCCCAAGTTTCCATTTCTGGCACCTCCCCCCCTTCTTTTTCTTACCCCTCCATGTCCATGCCCGCAGCCGAACGACAAGTGCCATTTTGTTAATTTTAGAAACTTCAACACCGCCAGGCTATATCTTACATACCTGGTCGCTATATCGATAAGAAATTAATTTGCAGAAAGAAGGCTTGATGCCCATTCCTCTTCCCATAGGCCGAGTCAATACACCGAAGGCTACTTGGTATTACTGAGTAAGTGTATGCTCCCAATAGTCAACTCCTCCCTACCGAAAGCAAGGCTATATGGAGGGCGAGGGTTACCTTGGGGATGTGCCGTGATTGTGCAAAATTATCGAAGCCAACCATCAAACGGGCCGATGGAAAGAAAACCTGCCAAGGTCCCCAAAGATCTTCCGCAGATCTCACATATTTGGGTCCCCAAGCATGAGCCATCACCAACACACCTGTGATTGGTTTGCGTTACGTACGGCAAATCCTAAATGTTGGAAAAGCAATCATGGCCACATCAACGGTGCTCTCCTGACTGCCTAGATCGGACTGCCCATTTCCTTATCTCCGTGGGATGCTGACTGGGGCTCCCTTTTCCCGATATATCTCTCTGTATGGATATCATGTGTGGTTGCCAGTAACTTTAAAAAATATTGCTCAATCGTTGTTCCCCTCAGCGTGTCAGAAAGACAAAACCCGTGCCTGAATTCTACTACCCCCGTCTACCCCTCCTCCCTCTCAACGAGCCGATTGCCGACACACATCGTACATGCTTGTGCCGCGGAGTAATAAGGGACGAGTGTCGTCTCTCTACGTGTTGAGAGGCCAACATCCACCTTGTATGCTCAGAGGTATTGTACCATATTCCTCTTAACAGCCTGACCAATGACACCAATACCGTACGGGCTTGCAGCGCCCCTCTTACGTACATGCAGATGGTCCCCGGCCCTACACGCCCAAAGCAGCATCGCCTCATGTAATTGGGTGCGTGTGGAGATCCAGTACCATCACCGGCAGGCATGCCGCAGTGACAGTCTGCCCTATCTTACCCCAGGTTTCATAAAATAGCACGAGTCCAACAGTCTTCCAGTCCTGTGAGGCCGATGAAACAACCGACAGACCCAACCCAGGCGGCCGACCGGTTCGTCGAGATAGCGCCGGGAAGGCTTCTCAGACCCAACGGCGCGGCCTAGTCGCAAGCAGAGATTGCATGCAAGGAGCGGCCGTTCGAGGAGCGGCCAAGCGCGCGCGCAAAAGTCGACCCGCCGCCACAGAAGAGAGCTCCGCGAATCACCGGTCTTACTGTTAGACGTATCATAGTAAATGTAGTCAAATATAGGCATGTTGCTGATATTCTCTGTCGTAGATACATATGTAGTATTATTATTCCAACCAGTGGATCGACCGATCCATTCCATCCATCATCCTATCTACAGTCCCGAAACATCTTCTCGTTCAGGTCCATATACTTATAGTCTTGCACTCTCTTCCAACACCATCGCCCAGGTAGCCGTGCAGTCAGTCTCCTTGGATCAACCACTTTACTCAACTCACTCTTCCCTCCTTTCTTGCTTGCTTTCCTTACATGTATCTCCCACCTACCCTCCATTGTCTTTCTCGTAAGTAACGTAATAACCGGCCAGACAAGCGAGTACGGCAGCGCATCCTCCCTCCATATCTGACCTCATGACCCGTAATAACTATGTATTTAGTCGCAAAAAAGTGTCAAAGAAACTCCATTGCCCATGTGTAAAACGCCGAAATGCTATGCGCGTCTGTCTGTCTGATAATCACCACCCCCAGTAGAAAGTGTGACGGACAACCCAGCCCAGCAACTAAGTACCCAAACTCAACTCGAGCGTCCCTGCGGGATGCGCCTTAAGTCCCATCCGGGGCAGATTTCAAAATGAGGCTGAGGCTAAGCAAAGGTCATGGAAATCTCCTTCTCCTTGCCAAAGTCATCATCACTATCCGCCCACGGATCGTGCACCGCAATATTCGGTACCGTCTGACTCGACTTGATTTCAGGCCGCGAAGACGAGTACAGCGAGTCCTTAGCCGGCGGTGCCGGCGGCGACGACGACAGCGGATCCTCATGGAACGAGGTATCGAAGCTCATATGGACGGGCGAATCCTCAGGCTCAAAGTACGCCGCCGACGGGAGCGGGCTCGTATACCCGAACCCGCTAGACAGGGTCGGCGTCCGCTCCGACGAGACCCTCAGGCCGGGCGAGTGCGCCGTCCGCAGCGTCCGCGTCGCGTCATCGCTCTTCGTCTCCCGCAGGCTGCTGCGCGGGTTGCTCTCCGGGGAAGAAACATCGAGCTTCATGGGCGGCAGCGTCGATCTGAGCTCCTTGGGCGCGATCTCGTCGGCGCCGTTGGCGTGGTCCGCGTCCCGCGCGAGCTCGGCGCGCATCGCGTCCACGTCGAACAGGACGCCGTGGTTGTTGCCAAACTTGTCCTCGGTCCGCGAGTTTTCGGCGGGTGCTGCTGCCGCCGCCCCCTTTTGGTTCTTGTAGGCGTCCTCGTAGACCTCCCAGTCTTGCTTGGCCTTCTTCTTGCGCGAGAAGAACCCGCCGAACGCGCCCTTCTTCCCGCTGCCCTCCTTGTCGAGCTCCTTGCGGGCCTCCTCGATCTCCTCGATCAGCTCCCGCTGCTGTTCCCGGTGCTGATCTGGGTCGGGGTCCTCAATTTCCGTGAACTCGTCGCTTTCGACGAGCCATCCGGCTTCGCGCAAAAGCCTCGGCATGGCTTGCCGGTAGTCCATGTGGCCGACCACGAACTCGGAGCAATCCATGTTCTCAACGCCAGGGATCCCCTGCACCTCTCCTAGGCCGGTGACTTTACGAATGCCGCCGTTGGTGAGGCGGAAGAGGTAACCCAGGATCCAGTCGTTGCGGTTGTATCCATTTAGGAACCTGCCCGCGACGACGGTACGGCACTTTAGCCATTCGTCCTGCTTCGTGATCAGGGGTGCACCGAAAAGGTACACGTTCTGGACCAGGCCATATGCGCCCTTTCTTGCCAGCTCCAAGAGGCAAGAGAAGATGACTCGGGAGCCGAGGGAGTAGCCCACAAGGGTAATGGGTCTAGTTCCCAAGTTGCGGTCGATCAGCGAATCCGCTAGAATCAGACCTGCAGACCAGGCACGATCGAGAGAGACCGCCCAGGGATTGTCGATCAGGTACGCCAGCTTGGTAAGCACCACCGGCAGCTGCAGGGCAGCCATCAGACTGATTAGGATGGTGCTTCCCAATACTTGTTGGAGACCTTGAGTAAGAGCCTGGTGTGATGAGTTAGCAACGAGGTGTCGATGTACGAACTAGTTTAACATACCTCTGTAGCCAGAATATTAATGGTGTCACCCATACTGGTAAGCATTTCAGGCTCCCAAAGAATCGAGTAGATGTCGCCCATGATTGGGTCGACCGTGCTAAAAGGCAATCGAACATCATCGTTCGTACTGGTCATCCACCCAGAAATTGTGACAATCAGGTTCACTCGCTTGTTGTTGTGTAGAGGCCGGTACTCAAACGTCCTCACGGCGCCCATTCTCTTATTCGCAGCTCGGCCACCAATGACACTACCAGACGCAGCAGCCGATGAAGTGATAATGGCAGCACCGCCGGCGCCGGCCAAGAAAGAGCCAGTACCACCCACGCCGATGGTTGTAAAGCCAGCTGCAAGACCAGCACCAATAAGGGGCGCAAGGAGACCTGCGGACAGGCCAATGACCAGACCACCGCCCACGGTAGCGAGACCCATCATGACATACTTGCGCTTGAGGGCCAGTTTCCTTCTACTCTCAAGATGCTCATCTTCGTTCCAGTTCTCGGACTCGGCCTGTTGTTGCATCTCGAGCGCATCTGTGACACGTTTCTCAAAGCGGCAAATGTCTATCCAGGGGATGTCGATATCCTTGCCCACGCGTTCCAACAGGACTCTCGACCTGGCATCGTATATCGAGTCGGCGATCAGCACCAGGAAGAGATCGCAGAGCACGGTCCAGCGGAGATCGATATCTAGCTTGGCGGTGCCGGGTAGCTGCGACGGAGTCTTGACATCGGGCATTTCCTCGCCATCGTGCACTTCGTAGGGCGGAGGCATCTCCGCCGCTTTCTCCTCGCCGAATTTCGGAGCAATGGAAGACCTCGGACTCGCAATGCTGGCCGCCGCAGAGCTGGGCGTGGAATCCGCCATGGGGTTCTTCACTCTCGCGTTGTGCATGAGCGCGGGGGTGAGGTCCTGCGGCATAACGCCATGTTCTGCCAATTGTTCGATCATGACCTGTTCGGCCGGGCTAATCTCCATATGCGCGTAGAGTCGAACCATGATCTTCTGAGACCACATCTTCATGGCCTCGGCTGCCATGGTGATATCCTTCTTCGAGTTCTTTGTCTTTTCCATCGACTCTGCCTCCTTCAGCATCTCGGACAACTCCAGTCGTGTTGCACCCACGTACGCGATTCGTTGGCCCTCGGTGAGCAGATCCTTCGTTGCCTGTAGTTGCGACACGGCATCTCTCTGTTCGTCCAGGTCGATGGCGCTGGTGCTACTGTGTTCTTTAAACAGGTACTTTGTGTTACCGTCCATGCTTGTCTCGGAATCTGCGTCGTCGTCGACGAGCACACGCGTGTACCCTTGCCGGCACCGCCCAGCCCAGCATAGACGTACTTCTCATCGTCCTCTTCGTTGTGTTCCTTGGCAACCAGTCTATCGTCGTCGTCGTAAATATCGTACGGCGCATACGCCGGCATCGTCTGCCAGCCCTCATCGCGATCCTCTTCTTCCTCTTTGTGGGGCGCCGTCAATTGCTGATGGGAGAACTCGGACATTATGTGCGCCGAGCTTGCTGTGCTGTTGTCGCGGCTGTGATCGACAACAGGGCCCTTGCTCGGTTCCTCGGACTTCTTCTTCGCAGCCTCTATTTCTTTGTACGAGGGTCCGGATATGGACGTGGCTGTATCCGCTCTCTGCCGGGCGGACGTCGCCGACTCTGTAGGCTCCGGCTCGTCCTTGGTTTGCTGTCGCTCTGGGCTGGGGCCGCCATGGTCGGGAAAGTCGCAGTTGCAGTCGGCACGGGTGTTTTGGAGCCGTCGTTCTCTGTTGCAGGTTCGGGGTTGGGCGTTCGCGGGGTTGGAGTTGTGGGTGCATCTTGAAAGTCGTCGTCATCGCTGGTCCCGGCCGATGATTTTCCCTCCTTTTCCGGCTTGGTCGGGACGGTCAATCCTTCGGCCTTGGGCTTGGGCTTGGTCTCCTCGCCCGGCCCACGCTCAGAGAAGCTTTTGGTGGACTGCTTGTCCGCATTCTTCTTATCTTTGGCTACGTCGTTGCGCCCCGGATCGGCGGGTTCTGGTTCTGGTTCGGGTGGGGGGCTGACATATTTTCTTATGGGCAATCCGAAGTCGTCGAATTCCTGAACTGGTGCTACCGCCGCCATTGGTATGTCTTGCTTCGCATGTGAATTCGAGTCTACTACGGGGCTGATGTTTTCCTTTGCGTTTTTGCCAGGGTTGTTGGGTTCGACGGGGGTCAGATTTCCTCAGTATCGGGCATAGTATTCCCCAGAGGGAGTTCGAGGGAATTGCTTGGCTCCAAAAAGTTGCTGGAGTCTGCCGTGGGGTTTTATATGTTGGAAGTTCGACATGCAAATCAACGACAAGACAAGACTTCGCATGCAAGTTGCAGACAGGAGGAGAGGTGGATGGGTGGTGTTAGTGGTGGGTAGGTTGGCGCAATCAATTGTAGGAAGTAGTGTAGCATTCAAGGGTCCCGGCACGCAGCGGCGCAGAATCGCCCGACTCTAGGAGGTTGTTGATGCAATTAAATAAATAATGGAACTCCAGTTTAGTTGCCTGTTTGCCTAACATCTGTATGTAACTAGGAACATCCAGGGTGAAACGACCCATTCCTTCAAATGTTTCCCATCGACAACAGCCTTTTCCATAAAGAAAAAGCAATCGCCTGCGATCTTCCCACGTGCCTCCCTTTCAAAGACAGCCGGCAATCTCCATTTTGCGTTGGGTCAAAGCGATGGTCTGGTGCTGTTCCTGAATTCCGAAGTCTCAAAGGATGGAGTTTTGGGGGGGTCAAATCGCCAGTGTCAGGCAGGGCCACTGGAAAGCTAATCCACTAAAGGAGGGTCCTAGGGGGCGCATCAAACATCCGATGTGCTACAGCACCTCGAACCTCGAGCTCGCTGTTGCAATTGCTCAAGTTGGATACCGAGACTCGGCACAGGAATCCGATATAAGCTGCATGTCGATACAAAGCTGGCTTCACCTGCTTCTAATTTGCTTTCGAACAATTCGGGCAAGTTGGCCACATGGATGCACTCTTAGTGCGACGCTTTGAGGAGCTCTACCTACCTGAAAAATACCAATGCAGGCAGTGATCGGCGTCTGGCATCATAAGATACATAGGCAAATGAAAGTCAAGTATCCAGCATCATACAGGAGCTTATAGATGGTATCAATTGCTCTCTAAATCAATAGGTGACCCATCCTTCATGGATGGTGGTCGCCCCTTTTCATAACCACAAACGCCTAGCAATGCCTATAGAAATGGTTGCGAATCGTGCAATCCGCCAGTAGTCGATCACTTTGTGTGCTAAGTACATATCATTATGCCTCAACAGCCTCCTCAGCACTATGGGATTCTCCAGCCTCGGTGGTGTCTGCAGCTTCGTCCTTGGGACCGGCGGTGGGCTTGTCTTTCCGCTTGCGCTTCCGCTTGGATCCCTCTGCCGATTCTGCGCCCTCTGCGCCCTCTGCGGCCGTTGAGGTTGTCTTGGGTTTGGATGTAAGGCCCTCGGTAGCAGGTTTCTTCTTTGGCTTCTTCACTGACAACGGGTTGGGGCCCTTTGCCTTCTTGACCAACTTTCCCCCAATCCGTTCGCCGCTTCGGGACTCGTCTTCCTCGTCTTCATCTCTCTTTCTCTTGCCTCCAGGTCGAAGGATTTCGGCGCGTAGCTTGGCTCGCTCGTCCCGCGATCGTTGGGCAACCGAGCCTGGCGCCATAGGTTCCAGGATAAGGACACTGCGCGTAATGTAAAGCAGCGGCACGCCTTGGACGCCGCGGAAGTAGCTGCGAATGTTGATATCGTTGGTTCCAAGGCAGTAATGGAAACTGTTTTTGCCGGAGCCCTTCGGATCGATACAGCTTGACAGGCACTCGAGTTCGGGTAACGGTTCAGGGTGCGTTTCCGGAGTGTGGCCGCATCTGCGTCTTTCGAATGTCTTGCCCAAATTGATCGCGTCCTCTACGCCTGGCTCGCCTTTGCTCCCGTATAACTTCCTCATCGTGCAGGTGGTAACGAGCGGCTTGATCTCCTTGGCTTGCAAGTTTTGCTGGAGACCTTTGGTGAAGTCCATTTTGAATCGGCACGCATCCGCCACTGCTCGGAATCAGTAACACGTCGGGAACGATTCGAAATCCTAAAGCGACTTACGAATTGAAGAGTCCACGAGGACTTGGTAGGGTTGTCTGAAGCCAAAGTTCATGCAGTACTGCGACATGACCTTGCGGTACTGCTTGGCTCTCTTCGCGCGAGGCATCTTGGGCAATTATTGGACCTCAGGATGGGCCGAGTCGGCAAGAATTTGTCGGGTTTGTATCGCGTCTGAAGGTGGTGGACGTAGTTGTCGGGTCTATTGAGCACTGCTGCCGTCACTGATGCTCGAGATGCTGTCGAAAAAGTTCCATTTGGAAATTTGACTGGAGCTTCGATTAGATAAGAGGCATGGCCCCACTAGATAAATTTACCCCCACCCTGCCGCCCTGCAGCTAGTTGTCTTGGACGCCGTACGGAACCAATTCCGATACTACCACCTTGAACTTGAATTCATTCTTGCTATGTAGCCGTAACGCCGTGTAACGCCATGGACTGGCTGCCGTCCACGATGTTGAAATCTATTAACATATTGAGCCTGTAAACACAAAATGCCTCGCTTGCTGCTGCAATGTCGCCTTGAAATTTGCTAGTCAACCATCCCATGTGCTCCTGGCACGATACCTATTGTGGTTATACCGGTAACCCCCTAAAGATAAAAAGTTGTTGGGTTGTTACCACATTATAGCATCACAACGATGCAGACCTCGGTCTCAATCTTTTGAGGTCCTTATTCACTATTACGCTGGCAGAGTCCAGCAACCACGCTGATGTCGTCAAGTTTTCCTAATCGTATTAGCACCACGTTTTCTTTCGACTTCTCCCAGCTGACGGATATCTTACCTCCTTCACTTGCTAAGCCTTCGTCGATGGCATGTTCCATGAACGGGCTCTCCGCAAAGGGGTCAGTTGCAATGACCTTGGCAGCCTTCATGAGCTCCTCAGCGACGAAGTCCATGCCCCCATTGGCACCATGTTTCCTGTCACCGCCGGCTTGGCCGCCTTGCCCACTCTCCCAGCGCTCCACGCTCGCAGACACGTTCTCGACGATCTCATGCGACCACAGGTTGTCAATGACACCGTCCGACATGGCAAGCACGACGTCCCCTTCTTTCAGCTCCACCGTCTCCACGACGGCGTTGTCATTGGGGGTATCTGGGCTGTTGGTGCCCAATTGGCGAGGGCAGTCGAACCAATGCCACTGTTCCGTAGTTTTGTAGACCAACTCGCGCTGGCTGGGGCGCACGACCATGACCTGCGAGTCGCCCAGGTTCGTCACGTACAATAGAGGTTTCGGCCCGTCACTGTTCTTGTAGTGCAGCTGCGCGCCGCACGCCGTCGTAGTCCCCAAGCATTCCGCGGGGCCGCTCGTGGCCTCCAGGGTCCGCTCGTACGCCGCCTGGAGGTACGAGAGCGGGCTCGGCGTATACGGCTCCCCGCTTCGCCGCGACTTTGTGATGTCCTCCTCCATCGCCGACACCCAGAAGTGCAGGATCAGCCGGGACCAGAGCCCCGCGTGGCCCCGCGGGCGACGCGACCACGCGCCCACGCCGTCATTGGCGCAGAGGAAGTGGTCGCTCTCGTAGATGGCGTCGTCCCCGTTGGTCCAGCCGCGGATCAGCTCGCCGCCCACGAAGACGCGCTTGTCGCGGCTCTGGTGGTGCGTGCTGAGGGGGTCGCTGAAGGAGCCCGCCGGCGGGCTGTAGAACGGCGGTGGAAAGGGGCGCGGCGCTCGTTTCGCGAACAGGGCGAAGCCCGTCTCAAAGCGGAAGGGGAGTCGCGCAGGGAATGACCCTGACGAGGGCGGCGGCGATGATGCGACGGCAGAGCAGCTCAATAGTTCTTCATCTTCTTCGAGTTGGTCGCTGCTGCGGACGGCGACTTGCTGCGGCGCTCGCGTGTGGACGACATACGATCGACAACTAAAATGGAGAAAGGCCCGTTGGGGGACGGCTGGCTAACGCTGCTAGTTTGAAGGGGGTGGACGCCAGGAGATGGATTGGGAGAGGTGACCTCCTCATTCCCGCGACCAGGTCAATCAAGACCTAGGAGCGAACACTTCCGATGCAGCCAGAAACTTATTGCGCGGTGCGATACGAGATCGTGTACCAGTGTTCTGGTGTTGCACGCTGGAAAGTTGTAAAGTGGTACTCCGGAGATCCGATGACGGCATTTGGGGAAGGCTGCTAGAGCCATCGGAACCTGCTGTAAGCCGCCGTAATCATGGGTCCCCCCTACTCCGAGCTCGCAGGACAATGGCGAGACATTGACATTCACATGGCGTGTTTCAACGCTCAACCCATTGGGATGGACATCTACATTAACTCTCACTTACCCAATTCAGTCCGTACCTGGATAGGGCATACACGGTTTATGTTTGCCCGTTTCTGCTCTACTCTGCCTCAAGTTTCGAACCAATGTGTGCATGACATCATTTTAGCATGCGGCTGAATCCTTAGCAAACAAATTGCATGTCGTAGTCCGTGACGAAAAGTAGACATGTTGGGTGTGTAGCCCATTAACATGAAATGAAGGCTTGTCGAAATGGAATATTCGCTCCCACTGCCGCAACCCTGCCATGGAGGAGAATGGAAGAAGAAATTTCGTTCATGTAATCTCGTTCGCATTCAAGAAATTGAGTCAGTAAATGGTCTAGAATCTCCCCCAGATGGCGTTGACCAGGGAGGTAATATTAGATGACGTCGATGAGGAAGCTTTGGGACAATAGTTTCCCGTCCTCAGCCTCGTCTTTCCCGGGTCACGAACGGCGGCAGCTCATTCTGATGATGACGGGCGTTCACGATCAGCGACGTCCTGAGCCAGGTGCCCGGGACAGGAGTATTGTAAGATCTACAAATACCGTGGTGGGCTTGGGAACATCGCAATTCGCAGAACAGGATGGCTGCAGTAGAAACGCGCGTCCCGGTGGGCTTAGACAGGAGGATCGGACTTTGGGGGCAGTTGATAGTCAACCGGCAGACTGGACCTAGCCAATGCCGACGAGAGAACATCCCCAGACGATTCCATCAAGCCGTTATCCGCGTGTGTGCGAATTGGAATCAATTCGTGTCACTGCGCCAAGCCTGCCAAGCTGAGGCTCTACCTACGTGATGCTTACACGGTCCTTAGGAGAGAATGATGAGGTCGGTATGCACTCAAAAGATATATCCTGATGAAACATACTTTAAGTGCCTGCCGCACATTTAGCCACAATAGATGGGTGATGAATCATATTTCGCATGTGCATTAAAACATTGGGATGAAACATGTTGCTACACAGAATTGCCATTTGCAGTTCAACATGGCTGATATCGAAGCTAACGCCCATTCCCAGCGTACTTGTAGCCAGTATTTGGTCAATAACGGTGGGCGCCAGGACTTTTGGCGCTGGAGATGCGGCCCAGACTTTGCGTCTCCACCGCTGAGGGGGTCAGGGGGTTGGGTTTTTGAGGTTTTCTGAAGATTGCAACAACAAGGTTGCAGCATGCCGGTGTTACCGGCACTATCGGATACCATGGCATTTCACAGCTAGAGACGTGAGACACGAGGATGCTGTTCGCACAAAAGCATTCGTCTGCTGTATGTAGAGGCATGTGTTTGTTGCTTTCTGGTTATCCGTCTCACCCGAGCCGCCTCCAACCCAATGGTTTGGTTCGGTAACAAACAGGGGCAGCAGGGGCAGCATGGAGAACTTCATCGCGGTGGAGTGACTTATTAGCTTTGTAATACTTACATATCAGCTGAGAATGCAAGTAATGTATGTTAGCCATTGTCGGCTAAGAAATACCTCCCATTGCGAGATCACGTACATGAGGGCACTTTTATAAATACATGTATTGAATATGATTATGCCTCGTATTAGCCAGACAATGAAAGCTCAGGTGTCACGGCGAGGGTGGCCGTGAGATCTCCAAGGTCTCACTTCTACGTTTCCCCGTACAATAGCATCGCAATCGCACGTTCGTTGGCAGGGCATACCTTAGACCAAGCGCTTCCTGCCCAAAAAGCCTGCGCGTATCCTTGCTTTTTCTCGATATGGGCCAAGCAATGCGAATACACGTATTGCTGCACGTACGCGATATAGTATGTAGGCCTTGCCCAAAGGCGTCGCCGAGCCGGGGGCCGTGTAAGTGATAGGTGTTGTAGTAAAAACAGTTGTGCCTGTCATAGACGGAGCTAGGCCATCTTGGCTTTTCTTGTCCGCAATAGAAGAAAAGAGGTGGCCGGAAAGGCATGGGTTCGTATTTCTCCTCTGCTCTACTAGAAACTGACTGTGCCTTTGCTTCTTTCTGTCCTACAGGCTACAGGTCTTTCAATGTAGAGTTCAAATAGAGCTGTTCCGGATCTGTGTATGATGTGCTGCCGCTGCGACATCACGATGCCCATACAATAAGGAAAGATTGGAGCGAGTTTATTTTATTTTTTACCTCCGGCACGCTGCAAGGTCGAAAAACCTCCGCTACCTTGCTTGCTTCAAGGTGAGAGTAGCATTCCGGCCCTTGTCTGCTTGTTGCGCGCGCTGGGTAGTGGGGCGTGGTTCCCCCTCTAGTCCCGCGCTTGTTCGTGTCCCTGTCAACACTGCGAGTAGGAAAGATCGGATAGCGTCATACGACTTACACCACCGCCTCCCATTATTCCCATGCAGCCAATAGTGATACACCTCCAGAGCTACGTAGCCAATCCGCCCGTGGTTGGGCTGGGTTGTTGGACGGGTCAATCTTGGCTACCCTAGGTACGTAAGTGCGCAAGTGTGTAGCAGTAGGCCGGTCGGTCGTGATCGTAGAGAGACGGCCGACGAGAATATATTTCATCGCACCTGCTGCAGATTTTCCTCCTGCTCGAACTGGGACCCTCTCGAGCTTGCGACAAACCTTCTTTTCATTCCCTTCTCGGCCGCCCTGTCTTCTTCCAGATTGGAACAGCGCCGGATAGCCTTGCCCGTCTCGAGGTCGAATCGGTTCCTACGCAGCTACCGAGCTTTGAGTTTTGGGCTTTCGAGGCACGGGAGAACCCTCTTTGACACTTTGAGACCGGACGACCAGGATTAAATCTTTTTTAGAGTCCGCCCCCGACTCTTCCGCGAAATCCCATCCTGAGACGACGACAGACAGTCAATCCGAACTCGGGTGTCCAATAGAATACGGTTGACGCGCACTTACTCGCACCTCGTTTGAGCGAAACCTGATTCAGGAGCTATCGCTGGGGAAGTGGAAGTTTCAGCAGCCGGTGGGCATTTCTTCCTCTATCACATATTGTTTGTCTCGGGGGCTTTCTATATCGACATTCGTTTCCGCCTCTTGATGACCACATCTGTCTTGCGCCGCCAACCCGACGAACAGCTGAAGCCAGCAACTGTGAGTAGTTGATGCTCTCCCTCTATAAGCCGAAGCCAAATCCCAGTCCGCCCAAGTCTGCCCCCTCTGCCCCCTGGTGCCAAGGGGACCTCACCTGGACGGCGAACAAGTTACGAATCCGGCCAAAATCCACCCATACCAACCCCTTGCTCTCTTCGTGTTCTTGTCCCGATTCACTGAGAGCTCCGCGGGACGCCTCGCTGGCAGCTTTGTAATATCCCCACGTTGAGCCCGGGGAAGTCTTTCGATCCATTCTGCCAATCCTCCCCTCAACTTTGCACTGGGACGACCAACTGCGCAGAGGGGACAAACGACAGCGACGGACGGACGGACACGCAAATTTGGCCTGATTGACGAATGCTGATGATCGACTGTGCATGGTAGAGATAAGCGACCAAGACTGCAATTCTCTGTGGTGGGTCTTGCCTGCTGCACCGGCAGCTCAGCTCAATTGAGTCTCGGGTCTACCACATCGCTGCTGCTGCTGCTGGCAGAGCGTGTCGACAACAACCACGCAGAATCAACCTCCTCCGGCAGGTTGGCCGAGAGTGTGCGGTTCACGATGGTGCGAAAGCGAGGTTCGTATATTCTTCCCTTCTTCTCGGATTCTTCTTGGACTTTTCTACTCCCCCATCCACCTGCTATGAAGTGATACAGTCCCGCCTTTCATCTTCCCATCGGCCCACCATGGTACTTCCAATTCCTCTTGATCCATTCCCGGGACTTGGGAGTATTATTAGCTGGTGCGTCACTTGGACTTGGCTTCCCCTGTATCACGGAGCTTCAGCACGCATACTGTATGAAGATGTGAAGAACATTGATGCGGCTGTATTCAGGGCAGCAAATGACATGATATGCCCGTTGCCTATGCGTGTTCTTGAATGGTGCTTGCACCACAAGCCAATAGCTTACTTAGGCCGGGCGCCTTTGTCTCTCTCTTCAGCTTCTGTGCCGATGACAATAGAGCCAGCTGGCTTGAGTGTTGCTATCTGCCCGCCGGTGAATGCACACACAGACGCCTGCAGAAAAAAAAGTTGAGAGACCGCCCGAGAGTTATTGATCGCTTGCTTGCGACTTTGACCTACGGCTGACGACGAGCTTTTGTTGCTTGTTTGCTGAGCTGCACCGGCGACCATTCGCTACATATTTATTTGCCACGCTTCCCTCCCAGACCCATTACTTGTTTTGAAGCGCATTTCAATTTCACATTCCTCAAGTGCAGGAGTTATTCCCAAACAGGGCCCATCACATATCAGTTAGTCATTAAGCAGCAGCAATTCCAACAGCTCGGCTCAGCGTGCCGGACAAAGACAGCCAGCACCGCATCCACCCTCCCTTTAGGCACTGCTGGGCATCCATTCGTTTTGCTCGGCATTTCCTGTTAATTAGGACGTTTTGCCAAGCCGAAGCCATAATAATAATCTGCAATGAGCATCATGCTAATCATGCCCTATTGAGCCAAACAGTCCTCTCTTTTATGTCCCAGCTTTCTGGGAACAATCCTAGAGACTCCTTTACTGCATCGCCGAATTCAACATCACCCGCCAACGACTCCGACCGGAAACCCGACTTTGGTCTCAATCAACGCGGCGAGCGCTCCTCGCTCCCGGCTTTTGGAAGATTTCGCTCCAACTCAGCACGTCTGCCATCCACGCCCGTGCCCTCGTCGCCCATTCGCGACAAACATGATATATCTCCCCTAGCTGGCGACTCCCCGATTCAAGCCCCCAAGCGCATACCAGGCCGCAACAGAAGTTCGTCGCGACCCTTGTCTATGGTGCAGACCTACCAACCGCACCTCATGGACGTCACCGAAGATACCATCCCGGAGCTGCAGCCCATTTTCACCTTCCTCAACAGCCATGCGAACAAGCTGTACCAAGAGGGCTACTTCCTGAAGCTTGACGACCAAAACATACGTGCGTAAAATTTTCCGACCCGACCGTCCGATTGTTGATGCTGCGAGTCAAGTCAAGTCGTGCATGGTGCTAACACCCCGGTTTAGAGGGTCGTCCGAACCCAGACAGGACATGGACAGAATGTTTCGCCCAGCTCGTCGGCACCGTGTTGTCGCTATGGGATGCCAGCGAACTGGACACCGCTGGTGCGGAGGGCGAAGTACTCCCCAAATTCATTAATTTGACTGATGCGACAATCAAGATGGTATGTTTAGGACGTGGCGGTATACCCTTGGAATCACGACCCCGCACCTTTCGTGAAGGCAGAATGTCGTGCTGACTTGAGTAATAGATCGACTCGTTACCGACGCGATCTCCCGAAGAGAAGCCACTGCAGAATATCCTGAGCATCAACACGGCTGGAAGGAACCGATACTTGCTGCACTTCAACTCGCGTCACTCCCTTGTTCAATGGACTGCCAGCATCCGACTTTCGATCTACGAGCACTCGACACTGCAGGAAGCCTACACTGGAGCGCTGATCGCTGGCAAGGGAAAGACACTGAACAACATTGCCATAATAATGGAAAGATCCCGAGTCGTAACACAGGAATGGGTACGAGTTCGCTTTGGCGCTGGAGTGCCATGGAAACGCTGCTGGTGCGTGATCTCGCCTCCGGACGAGAAGGAATATATAAAACTTCAGAAAGAGATGAAGAAGAGGTCCCCATACGATCGCTCGCATGCGCCCATACTCAAAGGCGACATCCGGTTCTACGAGAGCAAGGTGGAAGGAAAGAAACTGAAAAAGGCAAAGCCAGTTGCGACTATCACGGATGCTTATTCAGCCTACGCCATCTACCCTCAGGCAAAGTCCCTGATTGACGCTTCCACATTGATCAAGATCGAAGGCGACATCACTATTCATTCGGATCCACCTTCATCGACGGAGGGATTTGTATTCATCATGCCGGAAGTCCACCCGGCAGTGAGTGGCTTCGAGACGATGCTGCGATCTCTATTTCCTTGCTGGGACACGTTTGGCCTCTATGGCCGTCCTGGCCGGCTGGTCGCCAGCACCATAGACTCTCGATCGTTGATGTTTGCTATGCCAAAGCACAGGCGCTACGGATACTTGGAGGTAATGGATGTCAACGGGCTGATATCATCGGACGGGAGCCAAGCCTGGTCGGAGAGGGACTGGAGAAAGCAACTCAAAGATTTGACAGGGCAGCGTATGACCAGCATCAGCGACGAACCCGGCAGCGCCACGCACAGCAGAACGAATAGCAGGACGAAGAGACTCAGTTTCGGACAGGGTGCGGACGGTGCAGGCAAACCACGTGTGGGCTTTGCCGAGGGCAGCCCTTCCTCCGCTCGTTCTTCGCGATCGATGTCACTCACCAGCCGACCTCTGCCCAGGACCGATTCGGCTCCTCCGGACCACAACCGCGAACGTGCACCTTCGGCAATGGCAGGCGCCACGAAGTCTGGGCATGCTAGAAATGCGTCCGACTCTAATCTGGCTTCTTCCGATTTCCCTGTGGGCAACGGCCCTCTTGGGCGGGGCCCACCGCGTCAGTTCGTGAATGACCTGGCCGCGACCCCAGAACGAATGAGCTCGGACGAAGATCGAGAGCCTCCGAGCCTGGAAGCAATGCGGGCGCTTCAGACACCGGAACCAGTATCCCAGCCACCAGCTTTCTCCCATGCTCCAGGAGCAAGGCCAAACCAAAGGCCATATCATTCGCCCGAGATGCGTCGCGCAAACAGTCGCATGTCCGTCAACACACTGCAGCAGCTTGCGCAAGCTGGTGGCATTGGCGGAGTTGGCCAGCAGCAGGGTTGGAACGCTGAGAAGCTGGGGGAAAGAGCTAACGGCCCTCTAGCTGTTCCTCAGCCGGACCAACGTGGCCCTCCGGTACCTGCACACGGTCCCAGCTCTGGGATGGCTGCTAATGCCGGCTATCGTGACAACGGGAACCAAGACCATCCACACTCACCTGCCCTGCCCCCTCCAGGACTTCGTCTCAACACAAAGCCATCTAAGTCATCTTTGAATCATGAGATGTACCCTCCGAGTCCGGTCTTTCGTGGGCCCAGTCCAGGCTCCCGCCCACAGACCCCCGATAGGCGTAGCCCAGCTTACGGGCCGGGAGCTGGTCCTGGCTTTGACCGACCGCCGCCTGGGCGTGGGCAGCCTCCTCACATGATGAATGGACGTGGGCCTCCCCCAGGAAACATGGGACCACCACCGGGTCGTGGACCCCCTGGACCAGGTGGTCCTCCGCCTCATATGGGACGAGGGGGGTACCGCGGTCCACCGCCGGGCCCTGGAGGACCAGGATCGAGGCCAACAACCCCTGGTGGAAGCCGGCGGCCGCCACCAGCCCCTGTGAACACATCACCTCCCATTCACCGGAAGCCACTACCAACCCGGTCCGACAGCCTCCAGAGCCGGTTGGACGACTCAGTTCCTGCCTCATCGGCAGCCTCGAGTAACGGTAGTTTCACCCGTGCGCTTGATCCCACTGTACTTGCCCAAATCCATGCGAGTAACTCCAGCAGCAGAAGCACACCCCCACCCCAACAGCTACCAGACCTACCCCAGGGCATAGTACCTGAACAGGGCGTCATAGGGGTGATGCGTCGCAAGAACACGGGTCAAAGCTATGCGAGTAGCTACGACTCGACCGAAAGCCCGGATTATGCTAGTACCAGGCCCTCGATGGACACAGCTCCCTCCGTGGAGAGACAGGTGGATAAACCTCGAGCTGGCGTTCTCCGGACCGTCGGCGACGAATCTCATAATCCGTCTAGGCCGGACATTCCGAACGTTGATTTCGGACCTACCTTCAACTTCGCGAATCCGGCTCGCAATAAAACACCAACTCCCGGGTTTGCTCCACCCACACCATCGTTCTCGCCTGGTCCCCGATCTTTCTCCCCTGCGCCGCTGCAGCCGATGAGGAAGTCCCCAGTCCCTGAAGTCTCGCACAATCGGCAGCAATCGCAATCGGCAATCATCGAAGACAGTTCAACTCGCCAGAGTGTGGTATGGCAACCTGCGGGGGCTCAACAAGGCTCTGACAGCTCGGGTAGTCGTGGCCTCTCGGCTGAGCAGTTCGTTCAGCAACGTGCTGCTGCTGCATCCACGCCGTTGTACGCTCACCAGCGTCAGTCTTCAGGCTTTTCGCTCAGCGGGTATCGCACTGGAACACCAACGCCGCCCCTCGAGCGAAGCCAAGGTACCCGCGACTATATGGGCAGCCACTCTCGGTCCACCTCGCAGGATCTACTTCAGCGGCCCAGCTCGAGAGGAGCCGGGGCTGTCTTGGGAGGCCAGGGCGGCCAGGGCGACTCGCACCTCTCAGCAAGAGAGCAAGAGCAGGTAGCACGTATGACGGGTACACCGTTGGTCAACATGGCATCCAACAGGACTCCACCGCAGCAGCAGCAAGGACCCGGTCTCGTCGGTGCCATCGAAGCTAGGGAGCGGGAGAGGCAGCAGGCGAAGCAAGGATACAGCGGACAAGCTATCCAACAAGCAATCGACCAGCGCCGGATGATGCAGCAGCAGCAACAGCAGCAACAGCAGCATCAGCAGCATCAGCAGCAGAGCTATCAGAACTATGCACAGCCCATGTCTCCTGGAGGCATGCCACCTCCAGCTGGGATGTACTCGAACATGAACACAAGCCGCAATATGCTGGCTAGCCCCCAGTCACCGGGGCCGCAAGCTATGGGATTCCCCCAATCACCTGGGCCGCAAGCTATGGGATACCCCCAGAACTTTGTCGGGGGCGGAGGCCAGGTGTATGCCCAGGGCGGTGGATGGAACAGTCCGGGACCCAACTCGCCCCGCCAAGGAGGCTATGCGGCGCCGCAGGGTCAGTTCTCGCCCCCGTTTAGCCCGCCACCTGGGCAGATTCCTAGGGTGATGAGCCCGCAGCAGCAGGGTCGCGGCCAGCAGGGCTACAACCAAGGTTACCATGGACAAGCTTTCTAAAAGCTGTTGATTTGTTTCGAATAGGGGGATACGCACGACGTAACGACACCTGACTTTGTAGGATTATTTGCATATACAATTGGAAGTTGTCTGGATTGATAAGCGATTCAAGATTGAATTTTTCTTCTTTTCGAGAGACATATTGGAAGGGCAGCATGGGAGGTGGTTCATCATAAGGGGTTACTTCACATTTGGACCTGATAGACGAGTCGTACTGGGAGATTTTCCAGCGGCGAAAATTAGCATGGTGAGGGCATTCAAGCATTGGCATAGCACAATTTGCATTGCATTTGTAGGGTTTAGGGAATTCTTCTGTTGATACCTTTGTTCATTCTTCTTGATTCTTTGGGCGTTGTCTGGGTTAGGGATAGTCATAGGCTATGCACCTCAATAGTCTGATATTTAAAAAAAGGTCAAAAAGTCAAAACCTCCTGATGAATACGGTTGCCGTCGTCCAATATTCGCCTCCCGCTAAGAACAGCTGCTGATGACCTGCAGAGCACCCCCTACGGGATGAATTTGAATGACTCGCGACTTGATACTGACTAGCACAGGTACCAGCCATGCTAGCGGAATAGTGACACGCAGATCTAGCCCGCTAAATTAAAATGGACCACCCGACGATAAGGCTCACGATATCGGGAAGGCAAACCAAACCCATCCGGACGGGAATGAGCGTCATCTTTGCCGAGGCTAGTCATGTCGTAGAGAGAGCGAGTGGAACTCGTGGATTGCTCTGAATCTGGGGTGTTTCTGTCCGTCTTTCACATGTCCAGACTGGTTTAGCCACCGACTTCGTTCCTTTTTCTTGTTTCTCTCCCTTCCTGTGTTTTACCACCGCTAGACCTCCCGTTCGCTCAACCTTCAGGCAGGCAAACCCGCGCTTTAGACCGCTCATTTTTCCAGCAGCAACCGACGACGAAGTACGCTGTCGCAAAACAAAAAGTAACGAAAAACAGAAGAAGCCATGCCGCAAAACGCTCCTGCCCCCGGGGCGGCGCCCACCGCCGAACAGCTCGAGCCCGTCAAGGCCGCCGTCCGCGCCCTGCTGCACCAGCCCGAGTACGACGACGGCTCCGCGGGACCGGTGCTGGTCCGGCTCGCCTGGCACTCGGCCGGCACGTACTGCAAGGAGACGAACACGGGCGGTTCGAACGGGGCGGGTATGCGATACGAGAAGGAAGGGGTAAGTTGTTTGCGCCCACCCGAGTCACAATTACAACTATCGACAACACAATCCACCTTCTGTATGCTGACGAAAACCTGCTTCCTGATAGGGCGACCCAGCCAACGCCGGCCTCCAGCACGCCCGCGCCTTCCTCGAGCCCGTCAAGTCGCAATTCCCCTTCATCTCCTACGCCGACCTCTGGACGCTGGCGGCCACAGTGGCCGTCGCCGAGATGGGCGGGCCCGCGGTGCCCTGGCAGGGCGGGCGCACCGACTACGCCGACGACGCCAAGGTGCCGCCGCGGGGCCGCCTGCCCGACGGCGCGCAGGGCGCGGACCACCTGCGCTTCATCTTCCACCGCATGGGCTTCAGCGACCAGGAGATCGTCGCGCTGAGCGGCGCGCACAATCTGGGCCGCTGCCACGGCGACCGCAGCGGGTTCGAGGGGAAGTGGGTCAACAACCCGACCCGGTTCTCGAACCAGTACTTTAAGCTGCTGCTCAAGTTTGAGGGCGAGTGGAAGAAGACGACGCTCAAGAATGGGCTGCAGCAGTTCGTTTACGTGGATGAGGATCTCGCGGCTGGCGAGGAGGGGGAAGAGAAGGAGGAGGGGCTGATGATGCTGCCGACGGATATGAGTCTGATTAGTGATTCCAAGTTCCGGGCCTGGGTCGAGAAGTACGCGGCGGACCAGGATTTGTTCTTCCGCGACTTCGCCGCTGTTTTCGCGAAGCTGCTCGAGCTGGGGATCAAGCGAAATTCGGAGGGCCGCGTCGTGAATGATGAGAACGTCGAGGACGGGTACCGCAGCGCGCCCAAGAAGAGCGATGCGCCCGGCGCTCCCGCGAAATCGCAGGGCCCGGGCCAGACGGGCGAGGAGGCGGCGCCACTGCAGAAGGAGAACGAGAAGTACCGCCGGAGGGCGGGCGGGGCGAAGTTGTAGGCTGGTTTCGATAGGTGGCTGGGCCGGTAGACGATGCATGAGACGATGATGACCAGACGGGAGGATCGACAGAAGTCCCACGACTTGAGAGCGAGATGGATAGAAACTTAGATGGCGCTATGATGCTGGGTGTACAACAGAGCAGAGCGACGTCCGGGGGCTTTAGATTATTATACTAGATTCCGCGAGGTTGGGATCTTACTCCCACTTAAAGAGAGAGATACAGATAGACAGCATAGAAGAGGCTGCCATTTTAGAGGCAGGTCTCGTAGACATCATATACTTGCTGCTTTTCGGTCAATTGACTACTGTTGTATCTGCGTCCAGCAAGTCCATGAAGTCGTAAAGCCCCTGAGGGCATCCTGTGGGCAGAGCTATTGATACAGGCGATCCAATTGCTGCCGGTGATCCCGCAGCCTACGGCTTCAACTCCAACGACAGAACTTGATGGGAGTACTCTACTAGTAGTACCTCAGCTGTTAAAGAATTTTCAGTAGAACAGTTTATGGATGTCTAGTGTTCCATGGACAAAGATTACGGGCAGAAACACGAAAAGCAGCAACATGGGATGTGGAGACGTACATGTACCAGATCAGTGACACGGCTGGTGTACGGAAACAACGAATCTAAGTCAGATGATTAATTTCGTAGGAGATCCTGACGGCGGCTGAAAGATTGGTGCCCTGAGCTGTCCGTTTCTTTCACATCTATGCCTGTTTGTCAGGGGCATGGGACATGGGTCCGACTTCTAGGGGTATGTATGTTCTTTCTACGCTGGAATTGAGTGTGTTCATGAACAGCTCGCTTTTCATTCATTTTCATGGCCAGCTTTCTGATTGGTCTAGTCCTTGCAAGTGGCCTTATATCTGCGTCTGTGGATGCAAGTCAGATGTGGCAGCCACCTCATCCCTGAGACCTTCCTTTGTTCCCAAAGCATCTATATCCTTCCTGCCCTTGCCTCTTCGCAGGTCACACATACGATAGGAAAACGCTTAGCATACCAACGCAATCTAGCTGTCTTACCAACTAGCACGCCAATTCGTAATATCACCCAACACGAGATCATAAGATGAACGATACCACACCCACGACCACAGCGGCCCAGCCGAACGAGCAGCCTAAGGCAATTAACATGTAAGTGAACAGCCGGATCAAAAAGTAGCGAGAACCCTACCTCCGAACTTACCAACTTCTCCTAGGGACCTTGTCGCGCTGAGACTAGGTGATAAGGCCTTCTGCGTGTCCCGCAAGGGCCTCCGGTGGAGCAGATACATCCGGGAGATCCTGAACCGTGCTGATGAGCAGGTCCTCGGGGCTCCCGGAGACTTGCCTTGGGGCGATCGTGTCGCGCCCGAGACCATGGAATGGTTCCTCAAGCTACTGTCGGACTTATACGACAACAGCCACGATATCCGCTCCGTGACAATCTATGGCCCAGAGGAGAACCGACTCGAGTGCCTCGCGGCTCTGCCCCGACTGCAGGAGCTTGCTGAGCTGCTCGGGTGCGCTGATATTCCGGTCCTTGTCCGACGCACCGGCGTGAAGATCATTAGGCAGATCCACGTCCCGCAAGACACCGACGCCGACCTGAAGCAGTCAGTCCGGCTGTTCGACGCGGCTTACAGAGCTTGGTCGGATACGCTCGTCAAGCAATGGATCTTCATGAAGTTCTGCAAGGTTGTCAACGACATCCCTCACGCGATCTCTCTCGAGCCAGCCATCAGTGACGAGTTCCGAGAGAAAGCTCTTGCCTACCACCAAAAGTCTTCGGTCGAACACAATGTTGATGTCACTGATGCTATCTTTGGAGTGTAGTTGGTGGTGACATAGAGGAGACTGTCCAAGATCCTTGATCGAGCAGCAACATCACCGAGAGACGGCTGTTAGCCCCTGATTCCCTAAACGGAGTGGGCATATAGTGGTGACCGGAAATTAAAATACTGATGGATATTGCCCGGCATGTACGTATGAAGACAGGATGATCTGTTTTCTCTTTCGATGACGCCACACAAATTAAATCAAAGCTCCTTCAACAGTAATCCAGAAAATCTCGATCGAAGCTCAACGCCTTTGTTTTTCAGGTGACTCGACACACTCACTCCCATGACTTCGGAAACTACAGATGCGCCCATTCATGTTGGAAAGAGGATAGAAGCAGGGTAGTAATCCAGTATCATAGTATCCTTTCATTGTGATTGTAGTGTGAGATCCGCCTTATAGAACTGCGACTGCGCCAGTAAGGGGTTCGCGACTGAGGTCTGAACTCCGGCTGAAGACTCCGGTTTTTCTTATGCGCGCCCTACTCACTATTATGTTAAGGCCGTTTCTTGGTTACATGATTTCTGATAGGTCTGTTATTGTTGTATTCAATGTTTGGCTTTGGACGCCGCTGAGCTTCACCTCTTCCATTTGGGGCATAAATAGGGAACACCCTACCTTGCAGAAAGCAACCTTTTCCTTTTCCCCAGATTACAAGTCAACAACCCCAACCCGTCTAGTGAGCCCTCAGTCAAACCGACACACCAAGATGAGCGGCAGTTTCGACCCCGAGCGTCGCGGAGGCGTGGGCTCAGGCCCTGATACACTCACTCGCTTGTTTAGCTCCATGAGTTTGGACCAGTAAGTGCCTGCATGAACCAGCAATACGCCCCCGGATGGGGAAACCATCCTTCCCTCCCGACACTAACACGTGCCCACCTTCGCCACCAGGCTGTACATCGCCCTGCGACGTGGCGACGAGGTCTTCCACGTGGCTCGCCAGCTCCTCTGGAACCACTGTCACATCATCAAGGAGCAGGCCGGCATCGGCATCCGGTCCCACAAGGACCTGCGCGGCCCCATCACCCTGCCCTGGAGCCAGGACGAGGTCGCGACCGAGGCCATCGAGTGGTTCTTCGACGTCCTGCACTGCCTGGCCCCCGAGCACCCGAGCTACGTCGCCGTCGACATCTTCGGCCCGGACGAGACCCGCGTCGCCAGCCTCGTGGCCCTGGCCCGCTTGGCCCACGTGGCCGAGCTATTCAAGTGCAACGCGATCCAGCATTCGATCCGCCGCGCCGCCCCGAAGCTTCTGGGCCAGCTCCGCCTCCCGACCGACAACGACGCCGCCACCACGGAGGAGGACCAGGCAAAGAAGGACGGCCTTCTCGTCCAGGCGGTCCGGGACTTCGACGCCGCCTACCACGTCTGGGCCGACGCGCTCCTCCGGCACTGGATCGTGGCCAAGTTCTGCAAGCTCTTCGGCGGCGACTTCGGCCGCGTCATGTCGCTCGAGCCGGCCGTGGCCGGCGTCAGTGCCGAGTTCCGGGAGAAGACCCTGGCCTGGCACCAGAGACAAGTTGGCGCCGGAATGGCTCAGAACTGAGCTGCTGCTGCTGCTGCCGCTTTGCGAGCAGCCGTGGGCAGCACGGAGGAAAATCGGACGAGGTTGTTGTGATGGGAAATTTGCCAACAGCAGTAAACACGATCCGGCGCAGCAAGGCTCTTTTGACGAACCCACCCACGAGTAGGATACACGACATGGATTGCTATTTGGAGGAGTCGGCGAGGCGGAGGAGGGATTCTGTGTTGAAGGTCCGAGGCGACGATTTGCTACGACGATTTGCTAATGCGTACATGTATGACACATCATCATGTTGCAAGGATGAATAAATCCTAGCTCTTCATGATAGGCAAATCCAGAAAACACCAATAAACCCAACCTCTTTCCTCATGTCTTGACGATCGCGATCCCCAGAACCTCCTGAAGATCCTGAGGGATGACGAACTCGGTCTCCTTGGGTAGCAGCCCCCTTTCAACTAACTGCGCGTCCGTTATCGCAACGCTGTCTGACCCTGCTTCTTCCTCGTCCAATACCCGCTTGAGCCCTCGCGCCTTCTCCGTCACGTCCTCGATGCTCTCGATCCACTCCCCCACCCACCGCGCCTGCAGCGCCGCCGGCACGCCGATCTGGATGCTGCGGTACTCCAGCTTCTCGAGCCGGGGCGAACGCTCAGGGTCCCACTGAATCCTGACCTCCTCCTCCGCCGCCGCGACCTCCTTGGCTTCCTCCTCTTTTTCTCCCTTGCCGCCAAGTTGCTTGTGGTGACTAAGCACCCCCTCCGGAGCAGCTCCAAAAATCCCCCGCGCCGCACCCGCAGGGCCAGGATGCGCGCCTGGTTCGGGTCCTTGTACGAGTAGCCCGCCCGGTACATCATCCAGCACCAGCTGGGCTTGATCCAGGTCATGCGCGTCGTCCGGAAGCGGGGCGAGGCGTCGAGGCGCTGCTGGGCGACGGCCGCCGACGCGATCTCGGCGTTGTAGGCCTGGTAGACGGTGATGGTCTCGGCGTCGTGCAGGGCGCGGATTTGGCGGTAGGGTGGTGTTACTGATGATGGCGGCGGCATCTTGGAGGTAGGGGTTGATACTCTTCCAGCTTTGGGGGATCGATGCTGTTATTGGTGGACGAGTGCCGTTTTATCTCTCTTTCTCTTTCTCGGGTATCTGCAGCCGATTATTCATTCTGCTCATGGCCAATTCATATAACCTTTGGATGTGGTTATATATACTTCTATTACCATTAGCAGTGGGCTTTGACCTTGTTAGTGGAAGCTCGCCGGTTGAGTCACGCCAGCTAGCGTGGTTGGCTGGCTGGCTGGCTGGCCCAAGGCCTCAGCTCCCGCAGCTGGTTGTGTAAGTACCTAGCTGGCGAGCTCATACAATTGTGCCCAAGTCATCATAGCTTGGCCAGAAAGTAAAATGAAGAAGAAGAAAAAAATATTCGCCTGCTGAATTGATCTCCTTCATATATAATAAACAATAAGCGGTATCAAAAGATAATTTCACAAACGCGCCTACCACATAACATGCTCCTGAACGCTGAGAATCAGGCACTACCTATGCACAAAACAAAGCCGCTGTCCTGCAGCTCCGACGGAGAGGAACCTGCCACAAAAGAACACCGACATTGCTTTCCTTGTTTTAAACATTACCTACACCTCCGCTACCTCCGGCCCTTTGCCCTTCTTGGCGGCCCTGTTGTTCTTCCGGTGGTTTATAATGGACATGCCTTCGCGTCGTGTCAGTAGGGGCAGTCAGTCGGTAAGGCAAAGAAGGCGGCGGTAGAAGCGAAGCGCATAAGTAGGCAGGGAAAGTAAGGTAAGCAAGATAGAGAGAAGGAAAAGACTCACTGGTAGCTATAAGCGTAATGACGAACAAGACCCAGATCAGCGCGCCCAGCCCAGCGTCCACGCAGATGGCGACCTTGGCCGCCTGGATCGTCGACCGCGCCGTCGCCGCCGCCGCCGCGGAACTTGCCCCAGCGTCAGCGCCAGCGCCAGCACCGCCGGGCCCACGGCCACCGTCCGGCGGAACGCCGATCTCGTGGGGCGGAGGCGGCGGCGGTGGTTGCGGCTGATACGCGCCGGGGCCCGGCGTCTGCCGCGCGGCGAGGACGTAGTAGTAGCCCGCGCGCGCGACGTTGAGGGCCGACGCGAGGCTCGCCAGCGAGGCCCAGGTGGCTAGCCAGAAGACGTTGGTGAGGCCTTCGATGACTCTGGTAAATGGGGGGCGGGGGGTTGCCTCATATTAGCACCGGCTCTGGAGAGAGGGGAGGTAGAGTGGGCATGCGCTACTGCACTGCTGTAGGGACTTGGGGGTGTATGTCTGGCACTCACATATGGGCGATCCAGTGATAGAGAACGGGATAGAAGAGTATCGACACGCCTAGCCACAGGAAATAGACCACGGTCCAGGAGAAGACGAAAAATGATAGACCTGCAAACTGGTCAGCAGAGTCCCAATCCCTCGGAACGATTGGCCTTGGCAGTGCAGGCTGATAGCAGAAGGAGTGCTACGTACCGAATGCTGGGAGCTACAATTGGAGAAAAGGGGACGTTGCATTAGCAGGTGTTCCTCGTCAAATGGCTTTCAACTCCCCAAACGATCACCACAAAAGATTGTCGGTTTTCTCTCTCTCTCTCTCTCTCTCACACACACACACACACACTTACATTCCCCATATTCAGCGTGAACGCCGCAAAGGCCGCCAGGACCAGAAACACGACGGCGAGGACGAGCTGCACGATCCGTATGATAAACACCTTCCTGCCCATCGGCGGCACGTGGGTCCGGTCGTCGCCGTTCTTGATGTGGTTCGCCCACACGTTTCGGTTCCTGTTGTCTGTCGCCGCCGCCGAGGGCCCGCTCGTGACGTTATTTGGTGCCGACATCTTGCCCAGGATCCCTCCGACTACTCCCTTCGACGACTTGCGCCGGTTCTTCCGGGACGGTTCGGGCGCTGCGCTGTTCAATTCGTCCAGGCTCCCGAATGAGGCCTCGCTGAAATGCGACCTGGCGCCTTTGCTCATTGGCCTTTTTCTCGTTGGTCCTTCGTCGGCTGCTTCTTTACTGTTTGCTCTGGGCGGGAAGTAAGGCGAGAAGGAAGTTTAGGGCAATCGACTACGTTTCCTCTGCTCCTTCTTCGGTCTAGCCGTTTGGTCGCGTTTGGGAGTGGGCGAACGGATCTTGGGTATCGGACGAAGTATGTCGTCGCACTCGGGGGAATAGTATGTCCTTTTCCCTCTTCCTTCCTTCTTATTCGTCTCTTTCTACCAGCGAAACCTCAGCATGTGTATTATCGCCTTCTTCTTGTCTTGCAATCGTGAATTCCGCGGCGCGTTTTCTCTATCCCGTAATAACGATGCTTCTTCTTCTTCGACTTCAATCCGGCCGTATCGTCGTGTGGTCCTGGTTCTCGTCGAGCCGAACGAATACATTGATGCCAAGCCTTCCGTGGGGATGTTCATCCCTTTTATTCGGTAGTTGGGTACGTATTTGGCAGCGAAAGAGAGGGGGGGGGACTTGCTGCACACACACACAGAGAACAACAGAAGCCTGATATTTTCCCAAGTTACTTTCAAGATGGGCATCAAGCTGCAATTACGGAATCTATTGGTCGGGCTGCATGAACGGCCGGGTACGATCGTCTCAGGAGCCCGCGGTAACAGGCGCCGGTTTCAGATATGCGCAAAATCACCACTGCCCAACACATCCACCCCCACATTGCCTTGTCCCTGTTCTAGATCGTCTCATCCATACGTTCGGCATGAACTGGAGATCTTGCAAACTCATAAGCATAACAGAGAGAAAAGAGGAGGCAATCGTGTTTCTTTGCTGCGTGTCCTATTCTCGCAAGTGTTTTCGGGAGACGGGCACGTGGGTGTTGTTCAATAGAGAAAGAGAGAAAGACCGTAACCTTGACCTTGTCGTAAATGCCGGCAAATATGCATTTGGCTATGCTTGCCGAAACTATCGTGATAGCCGAACCCGTGTCAAGCAGATGGGCGATCCTTGGCGGCATTGCATAAGACCCTGCATTCGTCTATGGCTAATTTCAACCCCACGACGTTTTGTGGCATTCTGCATCGGCCCCTACGACGGAATGCTTGAAGCCGCTAGTCCGTGACAACCTACAATAGGCGCATAACCAAAAAACCATCGCGAAGTCAGCCGTCGCAGGAATCGGCGATTCTCCATTATCTCTATATCTGCAGGCTAAGTAAGTAACCAAACAAGCCGTTGGGTGGATACTTGCCTACATACTTAATTACTCTGTCTCTTTAGCCTCGCCGGCAGCCGGGGCACCTGACTTGACACCCTTCACCCCCCTATCATATGCGCATACCGCTATGCTCTATATGTGACTCGGGCCTGCGACGCCCGAATGATTCGGGAGACATACGCCATACCCCTAATAATGCCCTTTCCAGTCGGGTCTGTGGTCGATCACCGTATCTAATCGTATCTGCCTCTGGTGTAGTGTCTCGTTTCAATCCACCTACGTTACGTCAAGCCCGACTAGTTGCACAATGACAACATTGATAGGCGTGACCGTGTGAGGCGAAATAGGGGTCCAGCGTGCGCGCCGGTCCGTTTCAACGTGCATAGCTTATTGAGTAGCTGCCGCCGCTAGAGGCTACAAGCGCCGGTGGTCCCCTCGGCATCACATTTCTCTCCCGCCCAAAAAAACACCCAATTCTCGAATTGCCATGGAACGGGATTTCGTCATCGGAGGAGTTGGGCAGATGGAAATTACCGTGAGGAATCACGATGGCATCAGTGACGTCTCTACCTGATATGCGTTTGTGGCCACGGGATGACGAAACGACGAGACGACGAGACGGCGAGACGGCTTGGCGTTGTGAAAGCCGTCTTCGCTGCCCCTCTGACTGAATCATTGCTAAATACGTCGATTACGAGAAAAGGTGCGAAAGTGTGAAATGAATAGGCAAAACAGAGCCGAGAAGGATCGTCAAGATCGTCAGCGCGAACAGCATTGTCATGACCCGGACCTTGCGTGGCCAGCGAAGGAACAACTCGGGGCCCCGACTCGAGTGAGAGGCAAACGCACATTGCGGTTTCTTGACACCGAGGACCTGGATGGGATTTCATCATAGCCACCTCCACTTTCCTCCGCCTCCCCCTCCACCCAGACAGTTCACGACGTTTACCAACCTTCGTCCCGGCAAGTGCCGCGGCGGGAGAGGAGAGATTGACAAGGGAACCAACTCGCGGCGGCGAAGATGTGATATCATTCCGTCCCTCCCAAAACTCATCGCGAGTCCATTAGTATGTTTAGATTGATCTGATGGTTGGAAATAGGGGTCCTCATTGCGTGGATGCGGAAAAGGAAAAGTCGATATGAGACTCTCGAGAGGCGAGAAGTCGAGACTCGAGACTCGAGACTCGAGACTCGAGACTACGAGAGAACTGATGACGGCGAAAATAAATTTGGAGTTCAGTGTGTGGTGAGACGCGCAGGAACCCATCACGGACGAAGGAAACAAAAGTTGAGACAAATAAGTGGCAGCCGGGGCGAGCGACAAAGAGATTGATAGAACGGCGTCGCCTGGCTCGCTGGTTTCGGATTTTTATCCTTCTCACGCACGTCGACCTGCATGCAGGCGTGGGCTCACATTGCGAAGTCAAAAAGTGACAGGTGAAGGTTATCCTCGAGAAAGTCTAGGGGGTTGGGGGAAGAGCATCCGGATGGCCCCATCATGGCTGCCGGTGCATGACTCGGCCGCGCTGCGACCCAATGACGTATCTCGGGCCCAGGCCGAGAGATTTTGGTGACAGGAAAAGAGTAAGAGTAGGTAAACAGACCCCCGGATTGCCCGCATGCCAAACGCACTTACACACAATATGCCGACTAGTTGACAACCTGGGGAAGCCAGTGCCGGGGACAGACGAACTCTGTTCTAGACTCTGTCACTTGTTCTCTTGTCGAAGTTGCCTGAGTGCCGTGTTGTGTCTTGCCTTGTCTCGCCTCGCATGGCATCGCATGGCATCGCATGTGCGTTTGGCATCCGCCTTACATCATACTCCTCCCCCTTCCCGCAACATGCCGGGCGGGCGACCCGGTGGGACCCTGGAAAGTCTATCTGCTTCAACTTGGCTCGGGGTGCATCTGATCGGGTCGTGCTGCCAGATGGGGCGTGGCGTCGGCGTCCCGTCTTGAGCGGTCCAAGCTGGAAGAAACTTAATAATATGGAGGGTTCGTCGATTATCCATGTCAAGTAGGTATCTGTTGTACGTACTCCCGCATATGTTTGTACCTGCTGCCAACGCCCACCTCACGATGTGTGCCTGGCTGCTTCTCGTTGATACATAGAGCCTCACACCTGCTTCATCGTCCCAGAAGAAGAAGAGCCTCCCCCTGAGCACTCCAGCATCTCCGCGGAACAAGAAACAAATATAGCATCATCTCTATTCCCGACCCCCGTAACATATCTAGTTACAACTCCACCGTCGCCGGGCCCCTGCAGTCTTGTTGGCCCTCACTCCATCGAGCGATACACACAGAAACACACACATAGTCTTTGAAAACCAGATATGTGACACCGCCGTCCATGGCCGAAACAGGTTTCTTGGTGCCCCCGTGGTACCGCAGCGGACGGCCCCAGGCGGCCGACATGGAGCTCTGCAGCATCATCTGGGGCGCTTCCTTGTGTTGCGCCATCTTCACCGCCGCGAAAGCGGCCCATCAGACGTGGACGGTGTGCCGGCGCAAGAGGCGCGTCAACGCCTACATCGTCATGATCTGGGCCGAGTGGATCTCCAGCGTGACTATTTCCATCGTCTGCTGGCTGTTCCTCAAGGGGAACATCAACCCCAGGTCAGTAACGCCGATGACGAACAAATAGCACATTACGACACACCTTTTGTGTTCTCTGATCTCTCTTTCACCCCGAAGGAGAGAGAATGGAATAGAAAAGGTTGTTCTCACTCCCGCTTCTATCACTTTCAGGATCAAAGAGACGTGGGCTAACATAACTGTCATTTATTAGCTTTTGGCTGTTTTTCGCAATATGTATGTCTTTTCTAGGGGCGAAACATTTCCGTCAAAACGAATATGAAATCTTACTGACCTCGGCATATCAACATCAGTATGTTTATGGACTATACAGGCAAGTTTACCCCCTATCTCTTTTATCTATGTATTCCTTCTCAGCACGTGCGCCTGGCTAACAAGCAAAACCCACCACAGATGCAATGCATCCTCCAAATCATCCTCAACCGCGTCTCGATCCTGACCCTGGACCGGCGCCGGGCGCGGCAGCTGCAGCTCGCCACCTTCGTCGCCATCACCATGATCAACATCAGCGTCTTCTGCATCTGGATACCGGCCCAGCTGCAGATCTCGAACCGCTACACCCACCTCAACGACATCTGGGACCGCACGGAAAAGGCCGTCTTCGCCGCCATCGACGCCGGCCTCAACGCCTACTTCCTCTGGGTCGTCCGCACCAAGCTCATCGCCAACGGCCTCACCAAGTACTGGGCCCTCTTCCGCTACAACATCGCCATGATCTGCGTCTCGATCTCCTTGGATGTAAGTGATGAGCCTATACCACTGATTGACTATAACGGAGAGGGAAATCGTACTTATGCATCAAAACAGTTGATCCTGATCGGATCCATGTCACTCCCAAGCGGCCTCATGTAAGCCTCAAGAGCCTCCTCCTCCTAGAACCCATCATGTTTCGTGCTGCTAACGTAGACTGTCCTGTCCTCCCCAGCTACATCCAATTCCACCCGCTCACCTACCTCATCAAGCTCCACATCGAGCTGAACCTGGCCGAGCTGATCGCCAAGGTCGTCCAGGCCACCAACCCCTCAACGTGACCGACCTCGAGTCGGCCACGACGGCGTGCGAGCCCGCGTCGCCGCCCCCGCCGCCCCCGCCGATAACGGGCGCCCTGGGCGGCATGAAGCGGCCGCGGCCGACGCGCTCGCTCAGCGGGCTGGACTCGCTCGACATGCTCGAGATCGACCTCGGGATGGTCCCGATGAAACACCACGGGTTGTTTACGGGGGTCGCGCGGGGCGGAGGAGTGGTGGGAGGGGGAGGAGGAGAAGAGAGTGGATCGGGACACAGGCAGTCGGACGCCACCGCGGTCGCGGAGAGTCCGTCGTCGGAGGTGACGAAATGGCAGGCTGTGGATGGCGATTTAGAAGAGAAAGAAGAGAGCGACGAAGCGAGACGTAGCGATGAGAACGAGGACGGCGGTGGCAGGATATACCCTTCAGCTACGCGGATAACGTGGGAGGATATAGACAGTACTAGAAGCGCCCCAATCCTTTGACCCCTGGAAAGGTTGGGGTTTTATATAGAGCTAATGATATATAAATATAATCACAAGCGTCTGTCATTGCGTTTGACTTCCCTTCCCTTCCCCAAACCCTTATCTCTTCTTCCAAATCTTTGACTGATTAACTGGCAGGATATTTATTCTGGGACTACATAGGCGCTAGGGAAAAGACGGACGGGAGTCTCCCGCGCCGGTACGAGAGGTCGCAAAGCAACCGTCAAACTGTTCAACCTGTCCTTTTGGGTAGCTTTGACGGCCGGGGGCGCCTGCACCCCTTCGCGCCAGGGCACCGGCTGCATTTGAGATTGAGCACGATGACGAGGATGCCGATGACGTAGACGGGGTGTTCTTCTCCTCTTTTGAGTCGCCGTCGGAGGAGTCGGAGTCAGAGTCATCGGAATCATCATCCTCCTCCTCCTCTTCTGTCGTATCCTGCTCCTCCTCCGCCACCGCTGCTATCAGTTCGGAACGACGGCGACGATACTTCTGCCACCAAATGCTCAGCCACCTGTAACTGTGGCAGACGCCGGTGCCGAGTCCAAACAAGGCGAGCAAAAGCGCGCCTCCGGCTACAAAGAGGGTCATCACAGCAAGTAGGCTGAGCGCAACGTAGAACAGCACGCCGCCGACGACGTGGGCAATCAGTTCCCATGCAGTCGGTGGCATGCCGTATTCATCTGACGGATGGAAGGCGGCGGGCGGCGGGGGTAGATCGTCATCGTAGTCTATCGACGAGCTGACGGTACCTGTCGTCGTGGTTAGATGACTGTCTACCGACGTAGTAGTATCGGCTGGTATGGATTGGCCATCATCCATTGGAGAAGAGGTGGTGATGGTGGCTGGCGGCGGAGTTGGAGAATCATCCATCAGAGAAGTAGTTGTGGTGATAATGACGGTGCTGCTGGTGGTATCGATGGCACTGGCCATTGCCGCTGTGCCATTCGTAATGGCGATGTTGTTTGAGGGGCCGCTGCCGCCCAGGTCATGACGAAGTCCCAGCCTATACTGAGCGATACGTTCATGGCCGACGCCTGGAACGCGAACGAGACATGCGCCATGATCAGTTGTCGCCGTCCTCGTTTGAGATTGCTGGGATTAGTTGGGATTGAGAAGGGTACAGAAAGACAAAAACATTGCATGTACGAGTTAGTAGTTTGGTTAATGTACACATATTTGGGCGTATGTCCGTTGCGAAGGTTCGTGGCATGACCGGTTCAAGATACCCATGCTTGGTATTCCAGTCGTGTACGCCTTCATAAGGTTTGTCGTTAAATCGGCTTGGATTGCCCTCAATAACAGCAAAGTCAAAAGCAACTTGTAGGACTTATACCAGACACTCATCGTACATATTCAGCTATATCGCCGGAAAATGTCTTCATGTAATTAGATAATAACTCCAATTTAAAAAGTCATTTACTCATCCAGGTTGGCCGAATACTAATAAAGTTAAAGGTGACTTTTGAGAATGATACGAAGTCCTCATTGAATAAAAGCAAACCCGTGCCAGAGTGCCGTTCACTTTTATCGACCGTATTTTAAACATTGATTGAGCGACTTAAAAGTCGTGAATGAAGACGACTGACCTCCACATCTAAGGTCACTTTAACCAGAGCTGTGCCTTGTCTAGGCCGACTGAAGTGTCTTAATCAGAAGCAGAAGTCCTCACATGTGTCAATGGGGAAATAGTCAACAACACTACTAAGTTTTCAATCCAGTAAAATCAAGTGAAATATGAACCATTGTTTTTGTTCTTATGTCTTAGTGACGTATTGGTACATCACGTATCATCGCGCTCATGGGATATCGTAAGAGAAGTAGAAGAAGGTATATACATTTAGAAGAAGAGAAAACCCCGAGATCGGAGATGTGTAAAGATGCCGCTACTCGAAATCAACGAGTTTTGGCAAATGGAGGGCAATCCTAGTTGTGCTGTATTCCAACCCGGCATGTGTGTATGCTTTCTTGGCAAGCATTTACATTCTTGACAGGCAGACAGGACATGCCTCTGATCTGTTGTTGGTGTAGGTCCCTTAAAGGCTGAAGGCCTTCTTGGCACGCTGCCAGTAGGCATTGCGGTCATCAGTGACGGTAACGCCGACGCACTTCATGTAGGCAGCAAAGCCGGCATCGTCTCCCTTGGCCAGGGCCTGCTGGGTGGCTGAGTCGCACTGGGTCATGAGGTACCAGGCGCCGGAGCCGAAGTTGTACTTGTCGTCGGTGACCATGGCCAGGAGCTCGTTCTTCTGGGCGTCCGGGCTGTTGTCGGTGAAGCTGGCGGCCTTGGTCTTGAGGTCGGGGATCGAGGCGGCGTACTTGACGTTGTTGGGGTACATCTGCATGTTGGCGGTGCCCTGGCCGGGGCGGCCGGGGCTGACGTTGTGCTTGTACTTGAAGTCGCCCGACTCGTAGGCCATGAGGGCCAGGACGCCGGCGATCTGGCCCGCGGCGTAGACCTTGTAGTCCTGGAAGGACTGGATCATGAACGGGGCGGCCTGCTGGGCGGTGCGGCAGTCGGCCGAGCCATCGCACGACTTGGAGCCGGGCGCGATGGCGAGGACCATGTCGACGGCGGAGCCTCCGCGGCGCTCGATGGGGCTGGCGGCGGCGAGGCCGGCCAGGAGGAGGGAAGCGGCGTAAGTGAATTGCATGATGAAGGTGAAATGAGAGACTAGCTCTGTGTCAAGGTGAAAAATGTTGGGTGAATGTGGATGATGACCGTCTCGGACGATCTGTGAATGTCCTTTTTGTTCGATTTGCTCGAATAAGTAATCCCGCAACTCGGTTGCTTTCTGTGGCGGACTGAAGGTCTTAATAGCTCGAGGCAAGGAATCAAAGCGATTGCTAATGATGACCTTGGCGGAGTAGACAAAGAGTGGCGTAGACAACAATCAATTGTAAAGGAAGTCACGGGACAGGTTTAAGTTGGCGGACAAAGACGAGGCTCTGGACCGAGTGAATGAATGAACGGAGGTCGATGAAAGGAAGGACAGGTGAGGAGGAGTAGACGAGATGATGAGAGACACGAGTGAATGAATATCAAGTCAGATCCTAGTGGCGCTGCTCCTTCTTTTGTATTTCCACCCTCCCTGACTCGAAAGGCGCTTTGGCTCGTCAGGTAGTAGTACGAGTAGTACCTAACGGACTAGCTGCTAGCCGACATACGAAGGGATATGTACCTGACCCCTAATGTGACCCATGGCTACGGATCCAGGCCAACTTTTGCGGCGAAAGAGAGGCGGCGGATCGATTACCTTCGGGCCATATGAACCGGGATCTGCAGGAGTTGCATTGTGATAGCTGAGGACCACTGGATCACTGGAGGACCAGCAGTCTGGCTGTGCAGGGGTGGGCTACAGGCAGGCTACAGGGGCCTTTGGGGGTCCTAGAGAGGGACGCCACTGGGCGGGAAAGCCGTGTGGGGTACAGACAAGCTTTTCGCCCAGCCAATTGGTGGCCTCCGTCTCGTTTGCCCGAGGCCTGGTGAAACAACGGACGCACTTGAAACAAAGCTCATCACCAACAGCCAAAGGAATGATTGGCCACAAGCCTCCAGCTGCCCTTGTTGCACATCATCCTACCAGTTCGTTCGATGTTGTGGCCGTTGATGGGGTTTGATTGTTTAATTCTTTCTTATTTTCTTTCGGCCTGGACCATTCACTAATTATGCTATTGGTTTGCACACTTGCGCAGGAACCAACGAGCATAGTGCATATGGGCTAGATCGGATCAGGAGGCCAGAAAGAGCCGCTACCTCCGAAGCGTCCTTGGTCCTTGGTGGTGATTGCAAGGCGCAGCACACATGATATGGGGAGCCACCCTTTCTCTTTACGAGCAAGCACTGGATGATGCCGGTTGCCGCTTGCCGAGGGGGCCCTGCGGCTCACGATTACTACTTTCTTGATCATATGCGAAAAGGGTCATTTGAATTACTACATCAAAGATGAGGATGACATGCAGGCTGCGTATATGCTATTCCTGCTGTTCCTGCCCACCTACGAAGGAATGAGATCAGATCTGTAGACTGGGCATTGCTATGAGATGTAGTCGATTGACCTATTTCTGTATTTGGAAATAGGAGCCTCTTCTCCATTGAATAACTGTATGCGCCGCTTGCGCCGCTTGTGCCGCTGGCACTGGCCGTTGGCCCCCAAAGCCAAAGTGACAGTGACACTTCCGAGTGTCATGCGCCCCCACCAGTCAAAAGAAGCTTGGGCCATCCCATCGGGCGGCCGCCTGTGACTTTGAGCTCCACTGAACTGTCAGCCAGCAGCCAGCAGGACGGACGACCGACCTTCTTTTGAGCCTTGCGGATTTTGAAGCTTCAGCCAACCAGCCAGCCAGCATGAACAAGGCAGGGACCTAGCACATTGGAAGTTGGAACACCACACTCATTTTCAACGCAGCAGCAAGCAAAAGTACATACGATCGCAACCCCGTTGTACTTACATACCTAAGACCGCCATCTACCCAAAAGCTAGCGTCATATCCTCCTTGTTTGTGCTCCAGCCCGTGCGCTATTACCTGTCTCTGCCCATTGCCTGGTGGTGTACACACACACACACATACGTACATACATGCCATATCGGTAGGATCAACAAGTCAACATGTCGCTCGCACCCTATCTTAACAGTAAGTTTAAGCTTCCGACAAGTCCACTACTCCGCCCCCTCCTCCTTCAATTGCACCCGAAATAGTTCGTATACGAGCTTACAGCATGGGGATTCTGACAGCTTGGTAGAGAAAGTATGCGTGATGACGGCTGATTCCCGGATCCTGGTCGGCGAGCTCTCCAGTTACGACACACAAACCAATCTGGTAAGTTTCAGCAAGCTCGACCTTGTCCCCTTCTCCCCACATGTACTGCGGTGGTGTTCGCGGGTGGCTAACCATAACCCATCTTGGTGGCGGCGGAACAGGTCCTGCTAAAAGCCGTAGAGCGCGTGATCCGCTCGCAAGACGACGACGAACCCTCGAGTGAAGTCCCCATGGGCGGCCTCTACATTGTGCGCGGCGACAACGTCTGCACCATCGGACTCGTGGTGGAGGATCTGGACAACAGCATCGACTGGACAAAGGTCAAGGGCGAGGCCATCGGAGGCATCAAGCATATCTAAACCCCAGCGAACGCCGGGACCACGAACGATCGATCGGACGAATATGAGGGGCGAGGGGGAAGGGGAGTCTTCTTGCATATTTAGGGCGTTGAGGAAAATTGTAATGCCTTTTATTTTTCTCGTTTATTTTTGGTTGGCGGCTATAGGAATTCGATACCAAAACTCCTGGTAGGGGTACGCTCTGCCTAAATGATACCACACATCTTTGCGTCATGCTGAAATTTGTCTATTCTGGAGAACCAATATGTCTAAAGGGACGCAGTGCTATTTATGGATCGCTTATGATGTCAATCTAAATCTTGCCAAAAAGCTGCTGCATCAAGAAGGGCGCGAACGTCTCAGGTCCGGGGCTCTCAGCGAATCGGTGCACTCTGTTTCCCCTCCTTGCGCTCAGCCAGCCAAAGTCGTCGCCCGGGACCTCCTCGACATCCACAGCCCCAGAAGTATCCGTAGAAACGCCGACAGCAGCGGGCTCGCCCGCTCTCTTGCGGCCTCGACGGTCAATCAGGTGCATGCCGTGCGTCCACTGTCCTGAAGTCTCCACTCGGATATCCTCCGGGGCGCCAGCCACCGTCTTCCAGCCCGGGTGGTCGTGAGTCAGCATGTACCAGATTGTCACGGGGTCGTGCAGCGAGAGACCCGGCTCGACCTCGTCCCCGTAGCTACCCAAAACCTTGCGGAACACGCCGGTCATCATCGTGTTCACCCAGGTGGCGAGCGGGCTTCCCGCGTTGACGTGGGGGTGATGGTGTCGAAGAAGAAGCCGCGGTTCAGCAGATGGGGCGTCGTGAGATCGAGGGGGAACAGGCTCAGTCGCAGCTGCTTCGAAAGCTTCTCCGGGTAGGGGCCCAGTCGCGCAATCTTCTCGGGGACCACGGGCATGGTGGAGGCCGGGGCGGCCGAGGTCAGGGCGAAGACGCGCGCGGTGGCGATAGCGTCGGCGTACGTGTTGAACTCGGCCACGGGCGTCACGTTGCCGGGGCACTCGAGGGCGCCGCCCATGACGACGAGCTCCTTGACCCGCAGGAAGGTCTCGGGGTCCTCGGCGGCGGCCATGGCGACGTTGGTCATGGGACCAACGGCGCAGATGGTGATGGTGCCCTCGGGCTCCTCCTTGAGAATCCGGAGGATCTCCTTGTGCGCAGGCAGCTTGGAGGGCTTGAAGTAGGAGTAGAAAGAAGGGTCCTCTGATGCGCCGGGGGCGTCGTCATGGAAGAGCGACTTCCATGTATCTGCCGGGTTTAGGTGGGGGTGCTAGGTCTTGATTTTAGCTTCCGCAAATCAGTCGGTGTATTAGAAGACATTGCCAACGTACCGTCTCGTGGACTCCGTGCAGTCCGTCCGAACCATCTAAATAAGTGTTAGCTTTCAAGTGTTTATAAAACCAACTCCGGGGGGCAGAGGAGACTCACGGAAGCCATCTTCCATCAATATCTCCTCCTCAAGAGCGTGCTCCGGTCCGATAGCCACGATGGGCTTGTATGCCCTCAAAGCATCGAAGCCCAGGGGCCGGCCCTGAGACTTGCGCCATTCCATCTCCTTGTCGAGCACGTGGAACATGGCGACGACGTTCTTGAGGCAGCTCTTGAGGTTCACGTTGCCATACGTCACGCTGAGCATGACCAGCTCCAGATCTTCTGGCGATGAAGCAAGAGCAAGGAGCATAGCAATCATGTCATCGACACCTGGGCCACATAAATGGTGAGTAACATTGTAGAAATCCCCCAGAATGCAAATCTCAAAGGATGAGACTTACCAGGATCGGTGTCGAAGATGACTCTCTGCTTAGGCGCCATGATGAATTAGGTGTGCAATCGATGCTTGACCGAAATTCCCAAAAATAGGAGCAAAAGCGACGAATAGGTATAAAGGGCGGATTCTAGGGCGAGCGCGGCCAAAGCAAGTTTGGAATGATTTCTATGAAAATGCCACTGGGAAGAAAACAGTCAGACAACCAGGCGCAGTGTGAATGACTGTCGGTATATACGCGAGTTCACCTGTTCAGTAAAAGCAAGCGAAAGTTGACTGGGAGAGCTCCAGGCTGTTTTCCTGGAGCTATGATGCCCTTACTCCGATAGATAAGCCGCGGCGGCCCAGTTAAAGCATTCAATGAAGCCCACCAGAGCCACCGGCCACACGGAAGTAAGGCATCTTCGATTTCATCTAGCAAGCATACAATCATGTACGTAGATTCCACTGGCCAAATATATATCGTCAGGTCGCCCGATCTCTCTCCTATTTCCCAGCTGTCAGTCCACCGATGAGGCTCGGTCTGATGCTTTGTGCTTGCATGTAGATTTCTTGTAGAGTTGAGGCGGGGCTAATCAACTACCCCGCAATCTCTCTCAGCGCCACTGTACCTGTTCTATTTATGCAGACCTTGTTCTGCCTAGGGTGGCATTGAATGGCGCTACTCTTGGATGGTAATGAGAGCTCAGGGAGGTGCTACATAGGCAAGTGGTGCTAATGGAACAAGTCCTGTTTCTTATTACCTAATTATGTCTCTATGTTTCAAAATTATTATAAAATACATTTGATACTCTAATTAAACCCTGCTTTTTATATGTAATAATTTAATGCTTAACGTACTCTATTAGAATTTTTTGTATTTTATTCGGCTTAGTTTAAATATATTACGAATTTTCAAAGATAACACTTTAAGGTGGTCGATAGAAACCGGACTTGTTCCATTGGCACCACTTGATAGGCCGTTCAACAAGTACAGTAGCGTGCTGCTACCCGACAGTCAGCAGTTGTTGCCCCTATTTACCCCTGACTTGGTATCCCGCTGATCTGGATTCTGAATCTCGAGGTGGATGTCTCGTTGCCTGTAGCGAGCGATCTTCTTGGTGCAGATGTTGGTCACACAAGCATTGGAATGCGTGCTTTGATCACTTTTCGTGCGGAGTTTACGTACATACACTCAATCTGACGCACAGATACCGATTGTGTATCACTGCAGTTCTGACTGCAGGTCGTCGGGACTGCAATGACTGCTCCAAACCCCAAACCACGCAGGTTTACAAAAAGCAAATAAATCCGTGGATATGGAAAACATCCCGCTTGCATTCCCGTGTGCCGTGCAACATAAAAAAAGCATCTCCAGATTACCTCCCTGGCTAGTTGCCTTGTATACCGATTGCGAGGTACAATGAGCACGGGAGGGACACCGGTAGATAACAGGAGAGGGACTTCAATGTTGGCTGCTCACACACGGCGTATTAGATACTGCCTCAGTTCGGAAAAGCACATGTGAATACATATCATTAACCTACCGACCCAGATGTACTACTTTAATGACTTTGAACACATTCACTATAGACAGCACACTGCATAAATTGATCATTCAATTGTTATCGCGCTTGAGCCCTCTTCGGGGTCGAGTTGTCGTGAGGTTCTGGCCCTCGCTTTGTCTCGGTCGGGCCTGGCGTGCTTGGTGGCCTGGCCGCCTGGGTCTCAAATCGACTCCAGGTCGGAGAGTTACCTGACGTGAATTTGGAGAGCCGGGGAATTTGACTGGAGTATCTCCGTCCGATCCACTATTCCCAATGGCCACGTTGAGAGAGTCAAGCAGAGCGCCAAGACTTTGCCATTTACAGCTTCCCCTTCTCTGACATTCAATCCGTCCTGATCGAAACAATATTCAATATTTTCCCGCCCTACCATTTATTCGGCTTCACCAGCGGCCATTCTGCCATCCATCCCTCTCTCTTTCCACACACACTCACTATTATAGTAGTGCACCCATCACACCACCCCAGCGTCAGCAGAACAATCGGCTAATCGGATTCCTAAATTCCCGATCTACTTGACACACAGCTTCCTTCCCCCAATCCACCAGATGTGTTAGCTCTCTTGATCCTTTTACACATCTTCACCACAATTAGTTGCGACTACCCCGAGCAACGCTTCACAGCCTTCTCCTTCGCCTTCTGACATCCGTCATTGGCGCAGCACTTAAACGACATTGTCGCTAGTGCCCCATCTGTCCTCAAGCACCAGATCCATCCTGACCAACTTGCGACAGCTAGCTGTCTCTTATTGGCAAGTAGTTCGACACTGCCATTGATCTTGTGATCGTGACCCCAAACGTCCTTTCCACAGCACCAATTACCCAGTAATTGTCACAATGGAGAACATCAGCACCAGCACCCTGACCACGGTCGGAGGATGGGCCGTCATCATTGGCGTCGGTGGCCTGATTTATTACAGAGCTCAGACTAAGGCAGGTCGCCGGCAGCCAGCCAGCAAGAGCAGCTCGTCACATGCCAAGATCCCGACAGGCGATTACGAGAAGAATGTAGCAGCAGCTGCTACCGCTACCAAGAAGAAGGCTGAGAAGGCCCTCAAGCCCAAGTCCAAGCCAGCGGCCTCCACGACTACCAATGCCGACACTGCCAAGACGTCAGGTACCGATTACGACCCCGAGGCCGAGGCTATTGCGAACAAGAAGGCGAACGACGAGTTTGCCCGTCAGTATGCCAATGCCAAGTCGGGTACCAAATTCGAGGCCGCGAAGAGAGACGACAAGAAGGCCAAGTCGATCAAGCAGTCGCGCGCCCGGGAGATCGAGGTTCCCGATGACAAGATTTCGGTCCCCTCCTCCACCACTGGCGATGCCGACGACGATCTCTCTGAAGCAAACTCGCCCGAGGTCAAGGCTGCCGACAGCCGCGATGTCTCAGACATGCTTGAGCAGACCTCTCCCGGACCCTCTATGATGCGCATTACGGACACCGAGGCTGTTAAGGCCAAGCAGAAGAAGGAGAAGAAGGCAGAAGTTGTCGAGTCTAAGAAGCAGCGTCAAAACCGCAAGAAGGCGGAGGCTGCTAAGGCTGCGAGGGAAGAGGAAGAAATCGAGCGCAAGAAGCTTGAAGAGGCCCAGCGTCGACAGGCCCGTATTGCTGAAGGCCGTGCTGCCAAGGACGGTTCTGGCTTTATGGCCGCTGCCAACAAGGAGAGCGTCTGGAAGCCCAAGCCTGAAGAGGGGTCTGCCAAGCGTGTAGAGCTTCTTGACACCGAGGAGCAGAAGCCTGCTGCCCTGAAGCCCGCTCCCAAGCCCTCATCTTCTGCAACCAATTCTTCTTGGATGTCCGCCGTCCCCTCTGAGGAGGAGCAGATGAAGCTGCTCCAGGACGAAGACTCCTGGAACGAGGTCACCACCAAGAAGAGCAAGAAGGGAAAGAAGGCCAACGACAGCTCCGTCAACCTGGCCTCCTCTACGGAGAATGTCGCTGCCACTGCGACTCCGGCTGCTGCTCCGGCCCCCAAGGCCCCTGTCAACGGCAACAGCAAGACTAAGCCCACTCTCAGCAGTAGCTCTTCGTTCGCTGCCCTGACCCCCGATGAGACGACTGACGATAACGAGATTGAGGAGGAGTGGGAGGTATGAACTCGTCATTCCTAAACGACAATGATGATTCGACGTTGTCAGTCGAGCATCAATATTAATGAGCGACCTTTTACACCCCCATTCTGTCAACGTACATTACTTTCTCGAGATCGCATTGTACACTGCGTCGCAGATCTCTTTCTCAAACTAGGCGATTATATTTCACGGGCATGGGCATTCAGACCAAAAAGTTCGGCTTGGATCGGGACGGAGTTTAGGCCTTATTTGAGCTGGCCATACGAGAGATTCCAGACTCGTTGCATTTTGTATTGTACAACCCAACCACAACTTGTTTCAACCAGACTCCCTATTCGCTGTAAAAGGCGAATGCACTTGTGTTTTCAAGGATCCGAACGAGCACCGCACATCACGACGAACCACAAGTGACGACCAGTTTCCCTTATATTTGCATCGCTCTCGCTTCTTTAGCGAGAAATTCGCATTTCGTTTGCAGTGCAGTGTACGAGGGCAACAACATTAAACCCTCCCCCATTTCCTTCATTTACGTGGCAATAGGGGAGGAGACGAGGAGGAGGACTGGGACCACTTAAAGCTCGGCGGCGATCTGGGTGGCCTGGATGGATGAGACACTGGTAGTGGTGGAGCCATCAACCATCCAACCAACTTCCAAGGGGTCCTCATCGGTGGTTCACTTGATATGCTTGAGATTGTTCTCATCACGAGCAAAGATTGGGAAGCGGAGGAAAGACCGCATCATCCCTTTTTCTCTTTCTCTCTCTCGTGTGGCAAGACTTGGCGGAAGCTTTCTAGAAGCAGAAGCAGAAGCAGAACGAGAACCAATAATTGGACGTGTTCATTTTGTGCACATGTCAGTCATTTCTCTGGGCGGAGTGAATGAATGAATGCGAATGCGAATGAACGGCTTATGTGATATGCGATAGTGCTGAATGAAAGTTGTCTTGCTTGCCACTTGTCTTCCGCCTCACAGGAATTGTTTTCTTTTCTGTCTTTCTAAAAACGCCATGCATAGGCAAGCACGTGTAAGATGAAGATGTATCTAATGTAATAACAATCGTAATGAGTACATATGTAAGTGTCTATGCATGCGACCCCCTGGCCGCAGATCACTGCAGTCAATTAATGAAATGATCAGCCATACATATGCATTTCCGAATCCAAAATCAACCCTATGGTTTCTAGGGAGACTCTTGTCCCTAATCGACAATCTCCATGGCAATGTGTTTGTTAGGAGGTGTTGTCCAGTGGCAACTGTAGACTTCTTGATTGCGAACTGATACGCCCAGAACAAGGCAGGCTCCTTTGTGTCTGCAGCCAGTCGATCATATGTCAATAGAAAATGGCCTCAGTGCCTGCATGCCAGTACAAATCACATAAGGGAGCATTCACGAGCGGTAAAAAGTCATAGAGAATTGATGTTTAACAGCTTCGTCAAGATATATTCCATTCCTTTTTGAATCTCTCGCCAGTCCGTCCGTCAACTTGCCGCCGACATAGCTACATACACAAGCTTTTCGTTTCTTGGGAAATAGATGCCAAAAGAATGCTCTCCGTACTACTCTTCTCTCCATCCATCTCATGCCAATGTAAAATCTATGCCGGGACAATAAATTAAAAAATGAAAACACCATGAAAAACTCCCCTTGTTTATGCTTCGTTTTTCCTTTCGGACCCATCCAGAACGCCTTGCATGCAGAAGTATGCTTTCCCCCAATTGGACAACACAAAATAATTGGAATAAAAAACACCACCCATTGGAGAGATGTGAAAAAGAAAAAATTGGTGGGACCCATCGTGGAGCAAGTAAACAATTGCTTGCTTGCTCACTCCCACGTCGCGTCTTCTTTTAAAAAGGGCTTTTCCTACAAGGAATGAAGTGAAATAGGACGAGGATTCGCCGCGACGACGTTCCAGCATATCTCGGTTCGAGGACGCAGTTCCAAAACGTCCCGCAATGTCACCATATTTGTCCGGTCGTCAGCAACCTAGGCCGAGGCTTGGACGGCAACGCCAGATGCCATGTTGACATCCTTAATCGGCGCAGCAATGGTGGCAGGGACCTTGTTGAAAGTCTCTTGCGAGGGTGAGCGGACCTTATTGGCGATGTGGCTATCCGGTGTCGACGGGCGCTTGTTTTGCTCCGTCTTGGGGGCGCTGTTCTGCGAGCTGAAGATGGTCTCCAGCTTGGGTCTCTGTGCCGCCTTGGTCATGGCGCCCAACGACTCGATGCTGTTGCCTCGGTAGAACTCTTCGTCGTCGGAAGAGTCGTTCTCGACCGTGATCGGCACTCGCGAGCGGCGCTTCCGGCGCGTCGTCGTCTTCTTCATCTCGGGCGAAGTGGTATCCGACGACTCGTTGGACAGGCTGCGGCTCCGGGTGCTACGCTGGCTCAAACCGCTACGGCTCGCGTTGGTGCTCCTGCGCGCGGTTGAGGGCCTGTTCAAGGCAGCCTGAAGCTCGGCCTCGGTGGGCGTGTCGCTTCCTGGCGCAGCTTCTTCTCGACCATCTTCTCGTGCATCCGCTTTCCGAGAGGAGGTCCTTCGTTGGTCATGGTACGGGCGCTCCGTGCGCTTCGCGCGCTTGCGGCGGTCCGTCGGCTGGCCTGGCTGGCAAGACTCATACTCCTGCTAGGAACCTTGCCCTCCATGATCTTGGCCGGTGGCGGAGGCTGCAGCATCCACTTAGCGGCATCCCTGTGCAGAGGTCGCTGGCTGACAACCGGAGGGTGGTAGTCGTTGACAGGCGGGTTCCTGACGGGGGCGTAGAAGTCGGTTCGCTCCTCCTCGGTCACGTTCTTCGGTTCCTTCTCCATACCGAGACTTGCCTCGAGCCTGCGTCCCGTCTGCTTGATAGCGTCCACAAACTTATGCCGCGTAGAAAAGCTCTCGCGACCCCATAATTCTTCGTCTTCGCGTTGGTATCGTTTCTTGTTCCAGTCCTCAGACCAACCTATACTGATAGACTGCCGCAGTTCCTCACCCTCTGGTATAATTGTCGGACTGCTCCCTAAATGTGTGCTGTCCAGACCTATACTGCTGGCTGTTGTGCTCCTACTTTCCCTTCCTGAACTATTCAGTGCTCTCTGGCTTGTGTTCTTACTCGCAGTGCTGTTCTTTTTCGTCGGTAAACGTGGTCCCATCGTTATTTCTTCCGACCAGTACGGATTGGTGTTGAAGGGATCTGGATGTTGATATAATTCGGGCATCTCGGTTTGCATCCGCATCTTCTCCTCCCTGTCCTTCTTTGCTTTTTTCTTCGAGTCGCGATGTTCCCTCGCCTGGGCACATGGTGTGCAGGCCACCACATAGAAGATGGCCGATTGTAACGCAACACCGAAAGACATTGTGGCGGTTGTGTGGTGTAGTGCCTATATGGGAAAATATAGGGGTTGGATTGACACAGGAGGGGGACAAAAGCCCAAGGGCTGTTTATGTTAAGAGGGCCGGCCGATTCGAAGTATACATTCGGAGAAACAAACAAATAGTTTTGAAATCCAAAGAGGAGGGTTAAGGTTGGGATAACAGAAGGTAAAGTGAAACAAAGAGTTTAAAGCCGAAAAGAAGGAGTCGATTGTCGGTCAGGCGTACGCAATTGATCGACGTGTATTCTTCCTGGTGGGTGAGAGGATGATGTAGAGTGAGCGAGTGAGTGGTTGATGATTTGCTGCTGATCGTATCGGGGTGTTTGTTACGGAAAAATGGTGGCAGTGCCGGTTCGGTGTCATGGAACGGAGGAACCAAACACACACCAGGCAAGACACACACACACACACACACACAGGGAAGTGACCAGAGGCAATTAACTGTACGACAACGAGACGGGCTTTTCCCTCCTTTGGAAACACACCGGCTCGGCTGGGGCGGGAAGCGCAAGGGAATGTGGTTGTGTGTTGGACAGCGCGGAGATCACGGGGATGCCTGTCACTGTCACCTTGTTGGTCTGATTGAACGGATCCAAAAAGAAGGTTTAGATGAAGTGAGGTGGTGGTAACAGCAGCAACCCGATTCGATTTGGTCGGGCGGCTGGTGCAAAGCACGGGATTTCTGCTCTGCGCAAACAGGGACAGACAGGGACACACAGAGAGTGAAGAAGGGGGAGTATTGATGTGAGTAGACAGACAGACTCAGAATCGTACGTGTAGAGGTGGTAGGTAGGTACTCCGTACTGTATGTAACAGACACGAACCGGACTGGACTGGAGAATAAAGGCCTGCTCACCTCACTCCTCAGCCCCAGATGCCCAAGTTTCAGCAGTGGGAGGCTAAAGTAGTGGGAGATGCACGCTGCCAAGGTGGGACGAAGACCAGGGCAGAGGAAGGAGATTGGGATAATCGGCAGAAAAAACGTGGTGGTGATGCTCGAGTCGAGTTTCGTGGATTTGATCCAATGCCGTCTGTCGCACGGGTGGACACTACACCGACATCTGATGCTTCGTTCCAATGGGCGATGGGAATGGCAGTGTTTAGGGATTGGAGGGATTCGGCGTAGGCGTCGGCAGGGCAGGCAGGGTAGGCATGCGTCCAATCTATGTGTACCGAGCGAGGGAAAAAGGAGTGTGGGGGGGATGCCACAGACGCTCCCTTCCTCTCGGCCTGGTGCTGGTGCAGTGCACTGCTAATGCAAGACAACGGCTTTGGCGATCCGAATAATGGAGATTTGCGAAACTAGCCTGCTAGAGTGACGAAAGACCGGGTAAGGTGGGATGGGACAGATTTGAGGTAGATTGATATTGAGGCGCCACCCGAGATGGGCTGCAACTGGCAGTAATAATGAGGGAATACGCAGTCGCTGCAGTTCAAAGAAGGTGCAGATGCGGCCGTATGTCCCTTGCCACTTTACTTTTTTTTTCGTTGTTGCTACATTTGCATATCTTGAAACCCAGTGTTATTCATAATGTTCCTTCCTGCTTCACGAACGAACAATCAATTGCAGGATTTCGACTGTTTGTTTCATCGCCTGTACATCGCCAAAGGAAATGAGCGAGAGACGGCCAAATTGGGCCTGGTGGGTTTGCATTCTGGGGTGCGGCGGATGATCAATGGGAAAGGGACCACCCCTACAAGAGCAACGTGTACATGACCCGAATGTACAACTACCCGACCCCGACCGCGACCGTAGCAAACGATAAGCGAACATCATTCAGCAACTGTTCTGCCTCTGTCTGGGGAGGTCATCGTGCAGGAGAAGCTGTTCCGACCAACGTCAGCAGGAGCAGCAGCAGCAGCAGGTTCTTGGGTTACGCAATCGAGGTCAGCTAGGCCTGCAGCTGTTATGCAGGTCGCTGTGAGGGGTTTTGCACAAAGGACTCGTGGACTCAACCACCATTCGTTGGTTCTCCCCCTGCCCCTTCCTTCCCTCCGGTAGGTTGCATTCCCAAGATCCCTTTGAAGGGCGAGCCTTGGGTGGTCGTGACATTTATTTATTATGCAATCGAACGTTTCTGGAAGAGGGGGAATTGACAGCTGGCCGTAGCCGGGCTTTACTTTAGGTCCATTGGATCAATAGTCTGCCCAGCTTGCCAGCCCAGCCCAGCCCGTCCATTGCGCCCAGACACTTTTCGAGCAAGCAAGGTCACTGCTGCAGACAGTTTATCGTAGCATCGTGGCATCGTGGCGTGAGGGTGGCATCTGCATCTCGGAGGGACGGTTGGGGAGTGGGCGAGAATGGCGTTTATCCAATACAGGCAATTTCCTTTTCCCTTTTCAGATTTCCTGCGCTCCGCCCCAAACACGGTGGGCTGGTGGGTGGACGTTATCTGGCCATTCGCCCCGCCATGGACCCTTAGACCAGGGCAGACGACAGGGGCATAGCTTGGAGGTGACAGTGCGTGGTATTCGATGTCTACCACTCTGTGTATCTGCCATTTTTGCTACCTAGGTATCATCGAATGTGTTGACTTAATAGCACCGGTATAATCAATGCAGATCCTTTGGCAGTTGACATACACATAAGATCCTTCTAGATCCGAGGAGAAGATTTTCCTAGCATCGCATGAATGCCCTACCGCATCCAATGGCCTCGGCCTGTCTACGAGTGCACCTCCCTCATTCGGTATACGAGGTGACACTGGGAATCTCCCAGGAGAGACTGTGTGGGGCGCTATGCAGCTGGAGCTTTCTCGCCCAACCCCACAGTCAATTCCATCTAGAACTGGGGCCTCTGTTTTCTATCGGGCATCTCTCAGTCTCTCTTATCGCAACCCCCTGGTCCTGCTGAAGTCATGTCGCCAAGGCAAATGTTTCCAGAAGCATTTTTAAAATGAGTAGGCCTCGAATGGCAAGGCCGTGGATGAAAACCCCCGAATCAAGATGCAGATACCCGCGTGATAGACCATCTACCGAGCTATTGTAGTATTAGTACCTGTAGATTAGGTATTCAGCTGTACCGAAGGAAAGGAATGTTCCATGTGTTGGCTCCTCCTGATTCAAAAACATCACGACTCGTGATCAAACATGACAAACATAACACCCCTATCAAACTCTTGAGAAACTGTAGCATGACCCCAAAGTCTAACACACACATACGTAGACACCAATATCACAAGTCTTCTTCAGGGGTAGTAGTAGTAATACAGCAGTCTTCATTATCATCATGACACAATAATCTTATATGTACAAAACCCCACTGTCCATATGTACCCAACAGTATTACACTTTACCCAGTAATAAAAGAATATAGCAAAAACGTCTGAAACATATCATCGCGTCGTATACTTTTCACAAGCTTGAAAAAAAGGCAATGGATATCTCTTTCGTAATCATCACTCCTCCATCCCATTCACCACTCTCAGCGCCCGCCGAGGCCCCAACACCACACTGAAAAAGTTCGGCTCCCGGCCATCCAACAGCCCCTCCGTCGAGTGCCCGCTCGCCGTGCTGCGCGTCGCGCTGCTCTTGTTCCGCGAGACACCGCCTCCCGTGTTCCCGGAGCTGGGACTCTCGAACCAGCCCCACGGGTTCCGGTCCTCGCTCGGCCGCGGTGCCTTGTCGCTGCTGCTGTACTTGTGCTGCGACGACGAGGTACCGGCCCCCTGTAGCCGAAGAAGAGACACCGGGCGACGGGTCGTCCGACATCCACTTGGTCTCGCTCAGGAACGGCTGGCTCGCGCCGTTGTCGGATCGCTGCTGCTGCTGCTGCCCGACCCAGCCGAACTGCTCGCGCGCGCTCTCGCCGCCGGAGCTGCCGCCGGGGCGCTTATTCTTGCGCAGCTTCTCCTTGATGGCGGCCGCGCCTCCAGCACCGGCCAGCGCCGCCCCGGCCCCGCCGTAGGTCGTGCTGTTAAAGTCGTGCGCGAGGCCGTTATCGTGCGCGTCGCCGCCTTCTTCGGGAATAACCGTGCCGCTGTATCTGTTCGCCGCTAGCATGTGCTTCTTGTAGGCCGAGACCTGGCGGCGGTACAGCCAGGCGCAGAAGCCCAAGTAGAGCGCTGCGACGCCGAGCACGCCCGCGACGACGCCGGCGGCGATGAGAGCGCCCTTGGGAGCGCCGCTCGGGCTGCCGTCCGAGTTCACACCGGGCGGGAGCGAGGTCACGGTCGCGCCGCTGCCTGGCGCTGTTACCGTGAAGACGGGGGCTTGCCCGTGGCGAAGGGTCCGTCGCTCGCGGGTCCGGATGCTGGGTGCGTGGCTGTAGCACCACCGTCGGAGTTACCTCCAATAACAGATTGTACGACGTCGGGGACTTGGTAGCCGTAGCTGTCGGCTAGGATAGTGTTGTCCGCTGACAGATCGGCTGGATGGTCGGCGGCGGCGAATTGATTCTGCCACTTGAGGGATGAGGCGTTGAAGTTGTAGATGCCTGCACCGTCACACTGAGTAGTTTGCCCGATGTAGCCGCCCACGACGATCATCTGACCGTCGCGCGCGTGGCATGTATGCCCTGCACGCGCTGGTGGTTCGCCGTCTTTTTCGATGTCGACTTTGATCCAGGTAAAGGGAGGGCACTGTGAGGATCCAAAGATCGGTGTATTGTGTTTGACCCGCAACAGGCAGCAGGTTCTGACCGCCGTACAGGTAAATATTGAACGATGAGGCGTCAGGGGCCGAGAAGACGACCGCGCAGGGGTTCACACGCACTGGCGGGGCTTCACCGCGCGTCTGCTGGTGGTACCACACGCTGGTCTGGATATCGTACACGTCGATAGTGGACATGCTGGCAAACTCGGCAGTCGAGTCCTTGTTAGCGGTCGAGCCACCACCAAGACCCAGCAGGATCCCGCTGGGGCCCAGCCGGGCACGAACACCAGCTGCCCGTCGGCCCGCTCAGTGAAGCCCGACGAGTCCTGGATGCCGCCCTCGGTGATGTTGCGGTAGGCGCCGCCCTCGCCCGCGCCCGAAGCGTGCAGCGAGTCGACACCGTCGTTGGCGTAGCCCGGATGCGTGAACTCAAGCAGGCCCTTGAGGTAGACGCGGTCGATCTGGTTGGACCAGCCCTGCGTCGTGGCGAGGTCGAGGTGGCCGCCAAAGTACCAGCTGCGCCCGAGTTCGGGGACGGAGACGCCCGCGCCCTCACCGGCGCGCTGGATGGGCACGCCGGCGGGCTCCGAGGCGTTTCCGGCCGACGTCTTCGGGTTGTTGAACTCGGTCCAGGACTTGGCGGCGATGTCGTACTTCCATGTAGAGTACGGCTCCGGCTCGGTGTAGGGGTTGTCAGCAAATTCTCCACCGTACAGGAAGAGGTTGTTGTAGTCGTTCCATAGGTAGCCAAGGGAGACGGCTGGTGGACCGGACGGCTTTGCCAGACCAGTCATGGCTGGCGAGCTGATTTCCCATGATTTGGTAGTATCCAATATTAGTAGGTTATTATCTGTTCTAGTGTTAGCCATTTTACTTTCCCCCTGTAGCAAACTCTCATCTTACTCCAAGTGTTCTGCTTCTGATCGCCTTCGGTCTTGGCCTGGCCTCCATAGATGTATATTGTACCGTTCACCATGGCGGCTATATGCAGTCAGTCATATATACTTTAATCTTATTTTCCTATTCGGTTTCCAGCTACTCACATTGATGTGCCCATCTCAGGCATACATCCACGGGGCTGTCGGCGCGTGTGTCGAGGACGATGTCGCGTTTTACCGGAATGACGCCTGCATCTGCACCGCTGATCTCAACCTTTTCATAACCATGGCGATAACTGATGGCAGGAATAAAAACAGCAATGAGCAACGCAATCATAGTGAGACGGTGGAGGCCCGACACAGCGGAAGGGGGCGCACCGGCAGCGGACTTTATCTTGGGCCGTTTCGGCGACAGTTTCGACAACCAGCCTAGCCTCGTCTTGGACATCTCGTCTCCTCCTTCGTCGTCGCTCGAGTCTCGTCGTTCTCGAGGGTGTGGCGGGTTGGCGTGCTGATCCTCAAACGAGAGGCCGATGATCTCGTGGAATTCTCTTTCGGTCATCATGCGGGAGGCGGCCGAGGATGAGGATCGTGCTCCATAGTGGTCGTTTCCGAATTCGTCGTCGTCGCCCAGGCCTATCTCCTTGAATATCGACCTCCGTCCTTTCCTTATGCTAGACATTGAGAATGACGGTAGTTGCTGCGGCAGGCCCTCGCGTAGGCGGTGGGATGTCTTGGTAGAGTCGAATCTGGGGCGCAGCGACGGTGCTTCAGGCCGATTCTCGACACCCGGGGATGAGGAAATGGGTTTATTACTGCGAGAGGGAAGATTGTTGAAACTCGTGTTGGCTGCTGGCGACATATTTCAAACATTATCGCTCAGGCCATTATCCGCTTTATTTTGGCAGGCAACGCAATCGCAATACGAGTAGAAGAAAGTATGGGGAGGAGTCACAACCTGGTGCGTTTACTGGTGGAGAATGATGGACATTAGGATGAGGTCACGCAGCAGCTCTTTAAATGCCCCGACCAGACAGACGCAGCGCAACCTCTCGAAATGCAGGAGAAACCCTGGAGGTAAATGCCGGCGAGTAAGCCAGCACGCGGGGGATACAGTAATGGACCATGCTCCGGGCTATTACTACGCTGTTTTGAAGTAGAGAAGCTCGCGAAGTTGGTGGGCAGCTACATCTTCTGCTACCTAGAGCGGACGAGGACTGCGCATTTGGGACGTTTCCATAGGGGACAGGACATAGGGCTAGACAGGGGTTCCTGCGGGCTACATCATGCCCGTTAAACGGATTGCATCAATTGGTAACTGTGAGAGGAACTATTGCAATGGTGGTTCCGAAACCTGAATTGTGGTTTTGCTGGTCATTGCCAGTTTAGGTCGAAGCGAGCGGTTAGGATGGTCAATCGCGGCAGGGATCAGGTGGCAGGGGGCGCTCCGAGTATGACGACACCGGGGAGATCTGATCGAATGACAGTAGAGGACAGTCGTCCGCCTTCTGATCCGCCCTGGAGGCGTCCCTCCAAGCGACGACGGCATTTTTGCTACTGCTAGTGCTGCGAACCAAACAGCACATCGAAACCGATGTTCGCTGACCGATCATTCGATGAAACGTATGGAGTAACAACAGCCCAACTCTGGTTCAACCACCAACAGATCTACGTCACGCCACGCCAGCAGGCTGGGTATGTAGGTGGTAGGAGACAATGATGGGAAATGGGAGGGCCACTGGAACATTGAAGGATCTCTTCGATTTGGTGTCTTTGGCCCTTCCCGACCCTCGTGCCCAAAAATCATCAAAGTAAGGTAAGTCAGGTACTGGAAGCAATTGATCAATAGCAGTCAATTATTGGTGTCTGTGTTGATGACCCATTGGAAATAGTATGTAGATAGTGAAGAGCCTTGACCTGGTTGCTGCAGGTGTCGCGTGCGGCGGTGGGTCTTGTCTTCGCAATGGCAACCTAATGTTCTGGGTCTAGGTAGATCAACGCTACGAAGCAAAAATAAGAGTAGAGCACTGCCACAACTCGAGTGCTCGGGTGTGGCTTGATCCGTGTTGTAGAGATGGCGGTGCTGGACGGCGAACTTCATCAGTTTGACTGATTGGATATGTGTTCCATGCGATCCTTTGCATTATCCAAGCTGGATGACCAGACTTTATTCGCAAGGAGATATGGTACGCAGCCCGATGGCCTAAACCAACTCAAAATGTCCTCTGTGTGCTATTTTGGGAGCGCATTAACTTACACAGGAAGCTAGCCGTGCACTAACTCGAAGCGAGGGCCAGCAACGACCATAACTCCATCAACTCGGCCGCCCCGTCAGCCGATGGGAATCTTCAGCTGCCGCAAATGGGAATCATTCAAGTCTCCCAGAAACCGATCGGGTAGCTAAGTGGTTGAGATAGCGAGTTGAGGATCGGCCAAATGTGGTCCCCCGGTCGCGACCTCAGTCCAGCAACATTGAAGCACTTGGTCAGTGTCATTGGCCCCCAACCCCAGTGCCACGGCGCTCTTGATGTGTATGAATGCTTGGCTGGAACCTCAGGCCAGGGAAACATGATAATAGTCATCACGGCTAGTTTATCTTTGCGTGTATGGTAACGAGCCTGGGCTGTATCTGCAAACGAGTTACAGCAAGGCAAACCTCAAGAACCAAAGACCTAGCTCATCTTGACAATCGAGAACGACGTGTGACTCAAGTTCTATATCCTCAACAGGAGACAAGTGTATGGCAATACGAATTCTGCCTATGAAGATTGCCTTGGATGGACTTTCATTGTTTGTTAATCGTCGCTTGTTATTATTGAGTGAGAGCTTTGCTGAACACCTGCAGGACTTACAGCCAGGGTAGAAAGGAAACCGCAAGCATCACAGGATGCACACACAAATGCAATCAGCTTCTGTGCTGATTACAGATGCCTCCCTGTACACTTATAGGACATCAGATACGAGTTCAAGATTACTTTCAGCAGCAGCTATCGCTTCTCTGCTGGAGTGAAGCTGTATGTACGTGGCAACCAGTGAGTGTGTATCTCTATATAATACCTCTTGACCAGCATTGAAACCAATGGAATTATAAACTTCATTTCAATATTCCAGAGCTGTTGGCGTCACTTAGGTTAAATATCTCAGCAGCCTATGCCTCGGATGCATGTGTCTCTCCGATACAGCTTTTCAGATCTTGGTGACACCAGGTTCTTCAACTTGCTGAAGCGGCGGCACTCACGATATTCAACTCGCTACGTTGTCTACTATGACATCGCCTTTTCGATTTGATTCTATAGCATCTCATTTGCCGGTCTGGCGTGTCTTCCCCTCAATGGGATTTTCTTCTATAAAACGGATGAACCCTCGAAAGTGAGTAGAGGGTGGACGGTCAGTCATAAGAACATGAGTACCTCTAGTTTATTGTGTTCAATGCCTCCATGCATTCAATGCTCTCCCAAAGGCCTTTGGCTATTTATTTTACCTGCGGGACTTCGCACATCTTTGCTCTTCCTTCCTTCTCCCAACCTTCCTGGTTAACGAACACGACACCACCTTGTTGATGAACAACAACAGCGCCTCTTCATTAATGAACACCAACGCCCACCGCTTTCCACGAATCATGACCAAACCTCATTACGATGTCTTGGGTTTTTGAGCTCCCCATGGAGCTCTTCCTCGAGGTTGTTAATTACCTTGACACAGAGGACTTGAAGTCCTTGGCCTGTGTAGACCGTGGCTTCTACAACTTCGCCACCCGGAAGATCTGGGAACACACCCACAATGACCAACAGAAGCAGCGACAGATATTCATGTGGGCATGCGGTTTTGGAAGCACAAGTGCACTCCTTAGGCTTCTAAAGGCAGGTCTGACGACCAACTGCAACTACCAAGCAGGACATAGCAAGCCACTTGCCCTAATTCCAAAGCAGTACCTGTATATTCCTGAATCCGACTTTGGCCTATTTCAAGCCTTCCTCCCGTACATGGAGACGTTCCACTGGAGATCCACACCCCATACCGGACGCCGCAGCTCGTTCTGGACACCTCTACACGTAGCTGTCATGCATGGCCAGAGTCAAATCGTCGACATTCTCCTGGAGCACGGCGCATACATTGATGCAGCGAGTCAGAACTACTGCGACGACGAGAGATGGTACCGCCGACCGCCGGGAAAGTACACACCTCTCCACGTGGCACTGCGCGAAGGCGAACAAGATATCGCAAACTAATTGATATCCAAAGGAGCCTTCATCTACGTCGACCGTGAAGTGCGTCGTCCAGAGCGAACCTGGGGCTCGGAGCGCGGAAGACTCACCGCGTTCCACTGCTGTGCTATCTACAACCGCCTGGACACGGCCGACTTCTTGATGAGACGAGGGCACGAGGAGGCTATTAATAAGATAGACGAGTTTGGCTTTTCCCCGCTTATGTATGCCTACCACTACCGCAAATTCGACGCATTTCGGTTCCTCCTTGCTCAAGGCGCCAGCGCTCGAATCACACAGATATCAGGACAGCCGAGTGTCTTGCAAAGTGACTTCAAGCCAGAATTCGCCTCGATACTGCACCAGGCATGCTTTGATGACGAATTAAAGTATGTGGACATATTGATTGACCACGGCAGTGATGTCAATGAGCTGGACAGAAATGGAGAACAACTTTTACTTCACTTCATAAGATGTTTCGAGCGCTACTTGGACCGCTACGATCCTAGCAAGATACATGCCCAGAAGCGCGCAGAGCTCCTTGATTTCATTGCTCGGTTCAAGTCATTGGATCTACATTCTAAAGCAAATACGAAAACTCTCACTGGTGGCATGAAGATTGCTCTCGAGAGAACGTTGCCGCCACTTGTTTCATACCTTCTTCACGATGCTGAGCTAGATATTTCGGACATGCTAGGTGTGTCGGCAATGCTGGATCTAGATTTTAACCCCCATGAGCAGTATCCCTGGGCTAGATTCTGGAGGCCGAGCTCTCTGCGATGGGAACCGTGGTTGCCCCCATCCCAGGCCTTCCTGGTCTTTAACCCGCAACCTTATCACCTCGATACCGGATGGCACGCAACCCAGCAGACACTATTGGAACATGTCTGCTTTGCCGCCGATGTGATTCCCGATATGCGAAAGGTGGTTGGACTGCTTCTAGCTAAAGGCTGCCTGAGACCCGGGGATTTCGATGGCTATGCTCGCGTGCTGAAGAATCTCGCATCCCGTGCGCTTCTCCATGGCGAGCCTCGACGGATACTCGACGAGTGTACGCAAATGATTTGCTCTCAATTCTCAGCAACGCTCCAAAGTGAGTCGGAGAAACCTACGGTCCCGGTCGATCTGCTGTATATCTGTATCCAGAAAGGCCACCGCCTCATTCTAAATGAGGTAGCTAAGACTTTCGATTTCACTAATGCGAAATTTGGCGCAGATGAAATCTGGCGGTTGTTCCAAGCCGTTACGGACGATTATCCATACCAATACGGCGCCCGTCAAGGTGACAGTGTCAATGTCCCGAACCATCTCGAGTGCTTGGATTTCGTCTTCCGTGTGGACAGCAATAACTACCTTCTGCGGCATGACTATACGTTTGAGGGCCTATGTCGGGCATTTCTGAAAACGGAAGGATCGGAAGGCGAGACTGCCATCATGAACTACCTCGATCGCGGCGGTCGGCATTCCTTGACTTTCTCGACTGGCGCTACGGCCCTCTTCCATGCCTGCAACTCAGGTAATGTACAGCTAGTGGACCGACTCCTACACTTGGGGGCAGATCCCGACCGATGCCTCACATACGGAACCGAATCCGTCAGACATCACCCTGGCCTCTGTGTAGATTGGGTGGCCAAAGACAAAGAGGAGGCAATTTGGCGCTTACTGATCGATAGAGGTGCGAACCCATTCCGATGGAACGAAAAGAACCCCCCAAGAATACGGGTTCCCCTGGCAATCGACTGTAGACGAAAAGAGAATGCCCTCCGACTTTTCCCCGAATATATTCGGAGACATGTGTCTACTGGCAGCCAACGATTCCAGTGACGAGGGAGACCTGTCCGAGGTTCTTGACATTGCGTGCGCTCGTGGCAGGTACATCGACATCCAGAAGATGCGCGCACGCGCCAAGGGTCGGGTCGACACCGTCATCCGCGAGAACGCGACACTTTGGCTGCGAAAGCTATTAGACAACCTATCTCCGCAGCCCGAGATCTTTCAGTGCGAGTCCGACTTCCGAACGATCAAACAGATGGACGAAGTCATCGATACTATCGGGCTCATCCTCGACCTGGGCCCCTCCAGTATCCTCACGTCCAGCTGGCAAGAAAGAGACGGTGGGGAGGACTTCACTGCACTGGATTTCATCATTAACTTCCTCGCGTACACATGGAATCCGCATGACTTCGACTCGGTAGATAACGATGGATGTAGTGACGAGGACCAGCGACACTGGAAGATACACTGGTGCCTAAAGCAGCGCTTGGAGATTGGTTCCGACTCTGCTGGCAACCCAAACATTACGGTCCTGAGCCGGCGAATCGAATGGCCATCAGAGTGGCACATACCTGAGAAACACTTGAAATCAAGCATCGGATATGAGGGAGAAGGAGGGTTCGGTTGGATGCGTTCGCCCTGGGGTTGCAACTGCTGGCCTATTCTACCACGCGTGGAGCACCACTTTTGGGATGTGAGAATGGCATCTTGGGTGCTGTGGTAGTCTCCCCCAGCATTTCCTGCGGCGGTACGGCGACATGATTATTCCCGATCTCGAACACCGGTTGGGCCGGGGTCGATCTCTGGATGGCGGGAATCCCACACGAAGAACAAGAGCCTATTTAGATAGGTTATACAATAAGAATTCACGGTTCTCAGCAGCAGACAATTGTTTCTGGAGAGAATATACCATAGGGGTACTATGAATAAACCAATGCCTATCTAGATAGATAGCAGGAGTTAATAATGGCACCAATTCTCTTATATCAATTTCCTTGGCCGGTGACACTCATTACTTTTGACTCGGTATACTATTGCATTATTGATCCCCCTTGAAAGCACTTTCTTGAACATTCTGTGTAGTTCAGGCTCTCACAATTTGTCGCTCGCTGGGTTATTCTAAAATTCTCTCTATTGATTACTTAAAAGTGTCCTTCAGGTGAATCAACCGTGATCGATCAATCAGATTTCACCTTGAAGTGCCAGTACTTCAATGCATTCAATTTCACCTTTTGACTGTATTCAATTCCTTGAACACACACAATCTTCGCTTCCACCTGTGAGCCTCTTAAATTGATGAGCTTTCTCACTTCTCTTCCTTCCTCTTTCTTTCCATTACACATTCCTATTTGCTCCTCGCCCCTCACTCATTTTCGCTTTCTCCTACCACCCTTGCGAGCCATTCCTGCGCGCACGATACACACCATGGTGCAGCTTCTCGAGCTGCCAGTGGACCTCTTACTTGAGGTCGTTGACCACGTCGACGATCCCCACGACTTGACGTCCTTGGCTCGCGTCAACCGCTTCTTCCATTCATTGGCCGACAAACGCATTTGGAAACTCGCCAACAGAGAGCACCGCTATGGTATCTTGATGTGGGCGTGTGCTACCGGAAACGAGCCGGCCCTCCGTCGTCTCCTGACATTGGGTTTCACCACCAACCTCAATTTCCAGCCTCGACAACACTGGATTCCGAAAGAAATTACCTTGAGCTTCTACCTTACAATCAGAAGCGACCTATGCCTTGCGAGACAGAAGCGACAGGATACGAGCGGTGCCACGTGGGGTAAGCAAAAAGCGAGGTGGACCGCTTTACCTTATATGGATGATTTCTATGAGCCTGCTTCACCTCGACTCGACCAAAACGATAGACAATTCTGGAAACCACTACACACCGCTGTGTACCATGGCCAAAGCCATATTGTCGACACGCTTCTTCAGCATGGCGCGTGGGTTGATGCAATTGCAACCAACTACCACGGCTGTGACCGCCCTCCATCACGCTATATGTATGAAGAACCTGGACATGGAGTCGAAAGATGCACACCCCTTCATGTGGCCCTGTGCACTGGACAAGAAGAGATCGCCAGGACCTTGATCTCGAACGGAGCTTCCATGCATGTTAACGACACGGTGTATCGATGGCAACGGACATGTGATCCGAATCGCAAGAGGATTACAGCTTTCCACCTTTGCGCACACTATGGCCTGCTTTCTACGGCCAGGTACCTGGTAGAGCAAGGGTACCAGACAGAAGTTGATGAGCTCGACGAATTCGGTTCCTCTCCAATTATGTATGCATATGCATCCCGCCATGACGACGTCTTTACTACCTCCTTGACCAAGGCGCCAGTACAAGATTCACTGGGCCAGACCGGCCGCTCTTCTTTGATTCCGATTCGCGCTCGATCCTACATGAAGCTTTCCGCGATCGTCGATGGGAGATTGCTGTCAAGCTAGTCGAGCATGGCTGCGACGTACATGAGCCGAACAATTGCGGCGATACACCTCTGGAGATATGCCTCAGACACTACGTTTATCCTTTCATGGTGGAAGAGCAGACAGTGAGTGGAATGAACCGAGATGCACAAGAGATGATCAAGACAATAGAGAAGTGTGGGATGCATGGGCATTTAGATGGACACATCTTGTTTGGTGCTGCCTACGATGCTCTCTCGTGGGCTGTACCGCCGCTCCTTTCTTTTATTATTGATCGTGGTTTTGATATATCAACCCTGCTGGGGTCTAGTGGTGTATCATCAAGACACCCACCGCTCAAGCCTGAGCCGCGAGAGTACTTCATTGATACTGGACTATACAGCAATCGGCTGACACTGATCGAATTTGCTTGCTACGGCATGAGACCGTCTGCACACCTGGAAGAGATCATCGACCTGCTACTTGCCAGGGGCTGCATCGAAGCAGGAGACATCGACAGCCACGTGTGCGTCTTAAAAATCTCTGCTGCAGAGGTTACATCTGGTTTGACGATCCTGGCCGCCCAACACAGTTACACTGCGTGCAAAAAATATGTTCGCACCTAACTAGCACACTTCCATGCGAGAATTCGAGGCCTAAGTTGCCAGTTGCCTTGTTCTTTATTTGCCTCGAGCAGTGCCAGCGTGACGTTCTAGACGAGCTGCTGAACGTTTTCGACTTTCCCGACAATGATTACAGCGAGCACGAAATGGTGTGTTTTCTACGGGCCCTCACCGATAAAACCTGGAACCAAGATATTGCAAACCGCCGTTTTGACTACCCGGAGCTTGTCTTCAAAGCGGACAAGAGAGACTACCTCTTGCGACACAAGGATACCTTTCGTTTCCTATATCAAGCTTTCCTGAAGGTTGATGGTGGAGAGAAGGCAATTCTGGACTACCTCGATCGAGGCGGTCGATACTCACTCTTCCCCGACCGGGCCAATGTGTCGGCCCTGTATGACGCCTGCGCGTCGAACAGTTTGCAGCTCGCGGAGAGACTTATAAACATGGGAGCACACCCTCGCAACCTTATTGGATGTGATGAGCCATACTCTTCTGACACATCATATCGACATAGTGGCCTCTGGATCAAAAACTCGGGGGGACGTGGCTATATTGCGTCTGCTTCTCGAGAGAGGTGCTGACCCCTTCCCAGCGAACCGACTCGAGGATCCATTCTGTCTGTATCTCTATTGCTACAACGACTATTACCTCCACTTCTTCCAGAACCTATGCGAACTTACAGTCAGCAAAAAGACGGATGAACGGTACTTACTAGCCATGCTCAAGTTTGCATGCGAAAATGGAAGGCATACAGGCGTTCAGGTGCTACATTCTTGCGCACGAAGAAAGGTTGATGCCCTAATTCGAGATAAGGCGGCCTTCTTCCTGCAGACGCTACTGGCAAACTTCGACCGGATGTGTACAAGTGACACACGGGATATGCATTACATTAAGCAAGTGGATGAAGCCATTGATCTCATCCAACTGATTCTTGAGCTGGGGCCCGCCAGCACAACGACATCCAGATGGAGATTGGGCAAGATTAGTGGCTATCAGCCGCGTTCCGCCCTCGAGCTGCTTGAAAAGCTGGTCACACCTCCTGAGAATCCGCACTCGGGCGACTATCTCGACTGGCCTTGCCTTGAGATTCAGGAGAGGCATGTCTACAGAGTCTGGTGGTGCTTGGACCAACGTATCAAGATTGATACAATCAAGGGGAAACCAAACGTCACAATTAAGGGCGGGACAATCATTCGGCCATCTCAGCTAAATGATCCCAATGTGACAGCAGCCGAGGCAGAAGGGGATCTGCTCGAGGAGATCCCGTTGCCGTGGGGTTGTACCTGCGAGGAGAAAGGTGAAGACGATTGGTAATGGGAATGCTGTACAGAGACCAGAAGTAGCCACTGGAGATACACACAAATAGATAACGACATAACCTCTGCTCCTAACGTGTCACGCCTTGTGGTGATAAAATATGCTGTAACTGCAATACGATGGAGACCATAAGAGTCCAATATCATCGGAACTGGCCGTAGAATTCTTTGGCTTTCGGCAGCTTATCTTTCATGTCTTTGGGATCATTGAATACGACCAGACATAGATCTCGTCAAAGGGTGGGAGGCCGGTTTGGAAATAACATCCTGTTTGATTTATATGTGTAAAATAATGTTTACTACCCCTGCCTCTATTAACTGCCCTAGCTATCGAATTGCGGCAGGTGTAATCGCAAAGAAGTCGGTGCCTCAAGCTTGTTAGACAGCAGAGAGTTGAAAATGGTACCAGTTCTTGGTATCAATGTCCATGACCGGTGGCACTCTCGAAGTCATATAATTTATTGCCCGCCGATTCATTGTGGTTTTATTTCTATCTCTTAATATTATCTTCGAGGTGACTAAAGGGTGATCAGTCGACCGGCCAGATATTCCTTTGAAGCACTGGTACTTTGCTATTGTATTCACCCCTTCAATGCATTCAATGTCGGGTGTTTCCACCACCAACTTGACCACATAAACATATATAAATCGCCGATTCTCCCCTGCCTCACATCAACCATCTTCTCTTTCCCCCACCTATCTTTCTGATCCTTTGACAGCAATTCCTCTGGCTAATTGACATTAACCCTTCTGTTGCATCATACACACACCAACCACGCGCAACCATGGCCGATATTCATGAGCTCCCTTGGGAGCTTATGTTTCTCGTGCTCGACAACCTTGACGATGTCAAGGACTGGGTATCCCTGGGATGTGTCAGGAGTGACTTCTACGGACCGGTCATCAAGAAGATCTGGGGTGCGACCAACACAACAAAACACTACAAGATATTCTTATGGGCATGCGCGACAGGAGCCACACGAGCAGTGAACCGTGTCTTGGATATGGGACTGAGTGCCAATTCCTACTTCCTGTGTCACAGTCGTGTAACAGGCGAACATCACCAGCCTGCGTTTTACCTTGACCCTCCCCATTCGTGCGATGTTCTACCCGATCAGATTGTCTTCCGCGGCGAACCCGACACCGGAGATGATGTGAACTCATTCTGGCAACCCCTCCATATTGCGGCATATCATGGCCACAGAGATGTTGTCGACACCCTTCTAAAGAAGGGCGTTTGGGTGGATGCACCGTCCAAGTTCTACTCTGCTGTTGACAGGCCTTGGACGGGTAAAGAATTTGGAAAGAACTCACCGCTGCATTTGGCCATATCCGAAGGCCACGACGACATTGCGAAAACCTTGATCTGTAATGGTGCCTCGATCTATGTCGACCATAGGATCATCCAGACGCCAGAAACCGAGCTCCACCCAGAACGCGGTAGAATTACAGCCTTCCATCTTTGTGCGTTCAAAGGCCTGGTGTCCACGGCCAAGCTTTTAATTAATATGGGCCATGGGGACGCAATTGACGAACTTGATGAGTACGGCTGCTCGCCTGCGATGTACGCCTACCACTTCGACCAAACAGACTTTCTTGTGTTCCTCCTTGGCCAGGGTGCCAGCCTGCGTATCGCGAAAAACGAATCACGTCCATTCGTACTCTGGTCCTCTACATTACTACATCAAGCCTGCCTGGACAATCGATGGCAGCTCGTGGCCAAGTTGACAGAGCATGGCACTGATCCACTCCTGCCTGACGAGGATGGCTTACAACCACTCCAGTACTGCATTTCCGGCTTCGCACCTATAAGCCGGTATCACATTACAGAGATCGATGAGCAGGGGCATGTCGAAACGCAGAAGATGATCAGCATAGTCGAGTCATGCAAAATGCATGTCGGGGTGAACAGAAAGACTCTTAACACCGCCTCAAAGTATGCTATTGGTGGAGGGCTCTACCCATTCCTGTCTTTTCTCCTCGACAACGGTTTAGACATTACCACCCTGCTCGAGGATTGTCTGCCACATGACGGGTATGAAAAAATCGACCCTATGCACAGTCCAGTTCGACGACCTTTGATCTCAACTCCTACTACTGGGATACGGGAGCCAAGGAAACTCAGTTGTCAATGCTAGACTATGCTTGCTATCAGTTCGCCCACAGCCAAGACATGCAAAGACCATTAGCTTACTGCTGTCTAGAGGCTGCATAAAGTCAGGGGGCTGGGTTGCTACGTGCGCGCATTGAAGAATCTCTGCTGCCACGTAAGTCGCCACGGTAAAACTTATGAGTTTGACGATGGTCTACCAATATTGCGACACTCTGCGCGAATAATTTGCTCATACATCCCCTCTGCACCCAAGAACGAATCCGATAAACACCAGAAACCCCAGATGCCAGTCGATCTGCTCTTTGTTTGCCTCGCATTCGGCCGGGACACCATACTAGAAGAGATGGTCAAGGTTTTCGACATGAACTATTCGGCCTACAGCGAAGAAGAGATTTGGCGACTCCTCAAGGCCATGAGACAACAGGATACTTCCTCAGACAGCCGACTTGCCCATTGCGTGAACGTTTTGCTCCAAGAAGATAGAGACGGCCGGATCCTTCAGCACAGTCGATCGTTCGAGACACTTTGCGATATCTTCTTGCGCCGTAACGACGATGGCGAAAGTGTCATCTTAGACTACCTCGACCGCGGTGGTCGTTATAACTTCACTTTCGAGGATGGCAGTACGGCGCTTTTTGCGGCCACAAACTCGGGCTGCGTGAAGCTCGCGGAAAGGCTGCTGGACTTGGGACATGATCCCAACAAATTCACCACGCGCCAGCTTCCACGCCACTGCGGATGGGCTTTCTTCTGGGACGCACGCGAACCGGCGTTCATACGGCTGCTGATTGAAAGAGGCTTCAACCCTCTCAGAATGGCCGAAGAGAACCCCGGTTTAGACTGTCTCTTCAAGAAGTTTATGCGAGGAGACGACGAGGACTATGCGATCTTTCAGGACATGTGTAGACTTACACTCAATGAAGACACCGATGACGGGGACTTATTCTACCTCCTCGATTTCGCATGCTCCCGTGGTTATTACCATTGCATCCAGGAGATGCGCCTACACGCAAAGAGTCGAGTAGATGCTGTGATCCGCGAGAAGGCAGCTCTCTTCCTCCCAAAACTCTTAATCAACCTTTCCCCTGTCGGTGATCAAATCGCTGGCTACTTTACCACCATAATGGATATGGATGAAGCCATTGATACAATTGGCCTCCTTTTCCAACTGGGTCCCCGTAGTACCCTCACCTCGAGCTGGAGATTGAAGCGAGGCCGAGAAGACTTCACGGCGTTCAAGGTCCTCCAGAAACTCATCACGCCCCCGGAGAACCCCATACGCGCATGGCGAGCCCATGGGATAAGTGCGACTTCTGGCAGCGACTGCAATACAAGGTGTTCTGGTGCCTCAATGAGCGTATCAGTATCGACTCAAGCTCGGGCAGACGCGTCGTTACGATACTCGGGCAGCGAATCCAGTGGCCGAAGGGATTCGAGGGTCCGGCTGATAGCGAAGAATATGCCGAGGAGATGTACGGGGTCTTCAGAAGGATCCGCATACCGTGGGGCTGCATAAAGTGCGAGTACGGCGACTAAGACCGGAGGTACATGGATCTTTACATAAGATGCGGATAGTTGAGGGGCAGGACAGTCAGTATGGAACTTACGGTCCTTGATGCGGGAGTCGGGTGGCCTGGTATAGTGCGAAGACCATTATGGCCTCCCAGAAGTAGCGAGAAAAGAACGACCAGCTTCCGCCCAGATCCGGATTTCCTACTGCGAGGATTTGAGTTATGGGTTGAGTAGGACAGGCGCAATGCAATCTGATCACGACAAGCTTTCTGTGTGTGCTAAATGTTGTGAGGACGATATAAGATGTAGTAATTGATTGTAGACTCGTGAGAATCCATCCAGGGGACATTTTAAGTGAATGATCTCGATATGCGCTCGGACGACTCGACACATACCCTGGACGTGGCCCTTTTACGGCAATCCCTCTGCCGTGACGTTGTTCCTGTGAGGAAGACGTAGAAAGTGATTGGTACGTGGAGACAGACGTGGATGAGTGGTAATGGGAATTTTGCACCAAGAACGGAAGTAAACAATTTCGAGGGATTGTCTGCGTGTGTACATTGCAATTTCACCTTTTTTTACTGCATTGTTTTTCGATGCATTCATTCATTGCGCCTTCCAGGTACCAGCGTTTGTAGGTAGCCAATTTTTCTCAGAGGTGGCTCTTCCCACCTTCTCACCATCCATCCTTCCTTCCAGTTCTCCTTTACTCCTCCCTTTCTTCATCACACTTGATTCTCCAGCCAGTGAGCCACAGCAACCCGACAACATGGTTGGGCTCCTCGATCTCCCTTTGGAGATCTTTCTCGAGATCACTGGCCACATTGACAGTGGTCGAGATTGGAAATCCTTGGCTACTGTGAATAGTTGCTTCACCGATCTTGCCACCAAACACTTTTGGAGCGATCTCGACGAAGACAAGAGAAACCGAGTTTCCATGTGGGCGTGCGCCGCAGGAAGTACGAGAGCACTCAATCGACTACTTGGGTCGCGCCAGACTCCCAACCTTAACCTTCAAGTGGGTGATGCCCATAAACTGAAAGATACGACTCCAGCTTTCTACCTTGAGTTTCTTAAGGAGTAGGATCCGTATCGATTTTGGTATCCATCTTGGGGAGCGAGAGCGGGAAATTATGCCTTCCTTCCTTACATGGACAGCATCCACTCGGTCGACACTACTCTTCGCTGGTATTCCTGCTGGAAGCCACTTCACGTTGCCGTACGCCACGGCCAAAGAGAGATTATCGAAACCCTCTTACAGCATGGAGCTTGGATTGATGCAATATCGGAGAACTACTGTCTCTGCAAATGACCGCCGACTGGATCTGCCTACCAGGTTACAAGAAAATACACAGCCCTACACCTTGCCATATGCATAGGTCAAGAGGAAATCGCCCAGTTGTTGATACACAATGGCGCTTCAATTTATGTTGACCGCAGTGCGTATCACGGAGAACTCAACGCGTTCGTGGTCGTGGGTCGTCAAGGACGAACGTCCGACCTAGATCACAGCAGGATCACGGCCCTCCACTTTTGCGCGATCAATGGCTCATTGTCAACGGCCAAGGCTATGATTGAGGGAAGACATAGAACGGCAATTGACGAGCGTGACGAGTATGGTTGGACCGCGATCATGTACGCCTATCGACACTTCAAGGACGATGTCTTCAGCTATCTGCTTTCTGAGGGCGCCAGTACGAAAGTCGTAAAGATGGAACATCACTGGCATAAAAATTCCTTTGATCCGGACGCCCGTGAGTTGCTCCATCAGGCTTGCATTGAGGGTCGATGGGATATCGTGGTTCAGTTAGTCGAGCACGGCAGTGACCCCAGCAAGCCGGACAAGGACGGGGTTCAGCCCCTACTTCTGTGCCTCGAGAGCTTCAAGTTTGACGGCAATGACGACACCACAGCGATACAACAGATGATTGATACAATCAAGACGTGCAAAATGCATCTCAAAGCGCGGAGAGTAACACTCTTTGATGCTATGGCGTGTGCTCTCAAATGGCCGAGCCCTGCACTGGCATCTTTTCTCCTCGATGCTGGCATAGGCAGCTCCGCAGTGATTAAAACACAGAGATTCTGTACAGGGGATATGCCACAATACCCTATGGCACAGCTGGGATCTGAAGCTTTCGACTCGAACGTTTGTTACCTTGATACTGGAAAATATGCAAGCCAACAGAGCCTACTGGATTATGCTTGTTTTAGATCCCGTTATACGTCACCAGAGTTTCCAGAGCTCATCAAGCTACTATTTACCAGAGGCTGTATCAACCCAGGAGACACTAGTTCCTGTATTCGCGCATTGAAGAATCTCTGCTGCAACCCGCATCTTGAGTGCAACCGGGGAGCCAAGCCAGAGCCATGCGTAGAGCGACATTGTACCCAAATGCTGTGTGGAAAGCTCGGTAATGCGCTTCAGAGCGACTCGCCAACACTACGCCTCCCCATCGAGTTGGTTTACATATGCTTTACCGAAGGCGAGTACATCGTACTAGAAGAACTAGCAAAAGTTATCGCCTTCTCCGACACGAGCTATACTGCGGAAGAACTATGGCATCTCTACAATATCCTCACAGAATCCCGGTACCCAGGCATGGACGACCCGCTACTCGACCGCCGTCTCCGCTGCCTGACGTTTTTCTTCCAGCTGAGAGGTAGTGACGTTTTCCTTCAACAGAGCAAGAACTTCGAGCTACTTTGCCAATTCCTGTGGCTCGAGCACGCAGAAGTGGCCGTCTTGCACTATCTCAACATCGGTGGGCAATATCGCCTGGCTTTCAAGGGTGGCAGGACAGCTCTCTATGAAGCATGCTTTCGCAAACGCTTGCAGCTCGCGAAAAGGCTTATGGACTTGGGAGCAGACCCGAACAGGCTTTTGACCACCCCCTGAAGATCCAGAAGGATACAGCATACAAAGGCTAGATTACCTCTGGATGTGTGCCGAGGGCGACGTGTCAAGCTTTCGTCTGCTCCTCGAGCAAGGTGGTGATCCTTTCCGACACGACGACGAAAACTACAGTCTTGGCTATCCCTTCAAGGTATGTTTAGAGAAAGACGGCATGCTTAAGTTTTTCAGCGGATTGTGCAGACTCACGATCAACGAGGATACCGATAAGGGAGATCTAGTCGACATTCTTGACCTTGCGTGCACTCGTGGAATACGCACACATCCAGGCATTGCGTTCATGCCAAGAAAACCGAGTCGATGCCATCATTCGCGAGAAGGGGGCGATTTTCCTGCAAAAGCTGCTAGTCAACATCTCCCCCGAACGGCGGAGAAGGGTTCCGACTCACAAGAAAGATTCATCACGTCGATGAAGCTATAAGCACGATTGGGCTGATTATCCAACTGAGCGGCTCCGAGATCCTCAGCTCCAGCTGGAGACGAAGTATGGAGAGAGAAAACTCCAGCCGCAAACTGATCGAGGAGAAAGAGTACTCCAAATGGCGTCCGGGTAGCAGGCAAGAAGTCGCCGACTGGGTTGTGTGTGGCGAGGAAGAAAACGAAGACACCGGTTGGAGATTGAGCAAGGATATAGAAGACTATACCTGCCTGGAGTTTCTCAAGAAACTCCTCGCGGGCCTTGAGAAGCTGGATCCTCCGGACCCGGACCATCCCGACTCGGGCAAACATAACTGTGGCTGGACTTGCCTACGTTCAGCCAAGATCTCCTGGTGTCTGAATCGGCGCATAATGGTAAACTCAGGCGATGACAAGAATCCTGTCACAGTCCTTGATGAGGGTATCGACTGGCCATCAGAGCTAGTCGACGACCCGTCACCTTTCGATGATCACGGAGCGAACTTGGACGAGATCATTGTCTGCGATTGCGAGTTGTCGACTTGGCCATTCTCAGGGACTCGTTGGTCAGACCTCAATTGATCAGACGTGTCGCGTGTCGTCTCGATTTGATCATGGGTTTTACTGTTATGAGATGATTAAGAGAATGAGATTATAGAGCAAGAGCTAGGCCTGACAGATAGACCAATACACCTTGATGATAAAAGCACTTCTTGATTTCTATGTAACATAAGCCATCCGAGAATAAGATGGACTTCCGTGACAAGTGCGCAACCAAGAATTAATACGTAGTAGTCAAATGTATCGTGTCCTCTGAGCCTGAAGGCAATTGGCTATTCATTGAAGTAAGCTTCCTGATTACTACCAAGACAATATGTCCAACTGTCCAACTATATACACCAAAACCTGAGTTGCATGGCCCTTCAGATGAGCATAAATACACAAGTATGACCGCAATCAGCCAAAAAAGAACTTCTCGGCCCCTGAAAAAGGAGATGTACTACCTTCGAGGCCCATAACCCTGCCAAAGGCACTTCTGGTGAATTGTGACCCCTTCTTAGCGGCCACAAAGTCCACTTCCCTCCAGCGCCGAAGCCTTATACAAGACCACCGGATCCGGCCCAACATTCACATTGAGCGCCCCCGACCCATCAGCCGTAATAACATTGCAGTCCCCGCCGAGGACCTGGATGACCTGCTCACCGCCGGCGTAGCCCGAGTTGCCGCCCGAGATGTTGATCTGGTAGCCGCTGCCGCCGCTGCCGAGGTTGCTGAAGACGCCGATGACGTCCCCCTTGCGCATCGCGACGCTGTGGCTGTCCGAGTAGACGGACCAGGCCTGGTACTTGACGTAGCCCGACTCGGCGTTGCGCGCCGCGAGCGTGTGATTGCGCACCTGGTTCAGCGTCGCGACGAGCTGGTATAGCTCCGACTGCGTGTTGTACCCCGAGGTCCAGAGCGCCTCGCGCTGGTTGGGCGTGTCGCCGCCGGAGAAGTGCTGCTCTTGGCCTTGGTACAGGATCGGGATGCCGTCGGAGAGGAGGGTGAAGGCGATGGCGTTCTTGGCGAGGGACATATCGCCGGTCAAGGAAGCGAATCGCTTCTGGTCGTGGTTCTCAATGAAGACACCCAGGGCGGTCGTGTCGGCTTGTCCCTTCAGGGTGTTGATGCCGTTGACGAGGTTGTCCATGGTAGCCGAGGGGTTCGAGAACGTCTCCTGCACCCAGTAAAAGAGGGGGTAGTTCATCAAGCCTTGCATGTACTGCTGCCAGTCGCCATAGATGGCTGGGTTACCGTCGAGAACCTGCAGGGCGCACATGAGAGATTAGCCAACATACCCACAGGTCAACAGATGGATGCTTTCTCCGTGTTGTGTGCTTCATGTTCCTGAAGGTCATGGAACTGAAACTTACCTCGCCGATACCGTAGATACCCGCCGCCTCCAAGAACCCAGGCCAAAAGTCCTTCTCAACGTGCTTGACGCTATCAATGCGCATACCGTCGATGGAGTACTTGGCCACGAGGTCCTTGATCCATTCGCTAAAGGTGCTGCGGATATTGCTGTCCTCCGTCTTGAGGTCCGGCAGGCTGACCTGATTGTCGCCCTCCCAGCAGGTCCGGACCGAGTTGTCGTCGTCGTAGTTGATCTCGCAGAAAGGGTGATAGTAGCCGCTGTTGTCGAAGGGCTTGAAGAGGGAGTAGTCGACGCAGTCGCCGCAGCCGTTGTAGCCCATGTGGTTGGTCACGATGTCCACCATGAGGTACATGCCGCGCGCGTGCAGCGCCGCCGACAGGTCGATCAGGTCTTGCTCGGTGCCGAAGTTCTCGTTCAGCGAGTAGATGTCCTGGGCCCAATAGCCGTGGTACGCGGTTCTGGCGACAAAATACCATCAGTATGCGCTTCACCAGACTGGGAGCTTCCATCTTCTGCCGCAGAAGCAGTGAGGGGTTGAAAGTCTGCACAGGTTCTACTTACCCGTAGGGAGTGTCTCCTTCAAGGTTCTTGACGATAGGGGAGATCCAGACCTAGAATATCCATTCTCATTAGTATTCGAAGTCTTACACACACAACAAATCCAACATGGTGTCATGCCAGGCCGGAAGTCAAGCAATCTCTTACCGCAGTGAAGCCCATGCCCTGGATATAATCCAGATGGTTGATCAGTCCCTTGTAGGTACCGCCGCAGTAGCTCGTAATGGCGCACTGCTCGGTGGTCGAGCCGTCGGTGCGGGCGAAGCGGTCCGTGAGGATCTGGTAGATGGACTGCTTCTGCCACTCGGCGCCGCTCAGGGCCTGCGCGACCGAGGCGGCGCCCAAGAGGAGCGAGGTGGGCGACAGCTTCATACTGGGCGAAACCGACGGAGAGTGGAATCCGCGAATGTATAGAAACTAAGGTGTCTTTGAAACTCGACCAGATGGCCTTTAGGCAACGGGGGCAAGATACTGAGAAGACAGCGAGTCCGTGGCTGGGACTCAACTTGTGTTGTTGTGTTGACCTGGGCTGAAGAAGCAGAATCAGGACTGAAGACAGGACGCCGACGAGATATTTATATCACCTCTTCCCAGACTCTTATGCTCGGCTGTGGTGTTTTCTCCAACACATGAGCCTGCCGCGAGATCGAAAGTGCAATGAGGCAGTTGTCGGCGATTCATCCACACCCGTCATAAGCCATCGTCACCCAAGCGCCCTGGAAGTTTGTCGAAAAAGCAATCAAACGATCTCCAAACCCCAAGTGTAGGCCACAAAACAACCCACGACACTAACGACCGACCGAGATGTGGCCGTGCTCTAATCTGGGGTGTCGGAGTTTTTCTCGAAGCGGGACTTCGATCACCTTATAGGAAGGCAAGGCAGGGGCATATGCACTTGTTTAGTCTAAGTAAGGGTCACGGCGCGGCGCGGGCGGGTATGGGAAGTTTGGAATAGAGTAGGTCAAGAAAAGCAAGCAAGCTAGCAGATAGTATGGTGTGTGGTGTGTCCCGTCGTGGGCAGGGAGGCGTGGGCTGGCTGACGGGCACCACCTTGGATGTAACTGGAAACGGAGGCAAGCCTCGTGACCCTCGTCGTGACCGATGACTAAGTCTGTCACTAGACCACGAAGACTACCCCGGATTGGGCATCACAGTCCGGCCTACGGGCCGACCCCACAGTTTTGGGGAACACCCCCGTCCAACCCCACAACCATCAGGACGGGAGACCACTGACGGAGTTTGATCTGGCTTTGGTGGTACTCGACAGGCAACCCGGCCAGGATTCCGACATGATCGGTACTGCCAGAGAAGGGCCGGATCGTTCGACCTCCACTGTGTCCCTTGGCTCCTCCTTGGCTTCATGGCACACATACACATGTCCTTCCAGAGCGGCTATCGTCGCAGAACTGGCCAATTCGAAAACTGTCATGGACAGACATGTGTGCCATGGAAATATGACGTGTCGTGTAGCAAGACGAGTTGCGGGAGGCGGAGCTCCAATGAGAGATTCCCACGTCAGACCGCACAATGCTAGTAGGGCCGAATCTATCGTCTTTTGCTTAGAGTAAGCAGGCCTGCTGGTCCTAATTACCGAGCGACCAGGGCCAATGCCGGTCGGTGATATAACTGCGACAGCAGTGCCGTCTGGGACTCGGCTATCATCACGTGGATGTTGAGGTTCGCATGTCATCTCGATCAACTTGCCATATTCGGTGGAACAAGCCATGATCCAACGTCAAGTTTGACCAAAGTGGCCTGTACATCTCATGTCAGCAATAGAGCAGAGTTCTTATATTCATGCAATTATGATATTCAGCTTACTCGCGCTCGGCCCTACTTACCCTCGTTTTCTTTTTCTTCCACCTCCTTTTCTTCAGCACTACAACCATGCCAAGGCCGATAACTCTTGTGTTACATTGCCAGTAGTATGTCCCCCCCGGGCCTTCGGCCAAAGCAAGCACATTCTGTTCTCCGATTAAGTGGACTTCCCCGACTTGGGCGTGTTTGCATTCATGAAAAATGACCCGCTCGTAGATGAGCCATGTTGAGCTTCTTGGTTGTTCGGGTCGAATAGTCCAAACGATGTCTGCTCCGTCACCCAATTGGCGTTCTGTGTGTAGTTCTCGAATGCGTTCTGTGCGTCCCGTTAGTCTTGTTACTCCATGTACAGATCGGAGTTGTTGGCGTGCCAAACTTACCCAGTCAAAGTTCTCGTCGATGTTCATGTCCGCCGATCCAAGATTGGTGAACATCGAGAACGGAGTCGCGTTGCTGTTGAAACCACCCATCACGTCACCAGAGAAATCGGGCGTAAGCCCTGTGCCTGTTCCCGTTTCCAGTGGTGGATAGGTGGTCCCACCAGGTGATTGATAATTGGGCGTCAGTCCAGTCGAAAGCATGCCAAGAGTCATAGCAGCGGAATGCTCCGGTTGTAACTCTGCCTCTGCTGATTCAAATCCTCTAAAATGATCAGTTTTCACATGCGCTGCCGGTAATGTGGCGGCCGGGGCGGGATTCTTGATCTTTTCGATCATGATATCGAGGATGTTGGAAGCCTTGAAAGCCTCCACTGAAGATTCCTTCATTGCCTTCCAGATATCCCTGATCTCCTCGAGCAGACCCAACATCTCGAGACGCTGTTCTGGAGTCCAAAAGAACATGGACTGCGAGTTCTGACGTGTAGTAGTGCTGATCGTGGCCTGATTCTCATGATGAAGGTCAAGCGCGACCAGCATTGTTGGCAACAACGCTTCCTTCGCGCAAGACTGCACAAACCAAGTCATGCTTCGCAATCGGCCATTGACTACCTGGCATTCATAGTGTATAGTTCTGAGGTTCTTGAGCGTCTCCAGTGAGGCCTCCACGGCGGCACGGCGGGAATGAGCATAACGTGGATTCTGCCGGGCACGGAGTGAGTGTTTGCGGTGAAGCATACACATGATCCTGTTGTACAGCATAGACACGTTGTATCTTGCCACGATGAGTTTTACTGGATCATGCGAGGATTCTAAAGGCTGGACTCTCAGATGCGGAGGGAGCTCGTCCATGATGTCTCGAAGCTTCCGGTCATGTCCAAGAATCTCATCATATGATACCGGTTTCCCCACTCGAGTGACAGCTTGTAAGATGGAGCCAAACTCGATCGTAAGTTTGGTCTTGGCAATCATATAAGCAATAGGAGTCGGCTCATTCGGTGGTCGCGCGGGCGGTAAGATCTTTGTATCTGGACCAAACTCCTCGTCAAACAGGTTATGAGGAAGTTTCGTGTCCGTGCTATGATCGTAGATCATGGTGGGTAAGGACACCTTGTACTGTTAGCAGAACGCCAGGAAACAAGAGTAATTCCACCATATACATACTTGATGGGAGAACATAGTGTCCGACATGCGGATCAGCGCCCAGGTTCTTCGTCTCATTTCCTGCCTCTCGGTCAGCTTCCGAAACGTCTCTGTGCTAGGGGGCATGATAGAGATCAACATACGCCTTGAAATGGCGTTATGGAAGGGAACCATTCCGCATCACGATGGTACCCCATTCTGAACGCGACCCGTGTGATCAAAGCGGCAATAAGCCACAAGCCAAGATCAGCATCCCATCGCGAAGACCATTCTCCAAACAAGTAGAGCATCATCGTCTCCACCGTGTAGTCGACAGGCTTGGTATAATCTGCGACTACAAGGCACTGCACAGTCCGCAATCGGTACTCGGCAGCGAGCTCGAGTGACCTACCTTTCCACTCCGGAGGCTCGTCGCCGACTTTGTGATAGGACAGCATGGCCAACGTCAACATCGAGTATACCAACCCTATCCACATTATCGGCGATTTGGTGGGATCCTGCCAATGGTTCCGTAGCTGCTGCTGGAACGTCGGTCCATGTACAATACTCACGGCCGTGTCGAGCGAATTGAAGTACCGTGAAACCAGCGTGGTAATGGCAGTTTTAGCAGGAAGTTCGGCACGAAGCTCAGTCTCGGTTGCCGGTGGAGACGAAAGCAAGAAGATGGGCGAGTCTCTGGCGGCCGCTGGCTTCGAAGACAGAACCCTCTCGTAACTCTTCTCGAGTTCCTTCTTGCGTGAGGCGAAGAAGCTCTTGACTTCGGTAATATCGGCTAGTAACGTGTGCCAATGTTCCTGGCCGATATACATTGACTTGCCCCGGTCCGCATCGACCTTCAAGACACCGAGCGAAGTGGCGAGCCCGTCGTCTACATCGCTGTCTTCATCCACCTCGTCCCTCATGGAGACTTCATCGTCTCTGTCGAGCCTCGGACCACTGCTATCCGTCATGGAAGCCCCCGAGGCGTGGGCATTCGCAGCAGGCGCTTCGATGGAAGATGCATCGATATTAGCACCTCCGTGCATCAAGCTCAGAACCAGCCCCTCAAGCCGGTCGATGCGGTTTTGCATGTCATCAGGAGTCGCATTTGCGGCCGCATTTGTCTGGTTTCTCCTTCGACTAGCGGGGCTCGCATAAGTGCAAGACTGAGTATCGCCACGCTTAACACAATTCTCGCAACTCGGCGTTCCCCTGTTGCATTTCAGCCTGGCGCATGTCAGCAGAACTTCTTTCGAATTTAAGCAGCAATTCGCCTTGTCGTGAAAATGGGGTACCGGTATAAACAATCCCTTCTCCTCTTTCACCTCGTAAGCCACTTACTTTCTTGTGCGGCACGGCAAGCAACTGAGGGGCACCCGGTTCCTGCGCCTGACAACCCGAAACTGTTCTTCAGGCGAATGGCCTCCAGATGAAGAGGCAGAAGGCGGTGTAGGAGCCATTTTGGCGGGTGCTTTTCAACTTATAAGTGATTCGTAAGGTCCTCGGTCTATATGCGCGCAACGGTTCGTGTCGCCCAAATCCAACAACCCAGTATATGTGCAGCGGTGGCCAGCAGTGCACCTCGGATTCCACGGCCAAATCGAATGTTTCTTGCAATTGGTGTTGCAATCAGAGCTGACTGATCATGGTAGGGCGGTTGTTTGGACGGTAATACGTGCAAGTCTCTCGAGCTCGGCGCAGAGACTCCATCCAGTTATCATGCACTTGGGATGAATCGGGTTGATAGCTGCTGGCGACAATAATTTGGGAAGTAGCGTCCCAGGGTTGGGGTTGGGGTAGCGTTGTGAGCTGGAAGCCTAGAACCCCGCCGATTCGATTGCGGATGTTGATCGACAACTGAAGCAAAGAGATCGGATGGCTAGATGGAGTGCTGTACCGGGACAGCGGTATCGTGGTGGAGATGGGCACTCGCAGCTTCAAGTTCCTGCCTTTGAAACCGTACGATTCGACCAAATTCAGTCGTCAGCTCAAGTCGCGCGACCTCAGTTTGTATGAGAAGAGGGGCAATAAAATGCGACCAAGTTAGGCATATATGCCGTCACAAGACTGCAAGCAGTGCGAATAGGTCAGCTTCAACGAGACCCCCAATGCAGATGCAGGCCTTACTTCTAGGCCTGACCGAATGCGCAAGGTCACCAGGAATCGTCGAAAGAGAGGATGAAGTTGTGGTTTGCGACTGGGAGAAGAAAGCAGGAGAACATTTGAAATGTGCCTTTGCCTCTGCAATGCGGCCACTCTGCGACTAGCGCCAAATGCAAGAATGACAGTCGAGAGTGAGGGACAGAATGGGAAAAGGGTGGTGGAGTGGCGCCGGATGGGCAACCGGAACGTTTACACGTAAAATGCCAAGTGCTTACTCTGGTTTCCTTCACTCCTACGTACCGACTTCTTACAAGGATACATGCTGCTTATTGCAAGTACTATCGCTGTCTTTCCCCCAGAGAGCTGGAGACCCAAAGCTAATGATCAAAGGAAGCTAGCTGGCAATTAGATAGAAGTAGGTAAGTATGGGAAATGCTCTTGGTAGTCTTGATATCGATCCTAAACTCCTATGTGCCTGCTTACAATCTCAGGCATACATGATAATGCATTGACTATAATATAACGCCATTTTGAATCTTTTACCCAATAACAATTCCTTCTTCCGCTCCTCAGTAGGTATCTTGCAGACTCTCTCTGTCTGGGGGCTTGATTAGCAGCACTGCATGTATCCAGAAGCAGTTCCCCTTCTCCCTCAATACAGCTAGGGCTGGATAACCGCGTCTTTCACCACATGCAATACCGACCCTAACATCGAATGGCACGGAAGAGCTTCAGCCTCACTACGGATCTACATGACTTTAATCAACTCCCGCTATTAGAATGCAGCCCAGATGACTCACGCAAATTGGGGGCCCTCCACCTTACTCGGGCTTAAGCCTTAAGTCCGTCATCCGCACTAAGGCCTGACATCATTTTTGATACTTCTTGACTATCAGCATTCAGTAACTTTCATATGTGCCCTAACTATTTCCCGGGAGTTATGTATTAGCAAGGGTCGGCCAGGCAGGCAGCAGTCGATTGCGTTGCCCGTCAGTCGATGGGAGGCTCAGATGCTTGGCATGTACGCATTGCGATTTTGAATGAACATGCTTGGAAGACCTGCTCTCCTAAGTGTATAGCTATGAACCGCATGCATTCAGTGTGCCTCATGTAGCGCTCTATAATATCGTTGTTGATTGAATACTTTACCGTTCTATCGATTCGAGTTCGAGGCCATCAGGCCGTGGCTGACATAGCCCACCATAGCTAGCCATTGTAACATGGGAAATGGGATATGTTAGACGAAGCTCATTATCGCTTCAATTCCAGATCTATATATGAATTATGGCCATTGGAATCCTCAGTTCAATAAGAGAAAACTATAAATAGTTTTATGAACACTACACAACTATTTGCCGGCCAACGATTACTGTCTCGATACTATTCATTTCCGAGTACCAAGATATCTGAGCACGTTGCATAGAAGTGGAAGAGACACGGAGGCTAAGGCTCGGTGCTGTGGACCAGCTAACCCTCCTCAACGAACCGCCCGGCTTGGAGCCCCGAAAAGGCACCGCATACGGGTTGGGCCCCCTAAAGTCCCCTAAAGCGATCAGTGCATAACGCCCCTCCAGTCTTTTAGGTAAGCAGCGGGGCGGGCAGGCGAGCAGGCACTCGCCAAGCAATCCAGCCAATGATACAGGTCCTGCGAACCACGTTTGAAAGCAGCTCCCCGAATCGTCTGAACAGGATGACAAGTGACAGGAGTCCGCCCGTTCACGGTCCCGTCTTTTAATAGACGACACATAATTCAATCATGAATGATCAGTTGAAAAAATACAGGCCGAGGTGTTTCTTCATCGATCGAATCGTATATCATCTGGACCGGTCCGAAGCTCCTTTGGTCGTACCAGTCGCCTCTTCTTTATTGGCCGGCAGTTGTTTCAGGAGGGTGCAGGGGTCCAACCCAAAAGTGTTTCGCAGTGTCGGGCCCCCCATTCGCTAATCCTCTTGGCGCCCTTTTCCAGCTGTCAGACTTTAACCTGTCGCAACCTCGCGAAACATTTCACTTCCTTTCTTTACTTTACTTTGCCTATTCGTTCCTCAGTATGCGGTGATCATCCTGTCGGCATTTGATTCATTGTTTCGGTGTATTCCTTTTCGATTCGTTTTCCAAAGTTGCGGCTCTGGTAGATTCTGCGACAGGCATGTTTTGAGACCATAGCACTGGATTCTCGTTAACTGCTGCTGTCCTGCCTTGTTTTATTGAGAGCGCAGCGAGCCTTCCATGCCCTTGTCGGTCATGCAATAATACCCCTTCCCTAATCGACTTTATATTTCACGGCTATCTGTGTATACCCTGGTGGTGGAAGGAAAGCTTTAACTCCAGCCTTGGAAGTTAATCATTACCGTTTTCATTTCTGGGAATTGCTTTGGGATCACTTAAATTTATCAATATGGCTCGCTACGACGCTGTGCGCTCTGCCTCCCCACAGCCCGCGGAGCAGAGGCTGTCTGAGGAACAGCGCAACAGTATGGAGAAGCCCGGTCCCGAAAACATTGAGGCAGAGCAGAGCGAAGGGCTTTTGTCGTCAGGGACGCGCGACATGGAGAAGTTGGGTCCTACGACGCCAGTGGTAAATGGAGAGGATCGGAAACGGTTCTGGATCATCGTTGCGGGCATCGTTCTGACCGTGTTGATGGCCTTTGATGCCTGGCTTTTCTTCGTACCGCACGACAAGACACAGTCAAGTCCGCCGGCTTCGACGGACCCTCATCTCGACGCGCTGATGAGGATCCCGTTTCAGCGGTCGGAGGAGGAGTATATTCTAAACCCGAAATGGGATTTCGAGGCGCCCCCGCAAGTCCGGACGTACAACTGGACGATAGTCGACAAGCAAGGGAACCCGGACGGCGTCTACAAGCCAATGATGATGATCAACGGACAGTTTCCCGGCCCGATGATGGAGGTCAACGAAGGCGACACGGTGATCGTCAATGTGAAGAACGCTGCGAGGAACGCTACCGGCATTCACTGGCACGGCCTGCTCCAGAACGGAACGAACTTCATGGACGGTGTGGGAGGTGTTACGCAATGCCCGATTGCGCCAGGAGGCTCGTTCCAGTATAACTTCACTCTCACGGGACAGCAGGGAACCTGTAAGTTCTGAAAACATACCAGCAGTGGCTTATGAAGACCTTGAATACTGACAGTTCCATCAAGATTACTATCACGCTCACCAAGGAGTCCAAATGTTGAGCGGGCTTGTAGGCCCTCTCGTCATTCACAGCAAGAACGAATCCGCCACTAGCACAGATCCCTACACCACGGACCGGGTGATATTGCTGCAAGACTGGTACCATGACCCAGCCGAGGGCCTGCTGCGCGATTCGCTCTCTCCGGGCAACGAGAACTCGCCGATCCCCAACGGCGCGCTCATCAATGGCATGAACAAGGTCGACTGCGCGCTGCACCCAAACCGGACGTGCGACACGGCCAATACCCTCCTGCCGAGCATGGACATGATGGCGGGCGCATACCACCGCCTGCGCTTCGTCAACGCGGGCGGCTTCGCCTGGTTCCAGGTCGCCATCGACGACCACCTGCGCCTCCTCGTGCACGAGGTGGACGGCACGCCCGTCAAGCAGTTCCAGGAAGCCGACATCACGCTCTCGCCCGGTCAGCGCTACAGCGTCACCTTCGCGACGGACCAAGCCGGCTTCGACTTCACCGAGTACTGGCTGCGCGCCCGCATGATCGAGGGCTGCTTCTCCGATCCGAAGCTGCCCGATAACGGCGTGAGCGAGGCCAAGATGATCATGCGCTACGTCATGCCGACCGGCATGGACGGGACTCCCGAAGCGCCTTCCAATGCCACTGTGCCGACTAGTACTGTCAGTAACAATGGTACGGCCGTCTCGCAGGTTCTCCCCACGAGCACCAACTCGCTTGTCGACTACGCCATGCAGTGCAAAGACATGACGGCGCGCAACGTCTACAAGCCCGTGCCCGAGCTGCCGGCCCCCGCCGTCGCGGACCACTCCTGGTACTTCCGGGTCAACATGGCCATTGGCGACTGGCGCCTCGAACGCGGTTTCATGAACCAATCCTCCTTCCGCTCCAACCTCAAAGAACCAACGCTGCACCGTCTCGTCGACGGCCTGGCCTCGGGCAACGACTCCTTCAGCGCCGCCGGCAAGGACGCCACCGTCAACGACGCCGCCTTCCACCCGGATCACGAGCTCGTCCTCTCGCACGACCGCATCGAGACGGTCGACATCATCCTCCAGAACGTCGACGAGGGCAACCACCCCTTCCATCTGCACGGCATGCCCCTCTGGGTCCTGGGCCAGGGCCACGGCTACTTCCCCGGCTACGAGGCCCTGGGCCTCAAACCCCACGGTAAAGGACTCCTCGATCCGGCCAACGACACCGTCGTCGCCAACCCGCTGCGCCGCGACACCGTCACCCTCGAGGGCTTCGGCTGGACCCTGCTGCGCTTCGTCGCCGACAACCCGGGCGTCTGGCTCTTCCACTGCCACATGGTCTGGCACGCCGAGGCCGGCATGGGCCTGCAGATCATCAGCCGCCTGCGCGACCTGAAGGGCTGGGAAGTTCCCGAGGCCAACCGGCAGCTGTGCGACGCGGCGCCCGATGTGCTGAGCTTGGGGGCCGCGCCGCCGGACGAGGTCTTCGCCGGCTTCCATGATGAATAAATCGGGCTCTGGAGGGGATTGATTATATGGCTGAAGGTGCCCACTACCAGGACTTTACCATATACTGGATATATATATTATTATTTTCTTCTGCTGTATTGTTTGTAGATATGTACATAGCATTACTTGTTTATACCCAAGGACGGAGTTACGTCGATATAGAGAAAGAAGCACGAATGAATGCATTTTCTGGATATACTTATTTTGACAGCAATTTATTGAGATTCGTGAAGTATCAGTCTAACACTCTGAAGGCAGTTGTAGCATTAAATGTGGCCCAGCTGAGGATACCAAGCCATGGCGCGGCGTTTATGTGATTGACACGCAGGGATTCTCTGTTCCCTTACTGATCAAATGCCCATATCTCGCATATGGAACCGAGCTCAAAGTCAGGATACCACACAAGCGTTATTCTTCGCGAAGAAATCTAGTCCATCACTTCGTCGATCTTCGTTATCATCGTCCCTCGAGTCCTCAAGCCGCAGCAGCTCCCTCCTTGGCCACGCTGTATGCCTTCAGGAACTCGGGGTTGCTCTCCAACTCCTCCTTGATCTACATAGCACAGTGAGGTTAGTAAACCCCATCGTAAGAATATAACAATAATACCGGCACCAGCATAGACATGTGAGAGAGAGAACAGGAGAATAGAAAACTTACGATATCGAGACCACCAACCAGCTCCCCATTCACCCACAGCTGCGGGAACGTCGGCCAGTCGGCGAACTCCTTGAGCCCCTGCCGCACCTCGTCGTCGGCCAGGATGTTGAAGAAGCCGTACTTGACGGAGCGGTCCCGCAGGATGCCGACCAGCTGCCGCGAGAAGCCGCACTGCGGCGCGCTGGGCGTGCCCTTCATGAAGAGCATGACGGGCGCCGCCTTGACCAGCTCCGCGAGCCGCTTGAACAGTTCTTCTTTGGCCTTCTCCGGGTCCACGGGCGCGTCGTCGCTGGCGGCGGCGTTCTTCTCGTTGGTCGCGGTGTCGGCTATTGACGAGGCGCCGCCCCCTACTACTGATGCTGCTGTGCCGTTCTGCTGTTGGTTGCTGCTGTTCGCGTGCTTCTCGATCGCGGCCCGCACCTTGACGGCGCTGGAGCCGCTCACCGTCTCAAGCACCTTGTCGTTGCGCTGCAGCACCAGGTACGGCACGGCCGTCACGTCGTACGTCTCAGAGATGTCGCTCAGCTCCTCGGCATTGATGGCGACCCAGCTCGTCGCGGCGGGCTTGGTGTTGTTGTTGTCGGCTTCGGGCGCGGGGTACTCGGACGCCAGGGTCTTAAGGACGGTGCTCATCTGGGCGCAGGGGGCGGCCCAGGGCGCGTGGAAGGAGATGATGAGGAGGGTCTCCTTGTGCAGCGAGGCGACGTGGCTGCGCCACTCGTCCTCGCTGGTGATTTCTTTTATCGTGGACATGTTTGCTTGTGTTGTTCTTGTCGTTGACGAGGTGTGTGGAGGTGAGTTATCGACTCGTTCGTAGGATAAACGTCCGATGTTGGTTGGTATGTAGTTAGTCGAGAAATTTTTGGAGAGTTGATTACAAAATCATCAGAGGTCACCTCAGTTCCAGTCACGACTCAAGTCTACACTTTTGGTGGCCGCCGGGCATCGGTGATGGCGGGGTGGGTTTGCTGTTTGCTTCTACAGTACCAGGTACCGCCGATTGGGTGCGGGGCAGCAAAATTTAGTGCCTGATTATCAATTGGCGTCTTATCAATCGCTGGGCTTCCTATTGCGTCATTTCCGGAATTGCTTTGGGTGGCCATTCACAGTGTTGCCTTAGGTCAGTAAGTTGAACGGCCCTCACTATCCTCAGTGAACACTGGACAAATGAACGTCAGATAAGTTAGCAAGGTACTTATTTATTAGGGCAATAACCATTCATGATACGGCTATAGTACAGTGTCGGTTCAAGTGAGCTGGGAGATCTAGAGAAGGCTGTTCACTGGTTATGTCATGCCACCAGTGTCAGTCTCGGTCACGTTCAGGGTGCGGAAGTGCGTGCTGCCGGTTGGGGAATTTATCATCTGCTCTGCCGTATGTATATTTGAAATCAGAACGGGCCAGTACAAGACATTCTTGAATTCTACAAGACTTGCTTGGGATCGAACATCGCCCATAGAATGTGTATGCTGCTTGTCGCCACTAGCTAGGTTCCTTGGCCGTTTCTTTCTCTGCCCATGGCTACTTGGGCAAGAAATCCTGTCGCTTGATACCCTGTGGTCCAATAGGGCCATGGAAAGATTCATCGGTACGTAGCCAGTCGGGTATATGCATTATGCAAATCCCCTAGGATGCTAGAAAGTACCCAGACCGCCGGGTCGAAAAGTCAGGGGTTCGCTCGCCTGGCCGTCATAATCGCCGGCACAGACATTGCTTCACTGTCTGTGCCTAATGCTTGCATCGCAACTACCAACAGACATGTGGCAAATATCAGAAAGAAGGGATGCAACTGCCCCAATCTTATTTGGCATGAAAGGCATTAAGTTTACAAGCACCAAGATTGGCAAAGGGGGTTCTTTCAGTCACGCAATAGTGCCACAATTCCACTTCGGGGGCCAGATTTGGCGTTTAATAGGTGATGAGGTTGAATTTAGTCGATCATCGTTGCCGGTTTACTTCTAATCAGGCAGATATTGTTCCGCCTTCGTTGCCCTTGCCAGGTTTCCTACATCGCCCCTTTCGCTGTAAGTTTCACCCCTCAGATGCCGCATACTCAAACATCGGCAAAGCTCTAACTCCCCGTCCGACACGAGCTCCGGATGCGCTGCCTTCCCCGGTCCGAGCAAATCTATCCATAATTCCCTATAAATGAAGCACGCCTGTTTTGATGATGATGTTGCAGTAGCCCCTGCTTTGAGCGACGAGAAGTAATGCCCCGTAATGCATATCCAGACCAGCGTCGGGGTCTGTGGGTGAACCGGCCATGGCTCCTGCAGCAACATCTTCGGGTCGACCATCGTGTTTACGATTTGATGTTGTTGACGGCGGCATTCCAGAATGGTCCTCGTGTGCTGATGTAGGATGTCCGTGAGTACGGTTTCACATGGCAGATCGAGTGTTGGGTCTCGTATCAGCAACAACGATAATATCCGTACGGCTGCTTCTATCGAATTCGTGTAGGGGTCCGTATTTGGGTCTAATGGCATGGACGACGAGAAGTCGACTGAGATGGCTTCTTCGGATTCCCTCAAGGGTCTCGGTTTACAAAGTAGTTGATGTTTGAGAAAGTAGTATTCTTCGATGACTATCTGGGTGTCGTGTTTCGAGCTGCTACCGGGCATCGTTAAGTATTCCATGTACCTGTTGAACAGAGCAAGGTCTGATATCGTCTTGACCGTCGCTGGGTCGAGGGCGCAAGCTTGAAGATGCTGTTGGATAGCACGGATCATGGCTGTGTCGTATACCATAGGTGGCACCAGTAACTCGTGGTGCAGCCTGGCGAAAGGTATACATGGTTTTGTCGCAGAAGATATAGCCCCTGTGAAGTCTGCTCTGTAGGGTTGTCAGTCGGGAGTCCTCGAGGGTTGGTCTCACTCAGGGTCTGGGAGGGTATGTACATACTTGCGTATCGTGTTGATGGTTCTAACATCAAGCCTGTCTTGATCCCCGACGATCCCAAGAAGGCGCATGAGACCCTTCATGTGTACCTGCCAGTGGTCATATTTCCCTTGGTAGCCCTATCTTCCATCAGCAAACCCTGATCTCATCGGTTCGTCTTCGGGGTATGCTTACCGCTATTATAGCTAATGCGGAAACCCCATGTATTGTAACATTGTTGGCAGTTTTGGTTTGCTCGGCGGCGTTGAGCTTTCGGTTGATAACCGAGACCAACTGAGATGAAAGTGAGGACAACCTCTCTGCCTCCCGTTTCCCCGATGCCAACGTGTCGTAGAGAACACCTAGAGTAGTGGCGCAATGTATACTCGTAGGATCTTTCTCGAGCCATATTTCTTCGGGTACACTCAGCGATCCATCACCGGATAGTCGAAACTCATCGAGGGCGTAGGCCTTGCATGGTGTAAGCGCATACGCCATGAATGTCAATCTCCTGACAAAGTCCGGCGGACTTAGGGGGCGCTTGTACGAGGCCCAGGGAGGTAGAGGTTTTGACAGCGGGTTGCTTCCCTTGCCGGTCTCACGGCCATCAGGTGTGTCGCTCAAAGCTAGGTCCGAAGCCACTGAGCCGTGAGTACTTGCAGAAGTAGAACTGGAACATGACCTTCCCCGCGTCCGTGTCTTTGGTCGTCGTTTCGATATATCTGATTTTGGCGAGCTCCGGACCCCCTTGTTTGCTGCTGTCGTCTTGAGCTGACCAGCTGTTCCCTTCTTCCCTTCTCCCTGGTTGGTGACGAAAGTAATAGTAGCGGCGGGAGGCAAGACGTTGCCGGTCTTTGTTGTTGTTTGTGGTTTGGTCCTGGTTTCGGCATCCTGTATGGAGGCGTTGACGAACGATAAACCCTTGTGTTTCTGCTTCGTCACCGTGAAGCCCCGTCTCGTCGACACCACAGTCCCATTGAAGACGGTGGAGTTGAAATGATCCATGCCGCTCCGTGTAATTGGTAGCGAGTTCCCGCGACCTCGAGTGTGCTGATCAGCTAATGAGAGACGGATCATGCAAGGAGACTGGCATGGCCCGGTCCAGATCGTCGTGGCATGAGATAAGTATTTGAGGATTCCACATGTCCGTCAATGGCAACGGCATCAAGCTATAGCTGGGTTGTTGATCGGAGAGAGTCGAGCCGCTCACAGGGCAAAGAGTGTATTTACGAGAAGTTCGTGTGCATAGGAATCCCAGACCATTACGTCGGGGTTTGGAAATAGTATCAGTCCCTGGCTGGATTCACAGCCACGAAGCCTCTTGATCAATGACACCGGATGACTAAACCTCGAGGAACTTTCGGTTTGCACGCAAGATTCGTCATGGAGTCGCACGCACGGAGTGCAGTTTGCCTGCCTGTGACCATAGACAGTATCGGTATCGCAGGGTTCGATAATGGCGACACTGTGCGGCTGTAGTGGACGGTAAAGATGTCGGTGGAGGAGCCGGGCTTACCATGTGCTCTCCTGCAGGATGATGTTCAGTTTGAGCACATTAGGTAAGTGATCCCACAGGCCTGGCTTCTTGCCGCTGCAGGGAGGATGCGGCTGGTGCAAAGGCTGAATTAGGCGGGGGAATAAGACGTTTGCAAATCCTCCGGTTGTCGAGGGATGTGATTGGGCATGGACGATGGGAATGCTAAGGCTCGCATTCTATTCTTGTGAGAAACCACACCGCAGCGACACGAGTACACGCACAAGACATCTCCTCTCGACCATAGCCACCTTATTAGCCAGCGTGTCCTACGGCACTATGCCGAGAATGGCATACCTGCTTATCTTGGATTTGGATGGCAGGAGGCAGGCAACCACACTCCATGGTTTGCTGACAAAGAAAACATGGGGATGGGGAAATGTCACACCATCTTGACCGACATCATCTAGGGTCAACGGCTTTTCGCAAATCCTCAAATATGGTTTGTCCTCGAATTCGGCTTTTTTCTTGGCGTTGCTTGGCATTCAGCATGATTTGCCGTTGATCGACGTCTGTCAAGCCGGATTGGGTGATGCAGAAGTTGGCAGGTTTAGATGATCCAATGGTAAGATCGATGAAGTCAAGCGCTTCGCTAAAACTGGCTGGGCTTTTACGGATATGATGCCGAATCTTCAACAAAATATATGTTGCCGCTGGCTCGCCGGCGCCGGCGAGGTTTAAAGTTAACTGCTCTGAAGATCCGCAGCAAGGATCCTACGTTCGAGACAGCCCTGAACCGCATAAGCCAGGTGGTATTCGGAGTCATATATGGTGATCCGTCGCTAGCAAGTTTCGGCGACTATGTGCGAAGCAAAGGCTCTACGTCCGCATGAACAGGCTCGACGTAGAAGGTCAGCTCCACAGGCTCTATTGCCATGTTGAAAGATAAGATGTAAACGCGTTGGTATATATCCACCGGGAAATAGCAATCTGAATTACTCATGCCGTATATGACACCGCAGTGCTAGTGTCTGGTCACAGCCAGTATCAGAAATTAAGATTCGTCTTCGGGGTCTATGCAGAAAGATGAAAACCAGGATGAACCACGGGATACCATATCCGGCAATGGATATGTGTGTCACGATGATAAGCTTATAAAGTACGATGCTTCCGAAATAGGATAAAGTACTATGCTTCCCAGGTCTTACTACCTATCGAGCTCATCTGCAATGTAGCACTACGTAGATTTACTCCTGTCTGCATATCAGGTCACCATCAGCCTATTGGTCTCGACATATGGGCGGTGAGAAGAATGCAGTGCTTCCATGCAGGTTCTTGGCTAAACATGGGGCTTCTCTACACGGTCAGCCTAGATGGGTATCCCGTATAAAGTCTTGGAAGACTTAACAGTAAGCTCTTGCCTCATCGAGGCAATGCTCGACCCCGGTAACTCGTCAATCGACTGGGCTTGGCTGCAACGAGAGTAAGTAAGGAGCTAGTCAGCGGTCCGATCCTACCGAGTGCATGGTAACCTACGTAGCACACACATGTGGTTAATTGTGGGAATATAAGCTTGTTCTCATGCGGAAACCGTATGTATTGGGTAGGAGAAACATGGTATTTGATGCTTGAAATGCTCCTCGATCTGGACCGGAATCGGTCTTGTTGAATATACTTGCACCTCACACAGGTTCATCGACTTCATGGGTGAACTTGGTACTTTTCATTTACTGCTAAGTAGACTAAGTCCTTAAGCATGGTATTCTGCCCGTCGCTTAAGCATCTCAACGTCTTGTATATACAGATACACCTGGCGTCTTGAGAGCAAGTAGCAAGATCTCCAGAATATGTAACACACCCCGTGGATAAAGGTCCCTAAGCCAACTTGAATAGCATGTGTTCACGTAGAGTGGGATCTTGAACGAGACATGATATCAGTGTATGGTCCACCCTGGTGGCTCTACTGCGTCATGGGCCTCGTCGTTAAGTGACACAGACCCCCCCTAATTCTCCGAGTCATCCCGACATCGACATGAGCCTTTGCATACAGCGCAATCACCTTCTATAGTCGCTCCTTGTCATCAAAGCAAGCTCTATACAGAATGTACCAATGAGCAGCAGAGCCGGCCGAGCACTGCCCGCCCCTGCCTATCCTTGCTCAGGGATCGCTGCCTGCAGCTAGGGGGAGACTCGTCATTGCTTGATTGCGACCATCTTGTAAAACAGAGGAGTTATGTACAGGGCTTACTATAGCACCACATAATCTATCCCGTCCTCTTGGTCAGTCTTTGGCTATGAGGCTAAGTAGGGGTACTGCGAGCTACCCTCCAAGAGCAATGCGGCATCTGCTAGAAGATCCGGAGGTCGTCGAGCCAAGGCGAATAACGTATTCATCTCTTAAGCGTGCCACCTCTAGCGAAGAGGCGAATTCTCGTCTACACCATACTCCTGCGACCCCGTATTCCTTGCATTCATATACTCGTGTCCCAATTTAGATCTTGGGCTCTTTGCTACCACGTCCTCCAGCACCCTTCTCCGTTCTTAGGCCCAACTTGGGCATGAGACTCGAGAGCTCATGATCAGATTCAAATACAGAGCAGTAGTGTTATGATTGCGTTAGAATGGAAGTCAGCTAGATTTCGCGGCCTTATCGGTGAAGAGATAAAGAGGCCACCATGGGGGATGATGAGGAGAGGATTTGTAATCTCCAACCATGGCGGCTACACATTCCCCCGCGTGAACTTGCTTCTATCAATGTCCTCGAAAGACCTCACTCAATAGTTGCCATGTAGAGCGTGTGTTCATGTGGTATTCAGTATCTCCCTGTCTTGAAATCTGAGACGGCTCCTACGGTAAAATGCATGCTCCATCACGCAGTTCCCTTGAAACTGTTGCCCTAAAACCACCAACTCATTACCGAAGAACAGCGTCGGAGCGGGTGGCCTCGCGTTGTCTTGCAGATACCTTCTACTCAAAAAGAAAGGGGTATTTCTTTGACTGGCCAACATACACGTGGAAGCTACGATTCTAGACAGAAGAGGATTATGTCACCCCTATCTTCAGGCAAGATATACAGCCAAGTAACGTAGCCAGGCTGGATGGTTCAATCAAGTTTAATTGATCGCAATAAAACAAGTAGCTAACAAAGCAGCCGATCTCCACATCTGTGTTCGCATTCGTTTCTCTCACAACGCCGAAACACCACACATGCCATGCCTCCTTGCTTTTCAGAGGTTTCTCACAATGCAAACACCCTCCATGCTACGCATGAGTCCTCAAGCAGCCAATCTCTGCTTGGTGTCCTGAACAAGCTGGATGAGGTGCTGCTCCATCTCCGGTGTGACCCCTTTCGGGAGGAAGGGCTCCTGCTGGGGGTTCCTCGGCAGCAGAGGGTCGGGGTAGTCCCCTTATTTTGGCAAATCAGAGTTAGCTTTTCGGAAAAGAGATGATAATAAAAAGACATATCAAAAGACAGGAGATGGATAGGTGGGTAGGTAAACATACGGATGTCAAATTTCTGATCGGAGAGTCTGGACTTGTTATACTCGTACTCCTCCTTGAACTTCTTGTCGTTGAAGGCGGCCACTCTGGCGGCACCTGACGTGTCGGGAGTAGCGACACCGCCAGCACCAGTACCTGGGGACTCACTGAACGACTGCGTCGGAGTGTGAAGCTGGGCCGGGAGCCGAGGTAAGTTCTGACGCTCCATGATTGCCGACGCGGGAATTCAGACAACTGCTGTATAAGTTATCAGCTGTGCTATCTAGTAGTACGGTTGCATGTTATGGTGTAATAGGATGGGGTGGGTAGGTTACAACTGGCTCAGATCAGGGGGGAAATGTAGTGTTGTGGCACCGCTTACATTGGAGGGGTGTTTGAGCTGTTGGGTCGAGGTAGCTTGTTCGATGCCCGAGGCCGGGACAACACAGCTGGTATGGATCTGATAAGAAAACGAGAGCCCGACGGATTGGGTACTCTTGCGAGATATGGGGATAATAGCCGAGCTGTTACGCAGTGTTTTTGATATCAAACAATGAGTACCTAAGTACGTATTGTGAGGTTGTTGCGTTCCAGATGTCCTGATCAAGGCAGTCCGTTTCAACAGTGGAGGGGCATCAATCGTCGAGAGCTGAGCTTGGAAACAGCATCCAGCTGGGCACTGAACGGATGGGTCAGCCCCGCCTAACATATGGAATCCAGCAGGTACGTGTGTACATTACCCCACACCGGTGCTGGACTACTTACTTCAAAGTTGCCTGCCAGCCTGCTGTTCAGGACTTGGACCCTGGTGCGAGTAAAACCCATTGATCGTGGCTTTCCATTGGAAGGCAGTGTTAAAACAGCAGAGCCGCCCTGCTAAATCGATTTTCAGTTCAAGTCCCTCCCTCCAATCCAAAACTTTGGCCATTGCATTGGTGGGAATTGATTGAACTGTACGGTTCAGCGCAGGCACAAATTTCTCCCAAATCGTCAACTTCGGTTCCTCGCTGCTATTCATTGCAACAACCCACCCTTGAATACTTCAAATAATTCTCCGAGGACCCAAACACTATACATACTCTTACACCTTCTACTCTTGGTTACCTATCTTGGTAATTACTGTTATACCGTATCTTACCCCTGCCAAAGCACCGTTGTGGGCAACAAGATAGTCAAGATGGTGAAAAAGAGCAGTGTTTCCGACGCCTGGGAGGACGATTGGGAATCGCAAGCCGACAAGGAAGCCAAAGAACCTGCCGCAACAGCACCGCCAGCGCCCCTCACCAAGAAAGAGCGACTTGCCCAGCATGCCGAGCTGAATCGCAAAATATGGGAGACAGCGTAGGTTTCCTCTTCTTCTGCGTCCCCCCAAATGCCACCCTGAAGTTACAATATAGCTAAACTAAGATTTCTCTCTCTTCAGTGACACCCCCGGCAACGGCGTGCCCCTCCAGTTCCTCGCCTCCACCCCGACGCCGCCGCTGGCCCAGCCCTTCAAGCCGCCCATGACGGTGCTGGCCCGAAACCCATGATCGCGAAGCGGGACCCGGTGACGGGGCTCTCGAGGCTGACCATGGCGGACGACGACGACGACGACGACGAGGCCAACAAGAAGCCGCAGGAGACGCCCGAGGAGATCCGGGCGCGGCAGCAGCGCGAGCGCGAGGAGAAGCAGAGGCGCTACGACGAGGTGCGCGCCAAGATTTTCGGGGGAGACCAGCAACAGCACAACCAGCGGTACTGGGTCTGGTGCCGGTCGCGGAAGCGGACGAAGTTCGGGCACCAGCACCCCCGGCAACGTGACGCCGCCGACGCAAAGGGGCGGCGGGCGAGGCCGTGGGCGTGGCAGAGGGGGTTACCGCGGTGGACGAGGTGGTGGTGGTGGCGGCGGCGGCAGCGGCAGCGGCGACGGAGGCAACGACCGTTTCGCTGATCGCGGCGGAGAGCGCAGCGAGTATCAACGGCCTATCAACCAGTCCGGAGGAGGCGGAGTCGCCAGCGAGCTCTACGATCCGGGCTATTCGCCAAAACCCACCTCTACGTTCGACAGAAGAAACAACAACACTGGCGGAGGCGCTCCGTTATCAGGACGGTCAACACCCAGGGACGACGACCAAGTCATAAGGGCACCACGCGGCCCACCGACTTCAGGTTCTGATAACGGAGGACGTGGTGGGTTCGGGTTTGCAAAACGGGATGCTAAGGAAGGTTGAAGGGGGTCACAGTCACCTCCTGATGCTGGCTAGTAGGGGGGTATCTTTGTCCGATTGTTGTTCTATATACTTGATAAAGGACACGCGGGAGGCAACGCAATATCACCAACCGCCGCCGATCTTGCTAGCCAGCTGGACAACCTTCTCCGTGTCAGTCGACTTGTCTTTTCCCACATCGCTAATCACCTCCCGATACGTCGTCGACACCAATCTATTCCCATCTATGCCAGTTATACTGGCCCAATGGGCCAGGGTATCACGAATTTTCGATGGCGAAATCCCACCGACCAAGTCTTCCGTTGTCTCTTTTGCACCAGACACGGAGTCCTCTCCGCAACTGGAGTCCTCGGCGGAAAAGTACGCCTCGTCAACCTCGGCCAACCAGTCCTTCTGCTCCTGAGGGCCGGGCTTCGATACTATGCCCTTTCTCTCGACAACGACGGGATCGTCAATCTTGACTTGGCCACCTCCGTTTGTGCAGCCTCCTGGGCATGCCATGACCTCGACGTATGCGTATTCCAGCTGTTTACGTGAGCCTCCAACGGGCTTTCCGCCCGGCATTCTCGAGGGGCGCGCAGGCTTCAGTCTCCGGACAAGGTTTTGGATATTTCGGAAGCCATAATATCTCGCAGCTTTGAAGATCGGCTGGCCTGCAGCGGAAACAACGCTGTATTCAACAACATCTGCATTCCTGCCACGAACAGTCTCGATCTTGGAGCCCGGGTTCTGGGCCGAAACATACTGGAGGGCATAATACAGGTTACCGCCCGAGGTGCCTGCCGCGGGTTCTGCCTGTCGCCTCCGGTGGGGAGGGAAGAGGAATTGCTGGATGCCAGGATCGGGAAAAGGGGTTCGTTGCGCTTGAGGCACGGGCGTTTGTGGTAACGCGAAGAAATCAAGGCCTCGCGATTCGGTCAACATCAGAATCTCCTTGCTGGTGATGACGCAATCCACATCACGGACTCCCCGCCCTGGGTTGCCATCTCCTCCCCAGACAGAGTCTGTGAGCTCTTCGCGGCTCGCCTCCAACTTCTTGTCAAAGCATGGCATGACGGCCAAATGCCATATCCGGTCTGGGGTAATGCCCAAAACACGGCTCAAGGTTGTCTTGATGAGCGTGCCCATAAGAGCTTGTGGTGATTTCACTCGCGAAAGGTGCGGCAGTACATGCGGGTGTGTCTTCTCAGCATAGCAGACCCAACCAGGACAGCTGGAGCTGAGAATTGGTTTCGAGGCCTTGTTATCTCCTCCAAGTGCCTCGCCGAGGGCCTCTTCCGCCCCAAGAACAAGACAGGCCTCGCGCGTGGCATTGGTGTCTGCTACCCAGGTGAAACCGTTGCCGTGTTTCCCGCCTGCTCTTAGTCCATCGCTGCCCGAGAAAAGATGGGATATCATGTCACCAGCGGCCTGCTCTCCTATGCGTCCTCCACAGGCAGCAGCGAGGTTTGCCCGGGCCTGAGGGCTCACGCTCGCCACGAAGAGCTTCGCGTCGGGGTTTTCAAGTCCTTCCACACTCCATTTACCAGATACTTCATCTTGGCGTATCTGTAGGCCAGGCGCTGAATCCAATAGACTCAGGACCTCGCTGTGACTCTGGAGGCTGACCAGCACCGCTTCTGCCGAGGTCACGCAGCCAGAGCATGCGAGACAGTCGGTAAGGGAGATTTCAGCCGGCGCATTCGATTTGGCAGCGGCGGCGGCGGCTGGCGTGCCATCTAGGATGACTTCGTGTTCGAGGGATACATCGGTCGGGGGAGCGGCGGCGGGAAGGGTCTCGACGGGTTTGATACAGGCAACACCGGGCGAGATGAAGTCGTTGAGGTCGTCGGCTGACAAGATAGCGGACATTGTGGTGAGGGCCTCGGCGGGCGGACGTTGTCGGCTGTCTACCTGTCTGCGTAGATGAAGCGCCGCGCAAAGCGGGTTTCCCGGCTATCGAAATACAGCTCGCGTTGCTTCCCGGCTCTCTGCTTTCGGATTTAAGTGAAGACTTGATCGATTAATGCGTGTCGTATCAGACGCCTGGTGACTTAAGTCGCGAAATAGATTGCGAAGAACTTGATCATATGGGCAAGTGAAGAACGATAGTCGTTTAGATAACTAGAAACGAGGAACAAATATTTGCCCGGAGATGCTCCAACTATCTGCCCTACTTTTTTGCTACGCTATCTTTGCTTTGACGGCGTGCTTTGAAATGCAATGCGATTTTTTGGACAACCTGCATGCGAAATCGGAAACTGATGGTTAGTGGCGGCGGGGCTAGAACGTGGGGTTGAGAAAATCGATCTGAGTAACAGGTATCTTTTTTTTCTTCTCTCTGCCTGTCCCCGTTAGGTTACACTCTTGCACTGTTCGGGCAACAGCATCCAGCAGCCAGGCACTCGTAATTCCGGGTTACGGTACTAAATGACCCCTAGCAATAAGGGCGGCTCGTACCTGTCCAAGCTGGACGTTATCTGGCGGTTGGGAATGGATCATCTAACCAATGACAACAGCGGATTCGAACGGCCTGAAGCTCCAGCGCCCATGACGTAGGCATTGTACGCGGACATGGGTAACCGGCATCCGCCATATGTTCCATTGGTAGGTTACTCCAGATAGGTACGCATGCAGGTGAGGCTCAAGGGCGAGAGCAGGCGGGCTGTAATGCATTAGAAGAGAAAAGACCGTGGCTCGGTTGTCTCGGCCACAGCATTTCAGCGTCATCGTGTGTATATAAGGTCCCACTACGTGCCTATCCTGCAAAACTGAATTCAGTTTGAGGTTTGTTATAGATTCTGTCTGTCTACATTGACACCAATTGGCTTCTCTCGATCAGCCTGCCTTGACTTCTTCAAGCTGTTCACTGCTAGTCAACCTCCACTCCCTGTGAACGAACAATTCCGACTCAAAGGAAGAACACCACAAAAGCTAATGACCATGGATGTAAGTGTAGTTGTTCTACTCCTGGTGTAAATACACTCCTGCTAACCAAATACTCTTCGCAAATAAAGATCGTAACCGCCTACTCGCTCGCCACGCTCGGCTGGCACATGCTCCAATCTGTGCCCCTCATCGTCTGGCCGCAGGTCATCATCGGCCTCCTGAACATAGACGCCCCCTCCCCGGCCGGCCTCACCGCGTCGGGCGTCGAGGTCTACTTCGCGCGCTGCCTGGGCTTTGCTCAGCTCACATTGGGCATGGTGACCGTGGTCCTGACCGGCGCGCTGCCCATGACCAGCATGGTCGAAAGTAAGTATACAATCCACAGACCCTACTTACTACTATTACTGCGACCCTCAGCATTGAGGTCCTATACTTCACATTTAAAGAAGCAACTTGGAAAACTAACCATCCCGACTCTCATCCAGCCCCCACGGACTCCATAAGCCCCTACGCCAACGCCGTCATCCTCCTCACGACACTGCACCACGGCGCCCAGGCCTTCTATTGCTGGGCGCGGTACAACGCGACGTCCCAGACCGGGTTCGTGCTGGGCTTCAGCGGCAGCGCCGTGCTCGCCGCCTTCGGGCTTTGGTGCGTCCTCTTCGGCGGGGACAAGGCGCGCATCAGCCGCCGCACCGGCGACGACAAGCGCACCAGCGGCTTCCCCTTTGGCAACCCGGACAAGAAGAAGAAGCAGCAGCGGGGAAGGTGCTGTAAGCTCGGCGACGAAAGTGTGTATAGTTGAAATATGGTGAGGAAGTGCCACACTATGTCATTCACAGGCTTTCTAGTGTAGAATAGGCAAATCATCTATTTCATCTCAATACCTACGATATGGTTCGGGAAAGCCAGCCAGTGGTTGCTGCCTCGCTGTAATGTTTTGGATATTTCAATTTTTGACACCTTGTCTGTCTCCCTAGGAAGATATCCTAGGAAGAGAGCTTCTATAGCCCCATCGAATCGTGACCATTCCAATCCCATGTTATCATCGTGTCTGTCTTGTGATATCATGCAATTACATTCTTACAAAGTTCTGCTTCAAGTGGCAGAATATGAACAACGCCATAATAATAGAACCCGGAACGCCTTCCTCCCGAAACCTCTGTGTCTTGAAGCTTGACTCAGCAGACGACGCTCCCTGTGTTTTCTTTTCCTCTTATCCTTCCCTCATTCGTCGACCTCGATGGGATCGTCGTCACGGGAGTCTACCGCTTCCGGGGCCGCGCTGCCTTCGTCCTCGGGCTCCAGCGTGGTCTTGAGAGTCTCGGTGCTGACCTTGACGTCCGCCTCGCCCGCCAGCACCGCCTTGCGCCGCCGCCACCAGTCCTCCTCGACCTGCTTGACCTGGTCGAGCAGGACCTCCTCCTTCTCGAGCCACTCGAGCCGGCTGATCTCCTCGAGCTCGCGGCACTCGTCGCGCAGGGCCTCGCCGTCGCCCGTCGCCCACTTGAGGTGCGCCACGCAGATCTTCCAGAGCGACTTGGTGTCCATCTTGAGCTCCTTGTTGGTGAACCCCTGCTGCTCCGTGAGCGGCGTGTAGAAGTCGGAGCCCATGTTGTCGTCGCTGCCGTCGCCGTCGTCGCCGCCCATCAGGCCGTCCTCCCCGTGGCCGCTCGACTTGTGCGGCTGCTGCGTCTTGAGGATGATCTTGAGCTTGTTGGGGCCCCGCGCCGGCTCGCGCGTCTGCATCGACTTGGGTACGGGGTCGGAGGGTCGCAGGGCTTCGGTCTCGTGGACGGTTCGCATGTGCTTGGCCAAGGCGTCGGATCGGGTGAAGGCTCTGTCGCATTCTGCGCAGTCTCTCGTGTCAGCAAAATGTGCAAATCCCAGATGGGGGGGCCGATGTATTATATTTTCTCTTTCCTGGCTTACCTGGTAGATAGCAGTAGAAGGGCTTCTCCCTCGTGTGGCTTCGCATGTGAGCTTTCAGGGCGTAGCCACTAGCGTGCGGCATGCTCTTGCGCGGGCAGCCGTTCCACTCGCACGTGTACTTCTTCTGCCGGCTCTCGATGTGGTCGTTGTGGATGTGCTCGACGAGCTTGTCCATGTTGCCGAGGTCGCCGGCGCGGCAGCCGTCCCAGGCGCAGACCGTGACCTGCTCCTGGAACTCCTCCTCGTCGAGCTTGGCGTTGATGGGCGAGTTGGGCACGTCGCCGTCCGTGTCGGACGAGATGTCGCCCTCGTCCGCGATCTCGGGCCCGCCACCGTCGTCCGAGTCCGGCGCGTGCAGCTCCTGCTCCCCCACGTGCACCGACGAGGAGGCGCGCGAGGCGCCGTCGGCGCCGAGCTTCTGGCGCTTCGAGGGGGGCAGCAGGCTCGGCTCCTCTTCCAGGGGCAGGGGCGAGTCGTAGTCGTTGTCGGCCTCAGGGAGTCTGACGATAGAGAGCTTATCTCCGACGAGGATTCTGAGAGCAGGACCATGGTGGGCGAGAGTTCCGACCAAATGCGAAGTCGGCTACTACGCGACGCGACGCAAGGATAAAATGGTCGTTGATGGAGAATCGGCAATGGCAGTTGGATTCGCAATCGACGGGGTTGTTGTGTCGCGGGAGGTGAGGATGTCGTTGGACTTCGAATGATAAGTAGCTGTTTTGGTGCCAATTAATTATTTGTCGGGCGTTGTCATGGGCCTCAGATGGTTTATTAGGCAATCAAGCATTGACAAGATCGATTGGATTGGGTTTTGGGAATGCAGTTGACAAGACTGCAAAAAAAAAAAAGCTCTACTTTCAAGCCAACTCAATGTTCATTTCATTCAAGTCAACGCCTACACCCACGAACGTACGGTAGGTACTTACTCGCTGCAAGTCTGCGATCCTTCAATGTTCAGCCGCGACCGTGCCAGATGCCAATCGATTGATTTGGTAATATCGATTGAGTACGGGCAGCTTGGGGGCAGGTATCCATACGTACAACAGACGCTCTCGTAGCCTTATTCAGCAGGTAAACCGTGGCTTTAGGTTTTAGTTGACCCCCTTGGTCGACCCTGGTTGTTTGCCTTCCCCAAAGACTCTCCATGTTAGTGAGCAAGTTCAATGTTGTAAAATGGGGGCCTGCACTGCCCACTTTCCGTCGTAATGGGGGTACGAAACTGGTACGAACACGCCCAGGCTGCCCAGCTTCGGTTCAGGCCAGGCACCGCTTCAGGAGTCGGCACCGGCTGCAGGTAGAAGAAGATTGAAGCCAGTCGAAGAAACAAACACAGCTCCTATGTGCTCATTAAAGAGCTGAGCAACCACCTGCACCGACCCCTCCCGATTTTGGGATGACCGTTCTGTTTCAACTGTAAATGCAGACCTACAAACATCCATAAACATTGATACCAATTCCACTCCGCTTACGCATTATTGCTTCCACTCGCATTCCATTGCCTCCTATCGATCGCATTGGTTCCCTGTCTGCAGCGTACCAAGAGCTGAAGCTCCCTGGAAGTCCAGGTTTGCCTAGGTCTGGCCACAGCTCCGGCAGCCCAACTGTACCCGGCGTTAGCGCTCTGACATCACCCCCACAACTGGGCAGTCTGGTCGTTGTCTTCTCCCTCCAACGAGATTCGTCACTTTTCCCCTGTCCACTCTCACAACAAGTCCCTGAACATCTTCTCAGGGAAAGTCACCCAACATGGCGTCGCTTAACCTCTCTATCAACGGCCCCTCCATCAAGAGCAGCTACCAGGGCGTCATCAACGCCCCGGCCCCCTCCTGCTGGAAGCTCTTCGACATACGCTCACTGGGCCCTCTTCTCCGTCCAAGCCCCGCTTGCCAACGCCTTCCAAGACAGCGGCAACAAGGAGAGCATCCTCAAGGTCCAGGACAAGGGCGAGGGTGAGCTCGAGGAGCTCATTGAGGACTTCAACGAGGGCCGCGTCCAGTTCGCTTTTCTGAAGATCAAGGACCCCAACTCCGGTCTTCCCAAGCATGCCTTGATCGCATGGGTTGGTTTCCCCTCCAGTTCTCTACGGTCAACCCCTTTAATGTTGCACAAACTAATTACCCCGAGTTACAGTGCGGTGGTGGCGTACCAGAGCGCACCAAGGGCTACTTCACAAGCCATCTGAATGCCGTATCTAAAGTTCTGCATGGCTACCATGTTCAAATCACCGCTCGTTCCGACACCGACCTCGAACCCGCCAACATCCTGCAGAAGATCGCTGATGCCTCGGGCGCCAAGTACACAGCTGGAGGCAGTGCTCCGGTGAAACCGGCCGGTGGTGCTCCCCGCCAGTGAAGAGCAAGCCTGTGTTTCCCACGACTGCCACCGGTACCATCTCCTTCAACCCCATAGTCGCCGCACGCAATGCGCAGCTACGACAGAACACCAACGAGGACGGCTGGGGTGATGACGCACCCCAAGTCTCGAGAACTCAACTGGAGAAGGTCGAGCCTGCCTACAAGCCTACCAAGGTCAACATGGCCGAGTTGACCAAACAGAAGCAAGAACCCTCGCGGTCGGGCGGTGCTCAAGAAGATGACAGGCCCGGTGTTGTCAGGGGAGCCTACCAGCCCGTTGGCAAGGTCGACATTGCTGCCATTCGCGCTGCCGCCAAGGAGAAGCAAGACGACCGTCCCACCACCGTCAAGGGTGCCTATGAGCCTGTCGGAAAGGTCGATATTGCCGCGATCCGAGCACGAGCCCAGAAGCCGGCCGCAGAGGAAGAAGAGGCGCCCGAACAGCCGAAGCCTGTTTCAGAACGCAGCGCAGCTTTCAGCCAGCCCCCCAAGGCTGAGCGCATAACTGAGATGCCGAAGCCCAAGGTCGCGAACAAGTTCGGCGGAGCCTCGAGCTTCACTGGAACGAAGCCCCTCAACCCGGGAGGCTTTGGTCTCCTTGGTCCTACCGCTACCGGCAGCAGTGGCGGTCAGGTTGGTGCTGCGGGCAGGAAGTTTGCCGACTCGGCTGGCAAGACCCCGGCACAGCTGTGGGCCGAGAAGAAGGCTGCTCAAGGAGGTGGTGCGCCCAGCCCTGCTCCGGCTCCGGCTTCCAACCCAATTTCGCCTCAGGCTAGTGGTCAAGCAGGCGGTTGGAAGAGCGGTTACAGCGGAAAGAGCTGGGCACCCGTCCAACCTCCCACATACAGCAAGGGTATTGCTGGTCAGAAGACTGGCGAGGAAGCCCCAAGCCAGGAGCAGCAGGCTCCCGCGTCTCCTTCAGGAGGTATTGGTGCTATCCGCGACCGCTTCAAGGGCAATGCGCCGATCGGAGTTGCTGCCGGTGTGGGTGCGGCGGCTGGTATTGGTGCCGGTGCTGCGGCATACGCAGCGACTCATGGCGACGAGGAAGAGGACTCCGGCCCACCACCTCCGCCCATGGGGACTCGACCCAACGAAGACGCGCCTCAGGGTGGCTTTGCGCTGCCCGGTTTACCATCTCGCCCCCGCCGCCTACTGACGAGGAGGAGGAAGAGGAGCCTGAGCCAATCCAGGTTGCCATGCCTGTTGCGCGCGGTCCCGAGCCGGACCTTGAGCCAGCTGCCGAGCCGCCGCGATCCCTCCCGACGCGACCTATCGAGCAGGAGTTGCCGAGGGAGGAGGAGCTCCAAGAAGAGGAGGAAGTACACGATCCTCGAGCATCGGCAGCCGCTGTTGCGGAAGAACAGTTTGGCCACGATGCAGTCGCTGATGTACAAGGTGACGCAACTGGAGGCCGCCGGGCTCTGATTCAATACGACTACGAGAAGGCGGAGGACAACGAGCTGGAACTGCGCGAGGGCGAGTATGTCACAAACATCGAGATGGTTGATGAGGACTGGTGGATGGGTACCAACTCGTCGGGCGAGAGCGGTCTCTTCCCTAGCAACTACGTCGAGCTGGTCGAGGAGGAGGAAGATGCGCCTGCCCCTGCGCAACATATGCCCCCTCCTCCGCCTCCGGCCGCTGCTGAGCCCGAGCCCGCGCCAGCACAGTCTGGCGGCTCCGGCCCAACTGCCACCGCCCAGTTCGACTACGAGGCTGCTGAAGACAACGGTAAGTGCACAATTGAAGACTCGATCCTCACGTTGACCCCTGGCTAACCAAAATTGCAGAGCTGAGCTTCCCTGAGGGAGCCACCGTCACCAACCTCGAGTTCCCCGATGATGATTGGTGGTTCGGACACTACAACGGAGACACGGGTCTCTTCCCTGCCAACTACGTCGAGCTGGACCAATAAGTGTCACAAGATGAGGGAGAGATGAGGTGTAGCATAGTTCTATGACTGTTCGTCTACTACCTACTTACCTAAATAGGACCAAAATTTCGATCGAAAGCCGGTGTTTGTGGGGGAAAACTGAAAAATAGCCTGCTTATTTCTAGAGATATATGAAGGAGCATGTCCAAATCTCATACGAGCAAACCAAGTTGGAGTGGCTGGTGATCCGGCCGTCGGACTTGAAGTGTCGATCACCCCTGATGAATGCTTGTAGATGCGCCCCTTTCTTGAAAACATGTATGTTGTTTCTCTGAGTGCACGCAAACCCGCCTGCAACGGAGTGGTAGAATTGACGCAAGCGCCGGGAGATAGGTCAAGGGTAAGATAGGTACGCGAGCATTAAAGTCCGGAGAGCCCGTTTCGTGATGGCTCGTCTCGTGGCAGCAATAGACAAGCTACCTAGCGCAAACTTTATTAAAGGACAAAGCTTGTATCAAGAGTGCTAGTAATCCATGTTCCCGGAGGAGGAAAGCCACTCAATCTACATACCAAATGTAGTAATCCGCAAAGCAAGGACGGTGGACGGATTCCCAAGTCGTGAGCTCCGTCCATCCTCTCTTCCCATAGGCTCCTTACTGCTTACAGTAAGTCGCGACGAAGCGCTGGAGATGCGGACCAGAGATCGATCCAAATCCGCTTTGATGGGTTTCTGTAGGTTGCAGCACATGAGAATAGAAATAGCCGCAGGTCTTGGCACGTAGGACCCCTTCGATAGGCTCCCAAGTCGGGTTCGATTGGGACATGGAGATGTTTGGTACCCAATCTGAGTCTTTCGTCTCATAATTTCTCAAATGATGGATGGATTGGCCCCCCGGGCCCCCGTTCAGTGGGACGGATATCTCGGCATATGCAGTGGGTAAAGAAAAAAGGTACATGTCACACGTCTTTTGGGTCAGGAACCTGCATGTACTTCCATTTGATCAATGTTTCGCGTCACCTCTTTCCAAACATCAGGAATCCCATGGAACCAGACGAGCGAAATATTCGACTAGCCAAGGAGATCGAAATATAAGGTAATTGCATACATGCCCTGCTAAGGAAGACGAATCGAAGGTCGTGCGAACGAACGACCTGCCATGGGGGAATCTCGGTACATCGCCAACAGTTAGAAAGGCTAGAGGTTCCGCCTCCAGCTCCAGCTCCAGGCCTCGGAGCCACGGATCCTTAGGGCGCCGCCGTCTAAGTGGCTTGCCTAAGGGGTCTGGAACCGAGATGCACTTCGAGGTTCGTTCGCACCGTTCCTTTTGTGGCAAGAAGGACAACGAGGATCATGACGCACCGAAATCGTAACACCTGTCTCACAAGGACTCGGCTAAGCAGAGGGGAGACGAAAATAGGAAAACGCCTGTAGGTAGAGAGGTAGGTATGCAAAAGCTCAGCCACACCTTACACCGCAGAGCAGAGCGAGCGCAAAGGGGGTGAGGAATGCGATTGCTTCCGGTTGCGACCGATCTGTTTCCATTTCCCCGCGGCCGCAGGCCAATCGAGGAAAAACACGCATGCAGGCAATAGGGTTCAGATGATGTATGTATGTATCGTAAATTGCCTCAAGTGGCTATGTAGGGTCGAGGGGAAAGAGTTTTCTGATATGCAGTCACTTGCTGCTTGCCTAAAGCTTGCGTGAGGCAAACCACGCAAGAGCAGCAAATCAGGCCTCTCAGAATCCCCGTCGCCCTCGCCAGGGTTGTGGCTGGTTTGAAACAGAACCCACGGTTACCCGCGATAGCATCAGCATCGCCGCCAACATCAGTCATCCGGTGGCCAATATCTTTACTAATACGTATTCCAATAATTGTCTCTTCCCTCACCGCGGGAAAAGTTGCGCTTCGAGAGTGGCTATGCATTCTGTGGTTGATCAATATCGGAGTGGCCATGGTGGGGCCTGGACGCATCATCCAGCCCGAGTGCGGTCTAATGGGCGTGGGAACGGTGTCATTTGATGGAGGGCGCGAGAGCTCATTGGAGGGAGCAACAGCAGCAAGGCCGGGACGGACCTGTAAGCTGTATACCAGGGTATTACTTGATATAGGTAGTCCAGCATGTACATGGAATTGAATGTGGGATTAATTATCGGTTCGGTGATAGTCTGGGTTGAAACTTGGGTATTCAAGGAGGATCTCTGATTTGCATCTGTGACCCTGTGAAAGCCTGGGTCCTGCATTCAAGGATCCTACGTCGCATACCTCTCGCAATAACAAAGTACTGCATGCAAGTACAGTACCTCCATAGCATAACTTGACTTTTTGCGCCTACGCCGCACGGCACCCCGACTTTGACCTGGCCCTCTTGTTGTTTCGCCCGTTCGTCCATCCTGGCATCTTACCTCTTACTTTCCTTCACTTCTGTGTCGTCTGTGTGAACGTCCAACTCTCCTAAAATACCCATCGACGTCCTTCCTCTGCTTTCTTGACCGGTCTCAAGAAAGAAGAAAGAAACCAACCATCTCGTTGCGACAATTTCCATCACCATCACCAAAAGTCGGTAATTCATTGCGACTCCATCGGTACGTTGTTGCTGCCTTCCCTCCTGTCCTGTCAGATGAGCATGATACCGCGCCAGCCCCCAAGTCAAGCTTCCCGCCCGCCTTGGCATTGATGAATTGGCATTCGCCTTGGCAAGCTTGGTAGGCTTGGTTGAACCTCACTCGCATTTCCCTTTTTCTTTGCCTTGCCTTGCCTTTCGCGAATCTCACATTTTCTCTCGGCGTGCATCATTTTGCGACTCGGCCAAGACTGACAATACTTCATTTCCTGCAGCGCAATCCAACAACAACAACACATCCATCATGTCGAACCAAGGTTACTACCAGCAGGGCCCTCCTCCCCAGGGCTACTACCCTCAGCAGCCTCAGCCTGTACGTTCTCTCTCCCTGTTGCTCTGTCAATTACCGTCAGCCCGACCGATCCGTTGTTGTGATTGCGACAACGATTCCCGAAGCTTTGGTGCGAAGGTCGCAGATCAATGTCTCGCCAAGCTACGGTACTCTTTGTTGTTCGCGTTGCCGGCATCGCCTGCAATCAGCTTCCTCGACGGATCGGAAGAGCTTCGATTGGCATCATTATTGCGCGCGCGTTTACTGACATACATTTTTTGCTAGGCTTACGGTCCTCCCCGGGACAGTACTACCCTCCCCAGGGCCAGCCTCCTATGGGCTACCAGCAGCAGCCTCCTCCTCCCCCGCAGAAGCAGGGCTCTTCTAACTGCCTGACCGCCTGTTTGGCCGCGCTGTGCTGTTGCTGCGTCTGCGAAGAGGGTTGCGAGTGCTGCGCCGACTGCTGCGAGCTTTGTCTGTAAACATACATCGACGAGTTATTCGAGCCGACGATCAATGACGCGATGATCCAACAACAAGCAATTGCCAAGGTCAAAGCCAAGTCTTGGGAAGATGGAAAAAAGACGGGTCGCACTGCGCCGCACAGCCACGAAACCTTACTACATTACGACGAGCATACACACGCCCCTTTCATCGAACACACACTCGAGGACGGAATGTGGCTAGGCTATCCTACGATATAATCAATCGATCTTATTTTGTTGTTCTGGGGGGGACGGGGGATCCAGGGGGGTAGTCATGGGGTTGACTACGCAGAAGGAGGTAGTGGCGGAGAGAGAGAGCAAGCACGATTCATTTATGCGAACGATGTCTTCCCATCTCTGTGGGGAGGACGGTCAGAAGCCACCATCGCGCCTTTGCTAGATGGTACTTAGATGCACGAAGCAGGGTGGATGAGGGTCACATCGCAACACACAGAGACTTCCTTCTTCCTATACGCGTCTTTTATGGAATTCATAATCTTTGCTCTTCCCCTGCGCCAATTTGCCTGATTTTGATGTTATTAGGGTGATTATGAGCTTCTTTCCCTGCCTTTGTATATTTGCAGACCTAATGTGAGCAATTTGGTACCTGACTTGCTGCTATGTGACACCTCAAGCTCCATTGCGCCGGTTGCGTCCCTGCGTACTTTCTACGGGGCGCCCATTCGACAGCACGAGTGGGTGGCTGTAGATACCGCACCACGTACCTGGTTTTCCACGATTAAGATCAGTAGGTTCGCTTGACTGGTCCAGACTAATGGAAACAAGGCTATTTGCGTTGGGCCTCGAGCTCTTTCTTTGTCCTCCGTCAAGGGCCCCTCATTATTCTTATGATAGGTAGCACTGCCTATGGATCAATGTGGCTCATTCACTCCCTCCCTTGCCAGAGTGAAGCCGGACTTGGCCTCAAGACTGGAATATTGGGTTTATGGACTACGTCCTTGAAAGGGGAGAATTTCCTGCTCGACCAGCGATGTTGTGCGGATCAATGACCGCTACGGACGGTATGGTGGCATTTGTTATCGGTACGAGTGTGTGAGTGGGCATATCGCTCTCCTCCTGGCAATGGGGTGAGGCTGAGGGTGATTGTAAGAAACGGTGTAGTCGATAAGGTGAGAGACGAATTCAATGGATGATATTAGGACTGGAGTACGATATGTGTGGAAGATGGGAGGCATGTACCGCCACTGTTCACCCGGTCGAAATTCGACTTGAACTGGGACTTGGAGTTTAAGGCTAATTTGCTGAGAGTCCAGATAGAGGACTGCCAGGGAGCCGTTCACCGGGTCGAGTAGGTTTCTTGGAGAAGAATTGAAAGGGTAGCAGATGGCAGCCACATGTCGCCTTAATATGAGGATAGTCGGGTGACATACTCGCATACATGAAAGCGGTTACATACAAGAAACCGCTTTCACGTCTTGTCACATCCGCTCCGTTTGGTTTGAGGAAGGCCTGATGATACGGTGGGCTCACAACTCGATGATGGCCGCGGCCATCATGCGGAGCTGGTCGTCTATTGGGGTAGAGGGGGTGTTTAAATGAGAAGACTTTTCTTCTGCTCGCGGGTTTGGCCGGGCTGGACTTGTTCGAATTCGCCGTCAGAGTCACCAGATTGTAGCCAGGCGATCCTCTCACCCGCTGCCGATATATGACACCATCATGTCTCAATAGGCTATGTTTTCCCCTCGGTATGAAATTGGAAGGTGCCTCATGGTATTTGGACGATGCAAGATAATGAGCATCAAGGCTCAGTATCTGTATATAATTATAAAATAATCCACGTGCGTAGACTCGGGGTGCTACACGGAGGCTTGGATGTAGCTTCGATTATATATGGATGCCGTGCCGACTTCAATATCAAAAAGCCAAATTCCCTACGGTTTCATACGAATGGCTTTCAGGAAAGATATATTTCTCGCCTGATAACAGTCCGCGTGGTATCATCTCGTCTTTTTGGGTCTCCCCTTTTTCCCTCCAAGTTCGTGTTTAGATGCCACCACGATACTAACCCTCCAGCAATATTCTTGAATCAACCATATACAGATGAGAGAGCTGGCAAGATGCAGCCATCATCATCCAATTCGATCATTGAGTGAGGTTTGAACACGGAAAGGGCAAGCCGCTTTCTATAAATAACAGGCACAAGATGAGAAAGACGGTCGCTCGTCCTGGTTGAGCACAGCTTGTACGGACCAATACACATTGCATGACATTTTAGAATGACATGCCAAGCAGTGATGAAAAGCAGATAGTGGCTTTCCCCCTTGGCCTTATGTGCTCTACCTCCAGCCAAGACTGGATCTTGCACTTTCCAACCTCGTCGTGCCTGGATAATATCTGTCCCTGGTACGAGGGATAGTCTGAGGATAGACTCATGTTTGGGAAGGTGTTGTATTCACCTCGGCGATGGGTGAGAAGTTATTGCATTCACTATCAAGATGGTTTGGCTGTCAATGGCCCGGAACAATACTCAGAATAGCTGCTTCACTGGTGGCTCGCGGTGGTTCCCACCCTGGTCCAGATGTGAATATTTTTTACATGGTGGTCTGAATAGAACAATGGGATATGAGTATTGTTGTTGACAATCACGGGCGAGCATAACCCAACATACCACAGAAATCAAGTTAGAAAAAATATTCTACTGCTCTTGTGTTCGTCCCAACCGCATCAACCCATCTGCTTCCTTCCACCACCACTTACTTGACACATTCAAGTTCGCACATCTCTATCTTCTTCCCTTCATCCATCACACAAACCAGTTGATAATTCTCATCTCTGTTCCTTCGACATCACATCCTTACTGCATACTAATTTGTGCTTTCTCTGTTACTTCACCATCACATCTTCACCTCTTCCATCTCTACACGCACCTTGCAACTCTGCAACCCGTTCCCAACAACAACATCTCAGCTACTACCACGTTGTGACAATGTCTTCGTTCAAGTCCAACTGCAACTCTGACTTCATTCTGAGCATGCCTCCCTCCAAGGAGGAGCGTCGCCAGAAGAAGGCCCAGGCCACATACTTGTCACCCCCTCCCTCCTCCCAGCGCCGCCTTGGTGGCCCCAATAACAAGGTCAGTGAATCTTCATCTCACAAGCCGTGAAGGCCCGCTCCTCCTTCTGTCCCACCAAATTTGCCTGGCTGACTCGATAATTACAGGAAATTGAGTTCACAATGAAAATGGCGGGTCATCCCGATGAGATCAAGATGCAGTATGTGAAGACGAATTTGCCCAAGATCAGCATTGGCCATGATGAGTCCGATCAATCTGTGAAGAGCAAGCTATCCACGGCGAGCATTGAATGGAACGGATCTGGACAATCTGTGAAGAGCGATTTATCCACGTCGAGCATTTTCCAGGACAAATCCGAACAACCTGTGAAGAGCGATCTGTCGACTACAAGCATGGTTCGAGACGAATCTGAAGAGCGGCGACTGAAGGCCAGGGACCGCGAGACCCGGATGAAGAACAAGCCTGTGGATCTCAATCGCTTGATGGATAGCATTGTTTACTCTCTTCCTGATGATGAGTTCATGGTGGTTGCGCCCAACCTCTTCTGGGATGGGGGTGATGACATGGCCAAGTACTATGAGTAAGTACATCACTCACAGCTCTCTCTCAATCTCTCTTTCTCTCACAAACACCGATGAACTCTTAGTTTCTCCTTGTTTCTTTTATAATTTGTATATACACAAAACTGACTATTGATAGGTGGCTCCTCGAGGAATATTACGACGGCGACATGCCCGAAATCGTCCGTCGTGCCAATGCTTTCCGCGGCTTCCCCCAGTTAGATGATACAGACTTCAACCCCAACGGCGCCGAGGAACGTCGAGCCTACTACCAATCCAAGAAGGGCCGCGAGGAGCTCCGACCTTACCTTCCCGCCATCAAGAAGTACGCATCCAAGGGAGAGTACGTCCTCATCGAGGCCAAGGTAAACGGACAGACGGCCGCGGACGCACTGGATGCTGCTGCCACCGCCGCTGAGTCTTCGCCCGAGCTCAAGCACGAGCAACCGACTCCTTCCCCGTGGGCTCCTGTCAGTGCGTCCACTTTCTTTGCCAAGCCCGAGTCGCCGGTCCCTGGTGACACGGTCGACACCCCGGTTGAGGATCTCATGGCCCAGTTCGACCGTTCTGCCACTCTTGGACGTACGCCGCAGGCCCCCTTGAATCTTCGCTGTTCGTGACTCCCAACCCGGTCAGCAAGTCTTCCCCTCACTGCATGAGCCCCGGAATGCTCGAGAAGCTCAAGGATGAGCCGAAGTCGTCCTCCGTATCGAAGTACGATCCCGCTTTCGCACCTTCTGTTACCCCCACCAAGAAGTACGAGGAAGAGGACGATGTCAAGGAGCCAGTCAAGGACGAGGTGATGAGCGCAGCGGATCTTTCTTTCCCCTCTGTCCGGACCCCTGCCGCCACGCCTACCGAGAAGCAGGCGACGCAGACCAGCCGTAAGCGCAAGGAGCTGCCCGAAAGCAACTGGAAGCCTTCTTCTAGTAGCGGTATGTCACCCGACGACGAGAAGCCGCTGATGAAGCGTGCCAAGAAGAGCCACCGTGGTGCCGCGCACCTCTAAGCTGGTGGTTGAGTCGACCTTGACGGTCTCGACTGAGGCCCGCTGCCTGCTCTGCTTTGCTCCTTGAAGACTTATATGCTTGATGTCGTCGGTTGAGAATCAGGTTCGTTACGAAGCAAGCAACCTTGCATGGAAGGGGAAGGATGATAACGATGATGCATTTTCAGCGGATACACTCACACGCGCACACACGTTCCCTATATGAACTGGACATATGGTCATGGGTGACTGGACTTCCCTTTCTTCTGGGCGTTCGCTTCAGACATTTGCACGATACCCTTTGTTTTTTGGTTGGCCGCGGTGGTGAAGACCTATTCAGGGATCATTTTACTACAGCCGTTGATGATGATAATGACTCGTCTCTATTGATCTGGAGACTTCGAGGAGGATTTTACATAGACTCACTTGATCAATGCATTGACTTTACTGATATATTGTTGCTCTATGAGCTTGATATGTGAAACTGTCTCGGTGAACGATACTGTATATTCGTCAGAGATGAGCATGACCATCTCGATCATCTGCCCTGTCTCTGTAGACGATAATGTAGTTTCGTCTTAGATGGGCCTTGCCACCTCCATCATCACCCTTGTACAAGACACACATGGTCATTAAGCGCAATGGATGAGGAGGGACCGAGTTGGGATCACCATCGGAGTAGGCACAAGGACAACGCATAGTCGGGCCCTACTAGGTCACCATTTAAGTTCCAATGGACTCCAGTCTCATCATCAGCATGTTCAGTGCCCTCTGGCCATGATGACAACTAAGCAGTCATGCTCCTCCGATCAGTAAGGGGAGTGCTCTATGCTGGACCTGACTTTTGGGTTGCAGATTACGTTAGCATTCGCAGGACAAGACCCGATGCGAACAGGTCTGACCCGTCAGTTGGGATCAGCCTAGACATGCACGGCGGTAAGCGCAGGTGGTTTCATCCAAGTCGCTTCTCTCGCTTCGCTTCGGCCCTCGTGCGCGGTGTGTCAAAGAACAACGAGAGGAGTGTGTAAGTGTGTGTGGAGCGTGCACGATGAACGATGAAAATCCGGGGTGGAACAGGGAGACGAGACTGGGGGAGAAGAAAGAAGGGGGTGGTTGGTTGGTTCGAGATCATTCGTGGCCAGGAGACAAAGGAAGAGAGCGTTCCCGACACCTTGGCCCGACTGCAAAGCGGAAAAGAAGGCAGATCGCTCTGCTTACGGGCAGGGCAGGGTTGGACGGACACGCACATTGATTGCTGCTTACTCGACAGCGACAGCGATGCCCAGCCCATATGGGGAAAGAGGCGGGAGAAACAAGCAATCTAGACCGGCCCATGTCGTTCGACCGCTCCGTGGCTGTGAGCTGATAGTCGCAGACCGACACGACAACGATTGACTGACGACCGAACGACAACACATGTTCGATGCTACCCGGGAAGGGGAAGGGGGGATAAAAGAAGAATAGTGATCCCTGCCGCGAGACCGAGGGACCGTTCTTGCACTTGCACCACACACCCCTTAGACCTGCCTTTTGACAGAAATTCCAGAAGCATTCTCTGCTTCCCGGGCCTGCGTGGGTGGTGGGCTACTGGTATTGGCATGTGAATCGTCCAATGGTTGGACGGTGTTTCCAATCCAAAGGATTGGCCGCTGACTCGCTCGCAAGGTTGCGATTGCGAGGGATGATGACTCAGCAGAGTTTTCCACTGACGAGCACCAGGACGGCACTTCCTATTCGTGGTACGGGTACGTCGTACATATCGGATTTGATGGCAGGCGACTTTGTTTTGTGGTGGCAAGGAATCAATCAGGAGTCAGAAACCAGAAATCAGGATATCGATAATGATTAATTGATAATAACTGCAACTAAATTGCCATGCCGGGAACGGCCTTGTTTCTGGTCATCGTCGCCGTTGTTGTCGTGGGTGCTGGCTACCTACGCGCCAAAAGTACTTTTGGTATATATCCCGATATAGCCATGGATGGCCTGCAATATGGGTTGCTCGAGATCTCGACTTTGCTTCCGGCCTTACGGATCGATGAAGCAACACCCACTAATTGAGTATGGCGGTGTGCATGGCCACAGCACAGGTGACAGCAGCCGGACCCCAATGCTACGAAGGCAAGGCCAGTCGACCTATGATGCGGACTTATTTATATCGCACTCATTGGCACTGCACTGCACTGCTGTTCGTTCGGTTGGACTGCGACAATACATCTAGACTACCTAGCCTACATACTTGCACACTGCAGCAAACTCACCACTTTTCCGGGATGTGCATGCGCTGATCGAACGGCATGTATGCGCGATGAGATGTTACGTAGGTGGGTGGTGGGAGAAGGAGTGGCTTGGCAAGGTGCAAGCTGAATTGATGCAGCAGCACAAAGAGAGCGAGAGAGGAGGTAGGGAGAGACAGAGACAGATGGCCCCCTTCCCCGCCGATTCCGCAGCGTCCAACATATGCTTTTTCCGGCATCCAGCACCACCAATGCGGCTGATGACTTGCTTGCTGCCTCGGCAGCCTTCCGTGGGCGCGGGCGAGGAAAACTGTGAATTGAAACAGGTCCGCGGGTGAGACAATGCGACAAAAAAGCATACACACTCAATACGGTAATACCAGCAACCGAATAACAAGGTTAGTTAGGTAACCCGAACCCAATACCTGTCGTGTCCGTGTCGTGTCCGTGTCGTGTCGTGTCGTCGTGTCGTGATTCGGATCCTCCCTCCCCATCGATCCTCTAAGCGGTCTTCGAGTTGGGCAGACCGACCGACTGGCTGGCTGGCTGGTCTACTTTCCTTACTTGCGACTACCACTACTGCGAGCCATCACGTCACCGGGGGCGGTCCGTCAGATCCTCGTCACGACTCAGCGGCCCCAAAGTACAGCACACATACGACACAGGGCACACAGGGCACATAGGGACACAGGGACACAGGGGGTTGAAAGCGGCGAAAGGAGAGCCGCTTTCCATCAACAAGTCCGATAAGGTTGTGTGAGACGGTGAGGACCCCCCTTTTTTTCTGGCCCCAAACGTCGGAAACCCCGTCTTGTGTATGTCCGATAAGAGGCCGGAATGATGTTGGGGGTCTTGAGGGTATCTATCTATCATCTATCGGTCTAGCTTCCATGCTTGGGCTGCTTGATCGCAAACGATGGGATGCGGGAGGGTTGGAGGGCATGCAGCACGGGGGCGTCCCTCAAAGCCTCTTTGGACAGAACAGAGACCGATAGAGCTGCCCGATCCGGTATCAGGAGCGAAGGGGGCTAGCTACAGACCTATATGAAGTACAGCTGCATGAAGAATTGGTAGCTGAGGCCCTTTCTTGCGTCGGGGTTGCTCTGGGCTGGCTGACTGTGCTCGTCACTTTTCCAAAACGTCTTGGTTGACGGGTACTGCGCATGTATTCTCTACATATCATCTATCATAAACCCGAGAGCACAAGACAAGCAGAGACCCCCTTCAACGTTGTATTCTGATCTCAATCCGATGGTCTGATTACGGACGGACCCCAAAACCCCCTCTGGCTCCGTTTGGAGTCAACTTGGGCTTTTTTAGTCAAGGGGGAATAGACAAGACCCTTTTCCCGGATCTCGTCCCTTCTGTCCCTTCTAAGCGGCTCGGCACCCAGGCCGCCTCATCTCAAGTCCATCTTACAGCTTAATTATGTATCCCGTCGTATCAGGTATGTATGTACGAGTACGCATGTACTTGCATACATGGGCCCTACCTGGGGTTCGTACGCACGCCGACCAGCGGTGCAACAACCGACCAGGAATGAAGAGCAGCAAGATGAAGAAGCGGGCACTGATGCCGCTTTATTCAGCCTGCCCTGATGGTGTCAAAAAAGTACATCATAATCTTCATTCCCCGGCAATATTAAAAAAATAAAAAAAGATCGATCGCTCGCCCGCTGCTAAAAGCTAGTAGCCACGATCTGCCTCCCGCTCCACATACCGTCCGCCCACCCGTCCTTTATCGTTGAAGCAGCGATACTGCAAATGGCAGACGCAGGCTGGTATCGTTTCCCACCACCACACCACCATCCCAACGGGATCCAGCATTTCTAATCCGTTGATGCGGTCGCCGGTACACGGCACACGTACATTCAGAAGTCCAAATAGGTACGGGCGGGATCTGGGCTGTGACGGAACTCTAGACGCCATATTTTTCCACGGTACAGATCAACTTGACTTATCTCATCTTGCTCATATCTCATCGTCATGGGCAATCCGTAGAAATCAATGACAACTCGACATAGGTAGGTAGTCTTCTTGTTTCATCTGGCTGCCTGTTCCTTTATCCCGTTCGGATGTATGTATTCTACCTCGGCGTCTACCGTAGGGAGGTAGGCCATCAACTTGGATTAGGCAATGCCGATACTTAGACACACTCTTGCTACCCGCCCACCTACATGATCATGTACAGCAAGTGTATTCTCAGCTCCAGTTAAGGGCCACCCCACTGTCGATCAATCCCTTTTTCTGTCTATGAATATACAGGACATAGCAGACGTTTTCGTTTATTCCTTAGCAGACAAGACCCTCACGTGTTTGTCTCTAATGCTTGAATCTAATATTAAAAAAAGAAAAAGGAAGGCGTCTCGAATTGAGCTAGAAACAACTTACTCAAGGCTACCTGCCTGTCACTGACTACAGAAGTATCCTGCCCTGGCTCTAACGCACTGTAGAAAGGCCGGTAGAGAGGCCAGTAGGGGCCAGTAGGGGCCAGTAAAGCGTAGGGGCACTGGGGGAGCCGATTACCCAGTGTCAGGTCTGGGTAGGTGGGGTTGATTACTTACAGTAATCGGGCGTAGCCCACCTGGCTGGCGGCTTATATCGAATCACGACGCACGGAATTGCTTTGTCGGGGTTCGACTTCGGCAGAATACGGTACCTAGAAGGGCCAGCTAGTTTTAAAGAGGGCCCTGGGACTTGGGAGGCAGAAGAAGCCTGTTCTCGCATCAATCGAAGGACCCTCACCCAGTGCTGCACGATTTGACTGAATTACCTCACTACGGAGCTGAGGCCCCGCCATACGGGCGAACCCAGCCATTAGGCTTGCCTGGTCTTTTGGGTCGGTCCTGTCTCTGCCCAGTGCCTAGCCCACTTCGACCCCTTCCCTCTCCGCCATTACAGACCGTACAATCGATTCTATTCGTCTCTGCAAGGTCGAGCAGAAGAACGAGACAGACGCCGGGTGAAGCTGCTGCACACGGCCATTGGATTGGACTGGCCCTTGGGAGCGGAAAGTCAAGACCAGAGCCAGAACCCGAGCCAGAGCCTAACGGGAGAGACAGGCATGACAGGAGACAGACATTGGAATTATTATTACCTGCCGGAGAGCGAGAGAGGGCGAGAAGAAGAAGAAGAAGTACATACAACAAGAACAACAACAACAGACGCAGCGCTGCCAGAGAGCCAATCCACTTATCCCCTGCTATCTTTCTGATGTGTATGGTGGGTTTTTGTGTGGTGTCTTTCTCCTTTAGCTGCTAGTTCCTACCTACAATTGCTGTTGTTCCTGCCAACAATTGTGCAGCCAGAGAGACCCTCACTTTTTTCTTCAATCAATCAATCCCGTTCCTTGCCTGCCCAGCCTTTTCCCCTGCCCACTTGGCCTATCTCCATCAGTCATCAAAACCATCCCGTCAGAGCGAACCAGCCTCGACCAAATCCGCCCCCTCACCTCGCACCAAAAATCAGACCTCCCCCTACGCCCGCAACCGTAGCAAGTAACAGCAGCACTCAACCCATCTCATCTTCAATATCACCCTGCAACTCACTCCCACAAACCACCACCGCCCGCCCAACACCACCGCCCAACACCAAACCCACCCGCCAAACAACCGCTACAACAACAACCATCACCAACAAATCTCAGCAGAGCATCCTTTCGTTTTAGGCGACGAACCATCGACCTGCCTCACCGACTGGCCCATCCGCCAACCACCCCCGGAATCATTTTGTCCCGTTCGCCTGCGGACCTGACATTGGGCGACAAGAAAACGATCCCTCCCTCTCGCTCGCCGCAAACAATGTCTGGTGCCGATGGTGGCTACGACCTGCTTCGGCGGGCAACTCAGGCAATGATGTCAAAGTAAGCACATCAATTTCCACTTCTTCACTTCCTTGCATCCGCCCTCCCCATATCGTTCATTACGGGCCTTTTTCTTCGCTCCGCTATCCCATGCACTGGCTGCTTCACAATTCGAGCCATTTTCCCCTCGACCTGTTGCATATTCCCTTATCGGTTCCCTTAATCAGACCTGCGAAGGGCCCCATCGCCGGGTCTCTGGCCTCTTATTACACGTGTTTTGCTCTTGCGCTCTCCCCTTCCCATTTAGCCATGCCTCTTTGCCGCGGTCCCGGCGGATGCCAGTGCCAGATGTGCGTCCCAGAGATGGACCCTTGATCTTCCCCAAGACTCCGGCCCTAGGTTGCAGATTTCACGAGCGAGGGGTAGTAGTCGTAGCAGTAGCCTGTTTACACACCTTGTACCGAAGCGACTCAAGCGGTCCGTTTTGGCGCCTTCACTAGGAGTACCCATCTCGGCCTTTCATTACATGGCAGGGCTCCGCTTCGAGTCAGGCAAGTGCTTGCAACGATGAAGCTGCTGGGTGCTGGGCATTCATTGCATGACGACCGGCCACTGTGGCCCTCGCTGGCACCATGGGGGTTGGGCGCAGTGCGTTGTGAACACGGCATCCATCGTTGGGTCGATGCACTGTCAGGCGCCTGGTCACGATAGGCGCGCCATGGGGCTATAGCGAGAGAGAGAGAGCCCATATGGGCAGCAAGCAGCAGAGCGAGCCATTGCTACTCCCAACTTACATGGGACGGCGGGTTCAGCCATGGGCTTTTCCCAGCGAGCCAAGCCCGTTCGGTAGGCCGCTTGCCCCCCCGGGGGGCTGATGACGAGAGAGAGGGGTCTGACTCGCCGCCCGGCGTCACCTAAATAGCTCTCCCTCAGTCAATCCCACCCCCCTCCCAAGTAGGCTGCAGGGCAAATGCGCTTGTCTGGCTATTGGGCTCTCTCCCCACCCATACCGACCTTCACAATGAGACTTTCGCGATACACCCCCCACTTTTAACCCTTCCACCACATGGCTCTTCACATGGATTTGCTCTCTGAAAGCCCTGGTCCCCTTCAAATTCTCGGAGCAAAATCTTGTGTGACATGTCCCATTTTCCCATACAGCGAGTGCTAGCTCTCATACGTTCTCTTGTCCTACTTTTTCTCGCTACCTCATCATTTGCATCGTGGTGACCTAGGGATGAGCGACTTCTCATACTGCGAACTCTGCTGTTTTGAGATGCTCCTGATCCGAAAGCCACCCTAACTTCCTCTCCCTTCGTGTGACTCGCTTTAGCGTTGACAGTCCTACTACTACTACTACTGTTGTTATTTTTTCTTCTTGCCGTTTTTGCCCACCCATCTCACGACCCATCTCTTCTGCACGTCTCTAGCCCTGCAGCACTGAAACATCACACTTTGGTCACACTGCTCCTCGTTGCCGTTGCCGGGAGAGCAACTTCAAAACTTCGTCAAAATGGCTGGCTCTAACGATAAACCCAGGCAAAGCGCGGGAGATGAGGAAAGTGGAGACCAGATAGGGTCTGATACTCCCCGGTCAGGCATTGCAACACCGCAGCCCGACCTACAGGACAAGAGGCTACCGGGTATCATGAGTTATTTCAGCCAGGTTGGTTCTTCCTCCTTGAATTTCTTTTCTCGTACGCCCTCCACCTCCCGAGCACGAGAAACTGAAGACGCCTCTCCTGCCCCGCATCAGGAAGAGAAGGATGCCGATAAGAAGACCACTGTGCCGGAACCACTGCCCAGCACAGATGACAAGGACTCCGCATCCGAGGCTTTACCTCTCCTCCCTCATGAGAGAGTAACGCCGCCGGCAGAAGCCGAGTCCTCACAGCCGGCAGCCTCCCAATCACAAACCAACCCTTACCCCACGCCGCCCTGTTCCAAAACCCCATCGGAGACGGGCGTGAGGTTGAGCGAGGTGGGCAGTGATGCCGGGGGTGTGTCATCGAGAGGCAGCTTTGACGTTGGTTCCCAAGCCCACACAAGCCAGAAGAAGTCGATCTCGGAACTTGCCCAGATGCAGTCCCGCAGAGCGAGCTTGGCCAGTCCCCTTACCAATGTCGTCACCGCCTCGTCTGTCCATGCGACCCACTTGTCCAACCCCAGCGGCTGCGTTGCTTCTACCACCACCACCAACACCACCACCCCCAGTCCTCCTTCCGGATCCCGCCCTTCTTTGGATTCTGCTGGTCCTCTTTCATCCAAGTCCGTTTCTGTTGATCGGCTTAAGAAGCTAACAAATGTTGCCGCGAATAAGAGTGGCCCATCCACGCCCACGCGAGCCCTCTCTTCCACACAACAGCCCCCCGCCAAGCCTGAGCCGCTTTCGCGCTCGGAGAGCTCTCAGTCGCAGAGCAACGGGGATGTGGCGGAGGCAGCCAGCGGTCGCGAAACCCCCGTATCTGAGAAGAGCGGAGGTAGCGGCAGCTCTGGGCTCCAAACGCAGAAGGGGAAACTCATTATCAAAATCCTGGAAGGTCGAGGCCTGCGCAAGAGCCGAGATCCATACGTTGTGGCCGTCTTCCAGCGGAATGAGCTCATTTCACCAGGTCCAAGAACTTTCGAGGATGAGGACGAAGCGAACGCACCCCCGCCTGGAGTAGGAGGCGTCCCAATTCAGAGACAAACCAGTGATTCCGGTCGCCCAATGGCTATTCCCATGAAAAGTCGACAAAGCAGTAGCACGAGCATGTCTGACCAGCATGCGTTCCGAAATCGCCCGAGACGTTCTTTCACCAGCCCTAAATGGGATGCCGAGGCACTCTTGTAAGTCTATCCCAATGCTAACCAATGTGAAGCAGCAGGTCAACTAACATTTTCCAGTGACGTCGTGGACACGGACATGTCGGTGGACGTCTCAGTATATGACCACGGTGTAAACGGGGAGGATCTCCTGGGACACATCGATTTCCAGGCCACCAAGGAGATCCCTGTCAGGGGATGGTTCCCTCTGAAGGGCCACGCCGACACCATGGAAGAAAACGCACCCACGGGTGAAATCTACGTCGAAACGATTTTCCAGCATTCCGATAAGAAGCATTACGGACCTGAAGACTTCCAGATCCTCAGGCTGATTGGCAAGGGCACATTCGGACAAGTTTACCAAGTTCGGAAGAAGGACTCGAATCGCATATACGCTATGAAGGTCTTGTCAAAGAAGGTCATTGTGCAAAAGAAAGAGGTTGCGCACACAGTCGGCGAAAGAAACATTTTGGTGCGAACGGCCATGGCGGAATCGCCCTTCATCGTGGGGCTCAAGTTCTCTTTCCAGACTTCTGGAGATCTTTTCTTGGTCACCGACTATATGTCTGGAGGCGAGCTATTCTGGCATCTACAGAAAGAAGGCCGTTTTGACGAAAAGAGGGCCAAATTTTATATTGCGGAGCTGATCCTGGCCATACAACACCTTCACAAAAACGATATTGTGTACCGCGATCTCAAGCCCGAAAACATTCTGTTGGACGCCAACGGACACATCGCCCTTTGTGATTTCGGGCTTTCGAAAGCCAACTTGACCAAGAACGACACGACGAACACTTTCTGTGGAACCACCGAGTATTTAGCGCCCGAGGTTCTGTTGGACGAGGCTGGATACACCAAGATGGTGGACTTCTGGTCGTTGGGCGTTTTGGTGTTTGAGATGTGCTGCGGCTGGAGTCCCTTTTACGCGGAGGATACCCAACAAATGTACAAGAACATTGCGTTTGGTAAAGTTCGTTTCCCCCGAGATACGTTGTCGCAGGAGGGCAGGAATTTCGTCAAGGGGCTGTTGAACAGGAACCCCAAGCATCGTCTGGGGGCCGTCGAGGACGCGCATGAGTTGAAGCGACATCCCTTCTTTGCCGATGTCGACTGGGAGGCCTTGGCCAAGAAGCTCATCACCCCGCCCTTTAAGCCCAAGTTGAAGTCGGAGACGGACGTGTCTTATTTCGATCCCGAGTTCACAAACGCAATGGGCCAGGCTGGTTCCCTTAATGAAAGAGCCCACGCACTCTCGACGGGCTTCGCGAACTCCACGCCGCTTTCTCCCACGACACAGGCCCACTTCCAGGGCTTCACCTTTGTTGATGACAACGCGTTGGACGACCACTTCGGTGGGCGCTACGATGATGACGAAATGGATGCCGATCGTCGGGATAATGACTGGGACGACCTCGACGAAAATGAACTTCGAAAAGCAAACAACCGCATGAGCGGCATTGTACGAACGGGGGGACATGACGAGCCTTTTGGTAATTCGCACTTCGATATGTGAGGGGCTGCCAGGCCCTATCTATATCCATGCACCTGATTTGGTTTTCGGGGCGAGTCTTGGTTTTGTCAACGGTCCTTGACGTTCTTCCAGCAGTCTGTGATAAAAATTTCATAACGATCTGCATCATTGCATCAGCCGGCTATTGTTGCATGGGGTATAACACTGCCACCAGTGGATGGTGGAAAGGTTGAAAGGCGTTAGGTCTTGCAAATATGAGGAATAATGGCACATACAGAATGCTACGCAAGCAAAAGCACGTTGCATGACAATGATGTTGAAATGCAGGATTGTGTCGTGTTGGCAGGCCAAAGCTGCCCAGCCATGCTTGCCCTTCTCGTCGGTGCCTGGGTCCTTGAACCCCCGTCGAGAGTGCAAGTCCGTTTCCTCCAGGCCAACTTCTCAACGAACATGACATTGAGAAGCGTTGATGCTGTCTCCAGCATCAGAACCGGTGGCGCCGCTGGGACACGTGTGGTTCCGGCCTGACACGGGCCGGCCATCTGACAGATTGCTGAACAGTGTCGAGCAAACGCGCCCGTGGTATGATGGCTCCTGGTGGATTCACCTAATAAGTTCTTGATAGATAGTAAAACTCAAATATATCAAGATTCTATCTACCTAATGTCGCTATGCCATGATGTTTGTACATGTGATGGAGTGATAATATTATGAAGAGCATTAACCCCCTGTTTGTATCAGAACATCTTGACTGTGCTTGAATGGTTACCTTTCTTTGTGACATATTGATCTTTTCCGATATGCAAGGTAATTGAACCCTAGTGACGGGCGCCCAGTCCCTTTGACGGGGAAATAATGATAGCTGGATGACGGGTGAGCTAGAATGAAAACAAGCACCAGTAGGAGGAAGAAAAGGACGTAAGGGGCTAGGGGAGATTGCCTGCGAAATGGTGGTAGAGATAGCAGAACAGTCTTGGATATGATGATGGTATGAACCAGTGTCTGGTCACCTATGTACATGTAGCTAGACGAGCGAGTGTTCACGCTTTTCAACTTCTGCAGTATTTGACAGACCAACTATTAAGCTTCTCGCGTCCTTTCTTATTTTCTACCTCCCTGATACCAGGAACCAAATGACTGGCTAATCACGCACGTAACTGGCCAATGCCACTGGGCAGGGGAGCGAGTCCCCGTCTCTTCCCCCCCTTTTCTCCCATTTGCCACCCCTTCTGGAGGGACCACGGAATCAGGCAGGGTACACAAACAGGAGCACTCTTCTGTGGCCTCTTCGGTGGCTGTGAAAGGGCGGGAGACGAAGGGAAAGGAGAGGAAGGAACGGCACAAGCTCCGGACAGGAGAAGGAGAAGGAAAAGACGAAGAAGGGGCAAAGTCTCTGTGTTCTTAAATCTTAAGTGCTGTTCCTTCTTCATGGGAGATAGGAAACCCAATGAAGAGGGGGAAAGAAGGGAGTCTTTCGAGGCAGTTATCTATTTCCATCTCCCATTCTCCCGCCTCCTTCTTTCCCCTATTGCCTACACTTGGGGTAACAGCGGCCCCAAAAGGGTGTATGCAGTTGGAATGCCGTGGTCTCAAGACGGGAAAGATACACCGTCAGTGATTCCTAGTTGAAGAAATATCCATCCATGAACCGTGTTTGCGCAGAGACGATGCGATCTCTCGTGTTATTGAGCACTGGGAAAGTTTTCAATTGAGAAGAAATGCATGCTGCCCGCCTTCAAGGTCAAGCGTCCGCGTTTGGAGACCTGGTGCGGCGCACCTCTGCCTGTTCCCACGCCTCTGTGTCCGGTTCTGGCACTTCTGCTCATTCTCGCCTCTGTCCGTCTCCCCTTTCCCCATCGACACGGGCTTGGCCAGGACGGATTGGGTAGGAGAATATACCACCGAGAAGGCAGAAGCTGGCGCCGGCTATCACTTAATGGCATGTCAAAGCCATCATTTGGCGTAGTTGCATTGGGGACTTTGGCATCGACCTGTGACGTATCCTATCTCACTTTGGGACTACTAATGGCATATCAATCCATCTGTCCCTCCTCCGAGGAACGTTTACCACCTTCTCAGTTTCCTCAGGTTGCGCGGTGGCACAAGCGAGAGGTTGGGGTTGTTCCCCCTGTGGGCAAGTATCAGCACGCATGCTTTCCCAAGCGGACTTGCATACACCATAGCACTTTTGGCATACCCTTATTCCCATCCCTGGAACGAAGTGTACCGCATTGACACGAACATATCCTGTGGCGATCACATTTTGCTGGATGTTGGACGATTACGACATCATTGGGTACAAGATGGTACCAGAAGTTGGTTTCATGTCGGATTCAGCAACAGCGATCCTGGAGTAAATGTACAAGGATTACACTTCTTTTCCTCAAAAGATATCATCCTCTTCCTTCCTTTCCTGCCTCTCCAACTCGCCCTGCCATACGGCGGCTATTTGTATTGTCTTTGCCATCGAAGCACATATGTGATCGTAAAATATTGATCGACCATCTGCCTTTCCCCGTTTCGTACCGTCTAAGGAACCATGTTCGCTTTCTATGCATTCGCAAACAAACCACTACTCAATTCGGATTCCCCAGCGTGTAAAGTGCTCGATTTTAATCGACAATGCTCGCGAGAGAATTTCGAATTTAGTGGGCGGCCGCGGTCTCCTCCTCCTCCTCCTCGAGCCAGTCCTCAACGACGGGCGCGGCGGAGCCGGGGGCAGCGGTCTCCTGACCCTCAACCTCGACGGCCATAGTCTCGTAGTCCTTCAGGTTGCTGGCGAGGTCGGCCTCCTCGGGGGACTTGGGGGTCTTGGGGGGCGGAGAATGTGGCGACCTGGCCGACGGCATCGGAGTCCTTGACGGGGGTGGGCTTGTAGGCCTTGAGCTCCTTCAGGTACAGCTCTTGGACGAAGTCGGCTATACGGAAAGTCATGTGTTAGTCAAACTGTGTCTGCAGAAAGTGGCAAGAATTTTCCATCAGAGCAAGTCGGAGTGGGATTGCATGAAGACATGGTCGTCGCTGGGCTTGCTGGGACAAATATAGTGTAGTCGAGGGCCGATATCTCGGCTGCGATGACGGGGTTTGCGAATGGTGAAATGAAAAATCTTGATTTTCGACGTTCGGAGCTCGGCGAAAGGAAGCAATTGACTTCCGAGCTCTATGATGTCGTCCACTCATTCCCATACGCAACCTCCGACTGGTGCTTCGTTCCCCGGAAAAGAAAGAGAGTGGCAATTCCAAACGTACCTCGTCGCGAGACAGTAGGGGCGATGAAGGTTCTGGTGGCATTGATGCGGGCAACACGGGTGATGGCACTGGCGGCCGACCTGGCAGTCTGCAGAGCGACAAAAACTGGTTAGTGTCTCTTTGGTCGGAGGTGCATCAATTGACTGGGGGCGGGGGCATTGCCATTGGGCTGGACATACCGAGGGTCTGAGTTGGAAGAGCATTTTGATGGATGGAGGAGAGAGGGATATGCTCAATTGACTGTGTGGTCGACGGGTGGTCGTCGGTGAGGATGTGTGGGGGATGGGTGGTGATGATGGGCGAGGATTAGTTGGAGGTGAAGTGGTCGGCAGGTTGAGGTTTTTGCGGCTGCTCGGCGCTTCGGGGAAAATTGGACGGACGGCCTTCCTACTTTGCCCATTCCTCACTCACTCACTCGCCCACTCACTGCAGAGGTCGCTCACTGTGCAGTGTGCACCCACCACCGACCAGCCAGCCCACTTTGCCCAATAAAAGCTCTCTCTCGCTCAGCTCCTCACAACCTGGAGAAAGAAGCTTGGACCTTCTGTTTTCTCCAACCTCGCATGCCAAGACTGAGGTCACGTGAATAGACCAACCGCACTCAAACTTGCTGATAGTGGTCATGATCAATTCGACCAACGTACTTGTTGATCTATCTTACGATTATTCATAATATCTGCTTCAACTTTCGATGATATCAACACTACACCCGAACATCTTACCTAGTCAATTCCATTTAGGAGCTACCACAAACACCTGATCATGGCGGCCAGCCATAGCATCATCCCGCTAGGTCCATGACGGAGCTTGGCTAAAACAAGGCCTTCTCTAGCGGTCAGCAGGTCCTCTGCCCTCGTGTTGTGCTGTGCCTTTCAAATTCTTGGAACCTTCGCCTAGTTCCCGTCAAGCTTGGCTTCTTTCAAGTCAACAAAACCCTGACGGTCTTGGTGACTCATTAAGCGCTGTCCATGGTGTCCCCCAGACTGCTCTGTAGGTACTTCACTTTACTTGCATGTGCATTGATGGTCAACAACCGCCTCTCAAGTGGGTCTGGTACCGGGTATTGGGGTCTGGGAAAGCAAGCCCCCTCCCCCTCTTCACTTTGGGATCCGAGTGTCAACATGGACTGTGACTAGCTGATACTGTTGTTATCGTTTCTGATATGAGGACTTCCTGGTAGTCCAATGGCCCGGTTTATGCCTTGCTGCTGATAGCCAGGGCTCACCATGTGTTGATGCAACTGGATTGCCTTTGGACCATTAACAACAAGGCACGTTTGGGAGGTCAGTTTACACCGCCATTGCTTTCCCCGACTTGACGGTGTGATCAGGTCCGAGAAGCCATTGGCCACGACGCGTTGTCGTTTTTCCTTCTGTTGGGAGTTGACTTATCGCATATGGACAAGATAGAAACCGATTCCATTCTAGGAAAGGGCATGAAGCCCCGGACCGGTGCTTGAACTGTGCACCCAATTGCCGGTCACTCTCACGGACTCTTCCTGCTTGTAGCTGTGATCGAACAGGAGTGGTTCCACGTTCTCTCTGCATGTATGCAATCTAATATCAAACTTCAATTTGTGTTGTTCACTTCTACAGTCCAAAGAGTCTCACTGGGAACCTTTTGCAGGAATCCTGATTGGATGACCGGGGTTCGCCCCTATTGGTTCATTGATCGTTGACAGCACTTGTTCCTATGCATCCTAAATGAGACCAGATACTGGTTGTTAGTCTCTACTCGTTCTGCGCCATGAGCAGAGTGTAGATGACTAAGTGAGAAAGTCCACTGCCATTCACCCAGTTCATCATTCTCATCACGCCGGCTCTCACTCTCTCCACGCCCAACTTTCTACCACACATGAACCTATCGCAGGAGATGTAAAGGTCACGAGATCTATAATGATTGTAGGGAGATCAAACCAAGGCCGCGATGGCTTTTTGCCTGAGACTTTGTCACCAATATTCGCCACGGCTGCTGGCTTGACAACCTTCATGCCGTTTTCTCAATGTTTGGTTACGTCACGTCAGCCTTCGCATATCAGTCCGCCAGATAATGTCGGCTTCGGTGGTATCTGGCGCTGGACTTGAACAGTTATGATTGAATCAGATTGTGCGTCTCGAAGGTTAGGCGACATAACAGCTGGTGCAGCCAGAACACAGGAGATAAGACAAATTATTCAGACCATGACCTTCCCCATAACGAATTTTACGAATTGGAATGCTCGAATGCTCGTCCGTCTCTGATGAAACCTCCACCACGGAAGTTCTATGTTCAAAATCGAGGAATCTGATGGGACTCCACATGGCAGACGTGAGATGTACGAGCTAACCCCCATTTTGGTCTCCCAACTCTCGAATATGGGTGGCTCGTAAATCTGTTGCACAGGCTCCCAAGTCAAGATTGGCTCCTGTAAGATGCGTTGAATCCGACTTCTAATTTCTCATTTCAGTGTACGTATAACATTGGAAACTAAATGCTGCCACGAGATACCAAGTGGTTCCGAGTTAGGCCTGACAACTGGCTACTGGAATCCCTACCCCTTGGACTATGAGCAGATTGGGTAACCGCGGTACTCTCCATGCCTTTTCTCGAAAAATGTCACCAAACAAACCTCCTCATCTTGGCTCCCCAATGCATATGCGTGGTTCGACAAGTATCAAGAAATATTAATCTGTAATATGAGAGAGGCTCACCAGGACACCCACTGTCCAGCGCCCCCCCTTGTAAATGGACTAGTTCAGGCGGAAATATGACCCAGGCCGTTTCACGAGGCACCAACGTGTCCAGCATCATCTTTTTAAGATGAGCATAACTACAAGAAAAGCAAAAGGAGGTCAAGGTCTTACATGCCATTGGTCGTGTGCGTTGTGGTGATCGCCGCTAATCATCTAGCGGCGATCAGGGTGGGCCGCCCAAAAGCTAGGGGACGTCGTTGGAGCATATCATATAATCATTGCCATTGGGACCTCAATTGCAAGAGACCTGTAATGCTGCGTGTCGAAACGGAAGGCTTGTAATCGGTTGAAGCTTGAGAATGCCCCCAGTTAGTTGGTGTCTGCGACTCCCATATCATTGCGTGGTGAGATGATGGCTGTTTGTAAGTAAACAATGGGCATAGCTACACTTACAAGCCTGGCCAGCTGGTGTTGGTGAGAGCTTCAAGCATGATAAATTCCAAGTAGAATATGATGCAGATGTGGTTATGAGCACTGTTAGTGGGTTTGTATCTCGGGAAGAGGCAAACCAACTGCAGATACAAGACATGGCCCGGCTGCTGAGGTCCAGCAGGGATTGCGTACCTATTATGCCGTCACAGCACGCCGATTGGCATCTCGAGAACAGATGAATAAAATGTACGTACGTACTGGGGTGCATAAGCAGTTTGGGTACGTGCATCGGGAGGAATAAAAGGTAGGTGACGGTCTGGGGTGCAGCTCACCCAAAAGACACCAAGATATCATCACAGCCAGCACCAGATATGGGCGCACGCAATAAGACATTTAATGCCAAAACAACCTCCAAAAATTAGTTAAAACTCGTAAAAAATTACAGGACCGCATTCGTGAAGCCTATAGCACGGCAGCAAAAAACTTCAAAAAGAGCACCCGGGAAGGCTGTGTGAGGCACGACCCGGGATCGAGAAAGAACCTTGGCGACTCTCCCCCTCAAGTCAGGCTTCAGTGGAGGGGCCTGTCGGAGATGCTAGCTGAGTCACTCGTTGTATTTCATCTGGCCATCAAGTTACGATTTCAGTGGAGGGATCGCTCGGCTTGGGAAATCATCCTGCTACTGGCACCTATTAGGCCTCCTTCCGGTTTTCCCGAGCAATTAGCCGAGCTCTCCTATTGCCGATGGGAGCTTGCCTGAGGCTGTAGCTATCGGATTGTACTTGGGTACCTGTGAATGGCTTCCAGTTTGATTGTTACAGTGGGAGGGAGGGGGACACTGGGGGTGCTGGAGACCACTACTGCTGGCTGACTTACTGCCTGCCTACTTGCCTATCCGCCTTCACATACACTGGAATTGCTACTAAATTATTCTATTCTACGATACATAAGGTATCCTTGTGGTTGATTAATTGCTTGTGTTCTCTTCCATGGGGACCACCATACCGCCTCCCCTGAGAGGTTGCTTAAGGGCAATGCCAAGATTCTCTACAAACCCAAGGTAGCTCAGAAGTCCATTTATCCATCCCTAACAATACATCAGAGGCTTAAAAGAATATTTCATCATATCTCCAAATCAACATAAATCAGATATGGGAACCTTTCGAGTCACCATGAAAGCAAACCCTTACACAACACCACGTTGGCATGTTCAGTCCATCCGTTTTCGAGGCACAACGCTGGCAGTATCACACTTCAAACGAGACCATATGATAAATAATGCATTCCACATGGTTCAGCACATTCGTCATCACGGCAACGCCATGGCTCCAGCACACCCACCGTCTCATCGGCAGGTCTACGGGTCAGGGGCTCGACACGCCGCAAGAGAATCCCGCTCAACATCTGGCCAAACACACCAATAAATACCGTCTTTCCTTTGCTTACGACCCCTCGCTTGCTACGAAATACTTGTTGGCCCGAGGAACAGGCTACGGAAAGTCGCAGGCGGCTGCACCGCACACATCAACAGACGGTACTCCACACATACCATTCCGAGCACAAGGGATTCCGCGAAGCTCAGACGGCATTTTACTTTGGACAGAAAACGGGGGCTGCTCGGAAACACCATTTCAAAGCGAAGAGGGTTCATGGGACAGAGAATGGCGACCTCTATCAGCCTACACGGATATCGACACGGGACAAGGAAACCTCAACAGAGCAGCGGTATCGAGGACCAAATAGAGCATACATATATACAACGCGCCAACCAGGTATGTACAGAAGATCAGTCCCATGTATATACAACGAACGAGATTGCTGACATCGAGCGCCGACAGTGCCCACTGCCCTTCCCCTATTCCCCATACGAAGCCACCATCGACTTCCCACCATCTCAATCTTCCGGCCAAACGCAGAAGCAGGAAAAAAGCAGCATCAGACCCCAAGTTCTAGTCCGACATGTCATAGAACTCGTCACACTTAACCAGCTGGCCGACAGGAAGGTTGCAGTCTTCATCGGCGCCACGCATGTAGCAGTTTCCTGGATGCAGCCACCGCCCGTTAGAATAACAGCCAAACAATTTCGTCTCGCGAAAGCAGAGAGAAAAGTTGACACGAGGATTGAGGATGACGTATCACCCATCGTCTCTTGGATCTCTCTTCCTGTCCACTCGCCGCGCCGAAACCCCCTTCGCAAGAGAGGCACTACTTACCGTCGTCACAGCGGCACGCAACATCGCTCCTGCAAAGAGAGCAGAACGTCAGCTTCATCGTTGATATATATCCAGCCAGAACTTGCTTGGGACATTGGGAAAAAAGGAAGGAAAGAAAGACATACCCTCCGTTATCACAGGACTCGACGCCAGCGGGGAACATCTGCGGCCCGCTGGCCGTCTGGTTCTGGCTCTGGGCCACGGTCACGGCCACCGCCACCGCGAAGAGGGAGAAGAGCGACGACAGATGCATGTTAGCTCTGGAGGAACAGGAACTGACGCGGAGGTTGGGTTTGGACTTCGTCGACCAAAGGAACAGCTACTAATGATTATTTTTGCTGATGTATAATAATATTAGGATCACACGGATAACGATATTAGATTATGTACAATGATGGGAAATATGTAAGCACGTTCGAGGGAACGCCGACTGTCGAACGGCCGGCTTATATATATGCCACCCCAATGAGGGCCAAGCCCGAGTCTTTTCGATCCGGCACGATCAGGGAAACCAGATCAGATCAGATCAAACCGTACCGTTGCAACACCACAGCCCCAAGACCACGGCCGCGGAGCCCCTGCCAGCCTCCCGTGCGCCACCAAAACGACGATACTGTTGTTTCAGGAAAGGAAAAGTATCGTGGAGATACCGAGATTGGGTGTGTTATATTTCGCCAAGTTCAAACGAAAGGGAACACACTTGATCCTCGAAGTCCTGAGGCCCATCCGGGAAAACGTAGATGTTTCCAACCTTACCCTCTCGTTTCGTTTGAGCTGATGTTATGAAACCGGAAGTCTTTCCAAACAAACGAAATACGGCGATTGGAGGGTCACTCTACTCAGAAGGAAGAGACTGTGAGAATTCGTTTTATATACCTCGATGGTCGTCGGTGCCGAACATCCCCTCTCCATCGCCAGATATCCATCCATGCTCCCAACATCACGGAACTCGGCGTTTATCTCCTTCTTTTGGAAACTCGGGATACACCGATTGACCCGCCCACCGACCCGGCAATGATGCAAAGAAAAAGAAAGGTGATATTCGTCGATACGATATGCAATCCTTGATGGCGATGATGGTCACTAGATCTGCCTATCCAACCTGGGCCATGAAATGTGTTTAGACGAGTGATTGGTTATCGACATCCCGGCCCCGAGACGTTGGTGTTCAAGCTACCAAGCATGACAGGCATTCCGAAATGCCACTACCCATACCGTGCGGCCTGGACGATGCCGTCCGGACGTGCCGGAGCCGATTAGTAAGACATGCGGCATGCACTTTAGCTTGCATCACGCTATCTATCATCCCGGCCGGTCAATCCTTGATGAGCCGCACGGCACATCCAAATCGACCCCACCAGTTCCTCGGTTCACAGTAGAAGAAGCAAGTACCAATCATGAAAGTCCTCTCATAGCATTGAGCATTCGTGGCAAGCTAAACATGTAAATAGGTAATCTGAACTCCAGGTACCTGCCCCAGATCGCACGCACACCTCAACGCTGTCTGGTATAAATGACATGTACATACAACACCACCCTATTCTACTAGACTACAACCACCCGCCATTGATTCCTCGCAATCTATCACCCGACCGATCAAGAAGCATTGCTCATCTCCTTCCTCCTAACCGGATAAGCCCCCGACCCCTCAAGCCTGCCCCCGCGCCGCTTGCGGAAGCTGGTGAACCCCTTGACCGCGATATACAGCAGCCCGATGACGCCCGCGACGACCGAGTACGCCACGATGAGCCCCGTGCCGCCGCCGGCGTTGTTGCGCACGAGCTCGATGCCGAGGCCGCCGTTGATGATGCCCAGGATCATGAGGGCGCGGCCGTACCAGATGTGCACGTGCGAGACGGCGCCGCGCCGCTGGTGCTTGACGTAGTACATGTGGTGCAGGTAGCCGCCGATCGGCTGCAGCACCATGAGGCAGACGATGACGGTGCCGAAGACGGTGTGGGTTTCGCGGAAGCCCTGTGTGGTTGCAGATAGTTGTTAGTATCTCTTCTTGTACGTAACCATGATAATACCAAAACACGACGTACCATGAAAGTCTTCTGAGAGAGCACGTATCCAAGACCGAACCCGGCCCACATCAAGATAAAGTTGAAGAACTGGAACGCGCCATGGGCCATCCAGTTACCCAGCAGCGGCATGAGGATGGAGCCGACGGGGTACAGAACGACAAAGACGAGGGCCATGATGATGCCGTGGGCCCGCTGCAGCCTCGTGATCTCGTCGCGGGCGCTGCTGAAGCCGCCGCCCGAGGGAATAACACCGGGCCCACTACCGCCAGGTACTCCACTGCTGCCGTTAGGCCCGAAGCCACTGCCGCTGCCGCTGCCGCTGCCACCACCCTGCTGCGCGTTGATGAAGGGGTTCGAGTCGCTCGAGATGGTCGCCTTGGTCAGATCGTACGACCAAGATCCGTAGTCATCATGACGACTGATAGAAGCGTCCTTGTCCGTCGTAGCAAGCGAATCGCCCGCCTTCCACGCCGCGATCCAGGGCGTGGACGAGGAGCTCAGCGGCATGGAGCCGCCGTTGGCCCACGAGTTGCAGTTGGAGCACGCCACGTTGGCGCGCATCGTCTTGCCGCCATCCACGACGCCCGAACCCGCGAGCAGCGTCAGCTTGGCCGCGGTGCTGCTCGTGTCCTCGACGGGCATCTGATGGTTGGTGCCCTGGCGCGGCGAGATGGTCACATTGCCGGCGCCATCCTGGTACATAACGAACATGTTGGAGTCGGCCATGCGCGTGCCCGTGGCCAGGGCGATCCACGAGTAACTAGTCGGGCCCGAGATCTGGAAGTAGATGTTGCCCGAGCCGGAGCTGGCCGACGCCTCGGGCACTCCGACGGCGAAGCAGACGTCGGTCGTCGGACACGTCTGCTGCGTGGCAGCGTGGATGAGAGCGGCATAGGAGGCGAACGCGGCTGCGGGAAAGGGTTAGCTAGTTATCAGTACAGCAGCAACGCATGGGCAGCAGAAGTGAAGTGCAGTTGCTGTCACGGTCCAGTGGGTGTGTATCCGAGTCATGGAGGCATAATGAAGAGGGTGTACAAAGATAATGACTTACACAAAACCGCGGATCGTCGAAGAGAGAACATGTTAGGCTGCTGCTTCTTAGTGATCACAGATTCATACTATAGACATTAGGTCGGGAGGGAAAGCAAAGCAATGCCGATGGGGATGTGGCCGGGCATTTAATAAGGACGCACGCCAGGAATGACAACCATTAGCGATGCCAAGCCCATTGACTTTTGTTTTTGGTCGGCGCAAAACATCCCCATGGTCCAGCCACGGCGGACGGACTTGGATGGGAGGAGGTACCTGCTTCGTACTCGAGTATGTAGACAAGTCGAAGCGATTAGATCGGCAACTGAGACAGGCATGGGCAACATCAGACAGGTAGGCGGCAGGCAGGCCAAGCGAGAGACCGAAGATGCAGTACACATGCAGAGACACGTGCCAAGGTGCCGCCGGCCTTGTCAACATGCGTTCACCCGGATTCTAGTTTTGGATTCTGGAAGGCAATCTGCGCTTGCAGTTGCGCTGCTGACCGAACCTCAACCACACCTTGTTTCCCCCAAACCTTGTCCGTCGTCTCTACTGTACCTTAGCAAGCCTATTGCCTAGATACTAGCACGATCGGCCACCGTAACGTCCGTGAAGCCCGCGAAGCGCGTTATGGGCCGGCCACGTAAACTAGTCCCATGCGGTGGCTTGTTACCTGCTGGCTAAGGCTGTCTCGGCTCGTGCCCTGACGTTAGCCAAGTAGTAGCCGCAGCGGTATCTTTCGTGGAGGTCACGTCGACAGGGCATCGCAATAGAGTTTGCCGTGTTTGATTTAGACGATTTCCACGTTTGGGACGGGTCCGCGGTTGGCAGGGTGCGCTTGCACGGTGCGGAAGTCTCCAGTTTGATGCGAGGTTGTATTCTCCTCCCCAGATGAGTATATGATCCCAAGAGTGGATAGACAGTTGATTGGCGGGACGCTTAGGAATAGACGCCAAGAATAGAGATCGTCATAGCATCACGTCGCTAATGAGCTAGGAAGCTGAATACACTTCTGTCGTGATTTCAAATGCTCCATAGCCGTTAGGTTAGGCTCGTCTGTCGTTTCCTTCCTTCAATCGCTTGTTGTGAGGGAACATGTGCGGTACTTCAAGTTCGAGTTGCAATACTAGCTCAGCCACCAAAGCTGATGCGGCTTCAGCAAAGCCAGGGTTCGAGAAGGCGCCAAGAGGAATGGGGATGAAAGTCAATGGCAGCCAAGTCGGGGAATGGCCCAATTGCTGGGTACATGACTGACGAGAGGTGCACGGCTGAGTATCTTGCAACAGCGGGAAAATAGGCGGCACGCTGATGTCTCTTTAAGTGCACGCATGCATGGGTAGTTACTCATCGCTTGCAAATTCCATGACTTCGCTACCTGCACTGCTTCGCCGACGCTTGTCGATGAATAATGGCCCGTCGAGGAGACCAATTGTAACTGTGTTGGGTGCATGAGAGACAAGTCCGGGAAGGTGCCAATGAAGCCCCGGTAGGCTCGACTTGATAATGCCCGAGTTGGTTGAGGAAGGAAGCAGACGAAGTTTGATGTGACGAGATTGGGTTCTTGCCTGGTTGCTTCTAGCCCGCACTAACAAGCCGGCAGGTACGATTCGGCTTCCATGTACTCCGTCATTAGCTGGATTTCGACAGCTTGCAGGTGCTCTACAGACTACCTCAAGTTCCTTCCTTCTAGTTGGTGCAATTTAGTCATGGATATCTGCTAAAATGGTACCTTCCTGGAGCTCCCATCCAAGTGGGATTCGGATGATTCCAGGTTCAGAACCATATCAGCAGGATGGCTGACGGGACCGAAGAACCGCCAAATTGATCGATGGAGTCATTGTTGATGGCTGGTGTACATCGTAGTACAGAACGTCCGAGGGTTTTCTGTACAGACGACGGAAAAGCGAGATCTCTCCCGAGCGCCGACGTTATCTTTTGGCAATATCCTTGTCTTTAACCCCCTTTCATTGTCACCGAGACCTGTCTTTCTTTGGGAAGTTGAGGACCACAAAAGGAGTCGTTGGCATATGCATGCAATGCATATCGACACCCATCACGAAGAGGCATGCCCAAGACAGACAGACAGATAGACAGATGTAGATGCAATGCAGCGCAAGCAAGCCGGGCAAGAAATGGGAACGCGCTCGATGCGCCATCCATTACACAGGCTGGACAGGACCATACGTGGCCCGGCGTGTTAGTCAAAGGTTTGTAATACTCCTTTTCGTAGAATCGTAGCCGTGATGCAACACGTCAAGATCTTGGTGTGATGCCAAATCGGACAAGCGAAGTGACCCGATTGGGCAGGTTCCTTTTTCCCCCCTTCCCTTCCCTCACTGTCACCCCCTCTCCAAATAGATAAGGGGAATGGATGATGGATGATGCTGCAGTCTGCAGGTAGTAGCCGAATAGGAAGAAGAGCAAGATCTCAAACATGCCAAACCCACCAAACAATACCACCCTAACCGGCTGACAGCATGCTGTCGTCATTCGTCCAGTCCTTTGTTACTATCTATCATTGCGACACAAGGACAGTATCTCGTGTACTGTAGTCTGTACCAGAACCCCCATCAATAGCCAAGATAGATAAACACACCAACAACAACATTAACCTAACCTAGGACAAGCCGGCAAGAGTGTTTCAGAGGCAATGCAAGATAAAGTGGTGGAATTCAGCCTGGCCCAATGGCCAGGCTTCCATTTCTCATTGTCCGCATTGGGTAATGTTGAGTCCCCTCTCGATGCCCGATCCAGCAAAGAGCTTGCGTCTGGCGGGCTGTAACTTGTAAGGCCTGGACTCCAAGTGCCGCCCTGACCTTGATTCGAGTATGCCAATTAACCTAACGTTAAACGGAAGAAAATTGGCTAATTAATAAGCTAGCGGGAAACCATAATCTGTGGCTCTAGGCCCTGGGGGGTTGGGGTCCGGCGATGAGGGGGACGTCGTCTATTTTCTTGCGCCAACTACCGCCTTAGGGTACCACTCAGAACGGCTGCATTCGAAATGGTGCGGATGGGTTGCCCTACCACACAACACTGCCACCCGACTCTTCGGCACTAACAAGCGAACAAACGAGCTAACCTAAGAAGCTGGCACACGAGTGGGGGGTTTCTGGGGGCTTTGGAGGCAGGGGGCACCGTTTGATGAGGAAGGCCGTATCAAGCGGGAAAAACATGCACATCTGCGCAGTCTATCACTACATATCCTAGGAAGAAAAGAAAGAAAGAAACGCAATGCCCTGCCAAACAGCCAAGAAGCTGAGGCCTCCCCACGGAACAAGAAACTCCTGTAGCACCTCATTCTATATCCCAAGGACTCGGCTGAGTCGGCTCTGCCTCTCCTCCCGCCTGCGACCAATCTATGTCGCTTTTCTCTAAAACGACGCGCACACCTTGCGTCATAACCTCGCGAGATGCGGCAGGCTGTGCAAGTAGGCACCAGTAGCTATGTTGCGCCCATCTATCTCATCTCCCGTCTACACCCGTTTGGTTATCTAATCCCGCGAGATTCTGTCTCGCTGAGCTCGTATCTAAGCCTCTGCCGCTAGAAAATGCACACGTAGGATCCCAGTCCATTATGCCTCCGCCATCATTGCGAAGCCATTGCTCTCCAGCAAACTGTTTGGTGCCACAAAGCTGAACCCGCCAAAGGGGTCATCCTTGTCGTCCTTGGTTGCCATCGAGGCCCAGGGATCCTTGGCCGTAATTACGGGGCTGAGCGACAACTCGGTGAACTCGGGCGCGAAGTTCTCCGCGAGCTCGGGGTCTGTGATCATGGGCTGGATCGGCGGCTCGACCTCTCTGGCGGCAAGCTTCTTCCAGTCGATCGTGCGGAAGAACCTGTGCTTTTTCATGGCAAGAAGGTCCTTGGGCATGTTGCTGCCAAATCGTTTCGCGGGGTCCTTTCTCAGCAGACGCGTGAGCAGATCCTTGGCATCGGGGCTGAGGAAGTAAGGTAGGACCAGCTTCTGCTTGACGATGTTCTGCTGGATCTTTGCGTGGTTTCCACCACGGAAAGGAGGGTTGCCCGTCATCAGATCGAAACCCAGCGCACCAAACGACCACCAGTCCACCGCCTTGCCGTACTTCTGTCCCTGCACGACTTCCGGGGCCATGTATTCCACCGTCCCCAAGATGGACTTACATCCCGAGTCCTCGTCGAGCGCGACCTTGGACAGTCCGAAGTCTGTCAGCAGAAGATGACCTTGGGAGTCCAGGAGACAGTTCTCAGGCTTCAAGTCGCGGTACACCACCCCGAGCGTATCGTGCAAGTGCGACAGCGCCAAAGCCATCTCGGCCATGTAGAAGGCGGCGACCGGCTCGGGAAACATCTTCTCGGTGTTGAGGTGAGTGAAGAGCTCACCGCCCTGCCCATACTCGAGAATGAGATAAAGCTTCTCGTGGTCCTGGAAGGCGTAGAAGAGCTTCACAACGAATGGGTGTCGGTTCACCGACTCGAGAATCTGTCGCTCCGTCTTGGTCTGCTCGACCAGCTTCTTGTGTACTATGACAGACGCCTTCTTGAACTGCTTCTGAGCGTACAGACGGCCGGTGGAGCGTTGCTTCACGAGCAGCACCGTGCCGTAGGTGCCCTTGCCCAGGCATCGCAGGGGCTCAAAATCGTCGTTTTGCATTTTACGCTGGACGAGTCCACCTTCGATGGCGCCAATCATGGGCTTCTCACGCACGCTCTCGCTCACGAAATCGTGCTCGAGCCGGACCTCGTAGCTCGTCGAGCCGTTGTCGGAAATGTCGTCGTCGCTGCGGTAGAGCACGCTCTGGTGGCTGTTGGTCCTGCTCAGACGCGTCATGGTGCTGGAGGGCGAATCGCAGTTGAGGCTCAGCGGGTCCATCTGCAGGCGCAACTTGGCAATCCCGCTGACTGCGGGGGAGTTCTGGCCGCGCAAGACGGGAGAACAGTTTGCGCTGACGACGTCATCAATGCCGATGTGTTGCGGGCGAGTGCGGCGCGAAGTCAGCGGCGGCGTCTTGCAGCTGTCGGAGTCCTCGTCTCCGGACTGCAATGGGGTGTGGCCAAAGCCGCGGACGGTGGTAAGCGCAGGCGCCGCGGACGGGTACATGTTGGACATTTTGGCGGGGGAAGTGCGCTAATGGAGGGCGTCGCGACGGGGTCTGTCTATATGGTGGGAGGTAAATGTGGTAGAAATGACGTCTATATTTCTATCGCTCTATAGAAGCAAGAAGCACTTCAGCCTACCCCGATTCAAGGTAGGTGAGTGCCTCGTCGGCGTTCAGCGTCGGCGCGAGGTTCAAAGAGGAAGCCGTGGATTCGCTTTTGTTGTGAAAGGCGCATCTGGCTCCGGGAGAGAAACGAAGAAAAGAGAGGGTTCTCTGGCTGTTGTTTATCCTGCATTTGCGCGTGAGTGCTGCGCGTCGAGAGTGGTGTTGGTTGGTCGTGGGTTGTTGCTAATTCACCAAAATGGTGTTGTCGAAGGTAAAGATTCAAAGAATTCGGGCGCGGGCAGGGCCCAGGAAAAAAGTCAAGTCACTGCTAAAGTGTGTAACCAACCTTACCTGCGTACAGCTGCTGCTGCTGCTGCTTGGCGGCACACATTCTTCTTAGGCCGCTGGTACCTGAGGGTCGATCCGGCATAAAAAACAGGGAAATTGGGGTCAGATTACGGCTGTGGCTCGCACTTTGGTGCTTGGGCACACCCCAGCTCAATCACAAGCCGGAGTTTTTTATTTTATTTAATCAATATTTTCTCTGTTTCATTGCCAAACCCCGACAGAGACCAGCAACCCGCCGGGTGTGGTTCTGGGTCATAACGTGATAAAAATCAAAGTCTTTTCCACTGTAACCACTTACACGAGGTAGAGCAGACCCCTCTAAGTGGGCGGTCATGCCACCCTTGACCCAAGTCACCAGTTTGCCGGAATTGTCCCAGTCTCCGTCACGGGCAAGACTGGCCAATCCCACTTTCCGCATTGCCAGCAGCGAAATGACCTTTTTTTCTTCTTAGCCGTCGATCATTCTCGCAGCCTTAAATTCCAGTCAGCTGAAATCAGACTCCATTCTGTCCATCCACCCATTCGTTCCTCTCGCATTCCTCCTGTTCCTGTCTTGGCAATCAAACTCAGAGTCAGCCCAACCAACACCTGAGGATTCAAACTTACTGCTGCATGCGTCCACACTCAGTCACAGTTTCACTATGTATGCGCTTCCTGTCGGAGATCCTTTTGAGAAGACTGCATCGCCATGCCACTTCACTTATGCGACAACCCCTTTCTTTAATATCAAGGGGCTCAGGGGTTGTCACGATACACAAGTGCTCGGCACATTGTTACAACTTCGCGGCAGCTCCGAAATCTGATATACGATCAAAAAGATGAATGCATCCAGTGTGCCTCGGTAGGTATTGTTGTACCTACGCTGACAAAAGGTCTTCGTGTATGGTTTATATCTGTCTCTGCTATATCTATTTGTCAAGCAATCGAGCGATTCGTTGATCTACTTTCCATCGGCATAGCACCTCCAAGTATATTTTCCAGGGTGATGAAACGTCATCCGCCGAACAACAGCAGCTCAGGGCCAATACCTGCACTTAATAATTGGCCTGCAGCCATTTGCAATTTCGGCATTCTGATATATGCATTCCTTGATTTTGATATCATCGGCGATACGAAGAAGACTGCGCTATTATATGATTTTGTCGTGGCTACGAACCAACCTCTCTCTGGTGTGATTTGCCTGCCAAGACGGCCGACTTTACGTTTCCAGTTGCATAGCAGAGCCCGGAAGGCCCGAGTTCACCAAACGTGACACCAAGGATACAGATTGGAAACGATATCTGCGTGGCCTAATATGGCAATAGGTAACAATGGCCACTGATTGATGGTTTGAGGGGCTGATGATTCCGAGCACCCATATGAGCAAACAGTCAATTCCGATATGCTCTCCTACGCAATACTGGAGAGACCTCGTGAAGTACGCCCTGGACCAGGTCTATATCATGGCGCCTTCCCAGTTCGCGATAAGTGAACTTCTGTGGTTCGGGTGGACACATCCTTCTTCCGTTTAAGGGTGCCCCGAAAGGGTTGACATACACGACTGCCTACTTACAGAGCCGCTCTTGCCCAGGGCGTACTTCAAGAGCTCCCTCCCGACAGGTTCAATGCATTGCCCGGAGGGACTACGATCCTAACGGCAACAGCGTTGGCAGGCCGAGAAGGCCCGTGACCAGTTCCCCTCCTCACCCGACGAGCTCAGCTGCGCCCCGGAGCGGGCCATGTAGGACTGGGCCGCTTCGAACAAGCCGGACTTCGAGCTCGTTATCATCGCTCCGCCCTGGGTCTTCGACGCCTGTGCTGGAGTGACGGCGAAGGTTGACCTTCGCCACCTCAGCGAGTTTCTGTGCCTCAAGTGAGATCTGGTGGGAGGGAGCCCAGGAGGTGCCGCCCTTCGACTGCAGCGGGTTCGCCGCGGCCCACGTTCCCGCCCTCGAAGTCCCCGAGGCGAGCGGGCAGCGCTTCTGGATCGGGCAGAACGTCCAATGCTAGGCCGCGGTGGCCGTAGTCCGGGAAGCTCGTGCTCGGGGTGCGGGACCGCATCTCTCCGAGGATCCCGAGCCAGCTCGTGGATATGTATACAGTAGATATGCCCAATGCCGTGAGGGTGCTATGGCTGAAGTGTAGAAGCTTGGATGAGACGCTGAATCATACGTCAGTCCAGTTCTTACATCCCAAGGCGCTGGGTAAGGCTGCGAAGCGATGCAATGGTCTAGTTATGGCTTACTCCTAATTCGCCCGCTTAGTATGCAAGGGAACCGAAATGGACCCAATGATCGCTGCTTCTCGGCATCTCTCCTTCAATATTTGGTTTCGTTTTACAAAATGAGCTTCGCCCATGTGATCATCTTGCTGAGCCGTTCAAGGCCGCACAGAACTAACCACCCTTCACCATTCCTGATGCCAGGCTAGACTGAAACCATTGCCTTCCAAAGCTGTACCAGAGCCACACGCTGTTATATGAAGACTTGCGATACTATCGGCAATCCCTTTTCGACTCGTACCTGGAGCCCTTGCATTATAAGCTATTATATCAGCTAAGGCATGTACTCTTCACAAAGGACCACAAGAGGTAGTACGGGTTCCCGTCCATTTCTTATGTCTATATGAATCCCAGCTCACGAGACGTCTACCACGCCCAGGCGAAGCTCTAGCAAACATTTCATAGACCTGTCTGTTGTATAGAGTATCTGGCCACTCTCATGGACACAGTGGGCACGCTGATACCTCATAGTAAAAGCTGCCTGCCCAACCTCCCACCCCTGAAATCACTCACTCATCTATACCATCACTCCTACTTCCCCTCCGCGTCAGCAAACAACTTCCCCAGCGCCTCGAGACTAACATTCCCCCCACTAAACACCACCCCAACATCCCACCCCTCCTCCCCCGCCTCCCGCTCCACCATGCCCCGGAAGTCCTCGTTATACAGCGCGACCGCGAGCGGCACCGCCGCGCTCGGCTCGACCACCATCTTGAACCGCTCCAGCACGAGCCGCAGCGCGTCGCGGATCTCGCGCTCGCTCACGCTGTAGAACCCGCTCACCAGCCGCCGCTCGTAGATGACGTGCCACGGCACTTTCCCGAGCGGCGTCCGCAGCCCGTCGGCCACGGTCAGCGTCGAGACGGCCTCGACCCCGCGCGCCCGTCTCGTAGCCCCGCTTCGCGTCGTCGGCGCCTTGGTACCACGGCTCGCACCCGAACACGCGGATGCCCGTGCCCTCGCACGAGAGGGCGACGCCCGAGAGCATGCCGCCGCCGCCGCAGGGGGCGAGGATGGCGTCGAGGCCGACTTTCTTCTTCTTGCTTCCTCCTGCTGCCGCATCATCGGTCTTCGTCACGGGCGCGGCAAAGCTGCACCGACCGCCCTCATGATCCTGACCCTGCTTCTGCTCTGCCATCATCCGCGCCGCATCCTCCTGCAGCTCCAACCCCAGCGTTCCCTGCCCCAGGATAATATCCGGATGGTCGTAAGGCGGCACGAGCCGAGCCCCAGTCTCCTCAATGACCTTAGCAGCAGCAGCCTCGCGCTCAACAGACGTCGACCCGCTGAAGATGACCTTGGCGCCGTACCCCTTGGTGGCCGCGACCTTGGACGGGGTCGAGATCTCCGGCATGACGATGTAGGCCGGGACATTGTGAGTGCGGGCCGCGAGCGACAGCGCCTGGGCATGGTTGCCTGCGGAAGAAGTTAACGTCTTGGTACTCTCGAAGTTGCCCCCTCCCTGACCCCTGATATCCAAACACCCCAAATGCAGGTTCACTCACCACTAGAATGCGTCACCACCCCCTCCCCCTCTCAAACCCCTCCTCCCTCAACAACCGCCCCAACGCATGAAACGCCCCCGCGCCTTGAACGCCCCCACCCGCTGCAGGTTCTCGCACTTGAACCAGAGCCGCAGCCTCGGGCTGGCCGGATTCTCAATTTGGGCCCACTGGCCCTCGCCCCGCTCCAGCACCTCCGCCCGCGTCCGCGCCGTCGACGTCAGCGCCGTCAGCGTCCGGTTCGTCAGCGTCGGCGTGTGGTGCACGTACGGCGCGATCAGCTCGCGCGCCGCCTGGACCGAGGCCCGGTTGAGGGGCGGCGAGGTCGCGGGGTCGGCCATTTTATTTTGGTATGTTTTTTTTCTTTCTGGTATGTCGTTTCCGCTTTTGATTGGTTTACTTCTTTGTTCGCCCTCTGCTGAGACGAGCTCTAAAATTCAGGCGCTATTGTGAGAAGGTATGTTTTATTGGTAGAAGACGTTAGACTAGGGATATTGACAGAAACAGTCTCAGAATACCCGAGGAACCGATGTGAAGTTGTTAAGCCGACTCTACCCCGAGCTTGAATAAAATAGAAAGGAGCATAGTTGGCTAAAAGCTATTCCCATCGAAATGTTAATAAATCAAATGCTGTGCCGCAAGAGGGACGAGTCGACAACAATTATATACTGAGGACTACATTGCTTCACACATGGGTTGGCGATGTTGGCAATTGAATGCGGTCATAACTAGAATGGGGGTACAGTGCTTATCGGCCGATAACGGAGAGATAACCGCACGAGTCGTACAAATAAATCACCGAGTCAAGTTGCAATGGCAATTGAGAAAAAAAAAGATCGCTATATTGTGAAAACACTCCCACGCCGTAATGCCGGCGATACCTTTTTTTGGATCCATAACCCGAAGATCCTCTAAAAGCTCCTTTTTGGGAATCCTTAATATAAGTACAAAAGCTTTCTTTCCCGGGGAATATTATCTCAGCCCATTTTTCAGTACCGTCGTGTCTCCCTATGTGAATGCGTAAATGTCAAGTCCCATTTATTTCTGGTTCTCGGGGCGCAGAGATCTGTAGTAGAAATATGAGTCAGCATGTTGTATCTAGGAGCAAATGTTCGACAAAGGTGATGAATGTATAGACGTACCGGACAGCCTTGCCGGCCTTCCAGATCTCCATGTTGCGGATCTCCTCCATCTCAGCCTCGAACTTCTGGCGGTAGTCCTTCTGGCTGTTGTACTCGAGGGATCGCTTGGTCTCGGTACCGTCGTGGACAGCGTCGTACAGCTGGTTGAAGACGGGCTTCAGGGCAGACTTGAAGCGGGGAGTCCAGTCGATGGCACCACGGCGGGCGGTGGTGGAGCAGGCCTCGTACATCCAGTCCATGCCGTTGGCACCGATGAGGGGGTACAAGCTCTGGGTAGCCTCCTCGACGGTCTCGTTGAAGGCCTCGCTGGGGCTGTGGCCACGCTCACGGAGAACCTCGTACTGGGCGAGGAACATACCGTGGATACCACCCATCAGGCAACCACGCTCACCGTAAAGGTCAGAGTAGACCTCCTTCTCAAAGGTGGTCTTGTAGAGGTAGCCGGAACCGACGGCGACACCCATGGCAATGGCCTTCTCCTCGGCCTTGCCAGTGACGTCCTGGTAGACGGCGAAAGAGGAGTTGATACCACGGCCCTCGCGGAAGAGGGAGCGGACGGTGCGGCCAGAGCCCTTGGGGGCGACGAGGATGACATCGACGTCCTTGGGGACATCGACGTTGGTGACGTCCTTGAAGACGGGGAGAAACCGTGGGAGAAGTAGAGAGTCTTGCCCTTGGTCAGCTGGGGCTTGATGGCGGGCCAGGTCTCGCTCTGGGCGGCGTCACTGAGGAGGTTCATGACGATGGAACCGCGGGTGATGGCCTCGTCGACCTCGAACAGGTTCTTGCCGGGGACCCAGCCGTCTTGCACAGCATCCTTCCAGGACTGTCCGTTCTTTCGGACACCGACGATGACGTTGAGACCGTTGTCGCGGAGGTTGAGACCCTGGCCGTGACCCTGCGAGCCGTAGCCGATGAGGGCGAGGGTGTCGTCCTTGAAGTACTCCTGCAGCGGGGGTTAGCCATTGGTCATGTCAGAGAGCTCTACGAGCTCGAGAAAGCCTTTGGGGAGGCATTGAGAAAGCAGGGCGATGACTTACCAAGAGCTTCTCCTTGGGCCAGTCGGCACGCTCTGTGATGTGACGTCTTGGTTAGCTCATCAAAACTGAGGCAAATTTGCGGATCGTGTCCACACTGCGGGGAAGAGCTTACCGTAAACCTCCTCCTTTGTGCCAGCAAAGTCGATGGTCTTGACACCACGAGTCTGCTGGGCAGCGCCAGCCAGAGCAGGACGGGCAGCGGCCTTGACGGCGGAAGCTCTAACGGCACCAGCGGCAGCCACGAAAGTGCGGCGCTGGACGGCGGGCGAGGCCAGTTGGCGGGCCAGAGGCGAGCGCAGGGCCTTGGTGAAGCTTCTGGAGGCCATTGTGACGGGGGTAGAGAAGAATTGAGGGGAGAGGCTCGTTTCTTGCTGCTAGAGAAGATTAGGGAATTGGGGGAAGGGGAAAGAGATCAAGATTCCAGGTTCCCACGGGATTTAACTACTGGGAGGATGGATGAAGGCAAGGTCGAGCTGCAGCGCTTTCGCAACATACAATTTTTTTGGAGACGCGGGCTAGCAGGGCACTTGACAGCGATTTCGGCGCCAGCTGGGTGTAAACAAGCGGGGCCCGGCGCTGGGTCGCAAGTGGCCAGTGGCCTTCCTGGGGTACAGCAAGGGCCAATAGGGGCAATTCCAATTGGCCGGGGGTGGCTCTGCGCAGGCTCGGCGTGCTGGGATGCACTGGCAACAGAGCAGTAACAGAGGGCAGAGTGCGCCAGAGTCACCGCTAAAAGTACTGATCGTCTCCATCCACAACCCTGCGCAGTCCAGCTACACACTCTATCACACTGCCCATCGGCCTGCTGGACCCCTGCCCACAAGTAATTGCGACATGGGCGACATGCTTGCTTCTTGGGAACGGTTATCGGAGGGCCAGGCATCTCCCGTGTATCTGGATTCAATAGTGGGAGACCGTGACTCTTTCTCGGAGCGCCTGGATTCGGAGCTGGTATCCAAGGTCCATTTATGCATCCACACATATGCGCCGAATCGGCTGAAGCAGATATAGGATGACGTTTCCTTGTAGGCCTCGTATACCGTTCGACGCAATACCTTCTTGTCTCGTCACATACATACCAAACCAGAACAAGAACGTATCCGTGTCAACTACATTGCCGTTGCATCGGCGACACTCAAAATCACGCATCGCCATGGAATACAAGTGTCGCTTAAAGTTTTTATATTCTGCCATCCTGTGTCTATAGTGCTGCCCTGATGCTATGCTTGGAAACAGCCCGGATCAAGTAACTCGGGAAAAGCAGCAAATCTTGTAGGAGCCTCCCACGACTCCAAACCCCCAAGCTTCCCAAAAATGTAAAAGCAAATGCCGCTAAACAGGAACGCCTCGTACGGGAATAGATGCCCCCCGGCAGAGGTCTGGAATCCACGCCACATCTGAGCGCAGCACAATATATTCCATGGTCTGCTACACAGACCCGACTGCACCGCTGGTACGTCGGAGTGGGAGTATTCGGTTCCGGCGGAGGGATGCGAGTCTGTTCCGTCGAAGAGGAAGTGCCCGGTTCGCTCTACTTAAGGAGCACCCTGTCGTATTGCACTCCGCGTATGGAGCCCCCGGCCATGGAGTTCTTGACGTTTCGCCTAAAATTGTCGCGGCTCTGGCGCAGATCGTCCGCGGCTTCCTTGTTCAGCGGGTCCGAGGCGTTGGGCTCCAAGAAGAGGAACTGGAGGCCGACAATAACAGCGTTCAGATTAAGGACAGGCTTCCAGTCCTCGCGAAGAATATTCAGGCAGACCTTGCCCTCCAGATCGATGTTGGGGTGGTAGATCTTCTGCTGGCAGCGCACCTTGGGCGGCTCGTGTGGGTAGCTTGGGCTCATGTTGAACGAAAAGGTGAATTTGCCGCCGGTGTACTGGCCCTCGTCGGGCGTGATGGTCAGGATGAACTCGAGAATGTTGTCGGGGTCCGGGAATTCCGTCGTCATGGTAGAGCCTAGTGAGAGCTCGTTCAGATCTGGAGAGAGTGCACTATTAGTTTCTGTCGCGAGTCCAAGTGAAGTTCGAATGTTGGGTTTGGTTTTGGGCGTCGCATCGTACCTTTTTGGACTCGTAGTTGCGCAGCGGTAACCTTCTTCTTCTTGCCCCCGGCAGCAGCTTCATCGTTATCCTTCTTTTGCTGCTCCTTTTTCTGTAGTTGGTGTCAGTTTCTGCCGCTTCTGCTCCCACGGGCGCGCGTGTAAGGAAGAGGCGAACGCACCATGGACCATATTTTCAGCATGATGGCGGGTATAACAGTGACGACGTTTGTCGGTCACGAACTATTGCGGTCGGAAAAGAAAAGGAATGGAGGAAGATGACAAGCGGTCTGAACCAGCGATCTAAACCTCAAGGGACGAAGGTTGCCAGAAATGACCAAAGCTTTGATCCGAGTCGGGTGGTCGTGAGACGAAAAGACAGTGAATGCAAGCTTGTATGATCGCGTGCGGTAGTACGTATGGTAAGGTAGTGATGATGGAGTGGGTTGGAGGGGAATCCGACCGATAAGAACATTGAAGGCCGACCTAGAAAACGATTAGGCAGAGAGCGAGCCTTGCCCGCCAGGCGGTACCACAAATGGAGGGGCGCTTCAGCCTTAGGTAATACCAACCTTGACCTATCATTAGCAGGAAGGGACGTCAATGCTTCATTCAATTGGACGGTGGTTTCTGTCTGGCCTGGACAGCCTTGTCCGTCTCCCGTCGTTTTGCTTACCTCCGACAGTAAACCAGGTAGCAGCTGCAGTTGGTCCCTGAAGTCACCAAACTTTACCCAGGTAGGAGGACGCAGTGCCACAAAGGAAAAAGAGATCACTAATTGGTGGTTTTCTATAGTCTTAGGGATCCATGGTAAGACACCTATGTCATTCTGAAACATTCAAACATACTACATGTAGGTACGTTTGCGAGACCCTCATGTTTAACAATAGCGAAAACGTAGCCAGTAACAAGATGCACAGGGATCTAGGGATATAGCTACACACAATAGGTAACCAATGAAGAAAAGTAAAAGCATAAGTCATCTGTCGAGTTACATGAATTATACAACGCCTAGAGCTATGTGGGTTTTATCTCATTATACCAGTATCTAGAAAAGACAAGACATCAAAACGCCATGATTAATAGCAATCGTTTCGGTCAGCCAATCCAGGCTCTTTTTAGAACTTCTTGTTGTCGTCGTCATCGGGGATGCCCCCTTCCAAACTTCTTCTTCTTCTTTTCCCCTCCGTCCTTTGCGGAGAATCTCATTGCTGACGCCGGAGCCCAAATACAAGAAATCCTGTATACAAAGTTGGTTTGGGCAGACCTGGCTCGGTCCGCCGTACACACTTCTTGGCACACGGTCTCGCTTACCGCCTGGAGAAGCAGCACATGAGACCGGTCTTACCCAGGAACCAGACACAGCCGATGAAACGCACAACGGCCAGAATGGCGGTGGAAATAAGCAAGAACTGGAAGAATGCTGCCGTTCGCTTGGTTGTAGTACCCTGTTACATGTTAGCATCAGATTCACTACGTGCCAGGATAGGGCATTACTTACTCCGATTCCGAAAGTGTTGAAGCTGTTGCTGGTCAAGACCACAATAAGGAAGGCGTTAGAGAACAGCCACGCCAGAACCAGAGAGGTTCTGAAAGCCTTGTAGGAATCATCAATGTCGCCAGCCTCCTCCTCTTCTACCTCAATGAAAGGCGCAAGGGCACGCTTGACAGTAGCCTCGAACTGGCTGTCAATATCCTCTTGGGGCCTATCGACTTCTTCAATGGCAGCTTCGTTCTTGTCTGTCTTGACGACTTGAGCTGACGGAAGTGCATCCGCTTTGTCTGAACCCTTGGTACCCCAAGAAACATCGTGCCAGTTGTTGAACGCGTACACCATGAGAATGTTGATGTAGGTAGACATGAGCACCATGTAAGCCGGGAAGGAGTGGAACATGTGCCAAGGATCGAGGTACATGAACGAGGCCACAAAGTACAGACCAAAGGTGGCGAACAAGGCGAGCAGGATAATGGCCACCTGGGACTGACCCGTCAAGAGCTGTTTCAGATCATCTTCGAAGTTGACCTGCGAGTTGCTGAAGGCGTTGACGACAAGGTAACCGGACAAGATGAGGATGTAAAGCTGGATGAAACCGAAGAGGGCGAAAGACGAGATGTACTGCCACTTGGAACCCTTAGGACGGTTACCCAGCGCCAGCACGAACTGCATGATGACGAAAGCGAGGTACAGGTATTGCAGGATCATGTTGATGATGGGCGTAGCGCGGTCGCCGAACGGCCAACCATGATGCAACTGACTGGAAGGACCTCCTGCAGTAGGAGTACCGACGAGATCCATAATGACAGTAGTGGTAAGGTAGTAGGAGGCCAAACTGAACCAGGTGAAGGCGACTTGGGCAATGTTGTAGAGAAGCTGGACGTGGAAGAAGAACATGCGAACGATGTTGTGACCACTCTTGTACATACGACCGAAATGCATCAGCGAGTACAAACTGGCGGCGAACGAACCGTTGAGCCATCGACGACGCTGACTGATAAATTCAGGGGCACCTTCAGGCACATCTGTCTCACCCTTGGCAGCCTTGATGTACGTCAAATGCCACTTGGAACCAGCCTTGGCGACCAGCTCGAAACAGAGGATACGATCCTCGGCCAAGAACATGTTCTTCTTGAAAATGTTCATGCCGTCGATACCCTTCTTACCAAGAATCTTGGAGAGGGTGTGGTCACCGTGGAAGTACTGCTCCAGCGGGCGTCCCATAATGGCACGGAAGCGGTAGGCCGAGAAAGCACCAGGCAACACACTAACGTATCCGAAAGAGCTTTCCAGGGGCTTGTCCAGAATGTTGGAGATCTTGTACTCGAAGTTCTGGACGGCGACAAGCGGGTTCATCAGCTTCTTGCCACCCTTACCCAGCATAGCGTGGATTTCACCGCAAGCACCACCGAGATCCTTGTCGTTGTAGAAACCCTCCCAAAGCGCAAGCAGCGACTTGTTGCCGGGCTTGGTACCGGCGTCGAGCAGAATGCAGACTTCGGGGTTCAGGATTCGGCCGAAGGCATTGAACAGCCAACGATGCGAGTTGATCTTCTTGGTGTTCTTCTGCTTCAAGCAGAAAATCATCTGGACCGGCGGCAGCGTCTGCGGGCTGTCGTCCACGGGTCGGATAAGCTGCTGGTTAGGCGTGACCGAGAGCTGCGTGGTGTACTCGAAGACGTGAGCCACGGTCTCCTTGCCGTTAACGTCCTTCTTGACCACACCGTCTTGGTAGACACCAATAGTGGCCAAGACGTCGAGGGTGTCCTTGTCGGCCTTGTCGATACCGTCGAAAACTATACACACGACAATCTTCTGCCAGGCCGGACCGCCCTTGTTCCAGAAGGTAGACTTCTTCAGGTTGACGATGTCGCGGATGTTCTGCATGACACCGTGCATTGTTCGCGCGAACAGCACCTTGTCTTCGTTGTAGTAGGTGACAGCAATCAGCAACTCGGTATGTCTGTTATACATTCGCGGGCGCAAGTCGTAACCGTTCTTCAGGGTGAAGTCGTTGGGATCGCAAGTAGCGGCGGTGTATCGCATGTTGACGAATTCTCCAGTACCGCCCTCGACGTCGCGGTATTTGGGCTGAACGGCGTTGCGAATGGCACTGGGAACGGGGTAGTCGATACTCAGGACGGAACCTTGAACAAGCTTGACCCTTCTGGTTTTGGATCGGCCCAAGCCGCCGCCGCCGCCACCACCACCACCAGGTTGCTGGCGACGTACCCAGGCGTCTTCGCCGTTCACGGTGGATGTGGGCCTGCCGTAGCCGTAGCCCGTGTCTTCGAGCTGCTGCCCGGTGGCGAAGCCTCCTGGCCAGCGTACTCGGTGTTGTAGACCGGAGGTTGCGGTGTGGTTGTGGCTCCAGGGGCGTAGGACTCGGTAAGACTGTAGGCGGAGACCGGGCGGACTGGGGAGTGCCGGCACCAAGTCGATCTTGGTCATATGCATAAGGGGCATTGCTGCCAAGCAGATGCCGCTGGGTCTCATCATCATCTACTTCCTGGGGAGGGATGTGGTACTGTAGTTGATGGCTTCCCGTTAGTTTCGTGCTTCACTCTGTACGCTTCGACGTCCAACCTAGGGGTCTTTTGAAGCTTACCGAGCTGTTGGCAGGCATGTCCTGCAGGTTGTGGCCCTCAAAATCGTTTGGATGGCCATTGTACGCCATGATGTCGATGGGAGCGCTGGCTCAGTGGCCTGGAATCAGAAGACTGTATAAGGCAAAAGGAACGAGCGACAGGTTCTGAGTTGGGTGTCGAGAATGGGCGTCACCGGAGCTTCAGAGCGTGGTCAAGCCGGTGCTCAGTCAACTTGCGGTTGCACGAAATGGCGAACGAGGGTTGAGAAGTAGAAAGCCAGGCTCTTGCGGGAAATGGGGCAAGAACAAAGGAGCTCTTTTCTTGCAGGCCTTCAAGCGATTGTGGCCTGTTTGCAGCAACAGAGGCTACAAATCAAGGCAGGCTAATCAAAGGAAGGCAGGCAGACAACAGGCGCTAGATGGGACGAAGGGGCCCAAATGCAGATGCAACAACAATGCACAAGGGGGAGGATGGATGGTGATGGGCGGGAGGATGAAGCTTGACAAAAGTAAGGTTCGATGATGGGAATTACGATTTGTCGACCCGTGTGTCTCGTTCGGGTTCAGGAGAAGTGAAGAGACAGGCGGCTTCGTATTTTTTTCAGGGTTGGTCTGGGACGGCCAGCACTTTTTGGGACTAACGGGGTACCCTCCTGCAGAATAGAACGGAGACCTCAACCTCTCTCTCTTCAGCTATGCTATGGGGTGAACAGGGCGCCTTGGTTTTTTGGAGCAGGGGGGCATTGAGGTGGACAACAACGGGAGAAAAACAACAAGCTACTTGCCCACCGCCAAGTCAAGCCTACCTGGAGCGGGTTACGAGAGAAGAACTGGCCGATTGAATCCCTCTTGTTCATCGTTGATGTTCTGTTAGCCAGCACCTGGGTCTTCGCCAGCCAGCCTCTATGTACGTACGTACTTCGCCCTGCCGTCTTTTACTGTTCCTCCTGATTGTATTTACTACGCTTCATCGAGTCGGGGGCGTCTAGCAGTAGTCGGTCGACACTGATGAGGGATGCAGGAGTGCCCAGTCGCTAACACGCCGCAGCAACACACCACATGCGTTGGCTACGCGGCGCATCGCATGGATAGGAGAAGGGGGAACTAAAACTTGCATACACGCATACACGCTGCGGTGCGGGCGGGGCCACAGTATAATTGGCCCCCGTCGGCACTGTCGCCGGGCCTCTGCAAAGTACTGCCTTGGCTGCCTTGACTGTCAAACCAGAAGTCAAACCGGCCGCCTCTGCCAGCCTCTGCCACCGCTGTACCTGAGATCTCGCAATTGCCGTGGAAACCCACACTGTGACCATGCACGTTGCTCGTTCCAGAACCCGTTCCCTGATATAATTCCAATCACTTGGCCCAAAGGTTACCTCGAAGCCGTGATTTAGAGTATCCCCTACGTCAGAGCTGTCATCCCAAACCCGATCCCTCCCCATGGGCGCATGACCGGCATCACGGGCAGCACAGTTGCCAAACCGGCTTGGGCAGGTCCTGGTGCTGGAGGGGTCGTTGTTGGAGGCATGTGCTCGAGACAGAGACATACAGCAAACCTGGGCGAGTCAGGGTGTGGTGGCTACATACATGTACTATTATTATGGCATCCATCTGCATAGGAGAAGGCCGTGGGGATGCATCAATCAATCAATGTAAAGTGCAATGTACATTACATAAAATCCAGGATCCAGGACCAGACCAGGCCATACCAGACGCGAATCCATCCCGGGCGTGAGAAAATAGTGGCTACGTACACAGACCGTGCCAGACGGCTGTACTCAACCCGACCCATCCAAACCCACCTGAAAGTTGCGATACAGCCACAATGTGCACCAAGGCAGCAAAGCAACAAAGCAAGAAGCAAGCTCGCAAACACAAAGCCAGCCAGCAATGATAACAGCAGCCGCCTAGCCGCATAATTCGTCCCAGCTCCATCTCTAGCCCGGCAACACTATCCCCCCTTTCGCTAGAGCCAGCCCGAATCGCCTGGCTGCTGGCCATGACTGGCCATGACTGGCCAAGTGGTCTGGCGTCGTTGCCAGTAGTGGCCAAGCTGGCTCTCCCCGAGACCCCCCTCACAAAGGCTCACATTGACCCGTCAAGCCTTATTAAACCGGGAGCAGACTAGCCTGAAACTTTAGATCTCGCCCTAGACCGTTTTCTCTAGAGTACATGTATTTGGTGATCCTCGCTTTTCCCGGCCAGCTTTTCTAAATTCTCCCCTTCCATGAGACGCATCAATCGGCACTTCAATCTTATTCGATCGGTGGGAGGCTGTCTGTCCTACACTGAAACATAACGCTTGGAAGGAGTTCTTCGCAAACGTGTGTCGGCCTCCACAAGGCTCCTTCCGGAGGGATTTCGTGTTCGGAAACAACATTCCTCGTGTGCGTGCAACGCAACTGATTGATGTATGCCCTGCGTGCTTGCTGTGTGCGGTTGCGCTGGCGACTGATAGCTGCCCTTCTAGAAGTCAGGGCTAAATTAAAAATAGCAGTGCTCTACATACTGGCTCACTGGGGGAGGACCTCAAAAGTCGGTCCTCGGTGGGGCTTGGGTTGAGGCGGTGCCCGCGTCCTGCTAAGGCGTCAGGCGTGTCGCCAACAAAGATGCCTGAGTTATCCTGCCGCCACCCCAAGATTTATTCGTATTAGCAGATTTGTCCCATCCCATGTCGGGATTGACCGATGCTAGATGCTAGTCAGTCTGATCCTGTGCCTCAAGCTCGCGATCTTAGTAAGCTCCTGGTTCATGCCCAATGCAATTGCAATTCAATGAGGCCTAGTATTACTGTGTGGAGGGCTCCCTCTATACGATAGAAACGTTTCAAATCCTTCACGGCCCGCTGGTTCGCACAACTAGGCAGACGTTTAAACAGCAAAAACACACGTACAATGTCGGCCCGAGATGCAAATACGGGGCGCAGCCATCCTTCTCCTCCCTCCCCTCCCCCTCTTCCCACGCCGGCAGCAGCGGCCACGATGGACTGCTACTGACCATCCCGCTGTCAGCTGTCAGAGGTCTAGGTAGCTCGCCAACCACTCAACTATCGCCGTCGCCAACTACCAAGCCGTCAGCATCCGCGTCATTTTTCGCTCTCGCACCGGAGTCAGCAGGAGTCGGATCTGTCGCTGAAACTGAAGTCACGTGAATGTACACCGTTTGAACTCTTCTCTACCGGTACCTAGTATTGTAGATCTCAACGGCTCTGACACTGTATAGATGCCAAGCCATCCCGTAGTTGCCTCCAGGCTGAAGCTTCCAGAGCAGGGTTTATTCCGCTCGTTATAGATGACCCTACAGTTGCTGGTTGCTAGCGTGTCGATTACTATGAAATCAGTTCTCGAGCTTTGGGACTGTACTCGGAAAGCTGCGACATGAGATCGACGTATTCCGACGTATGGTTTGACTCTACGTGGACTGAATATTGCTGTTCTCGCTAGGTCTCACGGCGAAGCAAGACGACCTCATCTTCGGTAGGGACTTGGTGCGGGTCTGCTCCTTGGCGACTCCGAGAGGCCGTGTGATAGGTATATCATATGGGTTGAGATGCTCTCTGCTTGATTCCTGAGGGACGATCCCTCTCTTGAGCACGAAGCACTTGGTAGCGACAATCCTGATGATCTTCATGGCGTAGGGGCTTTTGAGAATCTTCCACGTCGAATGATGAATGCAAGCCAAATGTTTCTGAGTAGGGAATGGAGAAAGAGTGTCTGCCATAGGGATCTGCTTGCCGCTCCTAAGACAGTGAAACGATTGGTATGCTGTAAGATGAGAATCTGAAGCCAAGACGGGTATATTGTATCGGCATCGCCACTTGGAAGCAGAGTCATCTACGTTCTGGAGCTCGGAGCCATCCTCAGCAGATCTTGGTCCAAAGACACTTGTGTGGTTGTTGCTGTCAGTGAATACGGAAGTATTATTGGATAATGCCGAGTATATAAAGATAGGGGCAAGCTGGACGTCCTAATCCTGCCGCGATATCTGTCATGTCACCTTTCTTCCCCATCTGCATGCTTGACACTTTTTTTTCTCTCGGGAGCATACCCTACGCAGAGAGCCACATGGTTTGAAGTGACATATTCCAAAGGAGAGCAGGGCAGGTGGTTTAGGGCACCAGGAACATCTATTTACTACGAAGTGGTCCGTCATAGGTACAATACCTGCCACCAGGGAAGGGTATGGGCGCTCGAACAGATGGGCAGAGTGAGAACACGAATCCAGAGTAGAAGTTGCCATATATCTCCATTGCATCCGATGTACCATGGTCCAAGCATGATCGCCGCGCCACAGCACACCCAAAACAAGTACAACTGGTTATACATGGCCGCTCCGCGAATGAGGTCGGGTCGGAGCTTTGTCCGCTGTCCTCGTAGTAAGAACTCAACACCAAAATTATCTACAGATGTGGCTATCACTGCCAAAAATCCTCGGAGCTGTCGCAATATTAAGGAAATATTTGGAGATTCTAGCCTCATAATTCCTTCAATTCTTTGACTGTTACGCTAGGTACTCATGTCTAATACACGTTTGCAGGCCGTTTCTTCGTTCTTTCTGCACATCAGGCCACTTCCCAATGTTCCTTTCGAGACTCTCAAAGACATTCCAACTACCAGATACGTCACCAATGGATTGGCCGAAGCTTTTGATCACGGCCTCCAATGATCGTGTTCCAAATGCTACTTGGCTCTATCCCACGTGAATCTAAAAGTACACAATTCGTCCACCGTCGAAATCAAGTTCCAGACTTGGAAACATCTCTCTTTTGACACATCCCTTACCAATGATCCAACATCCCTGAACTACACGCGCATCTCTAGAAGACAAGAGATGGTCGATAGAATATATCGCGGGCTGGCTAAGAGCAAGCAGCAGAGTCGCGCCGAAGAGAATAACAGATAACACAACTGGGATGGAAACTTGTAGTAGCCCAAATGAATGGGATTGCTACAAGCAAATAACACTCGGAAGAGTTTTTTAGGCGGATGAGCAATATCGATGACTGGCGCTGGGGGCAGGGTGCTGCTGAGGAGCAGCCTGAACAGTACCAAACAGTATCCCATCAGAAGAGGACGTCAACGGGCCAAACTCCGCAGCATAACTATTGTATGGGAACGATTCCTTCCGAAGAGCGTGACTGGGTAGTCCCGGAACTTTGATTCAACCCGGAAGATGGCGTGTAGGACGCAGTAAACGCCTGGCGTATGCCCGCGTGGGATACTCTCATTACATACCTTCCGGTGACTATCCATCAAAGGTTGAGTGACATATCCGACTTTTCTCCCAATCGTGTTCCTCCCGAACAAAGGCGGAAGCCCCTTTTCCGGGGATGCTCTGGGCCCGGTACACTCAGCACCATGCCACTCATCACTGCACCTAGACCCTTGAGAAGGTCCAACAAGTCCTTTCGGTAGCTGTGGCTCATGGTCCAGCCGACGATCGGCATGGTGCGGAGGGGCACAGCGGCGGCGGCATTGGCGCACTTGTAGGTGATTCGGCTCAGGTCGAGGCAGTGAGCTCGACTGGGCCTAGAAGCGTGGTACACACGCATACCAGCGTATTCCCATAATGAGCAGTGCCCGAGTCTCTGCGGGCTCTGGGCTGCCTCGACCCCCCTTCCCTGAAAGCTGGAAAGGGGTGCGATAGTTCAGAACTTCGGGGGCAAACGACTGAAACCCGGCGGGCGAACCTAAAATATTCGGCAGTCGCTCTGCTGTTATGGAAATGGCCGTTCATTGGATATGGTAAGGATTTCCATCATGGTATCAGGGTCAGGTTTCATCCACCTAGTAGGAGCTCGGTATAAACGCCAATAGCCTGTGAGACATCGGGAACCGTCATGGTAGCCTATGGGCTTGAGGGGTGAGCACGACCAACAAGGCACAACAGGCTTGGTATAAGCACCTTGGTTTACGCCATAACTGCGTCTGTACTACTGATGGTGCGGCGTACAACACGCCCAGCCTCAGGGTTTGTGTGTGTGTGTGTGTGTGTGTTAAGATAGAGTTGCTGCCACACAGGATCTGAAGCAGGCTGGACATGGACAGTATCGCTGCCGAACCATGAGGCTCGGAACTGTAGCATTACTACATCAATGAGAGGAACATCTGATGATATCGTCCCAGTTCCTGTCCCCCGCCCCCTCATTGGCCTGAACGCATGTATCAGATCGGATTGTCAAGCCCGAGTTTATCTTAAAGTTGTTGCCACGCGCGAACTCTCTACTTCGTACGAAAATCCCACCACTACTCACCACCGTATCGGAAATAAGAAATGTCCAAGAGGCAACAAGGACAGGCCAGAAACACGAGTTCACCAATCAATATATGCTCGAAGCAGCAGTGACACGGCGGAAGAAAGACAACCAATTGAACACCTGATGTAGACAGAACCTGGTGGACGTACAGCCAGTTCCCCTTCACTCTCTAGCACCATCCAGCACAAGCGTTTTGGCTTGTTTTCCATATCCTGGCTGCCTCTCTCGTGGTCTGCAAGGGGGCCAGGCACGCAAAGTCAAAAGGACGAGATGAAAATGTCACAACTCCGGACGGCATGTCACCGTCCAGGTTTTCCTTCAGGCTAGCCTGGCTCGCACGTCAGGCAAAAGCCAATAAATCAGACCGGCCGAGTTTGCGGTAACAACAACCAGATGACTGCATACTCGTAGTCCGTGGTTGCACAGGACTCAATTTAGCAAAGTGATACGTAGCACGACATTCAAAGCGCGCCCTGACCAAGTTTACCAACGTCGGAGCGGCACCGCTCTTGCGTCGCGCTGCTCTGCTCTGCTCTGGTGTGGTGAGGGAGGCAGGCAGGCAGGCAGGCAGGAGGGAGGGGTTCGATCGCATCTTGTTCTGCCTTCTGCCTTATGCCGGCAAATGTTTCACCGGGAATTAACAACCTCTGGGTTTGGGCCAATGACGGGATGGAACAGCGAGTGCATATGTGCTTTTAATCGAAGTCGAAACCAGCGATTTGGCCTTTGGAACCTCATGTTAATTAATTTCGGCAAACAGGCAAGGGCAGCAAATAGTTAATAAACGGTCATGTTAATCTGGGAAACAATAATCAAGCCAGGCTGCCAGAGGCGGGGATCATCGTTGCACTTGACGGTCTGTTTCGGTTCATTGAACAATACCTGGCAGCTTTGGGGGGCTGGCTGGCTGGCTGACAGGGTGCCCGACAGCAGTTCTGGCAGAGCAACATGGGGGCGGTCGGGGCTTAGCTCCAAGGTAGGCTCCAGGCGGATTGGGGGTTGCTGGGTTCGCGTTGGATTGACTGAATCGACGGCGGCATTTGGCTTGCTGCTGGCACTGCTGCTTGCGACTTTGCGTGCCATCGGGTGTCGTCAACGCGCGCGTCCTCCACAAGTCGAAGCCAAGGCCCGTCCTTGGATGCAACATTGAATCAAGAAAGCCAATCCAGTTTAGGAGCCTATGCGCGCTACCTTAAGCAGCTGCTGTATGTACGAAATCTCCGACCTGCTGGCGAAATCGCCCGGTCTCGAGATTGGATCTGCTTTCATTCTTTCCTTTTGTTCCTTGGCTGTGGCTGCTTCACATTGTTTCTGCCGGCACGGAGAGGGAACGGCTGTCAAGGAATGCCAAAAACGAGGAACGTCGGCTGTCTCAATGTCTCGGATAAGCCATTGTACGGGACTATCAGGTTTGGATCGACAGTAGATGCGAATGTTCTGGCCATGATGAGCTGCATTGGCAGGAAGGGGCTTGCAACTGCAACTAAAAAGAGCGCACGCTGCTGCAGGGATGGCGACCATCCGCGAGCCAACTGCCCACCTGCAGTGGCCTGCCTTCTGGCCTGCCTTACCTGCCAAAGGGCGAGAGGGCCCCTCCACCTACGCCCGGGGTCGTGCCAATGTCTCCCAAAGGTCTCTCTAGGGCCTCCCCTAGCGGCGCAAGAAAGAAGCCTGATTGGCTCTGGGCGGGCTGAAATTTCCGAAGAGGGGTGTGTGCAATAACACGATCGTTAGACGGTCAGATAATAGATGAGTGCCCTGGGCACCGAGTGGTCATTTCCATGCGCGCTCGTCTGCGCTCGTCTGCGCCCGTCTGCCCTCTCTGGCCTCTCTGGCCTCTCACTGATCCCGAGTGGGCCTCCTGTCCCTGGGCGGTCCAAGGATGCTACCCTCCGTCTGCCCTCCTTGGCCTGCTTGGCGCATGCTCGACGAGTCGGGCGAATAGGAGGCCAGGCTGCCCCTCTCGACTTGTTTCGCTAAGAGTGCCACTGCACCCGCAATCTTTGGCGTTTCCTAGCACCTTTCGTTCCTGACTCCCTGAATCAGCTGAGGGCCCCCGGACGGATCACCACACAACACCCTGCTTGTCGACAGCCCAGACAGACACACACCCAGACACGCAACGCACACACACACCACCCCCATCCTATCCATTAATCCATCCATCCATCCATCCATCCATCGACCCGCTCGTTTGTTCGTTCGTTCGTCTGCTCTGTTCCGTCTTCCGTGTCGAGAGAGGCCCAAGCCCATTGTATTCATCCCATCCATTCTCTTCTTCTTTACCTACCACCACCACGAGCGAGACACACTGAGAGAGAGCGCCTCTTTTTTCGTCAACACCACCCGCCTCAACCATTTGTCATCGCCCTCTTTCTCTCGCCGCCGTCTCCTACTTCGACGCTGCCGATGTCCTGGATGATCATCTAAGAGCCACCTCGGTCTCGTTCCATTTCTTTTGAGCTAGTCTCTCAGTCCACTCGTTTCCAGTTTGATTCTCTACGCACAACACCTGCTGCGCCCGGCAACACAAGTGAAGCAAGCCTCACCAGCCAAGCAACCAGCCATCAATCCTCCACCCCTTTCCACCACCACATTTCGTCATACGCCATCCTCCTTCGCCCCGTCTTCTCCTCGGACCGCCGTTGGGAATTTTGGATACTGTGGGAAGCCGTCACGCATCGCTGTAGGAAATTATCGAAGTGGGATACCTTTCGAAAAAGGTGGTTGCCACGACCGGGATCTGCGCTGAGCCATCCCCATACTTCGCCAAGTGCCTTCGCCTATTTTCGATATACCACCTGGGTTTTTGTTGACGAGTATCAACACTTCCTACGCCCCTCGCTTTTCAATTTGTCAGATATTGTCACCATATCGCTTGCCCACAATGGCGAGCCATGCGGCACTCGCATCTGGTGAGACTCCACCCTCAGCTGCCGATAACCATGGTCAGCCTACGAGACTAACATTGAGCCATAGATACCATTCATTCTCTTTTCTCACGACAAGAAGGTTGTCTAGACTGCCTGAACGTTAGTCCAACATGTCCCGACTGTAAAGACAACGAGGTGTGCCAGTTCACGTCGAAATCTTGCCACGCCTGCCCGCAAGCCTATTGCGCCCTCGACCCTGACGCAACAAACCAAAAATCGTCAGGAGGCTCGACCAGCAGCTCATCGCCAAACACGGGTGCCATCGCTGGTGGTGTAATCGGAGGATTGGCAGCTATCGCCATTTTAACATACCTGGTCTGGAGGTTCTGCATAAAGAACAAGCGGGGAGATTACCAGGGAGAGCAATGGCAAACGGACCCGGAGCATAGCAAAGAAGGAAACGACGATATGGCTTCGAGGCGGTCGGCACGGCAATCAACGCATTCGGTCCATTCCCTTGCCTCGACTGTTCTTACACGGGCTTCGAACATCATCCAGATCGCTTATATTCCAGGCGTTACCAATCGAGCCACGCCCACATCGCCCACCGTCTTGGTACCCCCTGTGCCGCCGATCCCTCTTGCTCACTCCGAGTCGGGAAGCCCTTCGCCTTACCAGGAGCAGCATTTCTTTGTGCCTGGTGATCTTCGCGACTCGACGTATTCTGGCATCTCAGGCTACACTGACCGCACGTCAATGGCTCGCACCTCTTACGCTCCTCGCTCCAGTGTCGCGTCGACAATCTACGGCAAGAACGCGGTGGTATCGCAAATGCCTGCGCAAAAGGGCACCCTCCTGAAGCCGTCTATCATTAGTGTCAAGTCCAAGGCTGGCAGTGGTGAAAGCGTCACGCCACCTGTACCCTCGGTCGACTATGACAAATACGATAATGACAAGCCCCTCCATCGCCGGCCTTCAGTATTGGAGCAACATTCTTCAAGAACGCAAGCGCGTCTACAGCCACAGCGGTTCGCCCTCAAGTCGTCAGTGTTGGCAATAGCGGCCCTAAGCAGGTCTCTATCAAGACAAAGACTCCGACTGATTCCATTGCTGAAGAACCGGAAAACGCCGAGGGCTCACCGAAAGCCAAGCCCGCGGCCCGGGTTTCAAAGGCTGTTACCGAGATCGAGGACACGCCAGCCGTCGACCAGGGGCCTTTCTCGGATCCTCCCAAACCTTCCGAGCCCCCTAAGACTCCCAAATCTCCCAAATCTCCTCGCACAAAGAGTGATTTGAGTGGGTTGATTGAAGAAGCCACCCGTCGGGCAGCTGAGAGCAGGACGAACTCGATGGCGTCGGCACCCCGTTCGATGGCCTCGGTGCCCCGTGAATGTACCAGCCCCTTTGGGGACCAGCACGCCGTGAAAGAGTAAAGAAGACCTTTTCGGATTCTCTACCTACTCATGCCGTGTAAAGAAAACAAAACCCCGACACTTCTGCCGACGTTGAGATGTCGACACTATACCCCACATATATTTTCTTCGAGTATCTATTTTCGATAGATCTTTATTTATCCCTCAGGGGCAGCCACTATGGCAACCCCTGAACGAGCCTGTCTTTCTTTTTATCATCTATTTCCAAGGCACGGAGCAAGCGGTTATGGCGTTTTACCTGGCATCTCCGAATAGGAATGATGTGAAGTCAGTGGTCAGCCTTCTCATAGTGTGGCCCTCTTGTAGACCATGAAGTATATGGTCGCCTCAAGCTATTTTCGGAGGACATTGGTTCCGTACGGCATCTTCTTCGATATAGAGACGAGAAATGCAATGTTTTTGAATGACCAACCAATTCGTGACCTCATAGTGTCACAGATCAGATTTACGTCTTATCATGCGAGGCTAAATAAATATCATAAGTGAATATTGTACCTTGTTCGTCGGCAGCTTACGGACTACGGTATACCCCAAACCTTGCTGTCTACGGATCTTCATGCGAGATATTCCCATATCATACGCCAGATCGATACTTCCCTACTTGTGGGGTTTCAATGCGTTCATTCGTTCAGACGTTCTGCATGAGCAACCTGTCCCTATGTAGTTTGCCAGTCACTGCAGCTCCGCCACTATGACGTACAAAGTTTCGTGCAACGACGCCCGAGAGAAATAGAGAGATACCGGGTGTGGGACTGTGTATCGTTACTTGTGCGTGGGCTCTAACTTGAAGCTGGAGGAGTCGGGCTCGGTTGTGTATACTCGAGTGACGCGGAAGACGAATGGATGGACAAAAGGGGAGCGGTGCTTGAAAGGGGACTGAGTGTGATATTTGAAGTCGGAATTGGAAAGAAGCCTCTCTCCGTCTTTCTGATTCGCCGGCCTGTCGGGTTGGCTTTTCTCGGTCATGCTTTTGGCGTTATGCGTATACGAGGATGGCGAAGGCATGAAAGGGGGAAGGAGCTTGTTGAAAGGCCACTGCCGTGATCGAGCTGGATACTGTTGGGTTAAGAGAACACCGGTCCTGGATAGCTCTGATCTATATCATCAGGAGCGATGAACTCCATTCAGGGCGATATCTCTGTATGGGATCGGCCAGACTGCAGCTGGGCCAACATTCGTCCACTTGAGTGTCTCGTGATCGTAGAAGGAGCATATGTCTTCTCCCTCCTCTCCATTCTCTCTGGCAAGAGCAAGTTGGCGGTCAGCAAGATATATACAAGCACCAAAGCCTATCTATCTTACTTATATAGCCCCCAAAAGATCTCCATATCACAGCGGCTTGTGGGGTTGTGGATATGACGAAAACCAAAGACTGCTACGTCTTTCCTATTCAGGAGACAGGAACCCTGGCCCGTCATCAAGTCTTGCCCAAATGTAGATGTCGGCACCCTGGTCACCAAGCTCATGTTGCATACTTACGGACGGGACTTTTCGAGATCCAACGGCCAGTGCCAATAATAGCCTGCGGCTGAAGATTTGACGTTGGGTTTGGAAGCTGAGCCGCACTATCATAGTGTGACATTTCCCTTTTGGGAAACTGGGACCCTGGCTGGTTCATGTAAGTTGCGTCTTTTTCCCAACGGTTCGGAACCGATCGAGTCATGACTCGGACAGGATGACGACACATGCTCTGGAACGGTCATACAGTGGCAGTTAGATATCGTGAATTTCTTCGTCGCCTTATTTCCTCCCTTCTCTCTCCCTCACTGCCCAAAGTGTTGTGAATTGATGTTGCAGAACGAACAGCATGCGATTGCCTAGCGGGTGTGTTCTCAGCTGAGCTGAGACGAGCTGAGCCCAGCTGTGGGGCTGTTTGGGCGGTCAGTCCTATACAGTAAGCTCTGGTCGGTGCTAGGAGTAGGAGGATGCCCAGCTGCGCTCGTCGAAGCCATGGAAGCATGCATACAGTTTAAAATAAAAAGCTTTGACCATGTAGGCAATGTTTGCTGTGGTGACTTGGGTGTCTATAGTAGACAGGCATGGGCAAATAGTCCCCCTTTCCCTTTTGGGATGCCGGACCCTGGTCACTCGGCATGCGTTTGTATCTGTAGCAACTCCAGTCAGCCGCGTTGAGGACGACCAAAACTCACCTGCTATACGTGAATGTTCTGAGTTGCAAGTGGTAGTTTCCCTTTTGGGACATCGGGACCCTGGTCCCCCAAGCTGGGGCATGAAAAGGGTGACCAGGTCTCCGGTTGCCTGTTTAGGAAATCTATACATGCTTTGAGGTGAATTGCGAGACTGGGACGAGCCGCGAAGCCCAGGGCCGACATAGTGTGGCAAAGTTGGGTCAGTAACAAACACAGCATATACTCAGGGGAAGTATGTCGGGCTTTTCCCCAACAAGACTCAACGCTATTCAAGTCACCGTCCACCCAGTGACCATACACACATCACTACAAGGCACACCTTACCAAAGCCCCTGGCCGATGATGCCCCAAGTGCCCTGGAGGCGGCGTTTTTCTGAAGGGTTCAGGTTTCTAACGCATTCCCAGCGACGGACAATACCCTTATGCCAAGTCCAGCGGGCTCCTGACTCCTCTCCCAAGAGACCAGACGCCTGCAGAGTAAAACATGAAAGCCGAGATGACAAAGAGAAAAACCAGCCCTTTGGAAAAGACCGTCCTCCCGGAAGACCCAATGCGAGGCTCGTTGTTATCTTTCTTCTCCGCCGGAAGTTCCCATTTCTGCTTCGCCCAGCTGAGCGTCCCAGCGCCTTCGTCAAAGGGGACGAATCTCAGCTTCGGGGCGGACGCCATGAGCACGGCGACCTGCTTAGCCCCTGGCACGAACAAAACACTGCAAAGAAATTTGTGGTGTTAGAACCGTGTATTGCCCTGTTAGTGGCGGTATTGGCTTGCTGGAAGTGTACTCACGGTAGGATCCATCGCTGCATCACGTACCAACCCCAGCCGTCGTATGCCTGCATCCGCGTCCACGCCCAGCTCAGGTAGTAAAACAGCTTGATCCGGGGCATGTGCGACTCCTGGTAGCTCTGGAACGCGCGACGTATCTCGTCATCGCCGGGCTTCTTTTCTTCCTTCTCGTCGTCCGATCGGTGCCGACGGCGGTCGACGGCGGCGTAGATCTCGTTGGCCAGCACGACGGCGCTCTCCATGGCCAGGTTGCCGCCGAACCCCCGTTGGGCGTGACCTTGTGCGCGCTGTCGCCGCACAGCACGGTCCGCCCGAGGAACCAGTGCGACAGGACGCCCTCGTCGAGGGCCACCAGAACGCCGCGGGTGCGGGTCTTCCAGACGTCGCCGAACACCAGCGTCTCCGAGATGGGACAATCCAAGAACCGCGCCGCCTCGGAGTCGGCGTCGGCCTCGGTGAAGCGCAGGCGGGTTGGGTATTTACTCACTTTCTGACCGCCGGGCAGCTTCTTTATGAACAGAAAAAAGTAGATATGATCCGGCTGCGTCAAGAACAAGAACGAAAACCCGTCGTGGGAGACGGCGCTGACGGCGTCGGCGCCCAGGCCGTACTGGTAGGGCGCGACGCCCGTTAGGCAGGTGTATGTGGCCGTGATACTCTGCTTCTCGCCGACGGTGATGAGACCGGGGCACAGCCGGTGGGCGCGCTCCCACATCAGCTCGCGCACGGCGCTGTGGATCCCGTCGCAGCCGATCACGATGTCGCCCTCGTGGACCGCGCCGTCTGCGAGCACGACTTTGACGCGGCTCGCCTCTTCTATGATGCGCGCGACGCGGGCGTGTTCGATTACCTTGGACTTGTCCGGGAGGTTGTCATAGAGGGTTTGGAGGAAGTCTTTTCTTTCGAAGGTCATGGCGACATATCCGTTTCTTGAATAAACGCCCTAGTCAGAGAACACATGATGACAGACAAGCACAGAAAGGAACGGTGTTTGTTGGACACCTACTTACCTATCCGATATCTCCTTGAGGAAAGGGGAAGTGGTGTAAGTCTTCCCGTCGGAGCCGCGGAGGTGGAAGGCCTGCGTCTCGGCCGTCTTCGCGAGCAGGACGTCGTAGAGGCCCAACTGGTCCAGGATCCGGCAGCCGTTCGGGTACATGCTGATGCTGGAGCCCCACGCGGGCGCGACGGGGTGCTTGTCCAGCACGACGTAGTCGATGCCGGCCGCCTTGTCGAAGGCATGGGCGAGGGTCAGGCCGGCGACGCCGGCGCCGACGATGATTACCTTGAACCGGCCGCCTGTTCCGAGCCCGTCCATGTTGGCAGGGTGAGTTGGGGACGCGATGGTGAGTGTGTAGGGGTGGCTTGGGGAATGGACGATGACCAAGAAGGAGAAAGCCTGGGGGCTTTGACAGAGTTGTCCATGTACTACTATATTGTATCGATATCATTCTTATAACTCTGGCTGCCCCGGGGACGGCCGTCCTATACCGGGAGCAGATATAGCTACCGAACCGGCAAAAGTACCACCGATTGACGGAGGCATCAGTCAGGCCAGAGCCAATCGCAGTCTGAGTAAGCATAGTATCCACCGCAAAGTCACATCGCCGAACGGCCAGCAGACGAAGTATTGCATGTCCTGGAACCCTACTTGCAGGATTTTGGGGGCCACCGACTCCATCCGGTCGTACGGTAGCCGTATCAGAGGTCTGGCAGAAATATCGATCTCCGGTTGAGGCATGTTTGATTATCAATGGCCATGCACCTTTGTGCCTAGTTTGACGTCCTAGAGGGTAAGAAACAAATAGGGGCAGTACCCGTGCAGCTACCAAAGCGAAATACCACTAGCGAAACCGCTCGTATCATGGATGAAAGTAAGATAAGCACTAGGAAGGCAGGAATATGGCTGTTTGGTTCCTTCATACCTGTACAAGTAGTACGTCTACTTGGGCCTTTGCCTCATGACACATATCTCACATGTGTGGGGGTATGATCTTGTCCAAACACACGTTGGCATAAGTCTTTTTCTCTCCTATCAGTTAATCTCTTGGTCAGTGATTTGGAAGAGTGTCCCATCCAAGGTTAGGAAAGAATGTTTGCGGGCGATGATATGATCGGGTCATGGAACGGTTGCTCCAACTGAGAGTCACGCAGCCCCTTTCAAATGAAAGATCTCGGATAGCTTGACGAAAAGAGTTAGTAAGTCAGAAGGCAGAGAACCCTAGAATGATAGATATCAACTCCCCAAAAGACACGTCAGTCTCTGTACGATTTGGTCAACTCCAATGGCACTATTCTTGATCGATATCCTGGTACACAGCAACAAAGAGTATGCTGAAAGAGAATGCCAGCTCTTGTATCAAACAACAACCAAACACATTGTATTAATGAATCGCATTGTACGACTATGTTCGTAAAAGAACTCGAGGGTAGCACTTAAAGGGATAATAAACATTTCCAGGAAACGTTTAGCTGTCACTCATAGAGACAGTCGCCTAGTTGTTCAAGAGTCCCCTGGGCTACGTCTTTCAATAACTATCACTACCAGTAACTCACTACCATATTGTCTGTCGTTCCCAGCAAGACCCAGCAAGATGGCTCCCATTACTTTTAGCTTCGGGTCCTGTGGGCATGCAGAGAGTCACCCCAAGCCCCACGAGCTGTGGAAGAAGCTACAGGACCGAGCAGTCCTACCACAGGTCCTGACCGTTAAGACCGACCTACCATGCCGATCCTGCAGCAAATCGCAGGTGTCATACTACAGCGACATCTCCGTCTGGCTGCGCAAGGCTTGCAGCACCCGCACCAGTAACAACCATCCTCATCGTCGTCGTGATAATACGGGTACAGGTACGTCTTGTTCGTCCCCGTTATTGGCCGAACTAATCTGGGTTAGGTCCGCCCTGGAGCAACAACACCCCGAGATCCCCGAAGCCAAGCGCATGTGCGCCCAGCTGGCCCTGTTGGCCCGCGGGCTCCGCGAGCGCCATCTCCGCCGCCCTCGAGGCCGTGCTACTGGGCCCCTTCGCCCAAGGCCGCCATGCGCTGCAGCGGTGCCTGACGGACGGCGGTGTATCATCGACGGAGCCGGAGCTCAACACCTTTTACGTGGCGCAGGCCGAGCGATTCGCCCGCATCGCGGCCCTTGTTGATGCGATCGCCGCCACCCACGCGCCCCTGTGCCCGACCAACCCGCCGCACCTCGCCGCTGCCGCCGCCGCGAGCGCGAAACCCGAGACGCTCGCCTACTTTCGGCGGCGCATGCGGCGGAGCACGGCCGCGCTCGAGGCGCGCTCGGACGAGCTGGTCGAGCGGGCGACGCGGCTCGCCGACAGCCTGCCAGTCGTCCGCCGCCCGGTGACGGAGAACGACGCCGTGGTCGTCGGTCTCGAGGACGAGCAGGTCCGGCTCGTCCAGGGGATGGAGCGCGTCGTGGATGACGTGGTGGGGCTGGTGGCGAGCCTTCGCGAAGTGGTTGCTCGGGCTGAAGACTTCGCCGCTGGGGTTGCGGCTGGGAGCACGAGGTTGCGCCGCGCAAGATAGTTGGGCTCTTCTAAGGTAAGGAACTTACTTCCATGATGATGGTAGGATTTGATGTTGGGTAGGTAGGGAATACGACGGGTAAGCAACTAGGGATTGGATGGACTTAGCTGGGCATCAAGTGATGACTGATGGGATTCTCTTCCAATGACACTTAACAGCCAGTAATGGGGAGGATGTGATGGGCGTCCGAGAAAGTAGCCAGCGTGTGTAGACGAACATCGAGCCAACAGCAATGCGCCGCAGAAGCAAGTAAGTACCCAGGCTGCCCGAACCCGGCTATCTGCAAGCAGCAATGCTCCTCCGGAAATGCATCATCCTCGTTCCCCGAAACCTGGGGGAAGGGAGGAAACGGCGGGTTTCCGCGTCAGGGTCATCTTTGGTTGGGCCAAGACAAGACTGACGTGCAGCTTATTCTCCCTCTCTCTTTTGGCCTTCCTGTATGTAGCCTCTTCTTGCATATCGGGGACTGCTGCACATGTATCGGGGATTTACACGTAGTCTTACTCGCATGTATACCACCGTGTCTCGGGTCGAGGACCTATTAAGGGAAAACGAGAAGATGAGCAAGAAAGGAGGGAAGAGTGCTGGTTGGCTTGACGTATGCGGGATGCCACATTTCGGGAACCAACCGAAGAAAGATCGTCAGTCGGAGTTTCTTCTCTCTCTGTGCGTTACATGTCTCTGCGCCAGCCATGCCATCCCACCGCGACGGTTGACGGTATCTGCGGGCTCGAACTCCGGCACAGTGGAAGATCCATATATAATGAAAATAGAGGGAGGTAGGGAACTCTCTCTCTTTGGCTACATGGAGTTCGCATATGCAGTGGGGGTGTTGCTGGTAGGTTACATACAGCACATACATACATGGGAGTTGGGGTTAGGAAGGAGCCTGATAATAATATAAGTACGCAGATCCTTTTTCGCACCCAGCATGACGGAACAAGAAAAACTGGACCGGGGCTTCTCGATGGGACACATGTACATGCATGTGGCTCACGATACCGAGCGAATGAATTTAGATAGGCAAGACCCAACAACCCGACTATCATTGCCCCTACCGAGGAGATGCAATTCAGACATATGCACCTCGGGGCATGGACCCGTCGGGATCCTAACTCCGGAGCAACTAACCCCCCACACCCGGTCGACTATCTGATAGGTATCTGTATGTATGTAGCCTCCCGAGCGAGGCACCTGCAATGTAAGGAATGACGATATATTGCGCCAATGACAAGCCTACGGTTCTTCATGGTAACCGAGTCCAATCCTCGTGTTCTGGTGAGCGAAGCTGCGTCAAGGGCATACGCATATGCCGTCAGCATGGCTGGCTGCTTCTCACATGCGTCGCCAAGTGAAGTCGAGCGCGGTTGCATCCCGCCTGGTAGATACATACATACCTACCTCAGCCGAATCCCAGAGATACGACGACCTCTCATTAGTCGGACGGGTTTCTGGTCACTTCGCAGCTACCACGGCTTACTTACATAGACGCTGGACTTTGGTTTTGCATTTAGGCGGAAATGGCAACCCTTGTGTCTTGCTTCACTTTCACGGAGATTGTTCACGAAAGGAGAAAGACGTCAAAACCTCATTGTCTTCCTTCCCTACACCGGTTGAGAAGAGTAGGATCCCGCTTACTTACATACAAGGACCCTTTTCATCTCGTTGCCCCGATAGGAGATGGCTGACGGGAGAAGGATGCTGGGAGACGGACGTGCGCTTCCGTACAACGCAACGTCCGTCTCTCCCAGGGCATGCATGGATGGTGCAGTAGTTACCCGAACGGGAAGGAAGTCAAGCGAGAAGGAAGATCCAATGGCCAGTTGACAGGGCTGGCAGGCTAGACTAGACTCTGGGAACGGACGTAGGATGCGGCGCAGGTAGGTCAGCCACCGGACCGGACTTCCCCTTAAAGAGGACAGCAAAGCCCCGGCAAACCCGGTGTAAGTAACCGTACATAACGTGCAATTGACCCCTTGCGTATTGAGAGGAGGCCGCATCTGGTAACCCCAGTATTCTGTACTGCACATCATTTATTTTGGTTCACAGGGTTCAATAACAGGTGGAGGAGGAAGAAGAGGAGGAGCACAGCGAAAAGGATCGCCAGCCGTTATAACGGATGCCTGCTCGGTGGTGGTGGATTGCAGATACACACACAAATGCAGTGTACTTTTATATCTGGGTCTCGCCCGTCGTAAGGTTTGAGCCGCGCAACAGCAGGAAGAGTCCACCACACGCGCACACGATTCGGGGGTGCGCGGAGTTCCTTAGTTTACATACATAACGAACATATCTCTTTATGGAACGGGAAGAACCCTAACCGACGGAGACGCTCGATAAAGTGGTATGTAGAGCAATCTATCTGCCCAAGGATGAGACGCAACATACGCCCGCGGGCTTATCTCTGCACGTATGTATGTGGTGTAGGAGCAGCAGTGGCGCGCCGACTCGCGGGTTCCAAGGTTTAACGAGGGGGTCCTTCCTTTCATCGGACTTACGATGCCGCCGTATCTGTTCGTGGGGGTCACGAAGTCACACAAAGTCCCCAAATCCACAACTGTCTTAATCTGCCTTGCCTGCCCCCATTTCCATGTAAAGGGCCGAGAGAGAGGAGATAGGAAGAGAGGGGGAAGGGAAGGAAGGGTCTTGAGGTTCTGTCTTGAGCGAGTAATAACAGACCCTGGGAGACCGTGTTTGGTAGTCAGAAACCTTATTGCTGCTGGGTGGGAACGTGGACGTGTGGCCCTGACTAGGTACCAGATGGCATGCTTCCAGAAGGGGTGATTTCGATATACAGCAGTACCCATACGGTTAGGCCTGGGTGAAGATCACTCCCCAATCCTGACAGTCCCTATACAAAGCTTCTGGAATACGTACGGAATGGTAAAGTAGTGGTTCTAGATCAGGCCGGCCACGTTTTTTTGCCATGCGACGTAGGGACGCTTGGGATGTTTGCTGTATATATCCAACAGTCATTGTATATGCTGCGGTGATTAATGACTGCAAGTCGTCGAGGGGAAGCGGGCGTGTGGTTGGCTATCTGAACACACATGCACGCACTTGTCCAGCAAGCAACTTTCAGAACGACTCTTCCCTCCCTCCCGGCCAAGCAAGGGGCTACGATAAAACCCAAAAGAGCGCAAGATGCGAAAAAGATAAAAGTCCCTCGAGTCAATACATATGAACGAGGTTAGTTAGGTATGCAGCAGCAGCAGCAGCAGCAGCAGCAGCAGCATGGCGAGCAAGCCAAGACATTAGGCGAAGGCAGCGTCTTTCTGTTGCTATCCCTCGGCGCTAATGTATCCATCCGTCGTCCTTCCGACAAACTGGCATCACTGTTTTTACCACCGATGTACGGCCCCAAACGTTACAAATCAAACTACTCATCGAGCATCAACACATGAGACGGTCACCTGCCTCGTTTCTTCTGGGTCACGATGAACAGACAGCTAGGTCACTTACTCACTTTGGCCTCCCAAAAAGAAGAAAAAAGAAGCAAAAGAATGAAAAAAAAAGAAAAGAAAAAGGGTTCATTGGCCCAATGCAACGATAGCCACCGGGTCCAGGGTCCTGGTCTTCCGGGAAGTGGGGGCCGGAGTAAAGACCCAAAGCCGGATGGATTCAACGTGGACACGCAACAGGGGTGGACGGAGGGATTCGAACTTTTTTTTCTCTCTCTTTCACATTATTGATTTGCCAACCCGTCGGCTATTCAATTGCTAATTGGATATTCACCGAAGCGCCCCCTTCACCGACCTGCCGACCTCTTCCCTCATGGGGAAACGGGGTAAGTGTTCTTCCTCTTTTTCGGCAGTCTTCTTTCAATCTCATCTAGGTACTCTATCGTCTGTCCCGTACTCAAGTAGGTATGGCCAATCTGTCTAGAATGGAATCCCTTTTCTGCTCCCTCCCTGCAAAGTACTTGAACGACCACCAGATCACTTGACTGGTGACTGGAGCTTATAATAACTCCCGGGGCCCACTTGACCAGACTGCCGCGGGTCGGTTCTCAGATGTCGAAATTAAATACCCTATATGAGTACCAGATATAGGCCGGCTGTGGAATTGGGTCGTTCGCCGGCCTACTGTACTTCCGCCGCCTACTGCAGCCCATTCTTTTTAGATAATAATAGTGCCGTGTAGCAAGCGCGCGCGCCGTATATCCTTCCGTACACAGTGAGTAGCAGTAGTGCACGTAAGCAAACAAGGATCCGGTGTTGTGTAAAGCAAGGCAGCCAAAGAGAATAGTCCGCAAGTGAAAACCTGTGAAACATCTGACAACCGGGAGAGGGTATGGTGATGTGCGTCTCGTCCCTCTCGTAACGGGACCCGTCTTGCCGACGGTGTGTTCACCCGCGGCTGCGTTCCCTGGAAGGGCCAGCTCAGCTCTATTGCGTCAAGATCCCTGATCGACAAGGAGAGCGTGTATGTAGTTCTGACATGACATCAGCTCAACGGATATAGCGAGAGAAAAGGAAGACCAGAGCAAAAGGAAAGCCGCCTATGGAAACAGACGTTCGCTACGTCATTCATTACTGGAAGAGAAAGCGATGACAGACAGTCGACAACAGCCCATCCCGGCGGGTTAGTAAACAAGTAGCAACCCAAGTTTATTAATAAATAAATAAATATAAACCAAAAAGCACACCAGCAAAAAAGAAGTCGACGAACAGCTCAGCGGCCGAAGGGCACTAGCGTGCTGCAGCTAGCAAAAAAGGTTGACGAACGGCTTCTCGTCTTGCAGCGCCTCCGGAATGTCGGAACAGCCGCCAGCCTCTCTGGTCGCCTCTGGTCGCCTGTTCAGTGGGCGCGGCGGCGGCAAAGCAACACGAAGAAGGAAAAGAGGCTGGCTGGGCCGGGCCTGGGTAGGTATCCGTAACCCAAAGCGTCGGTGTGAGTGGCCAAGGCCCCCCCTAAGACTACTCGGGAATGCAAGGTGAGAGAGCCGGTTGGTTGGTTGGGTTGAGTGGTGAGTGAAAAGGGTTATCGTACTTTTTTCGTTGCTCTCTCTCTCTCCTTCCCGCTTTGTTGTTGTTGTTGGTTGTTGCGACATGCAGTTCAAGGCCAAGTAATAATTGTAGCTCCATTTTCATTGAGGATCGGAGTTATCGGCATGCTACGCTAGAAATAACCCGGGTCTCAACATTCAGCACATAGCCACGTCCAGCGGGCCTTGTTGTATATCTGACACACGTCGCCTAGCAGCAGGTGGCATTGGTAATCAATTCCATACTATGTAGTTGTAAGAGCAAAAAACGGGAAAGAAAGCCTCAAAGTTCCGACGACGACGACGACTACGATTTGCTATCTTCATATGGTTTGGCAAAGTGTCACCATCAGAGGGGGCGAAGAAGGGAAGGGGGGCGGCGCGCGGGCTACACCACAGCGGGCTAACTGGCTTGCATAAGGTGCTAGCGAAAGGTGAACGACATAGATATGGGGCATGCACTCCTTGCACCACTACTGTACATGCTCCTACTACTTACTCCATACAGACTACTGTACTGTACTTACTTAAATCCGTACATTTGCAGGAGTTCGTCGCGTGGCAGCGCAGTAGCCAGGGTGGACAACAGACCACAGGACAATGGCCTTTCATTGGCATACCTATACGAAAAATTAACAGGTACAGTCAGTCACTTACGTACGCGCATTGGTGATGAACAGTGTTTTTTTATTCCGTAAACTAAAATACTTAGTCGACCTATCTGGATACCCAAAAGTGTAGATCTTGGTTTCCGCCTGGAACAATACTTATTATTAGGTGAAAAGGGACAAAGAAACAAAAGGAAGAGGGCATGTAAGGTATGTAGTCAAGTAGTATTGCCCGTTGCTGCCCAATGAACGGGGGCCCACCTCAGAGCAAGCCGCAAGCAGGCATGAAGAAAAAAAAGTAGTCAAGTCAAAGCCGTGCTAACGAACAACGGTCAATGCCCTTCCCCCATGTCCTAGTAACCGTATTATCAAAATTACTAATATCGAATATGGTTAATTGCCTTCTCTCCTTACTCCTCCGCCGCCGCCTGCCTCCTACTCCTCCTTCTTGCCTTTGTTTGCCCCCCCCCTTTCCCCTCGTCAGCCGAGTCAAACCTGCCTTTGCCCTCGACTAGCCTAGTGGGCGAGCCCGGCACGCTGTAGTGGTTCGTTGGCAGCGGACTACTGCTTCAAGGCATGAACAAATGCCAGCCCGGGGGGCCAATGAGGCGGCAAGGCGAGAGCTGATCGCTTTCCATTAGTTCCCCCCCAGCCCTAAGAAGGGTGGATGATATGTAAGTGGATGTAGATGGCCTGGCAGGAGGATCGTATAAAGATGCGTCAAGCTTGGCACGATTGGCACGAGAGAGGGTTAACGGGGGTGGCTGCCTGCTCCAAAGCTCCAAGCTCCAGGCTCCAAGAGAAGCAACAGCGACGAGCTGTCTGCAATCCCTTCCGAATGGGCAAAAGACCCCTAGGCAGAAGAACCCTGTGATGAGGCTCGTCCTTCCTTGTTGCGTATTGTATCTGGCCAAGCCCATAATAGGTGTGACGTTTGCACGGGGAAAAGCAGATCATAATGGCCTGGAACCCCCAGCTCCGAATCCCAAACTGCCCTGCACGGGGCGCAACTTGGCTGCGGGACGATGATCTCGACGAGGGCTGCGCCTGTTTCGTACTGAGCCGTCTGTTTTAGAGCTGTGATTGTGGGGTTGATTGATAGCGCCGAGGACCGCAAGGCAGGCACTCAATTTCCGACTACCCCTAGTCCGTCCGCCATCGAACAACAACAGCAGCATCCAGTCCAATGTGTACGGCCAAGCATGATACACGCATGTCGCCTACGCAGATAAGATGGATTGCCGATCAGCTTCACCGAGCCTTGGAGTGCCCAAAGGCCAAGTTTTTTTCGTCATGGGCAGCAGTCAGCCAGTCACTGGGTTCCGATATGGCAAGGGTGGAGAGACATAGACTTTTGCCCAGCAATTTGAATTCAATTGAGCATGTGTTGGCTCGGCCCATTGGTTGTAACGCGTGTGAACGCAAGAGGTATCTGGGGGATCATGTCCCCATGGGGGCCTGCAGTGCTCGACAATGGAACAAGTATCCAAGTTGCAGGCAGGTAGGTACGTACTAAGACTGGACGTCTCACAAACATGCCGTAAAAAAGACATTTCAGACAGACGGGGTTCTGATCCGAAGTCACGAAGCTCGCCCCCTCCCCGACGCCAAACTATATCCTCCAAGACATCACCACTCCACCGGGACTTCCTGCCGCATCCAAGGCCAAGGACTCCCGGCTGCCTCTGCTCATCCTTGCCGTTAGTATTCGAAAGGGGGTAACTAAAAGAACCTTGCGCCCGTAGATGCCTCTTTTTTGATCGTACGCCGTTCGCCAGACCGAAAGCTGGTTGTAGATATCTCTGATATGGTGCTGTGGTAAAGATGAACGTATGATGTGTGTGGTATAAACAGGGTCTCGACCAAAGCCGACGTCGCGGATGCACACAGCGCACCTTTGTGCGTAGTGACACCGACCGTCTCGGGTCTCTGCACAACCCGGCTCGATACGAAACCTGGGAAGAGCGTGTGCGACCGAGTTGTCGCCGTGAGGTGCCCTTCCAGAGCCCGCGCGTTCCTATCCCCGCGAGCAATGTAGGTGGCGCGAGAGGCTTATAATACGACACAATTACGCTTGCCTTTGCCTCCTGTTTTCCCTGTGCGTGCGCTCGACGCGCCGTTCGGGGCGGGATTGCGGCGATCTTGTTGCGTTGGCCGCGCAGCTGCTTGTCGCTGACGACGGAGTATCCGTACAACATCGTAAAAGGCCTTCTCGACATTGATGCAGTTCTTAGCCGACGCCTCGACGAATTCGCAGCCTAGTTCGCGTGCCAGAGCATGCCCTTCTTGTGTCGATACTTCTCGTTCTGTCACGCGGTCGCTCTTGTTGCCGACCAGCATGATGGGGACGTTGGCGTTAGCGGCCACGTTGGATATCGGGGACCCGGGGTACGTCGGTGATGCGTTGACGGATTCCTTAACCCGCTGGATCTGGTGGTGAAATCTCTTGATGCGTGAGAAGGAGGATCGTGACGATATGCTGTAGACCAACACGAAACCTTCGCCGTCCCGGATCCACTGGTCTCGTAGTGCCGTGTATTCTTCTTGGCCGGCTGTGTCGAGCACCTCCAGCATGCACGCCTGGCCATCTATCACAACTTGCTTTCTGTACGAATCTTCGATCGTGGGGTCGTACTACATTCCAGTAACAGGTTAGTCTCGAGCCGAAGCGGAAGCTGCGCAATTGGGCGCCGGGGCGAGAGGGGGACGACCTACAGTCTCGACGAAATGTTGTAAACACAGTTGAATCGTCAGAGCTGTTTTTCCAACACCACCATCACCCAGCACCACCAACTTGTACAATACCATCTTGCCCGCCATGGTGGAGGATTTCGTTTATCTTCCAAAAGGCTCAACCAGGCCGTCAATTAATCCGTGTCCTTGCAGTAGGGAGGAGACGAGACAGTGGCGGACGGGCGTTGCGTTGTTGTAGGCTTGGTTTTTTGAGCGTCTGTCCAAAAAGGAGGGGTCGGAGACGGCCGCAAAGCCAATGTTGGATCCAAGCAACTCTCAAAAGGTTTGGAGCGACGGAAAGCAAGCGAACGTATGGTAGCGTCCAGATGGGACCGACTGACCGACCAGGCGACGGACAAATAGATCGATAGACGACGACGATTGGGCAGATTGGTAGCAGTGTTTAGACAGCGTGCACTTGGATCTGTCGTATCCGGTCGCGATCACTGAGGAAAATGCGGAGGCCGCTTGTGATTTTGGAAGGCAATCCCGGCTATCCAGAGGGTTCAATCAGAACAAATCACTTGGGATGCTTGCGTAACGGGAGGCGGAAGGGAGGGGGGTAAGAAGGGTGCAGCAGCTGATGTTGGAGGGATAATAGGAGGAGGCGTGGGAGTGAGAGAGGGAGGAAGAGGAGCAAGCGCGCACTGCAAGAGATAACAAGACAACGTGAGAGTTTATTGCTTGTCTGGTTCAGGGATGGGGTTTTGTTGATGTGGTGGTTGGTGGTTGTTAGGTAGGTAGATCGGTAGGCACGCAGCAGTAGTAGCAGCAGTAGCAGACAGCAGCAGCAGCTCTCTCGGGTCAAGTCAAGTCAAGCTCAAGTCAAGAGCGAAAAGAGTTAATAACAACAACGAAAGCAGACTGGGGAACTGCTCTGGCCGGGTGGGCTGGGACTGGGCTGGGCTAATAAAATAAACCGGCAGCAGCACGCAGCAGGAAAACAGAGGGGTTTGGTTCGTGTGTGGGAGAAAAGAGGCAGGACGCTGGAAGGGATAGCGAGACTCGAGCTCGGGTGTGGAGAAGCCAATGTAAGCGGGAGAGAGAGGGCGAGGGAAAGAAGAGGGTCTGAGCTTGGACGGTTTTTTTTAGGAGAGAACCAGGCCCGGTCGTGGTATGTATATGCGCAGTAGGGGACAATACCTTATATACCTAGTCGCCAATGTAATAAGGGACCGGTCCTTCTGGGAGATGGTGAGCTGCAGGGTTGCGGTACAGATGGGAGATGGCAGTACCTTGGGTCGCCGTGTATGAAGGCATGTAGCAGAGTATCCTGCTTTTTATTCTTTCTGTTTCTTCGCGAATTGGAGGGACATGGATCCAAATGATGACGGCCCAGACAATCAGGAGCAAAATAAGGTAGGTAGGTCAACGAGAACAAATCATGTGCTGACTTTACCACTTTACCAGCTACCAGCTACCAGCACCTGCTGCCAGCTACCTGCAGTCAAGCATGTACATACATGCAGACAGATTAGATAGATCAATAGATATACTCCATCTGCGTACAGCCTTTGGACTATCAGCACAGGTACATACATGATGATGATTACGGAATGAATACAGGACGAATGATAGCGACAGGTAGTGCACTCAATCGTATTTGGGATAGACTTCTTAAAAAGGTCAACTACACAGCTAGAGAAACGCCGACGAGGCAAAGCACAAACGGCTAGGCAGGTAGGTAGACAAGTAGACCAGCCAAGAGGAGCGTAATGAGCTCTGTTCTTGTGCAAAAGGCACCGACCTACCGGCCTAACGACCCATGGCAATTGGCCAAGGATCAAGCAAGAAGGGCAAAAAAATTCCTGTGCTCAAGGGTCAAGGATTACAAGCAAGCAAGCAACTGGCTGCGAACCAAGTGGAGGAGGGAAAAAAGTGCCGGGGTTGCTTTTTGGGGGGGGTTGTGGCTCAACTGGGGGGCCAAAGAAACCAGACTGGGAACTGGGGGTGGTCGGATACTGGGTGCTGGGTGCTGGGTAAGTAGTAGGTATCAGAAGAAGTAACCAGCCCAGACTCGGCTCGGCGCTTTGCATTGAAAGCAGGCAGGCAGTAGCAGTAGTAGCAGTAGTAGCAGCAGCTAGGCCAGCTCACAGATGCAGATTCTAGGTACATACTTAAGTAAGTAGTGACGCAAGAGAGATATCAAAGCAGAAAAGCACCTGCATCTGGCCTCCCTCCCCTAATAACAGCTAGAGAGCAGGAAGGACTAGACGGCCTAGCTCCCGTCCCCAGCACCGTTTTTTCTTCATCGCCCAACCCAGCTCAGTCAGCCCTTAGGTTAGTGGGGTAGGAGATGCGAACTTGGGGAGGAAGTTGACCTCGCACGCAAAGCCATCGTGTCATGCATGTACATCAATAGTGTCCCTTTATGAACAGCTAACGGGCAAAAAGAGGGAGAGACTATATCCTCCAATGTTGCAATGCTATGTTGTGTTCTATGCGTTGCGTTGCGACAGGTCTCACTCGGGTAGGTAGACGGACAGATACTCCGGTATGCCGTATGGCTGACGACCCCCGAAACCTTATTGGCCTGCTTTTCCGCGCTTGTTCCTTATGCGCGTGGTGTTACCTTTGCCATGTTCGCTTCTCTTTCTTTCCTTCTTCCTACTCCCACCTGTTTGTCTCGCGCTCTTCTGTTGGGTAGGTGACGCTAGGCGAACAAAACTGATGAAACCAGAGGGCAAGCAATGGCTGAGAAGATCGCACGGAGCCGGAGACTTGACCGGTGGGAGGTCTGTGTAAAAAAAGCTGTCGTTGGCGTTGCAGAAGGGCATATGATAGGTCCTATCGCACAGCACACGCGCTTGCTTGTGATGTTGTTAGGTCAGACAGTACCAATAGCACCCGGCGTGACTGTGCAACCCATGTTTATGCCCATGGATCTAATCTGGAAGGACAACAGCAGGTTAAGTTAGGCCTCGAGTTATTATAGTAATACGTAGGCATATATAGAAAGAGCTTGTAATGGATGCTACATATTCCCTACTAGTAGTAGAGCGCGACTAAAAAGCACAGAAGTATCCAAGGGACTGGATTGTAGCCAAAAGTGAGCATGGGCTGGCTGCAGTCACAATAACGCCTCACCTGTTCTGGGGCCAGTGACCCAGCAGCCCGTTCAAGCTTGCTGTTCACCAGATATGAACCTTAGTGACTATCCTCTTCCGCGGAATGAAGCGATAAAAGCAATCAAATGCAGGATGGGTCTGCATATCATTCAGGGATCCCTGGCTACGGAGGCCGTTACGGTTTTTGTGGGAAAGCAGCAGTCCTGTTCGGTCAGTTGGCGTGTAGATTCCAGGTTACAGTGGCTATTGTAATTACGGCACTCGGAACAATAAGCCACGGAGCGAGAGCCATTACCACCGCGGACACGGACAAGGAACAATAACGAAGCCATACTAATTGCCCGACCACGACTCAGAATATTACGTATCGTATCGCATCAGAACAGCTGTTGCTACCTTTTTTTTGGCCCCTCCCTCTCTCCCTTCCCGGATGTTGCCCAACGACCACGACCCGAGTTATCGACGGGTTCGCTGGTTGCAGGATGCAATGACGATCTTGGAAAAGGAAAACCCAAGCGCACCGCACGGCTGGTGACTGCCTTTGATCGACAAACCGGCATTAGACATACAGTAGTCGTACCCATACATGCCATACGTACGAAGATATCTTCACACAACCCCGCAGCAGCAGCAGCCCAAACCCCGAGATGGCCGACGGGGTCGAACGGAAACCGCGTCGGGGTTGGGGATGGGGATGGGAATGATGATGGGGGATATGATAGGGCAGAGCTCAGCTTCGAGCCGCCCAATAGCAGGAATATATCACATCTCGCTTGCGGGTGCGCGCGAAGGGATGGATTATAGCAAGCGGCCTTGCCTCTTGTGCTGTGACGGTCGATTTACGGTGGGCACAAGCAAAAGACCCGTCTCCAGCCAAGGCACACACCCGCCTGAACGTTTCTAACGGGCTGGAAGAGCCTGCTGCCTACCTGCGCTTGCCGCACGGCATTGACGCTTTGCAATGTGACAAAGGCTGCCTACATGCAATTTACATAGCTACCTACTCCGTACATGGATGGTAGTATCAACTGATCGTTCCCGACCCGGCCGAGGTCCAGAGAGACGGCGAAACAAGAACCAGAGGAGAAAATACAAAACAACTGGATACCGGAAGCTAGGCCGATAGTGAGTGATCCCAAATTCCTTATATAACAGGGTCGGGGGTCGGAGAAAAGACGAGCTGCCACGGCCCACCCCACCTGCCCCCCATCCATAATTGATGACCGATCCTGGACATGGCGCCATAAATATCCAACAACCAGATTACTACTACTTACTAATACGTATAAGTATGCATGTATGTACTTGCTTCACTTACGCGAGCACAGTATGACATGTCTGACGGCATGTTGTACTCGTTTCCCGAAAGACCAGACCGGGAGAGATGGGAGAATGTTTGCTTGAACACGATCCATCGCATTGCAGCAGCCATGCTGAAGTCAAGTACTTGCTTGCATGGCATGGAGCATGGTTATCTCGTAAGGAGAGAGATCGATGATATGATATGCACCACCTTCCTTCCTGCCGTTTCCAACTGAGCCTCAGCCCCCTGCTTGCGCATTAGGAGTTTGTCCTGCTACCCTAGCCGTTCCATGCCTTCCTGCTAACCTGCATGCCTAAACGAAACGAGATATCAGACGATCCATTCTGTCGGGACCGCTTCTTCACAGAGATCAAGCATGGCAGAGACAATACTGTTGGTCTTGTCCCGATTGCTGCGGCAAGCGTCTAATGCTAGGAAGGTTCATCGAGATCGTCGCGCTCTCTCACACACACGCCCTCCTCTTGCTCTTCTCAGCAAGCTGAAGTATGGTTCACGATCTTCGTTGCTGAGCCTCTGCAGAGGCACCATGCGTGCCTCTACAACTGACTGCCAACCCAGCCTTCCTCAACGTACAGACGGACCTGGCGTACCTACTATGGTTCAGCCACGGACTCATCCGGGCTCACTGTCACGTTGCTTGCGATACCCAAGGACTTTATTATGGGATGTATGTACAGGATTCCCCAAGGACGACTAGACTGGGAGGGAGTTCACGAGCCAACCTCCAACAAACGGAAGGATGACAGCACGGTCATTGGCTAGCGTGTATCTGCAAAGCAAGAACTCCTTCCATAGCGTCTGGTCCGTCGTTGCCTATCAATCCGTGCCCGAGATGGATGCACGAGCCCCAGCGTGAGCGATGTGGCGGACTAGGAGTCTCGTGGGGGTGAGCGCGTCTAGGCCATCGCCGCCATAGCCACTGCACTGTTTGTGCGACAAGGCCCGTCAAGTGGCCGAAGTTGGCCGGTCACGTTTGCAATCGGCTCATCTAGCCGAGGCTTTCTCTGCTCCCTGAGGCATGGCGGCCTCGATCTCCTTGTCTCTCTCTCTCTCTCTTTCTCACGTTTTCTCCCCCTTCGCCCCCGAAACGGTACATCTAAGCACTTAGGATATATGACCACCTCCTCTTGCCTGCCATGCTGGGCATGTTGACCGCCTTGCCAGAGGGGAGTTACATTCAACGGTGAAAGAAATGTCTAGGTGGTGACACACACCCACGTTGTATGTCATTCTACATTGGTTTGCCGAATGGGACGGTCTTGATTTGCTTGTGGGTGGTCGAGAAATAAGCCCGATGGCTGACATACACTGGTGCCAACCACGCCAAGATTTATTTTTGCGATTCATGCAGCTTACCGTCCGTGGAGACGCCTTTAGGCTATTATTGTCGTTCAGCTATAATTATGTATACCGAGCATGAACTGGGCCTAGCAACCCCCCAAAGTGGCCAGTGAGCTACATGTACCTGTATGCTATACTTATAGCAAACACAGAAGAGGCTACCCACACCCCACGATACGATAGGTACAGTAATGTGCACGTGGGACCTGTATTCTGTATTCTGTTCGTTATGGAACCAACAAGGCAGACACCCGTCACCGTGGAGCCCAACCCCGGGTACGCTAGGTTCGGCACGCTCGCTCGACGTACACGCACGCAGATGACTCTGGGTTGTCTCACTTGCTTTACTCCGGTTATCTGTGTAACCAACTAGCATCGCACGTGGAATAGTGGTGCGGGAGAAAGGGCTTGGCTACGGGCTGACCACTCCCTACCCAACTCCCCTTCTTCACTGACTCTCGATTTCTTGCACCAACCATGTGTTAAGAACCCCCACCACCACCACTATTTCCCGAAGCTGCAAGCAAGGACGGACGGATTTATGATCTCGATGTGTTCCGCCAAGTAAATGATCTGGATATCATTTCCTACCCGGAGATCCCGAGTCGTCTCGCAGCCTCTACGAACCCATCCTGGTCGGCGGACACCCATACATCGACCCAGGAGCGCGCTTCCTCGATCAGCTCTGGCTGAGACGCCCAATCCTCCTCCCGGTGCCGCTCTACATAAACGGTCCGGAGCCCGCACGACCGTGCCGCCTTGAGATCGCTGAGGTGCGCTGCCACCATGGCGCACTCCGCCGGCTTCCGGCCCAGCGCCTCGACGGCGCCGAGGTAGGTCTTGGGGTTGGGCTTGTAGGCCCCAAAGTCGGCCGCGGAGATGAGCCAGTGGAAGCCGAGCCCCGGCCCGTGCTCGTTCAGGTCCCGGAGCAGCTCCTGGTTTCCGTTCGAGAGCGTCGACGTGATGTAGCGCGTGCCCAGCAGGGCCAGGCCTTTGGCCGTGTCCGCCCACGGCTGCAGCCGGTGCCAGACCAGGCTGAGCGGCCGGGTCTCCTCGTCGTCGCGGAAGAGCCCGGCCAGGCCCCAGCGCTCGAGCAGCTCGAGCAGGCTGTCGTAGTGGTGCGTGTCGATGTCCTTCCACGCCGTCTCGCCGGGTACGAACCCCTTGGTAAACGCGCCGTAGCTGGTCCGCCACTGCTGCGCAAACGTCGCCCAGTCTTCGTCGGTCAGCTCCGCCAGGCGGGCCTGCAGCGAGGGGGGCAGCGAGTTGGAGGAGGAGGAGGAGGCAGGAGCATCTCTCTTTTCCCTGCCGCGTTTGATCAGTTCGGCCACGACGGTCGAGCGCCAGTCTACGACGGTGCCGAACACGTCGAAGAGCAGCGCTTGGACACCTGGAAGTGGTGTAGCGTCCGTCATCTTTCCTGGATCCGTTGACCGAGCCGCCGTGGGGGTGTTTTGTTTAATTAGGTACCGAGATCCTGATTTGTTTGGTGATCGAGGAATTGTATTCACTCGGGGTTACAGGTGGGGGAGGTCTTCTTTCGGCAATAAGCTTACCTTGCAGGTCTGGAGGTCTGGGAGCCTAGCGAATGCCGAGCTGGGCCTTTGTCTCCAACAAGTTGGGACTGCATCTCTACACCGTATCTATGTCATCCCCCACCTTTCAAGGTCTGCTTCTGCATGCCCGAGGGATGGGCCGAATAAGTATGCAGGCATAAGCAGAGCATGCAACGTTCCTTTCGTAAGCATGGGCATTTTCTATGAGTTTTTGCCGGACGGCAAAGCCTCTTGCTTGTCGCTCTGTAGCTCCAGCCAACAAAAAGCTGTTCATACCCCTATCTTGGCATGCAAAAGTTCCCCAGTCCACGTTGCACTTCCGTGTTGCATTGGCCTTTCGTGAAACCATAAGCACATATATCTGTTATATGAGATGTTCGGTATACGAAGGCTGCATGGAATCGACGAAGGGGTGCCGGATCTTAGATACATTCAAGATGATCAACAAGTACAGTACACTTTCATCATACCCCTGCGACACCTTGCCGGCTTATCGTAATATTAGAAAAGATATCACACATGCACTCGGCAATTCATGTAGAAACTGCCGTGCCAGATGGTTCCTGGTCGTTGTCCCATTGCCGTACTTTTGTGCGGAATACTTCCATGCACACCAAACGGTCTGCGAATCCCGATATGCAGGGAGTTGTGCCTGCGCGTTCCTACACCGCGCCGTGGCCTCAACTCTCGTCATCCCGAAAAACCTTTTAACCTTTCCCCCGCTCTATTGAACTCCCAACAGTAAAAGGTCTATGATAACGAAGTTCGGGAACGCGATCCACCCGCCTCCGCTTCGGACCCTCCCTTCGCGTCAAACCACGCGAGCCCGAGATTACCAAAGGCTAGATTACCGGGGACGTTTCAACGGAGCCCCGGGAATAGAACGGCTCAGGCCTCGTGGGAAACTGGGTTGATGGATGCCCATCTGCCCAACCATATCTGCCCAACCATATCTGCCCAAGCACCCCGCCTCGCATATATCCGACGCGAAAGAGGCTCTGCTTGTTAAGTATTGCCGGTGATGCTGGTAGTGCCGACTCCCGAGGACATGGGTGGGCCCGGCGCACTGGCGACCGATTCGCTATGCTCGGGGTGATGGATATAGAGGACCCCCTGAGTGCAAGTTCGATCCTATGCGGTTAGTAGCGCCAACGAGGTCAAACCTGGATGTGCAAATAACGGGAGACCAGTAAACAGCCGGATGACAATGGTGCCCACAGATGGCCCTCGGGGTAAAGTCCCCTAGCTCACGATGCTGCCGTGTTCCTCCTCTCGCACTCAGCCCACCACGCTTGTACGATAAGACTAAGGGTTAACATGCCCTGCCATGCTTAACACAAGAGCTCCCCGTGATCTCGGCATGTGCCAAGGCATGCTTAGTGCTTCCCCCGGGGGGTTTGTTCCTAGTCTTAAAGAGAGGCAGGACTCAATGGGGAGGTGATACATTTGGCGGTATACAAGGACTTTAGCGAGAGAGATGGGCAAGTCTGGCTGCCGAAGGACGAGGCGCGAATGATGTGTCCACATCCTGACAAGGTCAGCTGTCGACCGTGTCCCCATTGACACCGAAAAATAACAAAGACGAAGCGTGCGTAATGGACAGTTACACAAATGTAGAGTTTGGTCGTTGAAATTGAGTAAATCGCCTAGGAAGGCACAAATTACGTAGATATGACCGCCGGAACACTGACATGACCAGTCATCCAATCGGGTGAATGCGGTTGTTTGACTATGGTAGCTACGCTCGTGACCGGGTTCTCACGTCAAATCACACGATCGATAATCCTACAAGATAAAGCAAACATCAAATCATTATTTCCCGGTGTCCTGCGTCGGGTAGCATTTTGCATCGTCAACTTGGGTGCGGGAAACAACAGACGAGAGTGGGAGACTGGGCATAACCCCTAAAGACATTCGAACTGGTACTAAGCATTGACTTTGATGGGACACCAAATCGAGAGTCAGCACAAGTGCTTGTCGACAGGGTCACGAGAACGGGGTGTACCTGTGTGTAGTAGAAACACATCGACGACTGGCCCCGTACATCATGTCGCCTCACGCTCCCTCGGGGCCACGGAGGAGGCTCGGCCGTTGTCTGTCGCATGCCCTCCATATCAGGGTCCCTGTCTCCTTTCTCAACCCCACTGCTGGTTTCGTGGCCGTCAGTCGGAGTGGTGGCAGGGCAGCGACCCGAAGTCCTTACCGCCATTCCGTGGAGAGTGGAAGGAGAAACAGCTTATCGCCGACACCGAGCAATACGAATGGTAGAACTACTACCACCGACGGCAGTGCAACAGCTGCTGCAGCCGAGAAGCCATCACCGGGTACCGCCTACCATGTCTGGCAGACGCGCAATAACCGTAAGGGGAGACATGCTGTGGCTGTTCGGGTACCGTCGCATCTGGCGGGGACAGGTTTGGAGTTGCCGAAGGCCACGAATACCCCAAGGCAGATCCTAAGCGGAATCAGGAGGATGGCTGTAAGGTATCCGGTATGGGATGTATCTTACGATGTCGCTATCATGTTCACAATAGGCAAGTTGTCTCTCCCATCCCCCTTCCCCTTTCTACTTCTCAAAAAGGGGGTTAGGGGTCGCAACATCATTTCTGACGAAATGAGCTTCCTAGGTTCCGTGATCTGGGTCATCAACGCCTTCTTCGTCTGGCTACCACTGCAAACCCCGTCCACCGCGTTCGCGAACGAGACGAGCTTGGGCGGCGGGATCACGGCCTTCATCGGCGCCACCGTATTCGAGTTGGGCTCGGTTCTGTTGATGCTCGAGGCCGTCAACGAGAACCGCACCGACTGCTTCGGCTGGGCTCTCGAAAGGGAGGCTAAGGCTGCTACTCGCTCTGCCGAAGGAGGAGCGGGTGATCGGCTCCGCCTACGTCCGCATCCGAGTCAATGTGTGCACCACCACAGCAACAAGCGGTCTCTTCTCTCCTCTCCCAAAGTCGCGCAAGATGATGTTGACGGCGGTGGCGAAAAGAAACAGCAAGGAAAGAGGACGTGGCAATGGTGGCCCGTGGAACGAGCTGGCAACACACTACTTCCGCGAAATCGGCTTCCTAGCTTGCCTAGCCCAGTTCGTCGGCGCCACCGTGTTCTGGATCTCGGGCTTTACCGGCCTCCCGCCCATCTTCGACGCACTCTCGACGCCCGCGGCCAACGGCATCTTCTGGCTGCCGCAGGTCGTGGGCGGCACGGGTTTCATCGTGTCCGGCTGCCTGTTCATGCTCGAGGTGCAGCCGAGCTGGTACCGGCCGGCGCCGAAGGTGCTGGGTTGGCATGTTGGACTGTGGAACCTCGTCGGGGCGCTGGGGTTCACGGTCTGTGGTGCTTTGGGGTTTGCGATTGGGGATGAAGGGGTGGAATATGCGTCTACTCTGGCTACGTTTGTCGGGAGCTGGGCGTTTTTGGTATGGATGTTCCCCCTTTTTTTGGCCTCCGTCCTCCAAGGATGTTGTTCATGTACGTCATGTTATATTTATCGACTATAAGCTAACTCTTCTGCAGGTTGGAAGTGTTATCCAGTGGTATGAAAGCTTGGACAAGTATCCCTTGGTGCTGAGCAAGTCGATATCTACCATACCGCATGTCTAGATGTTTAATACGTTTCCCTGAACTTGAACTTATCTTATGGCTAGGTTCATCAGCAAGATTATTCTATAAACATCCCGAAATTCTTTTCATTTTATGTGCATATATACATCATATAAGAACCGCGGTTGCATTTTCTGCTTATCGAGTTGGTATATGCTTCCGATATTCTAACGAGTTCCTATCCTCCATGGCATAACTAGGTGTCTATTGCACAGAAAGTCCAAACACGTACTCACCGAAATAAAACTTGGTCGAGGCACAATGCACATGGCCCCTTCCCTGCCACCCGTTTGATTACCCCTGGATCACCATATCCAGTACGCATCAGCTGTGGTTTAGACCATGTGAGCTGTGCCAAAATGAACTCCCAATGGCGAGCCAAACCCGAAGTCTCCCGCAACCTGGGCCACATACCGGAGCATCAGCAACGACAAAATTTCCGAGATGTCGAGCTCCAGGGTCATCCTCCTTGCGTCAAGAAACGGTGGTAGTAATTACCAGTACGCGCAGGATCAAAATGTTTGGCCTCCCGCAAGCTGAACCTGTTCATCTCAGTCCACGAACAACCGCTTCACCGTTCAGCGCCCCCGTCTATTGAGAGATAAATACATATTCGATACATATTATGGTCTCGGGTGAGTTCATCCCTTTCGCCAACGACTTGCGTTTCTGAACGGTGCGGGAGCTAGAACTGCCGCAAAAACGGGATTGTGACGGCCCAGTTGTGGGAGAGAAGAGCTTTGCCTATCGGACCCGCGCTCCCGTGACGTGAATCAAGTCTTGACTCGGGATTTGTCAAAAATGTATGCGGCGAGTCATCCGGTGTATCAACTCTTTCCCGCCGCCTAGTGGAGGGACGCTTGCCCTGGAATTGCCGATCACTCCTAACCTGATACACATACGCATGCCAAGTATCTACGTGATCTGTCTCGTCAATTTTTGAAGCCGCCAAGGGTTCGTGGTTACATATCAAAGAAGAAGAAAAATCAAGAAGAGGGGACCCTCTATTCTAATCGCACGCACCATCATCATCATAGGTGAGGGAAAGCGCAGGGCTGGCTAAGTGATCCGAGAACAGAGTGGACGCAAGGGCCGACCGATTGATTTGACCCTCTCTCTCTCGCGCGCGCGCGTGAAATGATCGTCAGGAACGCCGGGCCTGAGCCCTTAGTTCCTCCATCAGAGACACGGGAGTCTTGACCTCGGTTCGAACGTCGCGGACACTCCCCGGACCATGCAGCCATGTGAGCAGTGGGAACGCCATGTGTGCGGTGGAAGCATGGAATCACATACATTCTCTTCCAAATCGGAGCAGATAACGGTTGCCCTAATTTTTCTCGCTTACCATTGATTGTAGACTGATCGTTGGGGATCAGATCAGACGATTCTAGTCCCGCCCCAATCTTCCATCACCTTTTGCTATCACACTGAACCGTCATCTCAGTCTACTGATGCAGTGCAGGGGTGACGGGTAGATACGGGATGGAGGAGAAGGTCCAGCCGATTGTGTCTTCTGTTGGTTTGGTCGTCTTTCTTTCAACTAGCTGTCTAGCTACTTAGGTTACACACATGTTTGCCCAAACTTCGTGTCATAAACTGGGGGTAACTGAGACGATGGGTGATAGAATTGCAAGTTTGCTGCCTGCTAACGTCAAACCCATTCACCTCGGCGCCTCCTTGCTCGGCCCTCAGTGCCCCGACCGCGTGGTTTACGAGGAGCAATGTTTTGTTTGCTTGCTTTGCTGCATGCATGCGTCCTTCCAGTCCCAGAGAGCCGGTAACACCCCTGGTCAGTAACAATAACCAGCAGCCTGATATGATTTATCGAGATTGACGACGGGGGTTTACCTAAGCATCCATCTTGGAAAGGAAAAGGGGGGATTGAGCTCCTGGGGGAAGAGAGCGAGAGCAAAGCATGCAAGGGGAGCCCAACTTTCCCAAATCCAACGGCCTGGATTAAGCATATTGACGAAGCACGGGCTGTGTCTCGGACATGTTGCGCAAATGGTTTGCCTTTTGTGTGTGTGTTTTGCTTTGGGGGTGGTTACACGGAGAGGCCAAGAGCTGAAGTGATCCCTCCTCTGATCCCAGACTTCTCTTAGCCACAAAACCGTTTCCAGTCAAAATTGATTGCGCGAGCGCGTGAGCAGCCGCCGTTTAATGACACCTTTATTGCAATTCGTATTAGGATATCATCAGCGAGAGCAGGTAATTTCCAAGTTACCGGCATTCTGGACTGGGAATGCGGAACGTGGCCTGGTCACGTAATTACGTGCTCATCTATCTCTTTCCTTCTTGCCCATCAAGTGTCTTCCATAAACCTCCATTAAACGTGCATATGTATGCAGTCAGCACATAATCTGTAGTACATATGTGCTTTTTTTATGCTGGGCTTCTTTCCTTTTGTCCCCCAAGTCGTGTCTCGCTCAGGAACGGCCCGGACGGAGCACACACACTAACGTTCACCGTGCTCGCTCTGCAACATACCTTTAGGAAAGTGTTATAGTAGGAACTGGTGTATGCACAGGGTATGCACAATCTCGTGTTTGACGTGCCAAAAGCAAAGACTTGTAGAGAGGCCATGCTACTCAGTCGATGGGAGCAGCAACCTTACCGTGAACCTGATATACATGTTTGTAAGTAATTGTGGCCCCCGGCGTAGTTCGGCGAATCGGAAGTGCACCATCCGCCGCTTTGGGTAAGGAGGAGGAGGAGTGAGGAGTGAGTTTTTAGATTGGCGAGGTTATGTTGGACATTGATTTCCAATGATTCAATTTATTTCTCGACCGCAGCCGGCTCTAACTTGGTAGGATGGTTTGCAGCAGGGAACAAAACTGGAAATCGGAGTATATGAAGTCATTAGGCCGAGCGGTTCGTGAACTAGAATCCACGACTAATAAGTGGCGGCCACTCCCTCGATGAAGATTGTTAGTAGGCAGACCTAGGCCCCGACGGGCCGCCACGGCACGGTTGGATAGTGTGTCGATGGCTCTTTAGCCGGTCCTGTTTGGTGTTAATTTAGTCCCGTAACACATAGAAAACTGCTGCTGTTCCATCTAGACTGAGCCAGCCACAAACCAGCCTTTAGACGGGCTGAATTGCTTTTTTCCTTCTCTTTTTTTGGAATTCCTGCCGTTTCACGATCTACAGCTAGTTAATCAAGAGACATAAACCTTGAACGATGCCGTCGAGAAGCAAACAAATCGGCACCCGAGAGGCTGGATTTGGACAAAGGCTGGTCAAGAGGGGTTTACTTCGATGTGATCTGGCTTGCAGCTTTTAGCACCATTTGATAGCAGCTCTTTGCGAGGGCGGGGAAGCGGGCGAGGGCGCCGCCGCTCGACCTGATCAACCAAAATCTGGTAACTAACTGCAGCAGGCCGCTGGCTTGCATGTTTCTTTTCACCTAATGCGTGGCCGTGCTTCCCGGGGTAAAGTGGGATATCGAAGGAAAATGAAAACCAAAGATGCAGCAAAGTCGCAAAACGGACGGACGGCGAAGAAACGTGAAGGACGCACAGAAGGGCCTTGATTCCAGGTCGAGTTGAATCTTGGGACGGACTGATCCCGATGCCACCGTCCTCGCGCCTGCCTTTTTTCGTCGCAGCCTAACCCTTTTCGCGCGCTGTCGCGCTGTTTCTCGCTGGAAAAATTGGGATAGAGTGCCATCCAATGGAACCTTGGACGAAGATCCAGAATACACACAGACGTTGGCCTCACTAGGATGGTGGTATTAGGTATTAGACCGAAGCGCGTCATTTCCTTTGCCGGTGTTGGGTGTCGATGAGGTTTTTTTCTCTCTTTCTCCTCTCTTTGCACTTGTCGCCGTCCGATATGCACTAATTTCAGCTAATACCAACGTTGCATGCGTTGAAGATTCTCTTGGGAATCGGGTTTAGGCCAATCGAGTACGAAAGGCTTGACCCTAATCGAGACGGAGGGACGGGAATGACTGAGATTGGTGGGAAGGCCAGAAGCCCCGATGCCTGGAAGTTTGAGCCGTTGCCGCCGTTGGTTGCGTTGCGTTCGAGGCCCCAAATTGTGTGACCACGCCTGGCCCGTCACAACCTATCGTCGAAAGGGGGCAGTAAGTCCGACAGGATACCGAGGGCTGCGATTTGGTAGCGACAAAGGATTTCAGGGCATGCACGCCGCTGAGCTGACCAAAGCCACAAGCCTGTCGGCAGGGCGCTTCTGGCTTGACGGCTTTTTGTTGATCTGATTAGCTGGCGGTACTCATGGCCAAATGAAAAGCTCACTGGCTCGCCCAGAATCGGCGTTGATCAATCCCCAGTGGCAGACAACAAGGCACTCTCACGCAATGTTCCTATTGCATACCAAACTTTGGAGGTGGAAGGTCCTGATTGATTACGTAGATTGGAACTCCATTCTTCAATTGATGATCAAGGCCAGTCTTGGGTAGGGCCCACCCGCAGCAGCCAACCTTATTGCCCTGATTTTCTTTTTAGACCTGCCAACTCGATGCCTGTAGCCGATGCACAGCACGCCTGCAAGGTTATCGTGGGCTGTCACAGTGGGCCGACGACTGGGGGTGCTGGATGCTATGTGGAGGATGGTTCGTTTGCGGACATTGACAGATGACTCGAGAGGAGAGGTTCCCGTCGGCACGTGGGGTCAATACCTGTAATGCATGAGGCGTACGGATATATTGGCATGCTGATGAAGAGTTTTGTCGGACTTAGGCCGTGAGAGGGAGGAAGGAAGGGAAGGGAAGGGAAGGGAAGGGAAGGAAGGGAAGGGAAGGAGAGATGAGTATGGACGGCACGTTGGGATCCGTCACCGTCAACCGCCTCACCAGCACGACTTCTTGCTTGGCTGGCATGCGGCGCGGCATGGTTAATCAAATCAGGGTCTTTGCCCCCTCTGCCGCCTCTCCTCTTTATTGCTTGAGAGAATGGGGACAGATTGCGTCCCCGTTCGTGCGCAGAGATGACCTCTAGGATAAAGTGAGTTCAAGTTACCACTTACATGTCATGATCAAAATAGCATGGAAGTTGTATTGGTATTACACGGGCACCGCACCGTCAGTTCTTAGTGGCGTTCCCAATGAGGGTCGTTGGGCATAATAACGAGCTGTCTTAAGAGCCGGGGACAGTTGAGCCGCGCACGGCGTTCAACTGATAGGACATTGCCCGCGACTTACACACGTGTTAGTAATTGTGCTATTGTTGGCAACTTTGATGAACTTCATCGGCTGTGACCTATTTACTGCATCGAAGCCCAAAGCCCGCCATCCCACGCCGTGGATGCACGCCTAATGCACGCCGCTGGCACTTGCTAACTTCCAGGTGCAACTTATCTCACCCGACTTCGTTTGAGATTGACCATCCCGCACAAAGGCAATTTAGTGTCTGCACGCCTGCCCTGTTAGGAGGTAAGGTACACGTATCTTCAAGCTGTCCGCTGGCAATTGGGTACGTGGACATTGATGTATGTGCAGCAGACGAACATGTCCAGTGCTTTGCCATGATCCTGCCTTATCACTGCATATTGGAGCTGAATGCTTGTGCTTGTAGGCACTTTGTTCGCAAATAAGACTTTGTTATCTGCTATACGACGTACATGCTTTCTTTCACGGTGTGCTTCGCCATGGGATGTTCGTGCCATGCAAGATGTTGCATGGGTGCTTGGCCCAAGTTGGTAAGCCTAGAGCAGAGAGTGTGTGGAACCGTTTGTTTGCACTGACGGACCGGGGGTCACCTCTCCTCATTCGAGAGTCGATCCAATATGATCAGCACCCGAGAAATTGCGCTTCTTGTAATGGACGGTGACCCGGATTCTTATTCGACGTCACCTGGAAAGCCTCACTCGCATTGGGCTTAGCCGTTGGCCGCATGGAAGGTGATTCCTCACAACACTAGCCTATGGAACATTGTGAGGGAATTGCAACGCTGCGACGCGGCTGGGACGAACATGCTGTGCTGCACTCATATCACACGCGCAGTATCCTTTCCGCGGCCATCTTCTCTCCCTTCCAACCACACTCGGTATGTTGACCGTGGCTGGTGGAAGCGTATAGTAGGTCCCTGAGTCGTACTTGCAGGCGGGACGCATCAATTGGCTGCGGATGTTTTGAACTCACGTCTGCAGGCCTATCTCGCAGTCATGGGGCAGTAATCCTCCCCGGCAGGTTCCGTTGGAGTGAGAGGGCCATTTGGTCGATTGGCTCATACCTACTCGTAGGCTTGTCGGTCGTATAGCAGTCTTGTCTCCTTTTTTGCTATCGAGCAATCACCTGTTAATTCCAGGGTCCTATTAGTGAAACCCCTGGCACTCAGTAAAGTTGGTACTTGCTGACTATCCGGCGCTCTGGGAACCCTAGGGAACACCCTGCCCCTGGCGAATCCTTAGCCCGCCCACTCTCAGGCTGGTCATCAGACTCGAAAGGGATAAGGCTCGTTGGGAAATTCAGAGACTCGGAGCTTAGAGACACGACGTTGCAGCGCCCAGGGGGCCTTCATTTCAACGAGGAAGCCATGGTGTCAAAACTCTGCCGGCCGTGTTCTGCGGCATGCAATTCGTTGCAGACATACACTATCCATCTAACCTACGCCTCCAAGTAGGTGCATGCATGCATGCCTACACGTAGGATTGATTGATGCAGAAACAGGGGAAAAAAGAGAGTTGCCTACTTACCAATTGTACTGTACATCCCGCGAGACCTTAATATCAATGGCGACACCGAATTTAAAGTAGGGCCTTCACTGTACCTAATGACTGATGTCGACTTGACTTGGCTTGACTTGACTTGATTTGATCTCTGTCCGCCAGCCCGCTTGGCTGCCCTGCCCCGAAGTTCTCCAACTGGTTCTCGCCCACTTCTTTCAGTCGCCATCAATCAATTTAATGTATCGATCGCAAGCGAACTCCGCGCTCTGATCTCGTCGTGGCACCCACGGGCCACGCTATTCAACGCAAGCTGCATGCCGCATACTGCAATGACCAGCGGCCTGCACATCAACCTGGTATCCAAGGTATCCTTGTCCACCCCGGCATTCCAACCGAAAGCCAACCCTAGGATCGACTGCTAGCACCTCGGGGAGCACCTTGGGCAGTAGGGGAACAGGTTGTCCAGTCGTGTGCATCTCGGAACACCTGGAGTACATGGCACTACTCATCACGCTTATGTATGGGCCGCAGCAGCTGCAGTAGCACTCACCCATTGATGCGTACAATATCCGCATCACCATCTACGGTACCTACTACAGCACTATCTCTTTGCTCGTCGCCAATACTACTTGCCAGGTCTGGGCCGTCCGTCTGGAGTGGGCAAGGAAGTGGATATTATCATTACAACTAGCGCCGCACTCTTCCTCTCCTGGTCTCTTGCTTGCGCTTGCAAGAAGCTCTCTCCACGAGTTCAATCATCTTTTCTTTTCTCTGCTGCGTTTCACAGGCCGAGCTCTGCCATTGAAGCTCTTGACAACCGTGCTCGCGCAAGTCTGCCTCGGCGCTGTGCCATGTACGACTGCTCCTCGACTGCCGACTTGTTTCGTCGTGGGTGAAACCTTTTTGCGCAACCCTTCGCTGGGCCAGGCACCTCGATAACCCATCTACAACCCAAAAGTCGCCCACACCCACAAACCCAATCCGCCCAAGGTCTAATCGACGTTGAGCTGATTCACTCGAATTGGATTGTTGCGGGGAATCGTAATCGCAAAGGCACTTTCTACTTTTCCCCCTCGTTGCCGGAGAGGCTGGCAAAGCATACTTCGAAACGTAGGTCTTAGACGGGGAACTGAGGTTGCCTGAGTTGTCTCAACTCTACGTCTCTTTTGTGTGCAGTCTGTCTACTGCCCGGGCTCCCGGACGACAAGACTGACCAGAGTGCCATTGCAGTTCATGCGTCAACGTCCTTCGACAGCCCTGCCGGTTTTCACTGCAGCTTCGCACTTATAACTCTACGGCCCCCACACGTCGTTATCGCTGGTCGTATTGTTCTTGTCAGCAGAACCTCAAGCTAGACGGTGACCGTTACCTGGAAACGTCGAGCTCCAGAGAATAAACGACTGGTCTCTGACTGGTCCGCGCCAACCCGCCATCTGCACCAGGAAACGCTACACTGGACGACAACTCGGGCAAGAGTCCCGAGCAACAACCGTCATTAGCCCCAAAAAGAAACTGTAAGTTCTCTCTTCTTACTCAAGATCCTCGTTAGGGTAGCAGCGCTACTTATAGTACGCTGCTACAGTCGGCGGTACTTGAACTTCATGGGGGGTGGCCTTGCGTGGTCGGCAATGGCCTTCGGTGACTGAATCATTGGCCATATCATTCCATTTCTAAATTCCGATTTCCCATTTCAATGCGGCCTGGCAACGCTAAAAACTGGCTGGCCCCTGGGTGTTTCGTGGGATCTCCTAGTGCCGATACGACCATTGAGACGCATTAATGCTAACACTGGGGACAGTTGGATTATATGCCGGGGGCAGTGCATGTGTCAACGGTTTTAGGGCACTCCACTGACTAAGTGCAAGGGGAAGGAGCATTATAATCCAATATTGTGACGTGCTCGGATCATTTTGCGAGAAAAGATAAGTTATCCAACGGAAGAATTGCGATTGGGTAGGTTATATGGTTGCTCCGACCCATATGCACTTGGGCGTTGAGGAGGCTTCTTGATCAGACTCGAGCAGAGTGACACAAAGTCGTTCTCACCAGGAGAGATCATGGCTGCATGGGAGACGGACGACGAGGTGAGCAGCCCCGTTGCTGCATCACTGCCAACGCCTTCGGACACACCCTACCAGACACCATCGCGGAAATCATCACGCGCATCGAGGCGCTCACGCCGTTCAGCCACGCCTCCAGGAGCCAGCTCATCGCCTCCGCCGATGCCAACGGAGAAGAGTACCAAGCGGACTTCCAAAATTATGACAGCGGAAGAACCCTTCAGCATGCTTGACCCACGCCGGTTTACTCCGACCCTGCACGCCAACCTGGTGTCAGAGATCTTGAACCTGCGTAGGGACCAGGAAGACAAGCTGAAAATCATCGAGAGGCTCGAGGTGGACCTGCATTCAACAAAACAAGACCAAGAGACTGAGCAGGCCTCCTTTCTCAGCACATCAAAAGAAAATAGATCCCTCAAGCGCCAACTAGCCCTCCTCGAGGGCGGAACTTCCTCTGCCCTGGGCGAGCTCGCCAGAGAACGGGATGAAGCTGTGGATGCCGTTACTGACACCAAGAAACGACTGGAAACAGCACAGAAGAAGGTTCGCAGCCATGAGGAGGATTCGCAGAGAGTGCATGAACAGTGGGCCAAAGAAAGGGATGAGTGGGAGGAGGAGAAGCTCAAGTATGAGAGAAGATTGCATGTTGCAGACACTCGGATGAAGACCATTCTCGAAGAGGTCGCCAACCTGCAAGATGCTCAGGTTAATCGCCAGACCAACACCGAGACTGACAGAGAAGAAGAAACCAAGGACAACGATGCCGCCAGTGTGCGAACGAATAGCTTAACAAACAGCATACGATTCTCGACGATTCCAACTGAAGCGCCTGGGAACAGCCTCGCGGATGAACTCAACTTCGACTCCGACGGTTACCAGACAGAACCGGATGGCCGGGAAAGCATTGTCGGCCGCGAGAGCATCCTTGGCCGGGGAAGTGTTCTATCTAACCATCACAACCGCCAATTCAGCCGGGATAGCGTACTGTCTCTGCAGAAGACTCATCGGCGCAACATGAGCAGTGAAAGCCAGATGCGACCGGGCAGCGTGGCCCGCGGCAGGATGTACGTCAACCAGAACGTCCTCGATAGGCTCGAGGGTGGCATTCACGAGGACGACGAAACACCTCCGCCACCGAAGCCCGAATACACCGATACGGGTGTGCAGTTCTCTCCGCCCCCTTCGCCGAAGATCGTACCAATCAAACCAGCAACCCCTGAGCCAATGGTCAAGACCGAGAAGCCCATCGAGGTCGAAAGCCCACCACGTGGCGACACGGAGATCGAGGCCAACCAGCGAAGGAAGCGCGTACACATTCAGAAGCCGGTTCCATTTGAGCTTCCCCAAACCCCCTCGAAGTCGATGGTATCTGCAGCATCGCAAACAGTCGAGGCACCGCTCAGTCCTCCCACAACCCCTAAGCTGCAGCAAGACGAAACGTTCCCTGTTTTGCGGACTCGTATGTCGACAGTATCTACACAAACGGACAAACGAAAGTCTCGGGAGCTTACTCCAGCACCATCTCCTAAACAACCTGAAACGCTCCCTCTGTTGATTCCGAGTATCAGCGTTCATCCCCCTACAAGTCGGCCACAGACGCCGAAGGAGCACCGTCTGCCAGAGTACGTCAAGGATTTCGGCTGCCAGGTGTCTCTTATGCAGACTACACAAACTACTTCCATTGCTGTGCAAACAGATGAGATCCGCGTGGACAAGCGCTTGGATCGATTACCGCCTCATCTACACCCCTCAGCTATCTCATCGCGACCAACCTCGCCGAGTGCGCCTACTGCGGTTTCAAACGCGGACGATGGAGTTACCTTTAGCCCAGCTCCGGGCAATCTGCCACCTCGAAACCCACGGCGTTTAACATCGAGGAACGGTCTTACCTCTTCACCCCCGGCTTCGCCATCCGCTGTTGAGCCTGTTACCAAAGACGCTTACCCAGGCAACAATGACGATGGCCCCTTGTCGAGCCAAAAGGCGCCAGTGCGGCGACCCCATCGTATCAGCAGTCTGTTCGCTGGTTTCGATGGCGCAAGTTCCGACGAAGCCGATGAGCTATTGGACGGTGACTTGAGTGATGGCGAGTTCCAAACAGCTCTATCGGCCCCTAAACCGATCTCATCATCTGCCCGCCACAAGTCGCGAGACTCTGCGGCTACAACTTCTACCATGGACACCATGCCACCCATCCCGAGACATGGAAGGAGTACAGCGAAGCACATTGGAACTACCGAGGTATACAAAAGCTACAACTTGGCTGAAGACAGGGATACCGTTGGCCGTATGCCTGCAGTAGCCCGGCCTGGCGAGAAGGCAATGAACTCTTCTATGCGGCCTGGTGCTATGCGCAAGTCTGCTTTGATACAGAGCGGCATTACATCTCACGGCCGCTCCAGAAGCCCAAGTCTTGGGGAGCCCCACGATCCTCCGTTCCCCATTCCCGCAAGGGCAAGCTCGCGCCAACCTCCTTTCACTTCCAGTGCCCCCAGAGAAGCACAGCGCAGCCCGACCTATGCGAGCGAGAGTTACCCGCGACGCGGTCCTAGAACCCGGTCCAACAGTATCCGTAAAGTGCGGTCTGCCGCAGCAATGCCACGCACTACCAGGAATAGGCGGCGGGGCAGTTCGCCTCCTCCCATGACTCCCTCCGAGGAAGCACCTGAGAGCCCAATCCTACCTCCTCTGCCGAAGAATGACATCACTACTCCGCAGAAAGGCCGTGGTTATGGGACTGGACGGTATAGAGGCCACCGATCTCAGCCATCGACAACCACTGCCAACACGGATAATACTAACGTCGGATCCGTTGGGAGTGGTCCGCAATCTTCGGGTGTTGTTGACGCTATCGCACAGACGATGGTTGGAGAATGGATGTACAAATATGTCAGACGCCGAAAGTCGTTTGGCATGGCCGATACGAAGGCGGATGAGACCAGCAACGACCGCCACAAGCGATGGGTTTGGCTGGCTCCTTATGAGAGAGCCATCCTTTGGAGTAGCAAGCAGCCTTCTTCGGGCAGCGCCCTGATGGGGAAGTCTGGCCGGAAACGTGAGTTGTCTGCTCGCCGATCTAATTCTTCTATGTTGACCTTGCTAACAATGATTTCAAGTGAGTATTCAATCAGTTTTGGACGTCAAAGACGACAACCCAGCCCCCAAGGGCGCAGGCCAGCTGTTTAACCGCTCCATCTTGATTCTGACGCCTCAACGGGCCCTCAAGTTTACGGCCACGTCGTCTGAGAGGCACTACTTGTGGCTGACTTCTCTGTCCTTCTTGGCACATTCGTCTCAGGCTGTCCCGGAGAGCTTGTCCCCAGCACCTCCGCAGCCATTGCTCAAGCCGACATCCGCTCCTACTCATGAGCCCCCAGTAACGCGAACCAAGAAGCCGACCATTCGAGATTCCATCCGAATTACTAAAGGAAAGCACCCAGAATTGGCTAGGCTGGCACCCTTGCCTGTCTCTTCCGAGCAACTGGAAGATGAACTGACGCCCGAGGCCTTGAGTACGTTGAACCATGCGCGTGACCTTTCGAGAGAAGTGGCAGAACCGCCGTTCATCCCTCGGTATCACGAACGCTCTACTGAGAGGGTTCATGAGCGTGCCAACCAGGTTGTGCTTCATGGCCGCAAGCGAAGCAACACGGGTGGGCACATCCCACCCCCTTGTCGTTCCGCGGCTTCTCTGGACCTACCGGCGGCCCGGGTAGCTACCATACCGCAAGCGACAGCAACGCTGGCAACAGTGTATTTACGGCTGATAACCCAGACAACTACGCTGTAACATCAAGCGCCAGCCACGGCTCCACATGGGGTATGAGCACCAATGGGTCGGTACGGATGTCCGAGGCATCCTCTCGCCCGGACAACAACTTCTTCGAGGCGATAGGAACGGTCCGCATGGAGGCATTCATCAGCCCTCTGGCGTTCCCCCGCGTGCAGGAGTATCCGGAAGAGCACAACGAGATGCAGTACCGAGCCCGGCGGCGCAGCAAGGAGGTGCGCCGACGCAGGAGTCGCAGCCGCCACCGGGACAGCTTCAACTCCCGGACGACGCGCGGCACCGACGACTGTTACGCGGCAAGCAGTACGAGGAGAGAGGAAGACTACTTCCGAGACGATCCCTTCAAGGGATTCTGAGCGAGTGATGCTTGATGGAGATGAAGAGGCGAAATATGGGGAAACCACCCCCTGGCGTTGATATGTGGATGAAGATACCCCGAGCGTGTGATTTTTCATCCTGGTGACCCGCCACCTTCTTTCAGGGCATCATGGATTACATTTATTGCAGGGTCGTAATGCTTGACATTTACACCCTTGGGTCTCTTACCGAAGACCTCCGGAGTTTTGGGAGTTTCGAGGAGAAAAAGCTGGCTAACGAGGCACGACCACTCACACACCCACCCCGTGAGGTCTCCCGTCCACTCGTTTTCCTTGCGACACACTCCTTATTCAAGCCAACTGGGTCTCTTTTTTTCTTCCAACCCTAGGCTTTCCCACCTATCTTCCTTGCCATGTACTCATAGTTTTTTCTTCTTCTTTTGGTTTTGTACAATCAATCCAGCCAGGAAAAGGGGAAATGGCGGCAGATGAACTGCGCCTAACCTAGGTTGCAGGCTCATTTATTACGTATTCTCTTGTGTTTATTTTCTCGTCTTCGTTCTTCTTTCTCTTGTTGTTCTTTTGGGATGCTCTATATAGCAATGTATACCAACAAAGGGGGGAAATAGCGAGGGCGGGTGGAAATATAGGAATGGAATGGGAGGGATCTTGATCATGATCGCCCAGCAAAGGAAATGGAAGGAAAGGAAGGCCGCTTTATTAGAAGCGAGTCTACATCTGGTGGGAAAGCTTGGTCTTACGGAGGACCAAGCAGGCGAACAAACCCGGGTGTGGTTGGGGTTTTCAAAACCGGAAACCAATGGCCCTCGACTCGAGGCAGAGAGAGGCGCGCCGATCTAATTTAATGTTCTTGTACAAAACCATTTAACACCTCGGACACTACAGTGCAGTGCTTCCGCCATTTTTAGGTAGTTCTGATGAAGATACGCGATGTATTCCTTCTATTTTGAAGACTCAATATGATATTTGTTGGTGACTTGCGACTCCTGTGATACATACTTACATTGATAGCAGCGTACTGCCATGTCGTTGGTGACATCGGCTTTGTGACGAGCAGTTGTTGCTTGGCCGTGTTACCTAGCAGGGAGGGCTCTATTGCTGGACCCCTCTTAGGTGGGCCTTGGGCTTGAAGATCAGCAAGCATAACCCCACCAACAACTGGTCAATTGAGCGAGACGAATAGACCCCACGCTTAACAAATCCCGCCCAAAGATTCGGGCTTCTTACACTCGGTTCATGTTATTTTGCTCTTGAAAGACCGTCGTTCCAGAAGAGAGAAGATCGATCCGGCTAGATCACACAACAAAATGGAGGCGACAGAAAGCTTAGAGACCGTCCAGGCGCGCCACCGCAAAGAGCAGCGGGACCTGCAGTCGCGCATAACGAGCAAGAAGAAGAACGCGACCAAGAAGACGCGCAAGGGCGTCAACGACGAGTGCGCCCAGCTCGAGCAGCAACTGAAGGAGCGGCAGCAACAAGAACTAGCCGCGCTCAATGGGGAGTCCAACGACGCCGACGATGCTGCGGAGCCAGAGGAGCAAAACGACGAAGACGAGGCCCGAGAACAACGACAGTCGAACGGTGGCGGCGACGAGACGGCGAACAACGCGAACGGCATAGCTGAGAAGCTGCAGCAAACCTCGATATCCGAGCCCCCGCCGAAGAAGAACCACAACAACAGCCGGGCAAGAAGCGCAACCGACAAAAGGAGCGCCTGGCCCGCCGCGCCGCCGAGCAGGAAGCCGCCGCCCTGGCCGCCGAAGAAGAAGCCGCCAACATGACGGACCACCGCAAAGTCGAGAAGACGTATATGCTGAAGGAGTTCAAGGCGCACGGCCTGGTCGAGAAGGGAGATCCAGCCCGACGGGCACTGCCTGTTCTCGGCCGTCGCGGACCAGCTGCGGGAGTACGAGATCCCGCTAGGAGGCGGAGATAGTAAGGGGGAACTGCCGTATCGGACGGTGCGCAAGCGCGCCACGGACTACATGCGGGCGCACGAGGACGATTTCGCGCCGTTCATGGAGGATGAGTTTGGGAGCTATGTCGCTAGGATCCGCGAGACGGCGGAGTGGGGCGGGCAGCTGGAGCTCATGGCCCTCGCTAGGTCGTACGGGGTCGAGATCAAGGTGGTGCAGGAGCAGCGGACTGAGACGATTGATCCGGGCGAGCTGAGTAGCGAGGGCGAAGGCGAGCGCAAGACGATATGGTTGGCGTATTACCGGCATGGGTACGGGCTCGGCGAACATTATAATTCGTTACGGAAGGCTACTTAGATGTGTGTGCAGCATGCTGTCCGTAGAATATACCCAAACCACATAATTCTTAGATAAATCCCACAGCTTGGGCAGTATAGCCACTGTCGATCTGATGTGTAGAGTGCCGGGCAACCGAGCCTGTCAGCAGTAAGAGCTGCAGAGCGATCTCAATCTGTGTCTCAGTATTAAACTCCCTATCAGTAATATGAATCCCTAGTGGTGTTGTCATGTATTGCTTTTTCAAATAGGCGAATAGAACAACATCCAGGCAATTCGTTGACTTACACGTTTGGCGTAACGGTGCGTAAAGTGCGAATTCGGAGCTCCACCGAAAATTGTGAGCAATTGAATTGCAAGCAGTGCTCCGCTGAACCGCCTCGCATTCAGTAGCTGGGCATCAAATTGAACGATAACCTACCTACATCCTTACCCTACGACTACCAGCCCCCTGGATCGAGCCTCTTGACCAACACGTGACCAAGTCGACCATAGTCATTTGCTTTTTTCAAATCCCATCTCTACTTTTCTTTGCATATAAGAGAGAAAGAGGGGAACACTGGACCACAACTGTGAACATGTCTCTGACCAGCTCCTCCGCGGCGGACGCCGCCCGCGACGCCAAGTCGGCGTCCCACGTGCTGGCGACGCTGCCGGCCGCGGCGCGCAACGACGCGCTCACGGCCATCCACGCCGGGCTCGAGGCCGGCCGCAACGAGATCCTCGCGGCCAACGCGCGGGACCTCGAGGCCGCGCGCCGGCAGGCCGCCGACGGCGCGCCGCTCAGCCAGAGCCTCGTGTCGCGGCTCGACCTGGGCCGCAAGGGAAAGTTTGAGGACATGCTCAAGGGGATCTTGGATGTAAGGGGGTTGGAGGATCCTGGTGAGTTCTTGTGCTCCGTGGTTCTCAATCTCCGTTTTGGGATCTGACGAGTGGCGTGTGGTCGTGTGGGATTTTCTATATACTGACTGTTGTTAGTTGGCAAGGTTACGCTGCGTACGAGGCTTGATGAGGGTCTGGACTTGGAGCGGGTTACGTGCCCGATCGGCGTTCTGCTCATCATCTTTGAGGCGCGACCTGAGGTCATCGCCAACATTGCGTCCTTGGCAGTCAAGTCGGGAAATTCTGCTATTCTCAAAGGTACGTATTTACAAGATGAGGGTAGTTACGATGCTGTGAGATACTAGATTATCTAACAATCTCCGTAGGAGGCAAGGAGTCGACGGAATCTTTCAAAGCTATCTCCAAGGTCATCTCGGAGGCGTTGACTAAGACTCAGGTGCCCAATGGCGCTATTCAGCTTGTCACGACGAGAGACGTCATCCCGCAGTTGCTCGACTTGGACCAGTATATTGATCTCGTGATCCCCCGCGGAGGAAACGAGCTTGTGCGCTACATCAAGTCTTCTACAAAAATCCCGGTACTGGGCCACGCCGACGGGCTTTGCTCCATGTTCTTGGAGCAGTCGGCCGACCCCAAAATGGCCGCCGAGGTCATTGTCGATTCCAAGACCAACTACCCGGCAGCCTGCAACAGCCTGGAAACCCTCCTGGTCCAGGAGAGCGCTCTCGACACCTTGTTCCCTGCCGCCGCTGAAGCCCTGCTCGCCAAGGGGGTGATGCTGCGCTGCGACCCCAAGAGCAAGGCGGCACTCGCCAAGACCAGCTTCGCGTCTGAGCACGGCGACAAGATCGTGGACGCCAAGGACGCCGACTTCGACACCGAGTTCCTGGCGCTCGAGCTGGCGGTCAAGACCGTGTCCGGCCTCGAGGAGGCCGTCGCGCACGTCAACACGCACGGCTCCAAGCACACGGACGCCATCCTGACGGCGTCGCCGGAGCTGGCCGAGCGGTTCATGAACAGCGTCGACGCCGCGGGCACCTACTGGAACGCGTCGACGCGCATGGCGGACGGCATGCGCTACGGCTTCGGGACCGAGGTCGGCATCAGCACCAACAAGATCCACTCGCGTGGCCCCGTCGGGCTCGAGGGGCTCATGATCTACAAGTACAAGATCCGCGGGCGCGGCCAGGTGGCTGGGTCGTACGGCGAGGGCGATGGCAAGAAGCCGTTCCTTCACGAGCGCCTGCCTTTGTAGATACCTGGGTGTGAATCTTTTGATGTTTGATGCGGCGTTAGGGTCCGGATCATGGAATAAAAGCTGGGTTGGACGTAGAAAGGAACACCAGATCAAGATAACCCAGAGAATATACGAGGAATGAACAGTCATGTATGCCACACTACTATGCAGATCTTGCTAAAACCACCCGGGTGGTTTCGCCGGAGCTCTTGTCCTCTTTTATCTCCGACATCTCCATCGGAGCAAAGTGGAGGCCACGAAGGAGCCTCGTACTCCATCTCTGCTCCACCCGCCGCGGCCTGGGTTCGGCGTGACTTGATCGAACTACTAGAAAGTCCAATCGCGCTCTGACGTGTCCATGGATCGATTTCCGTCCTCGTCTTTTCAGCCCCGCGGGAACTGATCAGTGCGGAGTTCGTGGAACAGTAAGCGAATTGCCCCGCGTCTGTCAGCACGCATATGCAGGCTCCCTTGGCAGCACGACCCGGCTGGACAAAGTAAGGGCAGAAGGAAGTGAGGAGCAAACGGACGCCGGGGCTCCCGGGGTATAAGTATCTATTTATCAACATCTTGTGTTCGCAGCCTCGATTCAAATCTCAACAAACTGTCCATCTCGTTGTTGTAATTCCCCACAAACCACCCTCACTTTCTCAAATACACAAACACACAGACACCGCCACCATGGCCGCCTCCCACCAAGAAGCCGAAGTCCCCGTGATGCAGGTCCTGGAAAAGGCCCACTACTTCACCCAGGCCCTCGTCCCCGTCCCCGGCGCGGTGCCGTACCCGCCCCCTCACGGCCCCCTCCTCGCTCCGCCTCCGCACCCGCGTCGTCTCCCTCACCCACAACAACGTCACCTACGCGGCTCTCGGCTTCTTGGTCCACTGGTGGGACGCGCACCCGCTGCCCGCGGGCGGGCTGACCCGGCCCCTACGACGATCCAGAAAAGTACGGCCGCGTCAGCGCGTGGGGGTACGCCGAGGTCCTCGCCTCGACCTCTGCCGGAGGCGGGCGGCCCGCAACAGGGCGATTTCGTGTTCGGGTACCTGCCCCTCGCAACCCTGGCCCAGGACGTCGAGTTCCGCGTCGACGACGAGGTGCCCGGCCACGTCCTTGCGACGAGCGCGTACCGCGCCCGGCTCATGCCGTTCTACAACCGCTACTTCACCGTCGCGCGGGACTCGGCCGTCGCCACGCAGCTGCGCGCCGCGGTCACCGCCCGGAACCAAAACAGCAGTGGCAAAAGTGCGGCGTTCTCGGACGACAGTCTGGGCTTCGACGCCCTCTACTTCGCCCTCTTCGAGTGCGGCCACCTCGTCGCCAAGTTCATGTTCGACGCCGCGAACCCGATCCACCCGGGCATGGGCCCCGACGCGCCGGCGCAGACGCCGTGGACGCGCGAGATGGCGGATTTGGCGGGCGCGACGGTCGTGCTGTTCGCGCCGGCGAGCAAGACGGCGCTGGCGATGGGGTTTGAGATGCGGAAGCGGGCCAAGACGGGAAGCGAGGGGCCGAAAAGGGTCGTGGGGGCGGCGAGCGAGGCGTCGAGGGAGTTTGTAGAGGGGACGGGGATCTATGACGTTACGGTCTCTACGAAGGAGACGCCGAATGCGGAGTTCCTGAGCAAGAAACTGGGCGTCGATATGGGCGCCGGGGACAAGGTGGTCCTTATCGACTGCGGCGGCCGCGCGGGCGTGGGGCAGAGCTGGGCCGGTGCCTTCCGGAAACTCTGTCAGCCCGGCCGCTTCCTGCTGGTCGGGATCGGGTCCGAGGCCGGAGAGCACTCCCCGGAAGATGTGCTGAAACGCTTCGCGCCCAAAGAGGGCGACGATAGTGGTGAGAAGGAGGTGCCGTGGTTCATGCAGGTCAACACGGGCGACCTGCGGGAGCGGGCCGCGGCGCGGGTCGGGCGCGGGACGGTCTTTGAGGGGACCGAGGCGGCGTACGCGGCGTTCAAGAGGGAGGGGGTCAAGGGGTTCAAGGTGCGGTGGGGGGAGGGGATGGAGGCGGTCCAGGGGGTTGGGAGAGGTTGGCTAAGGGGGAGACGCGGCCGGAGGAGGGGATGGCGTTCTTGCTGTGAGGGAATTGCTGGTCGTATGTAGGTCGCTCTTATCTATCCTCCTCAGATAGATCGATGTGTCTCTTGAGGGACCCATGAGACCCATGAAGAAACCCCTGCTTTAAATCACCTATAAGGTCATATCTTTCTGCTTTATAATCTTGCTTGTATATCTCATATTCCATGCTCAACACCTATGGTACCCTGCAGTGCTACTGAACTGTTATTCACCAACTAAAAAGCCATCCATGAGGGTATTATCAAAAGGGTCTCCGGGAGACACAGGGCTATTTCGCGTCCTGTCATAAAACAGGCGGGTTCTATCAACCAGCTTCCATCTAGGCCTTGGTCTGGAAATGGATGTCTGGCTTGAAAGGCAGCTCGCCGTCCTTGGTGGTTGAGAAGCGATAGTGCAGGTAATTACCACGTCAAGGACGCCAACGAAAATCAAAGTTTGAAATTTCCCAGAGCGGTAATCGCAATCCATGATTGCCTTGTGTTGAGCATACATATGACTCGGCGACGGAGGTGATATATTCCCGGCCATGACGTTGGCGGGATGTCGTTGGTGGAGCGGATGATGCATGTTACCTACGTAGCGACAACGCAATAGACACATGAAACATTCTAGATATAGGGAGGGGTCTTGTGGTAATAGCAATCATGTGAAATGTATAGGTATTACCGGCCTAGATATGAGTGATATAAGTCTGGCGCATTTTCAACTGACATGTTGATCTCTCCAACGCTACGGCAGTTGCGAGCTTCGTTCGTTGCTCATATCTCAAAACTTACCGGCAGTTCGCATGGCAGACGCTCGCAAAGTTCAGAACGTGGCGTCTGACAGCCGTCTTTGGAACAGTCGGCGACAGGTGAAAGAATTCAAAGTGGTTTAATGTTCAGGATCGAGCCGCGTTTGAACGCCGCAGGAAGGCTGGGACATTTCTCTCTGCAGAGTGTGCCGCCACCATAAAAAAACTTCTTTGGCTCGCTTTCGAATCTGCTGATTGAGACTTTTTGGGAATGTATGCCGATATGCCAAACATGAAAATATGAGGAACGAAACGGGCCTTCTTGCAAACATACTTCCGCTTTGTAGCGAAGAGGGTGTCGCGTTGACTTTCTTCCTGCATCCAGGACAGGAAACCTGGAAGTAGTGCAGGAGCCCAGATCTGCAATCCTACCAACCTAGATGACTCGTAGATGATGTATTGCAGCTCAAGGAGGCCGCAAAATAAATAAAAGCCCCAAGACCTGTCCATTGTAATTGTTTCCAAGAAATGAGAATGAGTGGCTGGTTCCTTGAAATTCTCCGTCAGATATATGTGGCAATAGCTTGCACCATGTCTAGCGGCAGTGACATCGATCGGCGCCGCCGCTACGGGTATAGATCGGAGAGCAGCGAGCTAGAGCGCGTCAACAGCGACGGACACAGCTCCGTCCATTCATTCTGGTCCTCGTGCCGCAGCCCCACGTCGACGACGCAGACGACACCGACGACGCCATCGCTGTGGCAGCCGGACGAGTGGAACATCTGGATCACCCGGCGGGCCGCACTGAGACTGAAGGCCAAGGAGGCGTCGAGGCGGGTCGAGGATCAGGTCATCGGCCCCGTCTACGAGCGCATCATGGGCTCGCTCTGCGACTTCCCGGAGAAGGCGGCGCGGGCCTGTGCTTTCAACCTGCTCAAGATGATCCTCATGTGGGGTACTTCACCTACTATAAGGCGCTGAACCCGAAACAGGCGAGGTCGGGAGGCGACCAGATGGTCCGGCAGCTTTCCCAGATCGGATATCCCGTACGAGACGATAAAGAGGTCCGGATATTCATCAAACGCCTCCGTCGTAGGGTATATATCTCCCATCTAGCTCAGTGATTGCATGCCAGCAGTTGCTAATTCAGGACCCTTAGATGCCACTAGCCGAAATCATGAAGAAAACGTTTAAGCGAGACATCGCGATTTTCGACGCCATCCTCCCCGTCGCCCGGAAGCTGGGCTCTCTGGACATCAAAATCGCCGTCTTCGAATGGCTCTGGACGGAGAAGCTCGAGGGCAGAAGATACGAGCACCTCTCGCGCGCGGTCCTGCTCCAAAGCATCGACGAGCTGCAGGCGGCACACGCGGCGGAGGCGGAGGACTTCCCGCGGGACCAGGCCGAGCGGCTGAAGCGGTGCGTGGCCGAGTACGACAACGACAATCTGCTGGTCGAGTTCCTGCGGCTCAACTGGGAGCTCGGGTGGCACCTCGACGTCAAGAGCCTCGAGGCGGAGCGCTACATCCTGGCCAAGTTCGTCGGCGACGCCGAGTACCCCCGCTGGGTGTGCAGCAAGGGCTACTACGCCTTCGAGTCGGCCACGGCGCCCATCAAGTACTACAACCGCGTCGTGAGCGGGCTGCACCGGTGCGGGCGGCGGGGCTGGACATGACGGATGGCGAACTGGCTCGTGTGGGCAGTAGTCCCTGAGCGGCAGTGCTTGTTAGTCTAATCAAATGCATGGGTTAGGTATAAAATCTATCACTTTGACTGGTCAACTGCAGGTGGTTTGGTTCTTAGCATTGGTCAAAGGTTGTTAGTTCCAAATCATCGAATGCATTGCGACCGATGATTGATACAGTTCGATCCACCCGAAGCTTTGTACGGCATGTACCATGTCTTGCGTAGTATTGGTTGACACATGCCACAAGAAAATCGAGTGAAGGATGAAGTCAAGTCATCTGTCGGATCCGTAGGAAGTAGATGAAGATCTGAGCATGGTCTTGTCCTCTCCAGCTCCGGGTACCTGCAGGTGCAGATCACGTGGTGATAGTGGGCTACTGATCCATCCAGCGCCCGCTTGCCCGCCAAAAAGTTCCAGTAATTTTTTAGTGGAAAAGTACAGTGCCCTCCTAGCTGATCATCCTCCAGTAAAAGCAGCAGCGGGTCAAGAGTCACCAACCTATTGGGACTCGGACTTGAAGCTTATCGGGGCACTTTGCGACAACGTCCAGTCTAGTCGAGTCGAGTTCGAATCCGAACTCTGAGGGACCTATCGCATTCTCAATTCACCTACCAATCCGAGCATTCTTTGTCGCTTGTCGCATTGCGTAGCCCTCCGCCCGAGACATGTCGAGAACCATGAAGACATAGTCGCCGCATCGCCCATTGCATCACCCATCCGCCAGATTCCGCAGAGCACCCCTCCGCAATGCCCAAGAAGAACCAGAAGGCCTCGGCCGATGCGTCAAGTCAATCGGTGGACTCCAAGGCCAACACCAAAAAGGCGCCAAGGGAGCTGCTGCGACCGCGCCCCCGTCGCCAGCCCTGGTCATCTGTCGGAACAAGTGAGTAATTAACTGCGGATGCGAACCTGCGCCAATGCGATTCTAACATGGCGGCTTTAGGCATTGGCGTTACATATCATCGTTTCATGGACCGTGGTTGCAACTGCCTCTGGAAGTCCTCGAGACTTTAGCGAATGCGAACTACTACATGCCCCTGCCCCGGCCTGTCGACCCCGCCGTCTTCTACGATCTCGTCAAGATTCGACAACTGGTCGACAATGCCACCGATCTGGCTGTGCGCGCTGCGAATGGCATCACCACTTCGCCCAAGACGAGCTCCCTGGCCGGGGGAGCTGCCCATCAAATGGCCGCCCTAGGCTTGGGCTTCGGGCAAGGTGGTATGAAACTCAGTCCCGAGCGGCGGCACAAATTACGAGAGCAAGCGACCCAGAAACTGTCCAAGGCCTATCGCATAGACGAGATTGCCTCCAGCGTCGCCACTATGCAATCCACCTCGACCCTCGAGAATGTGGCGGCGCTGGTGTTGCAGAGGGCCCCGAATGACGCCGACGCCAACTACGTCAACTTCTTCCACGAGAAGATCCCGAGCAGACAGCTTGCCGAATGTACAGACCTCCACACTCTGGACTCCATCATTAGCCAGCGACCAGCTGACTGTGAGCCTTTGAGGACCCGAGCCATCGTGCGCATGTTCAAGGAGGATTTTGAAGGCGCTGCCCGCGACTTGACCTCTGCCTTGAATGTCTTCCGGCTCCACCAGCAGCCCTCACACAAGTTGGTCTATGAGAACAAGCAACTTGAGAGGAGGAATGGGCGACGCCGGGAATTGCCCTCGTTGGATGAGCGCGACCAGCCTAGCAGTACGGAAGTGCAGATCCTGTTCCAACGGGCAGGTTGCTACCTTACACTAGCCTGCGATCATGTGGAGACATCCCTGCCACAGTCTGCGGGCGAGACCACACCCAGGGATTCGGTATCCGAGGCTGATAGCCCCGATGCGACTAGGAACATGAATGGGGCCGGTGAGCAAGCCACCCCAGATGCCAACGCATCATCGAATGAACCAACTGAAGAGGAGAGTCGCAATATGAAGCGGGTGAGGCTCTATGCTAAGCGCGCTCTTCGGGACTACATGGCTTATCTTGAGCCGCTTCATTATTCCCCCGACATGCCTATCGAGCTGTCAGATGACTTCACCCGGCAGGTCAACCAGGCCAACAACCGAGGCCGACGCTATCGTGGCCAGAATCTTACTCAAGATGCCGGTACACCTACTGATGGACTCGAACCCCACAAAGTTTACCGGCTTCATGAGCTGTTCTCTGCCACGCCCCCAGCGGACCTCCCCCGTACCCTTCTACGGACCTCGTCACGGCATCTAGCCCGGAAAACCTCCCGAGCACGACAGAAATGGTCACTTACCACCCGCTTCTCACCGACGCGCTACACTCGTTACTTCTTTGCCACGCACTTATCCAGACTTCGTCTAAAGAACTTCAGCGTCACGCCCATATGGTTGCTCGATTAGCGAGGCTTGCAGATGGTTACCCTGTTTTTCAAGCGAGCAGGTCTCCGGCCAGAGCCGATTGGATCGAGGTGTTGCGTCGTGCGGAGAACTGGATTGAGCTGTCGACTTCATGGGAATTTCTGTGTGCCCCGGCGCCGCTCCCAACTCAAATGTCACTTGATGGGTATGTATCGGCGGCCACGGCAAATGCCAACGCTCTTGCCCTGACGGGAGGGAAAAGCTCCGCAGAGGCGGAGGAGGAAGAGCGCAAAAGGTTATGCAGCACAAGGCCATAGTGGAGGCTTTAGAAGATGAACGTGTTCACGATGAGGCAAGCTTCAAGGCTGCCATACTCGCACGTCAGCGGAGGGCCGAGGCTGATCTCGCTAACGCCAACGCCGCCCCCGCCACTAACGGCAACGGCAATTCGGCATCCTCTCCAGTTGTCCCCTCACAGAAGAGGTGGGCGGTGGATGATGGGCGCGAGTATCCCATTCTTACTGAGCGTGCGGAAGCCGTGGCTCGATGGGTGCGCGAAGCGCCCGCAGGAGCAGGCGTAACAACCACCAAGCGAAAGAAGCGACCCGGTAGGAAGCCCACTGCGGCCGCACCCACAAACAGCACGGAGTCTCTCGACAGTGTCCTGCCGCAACGGACGAAATGAGGCGAGAGATCATTGTAGGATGTGAGCGTATGTCATAGTCAGCAAGTAGTATCTTCTTTTCTTCGAAGGACTATCATGCACAGCGGTACGAGGTGATCTACTGGAAATAATACAACGTCTTGTCCACAAGTCGACTGCTACATTTCTTTGGCCCAAGACCAGTGAGTTCGTGCCTCAGCTTGTCGTGTGCTGACTGTCCAGCAGGTGTTTTTGTCTGTTTGGTATGCATGTCTTGAATGTGATGCCACTTTGACGACGCTAAACGGACCGATGAATGCATGATAAGTAATCCGCAGCGCGCTCGAAAGCTGGTACGGGAGCGGAACTCATGTTTCCGACATGCTTGCCGCATTTGAGCTACGGGTTTCCGTTGACCTGCGTTCTGTGGCAGCGAATGGGGCTACCGCCGGAAATTTACAAGGGTGAAGGAATGATACGATGTTGGCTGTCATATCATTCGGCCGATGCACGAGTATGGATTCGGATTCGGATTCCCGCCCAACACAATCGCCTAAGCCTTATTCCGTTCGGGCACTCAAGGCCTCAAATTTGTGGACAAACTGGTTATAGCGGCTTGAATATGCCAGTCATCTCGACTTTTCCAAACTAGAGGGAGGCGCAACGGCGGGCGACAGCCTTTTCGGTCGAGCTCTTGGATACTGCCAACCCCGACATTCCGTGAAAGCCCCCAGACGTTCCGAAGGCTCTTTTCATCATCATGCATCTTGGTGGCAAACTACAAGAGAGTACCCATGGCTTACTAGGGTTTCAGCTTCAATTTGTCGTGAGACTTGCATGTGAGGCTTCCAAGATCCCTTTGGATCTGGTATTGAAAACGTACGGCATGTGGATTGAGACCCTCCTTCGGTTCGTTGGCGGGATGATTCTTCCACGCCTTCTCGTGCGATGCTTGTGAGTAGGCCTGATGAAGGCGCCGTCGGCACGGCTTCCGCAGGGTGGGCAATAAAGATCACCATCGGTCTATAATCACATGAACACCACTCTATTTGACGGAGAAGGAATGGCCACTGAAAGTAGCGCCTTACATCGGAGGCTAACCTGCAACAGGGGCGTCCATCAGATATTAATTGCTCACATGAGGCTCCCGCCGGTGCGGACGCCAGCACCACTAGATTCCCAGGTGTGTGAGACGATGTATCTCGCGCAACCTAACCAACATCAGCGTGTTCCAGGTTACTGGGTAATACAGCAGGCGTGTTAATCCAATCATGCCGTATGTTTTCGTGTCGAACTTTGAAGCCAGGAACCGTCTGCAAACCCTCACCTTGAACTTCTCTCAACTATGGATCGCCATAAAACTGGCGATATCAGGCCTAGCCACCAACAAGCTTAGCACTCTTGACAGATGCTTAATCGCATGCCGTCCTCTATTTTTCAAAGGCTTAGCGATCGCTAACAGTCAAGATCGTCTACAACAAGCTCTCAGTAGATTAACCAAGACTCACCAAGCGGACACTGGGCGGCAGGAGAGCGACCTCGAATCGATAGGATGAGGGTGCGCTCGTTTACCAGCCGACTGCACGCAGAGACAACGACTCCGACCCCCTGCCCGCACATATTAAGGACGCGTGCGGGGAAATAAGAAATCAAAAGGAACAAGCCGACGGCCACCACCTGTACCGCTGTGGAGTATCCCTGCAATTCCGGGGGCCATGCACGCCAACAAAGACCATGATGGGAATTCTCCAACGGCGTTGGGTGGAAACGACTTGTCCTTTGGCCTTTGCCCAGGCTTCCGTACATGCCGCAGACTTGTCACGCTCAGCGTGGGGTTGAGCTTGACCCTGGAAGGCTCGAACGAATCAACGGCGATGGACCGTTGGTACCTTGGCCCTAGCGCCATATAAGACGAGTATATCTCGCCATCGTCGTCGCATCCGGCAGATGGCCTCCGTTCTGGGTTGGGACCCCTGGAATAAAAACCCTCCAATCAACGATGGGAGTCTATGCCGATTTTGGAAACTTCAATCTCTCTGTCTGAAGGTAAACATCCAATGTGCATACTTTTTCCTTCCTCCATGTAGCCACGATGCAGCTCGAATGGTACCGGTGCTCCGTCACCGTAGTCCTCGGTACCCACAAGCCTGCCGGTGACCCACAACTATGGAAGCATACCCGACGAGAGTAGCCAGAGTAAGCTCTCTTGTCACTTGCTTCTTTTCTCTGGGCCGTGCCAGAAGGGCTCCATCGCCTACGAAGCTTAACCACTTCAAGTTACTCGATGGGCTTCGATACCCAGATTTGTCCGGACGGGAAACGATTCGCAGAGTATCTCCGGGCCGCCACCCGGTGTCGCCTGCTCCTAACGTGCCAGCAAAGGGCCTCTGGTGGCCGAGTGACCCCATATGCGTACGTTCGTCGTGCCGCCCTTGCGAGGCCTGGCCCGCGGTAGCTGTCGACGTTGCGTGTGTGGCAAGGAGGCGAGGCGGAGATGACCTCGGATGCAAGGGACGACATCCATCCCCTCCTGCCTGGAATGAAGTGAGATGAAGTGAAGTGAGACAAGTATATAACCATCGTCCTGCGCCGCTGTAACCTCGAATCTCTTCCTACTACTACCACCACCATCCACCAACACCACCAACTCTCTCTCATTGTCCTTCATTTCATAACACACAAACCCAGTTCCTTCACGCCCCTCGTCGCCATGCATTCCAAGCTTGCGGCGATCGCGGCCCTTGTGGCCTCGGTCCGCGCCCAGAGCGCCTGCTCGCTCACGGCTGAGACGCACCCTTCCATGTCCTGGCAGCAGTGCAGCGCGGGCGGCAGCTGCACCAGCAAGTCGGGCTCCGTCGTCATCGACGCCAACTGGCGATGGACTCACAGCACCTCGGGCTCGACCAACTGCTACACCGGCAACAAGTGGGACTCATCGCTGTGTAAGTAAAAAGCCAATCAATCAAAGCCTAACCTCGAAAAGGAGAACGAAGACTGACTGGAGTTTTGCATAACAGGCCCCGACGGCGCGACTTGCACCAAGAACTGCTGTGTCGATGGCGCTGACTACGCCGGCACCTACGGCGCCACCACCAGCGGCAGCGCCCTGTCGCTCCAGTTCCTCAAGCAGGGCTCCTCGGGCACCAACATCGGTAGCCGATTCTACCTGATGGCGTCCGAGAACAAGTACCAGATGTTCACCCTCCTGGGCAACGAGTTCACCTTCGACGTGGATGCCTCTAAGCTGCCGTACGTACCAATCCATCCTTATTCCCCAATGTCAGTCATGGTATGAAGATCACCAGCTCACTCTTTGGGAATTTAGTTGCGGCCTGAACGGTGCCGTCTACTTCGTCTCCATGGACGAGGATGGCGGCGCGGCCACGCACACGTCCAACACGGCCGGCGCCAAGTACGGCACGGGCTACTGCGACTCGCAGTGCCCCAAGGACCTCAAGTTCATCGACGGCAAGGCCAACAGCGAGGGCTGGAAGGGCTCGAGCAACGACGCCAACTCGGGCGTCGGCCAGATGGGCTCCTGCTGCGCCGAGATGGACATCTGGGAGGCCAACAGCATCTCGACGGCCTACACGCCCCACCCCTGCAAGAACTCAGCTTACCACTCGTGCTTGGGCAACGACTGCGGCGGCACCTACTCGGACGACCGCTACGCCGGCGACTGCGACCCGGACGGCTGCGACTTCAACAGCTACCGCCAGGGCAACAAGACCTTCTACGGCCCCGGCAGCGGCTTCACCGTCGACAGCACCAAGCCCGTCACCGTCGTGACCCAGTTCGTCAAGGGCTCCGACGGCAACCTGAGCGAGATCAAGCGCTTCTACCAGCAGGGCGGCAAGACCATCCCCAACTCCGAGTCCACCATCGCGGGCGCCGGCGGCAACTCCATCACGGCCGACTTCTGCTCCGCGCAGAAGACGGCGTTCGGCGACACCGACGTGTTCGCGCAAAAGGGCGGCCTGGCCCAGATGGGCGACGCCGTCTCCAAGCCCATGGTCCTCGTCATGTCCGTCTGGGACGACCACGCCAGCAACATGCTCTGGCTCGACTCGACCTACCCGGCCGACAAGGCGGGCCAACCCGGCAGCGAGCGCGGCTCGTGCGCGACCGACTCGGGCGTGCCCGCCGACGTCGAGAAGAACCACCCGGACGCCAAGGTGACCTACTCCAACATCAAGTTCGGGCCCATCGGCTCCACCACCTCGGGCAACGGCGGCGGCGCGAACCCGGGCACACCCAGCAACCCGCCCACCACCACCACGACGCGCTCCGGCAACCCGGGCACTACCTCCCTCGCCTCCCTCGGGCAACTGCGCGGCCCTGTACGCGCAGTGCGGCGGGAACGGGTACTCGGGCCCGACTTGCTGCTCTTCCGGCACTTGCAAGAAGTCCAACGACTACTACAGCCAGTGCTTGAACTAAGCAGAGAAGGCTGAATGACGGATCACGATCTTCATAACATGTATGACTTGATATGAGAGACAACGACGAATATTCATATTGACATCATGAATCTTCATACGGACATCATTGAAGGGGGTAGACAGACGGCACGAGGTTGTTGGCCATTTTCTCGTTGTATATACTTTTTTCACTTTCTCTTTTCCCTCACGCTTTTCCTTGCGGTCAGTGTGGAGGATCTTTCGCGAGCTTGGAGCAACTCGCCCCGGCTTGCGCTTTTCAATCTTGTATATAGATTACCTGCAAATATACATTACTTCTCGTTCAGAATCTGACTCGGGACCATTTGATCGTGAGGTGGAGCAGCGGTTGGCCAGTCTACTTGGCTACCAATTGGGGTTGTCTCGAAAGTGGCTAGTGCGGACGGACTAGACACCATTGAGGAAGGAGACAGAACAGACCTTGCCTGCAGCTTTCAGTAGAAGGGGCCGTTGGTGAAAACAATAGAGAATGCAAGAGCGATAGCGACTCAAATACTGAAGAGCAGATACACGTCCGAGTTCCCAGGGCTGGACTGGGTGGTGGGAAGGCCGAGTCACTCAATCTTCAACTTTGAGAGAAAACGAGCATGGGATCCAAGGTAGAATCCATGGTCAGCGATGGAAGCTAGAAGGGGTAGATTCGTTGACTTATGTAGCTGTATCGAGTCAAGTGGAGATGCAAGAGAGGACTTTAACAGGACCTGCACACGACACGTATAACATATTACAGCCCAGAAAGAGGCTAGCCACCTGTGTGACATATAACCAAAGATGGGCCAGGTCTGGATGAATTGGGATGGATTACGAATGGCCCAATCTGCTCTTTAATATATATTGTGCGGAGAAAAGGGGGTGGGGAGCGGCCATCTCCAACAGCTGTATGCAATGCTACCCGTTAGGACAATCAAGCTAGTCATATCTTGGCCTTGGGTATCCTGCAGGACGACACCAGGTAGTATCTATGAGGTAACAGCCTATTATCATGCCAAGTGTTGAGTACACAAAGGCGAGTAATTAGATTCATTACTCGTCCGACATATTATGACCACTTCTACTGCTAGTCTTCCTGTCAAGTCCTCCACAAGCAGCCGAACAAATATCCCCAACACTATTCAAAGCCTTTAGACGCTTCGAACCTCCCTAATCTCCACCGCTGCCTTCTCATCTACCGTCTCCGGCGCGTGGTGCGGGTCCGGGACGCCCATCATCTGCCCACCCTTCTCGACGTGGTTCTGGCCACCGAAGAGAACATCGATCTCCTCTAGAGATACCTGCTTAGTCTCGGGCACGAGGAACCAAACGAAGACGGCGAGCACGACATTGATAGCCATGAAGAAGTAGAGGCACTTGAGCCCCTCGCGCGCGAGGAAGACGGGGAAGAACTGCTGGAAGATGGTGTTGGCCACGTTCTGCATCTGCGAGCACATGCCCACGGCCTGCGCCCGCACGTTGACCGAGAACACCTCGGCCGTCCAGATCCACACCGTCGCGCCCCACGACGGCTTGTAGAAGAAGATGAACAGGAACAGCAGGAACACGATGGCGATGCCCACGGGCTGCGACTTGGCCCCGCTCTCGGTTGAGGGCGTCGCCCCGGCTACGATGGCGACAACACCGATGGAGACGGCCATGCCGACTGCACCGAAGATCAGCAGCCATCGTCGACCAAAGCGATCAGCCGTCCAAGCAGCGTTCAATGTGAACTATGTTAACCCCGCATGTTAGCTATCCAGTATCTCCACATAGCAAAGAGGGTTAGGCTCGGTCAAGGTGCACTGCAGATAGCGGTACATAAAAAATCCGACTCCAAGGGGGTGTAGTTACTTACCAGTATCCCACAGGTCGCGTTCAAGGCATTGATGAGGTTGATTGTCTGCTTCGAATCCCACACCTTGCTGTATATGCTCGTGGAGTAAGAGTTAAGAGTGCCTTGACCCGACAGTTGCTGGCCAATATTGAGGGCGAAGGCAAGCCATAGACGGCGGCGGACAGAGGGGTCCTTGAACAGGGCCCAGTATGAGCTACTGATGGCCTCCTTCTCGAACTCGATTGCTTCTCGGATGGCGAGGACTTCGTCCTCAATCTCGGCCTCGGTGTCGCGAATCTTGGTGAGGGCCGCCCGGCACTTGGCGACATCGTTGTGCCTCTGGATCCACCATCGCGGCGATTCGGGCTGCAGGAAGATGAGCGCGCAGATAGTGACGGGACACAGGAGCTGGAAGATGACAACGAGCTTCCAGTCCCAGTCGCCAAGCTTCTCGGTGTTCAAGCTTGTCGCGTAGGCGATCCAGTACGCGATGAAGGATCCCACCGAGTAGTTCAGTTGCCAGAAGGTCATGATAGTGCCGCGGATATCGGAAGGGGCCACTTCGCTGATGTAGGTGGCACCGGCGGTCAGCGAGAGACCCTGGCCAATACCGATGAGCACACGGCCACCAATAAAGCAGCCAAGATTGTGTCTAGGTGCGAACGCCTGCATGAATGTCGCTATGATGACCAGAACACATCCAGATGCCATACCCACACGTCGTCCGAAGTAGTCCGCCTGCGCCAAGTCGGTTAGTCAGCGTTTTCCTGGTGCCTCATGGGAATCCTGTCCCAGATTTGTTCTGCTCGAAAGCCAGACGAAAAGGGCTTACCAATGGCCCGGCCATGAAGAAACCGCCAACGATGGCACCGATGGTGTAAGCCGTATTGACAAGGCCGATAAGGTAGGCGTCATCTTTCTTGTGGAGATCAAAGTAGTTCAGCCAGTTTGCGGACCCTTGGGCAGCGTTGAAGACCGAGGCATCGTAACCGTAGAGGACCATGCAGGTCGCTGCGACCATGCAAATGTACCTGGATGGGGATGTCAGGTGGATGCGCCCATTAAGAGGTGTTTTAATGGATCAGAGAGACTTACCAATTGTATACCCTCGTTGAGATTACCATGGTGCCGGTTTAGCAGGTCTCGTCCAGCTGAACACCAAAGAGGGGAATTTGGCAGATACAGTCCCGAGCAACGCGACAACAGCACAGGATCGCGAGTAGATCAGAGAGAAGGGCAGGCGGAGAACAGCGACCATCATGGTAGATATACTATTACACCGCATGCAGTGTCGCTCGTCCAGCCCTTGTCATATGCAGAGTAGGATTACATCCCGGTACCCTTCCATGTTATCCTAGCAATACAGGAGGGCCCAACCAGGCTTTACTACGCGACAGAGCTCGATGATTGGTTCGGATAGTTATCCCCACGGCCACACATCAATGACAGGCCTGTCGAATAGACTATTGGTCAACCCCAGACTCTGGATTCTAGCTTGGTGCTTGGCCCTCTGCCCATGGGGTAGTCCAGGACACTCCACAACGGGAAGTTGGGGCAGAAATGGGGTCTTCTGCCTGGGGGCGACGATGGGGAAGCAGTGCTATGGCCATGGCAGAGAATACAATTCCTTGCGGTACCAAGAGATTAGGCCAATCCAGACCAACATTAAGGCCAATTCGCAGGGGCGAGGCAGTCGACAGAAAGTAAGCGCAGGTGAGATTGCTGCGGTAAAATCGCGAGGTGAATTTCCACCAATGGCAGTTTTCCCGTCTCAGTGTCGAGCGGAAAGGACGGCGCCATCCTGTGCTTCTGTGCGCCGTGTCCTGCAGAAGTGTGGCAGCATGGCAGCAATAGTGTCAAGGGCGCAGTGTCGGCTAGGCGCTCGCCTTATCTCGGCTGCAATGCAACCATGCGGCTCAATATGAGTGATAGTTGAGATTGGATGTGTCTTATCAGCGACTGAGTATTTTCGTATGCTTCCCCGACAACTGAGGCGGGAGTCAGAGGAGGAGTTGAAGATGCTTGCCTGCAAATGGATCTTTTGGACGTAAGCACTTACCCCATGCCTTCTTCTCCAGGTTTACAGTGGAATGGAAGGGACGACCCACAGCACAAAGTCGGGGAAGCAGCGACTCTGGGGATAGCGTACCTGTTGCTCCACAGGCTGATTCTCAGCCAGGGTCATTCACCACCAAAGAGATCCGAAAAGGCGGGACATCATCAATCCAAAGTTGGCCTAATCTTGGTCGACCAGGGACGGGACTCTCGTGTCGCAAGGATTCCCACCAAAGAAACACTACCGTGGAATTGCTAGGATGTCACGCTATCATGGCCCTTCCGCCGGTATTTCAGGCTCCTCTTCTTTCCATACTTCGCCTCCTCGGTTTCGATGGCAGCTAGTTTTGCTGCTTCTTCGCTATTGGAGGCTTCTTCTTCCTTGTCTTCTTCCAGATTCTCGATCGTGTTCTGGCCTGGTTCCATCAGTTTCAAAGGGTCTTTCTTCTTTCGCGATGGTCTTTTAACTTCGTCCCCAGAGTCCGCTAAGCTCTGGCCGTCTTCTTTAAAGGCATCATCCTTCTCCTCTGGAACCTGGCTCCTTAACCATTTGGCCGACTTCCCTTGGTTCAAGTTGCATTCGAGGTACCAATGGCCCTCCCCTCCTTCCCTCTCCGCGGTTCCAGGCCTCGAAGCCTACCAGATGCAAGAAGGCATTGACGATGCGGTCTTCCAAATATGGATTGTGTTCGATCCCGCATTCGCCCATGACCACCACGGCGATGGATAGAGTCTGGAGATGCCAGTTCAGGTGATCCTTCAGCTTCTTCTGGTCTAGTCCCACCGCCTGGGCGTTCCTCGACTCAATGCCGCCAAACCCTTGACTCCCAAGGTATGTCCAGACAGCTGGGTGGACTGGGTATTTTCTTATGGCAGGCAACCAACGTGCATAGCCGTGGTTGACCAACAGCTGGTCTTCGAAACACAACATCGTCATAATGAAGAGCAAGACTTCGAGCGTCTCGTCAAGCGCTGCAACCCAGCCTTGCGGCGCTTCCCAACACTGCCTTTGGCTTGTCTTGGGTGGTGGCAGTTCGGCCAGCGTCCTCAAGATGTGTCCATGACCCGTCGCAAGAGCGAGCAGCCCTGTTGACTCATGACGCTCCAGAAGCTTCTTTATACCATAGGCACGCTGAGGCAGCGGCCCTTGAGCAGCATCCCCAGATCTGGTGACCCAGTAGGATAAGCTCTGCTCAGCGTAGCCTAGGCGCCCCTCGTCGCCATCAAAAAGCATGATGGAGGATTCTTGATCATAGTGGCGTCACCAAACACTCTGTCGCGCCTTCTGCTGAGCTCCGACAGCTCCTTTGAAGCAGTCTCGCGCTCTTGTTGGGATGCCTTCCTGATGACACATTCCAAGTCCTTTGCAAAACTGTAGATTTTGGGTGCCCATTCCGCCCGTGCATCTTTTGGTGTAAGCGTTAGAACGTCGCCTGAATTGCTCTCTTTCCAGGACTCCATGCATCGTTTGTACCATTGATCTTGCCTCATGGAACTGGCTGGGGTGACGTGAAGGGAGTCCAGGAGCGTCCTGGACAAGGATGCAAATAGTTCATCCATGATGAGAGATGTGTGGTCAATGGGTATTGACTAACAATTCGAGGCAATTATTGGAATAAGAAGATGGATCTGAGAAGTGGAAGATCCAATTTGTGAAGAAACCGTGAGCTCTGATGACTACCTAGAATGGCGGGTCATCAAGGGGCTGTGAGAGTGACTCAGCCCCAGTTGCTTACTATAAAATTAGCGGCCAATGGCGTGGCCGTAAACTTTACAGCTTGGCATTATTCACGACGACTAATGATACAGGAGTCATATATCATTATGAGAACGACTGTATCGTTGTTCAACCAGTCTCATTCCGTTTACGTTTTGTAATACCTTTACCTGGTGCTGCAGCAGCTCATTATACGACACATTGATATTGCACTATCAGCCAACTATGGATGACCTTTAGCAAGCGGAATACGAACGCAGCCGACATGCGTTATCATGATCCTTCTCTTATGTCTGTGCATCATCGCATAGTGAATTGTAGTCATGCTTGAGCCAGGGCCAGAAACAACTATAAAAACCGGCACAGCCCCCACCCCTATGTTTTGACTTCATTTCCTCCACAAAACAAGCCAAAACCAACAGAAGAGAAAGTGAAAAAAAAGAACTGAGTTTGTTATCAGCATTATCCAACCAGATCGTCGCCACATTCAACATGGCCAGATGTTCCAGATGCGGTGCCGACCCTTGTCGCTGCCGGGTTCCTCGCCCATAAGCGCTCGAAGTAGACCTGTCATGGAAACTTCCCGGTGAGAGTCCAAAAGAGCTCAACATGGACCAAACGATATAATCGGAATCGTTAGAGATACTTGGAGTGGGAATATGAAGAATGATACAGGTTAATGTCGGTAGGAGTAATCTAATCATACTTCTGATCTGTGGGACCGGTGCAAGAACTTTCTGCTTCTCCTTTCCGCTCAGTTGAAATAGTAAAATACTCTTGGGACACTCCTTGCCACACCCAGGCTCTCCAGACCCGGCCTCTTTTGCATTCACCCAGTCTTCCCTTGGCTGTATGTATTTAATGCCTGGACTAATATTATTGTATATTTTCATGACATACGCGATTTGAAACAACACACGAGGATGAATGATTTTCAAGTAGCAGTGAGGTATATATAAAGAGAAAAAAAGAAGAAAAAAGAAGAAAAAAAAAGACAACAAGAGATTCAGGAATATAGGACACCGCATCTGTCTACATCCCAAGAAAATATGCCTCTGCCCATTATTCCAAGCAGGCCACTTATATCGTCCCGACGCAGGCATACAATGTTTACCGCCCCCCGATTTCATACTCTCCAATCTGCCGATCCCCATGATCTCCCGTCAAGAAAGGGCAAGTCGTGATCCTAAGATCCTACTACCAGGGCTTTCTTTAATCGTGTTGTCTTCACAGCCACGCCCCCTACCCCTTCGCCCAAAGCTTCCCATCTTCACAAATTATTTGTTTTCCCGGGCAACAAGGGGCTTCTTCTTCATCACCTTCTCCACAGCCTCAAATTTTCCGAGGACCTCCTCTCCCCAGCGGAGGATTCCGCTTCGGACGTCCTCTAGGTCGGTCGCGATGGTGCTCGCCAAGCGCGCGAGCTTTCGAGCCTTCGCGTGCTTTGGGCATCGGGGTTGCTGCGGACACACGCAGCACATTTGCTCCTTGGCCCGCTGAGCCAATACCCGGAAGATGATTTCCAGGACGTATAGCCTAGATAGAAAGAGAGAAAGAGAGGTTAAAAGCAGGTCCTGGTGAGTATAGAGTAGAGATGTGTATAGATAATAATAGTCGTCGTTGAACAGGGGCAAACGAGGGGTGGCAAAATAGAGAGAATCTCTTACATTGCATAAAAGGGGATGATAGATAAGCCGGTAAGAATAGTGGCAATGGTAATCGCCAGCAGTGGGAAGGCCATGATGAGCCGCGAGGGAGAGAATATGGACGTCATTTTCAGTGTGTGTGTGTGTGTGTAAGTCGTGCTCTTTCCTCCAAAAAGCCAAGATGAGATAATGAAGATGAAATTTCGAGAAAACAAAAAAGAAAGGAAAGAACGTCTTCTATCCTTCCATTTTTATATAAAGGTAAACCTGGGCTATCCAGAGGGCACGTATTAGGTTCAAGAGTGTTTTGGTCGGTGTCTGCCTTTCATGTTGAAAAAAAACTCTTGAAGCATAGAGGTCGAGATAGCGAGATCTTCCCATATAATGTTCGAAGAATACCTTGGCGGAAGCCAACCTTCCTGTTACTCCTCTCTTGCCCACGCCGAGTCACCACTTAGAGATTATCCCCCTCCGAGCTTGCAATCTATGCCACTGAAGGTATAGTTACTGCGAGTGTTAAAATAGCACCTGAAGCTTGAAGGCGCAGTGTGTTTGGATAATTTGGCTTCTGAATTATGGTGACATCCCGATGGCGCAACTGATTTCCCAGGCTCAATATGCCACGTTCCAGATACGAGCGTTCTCTTATGCCAATCCTCTCTGGTTCATGCTGAACTTTGAATTCGCCATCTGGGTGCGTGCTATGCTAGCGGGTACCAAGGTCTGGCCACTTTACACCTGTTCATTGGCATTCATGTCTTGTGAGTGGCTATCATTAGATTGAGGGTTTAGCCTACGAGAACAGCCCAGGGCTCCAAAGTAAAACGCGATGGCTGTATGCCGACGAGCTTGTGGATGGCTGCCTCGATGACCTCTAATTGGCCTTGCGTCTCCCAAATTGTTTAAATATGTAGACATACATCAAGACTCGTGGTGGGTATCTGTTCAAATAGACTAGCTTGAAAAACGCACTCCAACAGCAACAAAACTTTGCAAGAGAGAGAGACCCTGCCTTTCTTGACGTTGTTCCTCCTTCCCGGCCCACCGCCGCATATCGCCGCCACAATACCGCCTTGACCAGCAGTAGTTCGTAACAGCTCATCTCGCTGAGCAAAGCGCCCGTCCTCTCATTATATAATATTAAAGTGCCATTGTAGTTCATTGCTCGTACTTCACATTCCTTGAACCGCCAGCGTTCCCGCGTATCATGGCTTCGACGTCAACACCGACCCACCTCATCTCTCTTGGCATTGGCGGTGATACAGTCTGTGGCGGGGATCGCTGCCGCATCTGTTGTCGCATTTGCAATCTAGCAAACAAGTCGCTCGTGCTCAGCTCAAGGCTTTGTTTTAGCGACGCCGAGTTGGCCCATAGCTGGCCAAACTTGGCCATCAGCTGCAAGGTCCGCTCTAAGCAGGCGATGCTTCTTTCGAGGTTGTCGCCCGCCGGGCCTCCAGGCCGCGATGGTAGTGGAGGTGGTTGAGGTTTGCCGTGTTCCGTGTGCGGCGGGGGAATGTTTACCCCTGCCAAAAGTAAATCTTCTGCGTCGCGGAGAACGGCAGCAAACTGGTTGGCCATGAAAAAGACTCGGAGGGCATCGTGATAGGTGTAGAAAGCAACACTTCTGCCACTGTGGGCAACCTCGTATATCCGGTCGAGATAGGCAAGCGTGTGTTCGAAAATCAAGACACGGCCGTAGTCGGTGATGTGGGGGCCCTGGCGGATGGTGCGAGACAATATACCAGACTATAGCGGACCTCAAGATCGAAAAGCTCGCGCATGCCTACTGGTAGCGTGCTTGGAAGGGCATCTGCCCACTCGCGCATATCCTGACACATCTGCCAGATGAACGATGTCGCGTCATGTATCGGCGTAGGATCGGACTGAAAAAGGATCTGGTACCACTGCGACTGCGCTCGACGCAGCTGGAAAAGCAAGAAGGCCGGCTCAGAGCCCGAAAGGATTTGGCCAGTAATGGACGCGCGCCGACTGAATGAGGAAGGTCTCGGCCAGGCGACATGGGTTGCAGCATCAGGGAAACAAAAAGCGCGTGCATGCACCATGCTGATTGACCTGCTGCATCGTTAGTGAAGTCCTCCTCGAGTAGTGGTTGTTGGTAGGCGCACCTGTCGAGCGAGTATACGCAATAGAACATCTTTCGCCTCATGTCAAGCATCGTCTTGTCCGGCATCTGCTCCGTGGGCGGGTCTTGGTGGAAGCCCAGATCAATCACTGCTCGGCACGTGAATCCAATCAAATGCCAGCTGTCAAAATGTGCCGGATCAAGCATAGAGTATTGCGTCAGCAGGATCAGTGACCTGATTTGAGCGACGTGACCCGGCATCAAGGCCCCGTCAGCGTGTTGGAGTGCTTCTGCCACAAAGTGTAACCCGTTGGCGTAGTGCTCGTCTTGGCTTGTCTGACTCTGGGCCATAGAACCGACAGCAAGGACCATGTAGCCTAGCCAGTAGTCATGGTCTTTAATGTATCTATCCTGAGTCATATAGATCTGATCGAGAACACTATATAGACTTGTTTCCGGGAAAGCCGGATATAGAGAGTAAATGTTGGTCATGTAATATTGGGCAATGGCCAGCGCCGTCTGTCTCGGCGGCAGAGACCAGCTTTGAGGGTCTGGCAAGGTATCATTCGACGCAGCGGCTAGCACTAGTCGCGCGAAGGTCATGTCCGTGGAGGGCTCAAAATCCCCAGTAGTGGCATTGATGGACCTAGTTGTACGCAGTTAGTGAATGCACAAGAGGCAGAGTGACGACTTCTCGGCGTACAGGAAACCAAAATCAGACAGCAATGAGTTGACGTCTGACGTCTCCCGTTTTCGGGCAGCATTGCGATGGATGGCGGCTCTGATAGTTGCCAGAGAATCCTTGCGTTCTGGTTCTCTCGGAGGTGCATCCGTCTCGTGCTGATAGACTGATGCCTTTCTGGATCGCGCATAGGTAAGGCGCCTTTCCAACTTTTCGATGCGCAACTCCAAGGCCGCAACGTAGCTGAGCCAGTATTAGTAAAAGAGTTGCATGCAGTTCCTGGCTGATGGCGTCAAACCTTCGTTCCTTGCCTCTAGCAAACTGATCATTCGCGCTTGAACATTCGGTCTCACGCCCAGCCTTTTCGCAAGCCGTGCATGCTGGCAGTTTGCCGTCACACTACTCCCACGAGGTCAGTCAGCAGACTCATCAACTCATCGGACTCATCTCTATTCACCTTGACTTTGGCAGATCGACCTGTTACCGAATGAGCATGAGATCCCGGTAGAATGCATAAAATGGCATAGGGTGCAGAGATATGGAATAGCTTACATCTTGAGCAGGCGGAGACGGGGCGTGATACACGAAGTAAAGGGTTGTCTGAGAAGCTTGAGCGAGGCATTGCACGTGCGGACGGCCGGCGGCGCGGGATCGCAGGGTCAATAGCCCGAAAAGGAGCAGGTGGTTATCAGCTCAGCAATGCGACTGTGAGACAGATATCGGGGTGGCGCTCTATGGGCTCGAAGATCGCCCCTGCAAGGTCGGCGCCGATGGTTTGCTTGGATCCCTTCGAATACGCTCTACTCCGACAGCCTGGCGAAAGCGGTACCTGGTTTGAAGCGGTAGTTCCAAGTAGGGATGAAAACACGACGTCTGTGGGTCGAAGCTAGCGGAAGCGAGTCGCGAGGGTGAGAGAGCGAGTGAAATGTTTGCTGATGTCAATGACAAAAACAGTCGCAGTCGCGGGGAGTTAAGTTATGTAGGTATCATGGGGCTCAACACCAGGGAACATTGGACAGAGCCTCACGAGACGAGCAAGTCGCAAAAGCTGGAGAGGCGGCTAAATGAAGATTAGCAAGTTGGTGTTGGTGGAAGAGCGGATTCTCGTCGCGGCTCCACCGGCCCTCTTGCAATTCTCGCTTTCCCGTCTGACAAACCGCACTTGGGCTGGGCGCTGGGCACAATGTGATCGACCGGAAGGAGCAGCTACTTTTAGGTGGGATAGAGGGGACGCGCCTCGGGAGATGGAGGGATGAGGGATGAGGGATAAGCAGGGTGGGGTAAGGTAATGCATGCATCACCTTCCAGAAAGGCGTGGCGGCGTGGCAGCGTGTCCGTGGCCATGGCAGTGGCAGTGGCAGACATTGACCGACGGCTAGGATGGCACGCCTCTCTCTATCTCTAGTACCTAAGACTCTCTAGACTCTCTAGACTCTAGCTGGCCAGGCACGGGGGCGGGACGCAAAGTCACCAACCCAATATTGCCCTTCTTTTACTCAATACATGCTAGTAGGTAGCTGCAGCTCATTAAGGCAACTAGACCTGCACGTGTCTGGCTTGATCAAATGCATCAATCAATGATGCTTGCTGGTAGCTACTTGTAGTACCTGGCCCCTTTCATTCAGACGTTGGATATAGATATGTAGGCATCGAGACAACGTAGTACGCGTCCTGTTTGATGCACACTGAGAGTGATTACATCCTGGCCAAGCCCTCTTCTCACGAACGTACTTCCTAGAGATATACGGATATAGATACATATGTCGTATCTTGTCCCGCTCAATAATGGCAAAGACGGGGCGATTAATTCTTCTTCTACGATGTATTTCTCACCATCAGGACCTTGGGCGAGGCAGGCAAAGCAGAAGAACACAAAACACATGCAGCCGGATCTGGTTACCCTCTGGCTATCGGCAATTGTTCCGACCAAGTCATCGAGTCCTACCTGAGGGACATGAAGACCTCAACGATTCACCTTATGTCCGAACAATCTCGAGATCTGGCCATGATGGAAGAGACCCAAGGATAGGTCACTCACTTTCCAAATCTGGCAGTTTCATGTTGCGAGATCGTGTTAGAAGCATCTGCTAGCGCACTTTTGCCGTAGTTTGACATGTTCTCCCAGGCGCTTCTAAGATCTATCGGGCTAGCCAGGTGGAACTGCTCTAACCCTCATGAAGGCCGGTACCAAAGCAATACGAGCTGAGGATATGTGCGCATCAAGTACCTCCTGTGGTCTCCTCCCGACCTGTCGGGCTCATTGCGCCATTACGCCATCGCGCTAGCAACAGCCAAAAAAAAGAAAGATGAAGTAATCAGGATGATATCAAACCGTTCCCATATCTGGCATGTATAGATCTCCTTGCCGGGCGATTGGGTGCAGAGGTGGGGAGAATCCACGCAAGTCACAGGATGTATATGATTGCCGGGTTCACAATGGCCGAGTGTCCTTTGGATTTACTGGAATTGTAGTTGGATTGAGTTTTGAAACCGCCCAAATTAGCGGCTCCGATGATGAAGCTATCGTCGACTACGAGTTCGCGCCAACAAAAAGAGCGAGGATTTGCCGGGCTGCGTGCGGACAGGCCGGGCGTGGACGAAAGGCCTGGCGGCTCGAGTCGCTTGACAGCTTGGGAAATCGTCTCATGTGCTTGGGAAATTTATTCCCAACTTGCCATAATCTCTAGTTCACCCATAGTGTAGGCTGTGGAGAGGTCCAATGTGACTAGTGTATCGATCAACGGTGAAGCAGCCTCGTCGCAGATAATCAAAAAGGACAAGAAAACCTGAAGGCGCCGAGTACTGGATGTTGTCACCTCGAGCTCGGTACGTCCGAGCATGAACAACTGCTGGGTTGATACCTGTTTTTGTTTGTTGAAGATGGAGTTCTGCCAGACCCCTAAGGCCCGCTAGATTCCCGCGCCACGCAGCATTCGCAGGCAGAGGCTCCTAACGAACTGCGGCCTGCCGCGTCTTAACACGCCCTCTACCCAGATCGAGTAAGTGAGCAAAGATGAAATGCGACAAGGGCAGACAGACAGTTGGGAGAAAAGCGTCGGGCCCTAAGGGGGAAAAAAGAAGAAAAAAGAGGAAACGAAACAGCATACAAGTGACCGCATGTCGACATGTCCACTTACGTACATACTTACGGCTGGGCTCACAATCTAAAAGAGCCCCATCCAAACGCAGGAGTAAAGGGGAGTACGGGAACGGGAACCTGAAAGTCCAAAAAAGGTCGCTTGGGGAGGGGCCTGGAACCAATGGATTTCTTTCTAGAAGGTCTACAACCACTGTATCCGCGTCCAACTTAGCGCTGTGCCATCAAACGTCAAATCCATTCATGTTCCTCTCCGCCAAGTCGATGCTCAAACTGGCCTGACCGGCAGTGCAAAAGTCATGCCCCATGGCCTGTGTGATTCTTGGTTGAATGATGCGACGAGGAAATCGGCCTGGTCCCCTAGTTTGCCAATCTTCTATTTTCAAAACGACCGTGTCTCCTCCAAGACAAGACAACTTGAACCGCCAATCCGCACGTGGGGCCTTGATCGACAACCTTATTGCACGTCCTATTGCCCGCGTATTGCCCGCCCGACTAGAACCTTGGAAGCTTCCATTGACAGGGGATAGCCAGCATTAGCAAAAGTACATACATGCTCGCCCAGCCTGCCTGCCCTGCCCTGCCGTAGGTACAGTTGCACTGCAACAGCAGCGCGGGACGTAGATAACGATATCCCCCGCGTATTCTATCCCATCCATCGCATCGCATGCTCAACACCCCCCAATCCAGTCCAGTTGATGCAACCTCGCAGCGACACCACACTCTCTCTACCTCTCGCTCCCTTTTCGACCGCGTGCCACGACCTCATCCGATATACCACTAGAGCACAAGCACACAGATGGACGCCTCCGATGTGTTCCGCCATATCGAGGGCCTAGGAACATACCAACCGAGATTCCCGCAAGGCTACCACCCGCCCGGCCGCCCGGCCATTGCTATTCGGGATGAACACGTGGAGGAAGATGGCTCACATCGCATCGCGCACACTCTAACGGCATGTTGTCGTTGTCGTCAGGTACGTGCCGTCCTTCTCCACCGCAAGGGAACTTGCATCAACTGCCAGTTTTTTGTTTGCGACATTTCCGTTCCAGGACCAGCCGTGCTGACTTGTCCCCGTGCATCATGTAGAGAAAGACGCGATGCGACCCGACGCTGCCCCGTTGCCTCCCGTGCGAACGCTCCGGATCTGTCTGCGAATACTTCGACACCACCAAGGGCAAGAAGATCAGCCGGTACTATGTCGTCAAGCTCCAAGCACGTGTGCGGGCTCTCGAAGCCGAGCTCGGCCAGTACACGGACGAGGATAGTTTCCCTCAAAACAACGACGACATTGTCGGTCCCGGAGGCTTGGTTCGATTGAACGAGACAGACGAAACCCCCGCTACCTCGGACCCTCGAGCGGAATAGCCATGACGCGGATCCTGATGGAAGAAGCCAAGCGCTACACGGATTCTCAGCACATCTCACAGCTCATACCCGGAGTTCGAGGGCGGCGTCAAGCGGCAGTCGGCGGCCCAGGCCATACGGGCCTACGGTCGCAATCCTTCAGCATACCGCCCCCGATGATGTCGAGGAAGAAGAGCTATCCCATGATCAGTTCTTTCCCGGCAGATACTCTGCCCAGCCGGGCCATTGCAGACAAACTGGTCGAAGTGTACTGCCAGCGTGGTACGGCAGCTCGTACAACTATTCTCTGCAGGAACACTGCTAATACGTGAAATTAGGGCAAATCCTGACACCGACCCTTCATGAAAACAGGCTAGCCAGCGACCTTGACGACGTGTACAATGGAAGCCAAGACGCGTACCAGCATTTCGTGATCAGGATGGTCATGGCCATCAGCATGCAGAAGCTCGATACCACCTACGCAGGGCTTGCTGATAGTTACTACCTCGCTGCTATGCAGCGTTTTGAGGAAGTCGTCCGCCCAAAAGACTTGAAAACAATACAGTGCCTTGCTTTGATAGGGCAGTACTCACTGTTGACCCCAACTCGAACCTCAGTCTACTACATTATCGGTCTAGCAACACGCATATGTCAACAGCTAGGTCTAGCAGATGAAAAGACAATAGCCATGGGCACCGAGGACCCCCTTACGCTGGATATGCGTAGGCGATTGAGCTGGACCATCACAGCGTTCGAGTTCGGGCTGGCCTCGAGCATGGGCCGGCCAAACGGCTTCGCCAAGAGCGACGACCTTGTTGATGTGAAATTCTTCGAGAGCGCCAAAGACGAAAACATAACCGAACATGGCATATTGCAAGGCCCGGCCGACGAAAAGAAGTTGATAGCGATACATTTCTGTAAGATGAGGTTGTGTCAGTCGGAGATCAAGCGAGTTTTGTACGAGAAGAAGCAACCAGAACCCAGGGACGAGCGCCATCCCTGGTTTGCGGCAATGGAGACCAAACTGGACCAGTGGCTCGACGCCTCCCCAGCAAGTCCCGCTTGGTGTAAGCCATGGTTAGTATCTTACCTCAACCGCCAGCAATGCCCTGCTTGACAGCCCAGCATCGCTGACCACCGTATAGGTTTACCGGCAAATATCATACAATGGTCATCTCACTTCACAGGCCGTCGCCTCAGGTACCCAAGCCGTCCAGTAGGTCAGCCGTCAAGTGTTTCGACTCTGCCGCGTTCATTATCGACCTATCCAGCAAGCAAATGATGGCGGCTGCAGTCGACATCACATGGGTGTTTGTCTTTACCTTATACATGGCACTTAACACCATACTTTGGAGTGTTGCTGCTTACCCTGATGTTCGCGGCGCGCACTCTCGGGATGAAGTCGAAGAGCTTGTCAACGTGGCTCTTGATATCCTGGACCAGTGCGCTGAGCGTTGGCCCGGAATAAGCGCTGCATCTGAACTCTACTCCACGTTCTCGAAAGCGTGCCTTCGGAGTTATGAAGCAAGACACACCCCCGTGCTGTCAGCCTCCAGTACCTTTGGAACACCGTCATCACAGCAAGACATGAACTCGCCATCAGCCTCTGACAACTCCAGTGCGACGACCGTGTCTAGGCAAGGTCCCACAAACGGAGTGCCTGCTTTCAACCCTCCGCAGTTCGGCTACGTATTTGATACCGCGCCGGAGCAAGTCAGTTTCGACAACCCTTTTGCTGGCCAGCCAACTTTCCGCTCCAACTCCATCTTCCATAACCCGGCTCCCAGTGATCCTTCTGGTCGACGCTTCAGCTATTTCCCTCCAGAGTTCACCCAATCGAACGAGAATCTGTTACTTGAGGAATCCACACCTCCTGAGTCGGACACCAACGCATCTCCTCCTCTGTTGTCACCACCAAATCATCTCCCAACCCCCGCCTGAGTCGGTCCAACCGGTTGCTAGCGCTACCCCAATCATGTCAACACCTATGTTGCCCGCGTCCGCCATGACCACACCGAACTTGACACACGGGTCCCCTGTCAATCTGCCACAGAACCACGCAATGGGCCATCATCAACAACAACAGCAGCAGCAACGAAATCCTGCGGCTTTTACTATACCTCCCCTGCCACCTAATCACCACCCTCAAGGTCAAAGGCCACTGCCACAACCGACGACCGTTAACGATTGGTTCAATCCACCCCCACCGTTTATTTCACCCTACACCTTTGGCGCAATTCACAACGAATACTGGGCACCTTCGAACAACCCGAATGGTCTCGGCGTTATGGGGCTAGGCGACACACAGATGCATGGCATGCCACCGGAACGACAAGGCAGCCTGAGCCACGCTCAGCAGGTGGAGTTGATGGGTGTTCTGGAGAACGAAGGAATGACGGACATTGACACATATCTTAGCCTCGGGGGATGGGCTACGGCACCGATATGAGGAGCAACGGGACAACGGGTATGAACTGGGCTGGCTAAGTGAACGAACCCTTGTTTGGGTTGTTTTGTTTACGCCCACTTTTAGGCGGAAACGTGGGCGCCGGCGCAAGGTCACGAATCGTTACGACCCCCTTCTTCGGGCATTATTTCTTCGGGCTTTGGGGTTACGTAGATACCATTTGTCTCGTTATTTCCGTGCATATCTGTACCTGGAGGATTTTCCTTGGATCTTTGAATCGAAATACTTGGGTCATCCTAACAGCTCATAATAGCATTGCCAGTCCTGGCTGATCCCTTCCTGCTTACCTCCACTGGTGATTTTAATGTATGATATGTGAGCCTCGGGGAATAAACCAGCCACCACCTTTCTGAATACACGACATCTAGAACTCGCCATTATCAATGGTGAGTTTCTTTCCCCCATAAGGTAGAAACGGTATCCTTTGGGTAAGCTAACGAATGAACTACTCGTTTCTAGGCTTGGCGACAAGGCGTCGCGTCTGCTACCAACACCCGATGCAATGGAACGGTCGTGGACCTAACCCCGCTTGGTGTTGGTTCAAGATGACCTTTTCCCCTCAACGTGGTTACATTGCGTTGCCTAGGCGAGAGCTGCGACCACTTGCGCTATTCGCATATCAAGCGTCGCTATTGGGGTTGAGGCTTATTAGGGACATACGAGCAATGCAGCGCTAGCCTGGTTATTCTGATGTAAAGAGCGGCGGTCCCTAAGACTGGGGCGTTCCTCGCCCAATAGGGGGCCTGTGTCGGTCTGTCCCGACTCCAAAGAGGCACGGCAAAAAGCGGATGGACAACTCTCCGCTTACATATTATAAATGATTGCGAGGCCCCCTTGGGGGTGGGGTTTGCCCACCAGCATTACTTTTTCGTGCTATATGTGACAAGCACTCGATCTTGTCTCAACATGGCCGCCAGACCTCATGACGATGGCACCAGCGGCAACGGTGGCGATCCGTCAGCAGCGGAACTGTCGTTTCTGACTCAGAAGTACGAGGAGGAAAAGGCGAAGCGCATCCGCCCGGACGGCAGCGCGCAGTACGACGAGTTCGAGGCTTGCGCGAACGACCGGCTGAGACACCTCGCCGACGATCCCTGGGTCGACCATGAGACGCTCAACGCGCTGCCTCCCAACCTCGTGGACGGCCAGCACGTCAAGGTTCTTTCGCTGGGCGCCGGTATCGGGGGCTCATGTACACGACGCATCTCCTTGAGACGGGCGCTTTTATTCCTGAGGATATCCGGCTCGTGGATGTGGCTGGTGGATTCGGCGGGGCCTGGTACTGGAACCGGTTCCCCGGCTTGGCCTGCGATATTGAGGCGTCCATCTATCTGCCGTGGCTAGAGAAGACGGGGTACGTTCCCAAGCATCGATATGCGTACGGTGAGGATATCCGGCGTTACCTCGAGAGCGTGGCGGAGAAGTGGGGGTTGGACAGTAAAGGAGTCTTCCGCACCCGCGTCGACAGGCTGACCTGGGACGAAGACCGGCGGTGCTGGGTCATTAATCTGGAGCAGTATCGCGGGCCCAAGGAGAACGACTCTATTCGTCTCACCGTCACGGCCCAGTACGTCATCCTCGCCAACGGCATCCTCAACCACCCCAAGGCGCCCAAAATTGAGGGTCTCGACACTTTCAAGGGCGACATGATGCACGCGAGCCGCTGGGATTACGATGTCTCAGGTGGTTCCCCCACGGACCCCAGCCTGACGAAACTCAGGGGCAAGAAGGTCGGCATCATCGGGACTGGCGCCACCGGCGTCCAGTGCATGCCCGAGGTCGCCAAGTGGGCGAGAGAGGTGTACGTGTTCCAGCGCACGCCGTGCACCGTCGACGCCCGCGACCAGCGCGAGATGACGGCCGAGGCGTGGGCCAAGGTGACGGAAGACGGACAGAAGCCCGGGTGGTGGACGCGGCGCAACGTCAACTGGATCGACGCCGTCGTGGGCGCGGAGCCCGAGGTCGACCTCGTGGACGACGGCTGGACCAAGGCGCCGACCATGAGCATGGCCGCCGGCGCACGACACGAGCCGCTGCGGCCGGAGGACGTGCCGGGGCACATCGAGCGGATGTTGGCGAAGGATGTGCCGCGGTCCAATCGCATGCGGCAGCGGGTGGTGGATCTTGTCATCAAGGACGCGGAGACGGTCGAGGCGCTCAAGCCTTGGTACCCGACTTGGTGTAAGAGGTATGCCTAGCCCCCCTTTCCCCCTTCTCCTTCCCCTTCCCCTGTGTCACACTGACCTTTGCCCCTCCCCAACCAGGCCCTGCTTCCACGACACCTACCTCCAAACCTTCAACCAGCCGCACGTAACCCTCGTCCCGACCGAGTCCCACGGCCTGCACCGCGCCACCCCCGCCGGCCTCGTGGCCAAGGGCCGCGAGTACCCCTCGACGTCCTCATCTTCGCGACGGGCTACCGGAGTCCCGCCCACGCCCTCGCGGAGCCGAGCGCCATGTCCAACGCGCCCGTCGCCGGCCGCGGCGGGCGCGCGCTGGCGGCCAAGTGGCGCGAGGACGGGCCCGGGTCGCTGCACGGGCTGTTCACGCGCGGGTTCCCCAACCTGCTGCTCACGGGGCCCGCGCAGCAGGGGCTCTCGGGGAACATCACGTACATGTACGACGTGGCGGCGCGGCATGCGGCCTACGTTCTCGCCGAGGCCGAGAAGAAGAAGGGGAAGAAGGAGAAGGGGGAGGGACGCGAGGAAGACAGGGGGGTCGTTACTGAGCCGTCCAAGGAGGCGGAGGAGGAGTACATGAACCGCCTCCTCTCGCTTGTCCCGTTTCTTGCCCCTGTGACTATCTGTCTGCCTAGTTATCGGAATGATGAGGGCGCCGTTCATATCGGTGACGATGCTGTCAAGGCTGCTAAGACTACGGTTTACCCCTTGGGCATCAACGCATGGACAGAGTTCCTTGAGGAGTGGAGGAGTACTGGGCGACTCGAGGGATTGGAGATCACTACTGGGGAAGCTGCGTCGTCCTGAGACTACTAGGCTCTGGGGTATATCATTTATTTAAGATTAACTTGTATACTATCTTGGGAACATATGTGTTGATGAATCATAGGGCAGAAGTCGATTCTGGCTTCCAACTTATGTGAGGCCGAAGGCGGGTTTGTTATCAGCGATGACTCACATAATCCAAGAGAATCATACGGTAACTACAACCCACCAGGACACTAATAAGTTTCAACGAAGAGGAACGATTCGAACGGCATGCTCTTATCTTCCACGATGTACGGCACAGTCGCCAGTGCTTATGTTTGGCCATATCAGTCTAACCTTGCTGAGCGACGATCGCCAGCTTCCATACGGGATAACATAACTAGGCAGCAGCCGCAGCTGCTGCGGGGTTATGACTCACTTGTCAAGCAAGTCTGACATGCGACGTCCTTGTCAGGCAAGCCAAAGCTCCGGAAGTGAACAGAGAAAACAAATGTCATGAAAGCCAATGACAGCCACAAGGTTGAATTCGCCAGTTTCGTATTTATTCCATAACCGAAGATGACCAACCCATCTCCGCGGTTCTACCTGGAGCCCCTGTCGGAGGCGAAGCATGCCCAGGGCGTCTACGACCACTGGCGCGATCCGGCCAATATCCGAGGAACGTGAGTGAAACGGCTCGGTAATGTACTACGTACACGATGTATATCCGTTTGTTTACTGACTCTATTTCGGACGTGGGGGCAACAGAAGCATGGAAAAAGCACCAACCCTGGAAGTAACCCGCACCATGGTCCGCGATCGCGCCTACGGCGCCAAGCCCGGCATCGTGAACTTTGCCATCATGGTCGGGCCCGAGTCCCCGCTGTATGGGCTGGCGACCGCCGCCGGCCCCAATGATGACTCGCCCCAGCAACAGCAAAGGGAGCCAGAGGGAGAGCCAAGGGAAGAGACCAACCCGCCAAAGTTGATCGGCGTCGCCGGCGTCCTCCGCGTGGCGCCCGAGGAGGCCGGCTGGTGGGTGGCCGGTCTCTACCGGGGCCTTGGCGTCGCCACCGAGGCCGTCGGGCTCATGCTGGAGAAGTACTGGGAGACGAAGCCGGCGGCGTCGGAGGTGATCGCGTACATCCAGGAGGGCAACGTCCCGAGCGAGCGGGTCGCGGCTAAGGCAGGGTTCGTCCGGGTCATGGAGCGGACAATGGTCAAGGGGTCGACGTTGCCCAACGGTCAGGTGATGAAGTCTGATTGTGGTGTTTGGGCTGCGAAGAGGCCAGTGTAAAGGGGAACGTGGGCCAATAGGGAACGTGTTTGCTGATGTGTCGGAGGTTCTGATAGATTTGGGGTTCCCAAATGGATGCACGGCATTTAGTCACATATTCCAGCCACTCTCCGGTCAATATGTTATGTATTATGTGTCCGTGTCATGACGGTGATGGGTACCAGGCCCCTTCGACCTGGGTATCGGCCTAGCTAACATTGCATCATGTCCTCTTAATACATAAACCGTGACGTGGCTGTCCTATCCCACGCTTCCTCAACACACCATCTAACCTAGCACTGGGACGCCTCGACCACGACGAGAAAGTCGTGATCGAGCACGATATCCTCCTCCTGCCCGTGCACGTTGTCGGTAGATCCATTCTCCTCGCTGGTGCACTGCGCCAGGATGTCCTGGGCGTAGTCGGCAAACACGCTGCACTGGGTCTCGTAGTAGCTGGGGCCCTTGTTGCACCACTTGATGGCGCTGTTCCACTCGCAGCTGATCTGGCCGCAGTGGGTGCCGTCGCTGCCGCCGTGGTCGCCGCAGATGGCGTCGCCCAGGCCCCGGAGGTAGTTGATGTCGTCTTGGATCTTGGTGGCCCGGGCGAAGTTGATACGTGGGTCGAGGCACTGTCGGTGTATCTATATATGGAGAACAGGTCTTCGGTTAGAATGAGAGGAAAAGACATGAGCCAGTCATCGGTCGGAGTGGGTGGCGTCTGTGATGGGAGTAGGCTTACGTCTAGCTGGTTGTGGGCCACAGTGTTAGCCGGGGGGACGGGAGTGAACTTGAAGTCGGGCTTGATGGCCTGGATCTGCTTCTTGACCGACTACATCCCGACAGTCAGTATCAGCGGGTTTCCTGGTCGGAACTTACGGCAGGCGGTTTTCGTTACCTGGAGAGTACCGTTGAACTCCATGATGGGACCGCCCTCCTCGATGGCGAGCTTGAACAGGATTCCTCGACTCCCGCCATTGCCAATACCTCTCTTGGCGAGACTGGATTGACCCCTCTTGTCGTTGGGCAGCGAAGCTGCCTCCTGTGATGTGTGTCAGCAGAGCCTAATAAAATGTCATTCAGGAGAACGCACGACACCGAGTGCCGCAAAGGCGCAGCAAAAGAGAGCCCAGAGAAGGGCAAAGTTGATGATCTTGGAAAGCATCTTGCCCATAGACGTATGAGTCTTTGGAGTCGTGGGAGTTTTGTGAAAGTTGGTTTTATTGACGGGAGGTTGATGGGGAGTAGTGAAAGTGGTGTGGGTGAAAATGCAGGATGGAGTTCACATTTGAACCCGGGGAAATACAGCTGGTGAGCACACGAATAGTGACTTCCTAGATAACTTCCTTGCTCTTTCCGAAACTGTTCATTCATTCCACCTCGCGCTTGCAACACAATGTTGACTACTCGGTCACGGTTTCCCTAGCCCTGGATTGTAGTCAAGATCACAAGTCGTCACTTCCAGATAGATAAATGACTCGAGCCACGGTAAGTTGCACAGTAATCGGCTAGTGCGAGTAGATTCCAAGCCCAAGTGCACACGAAGCTTCACGCGTGTAGCATTCTGACCGGTCATGAGTATTATCTTGTGTCTCTTTTCGGTAGTCTGTTTTTTTTTTCTTTCTTTTTTTTTCTTTTTTTTTTTTCAGAGCTTCGTGGCATTGCAACCACTCGCCAATGCCTGCTATGCCTAGATCCTAGATGTATCATGCCAATAGAGTAGCATCAAAACACGTCAAACTCTGTATGACCGGTGTTATATTCGCAAAAGCCACAAATGTTGTTGTTTACTAATCTGAACTAGTCAGCAACACTTGGGTCCAACGGCAGAAAGAACTACAGCATTGACAAGCGAACAGTATTTTTACATGCATGACCAGCTTGAGCTACGGAAACGGTCTTTCTCGCAAAGGGTTCGGGCCGTTGGACGAAAGCAGCGACCATAGCATGTGACGTTTCCCTGCAGGAAGTCGTTGTGATTTCGATCGACGTTGAAGATCCCGTTTTCGAGCTCTGGCGATTTCTGCTGTTCCATCCGGGATAATTGGTTTAAATTGGGTGTGCAACCCACGGCTGCCCAGAACAGTGTAAGCATCCCGCGTGTGCATGCTTGGGTGGTATACACCCCCGCAAATATCTGCACATCGACGGAATCGTCGAAATAGGGTTAGCACCACTGTCGTGACAGAACACCGGGTACCGCACCGGAAACCGGGGATGCAACGTTGACATCCTGGTACCTGTCGGTTGTGCATTAGGCCGCAAGAAAAGTATGGATCTTTTCTTGCCGGGGTCAGGGGGCCTGTTGTACGGCACAGCATATCACAACATGCCACCAAGTGATCAATCTGCATATATATATAGTGGTAACAGTGCGTGCGATGATCATTACTCGAGCCTCCCTTGGGCATGTCACTCGTTGTTGCTGATCTGCCGCTCGCTCACTATGACTCGCATCAGCCGAACGGTGCTCCCTGCTCTAGGGCTCTTCTCGTCCCTTCAGGGCAGCGTAGTTGGCCAACTGTTACGTAAGTGATCTTCGGTCTACTATGCCTTGCTCTCCAAGCATCGTACTGACAGACTGGGTCCTTCTAGCTGCCGCTGCCAAGGTCAAGCTTGGATTCGCTGCCGAGACCCTGAGTGGCTCCTGGGCTTCAGGGGACGCTGCATCCTTGCAACTCACAGATGCCGTTCTGCAGGACCTGGCGAAGGCAAACGCCGACCTTAAAGTCGACCTATTGTTGTTCGGGTTCCCCAAGAACGGGACGGAGCAGCAGAAATTTCCTGCCTGCAAAACCTACCCCGGCGATGAGCTCTGGCCTTCGGCATCCGAGTGGGACGCCTTCGATCAACTGACCGGCGGGGCGCTGATCAAGACCGTCCCGATCGGTGCCGCCTGCTATCCCGGCCATGAGGCGTACGACGCAGCGAAATGTCAAGAAATCCTCGACGGTTGGCATGACTCTGAAGTTCAGTGAGTATTCAGTCGTCAACCTCCATTCCCATGTGAATTCATGATGATGCAACACACGCAGCCCCCTTTACAACCAACAACGGCTAATATCTGCTCCCAGTGTTCGTGATCCAACTTCGGTCATGATCCCCCTGCTCCAAGGCCAGACGTGTATGCCCCAAAATGGCGGCAACCCCAACAGCACCTGCGAGATAGGCGGGTTCCCGCAGTACGCAGTGAACATCTCCACCGTGGCGCAGATCCAGCTGGCCGTCAACTTCGCGCGCAACACCAACATGCGATTGGTTGTACACAATACTGGCCATGACTTCTTCGGTAAGTCGATGGGCGCCGGTTCGCTGTCCATCTGGACGCACCACCTCAAGAGGTCCGAGTTCGTCGAGGAGTTCAAGACGCCATCATACACGGGGCCTGCGCTCAAAGTCGGGTCGGGGATCCAGATCCATGACCTATACGAGCTGACCCGAGAACTCGGCTACACTGCCGTCGGCGGCGAGTGCAAGGGCGTCGGCGCCACCGGTGGCTACATGGCCGGCGGCGGCCACGGGCCCCTGATTTCCAAAGTACGGAATGGGTTCCGACTCGGTCCTCAGTGTCGACGTGGTTCTGCCCGACGGCCGCTTCGTGACCGCGGACGAGACCCAGAACACGGATCTGTTTTGGGCTCTCCGGGGCGGCGGCGGCTCGACGTTCGGCGTCGTAACCGGTATGGTGCTCAAGCTGCACCCGGCCTCGAGCTTCTCAGGAGTTACATTTGAGCTCGCCAGCGGCCCGGGCACCGAGAACACCAACGAGGTCTACTGGCAAGCCATGTACGCCTACTGGCGCAAGTTCCCGTCTTACGCCGCGCGGCATACATACGGCTACTCCATCATGTTCCCCACCGAGACCGGCTTCACTTGGAGCGTGCTCCCCTGGCTTGTACCCGGCATGCCGCTCGCCGAGTTCAAGGAGATGGTGGCGCCCCTTTCGCCGAGTGGAACGCGCTGGGCCTGAACTTCACCCCGAATTACTTCGAGCACGACAACTTCTACGACACGTGGAAGGCGCACTTCCCCGCCGAGAACGTCGCGGTCGACCGGGTGCGCACCGCGTCCCGCCTGTTCCCCAAGAAGAACTGGGACGACGACGCTCTGCTGAACGCGACCATGGACGCCGTGCGCAGCATCATCGAGGAAGGGTCCGCGCTCGTGCAGTACAACATCCAGGGCCTCGCGCCCGAGGGCACGCCCGAGAGCGCGGTCAACCCGGCGTGGCGCGAGGCTGTCTGGTTCGGCATTATCGGGTACGCGTGGAGCGAGGAGACCACGCCCGACGAGGTCGAGGCGGGGAACCGCAGGATCTCGCGGGACTGGATGGAGAGGCTGCGGAAGGTCACGCCGGGGGTGGAGGGTATCTGAATGAGGGGGATGTGATGGAGCCTGATCCTGGTCAGGCGTTTTACGGTTCCAACTACGAGCGGCTTTTGGAGATCAAGAGGGAGGTCGATCCTTCGGATGTGTTTTGGGCGCCTACTGCGGTGGGGTCTGAAGGCTGGTATATTACGCGCCAGGAGGACTGGTTGACGATGGAGACGGGGAGGCTTTGTCGCAAGTAAGGGGCCCATGTCCGAAATGTCCGTAGCATTCGTATCGCAACCAACGAGCTCTCATAGCAAGGCCATCTATCATCGAGGTCAATATGAGGATCGAGATCGAGAGTCACGTTCAGGCCAGGGCTTTGATCGTGTTATGGAAGGTATAATCCTGCACGAAACCGCTGATGGCTTGTTTGCATGGCTTGGGTGGTTCACTGCTAGAGAGGATGCCGCCAGTCTTTTCCTGGAAGCGGATTATAGGGAAGTCATCTTGGTATAGTCTTCTTCTAGAAAATGCAAGGGGGTTGACACAGTTCGACATGGGTCAAGATTTGCACTCTTCGTATGTAATCAAACGCGAGTTCAAAATATTTATCGACTTCAAATATACGCGACCCGCCTCCATGTACTGCCATACACCCCTGTGCCTTGCGATTGACGAATCTCGAACATCCGCCTTTATCCCTGGCCAGAAGAAAGGTGTTCGCGGACTGTTTCTCCGTCCATCATTCTATGAATATACGCCTCACTCATAAAAATATAGTAGAATCTCTCATCATCGTACCGATCGCTATTTCATCTGGCCGCTACTATTTCTTCCTTGGGGGCAGTGTCAGTCCTCTTCGCAAGATTCACGACACAGATCAAACATAAATAGCGAAGACGTAGCATGAGGCCTCTGAGTTAAGAATACAAATTAAGAACTGGTCATACCTTCGCTTAGACAAATGGATGTCAATATCACGTGTGGTGAATGCTGAAACCTTCCGCAAAGGTTACTGCAGTTGCTGCAATACATCTCACGTCTGATTGGAGTAAAGTGATTCTTTGTAACAATCAATAATCTAGAAAGGGTTAAGGGGAGATCATGCGGTTAGAGACGGAGTAAAATGATCACTGTTGTAAAGTTTAAGTCGGTGCATCATTGAGCTCTCCGCGACACCAAGGACAGAGAAGGAGGCAAGATGTTGTGTATAAAACCCGGCTGACTGCCTCTCTGACTTGGGACATCAGGTCTATAGTCTTCATATCAACATAACCCTCTCTAAGCTGGAATTGCTGCCTCTGTTAGTCAAGGCACCGTGGTTGTAAGCTTGTTTATCAGTATTCCTGGAGGTTCTGTGTGCATGCGAATCGAGAATAACTAGCCGGCCTAGTCTCCTCGAACCAGAGAAATCCCACTCAATGCTGCGCTACCTAATCTACTGAGGGCCGAACACAACTACGGCTTCGCCAGCGTCGACCCGGACGGCATCTACCGATCCTACCACGCCAACGGCACAGTGGTGGACGCTGCGCGTCTGACCCGCGCCCAGCTCGAGACGTACTTCGCCGCTCTCGAGAGGTTCGCGGGCGCCGAGCGGACTGAGGCGGAGCGCCCTCACTTCGCCACCGTCGGCGACACTGATGCGGTGCCTGAGGAGCTGTTGCTGAACCCGCCGCCTGAGGTTTTGCCCACCGCTAAGCTGGCGGCCAAGCTCGAACAGGTGACGTAATGGCAGAATGAGAAGGGGGAGGAAGCGGAGGGGCTTGGGAAGAGACAGTTTGGTTGCCAGGTTGCACTCTACTGCATCGACGACCCCTCGGGGTGCCGACAGCATAGTTGTTGGTGTAATGGCGTTATCTGCGTCTGAGTAGTGCGGGCTTGAGATGGATAATAAAGATTCCCGGATTACTTATTATCGTAATTTGTAGGTCCACGTATATATATAGTACTCCAAGTGGATAACCACCTTATCGCAAGGGTTACTGTCAACTGTCCCCTGCCTGTTCAGTCAATTGAAGTCCGTGCTATCTTCTCCGAGGGCACTTGCTTCTGGTACAAAAAAAGGCAATGGCCCGCCCGATGTTCCCAGTTGACTGTCTCCCATCATGAGCAAGTACCACAAAACGGCATGGAGAGCCATTTGACTGCACTCCCACCTATGGGTGATGCTACCATCAGCCAGCATGACAGTGCTCTTCGATTCGAGACAGAAGAGGAGGTACGGCGAGATGTTGATGTCATCAAAAGGGCATTGGCAAACCAACCGAAGCCGACCCCGGAGATGAAAAAAGATGCCCTATGCCATGCATAAACCTCTCGAACGTTTCCATGACTTTGCGGCATTCCTATCCGGCTTCACCCAGCGTGAAGGTCTTTATCGCAGCCGCACCTGGGGCTACACTATCATCCGCACCGTGTACGGCGACGGATGGGACGCTAAGGTCCAGACCGCCCTGTCCGCTATCCGACGTACCGTTCAGGCCATGGGTGAACACGACATCGCCAGAAGAAACGGGGAAATCGACCTATTCGTGGAATTGGGTGGCTGGCCCGAAGACATGGCCAAGATGGCGGACCGGCGGATCGAAGACGAGTTCGAGAGGCGCTTCGTGAACGAGGTCTTCGAGGACCGCGACCTCTTCGCCAACGCCACCGTCGACCAAGTCCGCGCTTACTTCCTCCGGTGGGCGCAGGAACGCTTCGACATGTTCCATCCCCCGGCGACGGAGCGAAGCCAAAGGCCCGCCAACTTCCGCTTTCGCCACCTCGAGCCCTGCAGTTCGCGGCTCTTTGCGTGCATCCTCCTCGACGCCGAGACCGTCGAGCAGCTGCAAGGCGTGCCCGCGTCGCCGGCCGAGCTCTACCCGCGGCTGCGCGACTTCTGGGTCAAGATGGTCGAGGCGCAGCCCGTGCCCCGGCAAGGTCCGTACTACCCCGATGACGGCTCCATGTGCGACTTGTATCGGGTGCGGCTCGCCGATCTTGTCGATTTCTGGTTCGATTCGAGCGAGAGGAACCCGGAAAAGAGTACGGAGGAGTCGGACCCCCAGGACAAAAGCATTCGCTACTATAACCCTCACGGCTGGGCCCCCCCAGAGTTCAAGATGAAAATAACGCATTCGACATGGCCGCCAACAGAGGCCGAGGTGGTGCCTGATCCTGCTCCAGCCTTTGAGCACAAGGGCTCGAAGGCTGACACATCTCAATTTTGGGGGTCGGTAATGGATTCCTAAAGCGTAGCCTGTTTTGTATGCAGAGCTGGCAGCGGAGTGCTGGAAGATTAGGTGGCAGGCTTAGTCCAGGGCTTTCGCATGCACAGTGGTATCCTCGCACTCAAAGTCGGGTTCGGATTGTGACGAAGGGGTGAAGAGAGAGGGTATCAGTGGGAAAGAGTGCCAACTTAGGCAGAAAGCTGGAAGGGAAGAGAAATGGAGGGTATAGCTGGTTCAAGTTGACCGTCTGGGTGATCCGCCTCGATTGGCCGTTATTGTAGGCATGTAGGCAGGCAGCCGCTGCAGAGCGAGAAGCAACGACGCAGTTAGGGGCTGGTAACCTTTGTCACCGGTCTATCTAATCTGTGACCATTAGATGCGAAAGGGAGAAACTAGAAACATAATAAAAGACTAACCTTTATAGAGATAGAATTATGCCTACAAACGTTATAAGCTCCGTATGCTAACAAATTACCATCATGTCTCTATTATGCTACTGCTGTCGTCATTCTGCGTCTTTATCTCTAGCTTCAGTCTATCCCGGCGAAGGACAAGAACAACTGCCAGGCTCCAAGATACTCTAGCCTAGCCTTGTAGCAGCCGAGAACCTCGGCGTCCATGGCTAGCATGCGCAGAAGCTGGAGGCGATGTTCATCCTGCTCGCATTTGGCAAGGAAGATAGCGTCCTCGACGAGACTCAACCTGTATACGGCGGTCACCCAGCTCGCGAACTGCTCAGTCATGCCCTCCATACTTACCCGATCACTGGCCAAACGTATCTGACGGTCGACCCAGCTCCCCGCTAGCTCGGCTTGCTGTTCCTCTATACTGGCAACAGCCCATGTCTCCATCCGGCTGGTCAGCGTGGCGACCGTAGCCACCGGGGCATGATCAGGCGCATCTATCATCCCGCGGAACTGTACTAGCAGTGCCTCTGTAAATATGGGCTTCTCAAACCGGCCAGCGGCGCGGTTTGATGCCACGCTTGCTTTTGCCCTGCTGAACAACCAGTCTTCCATGCTGGAACAGGTTGGACAGAAGGGGCAAGTGAACTCGGGAACAAATTTGGCCTTGACTTCTTTGCAAAACCCGAAGGCGCCTTCGGCTCTCGCCTGCTTGCAGGTATCTCGGTCGTACGACGGCATTTCCTTGATGCAATGACCAAAGACCACGCACGCCGCGTATCGCTTGATCATGAAACACATGATGACGGGACGGTAACAGTATATTCCCTCTCTGTGGATCTCAGACGAAACAAGTCGGCGGTGTTTTGTACAACGAGAACAAGTTAGCAATGCCGGGCAAGTTGCTGGAAAGAAGGCCGTGCCACATTGTGTTGGGTATTTACTACCATTCGTCCATGGAGGCGGTTGGTACACTATCTCTGTTGTATATATACAAATGTGTTCTTTGTATACAAAACATGATAAAGATCAGTTTTCACAAGGCATTTGTTTCCGACAGAGTAGGAGACAAAAGGGCTTTGTCCTGAGGGTGTGGGCTTGGACTTGGTATGGCCATTGCTAAGCTAGGTGCTGGAATTTCCTAAAAATGCCATCGGTGCACTATTATTATATCATTGCATATTAACACCTTGCAACATAAGATGAGGTCTTCAGGTGGTGTGCTCAGGCTACCCACCAACTTGGGACGCTCCCTCGAAGACCTACGCATATTTTCTATGTTTCCTGTTCTCCTGCGAGCGGAGGTTGAATTTGTAATTATTGAGGAAGGAATACCTGTACAGTGTTATTACTATTATAACGAAAGATTTAGGCTTGTCCACAATCTGCTGGGCTTTTGGACAACATCAATACTGTGCTCTCTCCTACCATTGCCATTGCCGAACCTGCTCTCAGCTAATCAATACATGATGAAATATCCGATAGCTAGAATAGCTCATGTGATCTACTGGGATCTCGTAGGTCATGAGTTGAGATTCTCAGACACCATCCATGTTGAAGAAAAGGGGTTAGGGGTCGGTCGGAAGCAGCATAATTGTATTTACGTAAGAACCTCGGGTGGAGATTTCAAGGTTGTGGCTCGTGCTAGGCCTGCAGCTCTGCGGTAAGCCACGTTTCAACAATGGCAGCCACAAAAGGACCCCTTCCTTGAACTGCGCCAAGTCAGATAACGATAACCGGAACATACCCCAAACACCCATCAACGCAACGCCGAGACGCTGGTGGGCTGTCTATGCCCCTGTATGCCTCCCCCAGAACATTCGCAGGCTTCTTCTGTACCTTCGCAACCCTCGAGTCAATCGGTTGCTGAAAGCACAGCTTATAATGACCCCAATATGAGCAAACAAACCGAGGCGGAGCTGCCCATCTCACCCCCCGAGCCATCACCAACAAAACCGGATGAAACAGTACCGACGGCCACCTCCATATCTACAGCACCGCCTGCGAAACCGGCACCCGAAGTCAAAGATGAAGTCCAAGCCCCAAACCCTGGCCTACCGAGCGCTGCTGGTCCCCAAACTCAGCCTACCAGCAGTGATCTCATCAATGTAGGGGAAAAGACCAAGACCGTTGATGCGCCCCCTTCCCCTCCCGCCAAAGACCAACCCGCAGATGTCAAGGCTCCTTTGTCCGGAGAACCACCATCTGGCGATATGGCTACCAAAACAGAGCCAATGGATTCCTCCGTTGCAACCTTAAAGCCGGGCCGACACCAGTTCTTGACGATTGACACACCTCCCTACGTCGACCCGACCCCCGACACCCGCCGGCTCTAAACCACCCTCGAGGACGAATTCGGCACACAAATCCAAGCACCATGGCTCTGAGGTATCCCCGACGCGGTCAGATGCTGGCTACGACGATCGCCGATTCACCAGCGAGGATGATCAAGAAGGCGCTTCGAGATCGGAAATCCAGAGCATCATGGAGCAGTTTCCCGAGGAGGGTGGCGGACCCGATGTCGACGAAGTTATGAGTCCTCGTCTGGAAATCGCCTCTCCCTTCGCCTCCCCCTTCTTGGGCAGTCCACCAGCGCAGCACCCGCCTCGGAAATCTAGTCTTGAACCTCTTGCTCCTAGTATCGCACAGCAGATCCAAGATTTACAAGGGCTGCGTGTCAGCTCTCAATCCCCTGCCAGTGTTCGTTCGAAGACGAAGGAACGGGAAACCGACGAACAGGGACCCCCGGTACCACCCAAGGATGGTCCTTCCGATGAGAAGTCTGCTTCGGACCCCCAATGTCGCCTACGTCAACAGTACACCGACCTCCCCCACCAGAACCTGAACCTGAGCCAAGCCTCCCTTTCGACTTTCACCGTTTCCTCGAGCAACTGCAGAAGAAGAAGGCCGACCCAGTGGCCAGGTATCTGAAGTCGTTCCTGCAGGAGTTTGGCAAGCGACAATGGATGGTTCATGAACAGGTCAAAATTATCGGCGATTTCCTGGCTTTTATTGCGAACAAGATGGGACAATGCGAAGTGTGGAGAGACGTGTCGGATGCCGAGTTCGATAATGCAAGGGAGGGCATGGAAAAACTTGTTATGAATCGATTATATACCCAAACCTTCTCGCCAGCGATACCACCTCCTCAGCCTATCCCTGGCGCGAAACCCAGGCGCCGGGGCGGCGAACGGCCGATGGGCCCCGGTCGGAGAGGTCAGCATCAAGAGGATGTAGAACGAGACGAGATTCTCACACAGAAAATCAACATTTACGGTTGGGTTAGAGAAGAGCATTTGGATATTCCGCCAGTCAGCGAAAGCGGCAAGCGTTTTCTCAACTTGGCTCAGCAAGGTCAGTTTGAGATGCTGTTCTTTACCCTTTTGGACGCAACTCTCTGCTAACTTCACATTTATAGAACTTTTGAAAATCAGGTCATACCGAGCACCCAGAGACAAGATCATATGCGTGCTTAACTGCTGCAAGGTCATCTTTGGTAGGTAGATTCCACGCGACGACAATATCTCATCTCCTTTACTAACGTTTCTAGGACTGCTTAAAAATGCGAAGTCGGATACGTCTGCAGATTCCTTCATGCCTCTGCTGATCTACGTGGTGCTGCAATGCAACCCCGACCACCTGGTCTCTAACGTGCAATACATACTGCGATTCCGTAACCAGGAAAAGCTAGGCGGGGAGGCCGGCTACTATCTTTCTTCTCTTGTAAGTGACGCTTCATTTTTCCATATGAGTGATGACCAACGCTGACTTGGATGTAGATGGGGGCTATTCAGTTCGTCGAGAACATGGACCGAACCACACTTACCATCACCGATGAGGAGTTTGAGAAGAACGTCGAAACCGCCGTGTCTGCCATCGCGGAGAGGCACCGAGCGGAGGAAGCCTCCTCTCCTCGAGCGGAACAGCAGTCAGAAAAGACTGGAATGAGCTCGGGCGCAGAATCTTCTGCGCGACCGTCGATGGATGCCGAATCCCCAGGGACACCACGGAGGTCTATCTCATCCGACCAGTCGGACGATGGGGCGGCCATTACTGGCCTGCTCCGCACAATACAAAAGCCGTTGTCGACAATAGGTCGCATGTTCTCTGACGAACCTAGTACAGCCGGACCTAGTTCACCAGCGCGTTCACCACAGCAAGATGCGGCACCATCTAGGCCGAGCCCACTTGCTAGCGGTGAAAACACAACTTCACTTGACTCGCGATTGCAGCTATCGGCTCAGGAAGCGGCCGCCAGGCAGGCTAGTGCCGAAGCTGCAGAAGCGCAACGCGTCTCACGAGCCGAGCACCATAACGTGGTTGAGACCCTGGCTGGGATGTTCCCCGATCTTGACAGAGACATCATTAGTGATGTGGTGTACCAGAAAGAAGGGCGGTAAGTTGACCATTTCTTTGTTTTGTTTTGTTTTTCTTTCCATGAGAAACCGGCTAACCAAGATATGCAGAGTCGGTCTTGCAGTTGATGCTTGCTTGGCACTGAGCACGTGAACATGTCATTTTTCGTGGCCTTGATAATAGATGCATGTCTACTTACTGATTGAAACGGAATTGCCGGATCATTAAGCTTCCATTGTCACACTGCGTATAGTATGGGAGCACGGGAGGTTCTGTGGGCTACAGGATTCGCTTGGCCAGCCATTGCAAGCACGGCGTCTAGTCGATGATTCACAATACCCCCTCATAATACTACAACACCATACCTACCTACACTGTCTTGAAACTACTGCTTTGATATGGGGGTTCTGAACTGCATGTTTGACACCGGCCTCCAATGGCATTCTCGCGGCGCGACGCGGCGCGACTCGAGTGAGACAGGATGCTGTTGAAATGACACGGGCCCGATTGCTTTGACAACCTTAAAATCAGTAGGCCAGTCGATTGAAACGTTCTGAAAACGCTCAGGGCGTGAAACTACTGGAGCACGAATCGTTTGGTTATGCTTATTTGGACTTCTAGAGTTGACGAATGGCATTCTGGCAACTCAAAAGCTGAGGAGCGTTTGGGCCTCTCGTATTAATGAGGCTTATCCATGCATGTCTGACGTCGGAGCGGCTCAACCCACGTGTAGTGCATTGATTATTTCTTTACTTTATTTTATTTTATTTTACAGCGAAGCCAGCAAAGCAAACTGCAGAAGAGCTAGCTGGCATGTTGGCTACCTAGCTAGGATGCTAGGGGACAGGGGTAGGCAATTGCAGCCCAGCTCAGCCCAGCCCAGGCCGAGCAAAGCTACTGGCGGCTACTGCATCCCTGGGCTCCTTGGCGGCGGGCGACTTGTCAATTGGCGATTTCTCAGAACGCCATCCCGCCAAGGCTATCTTCTGACGGGTCCCCGGCAGGCGGCAGGCGGGCCAACCAAGCCAGGACGGGCATGTAATGCGGTCATTGGTGCTGCTGTAATCCGGTTCGTCTGGACTTGGCATGCATTTTTCCATTAATTCCTTATCCCCATCCTAAACCCATCCTGTCCCGATCCTATGTAACAATCCCTGCCATGCATGGCCAAGTGTTATGGATTAGATGGTCCGCCGCTCATTCCATTCGTTCGTTTGCTTTGCTTGCCCATTACTTCGACTTGTCAACTGTCTAGGTTCCTCTAGACGCACACCTACTTTCACCATGAGGATTTTTGTTGCAGCCGCTCATCCAACGCTCGTTTGAGATTTTTGGCACAGTCGCTGTTAGGCATTTTGGACTGAGAGAACCGATAATTCCTTTTGGACGCGGTCAACCCCCTTGAAAAGTGGCTCGCGATCCGCACGTTCGTTTTTGGGTCGAATCTAAGCCGGCCCTCCCGGAGACTTGACGATTACTTCATTACCCAGGGCCCCCGCTTGGTCCGCGCGTTCCCAATCCGCTGCCCGGGATTCTGAACGAGAGAAATTTTGTCCCATTCCCTTCCCTCACCAGGACGTTATTTTGGATATTGCGCCAATGATTCGGACAGAGGAAAGGGCAATTGGCGATCGAAACAACTGTCCCCGCTCTGCTTGGCGACGATGATGGGAGAAGCGGTCGGGAAGACCTCCTCCCAGGACGACCGAACCGACGAAAAACAGTCCAGCAATCTCGCCGTGGCCGCGGCCAGCCGAACCAAGAAGAGCGTGAACAAGATCCGCGCGTGCGTCTCCGACCACTCGGCCGCCTGGTACCAGAAATACTTCATCGAGGGCGTGCTGCGCCAGAAACCCCTGCCGCCGTCCCAGGATGGGCGCCATGTGCCCCTGCGCATCGAGCACGACGAGGCGCTCATCGACGAGCGACGGGCCAACCCGTACATCTCGAACTCGATCCGGACCGCTCGCTACAACGTATACGATTTCCTGCCGAAGCAGCTAATTTTCCAGTTCACGCGCCTGGCCAACTTTTTATTTCCTCTGCGTTGGTGTACCGCAGACTATCCCGGGCCTGAGTACGACGGGAAACTTCACGACCATCCTGCCGCTGTTGTTCTTCGTGCTCTTGACCGTGTTCAAGGAGGGATACGATGATTACAAGCGACACCGACTCGATACGTTGGAGAATGCGAATATTGCCCGGGTGCTGGGCAGGCCAAAGCCGGATGAGACGCCTGCGCCGAAGAAGAGCAGTCGAGCGTGGTTCAAACGAGGCAAAAGGGCCCAGCAAGATGTCGATGCGTTAAAAGAAGAGTTGGAAGAAGAAGAGCACGATCTCGACGACGACTATCAATGGAACAAGATCCAGTGGAGAAACATTAGGGTTGGCGATATTGTTCGATTGTCGCGTGATGATGATGTACCGGCCGATATCGTACTCCTGCATGCGACTGGAGAAAATGGGCTGGCATACATCGACACCATGGCCCTGGATGGAGAGACCAACTTGAAGAGCAAGGGTTCGGTGGGTGCTTTCAAGGGATGCGACTCGATTGCCGCGCTCCGCGGAGTGAGCGGAGAGTTTGTCCTCGAGGACCCGAACCCGGACCTGTACCGGTTCGAGGGTAAGGTGACGGTTGACGGGAGGAGCATGCCGGTCACTTCGAACGAAGTCGTGTACCGTGGTAGCACATTGAGGAACACCGAGCACGCCATCGGCATGGTGATCAATACCGGCGAGGAGTGCAAGATCCGCCTGAACGCCAACCAGCATCCCAAGGCCAAGAAGCCCGCGCTGGAGAGGATTTCGAATCAAATTGTTATTACCTTGGCGATCTATGTGATTGTTTTATCGGTGGGGTGCTCGATGGGCTACCTTATCTGGAAGAATCCGAACGAGAGCAGGTCGTGGTACTTGAAGGATGCTACCGTACCTTTTAAGGAAATTATCATCGGTTTCGCAATTCAGTTCAATAACGTCATCCCGCTGGCGCTTTATGTTAGTCTGGAAATCGTCAAAATCGGACAGATGCTTATGCTCAACAACGATATCGAGATGTACGACGAAGCCACGGATACCCCGGCTCGATGTAACACGAACACCATTCTGGAGAACCTTGGTCAGATTAGCTACGTCTTCTCCGACAAGACTGGTACCCTGACGGAGAACGTTATGAAATTTCGAAAAGTGAGCATCGCCGGGACTTCATGGTTACACGAGATGGATCTGGAGAAGGAGGAACCGACCGAACCCGTTGTTCCTACGGCGACGAGGGAATCGGGCAAAATGATACCACGGAAATCCCGGGAAGTTACGCGATGCATTGCGGAAGATGAGGAGCACAATGTCACCTCACCAGTCGCTATTACTATCACTTCCCGGAATTTCCCCAGAGACCCTCGTTTCAAAGCCGCAGGTCTTCCTCACAATGGAGATCTACCGGCCGGCCAGACCGCCCGCAGCCAGATGTCACAACAGTGGATCTGCTCGAATACATCCGCTTGAGACCCGCCTCCCCCTTCTCGAGGAAGGCCCGCGACTACATACTGTCGATGGCGCTGTGCCATACTTGTTTGCCCGAGGTCAAGGACGGAATAATCGATTTTCAGGCGTCTTCGCCGGATGAGCTTGCGCTCGTACGCGCTGCGCAGGAGCTTGGGTACCTTGTTGCCCACCGATCGGCTCAAACCATCACACTCAAGATTACCGGGCTCGACGGAGACGACAGGACAGAAATCTACGAAATCCTGGATATCATTGAGTTCAGCAGTGCACGAAAGCGCATGTCCATCGTCGTGCGGTACCCGGACGGCAGGATCTGTCTCATCTGCAAGGGCGCTGACTCGGCTATCTTGCCACGCCTCAAGCTGGCGAACCTGGCTCTCATGAAGGCCAACGAGGTTCGGAAAAGTGCCGATCTGGAACACGAGATGTTGCGACGCAGCGAGCAGCTGGAGCCGCGGAACAGCTTTGGCGGCCGTCCAAGCATGACCCTCAGCCGCAAGAGTATAGGTGCGCGCTCGTCACAAACAAACTTATCCAAGAAGCGACCGGCCATTGAGCGGAGCCAGTCCGTCGAGATGTTCAAGCTCCGGCACTCTGATGACAAGCCGCGGCCGTCTCTCGGTGTCAGAACGGTGTCGTTTGATATCTCCAAGACGCTGTCTGTGCATGGTGCGATGCCATCGCCCATGGAGGACGACAGGTTCGACTTTCTCAATGACCCTCTGATCAATGACGACTCGGCTGTTTTCACGCGCTGCTTCAAACATTTGGACGATTTTGCTTCGGAGGGTCTTCGTACCCTTCTGTTCGCACGCAAGTTCATAGCGCCACTCGAATACCGCGCATGGCGCAAGGTCTACAACGATGCCACCACAAGTCTAGTGAACCGCCAGGAACTGATTGAAGAAGCGGGTGAGATGATCGAGCAGTCTCTAGACCTGGTTGGCGCCACTGCGATCGAAGACAAATTGCAAATCGGTGTCCCGGAAACCATCGAGAAGCTCCGCCGGGCCAACGTCAAGATCTGGATGCTTACGGGTGATAAACGCGAGACTGCCATTAATATTGCGCACTCCGCCCGTATTTGCCGCCCGGGGTCTGATATCTTCGTCCTGGATTCTACCAAGGGGCGGCCTCGAAGCACAAATTCTTGGGATTGTGGAGGATATCCGTACTGGATGCATTCACAGTGTTGTGGTCATTGACGGCCATACGCTTGGCGTCGTTGAGCAGGATCCCATTGTGAGGAACCTGTTTTACACGCTCATCCCCACGATTGACTCCGTCATTTGCTGTCGAGCATCGCCGGCGCAAAAGTCGGACATCGTCAAGGCCATCCGCCACCGCATTCCCGGCGCGCTCACGCTTGCCATCGGCGACGGTGCGAACGATCTGGCGATGATCTCGGCCGCCCATGTCGGTGTCGGCATTTCTGGCAAGGAAGGCCTCCAAGCGGCCCGTGTCGCCGATTACGCCATCGCGCAGTTCCGCTTCCTCCAGAGATTGCTTCTCGTGCACGGCCGCTGGAACTACGTCCGCACCGCCAAGTTCATCCTCGCGACCTTCTGGAAGGAGATGTACTTTTACCTGCCCACGGCGCTGTACCAGCGCTACAACGGTTATACGGGCACTTCGCTTTACGAAATGGCCAGCTTGACCGTCTTCAACATCCTGTTTACCAGTTTGGCGGTCATCTTGCCGGCTATGTTCGACCAGGACCTCGACGCCCAGACGTTGCTCGCCATCCCGGGCTGTATGTTTACGGACAGCGCAACACGGGGCTCAACGTGCGCAAGTACATCGGCTGGATGGTCGCTGGCGCTGCTGAGGGCATTGGTGTCTGGTTCGCCGTCTGGGCTGGGTACGGTGGTGTGATGGGCATGGTGGACGATGAGAACCTGTTTGCGCTCGGCAATTTGGCTTTCACGGCGAACGTGATATGGATCAATTACAAGCTCTTGTGAGTTGCTCTTGTCACTCTACTCAATTCTGAGCCTCGAATGAAGCTAACCAATACTTTTTTTCTAGTATCATCGAAACACACTCGAAAACCAAGGTTATCCTTATTGGCTTTGCTATCACGATTATCGGATGGTGGGTTTGGTGCGCGCTCCTGGGCGGCATTTACAATCCAGGCGTGAGCCCGTACGCTGTGCGCGGTGGTTTCACTAGATCTTTTGGAGGCGACGGCATCTGGTGGCTGACGCTTATCATTGTCGTCGCCTTGCTGATGACCGTGGAGCTCGTATACAGAGCCGTCAAGCGCAACATGATCCTGGCTCGCCTGTGGCGGTGGCCGCCGTGGAAGAAGTCGGAGACGGACAAGAGCCTCGAGGAATTCCACCTCGAGATGTGGCAGGAGCTCGAGCAGGACCCGGTCATCCAGGAAAAGCTGAGGCGGATCCTTAAGGAAGAGCGGGGCGAGGTGACAGAAGAAGATGAAGAGGACGAGACCGTTACGGTCTTGCAGAGCAACGGCGTACTGGAGGAGGAAGGGGTGGTGTTGGATAGGCTGAACACGAACCGGGCTTCTTGAGACTAAGCCAGTGCCGGGACACGCAGGATACGTTGGATGTGGTTGATGGATGCATGCATTTACTGTGGCGTTAAGCAAGTATACCCCTGGGACATTTTGGATTTGTTTACGGTCTCTGTTGCTTTTTCCTTTGTCTTAACACACTACACACACTCTCTCCGCGGCGGAGAATCAACAGAAGGGTGGGCATTTACTGGCAGTTTTTGTCGAATGGGCTTTTCTTACATTTACATTGCTGGCTATGCCTTACCAAGCAACAAATGAGGGATGGGCTTATTAGAATGCGTTGGAATTACTTACTTACCACCTACTACCCGACTACACATAATGGGGCAACAGTACATACATTACTACTATTTAACTATTAAATCTATTTACATTTCAATAAATCGTTATATGCAGATATGAAAACGACTTGGTGTATGCCACCAATTGAATGACTGCAATGTTGACAACGAACAGCGGGACGGATAGCAGTAACCTAGCGACCCTGCGTAGTGGGTTTTAGTGGAAGTTGGTTGGGTGGGTGCACTGGAGCGCAGAAGAACCGTGCACGTGCACGCTGATGTAATGAAGCTGTGGCTTACGCATTTGACAGCAAGTGTCCAAAGTCCAGACTGCCCCTACCATCAACCGGAGCAGGGATTGGGTGCATCGATTGCAGGTTGACGAAGCTCCCATTTGCAGAAGCCTAAGCCTCAAAGTCCCCCAACGAGGCGGCACTATTCCCATATCCCCCCAGTGAGACATCCAAGGCACCCGGATTTCCTTCAATTGGAAACAGAGCAGCGCAATCGCACGCCTCCACCTACCTACTCACTTTTATTCAAACCAATCCGGCTCTAAATATCGACACGCCAATCCCGAGTCCTCCAATGCATGGTCGGATCCAGCATCTCGCCCAGGAAGTCGATCGCCGTCGTTACCTACCCGTCCGCGTTGCCCAGCCCTCGTAACCGTCGTCATGTCGAACACGCCTGCGCCGCCCGAGGACCAGGCGCGACTGCTCGAAGATGCTCTCATCGCCGTGCGCCAACAAACAGTGCTGATGCGCAAATGTCTTGACACGCCCTCGAAGCTTATGGATGCTCTTAAGTGCTGGTACGCAACTATCTATCTACATCTACCCTCATGATGATGCAATACCACACAGCTCTGGTGGCTGGCTGGCTGCCCGCCGACCCGGACTCCGGACGGCCACCAGTGCCCTCCTTATCCTGGCTGACCTCTCGATTCGTCATATAGCTCGACCCTCGTCAGCGAACTCAGGACAAGCAGCCTGGGCCCCAAACAGTACTACGAGCTGTACATGGCAGTCTTCGACGCTCTCCGCTACCTCTCGGTCCATCTCAAGGAGAACCACCCCCACAACCACCTCGCCGATCTATATGAGCTTGTCCAGTATGCAGGCAACATCGTTCCCCGGTTGTACCTTATGATGACGGTCGGGACCGCCTACATGGCCATACCCGAAGCCCCCGTCAAGGAGCTGATGAAGGACATGATGGATATGAGCCGTGGCGTCCAACACCCTATCCGTGGCCTCTTCCTGCGCTACTTCCTATCGGGCCAGGCCCGAGACTTCCTCCCCACCGGCGAAGGCGATGGCCCCGAGGGCAACCTCCAAGATTCCATCAACTTCATTCTCACCAACTTCGTCGAAATGAACAAGCTATGGGTACGACTGCAGCACCAGGGCCACTCCAGGGAACGCGAACAGCGCACCAAAGAGCGCAAGGAACTGCAGCTCCTTGTTGGCAGCAACATCGTGCGTTTGAGTCAGTTGGTGGATTTGGAGACGTACAGCAATGGCATCTTGGGACCGTTGTTGGAGCAGGTTGTCCAGTGTCGCGATGTACTGGCGCAGGAATACCTTCTGGAGATCATCACGCAGGTCTTCCCCGACGAATTCCACCTTCACACCCTGGACCAGTTCCTGGGCGCCGTGTCGCGGCTCAACCCCCATGTCAATGTCAAGGCTATTGTCATTGGCCTGATGGACCGCCTGTCTGCTTACGCGGAGCGGGAGTCGCAAGCTGAAGTCAATGAAGACAAGGGCAAAATGGAGGAGGAGGCGCTTTCGAAACTGCTCGAGAAGGTCAAGCTGGCCAAGGAAGAACAAGAGTCAAAACCAGAACCATCCGCAGAGGCTGCGCCAGACACGAACGGGGAGGAGCGGACGAACGGCGATTCTGCCAAGCAGACGGAAGATAAGCCTGCCGAGTCGGAAACAGAAACGGCACCGTCAATCGCAGAAACCGAGACGACAGCTGTTGATGGCGGAGCGGGCGCAGAAGAGGCGTCGCCCAAGAAGGAGCGCGGGATACCACAGAATGTCAAGCTCTACGAGATCTTCTTCGATCAAGTCAACAATCTCGTCACGGCCCAACATCTCCCGATACAAGATACTATCGCCCTACTGGTATCGCTTACCAATCTGGCACTCAACATCTATCCCGACCGGCTCGACTACGTTGATCAGGTGCTGGAGTACGCCAACCACAAGGTGCGGGAGCATGCCAACAGTGCCGATCTGCACTCGCCACCGGCGCAAGCCAGCCTTTTGGCACTTCTGCAAGCACCGCTGAAGAGATATGTTTCTATGTTTACTGCGCTATCCTTACCGACATATGTTCCCCTTCTCCAGTCACAAACCTACCCGACAAAAAGGGCTGTGGCTGGCGAAGTCGCCCGGAGTCTTCTCCGCAACCACACCAAAATTACTACGACAGACCAGCTTGAAAATGTGCTAGAAGTATTGAAGGTGTTAATCAAGGAAGGCTCTCAGCCTCCGGCTGGTTACCCCGGAGGCCCCCAGCGTCGCGCGGTAGAGACGGATGAGACGATGGAGGAACAGGGCTGGTTGGCCAGGATTGTTCATCTGTTGGACAGCGAGAACAACGACACACAGTTCAAGCTGTTGCAGATGACACGAAAGGCGTACGGCGAGGGCAACGAGCGCATCCGAACAACCACACCGCCGCTAATCACTGCGGGCATGAAGCTGGCGCGCCGCTTCAAGGCGCGCGAGCATTATGAGGACAACTGGGAAACTCAGTCGTCTGCGCTTTACAAGTTCATGCACTCTGCCATCTCGAGCATTTACGCAAGGGTGAACGGGGCTGGGGCTGCCGAGCTCGCGCTGCGTCTGTTCTCCGCATGTGGCCAGACGGCGGACATGAACGGCTTCGAGGAAGTCTCCTACGAGTTTTTCGCGCAGGCGTTCACAGTGTACGAAGAGGCCATCAGCGACTCCAAGGCCCAGTTCCAAGCCGTGTGTGTTATTGCTAGCGCTCTTCACCAGACGAGGAACTTTGGCAAGGAGAACTACGATACCCTGATTACGAAATGCGCCCTGCACGGAAGCAAGCTCCTGAGGAAGCCGGACCAGTGCCGCGCCGTCTACCTGGCGAGTCACTTGTGGTGGGCCACGCCCATCCAGGCGACCGACGAATCGGAAGAGGGTCTCTACCGCGACGGCAAGCGCGTGCTCGAGTGCTTACAGCGTGCCCTTCGTGTGGCGGACAGCTGCATGGAGCAGGCTACCTCGATTGAGCTCTTTGTGGAAATTCTTGATCGATATGTGTACTATTTCGACCAGCAGAACGAGTCGGTAAGTACACAGTTCCTCGATCATGAAGGCGGTGTCCAAAGAACTAACGATGAACCTCAGGTCACGACGAAGTACCTCAACGGCCTCATCGAGCTCATTCACTCGAACCTGGGCACGAACCAGCAGGAGTCGGCGAGCGTGGAGAGCAGCAAAAGCACTTCAAGCACACCCTCGAAAACATTGCCGGTAGGGGGTACGAGGGTGTGGTGCTCTATCCCCAGAAATGATGCAAGATTCTTTTTTTTAACGTAACGTGACGTGGCGTAACGAACGAACGTATCGTAACGGGGGAGACGAGCAAAATGAAAGAAGATTGCTTGCGGGCTCTCTCTCAGTGGGTTGGGGGGAGGGAGGGGACAGATTATTGTACGAATCCAGAACAGCGTCAGCAGCACCAATAATAACCAGAACTTCACGATTTTGATCACACTTTGAGTCTTTTTGGGGTGAAGGGCTGCAGCGAGAGGTGCGAGAGGGATGACGAGAACTCACCCTGCCTCATGTGAACTCACCTAGGTCGCGGTGTGGTGACGCGCTCAGGGTAGACAGCGACGGTGATCAAGCAAGTATTGAATGCCAATGTAGGAATGGGAAGGATATGCCCAACCACGGTACTCGCCGCCAACAAACACGACCTCGGAACGATCACTTCGCGCGTTGGAGAGTGCACAATGACGACTGGTTACTCAGGGGTTGCCAATGCGACTACTGGTTGGATCGCAAGACGGACTGTAGGTCTTGAATTGTACCTTGTTCAATTACGATTTGTTTGTAATGTGAGGAAGAGAGACTGTGTGTGTGTGGTGTCGGGCTGGGCGCGATGACCTGCAGGTTCTCGAGGAAACAAGAGAGGGGGTACCTTGTTGTCCGTTCCCTCCTTACCCCTGGTCACCATCACTGGACTTTTAGAGTTTGTCAAGTCGCTCTAGATTTCCTTTGTTTTCCTGGCATCATTCTGCAATGCAGAGGTTCTCCTTCCTGGGACACCCCTGCTGGAAATCCTCAACTGCCGTGTTGAGTCGCATGAATAGCCAGCCTCCACAAGATGCCGTGGTCGACTGGGGCTCGGAAGGCATTGGATAGATCAAGAGTGGATGGGGCAGCAAGCGAGACAGGGAGTCCGTTAGATATTGGTTTGATTCCAGGGGTCCGACAGAACCGCTGCCGTCTCGGTAGTTGTGGGAGCGGAGTGAGTCGGTAGGTGGTTGGAGAAAGAAGGTTCCGGTGGAGGTCGGGGATCATGCCCGGTGGGAGGAAAGTTTATTCTAATTGCCCGGCTGGCCAATGTCGCATCCCCAAAGTGGTGTGTGTGTGCATCTCACTTGGATGTCTGACCGACCCGGTCCTTGCCAATCCAGGGTATGAGAGAATACGATCAATCGGACGACGGTGGGGGAGCTGACTCGTGGGTGCGGGAGCCGGCTTGTTTATTGCGGTTGTTGTTGACCTTGCTTGACTGGGTGATCGGACACCGGCTGCTGAACAAAGCCTCTTCCCGTCAATGGTCAACTTCGACTTGGGGGAGAACCAGGGCAGCGAGCGGCGCGATGGGTTTCGGGTTATACCGAATGGACATGCATCGTCGTTCGCTGTTTCGCCTCTGGTTCGGGGATTATGAGGAATGGCGGGGTGGTGGTGATGCTGAACCAGGACGACTTTCTCGTGAGTTTCCGCCAGGAAAGGGGGCGGGCAGCATATGTCGTGACGGTTGCAACTTGGGGTTGCTGGCGGATGGCACATGAATCTTTCCAGTGTGCCGTCGACATGTCGATTCCACTACTCCAGTGTCTCATTTGCGCTACTACTACAGTACACGATGCAGGACGGAATTCCTATTCTCTCAGGTAGTAAGTAGCACGCATAGACGAAATGGTTCTGGCATCGAACTAATGCTCGGTAAAACCCATCACTGTGACGATGAGCAACTCCCAACTCCAGGACCACGTGACATAGGCGGTTACTCTCTTTCTGTTCTATCCGATGTGATGTCTATTATTACTGGTACTTCTATGTCGCTAGTCAATCAAAACACACAACTCCAAAGAAAAACCCCTCTCTTTTCCCCTTAAGCCAGCTCCGCCTCAATGACGCTCTCCGCAACACCAGGGTAGCTATAGATCTTCACCACCCTCAAGCCCGCGCTCTCAATGATAGCGCGCCACTCCCGCTCCGTCCGCTCCTTGACCGCAAAGTGCGCCAGCATCATCATGTCCATGGACGTGGCCGCGGGCGTCGGGTTCTCCTCGGACAGCACGATCTCGTTGAACAGGACGCGCGAGTAGCCCTTCTTGAGCGCGGGCCGCAGGTTCTCGAGGATCTTGACGCCCTCCGCGTCGCCCCAGTCGTGCAGGATCGAGTGCAGCGCGTACGCGCGCGCGAACCGGACGGGCTGCGGCGTGAAGAAGTCGTGGGCCTGGGCCTCGAAGCGGCTGCTCTTCTCGGCCGTCGCGATGACGGGCTCGCGGTCTTGCAGCACGAGGCGGCCCGGGTGGCAGCCGTGGACGCGCGCGAACTGGACGAGGTCGTGGCCCCGGCCGCCGCCGACGTCGACGAGGAAGGCGTCGCTGTTGCCGTCTTTTCCGGGCTCGAACCCGGCGACGAGCTGCTCGGCGACGGGGTAGAAGTCCCACCAGTCCGGCTTGCCCGCGCGGTACGCCGACATGAAGGAGTCGAAGTGCGACAGATGCGGCGGCGTCGCGACGAGCCAGTCGAAGAAGGGTAGGTCGGTCCCGTGCGCGGCCTGAAACGGCCCGTCCGTCAGGGACGTCGGCTGCCTGTAGCCCGTCTCCCTGAAGTAGGCCGGGAAGCCGTTGAAGGAGGGGCGCGCGACGTCGTAGCAGAAGGCGATGCTGTGCTGATACCTTTGCTCGGCGAGGCCGTCGGTCAGGGGCGTGCCGCGCCACTTGCCGTCTTGGAAGGCGACGAGCTTGGTCGCGGTCAGGTGGCGCAGGATGCGCTGGAGGAGCGGGACGTCGAGGCCCGTTTTGTGGGAGAGGGACTCCGGGGTCAGACCGCAGGCGCCCGCTTCGCGGAGGTGCTGGAAGAGGTTTACGTCGACGGCTAGGCGGATGTGGGCGGATTTGGCGGGCTGGTTATGGTTGTGTTAGTAGAGCATCCTTAGTTACACATAATACAAGTCTGTGTGTGTGTAGTAAACACCAGTCGATGAAGGTAGGTGGACAAGAGTAGATCAGCCTACCTCGGACCAGAAACTGCGCTGGATGAATTCACTGGGGATCTCGAGGGCGGCGACGAGGGACTGGCTGAGGTCGATCAGGTCCTCGCGGGAGCCGGGCTCTTGGCTGTGCTCGTAGGCCTTGCCGGCCGCGGCGATGCGCTCGAGCAGGGCGGAGACGGATGGCGAGCTCATTCTCGGATATGGTTGGTTGTTTTAGTGCTGCACGAACAGATACGAGTGTATGCTGATCCGTATCACGCCTTGTTGCTGCTTGCATATATAAGTAACTCCGACACCCCCAAGCTAGATATGAACAGTCAAGTGCGCCTCTTTATTTAATATCAGTGCCCTGTCCCCCTTTCAAGCTCTTCATGCGATCTGCTAGTCGCGCCGTCTCCGCCGCCATCTGGAGCTAGCTACCAGAGAGAGGGAGAGGGAGCCTCCGTCTTTCACTTCTTCGCGTGTGCAGTAGTTATCGGCCCCTCTCCCTGGAGGGGGGTGGGCGATGACCCACCTCCGCTGAGGAGACCATCGCAGGAGGATCCTCCGGTTGGGAGCCTGCGGAGGATTTCAGCAGAGTCTAGGAGGAGAAGAAGAAGATGTGTGTTGCACTAGGGGTCTGTCTGTCTGGGAGACAGGGATTGGATGTCTTGCCGCAGGCGTGCAGGAAGGATAGCCCTGACACAGCATATCTTGCACAATAATGCGAAGGATATATTGTGAGCATATGGACTGCCCCTTGCAGTTGTTGCTATGCAACACAACGGGGGCCGGCTAGTTCCCCGTGGGATGATGTATAGGTTATATAGAGGCCATGACTCATTCCATGCAATGTGTGTGGTTATATTGCTCAGTTACTCACACTAAGCAAGAGTAAAGTGCATTGCAGATACGCAACTGCGTACGCTCTGGGATGGAAACGCATAAACTATTTGTGCAAGGACCCCTAAACAAAAAGGTATCAGAAAGAGCAACAATTCAAGGATGAACCTGTAGTAAACGGTAGCAACTCGAAGTGCTCGTCGATGAAAAGGGAGGTGCCTATCAGGTCGAAAGATAGACCCGTCGGCGCCGATCATTGGCCGTGCTCGGTATAGCGGGCGGCGCCAAATTGATAGTGTCCCAGGGACGGTATTGCTGGCGGCTGGGTTGCATTCGCTCCGGTTGCCGACTCATGTACGATCCACTTGGCTGGCCAGATCGCTCTCCCGCTGCCCTGGGTCACCTGGCCAAAGACACAGTATTGTGTGATAATGGGTGCCGTTGTCGTTGCTACAGTACTTTACAAGAGAAAACTTTGATCTGGTCTTTTGTTTCACGGCCATACCCAGGCGGTCGTCAACCGTCCCTCCCGCCGTCGTCTTGAGATATCACCGTTGCAGCCCTAGGGCGCCCCGGCCCCACTCACCTCCTTGGTTACCCCTGCGCCAAAGAGTCGTTCCGGCCGGCCGGAGGAATACGCTACGACTAGTGTTGCCCGCCGAGCTCTTGATCAAACGACCAACAACAAAAGCCCAGCGCCATACCGCCGCCATGGTGATGCAGTAAGCAGTAAGAAAGGAACCTGGCTTAGCTGAGCCAGTAATGTCTTGACGAACCACCCGATCTCATCTCTTGTCCTTACTATAAGGCTTAATGTATACTTAGGGCGCGACTAGAATATGGGGTTTACATCGTTATTCCCTGCGGCCAACCAATCCTTAGGCAATCTCTTCTCTGCCTTGCAGGAATACGTGGTTTTGGCCTACTCGGGAGACAGAGGCGTCATGGCTAGAGCCATTCCTCCCCGTTACATACTCCTCTTTCTCAAGCTATACTGCATCCCCTCGGGGACCAGTGGCCGGATCGATGCGCGGGCTGGGTTCTCCCCCCATACCCTGGCTCACGTCCTGAAGAAGAAGTGGAAAGGAGGGAATGACGCCATTCCCTTTGGATCGCTCTAGCCTCGACTCTTGAAATCTCCCATTGGTCTAGCTGCAGTTCACTATCCGGGGGCACGGAACTGTCCATGTCAGATGTACATACCTATCGGCACATAGTGCATGGGGGCAGGGGTTTCAAACACCGATGAGGGAGGCCAGGTTCCCAGCTGCAGCTGGTAACCAGATTTGAACGGGGGAAATACAGGGTTCCTCCTGATAGATCTCTATCGTCTGCTGCAACCCTGGACACAATCAACAATCATACTGACCATATTATTCTTCCTCTATCTCTCGGCCGTGTGATGAGATGAAGCCGGATGCGACGTAGTCATGAGTCGTCGTCGGATCGTGTCTCTTTGTATGCCACCGTACGCAGGAACCCTACTTACTCGTGAGAGAGCAGCCAGGGGTTTCCGGTTCCTTGTTATTGTAAGTTCGTGGAAGTCAGACACACTCTTCAGCAACCGCCCGTGGTACGATTTTGTACTAATTATGTGTTAAGAATGAGCTGGATTCCTCTGCTAGAGACCTGATGCATAACGCGCGCATCTCGCTCGTCGTGGACGAAGCCAGTATGTAACAGTAGGAAACCCTCCCCCTGAGGTTTCCCAATTATTTCCCGTCTCGTCGGTCGATCGTAACGCTCTCCACCTCCACACAAACCCCCTTTGGGGCCACAACTTTCGACAAATGTCGGGACAGCCAGTCGTGGGCGGCTCACCCTTGCCGCCAGCGCCGCCGCCGCTGCCCTTCAAGACCGACGTCGACTTCAACGAGAGCCGGCAGCTCGAGATCAACCTCGTCGCCTGGATCTGCACGGGCGTCGCCATCGCCGTCGTCTTCTTCAAACTCTTCGTCCGGGCTCGGGTCACGAAGATTGTTGGTTGGGATGACTTCTTCATTTTCCTGTCGCTGGTAAGCGTGATCCTCCCTGTCGATATTCCCCCTTTCTTTTTATGAAAGAGAAAGAAAACATAACAAAGTCACAACGCAAGCGTGAAGGGTATAAAGTTTGTACACAGTTCAACATTTGCTTACGAAAATATGGCTATTAGGCCCTCAGCATCATTGCATCCGCCTTCGTGTCCTACTCGGTGCACCTGGGCTTCGGTCGGCACACAATAGCGGTGGCTATGGAACCTGATGGACCAGAACGTCTGGTCAACACGGCCATGTGGCAGCAGCTGGGATATCGTATGTTTACTCTTCGACTCCTATGATGTTCCCGTCAAATTCATAGAATCATTCTTTTGCTGACGAGGAGACACGCGTGGTTATCCAGCTTTCAACATCGGCGCCTTCAGCTTCCCCAACATCTCCATCGCCATCCTGGTCGTACGGCTCCTCGACCCCTGGACGGCGCGAGCTCGCGCTTTGTACGCCATGGTCATCGTGCAGGTCATCATCGCCTTAATATCCGTCATCATCGTCTTCAAGCAGTGCCAGCCGACGGCGAAAGTGTGGAACAAGCAGCTCCCCGGCACGTGCTGGAGCCCCGACGTCCTCAACAACTTCTCGTACTTCCTCTCGGCCTACACCACGCTGACCGACATCGTGCTTGCCGTCGTGCCCATTTCGTCATTCTGGAGCCTCCAGATGCGACCCAACACCAAGGTCGGCGTTTGTATCATGATGGGCCTCACGCTGCTCTCGGCCGTCGTGACGGTTGTCAAGGCGACTTATTTGAGCTTGTTCAATGACCAGACTGACCCACGTGAGTAGAGTCCCTACACCCCCTTTTTTCATCCCGCTCTCGACGCAAACTAATATCCTGGTTTCCATTGTAGTATTCGACGTCGCACCGCTCGTCATCTGGGGCCTCATTGAGCAAAACGTCGTCATCGTAGCCGCCTGCATCCCAACCCTGCGCCCCTTCTTCCACAAAGTCTGGAAAGGCGAGAAGTCGTCGGGCGCCCACAGCGGCGGCCACAGCAGCGGGGTCTCGGGCTCGAAGCTCAGCGGCAGCACCTTCTTCTCCAGCAGCCGCAACAACAAGCACCACCGGAAGCTGGACGACTCGGTGCTGGACTTCGACCCGCGCGACCTGGAGGCCCAGGAGGGCCACGACCACGACCTCGTGGTGCTCGAGCAGATCGGCGGCGGTCGCAAGGGCGGCGACAGCGCCGACATGCTGCGGGTGGGCACCGCGGTCGCGACGGAGCCCGCGGACGATGCGGCGGCGGACTACGACGACGAGTCCAACAGCTCGCAGAAGGGCATCTGGCGCACCCTGCACGTCAACATGGAGTGGGACGCCGAGTCCCAGAAGGGAGAAGCGCGAGCCGCGCTTCCCCTTTGTGCCCGATATTCCCGCCAGCAGCAGCTGCGCCTCCACGTCGGAGCCGACTGAGGGGAGGAAGAAGAAGCACAAGAGCGCTAGCGCGCGGCTTACGCGGCATTGAGAAAGAGGAAAGAAAGACAGACAGACTATTGTATTATATCTACGCCATGTATTGTCACGTATCATCTCAGGAAGGCCAAGGAATTTACGTATGGTGCTATCCATTAGGACCAAGAAATCCAATAGAAAGATACCCCCTTACGCAGTTATATATATGCATGCAAAAAAGGCATTCCGTGTGATTTTGCAACACGATTCTCCTTGTTAGTGAATCGTACGATTTTACTCTATGCAAAATCAGGTGTAATTAATTTGCCACTGCGTTTCCTGTACTCCCTTCAGCCATGCTGCTATAATGAAAAGCAGGAGAGAGGTCATAAAACATTGGCATTCAGTTGTAGTGGCCGGATCCGGAATCAAACACAACAACAAGAAGCTTAATACTATCTGTATACGAGAGGCTACAAAACACACACTACATGAATTCACTAGATCTCTCATAAAACTGCGAAAAGTCTATATTAATTTCCAAAAAGGAAATATGAACAACATAGTACTGGTTATTGTGAAACGAATTTTCCTGATACGTTCTGGTATTAAGTTAGTCATGGTTCTACGCAATAAAGGGGTTAAGGGTGCCAAGACACTATAGCACGAGGTTCAGTATAACTCGAAGTAGAATGACGACGGTTTATCAGTACTAATATTATGGGGAAAGAGGACCTTGGTCAGATCCCGTCGAGTTTTCTAAGCTCCTGCAGGTCCATGTCGTGGCTGGTTTCCGAGCATTTCACAGCAGACCCCCCCACGACAAGAGCAAAGCTCTATCTTCCTTTTCGCCGCTTAAATGTTACAATACCAACAATTATGGTCACTTTGAACCATCTTGGCATTCTTCACATGGCTATCCGTGTTTGGTTAAGGTTGCGTTACGTGCCGAAAATGGCCGCTACACCACGGAATGCACTGTCTCAAAAGCGCTGCTACGTTTTCGTACCCGGGCAACCAAAGACTTGACTCAGAATTACCTTTGTCGCAGTTGCATGCAGCCGAATAGCTAGTGTCGATCGGGTTGACGATGATGCTATCATTATACAGCCCTGGCCCTTTGTGCGCCCAGTGTCCTTATCCTGCTACCAAAGAAACCCCCTGACAATGAAAGGTCCCCTCGAATTCCGCACACAGCTACCACTCGGCCAACAAAGGGTTACTCGGGGCCTTTCAGTAAGTGGACCATCGAGGTGAACATATTGCAAATGCGCAGTGTGGACTTGACTCCTAGATCTTCCCCCATCATCTCCGTGATCAGGAAATTCCGTTCTGGCATAATCCTAAGCAACCAATAGTCGAACACTTGCATCTCTCTCTCTCTCTCTTTTGTGTCCCTATATCGTTTGTGTACAGGATCTTACCAACATTGAGAAAATAAAAAAAGTATCAAACCTGCATCGTCTGCCATGTCGAAATTAGCGGAAGGGGCCGGCTCGGCCGGCGAAGCGTCAGGAGTATCTGGTATGGATGAGTACATCGCCACATTCAGGAGCACCGTCACCAAGAGCCTCGAGGGAAAGAAGAAGGACGACAAGCTCATGGCGACGGTGGATTCGCTCAAGCAGGCCGTGGTGGAGACTGTGGGACAGGCCCTCAAGAGCCAGCCCGCGTCGCCGAACCCGCTGAACCAGAACAAGTTCCTGAGCGATTTCTGGAAGGCCTTCGACGCGCGCCTGAAGGAGAAGGAGCTGGCCGAGGTGAGGAAGCAGCTCAAGAGCAAGGGGATCCCGGACCTCAAGACGACCATGGGCAGCATCATCCACGCGACCTTTTACGACATGGTCGTGCTGCCGGGGCTCGACAGCAAGAAGCCGAAGCCCGCCAACGACAAGTTCGTCGGCATCTTTGTCGAGAAGTTCGACAAGGAGCTCGACAACATCTTGAAGAAGAAGGAGTTCAAGATGTACAAGGACGCCTCCGCCGAGGTGGCGGGCAACGCGATCCAGAGGGTCCAGGTCCTCAGCAACGAGGCGGAGAAGAAGGATAAGGAGCTGGATCAGCTCAAGAATCAGTCGTCCGGGGGCTCAGCAAGAGTGGGCAGCTAATGCGAAACCAGATTTTGGACCTCACGCAAGAGAAGGATGAACTCAAAAACAAAGTCCAAGATCTTGAGGGACAGCTGAAGAAGCAGGATAACCCTGACACGGACGTAGCTGAGTGGAAGTCGAGATATGATAATTTGTTGAAAAAGAACCAAGCCGAAGTCAAAATTATCGATCAACTTGAGGCGGATAATTCTAAGTTACAAGAAGAACTCAACAAGGAGAAAACCAACTCTAAGAAGCTGAACCAAGGGCAAGGGTCAGCCCAGGGCCGTGTGAAGGAGCTCGAAGAGCAAGCGAAAGACCAAAGGGAGGAATTAATTGACAGGCAAAAGCAACTCAACGATAGGGAGAAGAAGCTCAAAGAGGCGCAAGACGAATTGAAGGAGGCGAACGAGGCTAGAAGCGAGGCCAATGAATTACTCGAGAATCTCCAAATCGAGTTTGAGGCTTACAAGAAACAGAAGGCCGCATCTAGGAGCAGTTCTAACGAGGCCGAGCACCTAGAAACCATCAAGAATCTGCGCCAGCAAGCTGCAAAGGACAAGAAGGAGATCGACGATCTGAAAGCTGCCAAGGCCACCGAGCGGACCAAGTTGGAGGAAGAGGCGTCCAACGCGGGTAAGGCGGCCGAGACGGCGAATAACCTGCTCCGGAGCCTCCACGAAGAGCTCGCTGCCGTAAAGAAAGACACTACCAAGGAGAGAGAGGAGAAGACCAGCATCCAGGAGAAGCACAGGCAGCTCGAGACCACCCACCGCGAGATCACACAGAAGAACGCCAACCTCGAGAAGGAACACAAGGAGCTCACCAAGAAGCACGATGAGGTTGTCAAGGCCCAGAAGACCGGCAAGGCAGCGGTCGACAAAGACGCCGCGAAGAAGCTGGCCGATCTCGAAAAGGAGCGCGACCAGCTCAAGGCCACCTGCAAAGAGTACAAGGAGGCTGAGACAAGTCTGAAAGCGATCACGGCGGAGCAGAACAAGCAGCTCGAGGCTGCCAAAGCGGCCGCGGCCGACGCGGAGAAGCAGCTGGCCGCTGTCAAGGAGGAGCGCGACACGCTCCAGAAGCAGCGTGACCAGTTCCAGGAGGCCGGGAAGAAGCTGGACGGGGTGATGGCGGAGAAGGATAAGAAGCTCAAGCAGCTCGAGACCGATGGTGCGAAGCAGCTGCAAGACCTCCAGAAGAAGAACAAGGCTCTCGAGAACAACCAAAGAGCCGTCAAGGCCGACAACGAGAAGCTGAACGTGACCGTGAAGGAACAGAAGGAGCAACTGTCGAATCTTGCAGCCGCGAAGGCGGGCGGCAAGGTCGCCGAAAAGAAGATACAAGATCTCGAGCGCCAGATTAAGGAATTGGAGGGCACCCGCGACGAGGACAAGAAGCAGAAGGGGGCGTCGGATGCGCGAGTGCGAGAGCTGGAGCAAACAAGAAATGGTCTCCAGATCAACATTAAAGATTTGCAGGCTGAGGCGAAGAAGCGTGAGGCCGCCTTAGCACGTCTCACGGCGGTGGAGGGTACCCAGAAGAACCTGATCACGGAGCTCGAAGGCCGGAACAAGGGGCTGACGGCGTCCCTCGAGAAACTTTCCAAGGGGGCGAGCACAGGCACCGGCACCGGCAAGGGCAAGGACAAAGGCAAGGACCTCACGTCGTTGACCGAAGAGGAGGAGGAGGAGGAGGAGGAGACGGCCGGCACGACGACCGAGGCGCACCGCAAGCAGATTACCGAGGCACAGCAGACGATCAACAAGTTGACCAAGGAGAACCGGGAGTTGAAGCGTGACCTTGCCCGCGTGCAATCGGGCTACAGTCACACGGAGAGGCGGGCCGAGACCTCGGAAGCCCAAGTGGAAACGCTGGAAGAGCAACTTGCGGAGGCTAATGCTGCTCAGGAGACCTCTCAGGCTGCTGCTACAGCTGCTGAAGCCAGGGCGACGGAGGCTGCTACTCAAGCCGCTGCCGCTGAGGCTGATACAGTTGCTGCTGAGGCCAGGGCAACGGAGGCAGCCACTCGGGCCGCTGCTGCTGAAGCTGCGGCTGCTGCGGCTACCGCGAATGCCGCCACCGCCACCGCCACCACCGAGACTACGGAGACGGCGGGCCCGGTCAGGACGATGGGCGAGGTCGTACTGCCGGAGCGAACCTTGGCCCCCGTGGGCGGCATTCTGCGCAACAGCATCTTCACCGGCGTGGCGAACCTCTTCAACGGCGGCGCGGGTGGTACTGTGGGCACCGGCAACCGAGGTCGGACTGGTACCAGCGGCGGCGAACCCGGGACGCCCGCGACGCAAGCCGAAGACTCGGACGGGTTCAACAACATGATGTTCTTGTGCGCCGTCATCACCATCCTCGCCTTCCTGACGATGGGGGCCGAGGGGCCACAAGGCCAGCCTCTGGATGGCGGCCAACCACTTGACGCGCGCGCAGTACGCCAACGAGTGGTACTACCTCATGATTCCCCTGCCGCAGTTCTCGTACGTGTGGGATTTGTTCATGGCCTGTGTCAAATGAGGATATATTGGAATTGGATAGGACTGGATTTGAGGGTAAGGGGTTAGGGTTAGTGGGTTGGGGTGCGTCCTCTAGGATAGTGGGCTGGATTCAATTGTTTATTTGTGCGTGTCGGTAAGTTCCCTTAGTTAGCTGTTCAATAAGAAGAGGTGGAGATTCTGTTTTTGTAATGCGTATTGGTATAAATGAATGTGCACAATTATCCAGGACTGTTTGATAGAGTGAAGATTAAACAGACGTTTGAAATATGAACATCGCAATGTAAGTCTCTCCTGGTAAGTCGCCATCCAGATTGCCCCAGACCGACGCACTGTAGCGTGCCGGAAAGCCGGATAAGTGCTTGATGCAGCTGCAGCTGCAGCGGTAGACGCTAAACACGCTGTTGTGCAGCGCCAAGTTCTGGCCAAGGGATCCCCCAAGGTCCAGAAAGGTCCCCCAAGCGTGGCTGTGCTCAGGCGATGGACTAACGCCCTTGGGCAACTGCACTGGACCAAAATTGGAACGAGCGCGTCAGAAGTGGCCGCGTGGGCTTTGGCTTTGGCGGAGGGCGATTGCTGAGTGATTGATTGATGGATGGCTCCCAGTCCAGTAGTAATCCCATCCATTACGAGCCGGCCAACAGAACCGTCCACGATCCATTGATCCATCCATCAAGTCACTGGCCGATTCGATTTCGATGGAGCGACAATCCCCCGTCTACGTAGGACTGCCGACCTAATAATCTACCCTACTTCCGACCCCTACCCTCTTCCAGCTTAACCTTTCGACATTTCGAAGTTCACTGTCCCTTGCACTGGTGGCTTGGACTGCATGAGCCGCTTTGTCGATTCACCACTCTGTTCTTGGTCTATTCCAGCCCTTCACTCCTTATCGCTTCGTAATCAATTCGATCATCATACATCGCTCGTTCAACTACATACCTACCTGACGACTTTCCATGCACTCTGTTGTTCCACGACATACATATGAGCCTCTGCCTACGTTACACAGCCTATTGCCCTAGGACGAGCCGAGTAACGAAGCAAGACAACACCAACATCGTCACCACCACATGATTTCCTGTTCCCGTTCGCCACAATGCCTTCCGACGACAAGTCGCACTATACCCCGGCGCCGCCCATCCCTACCTACGACGAGGCCGTCCACAGCTCCGCCTCCAACAACGACTGGCAACCACCCCCACGGTCGCCCGCCGACTTCCGGCCCGACGCGGAAACCGAAGCCCAGTCCCTCCTAACCTCCTCCGCCGGCCAACGGCCCAGGCTGCCCGCCGGCTACCGCCCGCCCCATGTCGAGACCGACGATGAAGAGTCGAATTGGAGCCTCGAGAGCGACGACGACGACGATGCGCCCGAAGATGCCCAGATGCGACGGGAGATGCAGGAGCTCGAGGTCGAGGACCCGCTGAACGGCTCCCACTCCGGCAGTAATTCCTCGTTATGGCGGAAACGCATCAACTTCTCTCTTCCCCAATGGAAGTGGCGATGGCGCCTGCCGCGTCTCACCGTGCGCCTGCCCCGACAGACCGACGGCATCACGGAGTCCAGGAGCGAATCTGGCACCCAGGAAACGAGTTCACTCGCGACGAGGTTGCGATCGAGGTTACCGAACTTACCAAAGATTAGCATAGACAGCGCCGCCGTCCTGATAATCATTGGCCGACTGCTGGCCGTTTTCCTCGTCCTGGGTTTCCTATACCTGGTTTTCGTGAGCGACATGTTCGCCAATTTCTCCCGCCGCGTGGGTGGCAAGATGTTCGACCCGGAAAGCGTCCGGACGCACGTGCAGATGGCCATCAGCACAGGGCGAATGCGCGACACCCTGGAACACTTCACCAGCTACGCTCATATTGCGGGCACCGAAGGCGATTTCGCATTGGCCATGGACGTCCGCAACTCCCTCATGAAGAGCGGGCTGGAAGATGTCCGTGTTGACGAGTACTACGTATATCTGAACTACCCGAAGCCGGACGGTCGGGCTGTTGAGATCATGTCCGAGGATGGAAAGAAGGCGAAGTGGAGCGCCAAGCTGGAGGAGGACGACACTGGCGGTGCTACGGCCGGAAGGCAAACCCTGGCCTTCCACGGCCACTCGAAGTCGGGCGACGTCAAGGGCCCTCTCATCTACGCCAACTACGGCAGCCGGGAGGACTTCCAGAAACTCAAGGACAAGGGCATCGAGACAAAGGGCGCCATCGCCCTCGTACGGTACTACGGCACACAAGGTGACCGGGCTCTGAAGATCAAGGCAGCCGAGCTTGCTGGATTTGCTGGCTGCATCATCTATAGCGACCCGGCCGATGATGGATTCGTGAAGGGTAAGACGGCGCCCGAGGGGAGATTCATGCCAAAGGACGGCGTCCAGCGGGGGCGGCGTCAGCTTGATGAGCTGGGTGGTCGGAGACGTGCTCACGCCCGGCTGGGCCAGCACGAAGGGCCAGCCGCGCATGACGCCGAAACAGACCAAGGGCCTCGTGCAGATCCCCAGTCTTCCGCTGGCCTGGCGCGACGCCCAGGTTCTGCTGCAGCATATTCAGGGCTTCGGCGAGCCGTGCTCAGACGATTGGCGCGGTGGCGTGCCTGATGTCGAATGGTGGTCGGGCAATTCGTCTTCTCCGATTGTCAGGTTGAAGAACGAGCAGGATGAAAACGAACAGCAACCCATCTGGAACATCTACGGCAAAATCGTGGGCATTGAGCAAAACGAGAAGAGTATCATTATCGGCAGCCACCGCGATGCGTGGGGTTTCGGTGCGACAGATCCCGGCAGCGGCCAAGCCGTGTTCCTCGAGGTAGCACGCGTCTTTGGTGATCTCCTTGCCCGAGGCTGGAGGCCACTCCGCACCATCGAGTTCATGAGTTGGGACGCGGAAGAGTACAACCTCATCGGCAGCACAGAGTACGTCGAAAACAACCTCGACGAGCTCCGCGACAACGCGTGGGCCTACATCAACCTCGACACGGCCGTGACGGGTACCGACTTCGCCGCCTCCGGCTCGCCCATGTTCCGGGCCGTGCTGCCCAAGGTCCTGGAGCGAGTGTACGACCCGCGGCGCAACGCATCGCTGCGCACGCTCTGGGAGGAGAAGCGGGCGAAGCTCGAAGGCTTGGGCGCCGGCAGCGACTATGTCGCCTTCCAAGACATTGCGGGCACGAGCTCCATCGATATCCGTTTCGAGGGCGACAAGTACCCCTACCACTCGAGCTACGACAACTTCGACTGGATGGAGCGCGTCGGCGACCCGGAGTTTGTGTACCACGGCCTGCTGGGGCAGGTTCTGGGTCTACTCATTCTCGAGCTCGCCGACCGGCCCATTCTGGCGTTCGACGTTGGCGCCTACGCGCGCGCCATGGGCCGCTACTTGAGCGATCTCTGGAAGTTTTGCGAGGCCAAGGGCGTCAAGCTCGACTTCACGCCCATCAAGAAGGCCATCGACGAGGTCGAGAACTCGGTCATGCAGGCGCAGCTCTGGGCCATCAAGTGGGAAGAGGACGTCACGAACGCGAACGGGTGGGAGCCCGCGTCGCTGGGGCGGCTCCGGACGGCGTACAACACGAGGTTGGCCGACTTTGAGACGGCCCTGCTGGACCTCGAGTATGGCGGTGGAGTGAGTACCAACCCTCCTGCTGCACCATCCTTCATCTCCAGTCTGTCCTCGTTTATTCCTCTGTTATTAACACCGCACCAACAGGTACCGAACCGGACGCAATTCGTCCACGTCGTCTTCGGCCCGCAGCTGTGGTCCGGGTACGACGAGGCGTACTTCCCGGCCATCCGGGACGCGGTGGATGCGGGCGACTTGGAGCTGGCGCAGAACATCACGGAGAAGACGGGCAAGATTATATCCGAGGCGGCAAAGGTGCTGGTCCGGGAGAAGAAGAAGCCCTCTTCCTAGGTGCCTGCTCTTCTTTCTCTCTTGTTATAGGCCTTTTCCCTTTTTTATTTTTTGTCTCTGCGGCGTGATGTACGAAGAGAGAGAGAGAGAGCCCACTCGTAGTCTCAGTTCCAGCTTGCGAGGTGTGTAAAAGATGCATTACTCGGCGCAAATGGGGAAATTTATTGAATATTGTCTTTTGTTGCACGTTTACTCTACCCTTATTGAAGCGGATTGATTGCTGGTAGAGAGTGCCTCGGAGGGCTATTACTCAAGCGATGCTGTTATCAAGGCAAATCAGTGGTTGACGTGTAGCAAGTAGGCCTCGTACGTACGCACGCATTCGGTGGTTTCTTTGTACATTGGTGGTGTTGTATAGCGGGTATCGGGAGTCACGTACTTTGGCCTCAGATGTATAAACAGGCAATTATTCGAAAGCGCATTCCTGCCGCACTGTTTGAACTTCAAATCTATAAATGCAAGCAAGTGCTCAATGCAATTGCGTGAAACCAAATGGAAGAGGCATTATAGATAGTATGTACATGGCATGATACTTCGTAAACTCATCCTTGATAGGATGTATCGTTTCAAACCTAGCGCCCAAATATGAAAGAAGAAGAAATCCGCAACCCGCTCGATTCCTCGAGTCATAGCCATTGCGCCCAAGGCCTCCCACTCCCAAACTCCAGAGGAAGAAAGAACCAAAGAAGAAAATTCGTTCAGCAAGACTAGTCTAGCCTTAGCCGATTCAGCCAACCAGCCTCAGCTGCTTCCTAAGGAACTCGGCCAGCCCCCGCTCGACGCTGGCGTAGAGCGAGGCGAAGAGGATCATGTTGGTGTTGGAGGGCGGGGGCAGTGCACGACGTGCGGCACAATCTCGAGCTCCTCGATGCCGCCGACCTGGGCCAGCTCGGCGACCCAGTCGAGGCTCTCGTGCTTGATGTCGGCCAGCAGCTGGAAGTCCTCGGCCGACATCTCGCGCGGGGGCCCCGCGTTGCCGGCGTCCGAGTGCCGGTACGAGGCCGGGGGCTTGCCGCACTGGACCACGAGGCGGATCTTGCGGATCCCGTGGTGTTGGCGCTGGAGTTGATCCAGCTGTTTCTGCTGCTCTTGGGTTTTCTCGTCACCGTCGCTGCTATCGCCACTTAAGGAAGCTGGCAGCAGTTTGGAGAGGTAGCGGCACACGGACCGCCACTCGCAGCGGTCGCTGTCGAAGCCGTAGCCAGCGACGGGCCCGCGCTTGTACAGGGAGATGGCGCGAACCATGTCGCGCGAGGCGGGCGTCAGGTCTGACAGGAAGGGCTCCACGGCCTCCATGTCGGCGCCAAAGTCAAAGGAGTGCTGCGCGTAGACCAGGTGGGACGTCTCCTCGTGGATGAGGCGGTTCACGCGCATCAGGGCCGCGCAGATATAATATTCATCATCCTTCGCGGGGTTTTTGCTGTCCTTCTCCTGCTCTCCGGCTCTCGCCTTGGCCGGCACTCCTGGTAGGTAGCGCTGCTGCTGGTGGAAGGGGGAGAGGGGCCTGCGGCTGGTGGTAGTAGTACGTGGTCTCGTAGCTGCACCGGCGCTGCAGCATGGACTGCTTCTCCAGCACGTGATACCGGCTGCGGATCCGGGTTGGTGTCCTTGGCAGGCGGTTCTCCCCGCGTTGCGGATCTCAATGGCGACGTCCTTGGGGTGGGTGAACAGGTGGCTGTAGATGAGCAGCCGGACTTCGGCCGGGGCTCTGGCGAAGTATGAGTCCATGTTATCGGATGAGCTAAATGTATGATCAATGCTGATGAGGAGGATGATACGATCCGGTGTTATAAGGCCAATGGTGTGATGTAATGGCAGTGTTGCTAGTCTTCCAGATGGGTGTAAGAGAACTCAAGGTAAGCAGTGTAAGCTGGCGAGAGAGTTCAGGGAAGTGGTGGTGGTGGGCATAGAGATCCAACAAGGTGTTTGGCCAGGTCAGCTATCTCTCGTGAGCGGGAGGACGGAGCCGATGCTTATGTAGTAGTCCATGGCCATCCAGCAAGCGGACGCCCAGAGCCCACGTAGCCTATCATGGTTGCTTCTCCCTTTCGCCCATTGGTCCCCGGTGAGATTTTAGTCACGGGGTATCTGATTAACCGAGACAGAAGCAAATACACCGTCCATCAAACCCCGAATTCGTCAGTGCAATGCTGTTGGTTCAATTTCCCCCTGCGGCTCGGGGTCCAGGTCCAGGCTCGACATGGCGGGGCCAACCATTCGCTTGGGGCAGTGATGGTGCGGTGCTACGGGCAATAGCAATCGCTTCCTTGGCGCGCCCACGGCTATCTGCTCCCCGCCCGCATAGCAGCGATGGATTGAGTCGATTGCCGTGCAAAGTCCGGTACTCCGCGGCCTCGGTGATAATTGAAACGAGATCATTCGCTCGCACTCACGCCACGGCACGGGCAAAGAAAAGAAAGAAAGCCCGTGGAATCCATCAGGAACCCATCCGCCCTGACGGGCGAAACGGCGACGGGTGAGGGCCTCAGGTGATCATCAGCAGTTGCGAATGCGTCTCCATCAATTTGGCGCGGGCCCCGTTTATCTGCAGTCACGTACGGAAGTAGCAGCTGCTGGTAGCCCTGCTAGAGTGCCTAGAGTCAATAAAGCCTGAAGACAGACCCGCTGTTTCCAGCACTACCCCACGTTTTGGCGAGGGCGATACGGAGTAGCGCCTCACCCACTGCCCAGCGTCTTGGATAGGCATGTCGGACGGCTATCATTGAGGAGAAGGGGCCTGCGGAGGGCTTGGCTGCTTCCGACTCAGGAGATGCCGTGTGACTCCAATCTCTGCTTTCCCCGACTTCTCTGCTTGCGATATCCGTCTCTCCTCCCCCTCCTGGAGCCGCCTCGGAGACAAATTCAAGAAGCCTCGGTCGCATCGTCAGATTCAGAAAGTGAGCTGATTCGCATCCTAGCGGCCCACACGGCCCGTCTCGTTGGTCCACCACCCGGCTGCTTCTCTTTCATCGACCCAACATTCTCGGCCAGATTGGATATCGTGCAGGTATATTGATAGTAATAAGACCCCTGCGCCGACGGCTTCTGCGTCATCTCGACTTCGGGCTTCCGTCTAACTCCCCATCGCTCAGTCCCTGCAGTCCGTCGAATCCCGTCTTCGGTGTAATAAATGCGCCCTGCGCGCCGATTGCCATTCATCGCAGTGATTGATATTTTCGCGTCTCATCCACCGAATCCCATAGTTGCGCGAAACAACCGGCAAAGTCTGCGATTTCGTTGACGCGCGCGCCATGAGGATGTTGAAGCGGACGACAATGCTTGCAACGCAGCCCCTCGAGGCCCTGGCTCGCATGGGTAGACGTGAACTGCGAGCCAGAAACAAAGGCTAGGCGTAGGACGGAATTGGGAATCTGCGTCATGAATAACAGGAAACAGTCTTTGGCGGGGCCGAACGCGATCCGTGGGTTCATGTCGCGCAGCTGTGAGAGGTCCAGGCGCAAGCAAAGAACCGACCGGCCGGTTTCTCGCACGAGAGAAGTACCTGAGGTCCCGGCGTAGACTTCGAATCCGTGCTAGAGGCTCTTCACGCACACCTTCCCCAAATGGCCGAAGGCGACGGCGAACGAGAGCGACAAGAACCGAGAAGCGAACGGATGGGAGAAGGCGCATTGGAATTGAAACCATGCATCGAGCCGGGCGTATCGCAGTACCTACAATGAGCAGCTACCCACCCCAGCTTCATGCAACCGGTTCCAGACCGACGCGCTGGCGAGCCACTACCCCTGACGGTGCTGCTCCTGGGCCAGCCTTGGCGACGGCACTGCCTGACAGATGAGACGCGTCGTCGGGGCAGTCATGGATGGGGGAGTTGATTGACGTCGATACTTGGTGGAGGTGGTGGTCGTGGCCCGCCCTGTTCCCCGCCTGAAAGCAGAGTTGATGCAATCAGGTAAGTTAAGGAAGGCGCAATACAAGAATGGAAAGATCGCATGCAGGTGGAGGAAGGCGGCACGCAACGGATACGGCCAGCCATTGCAAGTCGTCTACAAGTACGCAAAAGCAGGTAGGGAAGGAAGGTAGCTCTTGCTTTTTGAAGGAAATAGACCAACGAAAGGCCGCCCACGCAGATACCTCGTCCACGCCGGTTTTGCTAAGAATAGGGCAGAAAACAAAGAACTATATAATGAAAAGATAAAAAAAACTTTAAAAATACTATATTTATTACTAATGATGGTGAAATCGAATGGAAGTGATGTTCGTATAGGTGCGAAGAGATGGAATAAGGCAAAAGCGAAAAGGGAGAAACGAAAAAGAGAAAAAAGAAGAAAAGAAAGTGACCGCAGAGGGAGTTGAACACTCTTACCTCTAAGTATAGGAATAAGACTACTACCGCTAGGATACCCCGGCCCGGTCAAGGGAATCAGGTATCATTGCGACTTATATGCCTCTCTGGGAAGCCAGTACATTGGTGATGTCTGCCATGAGTCCTTGCAGAGTCCTGGTTGAGGCTGAACTCAAATTCAGGGGAAAGGTTGGGGCACAGGCAGTTGCCGTGGATTTCGGCCAACAACGGTTGCCACTGGGTGTGCTAAAGATGGAAATGAAGAAGTTATCCAGTCAAGGAAACTGTATTTGAAATTATATATTCAAGCAAGTAGTCTTCAGCTTCAGCGAATCGAGGCCGTCGACCCGAACAAAGAAATAGGGGTTTGATTTCCACAGAAGTCGGCTTTGTAAAGCATATTGTATCTAAAACAAAGGGAGATAACACCAACTCACAAACCTGAGCAGCCAACAACAGAAGCAGTCTCTCGATATCTTGCTATTTTATACATCACTGCCAGCGGGCAAGTCTCTCCCCATTCCCAGACGGCTCGCCCGGAGTCCAATCAGGGCCCTCCGCCTCCGCGATCGAAGCAGGGCCAGCGCACCACGGCGAAGGTGCGTAGATCGGTCGTCTATCCGCCATGACCTCAATATATGACTATCTGGCTAGGCCTTGTTCAGCTCAGCTCCGTGCCAGTGCCTTGAAGCCCCATACCAACTCTTAGACCCAACAGCCTTGAGGTACCTATCTTTGGCCACAGAGGTAAGACGGAGAAACCTGACCCCGACGTAATTAAGTAGGCATTTAAGCTTAAACAGATGAGCAGGCTGGTCATTGGATGTATTTCGTAAAGTCGGGTGGATGACAGGTATTTCTTCAGAAGTACCAAGTCAGCCGTCAGCTGAATAGTGGATCCTATACGGGTCGGGCAACACTAGCCTCCATGCTTACTCTAGTCTGCGATCCTCCGGCTTCTTCGGCGGTGTGTTGCGGTAGAGGCATTTAACTCACACCGGAAACTCCCGGGACGGTGTCCCAGTGACTCAGAGCCTCGATAGTTGCTTCGAATCTAGGGTCAAGTATAAAGTGTGCACGCCTGGCATGTATAACAGAAGGTAATAAAACGAATAGCAGCTTATATCCCTTGTTCCAATATACAGCAGACCCACCATTCGCCATGTCCACCACCACCCGCAAAATACTCTTCCGTTCCCTTTCCGCCTGGTACGTCGTGTTCGCCGCCGGCCACGTAGTACGTCTTCCTATATCCCCCTTTCCTTCCAACTACCTGATCAGGGGGTCGACGACGAGGAAACAAAATAATGATATAAAGATACTAATAACAATACCTGCAATAGCAATATGGCTTAGAGCTGTTCCAAAAGCCTTCCATCACGCAATCCATGGCTGGAAAGGATCTGGCAAGCTACAAGGCGAACTTCTACGGGGGCGCGGTGCTGATGCTGAACATGGCCTACCTACACTACCGCTGGTCATTCGAGGGTCTCTACACGAGATCCGAGATCAGGATCCTCACCGCCCCCGTCATACTGATGGTGTTGGCTATCGGCCTATACTATCGCCAACATGGGGAGGTTGCGATGTTCCCTGTGTTGGCCTTCGCGGCAGCATTCCAAGCGCTGGGCTGGATTGCGGCTTAATCGACGCAGCCGAGAGTCTGCCTCTCTCAGGTTGGGAGCAGGATATCCTTGGCCTTTTTGAAGCCAGAAAAATCTCTTCTGCAGACTTACTAGCAGTGACTCCAGCTCGCTCGGCCTGGGGTGGACACACAACCGGAGAGTCGGAAGCCAGAGTTTCTCAGTTGTATAATTAGCGATCAATACCCATTCCATGTATAATAATATAGCGTAACAGTTCGTTATACTGCCATATGTTTACGGTCTGATCCCCCTTTCCCCGAGGTGCAACCTTTCTTGAGCTTTTACAGGGTTCATAGATTCATAATGAGTGTGGTAGACTCAAGATACAGAGATCATACTATCAACGCCCACATATTTGGTACCTCTTCAAGCAACTGAACTCCCCGTGAATTGTAATACCTCATCCACCTCGTACACACGAAGAGCCTGCGGCACCAACGTAACACTCCCTCAAAGACTGGCCTAGCTTGAACCAAACACTCCAGCAGCACCCTCGAGACCATCCCCGAGAGCAGCGGCGGCATCGCAAGTTGTAGATGACGAGCCCACAATGGAATCGATGACGTCTCCATGCCGAGAGTAGGACATCTGTCCGTCTTCGATGCACTTGGTGCTGATGCCCACTTTGAACGTGGCTGTCCCAGCCATGACACGGGGATCGAAGAATCTGCCGTCGGACTGTTGTTTTCGTCTTGTATCAGCCACACACACACACACCCATCTTCCCACGAAGGAAAAAAAGGTGACACTAGACTAGACTTACTGTACAGATCCTCCACTTGAGGCGCTTCGCCAGGAAGGGCTTCACATCTTCCGGCTCGAGGCTGGGCAGGACGCGCGCGGCTCGGAAGTCGATCAGCATCGACGTGATGGGGATCGTCGTCTCCACGACCGTCGCGGCCGCCGCGTGGTCGCCGCAGTTGTCGCAGACCTGGGCGGGCGCGGTGAAGATGTGGTGCACGCCCACCAGCGCGGGCGCCTGGAACGCGTCGTGGGCCGTGTCGGGCGCGGCGCCGTGTGCCTCGGGGGAGATGAAGAAGAGGACGGTGAAGGTGTCGTTGAGAAATTGTCTGCCCCGAAGCGGTTAGTGAGTATCCAGGACGTCTCTCGATCGATAGAACGCGCATCTACTCAGATATATAGATGCATCGCATACCTTGTCACCATGTTGTCTATGTACCACTCCCTCGAGTTGTGCTTCGGATGGAATACGGCCAAGTGTTTCCCAGGGGCCGGTTTGTCTTCAGGTGTGAGCAGCTTGTCTCCAGGTGCTTGGCCACTGAGGATGGGCGGCTCGTCAATCAAAGGTTCAAAGAATTGCGTTTTTTCTACAGCTATCGGCTCCACTGTGGTATGAAGAGAACGAGAGTCAGCCTTGAACCTAAAGGGTGGTTGAAGAATAGGGAGACTCACTGTCGGCCGGCGCCTTGACTTCACAGTTGCGGCGACGGTCAGGGTCGTAGATGGACCAGCTGTACATGTCCTTCAACTTATCTCGGATCTCCTCTTTGGTTCCCTGGATGTCGTCGAACGTGTATCCGAGAGTCTCGTGGTCCCTCAACATGTCTGCCTTCCACATGTTTTCAGGGGCTATGCCTGCTGACTGGCGGAACGGGAAGAGAGCGAGTTCACGATCATCGGCCTTTTTGAGCCAGCTGTGCTCCTCGCCTCGGTGGATAGCCTGCCAGATGGAGGCAAGCCTCTCCACTTGACTAGACAACTTCATTAGTAGGAGGACAACTTGTGCGATGTTTTGGTAGCGCTCGATAGATATTTACCCATGATGCATCCACTACGTAGGCAGTCAGTCATCATGTAGATTAGCCGGGCGGGACTTGGATAGGTCGTATGAGTGCCAGTGACGGGCAGTACTCACAAAAACGGGATCGAATGCCGCCGTGCTCACTTTCGACATATGCCCTCCGCCGCCACCAACGAGGATCTCTTCGTTGGCTCCCCGTTGGATCTTGGGGTTTCCCCCAATAAGGCCGTGGTAGAGGTTGTGCAAAGATTCGAGGGACCCTGATGCCTTCAACTTCATGTAATCCCCTGCCTCCGTGTCGCTCGTGTAGCCTTCCTTGGGAGTCGAGTTGGATGCGAACAGGTCCCAGTCATTGTAAGCCTCACTCAACAGAAAGGCCAGTGCAAGGCGGTTGGAATCCATGCGTAGAGTGTTGAGTACCTGGTTAAGCAGCTTCGCGGATTCCATTTCAGGACTAGGCTTCTTGTCCTTCCCTGCTAAGGGGTAGCGGTGCGTCCTATCCCTGGCGTACAGGAGCTATGATGGTCAGAACTCTGCTTCTGCAAGGGATTCTTTGCGTACCTCATCCAGGATGTAAGCATTGGAGCCGACCCAATCCTTCTCGGGTACGAAGTCCTTCTCGAATTCCCAATGATGAAGAGGATTTCCCATTGCCATCCATTTGTCGTCCGGAGCGGTGCGCACATTGATCTTTTCCACTGTGAAAGCAATGGGACAGGAGTAGTCGTAGGCGAAGGACGTCATTCCGTTCTCGATGATGCCGGGAAAGTTGACCCGGGGGGCCTCTTGGACGGTAGTAGTCCCAGTACGGCAGTCTGAATTCGAGGGCAGCCTGATGATATTTTTCCCTGTTCTCCGTCGTCTTCCACTGTTTGGCAAGTTCCACCATGGTGATGAAGAGGGTTTGCTGTAGGTATAGAGTCAGAAGATGATGCAATCTGCTTGGGTAAAATGATCTAAATTATACCTCGAGTAGACCCAGGTACGGCCGATGCCAGACCGGGAAGGTGGACCTGGAGTGATGACAATACCCGCTACCCGCATCGTCACCTTTGTCCATGTTCACCTTACCGGGCACCCCATCCCATCGTTTCATGGGTATGCCATGGATTCCTTTGTCCATGTCAAACACAAGTCTTGGTTGGATAAAGGGGTATAATTACCGGAGATCTCTGCATATCGCAGTACATGAGGCTGGAAGTCAGGCTTCTGCATCTTGTCAAGAGCCAGGATGAAGAGATTGAAAGTGTCAGGCTGGTCTCGAATCATGACATCAATGTCAAGGCGAGGCTTGACGCCCGAAATGTCTTTCAGGCCCTTGACAATGCCTGCATTGGTTGCATCCTTGAGCGCCTGAATTGGATCCATCGTGACGTAGAGACTGGCAGAGAGCAAGCGAAAGGACTTGGAGCTTGGTAGTGATTGGTTCAGATGGATGTCCGAGTTGCAGTCCAGACGGGTTCGGTGGCTGTAAGTTGAGGATCAAGGATTGGTATACAGAATGTCTGTCGCATTAACACGAGCAGCAAAAGGCAGTTCAGGTGAGAGTACGGGGTCGAATGGTAAGAGTAATAAAGTGCTGACTTCTAGAAGAAGATCTGATAAAAGAGAACTACCGTATAGCTCTCTATATATACAAAAGGCTTCTTCTGAGTTGCAGAATTAGACGACGTGCAGAACCAGCAAGGAAATCTGCAGGAATGCGGGACGAAATGTTGCATGAATTCTGGAGTATGTCACCAGTAGCTGCTTATAGACCTTCCCGGCTTCAAATCAACTCGCCACGAAAACTCTCAGATCCCTAGCCAGATGACATGAAATCATCCAGTGCCTCTAGCTATGTTACATCCCAGTACTTATGAAAGGTAGCTGTGCCGAAAGACCGTCGTTCAAGCACTAACAGTCTCACCTCACTGTGACCTAAGTGTCTTGCTGCGTATCATGGAGCTGAAGATTAGTCCGACGAGGCCGAGGATGGCGGTGAAAAGGAGCACTTGGTGTAACCCATCGCCATAATGGACGCATATGCGTGGACGATTGGGGCCTGGGAACAGATGCCTGTCACATTGCTCCGCGACATTGGGCAGATCCAAGGGCTGGTGGCCAGCATGAGCCGCCGTAACTAACCCCATGATGATGACTGAGCTTGCGACGCCGCATGCGGCACCGGTTTTACGAGTGGAATATAACATGCTGGTTGCTGTAGCTTGAACGTGCCGCTCCGTCAGCGACAAAACCGAGATCAGAAGCGCCGTCAACACACTGCCAAAGCCGGCTCCCATGGCGCCCAAGATGGCCACCGTGACCCAAGGGCTCGTGTCCAGATCGCTGAGCGTAAAACCGCAGGGGGCGACAAGATAGAGCATGAACACAACCGGTTTCATGGCTTTGTAACCCCCTAATGTCTTGATTACAATACCCGTCGCTAGCGAACCGACGGCTGTGCCTACAAGCTCGCCAAGCATCTGTACACCAACTTCGGATGCACGGAAACCCCTTACCTGAAATAAGAAGGCTATGCATGGAACCTGCCACGAAAACGTCCGCCAGACAGATTCCTACAGCCCATACAATGTCCTCAATACCCGACCACACGGTCCTTTGCCGAAGCGGTACAAGATCCGTGGTGATCAATTGACTGCCGTTGGTAGCAGGTCACCGACAGCCGTCACGTCACGGATGAGACCAAGGCGGCTACTTACTCGCTCCTCCGCCGAGCCCCGCGATGATCCTTCCCGCAAGCAGCACCCGGGCATGTGGTGCAATCCCGCAGGCAACGTTGCCCAGACCGAACATGGCCAGTGCAACGGAGAAGCCACAACTGCGGCCGTACATGTCCGACAGCTTCCCGCATAGTGGTTGAACGACGGCAGAGGCGACGAGGTAGGACGAGCCAAGCCAGGAGACCAGAGATAGCGCGGAGAAAGCGGCGGCCATGGTAGCGGAGAGGGTCGACACCAGGGTCTCGTCTGGCATTGCATCAGTGATACATTGGCCGTCTGGACACAGGCCTCTGCGTGTTTCCTTACCCATAGCGAGGCACAGGTGGACGCCGTGCAATTGTCGATCCTCGTGATCCTCCTCTTCTCGGGAGGTATTTCCGTTGCCATACAGGTGCGTTTCGGACAGAAGAGGTACTTGCTCCTCGTTGTTGGCCTTCATGTTGAACGACATGATGCGAAGGTTGGATGCTGATACTGGATATGACAAACAAAACGACCCAATCCATGGGCTTGTCCTTGGAATTATGCCCAAAAGAAGACGAAGAATCGGACTGTAAGCGCTCTATATACAATTGAAAAATATCGACAAAGCCGAACTGAAGAGATGTGTTAAATGCTGTTTGGTTGGTGGCGGCGATATGAACAGCTCACCCACGTCGTCCATTGGTGGACATCATCTCAGGTCATGCCTGTACTACCAGCTTTACGCAATATATGTATGACACAACATGGAACCATTCGAGGATTGACCGCTAGCCGGCCTCCTTGAACATCCCTTGCGTTAACGGGCCGAGTCGGCAGCTGGCAGCTGCGACGTCATGGAAGGAACGAACCACACAGGCCTCGACATCAGACATCTCGGGCACTTGCACATGGGTACAACATATGTAACATGTAATCACGTAAGGGCCCAACTGAGTACGCAAGGGAAGTAGCTACTAGACCTGGGCACCTGCACCGACCTCGGCAATGCCGCTGCAAACCTGCAGTAAAAGGAAGCCGTTACGCAGCTCGTCGGCTCCGACTGTACTACCTCCGCTCGTTCCCCTGCGGGGTTCCATCTCGGCCTCGGGGGATCTCATGCCTCTCTCTTACATCGCGGGGAGCGTCATGGGTAACCCCGACATCAAGGTGCAGATGAGGCGCTCCAAAGACTGGGCATCACCCCCATGACCCTGAGGCCCAAGGGGGCCTCTAGCTTACCAACGGTACGGCGCCGTCGGCCGCCGTCGCGAGCCTCGCCGTATATGACACCAACAACTTATGTGTAATTGGCCAGCTTTTCACGGCCGTAACGACCGAAGGGTTGGCTGCCAACGTCCGGTGCTATGGCGAGCAGATCGAGGCGGCCCATAACACCCGCGGCTTTTAAAGGGGTCGCAGCTGACCACGCGCCTCGGGGCACGGGCGAAGGACCGCTTCCTCTCCGGAATCGCGCATGAGCGTTATGCGCTGCGCAGCTCGTCGCAGTGGCTCGCCCCGGGGCTATATCCGATACCGGGAGGCCTTCTTCCACGCCCCCGGCTCGGCGCAGTACCTCAAAGAAGGCACGCGGCGCGGCTGCCATTTCGTACACGAAACGCTCGAGGTCCCCTTCCACCGCGGGATCGAGGAACAGCCCGAACCCTCAAACACCGAAATAGACGGGCGACCCAAGAAGATCATCGGCACCCGGTTGTCCGTCATCTACGAGGCCGTTAGGGATGACCATCTGGATGACTGCAGCCTGAACGATACGGAGGAGGGACCACGCAATGCCTAATCGGGAAGGGGAGGCTAAACCCGGGAGGTGCTACAGCATGTTCTCGATTACAATGATAATGATAATAAACCAAACTATTCGATGACGGTTTCTCGATGAGTCTAGCCCCGACGGAAGTTGAGGTCTGTGGTAATTACAAAGGCATTGTGGTATCAGAGTAGAATAAGGAGTCTTTGTGTGTTCGCTCGATCGCAATACCCATTGAACAAGGTGGACAGTAGTCTTTATTCAGCATTGTTAATGAGCCCGTCACTGCCATATAAAAAAATTCGCGTTCCCACGTTATGTAGCATTGAGCAATCCCACACCAAGCCAGTTCTCCATCTCCTTGTTGAATAAGGACCTTCCATTCTTCAGTTACCAACCCTTGAAACCCAAGTCCCATCAACCACCCGCCATCATGGAAGGCCAAGTTCAGTCCAAGAACCAAGGAAAATGTCCCACACCCGAGCGTGTGGAAAAGGAAGGCCGACAGTACTTAGACGCGCAGCGAAATCTGGAGAACCGAAAGGGGACCTCCAGCCGCGAGACCGGGACGAAGGTGAAGAAACGTCCATATGTCGGTCCTATTACCACCCCGGGCGACCGAGAGGGCATTTGGGACGATGATGACAAGGACAACAAAGACGACTGGATCTCGCAGTACGATGAGGTCGAGAAGGCTATCGAGTCGCCCTCAGGGGCTCGGTTCTATCGCCACGACTAGGTAAGTACTAAATAAGTACATAATTGCAATAAGTATCTACCATGGCGAAGGGGGATGATTGAAGCAGTAGAATCTATAGGAGGGCATCCTTATGAGTAGAAACATTCAATGAGAAATCATGTGCTGTCACCAATTGATATATGTTTATGTGTGCAGATCCAATACCCATAGTGAATAGACTAAACACAATGATATATTGGAGAATGTAGATCCCTTACGTCGCTGGAAGAAATATCGCAAAAAACCTAGACCAAATACCACTGATTATCCTAGCCACACAGAACGCCATGACCATAAAAACCGCGAAACGCTATGCCACCCTGCTTGCTACCCCGTATCTGAATCTTCATCAAATCGAGCCTCCGAATTACAGCTAGCCAGCCTTGACCCTGCCGCCCGAGAACGTGATATGTTCCCTCCTCCCCAGACTCCCCAACCAAGCCTCCAAATCCGCCGCCAGTCCCGCCGCCACCCCGTCGTCGACGAGCCCCGCCTGCCAATTGACCGCGATGGTCAACCCCTTCCCCCTTGACCGCGACGGGACTGACAATCACCCCCGCGCCGTGCGGGGTCCCGCTCTGCGTGAACATGGCGCGCTCAATCGTCCACTTCTCCTTTTCCCCCTGGCTCCCCATTCCTTCCTCCTCGTCTTGCTCCTCTTCTCCCCCGATAGCACCGACGACCACAGCAGAATCTTGAGCCGCCACTCCTTCCTTCTCGGGGACGGCAGAGCTGGTACTGCTCCTGCAACAGCCCTTCAACGCCATCACCGTCTGCTGCAGCGGCGTCTTCGACTTCGCTGCACCACGACCGCCGCCGCTCCCGTCAATGACCCCCAAGTTGCTCACCTCCAGCGTCACGTCCCGCGGCCGCTCCGCCGCCATCTCCTCCGCCAAGCGCCCGCGCAAATCGGAGATGTACCCCATCAGCGCCGTCAGGTCGTTGCGGGTCCCCTTGGCCAGCTTCTGCTCGAGCTGGCGGCGGACGTGGCCCGCCTGCTCCCAGAGGGCGTCTTCGAAGGCGGCGCTCGGCGTTGTAGGTGGCTTTTTCGTTGTCGTTGTCGATGTTGTTGTCGCGGTCCACGACCACGCCCGCGAGGTCGTAGAGGCTGGACAGGCGGCGGCCGTGGTACTTGTGGAAGCAGTACGTTACCGAGTTGACCATGGTCCAGTTCGGGCCCGGCACGTGTTGAGAGGGGAAGGAGGCGTCGGGGCGCCGCATGTAGCGGCGCATTGATACAGGGGTTCCCAGGACGAGTGGAAGCGGATGCGAGGTCGATTTCTTCTTCTGTTTGGTGGTGGTGTCATGCGACGTCGTCCGCGTCCGCATGGCGAGCGAAGTCACCGCCATGCCCTGAAGAAGACCCGTGAGCGTAGTGTCGTGGCAGCGACAGGCGTCGAGCACCTGGCGCAGCGCCGCGGCGTCCAAATGGACGAGCCGGAGCGCGGTCCGCACGGGGACGGCGCGCTGGAGCGCCCAGGGCAGGGGCTGCAGGGGATGCGACCGCATCCAGGCAGGGACTATCTGCTTGAGGGCGCTGGAGAGGACCCAGGGTACCGAGGCAGAGAGGTTGACGAGGGATTCGTGCGCGGGCGTGAAGGCCGACGCGGTCATGGAGGGTAATGTCAGTACGCCTTCCGGACTTAGGCAGCTGGTCAGGTCGTTGGGCGCCGACGACGTCAAGGAGAGGAGGTTGAGCTTCTCGAGCAGGGTCTGATGGAAGATCTTGGCGCTTTCGCCGTCGGCGTTGGCGTGGTTGACCCCGAAGAAGGCCTCGACATAGTCCAGATGCGGCGAGCGCAGCACCACCATCTTCCAGCCGGGGCGCGTCTCGAGATCCGGATAGGGCGTGTCGTGCTGGACCTTGATGACATCTTCCAGGGCGGCGTCCATGCTGCTGTTACTAGCACTACTACTCGACCCAAAGTCGTCGACGTCGACAGTCTGCCACTGGATGTGGTTGTGCAGGTCGATCCGGTCGAGGCGCACCCAGGCAGGCGCCTGTGTGCTCTCGCCGGCGAGGCCGACCTGCAGCAGCGGGTGGTCGAGCACCGTGAGCGCGACGGCGCGCTCAAAGTGCTCCCTCAGCGCCTCCTCGGACTGGGCACCGCCATTCTCGAGGGCCGCGGGGATCGCGAACCGGCACGTCACGCCGCACCCGTAATAGACGCCGAGAGAGTGCATGGCGCTCTCGAATTGCTCTCTGTTGAGTAAGTGCTCAATGGTCAGTCAAACAGCCCGCCATCATCAAACGACCCCATCCAGTTCCTTATCAGGGAGGAAGGAGCACACGGGAATAATTACAATGCGCCTAGTGGCCGTAGAACGTCCTCGGGTCTGGCGGCGGCGAGAACCGTCCCTCGTCGTCGCCCTTGCGGCGGCGGAAACACGACATGGCGGATTGCTGTTTTGGTGAATGATCTTCACCACTTAGATGCAGGTTGAATCGCAACCGTGCTTTTCGACGGTTTAAGCTCCTGTCAACGTCTGGGCGGAAGCAGACGATTGCGCTTGGACTAGGCTATGTTTATAGAATAAGATGATGCGGGAGATCTGGGGTTTTGACGAAAGGTATCCTTGCGACGTGTCGGCCTGTCTTAATCAAGATTGGCTTTCGCATCCGTGAAGGGAGTCTCCTGGGTCGATCGGCCCCGTCGGCCCCCGTGGATCCAAAGTGGAGGGGTGTGGACAAGGAGGCTCTTGGCGGGACTGGGATAAAAGCAACCAATAACATGTTGCTTGTTATGGCGGCCGAGGGGGAAACGATGCCTTATGCGCTTCTCCCGCGTACCCGTTTCGTCGGGATCGTCAGGGTCGTTGTCAAATGACATTGAGATGGGCGAAAAGAAAAAGGTGACAGAGACATTCGGAAGCCACCCAGCACCAATCCAATAGCGAAATGCCCATCCCGGAATGAGAGCCCGAGACACGACGTGGAGTCTATCTTTAATTGTAATTTCATCCATGTATGTTTGTAGGGGGTATCCAATCTATATGCGATGAACAGTTGCAAGTCTTCTTTTTGTGACTGCTTTCTTTCCCTCTTTTTTTGTTCCCCTCTAAACCCAGCGCTTTTGAGTTCGTTCGTCATCTAGTCATTCATGATACCACAGAAGAAATTCGTTCCAAATCAGAAACCCCAAAACCCCAAAACCCAAACCCAAACACCTGTCATTCACATGCATCGTCGATGTAGCACATACTCATGAAATCGTGCCGTAACTGTAGCTCTTGCTGAGGCCAGACTTACCAGGGCGTGCTCGTTTCGCGGGACCGTGGTAGCGAATCGCCTTGCGAACTGGAAACGTGCGTACCGGGGCAATAGGCGGCGGCGCGACCTGTCTAGGCCCGAGCAAGGGTGTCCGCTGGTCTTCAACGTCGTCGTCTCCCGTGTAGTTGCAGCGGTCCTTGCCCTTGGCCAGACGGCCGGGTCCTGTCACACAGCCGTATAGTACGTAAATCAAGGCGGATAGCCCGAGCGCACCCATTGCAATGTAAGACATGGGGATTCCACCCAGTCCAAATATAGTGTCGATGACCGCAACAGCCGAGAGAAACATTGTTACCGCTGCCAGGGTCCGATACGTCGCTTGGGCCTTTTCGATCGACCTTGTTCGTTCCTCAACCGCCATGCAGCTCAAGAAGAAGATGAGAATCAATGCGGGGTGATAGATGAGATACCATATCCCTGTCAACCGCACAATCTCTGTCGGCAGCATCGCGTTGACCAGAGGCAGGGCGAAAAGGAGGGCGACGTATAATACCGTGGCAAATGCCAGTGTTGGCAGCGCTACCGGAAACCACGGCGTACCGAAGTAGATTTGCCCTTCCAGCCCCGTGAAGAGGTAGCTGTAGGAACTCACGTCCACGTCTTCGGCATGGTCCGCGTGATCGGTATCCTCCAATTGTACTGATGTCGGCTCGACGGCACTCTCAGTTTCACCTTCATTTCTGTTAGCCTATGACGAACCAAGTAGTCGGGAGAGTTTACTAACCTGCCAACTGCATGGATGGCGTGACCAATGACTGTGTCTCACCACTTTCCACGTTGCCATCCTGTTCCTGCGCTCGCTTTGTCGACCGGATCCGGCTCCACCACGAGGACCGAGGAGGGGTAGGCTTCTGCAGCTTGGGCTCAGGTACTGTCGGCACTGTCGGTTTACGCGTGAAGAGCGAATCTGCCAGAGCCTTCAAGGGAGCAGCGAAGAAGACCAGCGCAATGAATTGAGTCAACGACCACTCTATCCCAATGGAACTGTCGATGCCACGAATCGCAAAAGTAACGGAGAACCACCCAAGCAAGAAGAGCTCCGCTGCAGAGTAGCTACGATATGTTAGTCGGCTGCCAACGAATACAGTGAACATGGTCATTGAAGCTTACCTCGGTCAAGATGGAATTCAGCAAATCCGTATACACGCGTAGGACAAGCCAGAACGCCAGATAGGGCCGAACAGCAAGGAGCAAGTAGCGATGCTCACAGCGCACGCACTCAATCAAATGGCCACTAAGAGGCCTTCGCATGTCTCCCCGGTACTGCGTACACCAGTTGTATAGCGTACTACCCGGCCTTTCGTAGAGCCGTAGGAGAAGCGACGAGATCGAGACAAGGCACAGGAGTGCGAGCACGTAGGCTCCGGCAAGTGCTGACGAGCGATCACCTCGACTCACGTCCAGGCCTTCGCCCAGCTTGGGAAAGTAGCACAGTGCCCTTGTCGTGAGCAGTTGTGATTGGTGTTCAGGAGCCGCCATGGTGACAGTCCTCATCCGCGCCGTCGGGACCATGGAAATCATGAGGGCCAAAAGCAGAGCAATGACCAGACACAACCTCCATCGCCGCTTTCCGGGTTGCGCGGAGTAGTGGGTGCGCAAGTACGAGTGAGCAACGAGGTTCGTTATCAACGAGAACCAGACCAGTCCGACAATGTTCCACCAGGTGTATGCTGATAAGCCGGAAGAGAGCAACACGAAACCGTAGATGAGCATTGCGATGCCCATTCCCAGCTGCGTATCAGCCATCGTTAATATGCACTGCATCACCAATCAGTTTCCGAGTCCAACACAAAAAGGTTACCGTTTAGCACCAACCTGGTCCAAAGCGGCCTCCAGACCACTTTTTTCCTGCGAGGTCCGTACCCACGTGCACTTGATGCCGATTTGGCGGAGTACGTATCGGAACCTCCATAGGAACACGGCGTCGATGGGATTTGGCCGTTTGGTGGCCGTCCATTGCTGCTGAAATTCCGGCGTCGCCAAAATCTCATGCTTGGGGCTGTAGAAGAATAGGTATTGAATGAACAACCCCACGACTGCCAGACTACTCGAGCCGACAAAAGCGATCAATACACCCAAGCCCACGACATCTGGGGCCGGGATGACGGGCAAGGATTTGTCGCATGCCCACATCCTGAGAGGGACGACCGAGTTTTCCCAGCTTCGCTTCAGCTACCACAATAGGGCCGTTATCGTCGTCGAAATAGCCGAGTTTTCCTTGCCTTCGGGCTCCCCCTGCAGCTGGCTGGACCTGTGAGAAAAAGAGAAAAACGAGTAAACAGCAGCTGGAAATTTCACAGAGTACCGCCAGCGTCCAGCGCAGGTAGGTAAAAGAAAAAGGACGCAATGCAACGATCGACTCCATCGCCCTGGAGATGAGGAATCATTCATCGTAAAAGCTTGGGCCCGGGTTGGGAACGTGTCAAGCGGTGAGGTATCGAAGATTTGGGACGTGTCGTTGATCGCAGGCCGGGGTTCTAAGTGGACGCCGGCGCGTCCGGCCCATCCTGTCGTCTCCATTCTGCGCATGTACTGGCCGGGCTGGGTCGATCTATTGGGTTGACACCTTATCCGTCCAAACGTCAGTTAGCCAGACAGTCGCTAGAGTCGCTCTCCCCAGTCACCCATCCCCTCCTTCTGCCAGCCGCCCCAGCCCTTTGCTTTGCTGCCCAATCCACACATGATTGTGGTGATTGCTGGTGTTTCGTGCGGGACCCAATCGTGTGTGCATTGCATGATTGGGACACCCTTAACTGGAGTCCTCGCATTACTGGAGTTGATGCGCGCCCCCGGCGCTTGACGGATTGCCAGATTGCCAGCTAAGAGAGGGGGGGGAAAAGAAAGGAACCAGTGCTTCTGCAAGCGCACGGATTTGACAGCAACGATTCCCCACCCGAGCGACTAAAGGCACTAAAGAGGACCCTGTTCAGAAGCCCTGTTCTTCCGAGTTGACCCAGTGCTCCCACTAGGCACCAGGCGGGCGGGCTGGTATCGAAGTATTCGCGATGACCACTTGACTTTACCGAGCTATACCAGAGTAACGGGAGGCTTAAAGAAGAAAAAGAACTTCAAAATAACGTGCATATTCTTCTTCAAGAGACAGCTATTGGTTTATCTTTCTATTATTCTAAAACCCTGTTCGACGTTGCGTTCAATGTCGTATCTGGAAATACCAGTTTGGCTGCCCGTCCACCTTTGTTCCTTCCCAGCACTACAGTCACTGGTATTCCTAGTTTGTCCAGTGCCTTGGCCTGCTTGGTGCCTTCCCGGCCTCCAACCTTTTGAAGTGGACTCCCTCGAACTGTCCGCTTGACCACCAACCTTGCCCAACCTTGCCCTTTCCCAGTTTCCGTCGCTAGCCTCAGCTGCGCCAACCTCCAGACAGCGACACTCGAGAGTCTACATACGACAAGTACATCTCTCGGCCAAACCCACTTGCTTCATTCCCTTTTCGCAATGCATCTCTCATCTTCAATCCATTTTGCCTTCTGTTCCGGACTAACTCATAGATCTATATCCGACCCTATTGCTTCCGTGGTTCCGGCTATGCCGTCTTTGGACGAGGCGAGAAGAGCGATGGCCCGCTCCAAACGCTGCGCCATTTCCTTGATCCGCTCGTCGCTAAGAATAGAGGAATCGTAACAGAACACCAACTGAGCTCCATCGCCCGCGAGCGACGGGAAAACATCCACCAGCAACGCCCAGTCATTGAAGTACTTGTAATCGGACAGCTCTTCGTATACCCCGATACGCTGCCCGAGTTCATCAACCACTTCGTCGCTGGGTCTCTGGATCACCAACATATTCTGGAACGAGCAGGCCGCCCGGCAGTGCTCGTCGTAGGCCGCAATCTTGGCAAGGCCGGTTTGCTCGTACGCCATAACCTCCGACTGTTCGATCTGGAGACGATGCAAGAAATTCTCCACTGATTGATCGCGAGATATCTTGACGCGCACCGGGACGTGTGCAATAGTCGGCTCCAGCATGTCCATGACGGACTGCACCGGCGCGCACCGGCCAGACACTCTCGTGCCAAACGCCACGTCCTCCGTCTCGCCAGAGTAGTGGCCAGCCACCAACGCCCACGCGCCCAAGATGATTGTGGGTAGGGTGATGGAGGGCCACTCTCGATGACTAGGAAGATTGATCCCGATCTTCAGCGTGCGGTTGGCCTCAGGAACATGGGATGCGCTCACTCGAGGCGGGAATGCGTCACTGCCCGAGTAGCCCGAGAGATATCTTTGCCAAAACGTCTTGGCTGCTGCCTCGTCGATAGCAGCAATGTGCCTCATAAAGAGCGTACTCGTCGGTACTGGGTGAAGCTGGTACCCACTCATCTCTTGGTTCAGAGCGTGATGCAACTTATCCAGCGTGAAGCCATCATAAATGGAGTGATGCATTGTGAAAATTGACCGTCGCCTGCCGTCAGTAACCGCCGGTGAGCCAATTGCGTAGCGGGTCAGGGCATCCCCATACTTCATGGTCATCTCACGGTCCGCGTTCATATAAACCGAATGATCGTCAAACACGAGCCACAGCGGCGGTGATCGGGTGACCACCTGGTAGACCCCTGAAGAGGTCTGAACAAGGCGAGTGCGTAGCGTACGGTAGTGTTCGTGAAGCTTGGTCCAGATGGCTCGTATCATTTCGACTGGTATGTCTCTCGGGAAGGTGTACTGGGTTTGAGCCATCCAGGCCCCTTTCTTTCTAACCGAAGACGCCATGAAACCTGCTTGCAGGGGAGTTGCAAGCAAGATGTCCTCAATCTCAGAGGGGCTGATGTCGCACTGCGTGACTGCGAATCTGATGAGTTCGTCCTTGGTGTATTGCGGACCTATTGTTGAGAATGGCAGGCTTCCGTCGTCCCTTTCAATATTCTGCAAGGCCGCTACTTTCACCAGGGCATGGAAAGAAGGATTCTGGAATACCTTGGCGACAGTGATGGATATCCCCAGAGCCCTAGCTGCCGCAACGAATTCCATGGCTCGAATCGAGTTACCGCCCTTCAGGAAGAAGTCGTCGGTCAAGGAGAACTCGTCCTCTTCCATACCAAGAGTCTTGATCCAGGCCTTACTCAAGAGCTGCGACACTTGGCCTCCTGACCCGTTCATGAGCGCGGATGTTGTCCCATTTGTAGCAGGAGGCTCAGGGGCCGTAGCAACGCCGTTGCTGGTTGTCTTATGCGCAAATACGTGCGATGCAATGAGCGTGGCCGGATTGGCGGATAATGGCAGAGATTGCTCCCCGCTGCAGAGGAAGTAAAGGTTTTCTTCAAATAAGTTGACCACCCATCTCAGTTCCTTGGCATCGATGACGTGTTCGTCGAAACTAGTCCCGAGTTCGACCCCAGCATCATGCATGTCGCATTTCCAGAGGATGCAGTCGCTGGTGAATCGATGGATGCCTCCTCCGGTCTCGTCGAAGTCAAACACGTCAGTGTACTCGCGCAAATACGACGGCTCTATTACCAGCAGCGACTGGAATTCGCACGCGGATGCGCATTGCGGTGACAGCGTGTGGATCTTCTGCAGACCGTACAGAGAGAAAGGCATCATCTCCGTGCTGGTGTCCTGCATGCGCAGCAAGAACTGCTCCACGGTCAGACCGAGGTCTACGGCCGTGTTGCGCGGGACAGTATTGAACGTGGGGCCGATGATGGATTCGACGCCGGGTACAGCCACGGAGCGACCGTCGAGTGTCTCGAGGAAGTTGACGTTGGAGGCGCCCGTCACTTGCGCGATGGTCAGTGCCAGCGCCCCGCGCAGCACGTTGGCCTTGGTGATGCGCGAGTGGTCCGGCTGCTGGAATGTGATGGATCTCCTGTAGTAGCCGGACGGGCGCGGCCTGTAGGTCGGGTAGGGAATTTTGGGAAAGTTCGTGGCGGCCTCGACCCCTCGTATCGCGATCTCCAAAAATTTCGACACGCCCGTTCGTCCATCGTCTGCAGGTGGTGGATGAATCGTGGGAACGGAACTTCTGGCCCAAAGGTTTCTCCTCGGTAGACTTGGGCCACGGCGTTGAGGAACAAGACAATGGAGTGGCCGTCGTAGAGTCCATGGTGGGACTTCCACACGACCAAATTGTTTGAGAAACCGAGGACAGGGTTCAGAGTCGGCTCATCCCTTATGAGTCCGTAGCTGGTGACAGGCTTGCCAAAGTCTACCGGCTCTTGCAATTCCGAACGAACAAATTCCTGCGCCGATAGCCCCTCTTTCCAAGCCACGGCGTTCTTCAGCACGACTTGATGCGCACCGGCGTTGGATTGCATGAACCGGGACCGCATGAAAGCCACATTGTCTGCCACCGTTTCCCAGGCTGCGCAGAACCTGGCTACGTCGGTCGCCTCGCGGAGCCGGATCGTGAAGTGCGCGATGTAGCTCCCATCGTTGCCGTCGCTAGCTAGAGACAGTGCCCACAATCCTTCCTGTTGTGGTGTGATGGGGATGATATCTGCAATGTCCGCAGTTGCTACTGCACACTGGGTGCTGGCCGTCTCCAACACGGCACTCCGGCGATCTTCTCGGACCAACGCGAAAGGTTCAATTGCCGCAGCCGATTGCTGTTCCACTTTTGGGATGGCGCTCCTAGCGACTTCCCGTAGCGTCGGGCTCTTGAAGATGGTCGTGTACGTGATCGAGTACCCTGCGTCTCGGGCGGACGCGATCAGCCGGATGGCCGAAAGGGATGATCCGCCAAGAGCGAAGAAGTTGTCGTCGAGTTTGATGTCGGACTGCTCCACATGCAACAGGTCCGCCCACAGCTTCTGAAAACACTGCTCGGCTGGTGTAAGAACTGCTGGGTGCTGTTGCGTACCATTTGTGTGAACAGCCGCCGCCGCGTTTTGTTTCATGAGGGCTTCGATAGTTAGCGACGACCCGAATTCGCGAAGCGCTTTACGATCGAGTTTTCGGGAGGCGTTGTAGGGGAGTTCTTCCATGGGATAGAAGATGCGAGGTACCATGAACTCTGGCAGGTTCTTTCTCAGTTCTATCTGCAAAGAGGGTACCAGCGGTGCCAGCGTCTCCTGTGCGGGTGCTGCTTGCTCTCTAATTCGGATAAAAGCCACGAGCGCCTGGTCGCGGTTCTTGCCGGCCGGCACGACTAGGTCGACCGCGACGTCGGCGGTGTCTCCCAAAGTGACGCGCAACACAGACTCAATCTCCCCCAGGTCGATGCGTTGGCCGCGCAGTTTGACCATGGCGTCCTTGCGTCCGACATAGGCCATCTCGCCGCCAGGAAGGTAGCGTACGAGGTCCCCAGACTTGTATATCCTGTCAGTGCAAGGCGCACCTATAGCTTTCCGCCATTGAGGCGGCGATTGCACAAAGGCAGCCTCGTTTCTGGCGGCGTCGTTGAGATACCCAACATGCACGGCCGGCCCCTCGATCAAGAGCTCGCCAGCTGCCCCGACAGGCATCAGCCTCTCGGCATTATCGGGGTCGACGATCCATAAGTGCGCATTGGTCGCCTTCCCAAAGGAGATGGTCGTGTACGTGGGCTCCGTGTACTCCTTGATAAACCACGTCACGCACTCGGCGGGCCCGTAGACCTGCAGCACGCTTCGGACGCGCCCGACCCAGGCGTTGATGTCGTCGTTCATGACGGCCTCGCCGCCCATGGCCAAGGTTTGGAGGGTAGGCACGTCATAGCGGCGGAAGAAGCGCGAGAATGTCGGAGTGAAGAAGGCCCATTCGCACCGCATTCGGTTCATGGCGCCTTCGACGTCGTTCAATCGCTCATCTTCCGAGGGAATGCACATGACGCCGCCGTGAAGCAGGGGGCAGAATATCTCCGACAGGCTCACATCGAACGTGTAGGCGGCCCACTGGAATACCCGAGTCCCCGGCTGATCCAGGCGCTGACGCGGTGCGCTCTCGACGAGGCCTGTAGTCACGGTGGAGTGGGTGTGTACGATACCCTTGGGTACGCCGGTGCTGCCCGACGTGAAAGCGATCATGCACGTGTCGTCGGGGCCGACGGTGCCACAGGAGAAAGAGTCTGCTGCTGCCGTGGGAAATAGTGTATCCAGGGTTCGCGCGTCGAGTGTCAACACCGATACAGCTGGGATCCCTTGGAACAGGTGGTCCTGGTGTGGAGAGGCTATGATCAGCGAGGCGTCAACCGATCTGATGATGTACTCGTGGCGGGCCCTGGGATGGGCCGGGTCCAGACAACAGTAGGCGCCGCCGGCTTTCAGCACGCCCAGCATCGCAACCACCATATAGAGCGACTTTTCGAAACAGAGGGGCACCTTCTTTCCCGGGCCTACGGCATAACTGGTGCTGAGATGAGAAGCTAGTCTGCCGGCGAGGGAGTCGAGCTCCCGATAGCTCAGGGTGCCGTCCCAGGAGACGATCGCGGGCTCGTCCGGGCGGTTCCTTGCCGTCCGCTCGACTAGGTGGTGCAGGCAGGCTTTCTCGGCGATCGTGGGTTCCCGGTTCCAGTTGCCTATTGTCTGACAGTCTGTGCTGCCGGCGAGCTTCAGGCTGGCCACTGGGAGCGAAGGTGTCTCGGCCATGGTGTCTACCAGCTTCTCCAGTGTCCTGGCGAATCCGCGCATCTGGAAATCCGAGTAAGTGGATTCATTGTACCGGAGCGACACTTTGTGTGACTTCTGGGTGCACTGCACGTGAATGAGGAGGCCGTACTACGGGGCGATACGTGGTTAGCCTTTGGACATGAAGCGAAATTTGGCGAACTGATTTCTAACGAACTTACGCCGATATCGTCATATTGCGCTTCATTGTTCGTTGGTGCAGGTGGGTCGCAATCGAGGACCATGAGGTAAGGTGTACTGGTGGGAGATGTCCCCTTTTCACCATTGACCTGGCTTGTCAAGGGGCCCACGTCCACGTCACCACTTGAAGATGAGCATGAGTTCTCCAAAGCTTCAGAGCATGAGACGTTCTGATACATGTGAGGATCATATGCGATCCTTTTACCAATGCCCCTGCTCTTCTTGGCTTTGGCGTCCCCATTCTGGATGATCGTTCCGCTCAAGTTGATATCTTCGCGGAAGACGACATATTCGTTCGTGTCATGGAAGTGATGAAGTGCGATAGAATAGCTGAATTTGAGGGCTTCGATAAAATTGGACACCTGGGCCTGGCTGTCGCCGCCGCCGCCGCCGCCTCTGAAGATAGGGGTAATGGTGGCATAGGTCATTTTGCCTACTGCTGCGTCGATTTGAACACTGAGTCTTCTTGGGCGCCTGGTACGAATGGTTCTCGCAAGGTCGCGAGGTCGATTCTTCAGATACCTCGCATTTTGCCAACCCTACATGCTTGCTGAAATAATGCCATGGCCGCTGAGGCAACGGAATCGGTCACCCGTAACACCCGGGCTACCTCGGCCGCGGTTGGCGAGGGGGTCAGCAGGTAAGCGATGTCGGACACCGTCGGGTAAGCGCATACGAGTTCCAACCCGTCGGCATATTCGAGAAGAAAAGCAACTTCAACGGTCCTGCAGAGTGCCTGCGGCAGCCACATACGTGCCGTCCTGCATAATGTGTCTCACCGGGGACGGGACGTCGTCAGCCTGTTGACATTCGCACCCTTGTGGCTTACTAAAATCTCACGCCGGATCGATGTGCCGCATACGTGCATAGCCATAGCGGTGCAGGATCTCTGTTGCGCCTTGACCGCCAGGCGCGCCAAGGCAATCAAGGCGACGACTGCAACGTGAAAGCCCGAGAGCAGAAGTCCTATTGGAGCCGCATCCTGTAAGTGTTTGCCTATAATCCTTGTGGTATAGGCCTCGTATGGAGCGAATCTAGAACCCTGCCTTGTGGAGACCAATGACCCGGTTCAAGACGAACCCTCCGTTGAAGAGACGATGAACGACGGGAGCGCGGGAGGATCCGCCAGTAATGACGGCTGACGGCTCCCCGGGTTCGCGGGGATTTACGCGATTGGGTAACCTTTCTGAATCCAGGACATCGAGCGAGCAGGGAGTGGAACAGCACACCATGGTGCTCCAAATAGGAAGGCGCTGAACCGAAGGCCGTATTCGTAGCTCGCTGCCCCGGTCTATCGCGACGAAGTATGCACTCTCTTGGGCTAGGGAGTGGATACTATACCCTGCCTTGTCAGAAACTAGCGCTGCCGATTACTCAAGGGTGTTCCAGACTGCAAGGTGATATGTAAAATACACTGCAGGTGTTGAGACCGCCTGAAGCACGCCATTTTACCTTCCGGCGGTGGCCGCACCGGAGATCTTTTCCTCCCGTCCCCTTTTCAAGTCTCCCGGTATCCAGGAAGGGCTCAGAAGGGGTCCCTCAAACAGCCAGTCCTAATCAACCCAGTTCTGTTTCCTGTCATCCTCGCGCCGGGAAAGAAGGCAGCACTTCGCAGAAATGAAGAACCAGATAGAGCAGGCCGGCCTTCAAGGCCCTACCCCTGATATGGAGAAGTCCATTCTTCACCCGTCAACCAATGATGCGTCTCAAGGGTCAACCAGAGACAGCCCCGACGAGGCCTTCGCCAGCGATGGCACTGGCAGTGGTGGTAGTAATGACGGCCATGGCGAGACGGGCGTCCAGCACCTCAACCGCCTGCAGTTCGTCACCCTGAGCCTTGCCATGGCGCTGTCGGTGTTCCTGATGGCGCTTGACGAGTCCATCATCGCGACGGCCATCCCGCGCATCACGGACGGATTCCACTCCCTCAACGACGTTGGCTGGTACGGGTCCGGCTATATGATGACCATGGCCTGCTTCCAGCTCACGTTCGGCAAGCTCTACAAGCACCTCTCGAGCAAGTGGGTGCTGTTGTCGTCGCTGCTCATCTTCGAGGTAGGCAGCGCCATCAGCGGCTCGGCTCCGTCCTCCAATGCCCTCATCGTCGGTCGGGTCATTGCGGGAATAGGGGCGAGTGGGATCGTTAGCGGGGTCCTCATCATCGTCTCGCAGGTCGTGCCCCTGCGCCAGCGCGCCATCTACACTTCTTCCGTGGGCAGCATCTATGGTATCGCTGCCATCTGCGGCCCCTTGTTGGGCGGTGTCCTGACCGACAGCCGCCTCACCTGGCGCTGGTGCTTCTACATCAACCTCCCCCTCGGCGCCGCCGTCGCTCTCGCCATCCTGCTCCTGTACCACCCGTCTCCCCCCGCCGCGTCGAGAAACGAGGACCAGCTGCTCTCCGTGGTCGACTGGGCCCGGATGCTGGACCCCATCGGCCTGTCGCTGTTCACGGGCGCCATCATCTGCCTCTTCTTCGCGCTGCACGTCAGCGGCTTCTCGGGCTGGAACGCGCCCGCGCCCATTGCGCTGCTCGTCGTCTTCGGCGTGCTGATGCTCGCGTTCGCGGGCGTCCAGGTATGGCTGGGCGAGCGGGGCACGTTGCCGCCGCGGATCGCGCGCATGAAGCGGGTTGTTAGCGCGTCCATGTATTGCTTCATGCTCGACAGCGTCTACTACGTAGTCGCCTATTTCCTGCCCATCTGGTTCCAATCCATTGAGGGCATCACGGCGAGGGACTCGGGCATACGGCTGATCCCCATTATTGCGGCCGCGGTGATCTTCTCGCTGGTTTCGGGCGTCATTGTCTCCAAGACGGGCCACTACGCGCTCATCATCTTCCTGTCGGCGGTCATCTCCGCCACGGGCGCGGGGCTGCTGAGCACGATTAACCCCAACAGCGGTGCGGGGGAGTGGATCGGGTACCAGGCCATGGTGGGTATCGGCGTCGGGTTGGGGATGCAGCAGGGGGCCGTCATTGTTCAGATCGGTCTGGACCAGGGCGACATCCCCACCGCCATCGCGGCCGTCACCCTGTTTCAGGCCCTCGGCTCGGCCGTCATGCTGAGCATCACGCAGAACGTCTTCGCGTCGCGCGTGTATGCCCAGCTCCACGAGGTCGACGGCAGGCTCACGCGCGAGATGATTATCAACACGGGCGCTACGGAGATCATCAACCTGGCGCCCCCTGGGCAGCACGACGTCTTCCGGGACGCCTTTAGTTCGGCTATATCTCAGTGCTTCTATGTTGCGACGGCGGGCGGGGCCCTGTCTGCCTTGTTCGGGTTCGGGCTGGGGTTCAAGAAGATGCAGCACTGAGGCTGTATTCATACTGATTACCAATATGATATCCTATATAATTGAAACGAATAGACCCCAAAACGCTTCAACTGCCGAAGTGATAGTATGCATCATTACAGTCCTCAGTAGCGAATGACGAAGTGCCCCAGACGCCCAGAGTCTCAATGCACTATTGGCAGCCCATAGTCGACGGCACATCTGCGGGCAGGGACCAATGCAGGAGGTTTCGGGAACCTGCGGCCTAAGATCTGTAATCGGTCCTCATCTCCAACTCATTACATAACGTAAGTTGGTAAGCGCCAAGTGTCGCAGCATGCATTTCCTCGCAGTCCGCCGGGGAGAATGTCCGAGATTCGACTATAGCACCATCCCTCCCAATGGTTGGTTACCCGGCACTCCGAGGTAAGGGTGGGAGGGAACCCGCCTGACTGCATAGGAATCCCAAACCGGTCATCTGCACTCACTCCACCATCCTCCAAAGGAAATTGAAACATATACACCGCATAATCGTGACGAACAACTGCATAGCCGTGCCCACGTGTGAGTAATAGAGTAAGCTGACTGCCGAACGGCTGGAGTATTCGCAGCGAATACTTGGTTCCGTCTGGTCTGGTGTCGCGCCCGCACTATCAAAGAAGCGGCAGGAGATCAGCGCTTTCGAAACATCCTGTGCATTGGTCATATGCAACCGCCGCACACGCCGTATACAGCAGGTCCGTACGAGGATGGTGCAGTGCCGATGGAGCGTCGATGCAACGTCCGCTCGAACTTCAACCCCCGAATGCCCGCGGCAAAGTTTGGGGGCTAGTTGATGGCTGGTACCGGAGACCTGATCGTAGATACATACCTACTTACTCACTGCCACCCATACGGTATTACAGGCGCAACTTTCAGTGTCCCGTAAACGTACACAAACAAGTACGAAGATAAGGACAGTAGCCAGCCAATCCGAATAATAGTTCCTTCCAAGGACCACGAGAGACACTACTCGACACCTCACAGCTCTCGAAAGGGTTGTATAGGACTTCCACACTCAACGCAAGGGATCATCCATCTAATCTCAAGATGACGGTCGATCTAGAGCCCACGATGGCTGTCATCGGCTGCGGTACGTTCTCACCGACCCTGCCCATACACTTGCTTGCTTGCCTCGCCACCAGTCTGGTGCCACCACGAACAGCCACACCGCTAACACACACACGCACGTATATATAGGCAGCCTAGGCAGCGCCATCCTCCAGCGCGTGCTCGAGACGAGCAACGAGCAGCCGCAGAGCGACCAGGGGGACGGCAGCGACTCGGGCAGCGAGGAGCCGCTGCTGCCCACGCGCTTCCTGGCCTGCGTCCGCACGGCCGAGAGCGCCGCGCGCCTCGAGAGCCAGTTCGCTGCGTACAATGACACGAAGCAGAAGAAGAAGGTCGTCGATATCTGGCGCGCCGACCGCAACGTCGAGGCCGTGCGCCAGGCCACCGTGGCCATTCTGGGCTGTCAGCCATCGCAGGTCGCCGAAGTCGTGGCCGAGAAGGGCATGGCCGATGCGCTACGGGGGAAGCTTGTGCTGAACATTTGCGCTGGCATCACGGACGCGGTTTTGTGGGATATGATTAGCCGCCAACCTTCGTCGTCCAACGGTGTTAATGGTGCTGCTACCCCCGAGAGGAAAAGGGAGGAGTACTACTTCGTCCACGCCATGCCCAACGCCGCCAGCCTGGTGGGCCAGTCCGAGACCATCGTCAACCCCCGGCCGGCTAGCTTCCCGGAGCGGTACAACGTACTGACGGACTGGATCTTGGGGTCCATCGGCCATGTGACCGAGCTGCCCCATAAGCTCATGGCCGCCGGCACCATCACGGCGGGCTGCGCCGTCGGTTTCTACGCCCCAGTGCTGCAGGGAATCGCCGCGGGGGCAAGGCCGTGGGCCTCGACGGGGACCTCGCGCTTCGGATGGCGGCGCAGGCGATGAAAGGCGCTGCCGAGATGGTCTTAGCTCAGAACAAGACCCCTGACGACTTGATAAAGGAAGTTGCCACGCCGGGCGGCTGTACGGCCAGGGGTTGCAGGTGCTCGCGGACGAAGAGAGGGTAGGGAACGTGGCTATAGCCTTTGAGGAGGCGATGAAAGAGGCGCTGGCGAGGATATTCGAGCTGGAGGCATCTTCCAATGGGAACAGTTCATAGGCATAGCATATCATGACATAATATCCTCTGGGTTTAGCAAAGACCCCAATAATGTCGAAAGCATAATTAGCTCTGCATAGCAAACCTGAACGCTTGAGTACCTACTTTTATATGTGGCGATGGCAAACGGGAAATTGTCATTCGGAATTTTCTAGTCTCGGTATGACATCAATATGGTTCAAGGTAACTGACCATACTGTGCTCTATCTAGTTGGGCCTCTCCATTCAAGTCTTACTCTGACCAACAGATTCGGTTTTCAGGATATGTCGTCTTGTTCTCAGCTATAGTAAGCAAAATGCCGAGCTTGTATAGTACAAATGTTCATATTAAAAGGACTTCACCAGAAGAGAAAATACAAACCGATCAAAAAAAAGACAAGTTGTTGCAAGCTGGTCAAAGCATCTCCTATTTTCTCTTACTTACATAGTTTACCTTGCTACTGGTCATCATACTGGTCTCCATCCTGGCAACCAGGCCTAGGTCGTCGCATCTGCTCGTTACCTACCAAGTATAGTTACCCCTGAAGGCAGGTAGGAGCAGATGATTACTTCCCCTTAAGAGTTCCGAAGGCTTACTTACAAATAGCCATTCTATCTTGAAGGGCCAACCTACTCTACCGTCACTGGAGCGTTTTCTTTCCTCCCAGGGCCGAATGTACCTACGCATGTATGTTACCAAGTCATCCACGAAATATCTTCCATCTTCACCTCCACCTCCTTCCTCTTGACTTGAACCCCAACCTCGACCCTTCGCGTCTCCATCTCCCCAGGTTGCGGCATGAGAACCATTGTCGACGACTGCGGACTAATAATCACCTCATCGCGCGCCGCGGCCACGCGATCCCGCATGACGGGGTCCCCCTGTCGAATCAACGCGTCATCCGGGATCATACCATTGTTGCTGTTAAGGTTATGGCCATGATGGTTCTGCTCCACGTACCGCGCAAAGAGCTCCTGCGGAAACCCGGTCATCTGGATCTGGTGCGTGATGTCTGCGTCTTGCAGCGCGAGACAGCGCTCGAGCGAGGCTTGGCTCGCCAGCGCGGCGGCGGGGGTCTCGGGGGCGATGCAGCGAGGGATCGGGGGAGGAGACAGCGGGGTGGACGGAGCTGACAAGACAAATGGGTTAATAGTCGAAGAACAGGAAGCGGCCGTCGGAGCGGGCGAGACCGGGCATACAGCCGTTTCAGGCGCCAAACTCGAGTCCAAGTCACTACTACCACCATCGTCAGTACCGTCCTCTAACACCACATCAGGAAGCGGCGGAAGCAGCGCCGCGTAATCCACCGGATTGACCCCTACCCTGCGAGGCACATGATGCTTCTCAAATACCCCCTGCCCCTCCGGCGGCCTGACAACCGGCCTCTCCACATTCCGCACGAGCTCGAACCCGATCGACCAGACCCCCATATCCGTATCGACCCGCGCATACCCCGGCCACGCGAGCTTGGGATCCGGCATTCGCCCCGGCCGCGGCGGACACAGGCCGTACTGCGCGTTGCGGTCCCAGACGCGGGCCAGCTGGCCCAGGTAGAACGCGATGTACTGGTACTTGCGGTCGTTCTCGCGGTAGCCCCTGCGCGCCCACCTGAACCATCCCTGCCGCCGCGCCGCCGCGTCTGCGGCCTCGGCCGAGGGCTTGAGCTTGGCTCGGGTCATGGCCGCGGCGTAGTGCGGGCCTCGCTGGGCGACGCTGTGCAGGTCCGTGCCGGCCTGGAAGAAGTCCCAGCGGAGCGCGACGAACCACGGCTCCTCGTTGAATTCAGGCAGAGGCGGGAACGGCGGGGGGGCCATGTCGACGTCGCCATCCTTATCGGCCGCCGTCGTAGGCTCTTTTCTCTGGTGATAGGCGACATTGTTGGGGCAGTCGCGGGGTTCGAAGGCGCCGCACATGGGCGTCCGCACGAGACGGCAGCACTTGCCATGCCAGGCGCACTGGCTCGCGGCGTCCACGAAGACGCCGCTACACGGCGCCAGGCACAGGTTCCGCGCGGGCTCGACGTAGGGGTTCCGGACCGTACAGTCCGTCGCCGGGTTGAGCGTACACAGGGGCCGGGTTTCGTGCCCAGCGGAGCAGTGGTGGGTAAAGAGGGTTAGGCACATGATAGAAGATTTTCCGAGTCAAGAAGTGGCAAGATTGGATATACGACCCAATCCGTCCTGCTAGGACGTCGCCAGGCGACCCATTTAAGCGTATCAATACCAATTCTAGCCTTCACACGCCATATGCCAGCCTTTGAAGGCCAGCTGAACAGGGCCTTTGAGATATTCTGTTAACTATGGTGGGGACTCGATAGACAATGCCAGAGAAATGCAGCAACCCTTTGGTTTCTTTGTTGTCCAAAACCTGTGAACAAACAAGATACAAAACACAATGCTATTGTCCTATTGTAACTCCCTTCCCTATCCAACCTCTTGGGTTCATGCAGCCAGCCAAACTATAGGAATATCCAACCGGGTAAATAGTAGCAGTAAACCAAAGGATAAATGATTCCCAGAGAGGTCTCCCCCTTCATCTAGATACCACTGAAAGACCCTTGAATGCAAAAACACCCCTTGTGCGTTTACCCTGGGTATCACTGAAATTCTGCCCTCGAACAAACGCCGTTCCCTTGAGTACTCGTCGTTCTGTCTTGCTGCTTCATCTCCCGCTGCTCCTTCTTCTTCTTCTTCGTCATCATCAGCTTCATCGTCTTCATCATCACGCCCTGCGCGTTTCGCTCTTCCAGGAATCCACCCTGGCGCCTCATCCTCGCGCCTCCACCCACTGGCTGACTGGGGCCGCCAATGCTCATGTGGTGATGCTGTCGTCTGGAAGACCCTTATCTTTGCGCTCCTCCTGCAGCATGCGGATGAGCTTGTTGATTGTGCCGCCGTCGCGCAGCTTCTCTACCTCCTTAACCGCCTCGTCCTCTTCCATACCTTCGGCGATAAAATCCTTGATCTTATCCCATATCACTTTGCGTCGCGAGTACCAGGTTCGACCCCGCGGCTCGGGCCGCCATCGCGATCCCCAGGTGGCGTCCAGCTCTTCTATGGCGGGCTGGCCATCCATGCCCTCTCTGTACTCCTTCCAGACTTCCTCCACCGTGCCGACCGTTCTGTAGTCATAAGCTGGAGGCCCCGGGGTCTGGGGCGCCTGCGCTGAGGATTGTTTCGGTAGCAGCCGTGCGTCGCTGTGCGTTTGTAACGGAGATTGCGGCGGGGGCCTTGTCGGTCGGTTGGTCATAGAGGCTGGCGGTCGTGGAGGACTCGACTGAGGCGCCTGGGGCGCAATAGGCGGAGGAGCCGGAGCGACGGGAACTCGAGGCAGCCGAGGATGGTCTCCACCAAACGGGTTTGGGGGCGAGGACTGTAAATGTGCGATAGCGGCTTGATGTGCGGCCGACTGGCCATTGTAGAAGGCGGCCAGGCTGCTCCGGAGCTCGTTTAATTGGTGGGTGATGCTCTCGTACTGCGCGGATATGCTTGCGACGTATTGCTGATGCTGGTTCTGGACCTGGAGGATGGTGGCCATGAGTTGCTCGGGGGTCCTGCCCACCAGCTGGTCTTCGGTGATGACAGCGGGCATCGGAGGAGCGGGCGCATGGGCAGGACCCGGCGCCAGGACATGTTGGTGAGGGTACTGAGGAGGAGGAGGCTGGTGGTGGAGGGGCGGCGGAGGTGGCGCCGGGGGAGCGGTGGTGGGAGTCTGCATTATTGAGGCGCCGGCCAGGCCAGCACCAGCGGCAGAGCCAACGGAACCTTTGGTCGCATGTCGCTTCGTGGGCGTGGAAGTGGCGCCGGCAGCGCGATGCAGGTCGGATGTGGCCGGGCGCTTTGTCCCCGCCGTCGAGCCTGGGGTGGGTAATATACCTTGGCCGCCAGATGTCGCTGATGGCGAAGGCAGCATTGCTTAACCAGCGAAGGAGGGGCCGGGGAAAAAAGTGCAGCGATAGGCAATCTAAAATAGAAAAAAGAACGATGTGACTGTCGAGGGGGGCGGGTTTTGCTTAATATGCTGGTTAGGCCAGGGTCCCGAGAAGTAGGTAACAACCAAAAAAAAAAAAAAAAGGCAAAACGGGAAATAAAACAAAAATAACAACGGGAATCTGGGGTTAGAAGCAAAGAAAGAAAAAAAGGGTACGTCAAGCCGAAGAATCGAAGTAGAGGTAACAGGAAATAAGCTGGCCGGACTGGCCGGACACTTCCAGAGTGAGTGAGACGAGGAAACAGGACGAGGGACTTGGAGCAGAATGGGAAAAGAGTTGTCGAGTTAGGTTCAGAAAAAACCCGAGGATTTCCAGAGGACTGTCCAGAGGGCAAGGCCAGGCGATACGACCAGAGACATGGGATGGAATGGGAGGAAAGAGAGTGATCAAATGTCTTGTCGGGCGCGCGAGGTTATGCACAAATATGCATCATCCATGTACGTACAGTCAATCAGAGACCTGCAGCAACTGTACATGTAACCACCGGACGTCGACTTTGGAGGTCACCTGCGCCGTCACTGCTAGACGTTACTTGACTGTTGATCTTCTACTGCCCACTGGCTAGCGACGACTGGTGAAGCGAGTAAGACTGTGAAAAGCGCTGACGACGCGGGGCAGCAGCAGACGCCGCCATAGTGGGAGGGAACCTCGAACTCACTCACTAACCTAGTCGAGGGAACACACACAGCCAGCAACCACCAAGACCGATCTGCCCGCCCGTTGGATTCCACACAACCACCACCACCTCCTTCGACCACCCACCCATTTTTTTCCATTAAGGCATTGATTGCAAGCCCCAACGGGCCAGTCAGATCGTCCCCCTCCCGATGGAGCCGTTGCGTTACAGAGTGAGACAAGCAACAGGCCCAGAGAGGCCCAAAAGCTCAGTTTCCTAGGTTTGCCGTCACGTGACCAGTGTGGCTTAGCCGGTCTTTTTGTCTTGTCCGTGACGTGTTGACACATTCAGAGTGAATGAATGACTTGTGCCGTCTGCGACGTATTAGTAGCGACTTGTGACTACGAATCGATTTTTTAGGCCCGAGTCTAATAGGATGGGGTCATGCAGGTCTTCAAAATAATCACTCGTCATGTTTGTGTCTACACATTCCCGGATCGCTGTGTCTTGCCCGAAATCAGGCTGGCTCGGGGTTTGGTGGCTATGCAAAGTGCCAAAAATCAAGTTCATGACATGGCTTGTTTGCATAAAAAGCTGGTTTGTCGCAAGCCGGCATGGCGGTAGCACTGCATCGCGCCAGTACTTGGGAGGAGCCGGGTCGCCAATTACTGCACCTAGGAGCACGTAGTCTGCGATCGACGTAATCTAGAACAACAAGAGTTCCAGATGGGAGAAAGAGATTCTCAATATTACAGGTTAAATCAAGCTAGAAATGCAAAGTACAAAGGGACGGGGAAAACAAAGCAGGGGGGGAAAAAACAGCTCGTGCCCTGGATCGAACAGGGGTTGCCAGAAATTTTGACGATTAATCAGAATCTGGAGTGATAGCCACTACACTACACAAGCCTACACAGCATAGGTATCGATACGATATTTGGATAGCTGCTACTACATATTATGGCAGCTCCATTTTATTCTTATTAAACCAGCACCTCCAAAAGGAGTACAATTGGACCCACCATAACAGTTCTCTTCTAATTATGCACACAATACCAGCACGTAGCAGAGAACTCTTATCGTCACTTCAGTGAACAATTCATTGCCAAACAACTCCAATAGAAGCGAGCAACTGCGTAGATTCAAGCCGATCGTACATATCTAATTAAAAAGCAAGACGATTGACCACGTGTGGCTGAACGAAATCGCCAGTGTTTCCTATCATGCAACAGTACCTTTGACTCATAGGCCGACTGAAAAGCTTCATGACGCCAGTGATGGAAAACCCTGCGTGTTATCAGCCAAGCACGCCGCCCCCGGGTAGTTCACAGCTGCTGCCTTCCTCCATGAAACTGTACAATGATGCAGGCGTCATTCGGAGAACGATAGCGACGACATAATATTCGCGCTGATATGACACCTGTATGGGGGTTATACTATACGCTATTATGTAGCCAGCTTTCATCGCATCTTGGTACTTTGATATAGTAGGCTGGTGGGCAATATCCATAGACTCGACACTGTGTAACTTCATGAAGCTCCAAGAGGTATCAGGGCCACAGAAGTTCGATGTGCTTCACATCTTGGTTAGCTGATGGGGGTATGGCTGAAGGACTCATAGATCCAATCTTTCTTTCTCGACTATTGGGGCTACCAGATCACGTAGTTGAAAAAGAGAAGGTTGCAGGGTGTATAGTAACCAGGGTCTTTACGGGTAGTCAAAGTTTGTCGTTACCATTCCCACGACGCCGGCCTCTTTGGAGATCATCTGTGGCATGTGATGGTAGTTTCGAGTTCATCCATCATCCGAATGGCCAGGATCTTTTAGAGGGTCTTTGATCCATCTTGCACTCGAATATTACTTTATTGCTGTGACGATGGTCACGAAACGGTTCGAGATAGTAAGAACAAGGGGGGAGTCGTCAGCCAGACCACGTGCAGCTTGATATCTGCGTATAATTTTCTTCTTATCTGGTCAGATCTGGTAAACTTGCCGCATATCCGTCCAGTGGCGGAAGCAGTATTCGACTTCGTAAGCAGACGCATTATCTTCCATAGCAAGAGGAGGTCGATATTTTTCATGGCAAGGCCACTCCTGTTTGGTCCTGTCGTGTGGTTTCCGAGAACATATCGTAGTATCGTACTATTGTTCATAGATAACAAATAGCTCCTGGGAGCAATCCCTTTTCTTACTCTGAAAATACAAAGCCAGCCTATCAGAAACAACAAGCTCATAACGAGCAGGGTACCCCAAGTAACTACGGTCTTGTGAGTGTAACGGAGAGTATCTTATTCCAGATTCCAGGGACGGGGACTTGGGGTAGTGACTTCGATTACCCACAGCCGAATGGCATGATGATTTGATGTCCCCATACAAGGTGGTATGATAATTGCAACTCGGCCCAGAGGGATCTCACGAGAGCTTTCCCAGATCCGGACATTGTCGCCTTCGTAAAGGAGATGAATGTGGTTGTTTCTGTGGGTTCGTGGACGCCTGTCTGTATCTGCGACATATACGCGATGAACCCTCTCGGTTCCGGCCATCAGGAAGGGGTGTAGAGACTAGAGAGTGGCTGGACGCTAGCTGGGTATAACACTATACCACTGGGGAAACATCGCCCCCAGAACAGGTCGGAGACGGCCCGATTCACCCGCATCTGTGTGTGAATACCCTATTCTAGAAGATAACCCTCTCCCCGTAACCCCCTACGGAGAATTCTTGCAAGTAATAATGACTAGACATACAAAACCAGAGTAGCGTAGCTCAGGTAATATTATCCGTGCCTGAATAAGCGGCGGGTAAGCAGACCGAATTCGGGTATCTATGATAGCAAAATTGTCGCCGATGGGCTGGATGAACTGACTACTTACTTAGTAGACGAAGACCCGGGGCTGAGGTTTTCCCTTCTCAAGCTCCGGATATTCGGATATAGATCGAGCACGCATACCCCCCTTGGCTAGGGTTCATGGTTGATATGTACTGCATGTAAATCCGTCCAGGAACGAAAGCTTGACCGAAATAAGGGGGCCACCGAATGGTACCATCTTACCCGATCGTACCTACATAAGGGGCTACCCCAGGACTTCGCAACTATAGCCGGGAGGTGGATATCGCACTTGCCTGGGGACCAGGGAGGAAGGCGTACGATATTATCAATAGCGGCCTCACTGACGCTGGGGTAAAAGATCACCCGTCGATGGCTTCTGTGTGTTCGATCCAAATTCTAGTGCTCGAATCGCTCCAAGAAGGGAGGCCATGCTTGCTTTGTGGTGGTGATAAGAAACAAGACTTCGAAGCCTCGTGCAATAATAACTGGACCATATTGACTGTGGCAAATGTTCGCAGCGGCTCAGCCGCTTCGCGATTCTAGGCATTTTGGGTTACTGCTGACCCTTTCCTTGTTCCTTTAGTCATCGATTCAGTCGTTAGGCTAATTGTACGGCTACTGAGTAAGCGTTTTTCTAGTCGTCCATTCCTTCAGCACTGTTTGAGCTGCTAGGGCTTCTTAGTCGTTGAGCTGGTCCAGCCGCTAGAACCCCTTGCCCAGCTAGTCTATCTCTCTTATCCAGCTGATTAGTTGCCCAACTATCGCCAGCTATCCCACTTGCTACTCGCTCGACTATCTTCAAAATTTCTCAACTGCTGGAATGTGATCGAGATCTCGCGCCATTATGGTACGACGACGACGACAACAGCGACGACACTAAGAAACGTGTGAGAAGTAGCCCACTCACAATACCTTGCTAAAGCGGGTAGATGGACTGGAGCTAGCTGTCCGCTAGGACAATGCTTTAGATATCAAATGAGGGCTGAACGTAAAGACCTGTGCTGGAGTGATAACACATATATTAGCTGAGGAGATTTTTCGCAAGGGGTTTCCTGAGTCGTTATAGCCCCCTTTAAGAGCCGCGGATGATCTCCCGTCAACTAAACCATGGGCCATAGTTGAACGCACTATGGGTTTCTAGAAAAAACATGCAACTGCAAGCTAGCATCGGAAAGGATATGAACCCCACTCAGCTGGACGTCAACATCGCTGTTCTTAAGTATTTCAAGACCAGTTCTGAAAAATTACGTGATGGTCACTTTCGGGGAGCAGAAAAGGGCGTCTAATAAGGGTAAAATCCCCGCGTATAGGCAGGCCACGCCGCTCTAGTTATGTTGCCCGACGTGCTTATGCAAGAAGCTATTGGCAATAAACAATCTTCTGCAATCTGGGGAATTAAGAATCCGTGTGCGTGGGGAAGAGGAGCCCAAGGTGGTCGGCGAGATCGCCGGCCCTTCTTCCCCAACATGGAGTAGCAGTATTGGCTCTCTCCGGGGTATGGATTGGGTTGGTTCGGATCACCAAATCAAGCACACATGGCGAGCATGGGTGTGTTGCAGTCAGCTGCAGAGTATCAGGGGTGCATGTCGCGAAAAGTGTCTCAACCATCCGGGCGGGCAGGGCGGCCGGCCTTTGCTTCTTCTTTCTTTTTCATAACTGCCGAGACCGAACAGACTGCCGGTGTTTGGAAGGAATACAAGGTATGATTTCGTTGGATGGAAGCTGCAGGAGATGATCGCCATTTCTCGATGGAGGGAGGCAAGGAGGGGAGGATCAAAAGTGCATAAATGCCAATATCACATAACCCAGCCCACGCCACACCTGGCATCAGACTTGATCCCGATTTTCGGCTCTCTTTGCGAATGCCACGCGGTGGCGGCCACCCGTTATCACGCGAGATGCGTTCTGAATCGACAGTGTTGTGCCGCTTCGTTCCGCGCGCGCGAGAGAGGGGCTGAACGGGGGGATGGGCCATGGCTTAATGAGGGTGGTATTGGCAAGCGGATTGGCTAAGAGGCGTAGCGTGCGCTGGAGAGATGCGTCGCAACCCATTAAATTAGCTAGCTGCCCAAGACCTTAGGGGAGCTTGCTTAGTAGTTACCAGAACCCTGGGACCTGCTGAGCTTTGCGGTGGATGTGGATGTGGATGTGAGTGTGGGTGGTATTGTCGTCTTATCCCGGGGCCCCGTCTGGGGAATGAAGGAAACCACACCATATACGGCGGATGGATATCCCCCCAAGCTAAGGGAAACCAGCAGCAGGCAGTCTCCAACACACACACAACATTTGCGCGGTTTTTAACATCTTGAATTGACCATATCACACCTAGCACTGCTCACCCAGTGGACAGGCATGACCAAGGGCTAAGAACGCCATGCCACGCTATTCCGGGATACAAGGTTTACCTCACCCAAAGCATCGGGAGATGAGCATCGCTCACACTCACAAAGTCGCGACATGCCCTTTCAACTTGTTTGCCCTTGTATAGAATCTCGCTCGGGCAGCTAGCCGGGTGGCCCGAGATGGTGTATGCTGCTTCTCGGATACAGGCACAGGCCTCAAAGGGCTTTCGCTCGAGCCTCGACGTCGACGCAAACATACAACAGCCGAGGGATACCCTGGTTGGCTCTGTCGACCGAACGCAGAAACGAACCCCAATAATGTGATCGGTTGCGCAGTAGCAATCTAACGGCGCCCTCTAAGTCCAGGATCTAGACTCCTGCTGCTTCCTTTTACGGGTTTTCACACGCAGTGCCCCATGCAGGGTCCTGGGTGTGAGGACCTTTCCTGTTCGCTCGCTTTCGGGCGCCCTCGCTAGCAACGTACCTGCGTGCCCCTGGCGTCCACGTTAGACTAGCCCAATAACGGTTGCGACCTTCGACAGGCCGCCACAGGGGGTCAGGAGCCATCCACCGGTTCCCCCAAGCCTGAGGTATACATACTCCAGGGCGACCCGATGCATTACACCGAAAAGAGAGAGAGAGGGCTCTGTTCTTTCCCCAGACGATGATCATCACAAGTGCTTTTCATCGGCCAGAATCTCGGCCTAACCCATCGCCCCAATGATCCTACCGTCCCACGATGGCGAATCCTGGCTTCAGTCACGGGCGACTGCTGCCACGGCCGACCAGGCCCTGTCGAAGCCTCCCATTGTCGACCAGGTCGGCCTCGTCGTCGAGGTTTGGTCCAATGGATTCTGGTAAGCAGTCACTCGATAACTGATGTTATCGTGAACAATATCAAACATGCTTCGGAAACCAGCAGCTAACATCTTGATAGTACGCGCTCAACCTGCCTCTGCCACGCGAAGGCGTATACTGACCGGTGAACGCAGTGCTCGGATGTCTCATCATCATGTCGTTCCTTACTGTCGCCAATATGAAGAAGGGTGTGCTATTGCATAAGCTCATTCTTCTCGAGGTACGCATAGTGCCGAGCCACAACTACAACGTCCCTGTCGGCGGCTGACTGACCACGGTGATACAGCTTGTCCTGGGATATTGGCAAAGCTTTTACATCTTCTTCCCCGACCCCTTATACGCATGGGTCCTGTCAGTGGGCGCGATACCACTGAACATCTCTTGGTCGATTCACAACGTCGTCGCCTGGATGAAGCTGCGGCCCTTCCTATCCAAATGGCAAAGCCGCATCTTTATCGGCACCATCATCCTCGTCCAACCATACTGGGTCGTCGAGATCTTTGCGAACTTCGCCTACTTCCACGGCATGAACGACATGTTCCTCCGTACGCGGCCGTTCGAGGCGCTGTTCCGCGACCCGTGGTGGGTGATTGCGTGCATCCTGCTGATCCACAACATCCGGAAGCGGTACGAGATGCGGTACTCGCACGTGCTGATGGCATCGGCCAAGTTCACCGTCATGCTGGCGTCCATGTTCATCAGCATCGTGTTCATCGTCGTCGACATCCTGTCCGTGACGGACGCGTTCAAGAACTTTGCGGCCGTGGGGCTGAACCCGTGGTGGAAGCTGGCCATGATCTTCAAGTGCCTCACCGACTCGGTCATCCTGGACGACTTCAAGACGACGCTCGACCGGCTCTGGGAGTTCCAGATCGCGCGCCTGACGAGCTGCGAGGTGGGCGGCGATCACGAGTTGCAGGTGCGGCCGACGACGTCGAGCCGAACCGAGGGCGGACACGAGACCTCAGTACGATCCCAGTCCTTTTCCAAGCATGGGGCCGAGGCGTCAGTACGAAGCCAATCCTTTTCTAAACATGGGGCCGATGCGTCAGTACGAAGCCAGTCCATTTCCAAACATGGGAATTGAGGGATGGGCCCTCTATAGGGAATTGTTCTTTGTTTTGTTGTTTTTCTTCTTGCTGGAACCGCAAACCTTTAGCGCAAAGGCAAAGGCGGTATCCATGATTGACGAGAGCCATTGAGAGCCCGGGCTCACCAACACATGTACATGTATTGAACATAATACTAATTCATACAAAACGTCGGGCCGTTTACTATGTAACGATATATAAATCAATCAAAATCAAGTAAAAATCATTTGATCTCGGGGCAGAAAGGGCCGAATTGAAGTTGAAAGCGCTCCATTATGACACAGGCATCTTCAACTGCTACAGAAAGTGTCCAGTTGGCAGTTGGCCTAATGTTTTTAGCCTTGTAATTTGCTTGGTACAGTGAATGCAGGGCCACTTACCTGGGTCGGCAACGTCCATGACTCCTCGCCGTGAACGCTCATCTACGATAAATTTACGACGACAAAATTATATATCAGCAAACATCATTTATACAACAACTGAATCTATCTCAAAATGTCGACAAACGATGCACTAGTATGGATTGATTGCGAGGTGAGAGCTCCCGTGGATGGAAGCTGGCTTTTTACATGAATGTCCGACATGCTGAACCAGATCTGGCGCTTGTAGATGACGGGGCTCGACCCCGACAAGGAGGAGATTATCGAGATCTTCTGCATCATCACCGACGGCAACCTCAATGTCATGGACGAGGCCGGCTGGGGCACCGTGATCCACCAGAGCAAGGAGCGGATGGACATGATGGACGAGTGGTGCACCAAGACGCACGAGAAGACGGGCCTGACGGCCAAGGTGCTGGCCTCGACCGTCACGCCCGAGCAGGCCGCCGACGAGCTGCTGGCCTACATCCAGAAGCACGTGCCCGAGCGGCGCGCCCTGCTGGCCGGCAACAGCGTGCACGCGGACCGGGCCTTCCTGCGCAAGGAGCCCTACAAGAAGGTCACGCGGCACCTGCACCACCGCATCCTCGACGTGAGCACCCTCAAGGAGGCGGCCAAGCGCTGGTGCCCGCGCGAGGTGAACCGCAACGCGCCGACGAAGCAGGGGCTCCACGAGGCCAGGCAGGATATCCTCGAGAGCATTGAGGAGGCCAGGTACTACAAGGACGTCATATTCCAGGGCAAGCCGGGCGGGCAGTAGATAAGCAGCCCGCATGCATGGCGGGTTGTTACATCTGCTCAGATAATAAAGCAATGAAACCAAATCGGTACGTTGAAACTCAATCGGCTTAGCATCGTGAAGCCGAGCCTCTTGGAAGTCCTGCCTCCCTTTTCCGTTGAGTGTCAATTTGAGCAGGGTGGGGGATCTAGACCGCCACCTTTGGTGGTCAGTACCGGAATGGCTTGCGACGTGGCTCTGGGTGGGTGTGTCAGGCAAGCGTTGCGTGGTGGCGGATTCCCTGGGCTTGGATTCGCCAATTCAGTGGCTGAAGGCGGGAAGCGATAGCGATACCTAGATCTAGCCCATCTTGTTGACATGGGCACTGGACGATAGAGATGATAGATGGATATGAGGATGAAGGATGGCACACGAAACAGAACACCAAGAGTCCATAGCATCAAGTAAAGTGATATATCCAGAATATACATCACGTATCATGCATAACCGCGACAATTCTCGCCGCCACATCAAAGCCGTCCAGTCAAGAAGACAGCTTCCTCAACACCATTTGGCGGGATGAAGTCATTGCGCTTGGGGGAGTGGTTACCCCACCAGAGGTCCCAATTGCCAATCAGCTAGGGAGCCCACTACACGAGTGCTGGTGCTATTTGCTACTGCATTGAGGACCTGAAGCTCCCCTCACTGTTTCTCTCAGGTAATAGGAGCTTGTTGATCCTGCTCTTAAGCAACCGGGCCTCCGTCATTCGTGTTCCCATTTATTTTCCTTCCTCCCTTCTTCCAACATCACCACCACTGTTGCTGTACAATTCGATTCAACAGACTTCAAAATGAGCGTCCAAACCGTCGAATTCAAGTCCTTTGCCGACCAGAAGCCCGGAACGTACGTCTGATCTTCCCTCCCCCTTAGCTACCCCGCCGTCCATCGTCTCAACAAAGCTCCACCACCGTCACCGTGACGCTCCACGACACGATGGCCGGGCTTGTTGCTGCGTGTCTCTATCTCGACGCGTGTCGCTAACAGTACTGATGCAGTTCGGGTCTTCGCAAGAAGGTCAAGGTCTTCCAGCAGCCTCACTACAGTGAATCCTTCGTCACCAGCATCCTCCTCTCCATCCCCGAGGGCGCCCAAGGTTAGCTGCTTTCCCCTGGCTGGGCTCGCCGGCCATCCGACTCTTCTCGACGTATACCTAACCTCCCCTAGATGCCTTCCTCGTCATTGGTGGCGATGGCCGATTCTACAACCCCGAGGTGATCCAGCTGATTGCCAAGATCGGTGCCGCCTACGGCGTGAAGAAGCTGTTGATCGGCCAGAACGGTATCCTGTCTACCCCGGCCGCCAGCCATGTCATCCGCAAGCGCAAGGCTACCGGTGGTATCCTTCTGACTGCCAGCCACAACCCCGGCGGTAAGTTCTCTCTGCCTGTCCAATGTCTTCCTGCCTATGCCCTGCCGGATACTGATAGCACGAATTGCCAGGCCCCACCCAAGATTTCGGCATCAAGTACAACCTCGCCAACGGTGGCCCCGCCCCCGAGTCCGTCACCAACAAGATCTACGAGGCCTCCAAGACCCTGACCTCGTACAAGCTGGCTGATATTCCCGACGTCGACATCTCCACCATCGGCACCAAGACATACGGCAGCCTCGAGGTCGAGGTTATCGACAGCTGTGCCGACTACATGCAGATGCTCAAGGACATCTTCGACTTCGACCTGATCAAGAAGTTCTTCGCCAACAACAAGGACTTCAAGGTCCTGTTCGACGGTCTGCACGGTGTGACCGGCCCTTACGGCAAGGCCATCTTCGAGGAGGAGCTGGGTCTTCTCGGTTCCACGCAAAACTGCATTCCCTCTCCCGACTTCAACGGTGGCCACCCCGACCCCAACCTTGTCTACGCCCACTCTCTGGTGGAGAAGGTCGACAAGGAGAGCATCCCCTTCGGAGCTGCCTCCGACGGTGATGGTGACCGCAACATGATCTACGGTGCCGGTGCCTTCGTCTCGCCCGGTGACAGCTTGGCCATCATTGCCCACCACGCCCAGCTCATCCCCTACTTCAAGAAGCAGGGTGTCTACGGTCTTGCCCGCAGCATGCCCACTTCCGGCGCCGTCGACCTGGTGGCCAAGGCCCAGAAGCTGAACTGCTACGAGGTGCCTACCGGTTGGAAGTTCTTCTGCGCCCTGTTCGATGCCGACAAGCTCAGCATCTGCGGTGAGGAGAGTTTCGGTACCGGATCCAACCACGTCCGTGAGAAGGACGGTCTGTGGGCCGTTGTCGCATGGCTCAACATCATCGCTGGTCTTGGCGAGGCTCACCCCGACACCAAGCCCAGCATCAAGCAGATCCAGGAGGACTTCTGGAACACCTACGGCCGTACCTTCTTCACTCGTTACGACTACGAGAACGTTGACTCCGAGGGTGCCAACAAGGTTGTCGGTGTTCTCCAAGACCTGGTTGCCGACCCCAAGTTCAAGGGCAGCAAGATTGGTGGTAAGTCAAGAGATCCAGCCCCACTCCATCCGCGACAAAATACTGACAGTAATATTCTAGACCGTACTGTGACCGACGCCGGAAACTTCTCGTACACTGATCTCGACGGCTCTGTTGCCTCCAACCAGGGCCTGTACGCCTGCTTCTCGAGCGGCAGCCGCATCGTGGTCCGTCTGTCGGGTACTGGCTCGTCGGGTGCTACCATCCGTCTGTATATCGAGCAGTACAGCGACGACAAGTCCAAGTATGGTCTCGATGCGCAGGAGTTCCTCGCACCCGAGATCAAGTTCGCCACGGACCTGCTCAAGTTCAAGGAGTTTGTTGGCCGTGACGAGCCCGATGTCAAGACCTAGAGGACTGGAGAAATGCCGTAAAAACACAGTAGATCCTTCATATACCTAAACAAATACCAATATTAATAAATGATGAAGGAAACCAACCCACTGCACGTTTTCTGTCGCTGTCAGACTTGAATGCCCCCTGCTGCTGAGGTCAGCTCACGTTTCGCATGTGATGCTCGGACGAAAGTGGGTCTAGTAGATGTGGAATGCCGATGGCCGACGACTACCACCTTGCCTTGCATGAAATAACATTCCCATCAACGGAACATACTTAAGATACTGCAGCCCATCCTTCACCAATCATATTCCTGTTATTGATCCCGTATTCGATCTTCTAGCAGCAGCTTCAGCCTAGAAGACAGATCCAAAGTGCCTATTAAGGGGTCACGCACGGTCCACATATCCAACGGGTCATTACGCCTACGCGCTTCTGAGACGAGCCCCTTGATTCACCGGATTACACTTTGCAGCCCTGCAGATCCGACTGCCCAAAAAGAAAGACATGGCGTCCAAAACCCACTTCACCGTGACGATCCCGTCCATCCCGGGCCACGTCGGCGGCACCATCACCTGCACCGAGCCCGCGCCGCAGGTGTACCTGCTGACCCTGGCCTCGCCGCCGGACAACCGGCTGACGCCGCCCCTGTGCGCGGCGCTGCTCGAGGCCCTGGACCGCGTCGAGTTCGGCGGGCTCCCGAACGGCGTCCTGGTCACGACGTCGGCGATGCCCAAGTTTTACTCCAACGGGCTGGATCTGCAGCTCGCCATGGGCACGCCCGGGTTCACGGAGGATAGCCTGTATCCGCTGTTTCGCCGGTTCTTGACGTACCCGATGCCGACGGTGGCGTTGGTGAATGGGCACTGCTTCGCGGGCGGGCTCATGCTCGCGATGCATCATGATTACCGCGTGTTTAGCGGCGGGGAGCGCGGGTACATGGCCGTCAACGAGCTCGAGTTCGGGGCGCCGCTGTTGCCGCCCATGGCGGGGATTTTCCGGGAGAAGTTGAGCGCGCCGGTGTACCGGACGCTCGCGCTCGAGGCGCGGCGGTTTGGGGGCAAAGAGGCGCTCGAGGCGGGGATTGTGGACGTGCTTGGCGGGTGGGAGGATGGGGTGATGAAGTTGGTGGAGGGGAGGAAGTTGACGACCAAGGGCAAGATGGGGGTGTATGGCATGTTGAAGGAGGAGATGTATCGGGGGCAGGTTGCGTTGTTGGATGCGCGGGGGAGCGAGGTGGTTAAGGCGCCGGTGCTGATGGAGGCGGAGAAGAAGAGGAAGGTGGAGGGGACGAGGAGGGTGAAGGCGAAGTTGTGAGGTTCTCTTTCTGGAGATGAGAGGGGGGATACATTGGTGTATTGTTGTACGTTCTTGCCTGTGTAAAGAGGTCATTTGTTTTGATATATTCGAGGACGTAAGTCCCCAAGTCCTATCGGATATCTTACGTTCACCTCCTATACGATTTGCATTCCATCCTGCCAGATGTGAACCCTAAAGATATTGTCATACACATGAATAACTTTGCATGGGGCGACATCCCCGACGACGTTGAGCTCACTGCGGTGTACCCGTTCTTATACCGATCGTGAGGCATGTAATATATGCCCAGGAAGCCAATTATATACGGATTACATTTTATATACTTCTGCTGTGCAGAAACCATCAAGCAGGAGCTTATTATTCCACGGTCTCCTTTGCCGGATACAGAACGAGTTGGTGAATCAGCCCGGGATCGCAATAGACTGGACCGACTTTTCGAATTGCCCAACAATTACGAACTGCAACGTCCTAAAATCAAGGGGGCCTTGACGAAGCGCAATACCGTATCCATGAATCCCGGAATCCTAGGCCGGGAAAGAGGACAAGACGCCAGGGTAATGGGGCCGAGATAATAGGTCTGGCCGAGGATTGATCGGGTATTTATATATTAGTCATATTAAAGCCACTGGACTACTGCGGTCTATTTGAGCTACACAAAGCCATCTACTGCGTTTGTTTCTCGCCTGGGCGTAGGTTCGGACTCTGAATAGGGGTTCGTTATACAGGCACGTTACTGGCAGCTGAGCAACGTCCTGGTTCACGGCTAGACATTGGACAAATATTCATTTCAAACCCCCCATTCAACAATATCAAGCTTAGGCCCACGGGGCACGCATAAGTATGCTTATGACGAGGCGCGGCACTCGCAAGCCAGCCATACATGTCTTCTCCAGCCCCTCGATCTGGCGTGAAACAGGCGACGGCTGACCCGCCCAACGGTACTCGTAGTCATATAAGTGTCATCTCTGAATCATGTTTCCGTCGTAGATGCTCGATGTTTCGCCAGGAGGCCAAAGGTTTACACGATAGGCAAAGCAAAGAGCCACAGACTCGTGGTGCGGGTCTCGGGAGAAGAGAACTCGGACATCTTCAGGCTCGACTTGATGTTCTTTGAGAACTGGTATGCCTGCGAGGATTCGGTCGTCACTCAGGGTAAAAAAATCGACATCATTCAAATCATGTGTGTAAGTACAGCAGGGAGAGAAGCCATATATGTGGACCTCAATCATTGTTGGCTGTGTAACACGCAACGTGCCTCCTAAGTAGGTATGGTCTCCGTAGGTAAGCACAGGTAGGGTAGCATATCACACTGTGGTTGGGAGGTTGGCAGTTGGCAGTTGGGACGAAAATACGGTTATAATTGGACGTAAGGCCGAATCACCCCTCCCCAATAGCGGGGCATGGAGTAAGGGGCAGGCAGGCAGGCAGCTGCAAGAGGTAATTTAAGACATCACCGTAGGGCAGCAGCTTTCTTTGGTCCTTAGATATCATGTAGCTAGGATGTATCCAACTACATGCATTACTGAAGTACATGCATCATGCCCTGTCATATGAATGTTGCCAACCAGACTGGAATTTCTGGCACCGTTGGGTAGTACATATTGCATCTGCCTTGACTCTCCCATCAAGCTCGCGCTCACCTCTCTACTCTCTCATCGAAGATGGCCCCCAAATTTGATGTTACTCCTCAGAAGGAGGGTAGCGTACCCTCATATCTCTATCGCTAACTCTTCTTCACTCCTCAACAAGTGACGGGGTCAGGCTTGAGGGCAAAACCGCAATTGTGACAGGCTCCAATTGCGGACTTGGCCTCGAATGCAGTCGCCAGTTACTGGATTTGGGCATCTCCAGGCTTATTCTCGCAGTCAGGAGCCAGAAACGAGGCCAAGCTGCTGCTGCCGACCTCTCGCGCGAGAGGAATCTCGCGGGCCGCAGCATCGAGGTCTGGGAGTTGGATTACCTCTCCTACGACTCAGTTCGCGCCTTTGCAGATCGTACAAGAAGCCTCGAGAGGATAGATTTCGTCATCCTCAATGCCGGCAGCCTCCCGGCGAAGCAGACCCTGCACCCCCAAACCGGTCATGACGAATGCGTCCAGGTCAACTGCCTATCCATGTGCCTCCTGCTAGTCTTGCTCCTGGATGTCATTAGGACCAAACCAAACAGTCAACCCGCTCGCATGACCATCACCTCTTCCGACGGCGCTGTCTGGACCAAGTTCAGCGAGAAAAAGCAGAAGCCTCTGCTTTCAGCACTCGATAAGCCAGCACACTGGAACGCCCTCGATCGCCAGTTCCTTACCAAGCTTCTGGGCCAATTCTTTGTTGCCAAGCTCGCCACCGTCGTTTCCCCCTCCATGGCCGTCATCAATCTGGCGACACCCGGCATGGTTCACGACTCCAATATGAACCGCGAGACAAAGGCTCAACTGGCGAGCAAAATCGTGGAGCCGATCCGACGGAAGCTGGGATACACTTCTGCCATGGCTGCCCGTCTCATCTTAGACGCGGCAGTCAACCATGGTCCAGAATCACACGGCCAGTACCTCTCCGAACAGAAGATTAAGCCGTAAGTCTGTCTCATCTTAACCCTCTCGATCTTCTTTTTTTTTTCTTTTTCTTTTTTCTTTTTTGGCATACTCGAACTAATACACGACGCCATATGAAGCATGGCACCAATCATTTATAACACTGAAGGAGAGGCGCTGAGAGATCAGATATGGGAAGAGACATTGGCAGAGTTCAGCTTCGCCGATATAAGGAACATCATTGATAGGTTCAAGGGAATTAACGAGGCCTGAAAGCTGGTCCAAGCAGCCGACGGCCAAGGTTCGCCTTCATTGTGCCTGCTTTTCTGCATACGGGATTGTTTTTGTCTTATTCAGTACTTACCAGTAAAGTTGTAATGCGCTTTCCCCGTAAACATGTCTCTTTTCACGAAGAACTTTTGAACAATACTCCTCCGGAACCTATCCAAGTTCTCGGAGTGGTACACAGTTACAAAATATTTCAGCAAGTTTTGTCTCCCCAAAAGGGAGTGAAACAGCTGTGCTGCCTCTAGAGGAAAGCTCGCACAAGGGAATCCCCAGGCCCCCTTGACGAGGAACTGGGAGAGCTTGAAGTGGTAGCGCCGCAGGCCATATAACCCACCCTTTACTACGACCATATACAACACCGCTAAAGGTCAAACTGGAGTTCCAACACGGAGTGGATAAAGGTCGTAGAACTCAGCCATTAGGTAGAAGATGCTCCTCTGATCCCAAGATCGCATGTATATTAAAGAATAAATGGATGGATAGGTAGCACGTCTCATACCCCTCGGGAGGTTAAAGCGGTTGCGCCGCTTCCTAGACTTTAAACAATACAACAACAAGAACAACAGGCCGGCTGGAAGGTACTCAAAAGGATGTGAGGATTCTAGACCGGCCATCTGGAACCTACCGGGCATGATATGTACGATACTCAGCTGGGTTCATCCGTCAATGGACCAGCTACGTCACTCTATAATTATCGCAGAAGGCTCCTTCAAAAGAAGGTTATGACTGGTGCGGATTGTCCGAAAGCAGCCTTTTTCAGCTGCTGGGAAATATCGGTGTTGCCTTCTCCATGTGAACTTTGCCCTGCTCAGGCCGACTGACGCAAACGGAAGTGGAGAAATCCAGATTGACGTAGTATAGTGGGCTGTTACTTCATCCCAAACTGTATGGATCTTGAGCAAGGTGAAGTAAGGGATTCCTTTCAAAAGCTTCTAACAGTCTCGAGAGCGAAAGGCGCGTAAAAACACACCCAGACCACGGCTCATGTTCCGGTGGCTGGCGGGAGGGTTCAGACTACGGATTAGCGCGAGCAACTGTCCTATAAATAGCGCCTTGCTAGGGTGTTTGATGTCAGTTACGATGGGCAGGTCGAACATATTAATGAGCTGCTAGAGTGGCAGCATCACCAAATTTGCCTTTGGTGGAGGCTTGGCGCTTCCCTCTAGTCTACCTCTTCGCCGTCTTGAAATCTGCCTCGAAACAGCTCTTGGTATAAAGCGTTGTCGGGAACCTTGGCGGGCCCTAGAAGGATATGATGTTGCTGTTAGTGATCGGTTGCGTTGGTATTGTTCTGTATCGCCAGCCAGCTGCCCCTGCGGATCGCAAGCTCGAAACGAATCCGCGAGAATTTGCGATATATAATCGGTGAATATGTGGACACGGCATCCTATACTTCACGGGCCAGCGGCAAGGGGCGTCGTCATTGCTTGTGTCCTTATTTTCTTGTTTTTTCAGGTACACAGGCTAGGGGCTGCGGACAGCCTTCAGCTGCCCTCCTTAATAAAAACACATTTCGCTTCACCATCTACGCAAACGGGGAACGAGAAAACATCGATCGCCCCTGATAATAATAACAACTACAATAATGATGACATCACACAGGAGACGATACCGAAGAAGATCTGGTTCAAGCTGGGGCCCAAGGGCCTCAACGACAACACCCGCGAGTGGACCGAGACCTGCATCCGGCAGAACCCCGAGTACGAGCCGCGGTACCTGACCGACGCCGAGGCCGACGCCTTCGTCAACACGCGCTTCGCCCACCGCCCGGACATCGTGGACACGTACAACGCCCTGACGATCCCGATCCTGAAAGCCGACACGCTGCGGTACCTGCTCCTGTACGCCGAGGGCGGCGTCTGGTTCGACACGGACGCGTCGTGCGAGGGCATCCCGATCGAGGACTGGGGCGTCGCCACGGCCGGCCGCTCCAACGCGACGCAGACGCCGACCGAGCGGCTCCGCGCGAACCGCGCGCGCGCCAGCCTGATTGTGGGTTGGGAGTTCGACGTCGGGCTCGACTACGAGTTCGAGCGGCAGTTCGTGACGTGGGCGGTCGCGGCGAAGCGGGGCGCGCCGCGGCTGCTCGCGGTTGTGGACGACATCGTGGCCGGGGTGCACGCGGCGGCGGCGAAACAAAACGTGTCGGTGGCGCGGCTGAGCATGCAGACGATCCCGGACGTGGTCAACTTGACGGGGCCGATCCGGTTCGCGACGAGCGTGCTACGGACGCTGGGGCTCGACAGGGGCGGCGGCTACTACGGCAAGAAGGCGAAAAAGTACCATGGGTTGCTGGAGCCGGCGCTGGTCGAGGATGTGCTGATACTGCCCGGATACGCGCTCGCTAAGTCGATGAATACGTACGCGGCTAAGGATCAGGATCGGGTCGGCCCGGCGCTGGTGGTGCATCATTATGCTGGGTCATGGAAGAATGAGTATGGAGGGGAGAGGGTTGGGGGGAGGAGGTAGTCGGGTGTTGATATATGTATTTGCACTGCATGGTTCTTTACTCATGCTTATTTTGCCCTTAGGATACCCACCATGAGGGAGATCTTTGCTGAGACAAATTCGAAAACTCCCTCTTTCTCTCGCGGAGCAAACTTGATTTAAGTAAAAGCATGCCACGCCCAATTCCTTAATCCGGTTCAGTTTGCATGTGGACTTCGCTCTATGGCCTCCTCTACTTACATAGCCCCTAAGTATCATCCATATCTTCATCCATGTAATGGACACTGCTGGTCTTGATTTCGCTGCTGTACGAGACCGTTTGGACATCAGTGACATGGTTAATTGCTTGTATGGTAGAGTACACATGCGATCAAATGCTTGTTAAGGTTCGATGATACCATATAATTCGAGCTGATAAGATCCAATACTTTTGGGACCAAGGTTCCTACATGCAGATAATCCACCACGTCTGAACCAACCCAACATTCATCATCAGGTGCTTTTCCCGAGGCCCTGGTACCGAGATCGATACCCCTTCGGGCCGCACCCAAAGCCTCGGGTGCAGCCCCCTAGATACTTTCGGGACGGTTGCTGATAGGACAGAGATTCGGCCATATTCCTCTTTCCAGTATGTGTTTCGTGGCCGATTACTACTCTGACCTTCTGTTGGGGACTTTTGTTGCAGGTGTCGTTCCTGAGCCACTCAGCATTGCCATCGTTGTTTGTCGGCCCCCTTTTCGGTTGGCCAGCCGAAAACTGCAACGCTATCCATTTTTGGCTTTCAATAAGATTCATGGTTGGATGATAATTCAATCTCGCAGCTTTATTATGCAAACAATGCTCTTCGGGGCCGAGCCGAGCCCGCTTAGCTGATAGCTTGATGTGACCAATGCCCCCATTTTTCGTTGGTCAGACGAGATATGCAATACTACCTTATAATACAAACAACAGAAGCTCCGCCAGACACTTTTTTGAGATGATCACTATCGTCAAACACGCGGGAATCGAGACACCATGATGTGCGTTTCCGGGATACTGTGACAAGGGCTTGAGGGGCTTGGATCTGATTCAGCTAATATTTGACTATGGCACTTCTGGGGTCTCTGGTTCTTTTCTCACTCAAAGTGAGGTCGAGTGTGAGGTTTATATATACATCGTAGGGGACCTTAAGGTCCTTCCTTCCTTTATTTTCTACCCTTAGGCGCCGTAGCCCTTCCGGAATGTAGGCCCCAGTTAGGCCGATGCTGTATGCTAGTTGGTTCTGTAGAGTGATTGTTGGATCTGCGTGTGATAGATACAATGACGAGCGCCAGTGCCTCAGAAAACATGATAACATCGTGAGGTGTCGTCCGGCCTCAGAAGTTGTTGGTTCAACCCCTAAAGGGCATGTATTTCGCCACGCAGTGATGAACCCCCAAGTCTAGGTTATGGGAACATCTTGACAATATACAATAATTGGGGTAATACGACGTGCAGCAAACAAATCCTCGTTGTTGGTCTCCTCGCGGGATGACTTTGTGCTCCAGCAGGTATTGGATATATAAATACTGACGTTTTCCACCGAGCATTCCCTCGTGTTCCCTCTGTTCCATCATCATCGCACCCAAACACACAAGTTCCATCTTCCATCATTGAGACACCTTCCACCAAAACCCAAACAGCCCATAGACAATACCAGGAACCACGATGAATAACGCCTTCACCCAGTTCCTCACCCTGTCCATCGCCCTGGGAGGGCTCATCGGAAGCGGCAACTCTGGTCCCATTCCCACACCCGAGAAAGCTGATGTCATTGGTTCGACCGTCAAGGGGCAGTCTAGCAGCGCCGCGCCCCCTATTGCAAGCAGAGACATCAACGCGATCACCGCGGATGCCAAGGACGGTCTGGCAAAAGTAATTCAAGACCTTTACGCCGCTATTGCCAATGCCACAGACGGCTACTATCTTGAAAATGCCAACGACGAGCCCCTTATCACGGCCAAGGACATCAACGCGGTTACCACCAATGCTACAGATGGTCTGGCCGACGTGATTCAGGGCATCTTTGCGGCTATTGCTGATTCCAAAGACCATCGCACTGCTAATGCCACGGACGGTGGGAACGGCGGAGCGTTGGACGGATCCATGGGCACGACTGGACGAGGTGGCTACAACTAGGCTCATGCTCTTCATTTCTAACATGGTTCATTGGCCTTATTCGGATTTGACGGTGTGGCTCACTGAGGTGATCATTATGGGGCAAAACGGACCTTCCTTCCTCTTTTTCTGTTCTTTTGCTCTTGTTTTTTCTCTTTTTGGAGGCAACTCAAAGGCCTGTAGAAAGTAACTTACATTCATTTCTTCCCTAAGTGTAGGCAACGAACTTTCCATTTGGGGAATTTATACAGCTCATGTTTTCTCTCTTGATCAACACACGTGACAGGGAATTATGTAAACCACAGTATTGATACGTAGTCCGATGTTGACTGGACACAAGAAGCCTCTGATTCGACCATCTCGTCCATGTCCCTATATACGTAATATTGCATCAGCTCCGAAGAACACTTCCAGCCATGTACGACTTTATTACTGGTACCATCTGGTTTTGCACCAGGACCAAGACAAACTACTTTCGAAGCAAACACCACGAAGCAAGTACAAAGATATTGGAAATATGATTTTCCCACACGGATAGCGTGTCTGTCTGTAGCTTATCAGTACGCATCCACATTTCAGCTGACGGGGCATGAAACACTATTTCCACCAATCTTAGATGTAAGAGGAAAGCACAGCCTCGACCCACAACCCTCTGAATTTGTCTGAACGTCAACCCCTCATCTTGCTTGCTAACCAACAATCACCAACCATCCTTTACCTGTCGATAATCCCCCGTCGTCTCTTGGATAATTGTGGTAGTCATGTGGTTGGCTCCCACAGAGTTGCCTCGCCTGCAGCTTTGTGAGGTCTGCTCAAACCTCTTCACTGGTGAGATCGGTAAGGATGTTCACCACTCTATATGGCATAAGAGAGACAAGCACACCTTCACGAGGACTGTGGGTGAGATTGAACGAGCAGCCATCTCGGGTTGCAATTTCTGCAAAAAGCTCTTTCACAACACGCCATATGCAGAAACCCTGGAGAGTGGCCGACTTCGCCCGCGCCCTCCCTGGTTTTCGCTGCTGAACGAGGATGAGGAGCTGCAGATACAAGTACAACGTGACTCTGACTCTCTAAAATTAATTTATGAAAGCAAGTCTCCTGCTACGCTTAGCTGGCGCGGGAAATATTGTTGGCACAGTGGCTGGTTCTTAAACATTCTTGCGCAAGGTAAGTGGCTTTCTTGATATTGGCTACCCCCAGTAGTACGACGTTACTGATACAGTCTATAATGCAGATGATCCAGCAAGCCAAATTGTCAGGACGATTGCCAAAGTGATGAGGCCAGGCTCTCCCAAACTCTTTTAAGAGGCACGAAAGTGGATGAAAGACTGCCTGGACAATCATCCCAAATGTGGCCAAAACAGCTCCGTCAGACTGCCGGCAAGGCTGGTCCAAGTCTCATTGCCCGGTGAGCCAGAAACTGCAAAGATCTGGGAGTCGGGTGGTATGACTGGCCAGTACTGTGCACTCAGCTACTGCTGGGGCCAAGACCAAGAGCACAAAACCCTCACTTCCCGATACGAACAGTACAAGAAAGGCCTGCCCTACTCCAAACTTCCAAGAACGATCACGGATGCCTTCCATGTCGCTCAAAGCATGGGCATAAGACATATCTGGGTTGATTCCCTCTGCATTGTGCAAGACAGCCAAGAGGACAAGGAAAGAGAGATGGCCCACATGATGAGCATCTACCAGAACGCTCATTTTACTATTTCAGCTGCATCCGCGTCGGATGTCACTCAAGGCTTTCTTAGAAGCCCCAGTGAGCCCGGTGCTACGGGGCTAGCTTACCATCCACTTCGGGTCAGCGAAAACCAGACCGGCTTAGTGATTGTTTCGCAGCCAGAGGTAAAAGACTTGACAGAGCCCATAAATAAACGGGGATGGACTCTTCAGGAATCAATACTAACACCTCGGCTTCTTATATTTACTGGCCTCACGACAGTTTGGAGTTGCCGCACGGGGTTCCAACCGAATAATCTTACCACTAGTGGGGAAGACCTCTTCTACGACGAGAGCCAATATTTCGGCGACTGCGAGTTATGGCACGAAAATCTGGGGTATTTTACATCTCCATTGTCTCGTTCAGACGGCCACTCCGACCTAACCGCCTCCATAGAGGGCGGCATTTTACAGGGGAGTCAATTGCTATTGCTCTGGAAATATCTCGTCCTGAATTACACCCGTCGAAGCCTTAGCGACAGTCGTGATCGGCTTTCAGCTCTATCAGCTATTACACGAGCTCTCGCACCCCATTTCCAATGCAAGTACTACGCTGGGCTCTGGGAAAGATTTCTTGTCCAAGGCCTCACGTGGTCCATCGAGGGAATTGAAAAAGGACCAAGGTTTAAGTCTGCTGCAGGGCCCTCATGGTCTTGGGCTAGTGTCGTGGGAGTTGCCTGCAAACCCATTTCATTCTCCGGCACTATCCAGGCCGAAGTGATCTCCTGCAAGACCATTCTTGTCTCGGATGGCAATCCCTACGGAGAAGTGACTGGTGGTGAATTGGTGATCCGAGGATATCTCCAACAAGTCCGTGTCATCAGAGGGGCTCCCTCACGCAGCCCTTTGTTCGACGAGTACGGCCAGGAATATGAGTCTTCACATTTCAGTGACGACGACGTCCGATTTCCTCATGTGGATCCTCGCGCTGCAGGTAGTCAACGCGTAGAAGCATGGTGTCTTTTGCTTATTGATCAACCTGGGGGTTGCTGGAACTACATAGAAGAGTTCCCGCATAACAATTGGTGTGAAATGATGGTTCTTGTCAAGACTGACAATAGAAAGGGGCATTTGTATAAGCGAATTGGCGTTGCCTTTGCAAAAGCTAAGAACCCCCCGTACTAGTGGGAGTCTAGCGGTAAAGAATTGATTACAGTTATATAATAGACTCATGGGCTTCCTCCTTGAATTCGGTTTCCGACTTCTCGAGCTTCCAACTATGTAGTATGTCGAAAGATGGTACTACTCCAGGATAGGCTTGTTTACAGTATGATCCAGTGTTATTTATCACTCTATCCTGACTATTCGTTTTCTTTTCCTATTTTAGAACGAACCGAAATGTACAAAGCTTAGGGGCTAAGCATAATATAAATAAACAAAGATGGTCTTCCGTGGTATGAGATATACCAAACTTTATATTTATAAAGGAAGCCTTTTGCAACCGAAGAGAATTTCAAAGCCTTTAATTCCCAGCGATTCATCCAACGCCCGTACCCACTTGTCCTGCAAACCCCGAATTCTCGTACCTACTCGCACCGATTACACCCCGAGTTGAGCCCAAGCTAGCCTACGGATCGCCAGAGACGACCCATAGAAGTGCCCCGAGGTTACCAGTTGCCTACGTAAATTTTACTCGCTACTTACTGCTGAAGAGTTCTGCAAATTCAATTACGTGGGGTTAGAGTTTTCTTCTGGAAACTCACTATTACGGCGTACTTTCATGTGGGTAGCCAGCCGACGAGGGCCAAACTTGGAATACGGTGGTATATCATTTGCATCTCAGTACGTAAGGTTGTACCAGGCTTGGAGCGTTTACCTCTTCGGGTCATGATTGGCGCTTAATGTTACCTAGACTGGGTGAGACCTTTTATCAATATAGAATGCCAAGGTTCATGATTGAGACAAGGCCATGTCAAACTGTGATGCTAGTGATCATCACGATCATTTCCCAGACGTATCCAAAATAGACGTCAAAGAAAACACTACGCAGAATGAGAGTCCATCCAGACCGAGAGCCGCTCTTATATCTTATGTGTGGATCTCGGACTAGACCATGTCTACGGCCACCGCCATCGACGATCGCCGCGACGAAGATGGTGATACGCGGTCCAACGACGCAAGCAGTTGTTTCTCTCCAAACCTGGGCAGAAGCGGTGACTCGGGAAGCAATATTTGCCTATAAAAGGGGCTCTATGGATGGCCCATCCTGTCCCGTGGAAATCATCACCCACATCTTCCATTATCTTAAAAGCTCCCTATCAAACAAGCTCTTGCAGGAACAAAACTCCAGCACCACGAAATTTCACCCAAATATCCACTATGCTCTTCAAGTCTGCCCTCGTCACTATCGCGGTCGCTGCCTCTAACGCCACCGCCTTCATCGTCCCCGCCGACCTAGCCGACGGCGTCTACACCTTCAACGGCACCGATGGCACCGAGGGCTCCTCCGCGGGGGAACCGACGCGCCTCGGCGACGCAGCCACGGCCCATCAGCTGATGACATCGCGCGACGGCGTGTTCCCGGGCGACTCGCGGATGCAGTGCGACGACGTGGCGATCGACAAGGCCAGCATGGACGGGGCGACGGAGTCGCTGCGCCGGATGTGCTCCCTCAACCGCAACATCGAGGGGGGCGGCCATGTCGCGATCGCGGTCGGGTCCGCGGTTGCGTACGCTTGCAGTTATGGCGGGGTCCAGGCCTGCCACCTTAATGAGGTTAACGAGTATCTCAAGTGGTCCGACGGGGACTGCGGCTCGTACCGCGGCTCGTTTTTGCACATCCCCAAGTGGGACAAGGCTTACGGCCGCGCTCCTAAGGGGATTGATATTTGCCCTCAATAGTTGGGCCGACCCATCTCAAGCGGTGCTTTTACCGGGAATGGGCTTGTTTGTGCATTTCTGTGTGTTGGTGCGGGTCGTTTAAAGGAGGAGAGGAGGTAGAAGAAAATAAGGGGGATACTGGACCAGCAAGGATACGCTACTACGATGCTGAAATATTCACTCCTTGTTCTGAGCGTTGGCTTGTCAATGATTGTAGACTTTCTTGATGCAAGTCTGCACGTCACCCATTTGGTTTCTAGCACTAGAACTGTATGAATCTTGTATTATTCGTAGTCTGTTTTTAAGAATTCCAAAATGATACGATGTTGACGTTTTACGACTAGACTCGATAGTGAGACAGCTAAGAAAGCTTATTCCGGACTGTAAAAGGGTGATGGTCAAGCTAAAAAAAGTGTCTATAGGAGTATATGCTGAATTTACTTCCGGGGGGTATAGCGAAGAGACTAGAAGGATAGGACTTTGAAGTAACTGACTGTATGGCCATCATTGAGCTGGGCTTCCGTCACCGGATCATCTCTTTCATAGAATCTGGGCATTACTACGGAGTGCATAATCTTAGAAAACGTTATGTTACATGTGCAAAAGCTGGTATTCTAAATAGGGGCCACCATTACCTCCTTTCCCCGAAAGAAATGTACAAATTAAATAGAACAAAGACTCAAGTTGCAAGGGAACCACCCAAACTCCGTATCCATCCTGTCCTTTACTTGGACACTTAGGACTATTAACTCCCGCGCTGCTACCGCACGCTCGTATCGTGTGTTTGCAGCGTCCCCGTCCCCGTAAATGTTGTCGGGGAGACGTCGGAAGTTCCGAGCGGGTGGTAACGTAGGCGTCACTAGGCAACTCGGAGGCGGCGTAGGCATGGGGCGGGTACTGGCTGTTGGGCGAGGAGTAGCGCGCATCGCTGCTGCTGTACGTGGTGCTGTCGTGCGCCGAAGGGTTGTAGGGCACCGCACTGTCCGGCTTGTAGTAGCCTTGGATCGGCGCACCACTGCCCATCGCGTTGTAGCCGTTGGCGTTAGTGTTGCCGTTGAAATTCGAGCCTTCGGTGACTCCCTTCTTCGCTCGCTGGCGACGACGGAACCAAAGGAAGGCGCAGGCGGCGATCACGCCCAGGGCACCGACGCCGACACCGACGCCTATACCGGCCTTGCCCCCGGTGCTGAGTCCGCTGCTATCCGCGTCGGTCTGGTTGTTATTATTAGAGCCATTAGGATCGTTGGGCGGCTTAACCGCCGTGGAGCCCGCGGCCTCGTCCGGCGTCAGAGCCGTCCACGCCGTGGACCACGACTCCTTCCAGTCGTTCTTGCTGGCCGTGATGGACGTGGCGTCGCTGCCGGCGAACTTGACCACGTTCGAGGGCGGGACGTTGGGACCGGGGGCCTGGGCCATGAACCATGTCTTCGAGCCCCAGTTGGCCCCCACGAAGGCGTCCTGCAGGAACGCCCGGCCCAGCGTGTACGTGTCGGAGCCCGTGAAGCAGGGGAAGTACGGCCGCGGGCTGCTGACCAGGGGCGTGTCCAGCGTCAGGTTGAGGTGCCGGAAGGGGACCGAGATGGGTACTCTGTCGGTGTTGGAGCTGCCGTAGAAGGAGAACTCGAGCGCGGACGCGGAGTTGACGATCTGGGTGTACTTGGCGTCGTCGGTGTTCCAGGTGTAGAGGCCGAGCCCTTCGTTGTAGGTGACGGGCAGGTGTTTGGCGATGGCGTCGCAGGTCGACTTGGGCAGCGACAGGTAGGGAGAGCACCCGTCGACGTGGACGTAGATCCCGTTCGAGCCCATGGACGAGTTTCCCTGGGTCAGGAGGCCTTCCTGCGCCGCCCCGAAGCTCCAGGGCGACGACCCGTCGACCACCCTGATCGCGATGTCCTTGAGCGTGGTCTCGCGGTTGTAGTCGCCGGACGAGGTCAAGATCTTGCCGACGACGCGGTTCTGGTCGTAGCCGCCAAAGTGCAGGGCCCCCGACACCTTGGCGCTGCCGGCGGCCGCGGAGCCGATGTGCATGCCGAACGAGTTGGACTCGACGCGGCCGCGCTCGAACAGGTTGCCCGGGATCAGGCTCGCGTTCTTGGGGGGACCGAGACGCTGCCGGACGAGAAGGTCTGGTTGATGGTCTCGGGCGCGCCCAGGCCCAGGCAGCCCACCGTCAGCGGGTACCACTGGCCGTCCGGGTAGGTCGCGAAGGACTCGGCGAGCAGGGCCATCGAGACGTTGGGCACGGCGCCGGAGCCTTCGTTGAAGTCAACCTTGTCGACCCAGTGCGACAAGTTTTTGTGGCTTTTGACTGGTAGCCCGAGCACTGCGCACCGAGATGGTCAGTCATTAGTCTCGACAATAAACACGAAATACCTCCCCCAAAGTAATAACTAAAGACCTATATCTCCATAGTCATACAAGTCAAATAATCTAAGCAAAAGGAAAGAAAACATACTGTAGTTCGGAGGCGATAGATATTGCACACCGCCGTCAGACCCGGTCGCCGTTCTCGTGGACGAGCCCATCTGGCTGTACAAACCCGCCGCTGCCGCCTGGCACGCGACGCTCGCATTGTAGGTGCAGTAGTCGGTCGTGAGCAGGAAACTCTCAAACTCGCGCCCGGGGTACAGGGCGATCTTCTGGTCGCCGCCGACGAGCACCTCGACGGCGGGCCAGGGCCCGTCGGGGCCGTAGGCGTTGGGCGACCACTTCGCCTCGACGGGGTTCGTGGTGGCCGAGACCAGTGCCGGCGTGGCCACGAGCCACAGGTACGAGAGCAGCGGGAGCGGCAGTGGCATATAGTAGCGACGATGACTCATTATGAGTAGGAGGAGGAGGAGAAGGGGGAGGTTACTGAAAATTCAAAATGAAGAAAAGGAGGGAATAGGGTCAGTCCTTGGTCGGGTTCAGTCTTCAGTCTTGCCGAAGCGACGAGAGGCTCGCACAGAGGATCACAACCAGTATTCACACATACGGTTCATGATAGTAGCAATATGGAAGAGAGGACGAGAAAAGCACACGACGACAACCAAGGGGAGTCAGAAGGGGGACCAAGGGAGAAGTCTAACAGCCAGTGAGGCACCAAGCCCATGTTCAATGGTGGTTACACCTACCTGCCTACTACAGATTACAAATTTAGAATTAGGCCTCGGTACTGATTGGGCATCCTTGTGTGTGAATCCTTCCTCCAGAAGCCATGTGGGCTTGTAGAGAGAGATGCCCTGTCACCAAGGCAGACAGGCGCGGTAGTCTTTCTATCCGATGGGATGCAAGTATATGTAATTAGACGAGCTCGGCTACCGCTGCAGTTTGTGGAACCCCAGGTCCAGCTTACCACGATCTCGCTCCCTCGCAAGACCGTCTCGACGGCCAATTGCATGAACGGCCCCAGTCTGCCAGTGTCCATTGGGTGGTAAAGATATCAGATAGCAGCCTCTTCTCCAACAAATTTACTGACGTAGTAACCATCCAGTTGGATCATCACGCAGATCCCTGGTTGTAATAGCAGGCAGGTTATGGTCACAATCGGATCTGGTTAGCCTTGTCAGGAAGGGCATGGAAAGAGAAAAAGAAGAAGAAAAACATTCGACTTTGATATTAGCACCCCTAAAGCTTGAACAGCCTGGTGAATGCAAACTATTTCTGCAGCCTTGTGAATACTAAAAGAGAGGCTGAGGATGTGGCAAGCCTTGGAATAAAAGTTTGCCTTTTCCTTCTTGTACGCAAATCGTATCCTTTCCCTTTCCTCTCGCTATCTCTGTCTCTCTCTCTCTTTGTACTTTTCTGACCGTTGCGGCTTGGAATGGGTGACGATAACGATACTCCCATATACGACAAGTCCATACATCCAAGAGCCGAGTGGCACAAGAGACAATACATAAACAAACTTACGACAACCCCTTATACGTGAGACTGTGTGACATGACCGAGGGGGCGTCCTTTACTAGGAATAAGATCCTACGAGTGGCGATTCTATGCTGTGCCAGGCCAAGTAACATCAGACCTGGTGAATTGCCACTGCATCGGGCGAATTGTATTTCGTCTCTCTTTCGCACAGCCCTACCTTTTTCGACAACGGCTCCCGCCAGACGGGACGTGCATACAGAGCATGATGGTGATCTGCGTCTTCGCTGCCTGGGGAGTTCCGAGTTTGGTCGCAGCGGCAGCAGGGGTCGTGGTAGTTCCTCCGAAATACATTCAGATAATCTCCTTCCGAGAACCCAGTTCCTCCGAGACGTGTAAGGCTTTCCCCAGGCTGCTCAGGGGACCTGCTGTTGAAGAAGAGCATCTTATCATTGGCAATTGAGTCGCTCGCTTAACGGCATTATGAGCTTATGTTTGATCAATCACGCCTGCTGTGGCTTGTTAGAGAATTGCCAGGCAGATGCATCCGTATCCCAATCGGGCCCTACCGATGATCCATCATGTGGAGTCAAGCCCAAGAATCGATGTCAGCACCAAATTTGATATCAGCAACACATGCAGGGGCAAATTAACAGACGACAAAGAGAAAAAGCAACGCGCCCAGTCAGCGGAGAAGAGTAGTGGTCTTTACGGCACAGTTCCTCGCTCGCGACTAGTGGGAAACGCGAGACCTTTAAGACCTGCGAAACAGGGTCTCACTCTCGCATTCTCTGGGGGTGACCCGGTTGAACGGGAAAGGTGGATCAATTGTGTCTTGATTGGGAAACGGCCCCTCTGCCCTGAGGGTGTGCGTGGTGGGCTGGCTGGTGGGGTCGGATATCGGGGAGAGAGGCCTGAAGGAGGCCTTTCGGGGAGCAAATCGATTGACAGGCTTTAGCGCCAACCGGCAGCAAAACAAGCCCTGCCCACCCCCCCCAAAAACCCCCCAAAACCCCCTCGAACTGCTGCACAGGGTCGGCGGGCTGGCGGGTTTGAGACTCCGCTTGCCGCCCTGCCGAAAATGGGCCCATTGCCAATGCCAATGGAGCACATCATTTAAGCTCGATGACGCGCGGGAGGAAAAGGCACAGGTCGCGGGATGCTTCATGTTGAAGGGGGAAGCAGTCATTGAGTCATTTGTACTCCAACTGTAGGGCTGGGAAACATGAACTAGAACAGGCAGCGACGGACATGCATTGAGCGAAGGGAACCCCAGGCCTGAACTTGAGTACGAGTAGGTACATGCAGCTTACTGGCCGGCAACAGAATGGCACAAGAGGTAATGTGCTCCGCATTAATGGAGTTGCTCTGCGGTTGAACCTTCCCTCGTTACTCACACCCACGCCGGGATCAATGAATGCTTCAGGGCCTCTCCTCTGAAAGACTGGAAGAGTTGCAATATGATGAACGGTACTTTCGTTTGCTGTTCAGTAGCAAGAAACCCGACCACCATACATGTGGTATTCTTTTGACGCGGTGCAAGGTACCATGAACTTAGGGTGGGCTTGTACGTGTAGGCCATCTGATATCTCATTTTGTGGACTCGGTACATGCTGTTTTGGTGATTACTACGACGTACTAGGTTCCAAGGTTTCTTAGTCGCAAGTTCGGTCTGCACTTCATCAGCAACTCCCCAAACCAATAGCAAACATCCCAGGCATGATGAGGCCTGCCCTGGCTGACGAGAGCAGTGCTTTTCCTTGCTCGATTGGGCCTGTCCAAGAGACACCAGTCAAAGTACCGAAGGCCTGGGTACCACCAGTCCCTGTACCACCCTGGCTGCCGACCAACGCGTCACACATCCAGGCTTTGCTGTTAAGGTAACACGCAGCGTGCGAATGCAGTGCAGGACAGGCAGGCAGGCAAGGCAGGCAGGCAATCTAATGCCTACATCTGACTGAACCCCATTCCGGCTAACCCATCGCTTGCTGCCATTCCAACTCATTGTCTCAATTTAGCCGTTGGGCCCATCAGCTTACCTTTCTGCTTGTCTCTCCTGACATTCCCGTCCCCAACGTCCAAGAAGCATAACGAATACGGCGGTTTCTCTCTGATCGGGTTTTTATTATTTGCTTTTCCCCTCTCTCTCATTTATATGCCATGGCGCCTCTATGGGGGTCGTCGTGGTCATCGACCATTCACTCCATTTACCGCTACAGCCCCTTACAGACCACCGATACCAATGGCGCCCTGGCCTCGCCCTCCTCAAATTCCCCCGACTCTAACCTCCGACCCAGCATCGGCCAGATCCTGATGTCCAAGCGAATACGCTACACGGCCACGGCCCTGATCGCGTTCGTCTTTTTCGGATTGGCCTTCCGCAACTACGACCAATTACCATCCATAGAAGCTCTAAGGAACAAGGGTGGTGCTACGGGCGCGGGAGCTGGTGGTGGAGCTGGGCTTGGAGTTGATGGAACCGGGACGGTAGTCGGAGTCGAGGTGCCAGCAGTACCCACGGGCCCCAACCCGGAATCCCCAAGTGCCCAGACGCTGTCGTCGATCGATAGCTCCCACGTCGACTGGTCGAAATATGCGTACACGCAATATGTCACTAACTCGGCCTATCTATGCAACTCCGTCATGATATTCGAGACGCTGTTCCGCCTCAAGAGCAAAGCCGATCGGGTCATGCTGTACCCCGAGCACATGATGTCCAATCCCGCGAGCACCGAAGGGACGAGCGACGACCAGAAGCTGCTGATCAAGGCGCGCGACAACTACCAGGTTAAACTGATCCCCGTCAGCGTCCAGCGCCGGGACGGGGCCGACGCCACCTGGGCCGAGTCCTTCACCAAGCTTCTGGCCTTCAACCAGACGCAGTACGCGCGCGTCCTCAACGTCGACTCCGACTCGACCATCCTGCAGCACATGGACGAGCTCTTCCTCTCGCCCGCGAGCCCCGTCGCCATGCCGCGCGCCTACTGGCTGTTCCCCGAGAAGAAGATCTTGTCATCGCAGTTGATGCTGGTGCAGCCGAGCGCGGCTGAGTTCGACCGCGTCATGCAGAAGGTCGAGGCCGCTGGCCTCGATGACTACGACATGGAGATTGTGAACCAGCTCTACATCGACCAGGCCATGATCCTGCCGCACCGGCCGTACGATCTCCTGACGGGCGAGTTCCGCGGCGACGGGAGCCACGAGAAGTACCTGGGCACCGACCGCGAGGAGTGGGACCCGGTCCGCATCTATAACGAAGCCAAGTTCCTCCATTTCTCGGACTACCCGGTCCCGAAGCCCTGGCTGACCATGTCCGAGGCCGTCCGGCTGAAGAACCAGCCCAAGTGCGTCAAGAAGGACGGGCAGGAGGACTGCTCGGCCCGGACGCTGTGGAACGGCTTCTACACGGATTTCATGACGCGACGGAAAGTAAGCGATACTCCTTCTCTATTGGTCTCATTCCTTTTTTTCACACTATGACGACGTCGCTAACAATACTACCACGCAGGATGTATGTAATACCAGCAGACTGAGGTCGCGGAGGTAGCAGGCAACCTTAATGACCGACATATACGTTATGGTGGTTCAAGCAAGCGGGGATGGGGCGAAGAAATGCGAAAATGTGTAAATTTACGTCGCCATGACATGATTCATTATTACCCGAGCAGGCGCAAAGCGAGCGAGCGATTTGTACATCTGTAGAACCCCGCGCTTCCACTTTTTGAAACATGGGGAACTTCATACTCAAGAAAACATATTGATTGAAACAAGAACTCAAACTTTCAGGGGTAATGCCTCACAACGGCGGAGATACGCATAGGACGAACTGCCCCAGCGCGGGTCACATTAAATGTTTCTTGCCATATGGTCGGAACGCATGATAACGACACTTGGTGTGTAATGAACGCTGCACCAACCTCGCCAGGGGCTCTTCTGACGCGACTTAAGATAATGATTGAGGGTTGTTGATGAATCCGAGCCGAACAGGTAGGGCCGATTCAATGGCACACACCCTCAAGAACACACTGTGAACCTTCCGGCGGAGTGGTGGGATCCCAACCAATTGACTGTAGAGACTTCTCATGGCACCCATCAATAGCAATGGCATGATCCTGCTGGATGCGCGCAGACGGGCCGAACTGATATGACGGTCTGTAGTGGATAGTGGGTGGAATGGCAGCTCAGGGTTTGGAAGTCTCAAGAACTTCGAGAACTCAGGTGGATGAGCTTGGGGCCTGGGGCCCCTATCCAGGACAGGACCGCACGACACTTGTGAGAGCAAGGGGGAGAGAGGACATCTAGGCCGCTGCAGACTCCCATCTGGTACGAAACGTGACGGGTCTGTCTTTCATCTGGAAAGGCCAAGGATGTCTGTTCGTGGCACCAGGTTGGCCGACCTCGAGGGGCATCTCTCCATAACTCCATGATGGGGTCTGCCAGAACTGGCCGTTCGGTGGTCATGGGACGTGGCGAGGAGGTGATCACTTTTCTTGAACTACGGCACAGGAAGATGCATGTGCCGTAAGAGTATGTAAGGGGGTTGAGGGGTGTCTCAACCATATGCGTAGACTACCACGGTTGATGAGTGACGCGCTTGGTTGGTGAGAAGATACTTGGGATAGTTTCATTACGAACGATGATAGCGAGGAAGCGACTTAGTGGAGATGGAAATGAGAGATAAGATTCGCATATTGAAGAGTTGAGTGGTGACCCCCAAAGACGAAAATTAGGGGTGAGGGTCGTGTACGAGGTGTCAAGAGGGAGTCAGAGAGGAGTATACACCCAGTGACTCACTATGTCGAGATCCTCAATCTCGGGAGTTTCGAGGCCCCAGGGGCCGAAGATAGCTTCCGTGTGAACCCGCAGCAGGCACCAAACATGTTTCTCGCTTGGGATATGCCGACCGATTCCATAGGTCCCTCGGTGGCGGATTCGATATTTCGTGCGTACTGAAGCCTCGCGTGGTCCGGAACCAACGTCTCACGCGTTTCGCTGCGCCGCGCACTGGAGCCCATACGCGTTGCGCGAAGGGAGGGCGATAGGGGTGGTTGGGTGGCAGACCAATTGAGCATTGGGAACGAACATGCCTCTCCACGATGTCGACGAACCCCCTCCTCTTGGAGCACGGCCTTGTATTTCTCGGCGACGAGGAGAGCCGCGCCGCCCGTCACGTTGATTTCGATCGGCGAGTCACCCGACCCCTTTCTTCCATGGCCGCCGCGAAGAAACAAGCCGCGCGCAAGTGCCCGACGGTTCTTGGGCTCTTAGTGACTATCCGGGACAGAAGCGCGGGCGAGTTCCAACAGGATGGTTTTCACCGACGATCCTGTCCGTCGGCCCCCCCTGGAACCAGCTCCTAATACCGCCCAAACGGCGTTCCGGCAACGAAGCCGCGCCGACGGATCCTGTGACTCGACTCCGTCCGCCCCGCTGCAGGTACGCGGGTTCCCTTACGGAGGAAGGCGCGCACGAGGGGGCGCTGGAAGCACACAGAAACATGAAGCGCGGGTGGGTAGCTAGAGGTCGTCGAAGGGGATGCTCATCCCGTGGTGGGCGGGGGTGATCTCCAGTTCGTCCTCCTCCGAGTCCCTCCTTGACGATGGCGAAGTGACGTTGGGGACCCGGATAAACAACCATCAGCGTTGCTTGCGGCTTGAGTACGGTAATTGAAAATTTTCCAGACAAAAGGGGTGGTTGCTAATAATAGTACCTATACATGCATGTTTCAAGCAAAGGAGGGTGGGCGTTGTGGGGACAAGGTCTGTATGTGCGCTATTCGGTAGCCATGCGCGCGCAGAATGCATCTGTGGGAGGGAAAGGGGAAGGGCCACCCGAGGGTTTCGCTGCAGGCTCATGCTCAGGTCTGTGCCGAGGCCGCATCCGGGTTCTCGGCGGCATAGCCAGATGCCGGTTTCCGTCGCGATGTCCAAGATGTCGCTGCAGAGATGCACTGGGGGCGTATGCAGAGAGGTGCCTCTCAGTGCACATGGGCTTACATGCGTCTTGCTGGCACGTCGAAAGTCTAGGCAGTCTTTTCGGTTCCAAAAGCAAGTAAAAGATGGTTGGTGTACGGGAACGGGATGGTTTGCTTGTCCTTCTTGTCTCAGGCGGCAGAGGCACGCGCAAGCTAGCTAACACCAAAAGTACGTTCTGGGTCGTTCGGTGAACCACCCATATTACCATATGTCTGGATCGAGGTCCCAGTTGTCCCGCGAGACGATTCCACGGGTTGCTACAGCTCGTCGGTCCCTCAAGGATTACATCGTGGGAGACAAGTGGTGTGGGCTCGCCCATATCAGACATGGACACCATGTTTGGGACGCTATCTCGGAGCGTTTTTCTCGCAGCAGCACAATGACCAGTAGGCGCGGCTCCTGTCACAGAGTTGACCCTTATAGCTGAGAAGCGATCACCCTTACTAGCTTCCAGCCCGGATCGGGACCGAGCTGTCTTGGCGCACTGATAGGCCGGGCTCAATTGCTAGGGCGAAACTGATGTCAGCTGGGGCTGGTGAGATTGTGCAACAATCGTGCGAGTAATCCTTGGAAGGAAGAAGCCGGCTCTGATGAAGCGACCGGCAATCAGCAATCGACAATGGCATTGAGAACTGATGAAGGGTACGGGGCAGCTGCTCTACGCTTATCGCAGGCATATAAATCTAACCCGGAAATTGGAATTGAGGGAATTCGGTCTGCATTTGAAGCGCGGAGCCGGAACTCGATCCGGGACGTGACAGGCCCAGCCCCCGCAACCCTTCCAAGATCACACATAGGTATTTGTCCTGTTGCTGGGATAGACCTAAAAGGGTTACTGTACTCCGAATCAGTCGTTCATGATCTTATTAGCGCGCAGGCGCGGGAAGTCTCCTCCTGAACAGGCCGACCCTGGGCGGAACCGACTCGTGGAGCGGGCCCCGACTTCATGGGGTTGGTTGATAGACAGCCATTACCCCCGATGTGGGCTCAGCCAGCCGCGGCGCAGTTGATAAGTAGGGATTCGAGCATTATGGGACAGGAACAACTATGTGTATGCATGATTATTCATACAAACCTATCCCAGCTGGACAATCTGAGTATGGGCAGGCATGGGCTTCCATCCCGTTTGGGATCTCGATAATCCATCTAGACCAGTTCGGGTGGTCCGATCCGCAAATGCATGGCAAGATGCCGGTCGAAAAGAGATTCGTTATTTGCTGCGTTATTGCCATGGTGTATACCAATTGATCCGTTAGTACTTCGGAGGATATGTGCTTTTGTGAAAGGCTAGGCCTTGCGTAGAATTAAACAATATTTTGTTCTTTTGTGGTTCCTAAACGGCCGACTGCCACTTTCCGATCCAGGGACCATTACAACAATTGACCCGTTGCCTTCAATGGCGCATAGCTCATTTCCTAGGGGGTTTCGGAACATTCACCAAACAGTTTGGAATCACTGACCTCAATCTTTCGTGGCGTCAAATGTCAATTGGGTCTCCTTCTTCTGCCGCAGCTAGGACACCCGCCGTTCATAGCGCTGGATCGATATGTCACAACGGGGGTGGCGTTGACATCGCTGCCGCCTAGGTGCCTACCTACCTAACCTAAGCAGGCTTCGAGAGCTATGAACTCGACGAAGCCATGGCGCAAATGCAACGGGACGTGCCGAAGCTTGAGGCGCTTCAAGTTCAGATGGAAAGCGAGCGAGCGAGCAAGCAAGCAAGCAAGCGCTGTGAACTACGTACGGCAATGGCGATGGTGCGCTTCACAGCGCCTGTTGACGGGATCTAGATGTAGTGAGAGGCTCAACAAGCGCTGCAACGAAAGCCTCAACCATAGTTGGACGTCCCTCTTCACCTACTATGCGTTCTTTGGTCGCTTGGGTTGCTTTCCTTGGACATTGATGCGCACGTGATGCCCGACCCGAGAAAAGATTGCCAAGAACGGCCCAGCGATCTGGCATGCGTTTGTTTCTTTCCTTCTCCAGGCGGTGCTGAAGCTTGACCAGAAAGACCCTTCCATCCATGCTTTCCCCTTCTCCCCTCAATTCGCCTACAGATGAACCGCCGACTTGTTCCCATTTGAATATATTCTAGTTTGACGAGGCTTCTCGTCATGACATGTCGTTATTATTAGGAATACCACTCCGCAAAGTGCCCAGTGCTTTGAGTTGCTGCTATTAGGTAACAGAATGCTTCCCCGTATTTGAAGGGCAGCCAAAGGTCGGGGTAGCCAAGACTGGGGCCATTGGCACCTGCTCAATTCTCGCTGATCCCCCGACCGTCGATTGTCGTCTTCTCTTGGGCCTCGACTCGACCTCAACCGACTCAATTCGACCCAACTTGACCGAATTGCTCTCTCTTTTCGTCCGTGGGATATCCCAATTGTCTATCGTGAGATTTGATACTCAGCTCCCAAGGATGACGAGGCAACCCACAGTTCAGCACCACCACGTTACCACCTTGCAACGACACCCTGATACGATAGATAGACGTAATTTGGCCGTGATAAGGATTCCTGCCGTGTACCCACCGCCAAGTTTCGCCAAGGGGCCTCTCAGTGATAAGGAAATCGCCTTCCCCGGGTCCACCTGGCATTGCTGGGGGCAGCATGAACCCAAATATGTCGCGCCATTTGCCTCCTCTCGTCACCAGAGGACCAGTCTGGTCTGACTGACGTGCCATGCCGCCGTTCGGTCAGTTGGATTTTAGTGTTTGCCAGCTGAGCTTAGGCAAGGCTCGGCGCGCATTCGATTGGGCAGGCGCCTGTGGTGCGAGGGATCGAGTGCAGGAGGCTCGCCTGAAAGCGGCATGTCCTTATCATGACAAGCGCGACTATACGACCAAGACATGCGCGCAATCTCTCCAGCGACCGACCCGACTCGGCCCTACAGGGGCCCTTCTCCCAAGCTCCCCGGGGCGCCCCCTCTCTTGTTCCACCAGACGAGATAGACAACGGGCTGGGCGGGGCGTTGGCCTCAACGGGAAGGTGCGAGCAACAGCCTGGAAGTGGGATCCCAAGCCGAGAAACGCCAATGTTCCAAGACATCGACACCTTGCTTCCCAGTGGCCCTGACCTGCTGCATGGGGCTGCCGTAGCTCCTTGGCGGATGACCGAGCGATTCAGAATCCTGACCCTCGACTTATCAGTTTCAATTACGCCCCTTGCCCCCAAACCACTACAGATCCCAAGGCCTTCTAGAAAACTGGGCGCATGTGTGTAGCCAGGCCAGACCATGCACTGCAGTCGAGTACCACATTGACATCTCCTGCAGCCGCAGCAAGAGGGTTCGGGTTCGCCCCAGTTGCCGTCGCGTTTATATAAAGACCACCGTCCGTCACTTGCACAGGCCCCGTTTTCCAGAGACTCGGGTTCATCACTTCATCGCGCCAGTCGTTCGGCCAAGAAAGACGATCGGTCGTTTCTTCTTTCCACCCATCCTTTTCTTCTCTAACCTCTCAGACTCGCCTCCCTGAGACTGAGACTACCTGGTGACGATCCATCACCATGGGTGTCCACGATGAAAAGAGCGTCGGCGCCGTCGGCGAGAAGACGGCCGACACCAACAGCGACTCCGCTCCCACCTACGAGCGCGGCGAGCACGTCGGTGTCGTCGACTTCGTCAACAACGAAGACTACTATGCCCTCAGCTTCTGGGGCCGCCTGGGCCTCACCCCTTCCTCCTTCAAGAGGCGTGAGCAGACCGAGGCCAACCAGCACAACAAGCTCAACCAGACCATGAAGCCCCGCCACTTGCACATGATTGCTATTGGCGGTTCAATTGGTGCTGGTCTCTTCGTCGGTACCGGTGACGCCCTCGCCACCGGTGGCCCTGCCTCTCTGGTCATTGACTACATGATTATCGGTGTCATGATGTTCAATGTTGTCTTCGCTCTCGGTGAAATGGCTCTTATGTACCCTGTCTCTGGTGGTTTCTACATCTACGTCTCTCGCTTCGTGGATCCTTCTTGGGGTTTTGCTGTAAGTATTCTTATATTATCGACATCTTATAGAGTCGCCTCCTGCTATGAAGATGAAGATACGTTACTAACATAAACAACAGATGGGTTGGAATTACTGTCTACAATGGATCACTATTCTACCATTCGAAGTTGTTGTCGCATCATTTACGGTCGATTATTGGACAAACGGGTCTCTCAGTCCGGCCGTCTTCATCACCGTCTTCCTGGTTGCCCTCGTCATCATCAGCTGCTTCGGTGGTCTGGGTTACGCCGAAGAAGAGTTTTGGTCGAGTTTTCTCAAGCTAACGGCCATCATCACCTTCTTGGTTATTGCCTTGATCTGCGTCTGTGGTGGCGGACCAAAAAGCGGTGACTTCGGCACATACCAAGGAGCTAAACTCTGGTACGATCCGGGTGCTTTCAACAACGGCTTCAAGGGCTTCTGCTCCGTATTCGTCACTGCGGCCTTCGCCTTCTCTGGTACTGAGCTGGTCGGTCTTGCAGCTGCCGAGTCGGCAACGCCCCTCCAGACCCTCCCGTCTGCTTGCAAGCAAGTCTTCTGGCGTGTGACTCTCTTCTACATCCTGTCTCTGTTCTTCGTTGGTCTGCTTGTCCGCTCCGACGACCCCAACCTCATCGGTAACAAGGTCTTCGCCAACTCGCAAGCGTCGCCCTTCGTCCTTGTCGGTAAATACGCCAACATTGTCGGATACGACCATTTCATCAACGCCGTCATCATGGTCTCTGTCATTTCCATCGGTCTTTCCGGTGTCTACGGTGGCAGCCGAACCCTGACCGCCCTGGCTGAGCAGAACTACGCCCCTAAGATCTTCGCCTACGTCGATCGTGCCGGACGTCCTCTCTTCTCCACCATCCTGATTCTCGTCTTCGGATGCCTCGCATACGCCGGTGTCGAGCCCAAGTCCGCCAAGGACCTCTTCGACTGGCTCCTCGCGCTTTCCGGTCTGGCCGCCCTCTTCACCTGGGGCTCCATCTGCCTGGCCCACATCCGCTTCCGTGCCGCCTGGGCGCGCCAGGGCCACACCTTGGACGAGATTCCCTTCCGTGCCGCATTAGGCGTGACCGGTTCTTACATCGGTTTGGGCATGGCCATCCTCGTCTTCATCGCCCAGACCTACGTCGCCATCTCGCCCGTCGGCGAGCGCCTCAACACGGCCGAGGGTTTCTTCCAGGCCATGCTGGCCTTCTTCGTCGTCATGTTCTCGTGGGCCGTCGGCTACCTCTGGAAGCGCCCCAAGTTCCTGAGCCTCGACGACGTGGACCTGGACACGGGCCGCCGCGAGATCGACTGGGAGATGCAGCGCGCCATCGAGAACAAGAAGAAGAACGCGAGTTTGCCCATGCGGATCTTCTACTTCCTCTTCTAGACGAAAGATAGATCGATTGCACTATTTTATCATTGGATATATTCTATATACTTGGTTGGAACACCACACGGGGTACCTCACCCCCGATGGATTTCGGGATATATATGGCCTCAAAGATAGCAATCATCTAAAACAATCTCCTAATTTTAAATTAATATACCAACATAATTACCAAAACTTCACATTTTTTCTCGGCCTTGACAATCATCGCCAACCTGCAAGTGATACCCAGTCTGTCCAGATCGCGTTGTGTCGTCCGCTGTAGAGGGTGACAGCATGCGACGATCCACCCTGACTGCAACTTGATCGGGCCAAGCAGTTTACACAAAACATCTACTAATATCAAAGTCGTATCTGGGCACTCATTTCAAGCCCAAAGCTTTGCCAAGTTCCACGGCCTGCGATGTCGTATGTATACCGGACACCGTCTTCCCAGCCTGTACATATATTTTGCTCCTGGCACATATATATATACCGAAACGGGCAAGTAAGAGCACAGTCAGCTGATTATCGTGCAACCAAGCACCCATCTTTTTCCGCCTTCCGCACTCCTCTTCCTCCCACCCTGTTCTTGCGAGGGGGTGCGCGTCCGTTTTGCCCAAGAACCAGGCCAAGCCTTACATACGTTTCGCTTGCATATTGGTCACGCACACACTCTCTGTCGCTTCCCGTCGGGCTTGCGTATTTGCCCGCACCCGCTCTATTTGAACAAATGGAGTAGGTAGGATAGACTTGTTTGCTTCGCTCTCGGACCCGGGTTTTGCATAGGTCTGGAACATTGGCACACGTCTACACGCATTTGCCACGCGTAGGGGTATATGTGTGTAACATACGATATCCTTTGGTCAGGACCTCGTTGGCTACACACGGTTGATTGGACATAGGTTCAGGACCAAGTGGTTGACAACTGTCAAAGCTTTTGTTCCCTTCCCCAAGTATATCATCAATTTCTGCTAGCCCAAGTAAAGGGCCACGGGCAATAATACTACGCACAGATAGACAGGTAGATATATTCTTCCAGGACCAAGGCACGCAGGTAGGTAAGTTAAAGTATAAGCATACGGCCGAGTAGATAAGCTTTCAGCCCAGACGTGGCACATATGTACGACGAGCGAAGTAGACCTTGATGTTGAGCACGTACACCCCGACGGACGTCCAGTTTGGAAAGTACACTCTATAATTACCGCGAAAATTCAGAAAACGCCGTATACAACAAATCTTCGGGACTAGATCTACTCATTCCTCGAGGATCAGACACCGAGTTCGTTCACCTCTTTCATGGGCTTCAGACCAAGGATTTGAACTTTCCAAGGACATGTGATTAACCACTACATCTCAAGGGCCTAGACTTTCGGGAAATGTTCGAAAAAGCATCCTTCCCTAACGCTGTTCTTTCCGTCTTTGGTATATAGGCGACAAGAGTCATCGATGCTAATTGAAATGCAGAGAACAAGCCGAACCATATATATCATCATATATCCGCATCCCTTAGAAATCCATCCACAGATACGTGCCGATGCCCGCCAGCAGCAGGAACAGCGTCACGAAGCCGGCACCGACCCGATCGCCCTGGGTGATATCGCGCAGCTCGGCCGGGTTGCGGTCCTTGGCGCCGGCGTTGGGGTTGCCCTGACTGGTACCGCCGTTCTGCGACGTGACCAGGGGCGGCGCGTCGTCCATGAGCAGGACCGAGAGGGCACCCAGCACGTTCATCTGCTGGCCCGCGCCCACCTCGTTGTCGAAGGCGCCCGAGGACCATCGGAACCCGCACATGCGCCCGTTGTCGCCGCCAGTGCAAGTCTTGACCGCCGCCTTGGCCGACGACTCGAGCACCGGCATCACCGTGTCGCGCACCTGCGGCACCATCTGCACCGCGTAGCCGAGCCAGCGGTGCAGGTAGCCCTTGAAGGACGTCGCGTCCATGGTGCAGAGCGCGTGCTCGCACGTGGGCTCGTAGGCGGTGCCGTTGGGGAAGAAGAACTCGAGGGTTCGCTTGGTGAGACTTTCGACACGCGATGCCCAGATATCGTCCTTGGTCTGTTCGTAGGGGTTCCAGTCGTCAGCCTTCTCTTGCCACAAACCTAAAACAGAATGACAGGGGAAGGAATGATTACTCACGTATTTGTACATGACGGCAGCCCCCTGGATCATCACGGCAGCGTTGTACGAGTACTGCAGCTTGTTGATATTGGTGCAGTTTCTCTCCTTTCCAGTCTCCGGGTCTGGCCCAGTATTCGCACCGTCGTACACGTTCCAGTCCTTGTCGACAAGGCCAACGCCTTGAAGCCAATCCCAAGTTTGAGAGGCAATGTCGGCATAGGTATGGTTGTCGCTATACAGGGCCAGGCGGGCACCCATGTTGAAGAAAGCACCGTTGGAAATAGCTGTAGGTGGAAAGCAACGACGTCAGCAAATCTGTCATCGATCATCGACACGAGTAGAAGGGGAAGCCGGCAATGGGAAGTACATCCCCCAACCTGCATCCCGGGAGAATGCCCAAACCACTCACTGTTCTTGTAATCATAGCCTTGGTTTCCGGAAAAGACCTGCCAGTGCAGGCCACCGTTGCAATCTTTGTCGAAGCCGGTGGTGAGACGCTTCTGTTGTTCGTTCCATACGGCCTGGGTCAGGGCAAGCCACTGAGGCTCGGATGACGGAGGGTCCTTGAACTTGGTCTCGGCGGCGCCCAACGAAGCCATTCCCCAGAAGGCCTGGTCATCGTTTCCCATCTGCAGCGACCAGTTGCTCGGATTGAAGTCGTGGTTCTCGCCCGCTTGGCCCAACAGACCGAAGATAACCTTGTCGTTCCACGTCTCGTCGCCCGTGTAATGCCAGTAGTCGATCATCGTCCCCCACATGGCGCCGGATTGCCACCTATTGCACACGACACGTTAGAACACCGGGCCACTCCGCCTTCTGTTATTTGGCGACAGGGAATCGCAAGGGTGCAGCAGGGCCGTACCAGAAGTAAAGATCGCGTTGGCCGGTAGTCGAGGCCGGTCCGGGCAGCATACCAGGCAGCATGCCCGGCTGGTCTCCCTTGTAAAATGCCATAAGATCCGTAGCGACGAGCTTGGCGGCCTGTTTAATCGAGTCTGTCGCATGGAAAGCATTGTTAGAACTGTGCGTGCCTCCCTTGTCGCAATACGTTGGGAAAACGGCGCCCCAGTCTGGGTGTGCTGCTTAGACTGTTGTTGTGGTGTTTTGCTTACCCTTGGACCCGAAATCTACACTGAGCGCGCCATTGGAAACACCAACCAGCGCCGACAGACAAGCGAGTGTGGATGCGGCGAAATGCATGTTGAGAATGTTTGTTATGTACGCGGCGGCATCGAAGCCCGCTGTTCGGATTCGATGGAAAAGCCGCAGAAGACCGAATAACACAAATGCGACGGATGCAAACGATTGATCTCTATAGCACGGGCATCAAACTGGGAGTTGAAGAATGCAGGAATAAGGAAAACAGAGAATGGACGTTGGACGTCATGCGCAAGCGTGCTGACGGGACCTGTTTGGCCCCTCCGAATCCAGGAACTAGACACCCAAGGATTGGCGATGCGAGGCTTGGCGTTCGTGAGCGCTGGCTGGCTGGTGCTGGGCGTGTGTTTTTCTTCCGCCCTTCTCGTATTTCTGTCATGCGTATTGTTATGGTCAGTCATTAGCGACCAATCAATAAGGCCGATCAGGTTGAGGCTGAGCAAGGAGCGTCCCTAATCACCAGCGGGAGGGGCCCCCGCCGAAACCCCAGAATCCAGGCTTGTCGTTTTTCGCACAGGAACAGCGAGGCGGTTCTGGGGAGTGGGTTTGGGTTTGGGATGGTAAGGCATTCCATCTCTGAAGATCTTCATAAACGACATGATAATCGTGTCTTGAAGCGAAATGGGCAACACCCGATGCGCTGGGCTGGTGGTGGTTGTAGATGCTGCCTTTTTGGTGTTCGTTGCCCAGATCGTAATCTCCAAAACGGATTCCTTTGGGGGGCAGTGCTCAGCAACCAGGCACCCTTATTAGCAGCGGGATTTTAGGGCTCTCAGCTCGTGTAGGCCAGCCCGGCTCACCGAAACCGTACGAGGATAGATTATGTAGATTGATTGGGACCCTCCATCCGGATATGAAGCTGCGTGGCCAGCTTCGTATATATAAAGAGCGTGCACATCAAAAGTGTTTGATGCTTAGCTCAGCGGCAGTTCAATTTGTCTGGCCAAAGTTCAGTGCGGACGCGCCGCCTGCTGTGACAGGATGTCAAGGGAAACCTTGCCGTATTTTTAGTTTGCGAGGCTGCTTAGAGTCTGGCCGGCTGCATCCGCCAAACTGCCACCCCCTGCATAGAAGCTGGAGTCGGCATTCTCGAACGTTTCCACAATCGCGTAGCAAAAGCGGAAGAAGCTGACATCGCACGGGGCCGGAGATTTCGGTAAGGTAATGTTATCCTTGACACTATTAAATAGCAACACTGCAGGTGGTGTTTTGATGGATCTCCATAAGTCAAATCCAGAAATTTGGGAAGTCGGCCACAGAGTCCACAGCGACGCTGCTGAAAAGGAACCCGACATTAGGTGGCCCCTCCCCGAGCAGCCGGTAATTGGATCTATTGTGTCCTTGGGATAAGACCGAAAACAGCACCTTCTGTATTAATGGTATACAACAATGACAATGTTGTTCCAAAATGCACTCTTCAAGTATAAGTTTTATCCAGCATACAAGGCAGAGGCCCATCATCAGATCTAGCTGTCTGGTGGAAATTGCCGGACCTACTGTAAGCAAACACCAACACCATTCTGCCCTTGGATTGGTACAAGGAGTTGGGTTCAACATAGACGAACTTTCTTTCATCCCACATGACATTTGCCAGATTCATTCCCAGCCCTTTCAGTCGAAAATCTGAACGCATGTTTGATACCAATCAATGTTGTTCACAAGGAATAAGCTCATTAAGTTCGTCTGATTTTTGCCCTGCTCCTTGGTTGCAAGGCGGTAGACTGTAGTGCCCACTGAACAAGACAGATTCAGGGATCCCACATCAACCTGGTGCCCGGCTTCCATGGGATAACTGGATAAGATGTCGACCCGAACAAGTGGAACCTGCGCAAGCTTGGCGTTTCCATGACTGTTCACTACGATTTCCCAGGTTAACCCAGTGTCATTGATACTATTAGGTACAGATCAGTTGATGCAGCAGTTGAAACACGATCAGATAAATGCTCAATGGAAGAAGCTAGGTATGAGCTGCAGAAAAACTGGCTGGGAGCTATGACCAACGTTTTCTCCTACCCCACGATCTTCACTCAGCTCCAGTGGCCCGGCATATGTGGCTTGAATGCAGAACACTCATGCTCAACACAAATGGTGGAATGACATCACCGGAGCTTTTGGTCCCCTCGCAGTGCTCGACCCTTGCCTTTTGCCTTCCACTGTCCGGACTTCCAAGACACGGCAGCCACAGATCGAGATTGTCAGATGCACTTATCAATGATCTAACAAACAATAATCCCCATAGGCACATGCTGCCTGGCGTGCTGGGTCCTGTAGCCTGTAGGCCGGTCTAGGTCGTGGCATGGGAGGGTGCGGTCCTAAGGTTTCCTCTGGATTCTCTTTGTGATGCCTTAGCCAAAGAATGTACGTCATGGTTGCCAAAGCATCTTGGAGCTGGGCGAGACCACAAAGCTCCAGTCTGAGGATTTGCTGGCCTCTGCTGCTGCCACTAGTCGATCGATGCACGTCGTTCAATGGGTAGCTTCCCAGTGTCTTCTTGGTGTCTTTTGCCAGGCAGATGGCGGTTTTGGCGGCCTTTGAGTCGCTGCATTTCAGCGGGGAACCGGGTAGGGCAGCTGTGACAGGTTGTGACGATGGCTATAAACAAAAAGGGAGCAGTGACGTGATGCATATTTTGTCCACCTAACCTTCAAGCCTCCTGGGGACGGCAAACAAAACCACTTTGCATTCCTCACTCCCACCCGAAGCTGCTTTCCCACCTTGTTTCCTTAATTTTCCTGGCCTCTGACCTGGATTTTTACTGAACATTCCACCATCCTCGTCACCACTGTCCCCCCAACATATTGTGTTTGACATCCACATCAAGTCAACCGTCTCATCATGAGATTCCTAGCCACCGTTGCATCGCTGGCTCTGGCGACCAATGTCGTCGGCGCCAGCAATTGGTTCAGCAAAGCAGGTAAGTCAGGCTCAGGCAAAACCGTGATGGAAAAGGTGAAGGAGGCTGTCATCACCATTCGTGAGCTCCGTAGCCTTTTCCACCATCTTTGTTCATTCCCGCTAATATGTGTTACGCATTGAAGCCTACAACAAGTGGCACGAGACCGAGCTGGAGCGATGGTTGAGCGATCATGAGTAAGTTCTACCTGCCCTCCCTGACAAAATGAGCCGTCGTCCGCAAGCCCATTCAGGTGACTAACATTGAACCCTTCAGCGTTCCCTACCCCACCCCCGCCGACCGCAAGGACCTCGAGAACCTTATCCAGAAGAACTGGGAAAACTACGCCGTCTCACCTTACAAGGAGTGGGATACTGAGAAGTTGACCGGCTACTTGAAGCAGAAGGGTATTCAGGTCAAGGAAGGTGCTGAGTCCAACAAGGATGCTCTCGCCAACCAGGTTGCCGGATCCTGGTACGAGACCGAAGACAAGGCTCAGACTGGCTGGACCAACATCAAGGACTGGATCCTGGATACTTGGTCCGACAGCCAGCTGAAGGCCTTCGCCGACAAACATAGCATTCCTGGTCAGTTTTGCCCAATTAATGGTCATGTTGAATGTGCAACTAACCTATTTTGGCAGTCCCTCAACCCCGTACCCGCGACTCTCTCCTCCAGAAGGTCCGATCCAACTACGAGACCGTTGCCAAGAAGGCTGGCCAGACTGCCGCCTACCCCGGTAACTGGCTGTACGAGACTTGGTCTGAGTCTGACCTCAAGGAGTGGCTCGATACCCACGGCTTCCCCGCGCCTCAGCCCAGCTCTGTAAGACCCCTCGGCCTTTGCCCAATCTGTGAAACAGATGCTAACAACGGTAACAACAGCGTGACAAGCTTATCGCCTCTGTTCGCCGCAACTCTCGTCTCGCCTACATCAAGTCTCAGGATACCGCCGCTTCTGCTTCGGCCAGTGCCAACGCTGCCTATGCTACTCTGACCGACAAGCTCATCGATGCTTGGGGTGAGACTCAACTCAAGGAGTTCTGCGACAAGAACGCCATCCCTGTTCCTCAAGGTTCCAAGATCAACGAGCTCCGCGCTCTTGTCCGCAAGCACCGTGCCGAGATCCTTGGTGACAACGTCGCCAACTCTGCCGCCAGTGCTTACGGTGCTGCTACCAGCAAGGCTGGCAACCAATACGCCAAGGCCACCGATGCCGCTGGCGAGACTGCCGAGGGCGCTTTCGATGCAGCCGTCGGTACTTGGACCGCCAGCCGCCTCAAGGCTTACCTCGATGCCCGTGGAGTTCCCGTTCCTCACGGAGGCAAGACCGAGGAGCTCCGTGCTCTGGTCCGCAAGAACGCCCACAAGGCTGCCAACCCCTACAACGCTTGGACTTGGGATGATCTCTCTTACGACAACCTCAAGGACTATCTCTCCAGCGGAAAGGACGAGGTTGCCAAGCAGGCTGCTGAGAAGTCTGATGCTACCCGTGAGGATTTGGTCAGCGCTGCTCAGTCTGCCTACAGCTCTGCTTCGACCGCGGGTGGTGACAGCTACGCCTCGGCCACCAGCTACCTCGCTCAGGCCACTGATGTTGTCAAGCAAAGCACTTTCGAGACCTGGTCCGAGAGCGAGCTGAAGTCCTACCTCGACAGCTACGGTGTTCCCGTTCCCCAGGGTACGCAGCTGAACGAGCTTCGCGCTCTGGCCCGCCGCCAGTCCACCTACTTCAAGTACGGCACCAGCAGCCCTTCCGGCACCGCCTTTGCCAAGCTCAGTGGAGCCGTTAAGGGTGGCTTCGATTGGGTCATGGAACAGCTCGGTGCTGGCTCCGAGGCCGCTAAGCAGAAGGCCCAGGACGTCAAGGAGGAGTTGTAAATTAATTCCCCATTTCCGATACCCCCACATACCCCCGGACGGATGGACGGATGATGGCGTCGGTGTGCGTCTTAGTTGACTTTTTTTTGCCACGTTACGAACGTTACGACTAAAAAACAGGCTCGCTGCTTTTTCAGGAAGCATTGTGCCTATTTGAGATTTGATTCTCATGTTAAGAGGTTGTCGCAGCAGTATTGCACTGATGCGGCAACTATCTTTTGCGAGTGGTGATCATTAGGATTGCAAGAATGCTTTTGATTTTTCCGTAGTAATACTAGTTCACACCACATTGTGGATTAAGCTCTGCCCTCTTGTCACGATGTTCATGATGTTGAATTTACATGAGATCATTCTCTTATTCTTATCTATTGTTCGATGGTTGCTAGATGCATGTATGGCTTCTGTCTCCTAACGCTTCCCAGCACTACCCATTATTGATCCGTTTATCTTTGGATTCCTCCTAATACGTTTTATACAACTCATTGAATCTCGCCTTCCTTCACCAAGCGCCGTATGGTGTTGATGCTTCCTTCAACGGCCATCTTCGCAGTCTGTAGATGACAATGTGTCAGCGGCTGCGAAGTTCAATAGTTGTCCTGCGAAGCGCATTTCTTATTTCCTGAGGCTGACACAACTTGCCCTTTTCAAGTGCTATCCCGATCCCCTTTACGTAGATGATGTTTTCTACGTACTCATGCGCTCCAAACGACCCACCTACATCATCGCAACCCTGCCTGTCCACCATGTACCTCCCTCCGGATTAAGATGAAAGGGAAAGGAGGATTTGCTTACCTTCCAGTGCGACTCCCGTAGTTTCTCCACCTCGCTCTCGTCCTCCTCCTTGACCTCCGGGTGCCGCCACTCAAACACATACGTCATCATGAGCTCGCCCTCGCCATCGCGACTCACGACGTTGGAGATGGTGCTGCCGTCCTGCTGCCGGAAGTCGACGCGGCTGGGGGCGTAGTGGACGCACTCCTCCCTTACGGGCTTGTCCGGGTTGGACTTGAAGACGACCTCGCGCGTGATCGTGTGGTTCCCTGTGCCGGAGGGGGCTTTCTCGGCGAGGACGGTGCACGCGGTGATGAGCGGGACGAATTCCTGCGCCGAGCGGACTTTGCGCTGCAGGCCGGCCCAGATTTGCGAGGGGTTAGGGCGGGCGTGGCGTTCGGGGGTTGATGGGGGCGGTGTAGGCGAGGTTGATGGTGACCATGGTTGCTTGCGGCGTTGGTTTGGTGGTGATGACTGTTTGGGCTTGGTTGGAGGGTGCGAATGGGAAGAGGTAAGATGTAGGTAAGTAGAGTATATGTGAGTAAGACGGTGACTTTATGACATGGATGGTGGGGGGTCTTGATCCTGCAAGCAAGTCCCGGACATTGGGATGTCCGGGACCGGATGTGCTGGGGAAACTCCAGGTTTGCACTGCATGCTGCCAGGTTGAGAGACATGCAGTAATATGTCATAAAAGAGCACATATCCAATCAATCACCTCTGTCCGATGGAATCCGCAGATTGGTAGATTTGGTCTATACTCAGGTGATATACAAGTGATTTGGGACTGTTAGCTCCTCCGTGTAAATAATTCTACGTTATACAGAGCCACGCTAGAAATACTTTCCCTTAATGATGCTCATGAATACGATTGCTCGCATCAATGAAACCAGCTCCCCAACATGTGTTGTTCATCATGTATTCATGCTATAAAATATTGCTTATTATAAATATGTACTCCTTGAAACGAACGCCCTGTACGTGAACCTCAAATCCATCAATCCACCCGCTCGAGGGACGCCGCTCCCGTGCCCACCACTTCCTCATTGTCAGCCGAGACCGAATCATTAGCCGCGCCCACCCGCCTCGAGTACAGCAGCGTCCCCGCCGCGCCAGAGCCCGCCTCGCCAGCGATGCCGCTGAAAGCAAACGTCTGACTCGTCTGTCCGTGGCCGGTGCTGAAGCTGTTGTCGGCCGCGCGGTGGTAGATCGCCGTGCCGTTTTGCGAGGTCTGTAGTCTGGACCCCCGGAACTCCGAAGCCGACGAGAAGGCTTCCAGGCCGGTGGGGAAGACGGCGTCGCCGCTGACCTCGAGGCCCAGGCCTTGGTTTAGTTTGGCCGTGAGGGTCAGGTTGCCCTCGGGGGACGTGACTTGCGTTTGGTTGCAGAACAGGGGGTAGCTGTAGTTGGTGGCGTACTCCACCACCCCGTCGCCGCTCTTGGCCTGGTCGAGGCCCGTGATGGAGAACATGTTGACCTCGCCGTTACCGTAGTCGAAAACTTGGCCGACGTTGGAGTAGTCGAGTGTCTGCGACCACGTAGCCGTGCTCTCGCCCGTCTGCGTCTTGACCGACGCGCTGATGGAAAACTTGCGGGACACTGTCAGGGCAAAATCGAGGGTCTGGTTGAAGCCCGTCGCGTTCTGCGTGATCTTCTGCGCGAACTCGATGGTCGGCTCGCTCCGGGAGACCTGCTCGATCTCGCCCGTGGTGACGGACTGCGCGTCCTCGTCCAGCCAAACAAAGACTTTCCCGGTCACGTACCACGAGCTCTCCGTCGTTGTCGAAAGCGCCGCCTGGTCCGACCCGTTATCGACCAGCCCCACGACCGAGATATTGAACGTATGGCTCTTTCCGTCGCACAAGCGCGGCAGAAACGGCGTGATGTCGATCTCGTGCTCCCGCAGGTCGAACGTGTCAATACCGACCACGGGCCGGTGCAGCTGCGGCACGACGCCGCCCGTGTAGATGACGGGGAACGGCCAGACCACGCCCGCGAGCTGCCCGTCGATGGCGACCTGCACCTCGCGCCACGGCGAGTAGCCCGGGTACGTGCCGTACGTCCTATCAAACGTGCGCGCCGCGCTCTGCGGCACGTTGCTCCACCAGAACTCCTCGTTGCCCTGCCCCTTGACGTCGACGGCGAAGACGGCGCGGCGGGCGTGGCGCGGGAAGTCGGCGATGGTGTTGCTCGCGTTCTGCTCGGGCACGGTGAACTGGCTGGGCTTGCCCTGGGCGCCCAGGCGCTGGGTGATGGGGATGATCTGGTCGGCGGGCGGGGAGTAGGATCCAGCAGCAGCCGTCGTGTTAGCAGAAGGACTCGGACTAGGACTAGGGCGCTTGAAGAAGGTCGCCGTGAGAGTCGTGTTGAGGAGGCCCGTGTACTGCTCGTTGACAATGTTCTCCAGGTCGAAGATGATGGTCTGCGGCTGCTTCCAGAGGGACAGGAACGGCGTCATGTCCTTGAGCCAGACCCAGCGGATGCCGGACGGGTTCGGCTCGGCGGTGGACGTCCTCCAGACCTCGTTGTCGCCTAGGTACATGACGCCGGTCCGGTCAAACTGGCGGCCCCGCACCAACGTGGTGAAGTTGATCACGACATGGTCGAAATCGCAGTCCGGGGGCGTGTAGTTACCTAAGTTATCGCATCAGATAACTGTCCTCATAATCACCGAATGTGTATGTGAGAACAGATATAAACGAACCGACAAAAGGAGCGCCGTAGCTATTGGCAAAAGTATGTACCATGAGCGTCTGCGAGCAAGCCGCCTCCGGCCGAGCATCGGCATACGGCTGGCTTTGGCCGCGCAGGGTGAGGCCCTGGTCGGTCAAGATGGGCTCGGCGACCTGGAAGCACTCGAGCGGGGTGGTGACGGCACGGGGCGCGTTGGCCGTGGGGGTCTTGTCGTCGTCGGCCGGCTCCGAGTCCATCGTCATCATCAAGTCCCGGTGCCCGAAGTAGGGTGGCTTCGCCTTGACGGACCGCCTACTCAAGACATGTTGCCGGGAGTGTCTCGCGTCGGCGGCGGTAGTTGGTGCTAGGGCGGCGACAACAGCAAGCAGAAGCACTTGGATGAGATACATCGTGGGCGGCGCGCGCGGTGGCGAGTGGAGCCGTCTCCCCTCCGTTGTTTCCAGGGTTGGCAGGAGTGACTGATGAATAATTATGCATATGTCCGGTCAAAGCAGATACTGACCGACGGGCTGTGCTGCCGTGGGAACGCAAGGGATAAAATTGAGTCCTCGACCGGAAGGGTGCAAGGAATTGTCGCAATAGTGACGGTACCGCCATCCTTATAACACAACTCCCCTCTCTCCCAGCTTGATTGAAAGAAGGAAAGTACACATTTTGCCGATTGGCAGTGTGCAGTGTGCCTGCATACTTAATAAATTGTCTCGCATGCAATGCAACCTTGGATCGTCATCGAGTAGAGTACGTGCATACACGGAGGACAAATAGCCCATGGCTTGGGCGAGTCCAGGGAGAGAAAGCCCGGTTGGTGATAAGGGACGGGCAAATCAGCCGAGAACAGAAGGTAGCGTAGCGAGCGATACGCCCCTGGTTAGCGGCCAAGCCAATTTAGAGCATTACCTTATCCGTCAGTGGAAGCGACCTCTCTCTGCCCGTCCTACTCGCGACTGCAGATTCCAACCTCGTAACGTCCTACAGGTGGCTGGCTTCATGCACTGCCAAAACTGCCTACTGTTAGTCTATATGTATGTATGTCGCTGTTCATCGACTCGTCTGCCATTGACTACTGCGTTGATGCATGAGGGTTGATCAGAGTCTTTATCATCAATAGGATTCTTGCTTGACAGATAGATGACTGGTAGGGTATCTCGGCTAATTGGAGATTACTGAGATGAGATATACCCCAGGTCCAGGGTCTCTCCCATCCTAGCCTAAAGCAGCCGCAAAGCTCGAGTGGGGGCGGGGTCGCTTAGCTCTAAACATGCCTGTAAATGGCACAAGGAAGGAAGCAAGAGCATTATATCTTGAACCCGAGACATCGGAAAGATATATCAATGGCAACCACAAAACGTTTGTTGTACCAAGGCACAGCATCGGAGCAACGGCAGCATCAATTACCGGATTGACCAATAGGCTATCGACAGTTGTCTACCCAATGTTCGCAGATGCAGTGAAGGGAAGCATATGCCCTTACTCGGAAGCAGCAAACAAGCGTGCCCTGTGATGTCACATTAGTTGCTAAGCTTGCGTCAGGATAACCTCGACGCCAGCATGCTCTCAAGAACTCACACTTCGGCCGGTGCAGCTTGATGATGGACCACACCGTTCGAATCAGCCATGGTGCGACTGCGTAGAACCTTAGCAATGAATTCACACGGGCGCATATACATATATCTGGTTTTTGGGATTTTCGGACTACTATGTTTAAGTATTGTATCAAAGACGGGGGTTTGATCGGTTGAGTATCAAGTGAGGGAAAACACACATACTGCCCCTGGCCATCTATATAACTTCCCCGTGGTATATATATATTTCATCGAGTCGATTCGACAGACAGCATCAGCAAGCAGAACGAGAACGCGCCTATAATTAATCCATCATGAAGAAGAAGCGTTTCGCAAGGCTCAGTACTCTCCCGCAAAACGTCGCCTTTGGTATTCATGGATAATGTAGGCAGATCCCGACGTCGGTTCCTTCATGTTCTCAACCGTAGGTCGGCGGGCGGCTCCGGGGCCCTTTTGTTGCTCTGGCTCAAACCGTTCTTGCAGTTCGTAGTACAGCTTCCTCCTCTTGAGGCACTCGTCCCCGCACGAGGAGGAGCAGGCACACACGAATTCCGGAGGCGGCGTTTTGGCGTTATTATTGGTGTTGGTGTTGAGCCGGAGCTTGATTCTTTTTCCGCTGTTGTTGTTGTTGGCGTTGGTGCTGTCTGTCTCGCCCCTTCACAGGCTCTCGCCCGTCATCTTCTTGAACTCGCCCTTGATGTCCTCGAGCAGCTCGCGCGGCTGGTTCTTGACGAGGTTGGCCGTGACGCTGGCGTCGTAGGCAAAGTACTTGCTGCCGCGCGCGAAGCCGGCCAGCCGCTCCAGGGCCCACTCGCCCACGCCCAGGTAGAAGCTCAGGGCCTGCGCGCCCACGGGGTTGGTCACGAGCTTCTGCGTCTGCAGCGTCTGGCCCGTCGTGCGCCGCACGCCCGCCAGCACCGTCGACGACATGATGGCCAGCAGGGCCAGGTCGGGGAGGAAGCCGAGCATTTTGGTTTTTTGGTTTGGTTTGGTTTGGCTTGGCTTGGGTAGGTAGGTAAGGTAAGATAGGTTTCCCCTTAAGGTTGCTATGGGGAGAGGGGGCTGGGTGGATGGGTGGTTGATGTGAAGTGGATGCGGCGAATGGAATCCTTCCGTCCTCTGTGGCTGGTGATGAAGAAGGATCGATATGCAATCGATTAATCGCTTAGATGCAGGATGTGTGTGAAGGAAAACAAGAACGTGTGAGAAGAGAAGTGAAATAACGAAAATGATGAAAGTCGCAGGTAGAAAGCTGAGTCGGACTCTTATTTTTTATTTCTTTGGGTGCAACCACTCACCGCGTAAAGATGGGATGGGATGCAGCCGCTGCGACTTTCGGGGGTGCCGTGATTCCGAGGGCCCTTCCAGTCCCTTTTAAACGTTGAAACCTTCCTTCAGGTCGAGCAAAAAACCAATAAAGCCCCAAAAGCCCCACCTCGACACGTACCCTCAGGCGCACCCTCGAGGAGCCGCAACCGCCAACCTCCCCCTTCCCTTCCCTTGGCATAACGTGTTCGCCTCGTATACGGTAAAGTATGCACGACAGCCTCAGCTTTGGCCAATTCGCCGATGCATATTAATACACTCTTGTATAAAATATGTTCTTGAGATAAGCAAAGTAATAAAAAATGCTGCATAGCGCCCAGGTATCTAGCATCATGATAAATCGTCAGGTCCTCTCGAGGCCCCTCCTCCACTCCCTCGCCATCTCATTAGACGAGCAGCCGGCTGCGGCCGTCCCATATGCCGCCCCCGCCGGACTCCAGGTCCATCGACCCCGCCGACCCGAGCTGGTGCCCGCTCGAGATGCTGAACCGCTCCGTCTTGACGATGGCGTTCTGCGTCAAGGGTTCAGCGGGATTTCGTCGCCTCTGCCGCCGTCCCCCCGCTGCTGCTCATCCCCCTTCCGCTATGGGCGTGATCCGATCGGGCCACGATGACGACTGGTGTTGATGTGGTTGGTGGTGGTGGTGGTGGTGGTGTTCGATGCTGATCCCCGGCTTGAGCTCCTTTATCGAGTCGCCGGTACCCCCGCTGCCGCTCTTGAAGAACCGCGGCGCGCGCCGACCCGAGCCCGAGAGCGAGTGCTTGGACGCGAAGGTCGTGGCCTCCCACGCCTTCCGGATCAGCGGCCGCAGCGCCGTAGCCGCGACGATCATGATGGCGACGGCGAACTCTGTCGAGCCCCAAACGTCTGTCAGGGATTTGGTCAGCTTCTTCCATGGCTCCCTCCATGCCCCTTGCTGTCCCTCTCGGGCAAAATAAAGGGACGATTGGGTGCGAGGCTGGCTTACAGAGAGATATGTCGTTGCCTTTCATCATCATGGTGGCGAACCGACCGGAGCTCACGCCGATTGTGACGGCTCCCAGCGTGAAGATGCCGACCAAGCCGGCCTTTTCCCTCCCAGACAGACTGGTAAGGCTGCTGAGTAAAGGGAACGGTAATATGAAAACTGAAAGCCCAAACGACGTTAGACCTCGTGGTGATATAACACCCACCCACACACAGTCGAGATTCAGGGCAAGCACTCACGGAGAGCTTCGCATGAGAAGCACAGTGACCAGTTGAGCTGCATCAAGGTCTTGGATTCAAAGGCGGAACACGAATTAGGGCCGGGCCGCCTATTCGTCAAGGACGCAAGTCAGCATCAGCTAGCTGCCCATCTTTACTTTACCAGACCATGGCGCAAGAGGAGAAGGGGGGATGGGGGAAAAGGATATGGCCGACCTACCATTGCACTGATGGGTGAGGCCCGCACCAAAACGTGTCGGAGAAGAAGGTGATGAAGAAGGAGCTTCCGACGAAGAACCCTATGAAGTGGAGGGCGCGGCGCAGCCCGTGGAAATGCATGGGGATGAGGTGGTAGTAGATGGCCACCATGCTGAGTTTGGGCAGGTAAAGGCCAGCGTCGAACAAGTAGTTCATGGCGAACCAGATCTGTCCGTCGTCGGCGTCCCCCAAGTGTCAGCTATCTATCTATCCTTGCGTTGCGCCTTGTATCTCTCTGGTTTGTTGCCATGACACCAGTAGGCTGACTGACCTTGCGGAGTTCAACGTTGGCGCGCGGGGTCGGATCGGCCATGCGGCCCATCCGGTAGGTGATTGTGTCGCAGATGACCAGCCCCAGGACACAGAGCGCCGCCAGGACCAGCCAGATGTCGGAGATGATGAGGTGTTTTTGCTTCCAGTGGACGCGGACGGCGATGCGGAGGCCGACGAATATATACGCGAGCGACACCATCGTCCATTCCACCACCTACAATACAGCCATGGGTCAATAAGTGAACTTTCTCTTTTCCTTTCTTTCTTCTTTTATTTCTTCTGTCTGGTAAACGACACGACGGGGATCAGGGGGAGATCGGAATGCGGAATACGGAGGGAGGGAGCGATGTACCATCACGTGTCCAGGCATGAGCACCATGGTGGCGGCGATGAATGGTCGAAGGCGGGCAACGTATACTCCTTCCCATAGCCCCCCAACAGTAGCCCCCGAAAAGGCGACGACGAGTATGTGGCAAGGTTCTCTCCTCAAGCTGAAGTTACGGGTTCGGCAACGACGGGATCGACGACGTTGTTGTGAAAATGTGTTTGCGGGACGGCCTTTGAAAAGCTTCTCACGACCTGGCTTTGAAGATGTTTTATTTGTCGAATATTGGCCAAAACCGGTAGCTTGAGAGCAGGCATCGACAACATACTGAGGGGCGGGGATTCCCATATACATATGAAAATGAAAAAGGAAAAAGAAAAAAAACACAACCCATCCCTTCTTCCTACTTTTTCCTGTCCTCCCACACACGTACTACCTACCAACTACTACTTGCTGGCACGACTCCTTCGCTTCTGCCGTGCGAAAGAAAGGCGAACCCACAAAAAGTGTGCGATTCAGTTCCCAAGCCAATGCGAGAGCAAGCAAGCAGTTGCGGCAGGAAAGTTGCTACAGCGTCATCCCACTTTCTCCAAGGCCAAGAGAAACGGTTTTAAGGTTTTGGGCTGCGCTACCCGCCCGAAGGTCGAACCCCAGAGTCTCAGCGTCTCAGGACCTTGGGCTGCTTGGGGGGCCCAGCCTGTACCGAGAAAGATGGCAGAGCGACAGAGTCTCCCCCTTTCCCTTGTCGAAACCGCGAACCCTTATTCCCGGCCAGTTCTGTAGCACTGGTCGAATTATTCACGAGGTGGCTTGGCATAGGCATCACGTTCAGACGACTCGACGAGGCTGTTGTTTCCATCTTACCTCCCATCTTCTTCTCCTTCTCCTTCTGCTGGAGACTGGTCGTGAATTGGAATGGGGAAACAAGCACCATCCATGGATCTCAACAGGCTGAGGTGCCGTATCGTTAGAAGATGGCAGCGCTAGCTAACCAGTGGCTTAGCCGGTTCAGGATCCAGCTGTAGCTTCCGATAGCTTCCTAACTCAAGGGCCTTCAAATGTGCTTACACATGCCCACCTTGGCGACCCATCCGGGACCCGGTGGATGTACATATGATAAGCAAGAAAGCCGGCCGGGCTGTCAACAGATACTATGAAACACGGCGCTAAAGGAAGGGAAGAACATCTACCGAATGCTGACACCTCTTCTTCCAAGGTCGGCCGCAAAGCAATGATCGGGAAGGCAACCCCTCCGGAAAATCTATAGGGCTGGACCATTTGTCAAGAGACAGAAGCAATGCCTCGCCTCCATGCTTTCCTTCCGTAGCCTCTGGCCTCCTTATATCTTTCATAGCGGCCTTACAGTTCATGCTATCATTTGTAATCATGGCTTCGTGCTTGGCAGCTTGGTCTTTCTCTCTCCGCTGTTTGCGGATGACGGATCAGGCAGTGGTCTAGATTTCACCGGTACCTCAGGGGAAAACGTCAAGTTTGGTGATCATACTCCCCAGACGCCAAGAGTCGCAACATGGCCAGGTGAAGCTGGCGTAAAATCCGAAAGAGACAGAGAATACAGACTTGGATGAAGCACATGAAGCAGATGAACCCGAAAATCGGAACAGGATTCCGGCTGGTCGCATCCTATCTGGTGAGAGAAAGCCGGGATGAACCCCTATTGTGAGCTTAGGTAAAGCCCTGAACACCTGCAGTAGGTAACCTTCGCGGAGATCGTTGGGATCTGGAAACACAGATTCGCTCGAAAGAGTGCAATCGCTCACACGATTCCTCGGTCACACACTTGTCAAGAAGTGCGCGGTAGATCAGATAGCGCGTTGCTCGCCATTGGCCGACGAGGAAAAAGAAAGAAAAAAGATATGGAAGATTGCTTTCGAAAGATGTGGGAGAAGCGAAGGCAAAGGGGGCTTGAGCGTCCAGCCATAACGCCGGCGCGCGCACACCCCTCGACGCCCTCGTATTACAGTGCTCGAGGATATAAACGTTCGGTTTAACCCCCAAGCGGTCTAAGCAGCGAACTCTATTCCTCCGCTACTTGCAGTGAGACGGTGTCACGGCGAGAAGGGGGCGACAAGCTTTTCCTCGGGCGGCGACGGCGAACTCTACGTACCAGTAACCTGACTGGGTGGCGTGCCGACTCCAGGGTTCGCTGGTTTCGTGAAGAAATGTTCGTTCTGAAGATGGGTTCGCGAATCCTTCTCTTCATTCTCCCCTCTCCCCGCCACATAACTGCGTGACTCTTTACCAGATTTAGTTCAAAGAAAGGAGCCGCCATCGCCCATCTTGTTTGGTTTTGGTCTGATCAAACGGGCGTGATCTTTCCCACGTGGTAAGAACCCGAGTAATCCGCCATCGACGCGGTTCTCATACGAAATGGCATAAGAGGTATGGCATTTGACGACATGGTGATACACGATGATGCTGGATTAATGGAGCAGCTTCATTTCTTTCCCCATTGAGGCGCCCGTCTTTTCAGCTGATCGACAGTCTGTCTTGAATCTTGCGACTCTAACAGACCACTCATTGGTCTCTCGGACGTTAGCCACGACGATGGCTGACTGATGCCGGACACTTGAATCAGCTTCTCCCCGATCCCGACGATTTAGAGTTTCTTGGTTGGTATCTCGAGATCGTTTTATTTTGTTATCTTTTGTCTGTCTGTCTATTCGGTCTAGGTAGGTATATTAAGTTTTCCTTTTCTCTATCGCCCAATGAATGAATAGCCCAAACTAGGAAGAATTAGTAGCCACCGCTATCGCTTTCCTTAGTATGCTCATGAAGTTGTACACGTCGACAAAGTCGCAGTAGAGCGGCACGGGCGCCACGCGGATCACGTCGGGCTTGCGCTGGTCGCACACGACGCCGCCCTCTTGCAGCGCCGCGCCGACGCGCTCCAGCAGGCCCGGCCGCAGCAGCAGCACGCTGAGCTGGCAGCCCCTCTGTAAGGGATCGCGGGGCGTGATGATGCGGAAGGGAGGAGATGCCGCCGCATCAGGCTCGCTGGCGACGATGCCATCCAGCAAGTGCTGCGCGTACGCCGTCAGCGCCAGGCTCTTGGACCGCAGCTCCCGCATCCGCGTCTTCTCAAACACCGACAGCGCCGCCGACAGGCTCGCCAAGTCGACCGCGCTCGGGTTCGAGACCTGGAACCCGCCGGCGCCGGGCGTGGGCTGGAACGCGTTCGCCATGTCGAAGCGGACGCTCTTGTCCTCGCCGTACCAGCCCGCAAGCCTGTGCCGGTGCCGGAACCCGTGGATCGCGTCCGGGTCTTTCTCTACCGTCCCGTGCCGCGCGTGCACGAACGCGCCCGCGATCGAGCCGGGCCCCGCGTTGATGTACTTGTACGTGCACCAGACCGCGAAGTCGACGTTCCAGTCGTGCAGGCGCAGCTCCACGTTGCCCGCCGCGTGCGCGAGGTCCCAGCCGACGTAGGGGACGCCCTTCGCCTGGGCGTGCGCGGTGATGCGCGCCATGTCGAAGAGCTGGCCGCTGTAGTACTGGACGCCCGGCAGCAGCAGCAGCGCCGTCTCGTCGGCGTGCTCGTCGATGACGGCCAGGATCCGCTCGGTCGAGATGATGAAGTCCTGGTCGGGCTCGATCTGCACCATGCTCTGCCGGGGGTCGAGGCCGTGCCACTGGATCTGGGACTCGATGGCGTAGAAGTCGCTGGGGAAGGGCTTCCACTCCAGGATGATCTTGTGGCGTTTTTCGGTCGGCTTGTAGAAGCTCGCCATCATCAGGTGCAGGTTCGCCGTGATGGTGTTCATCATGACGATCTCGTCCGGCGAAGCGGCGCCGACCAGGTCGACCGACTTGCGCGCGCAGTCGGCCGACATGTCCTGCCAGGCGACCAGGGGCGAGTCCTCCCACATCGTGAAGTGGCCGCCGACGCCGATCGAGGCCCACGTCTCGAGCTGGGCGTTGAGGTAGCGCCGCACCGCCTTGGGCTGCGCGCCCAGCGAGTTGCCGACGAAGTAGATGGATTTCTTCTTGTCGTCGTCATCCTCATTTGGCGGTGTTGATGTGCCATTCCCGTTGACATGAGCTTCCCCTAATGCACCGTCTGTTAGCCATCTCGTAGACTTATAACATAATAATTGAAAAGGGGCAAACTCACCCGGTAGCGAACCCGTTAGTCCCTTCTTCCGTAATGAACCCTTTGTCGGCAATATGAACTCATCCTTCAGGTGTCTGAGCGGATCTTGGCTGCTGAGCGTCTCTGCATACTCTAACGAATTGGCATTTCCGGGGAACTTGGGATCTTGGCCCGACCTAAGCCGATCCACGATGGCTTGAAACTCCATGTCGGCTATCGTTGCTGCTGCGACTGCGAATTTGTTGTTGTTGGCGTTATTGTAGCAGAAGATGCGAAGACGATACTCCTAATGTTGCCCTGACACATCTTGAAGCGGCCATTGTCCCACACTTTATAGACCGTGATCCCCCCCATCTCTCCATCGTCTTTCCCCCCTACTCTATTTAAATTCCACCCATGCATCGTGTTCCCTGGTTCCCTGGGTCGTGAAGGCCGATATTGCAAAGACCAAGGCGTGAAAAGTGTCGCATCCAGCTCTTGGAGTGGAACTGAAAGTGCTGGGCAGACTCCACAACCGCAAACAGCGCTTCCGCCCTTCCGTCATCCGCGCTTCCGCACTTATCCGAACGGACACGGACGAAGGAACTGAGGGAAGCTCGGAGCTACGTACGGACAGTCATCACACGACACACCAACAACCAGCCATCCCGTATTACGAGTAATAGCGGAAGATAAGGGGAAAAGCATATGGCTGACACAGAGAGAACGAGAGAAAACTCTCGGATGCAAGTGGAGATGACGTCGGTCAGGGGAGGCTCTGTTGGTTTCGTAGTTCCGGTAGTTAAAGGTGTAAGACCGTCCGGTCACTGCCTCCTGATGCTGCACTCCGGGGATACTGTCATTTACACGCAGAATATACCAATTCATACGAATACATTGGTTCCCATTCAGCTTTTCCCAACCCTAATTCGAATTTTTCAAACTTGTGCTTTTCAAACAAACATATCTCCGGAACAGCTGTGACCTCCCAGACCGCCACACATGTCACCACACGCTTTGTCTCCCTCTCTAGGCAAGACGGTCGACGAGACCGCAGCCTACCTATCGACCAAGTTCGCAGTGACCAGTAATGGTTTCCTGCCCAAAGAAGCTCCATTGAAGGAGCTCCCTTCCTACTATGCGTCCTGGGATGCGATAATACGGAGGTTGCCTCAGCTGCTTCGAACGGGAGCCCTCAGGGAGAAGGCAAGAGAGTTCGAAGTGCTGTCAACAGACGAGCTGAAGACCGAGGCTCAATGGCGGAGGGCGTACGTGATACTGGGCTTCTTGGCCCAGGCATACGTCTGGGGAGGCTGTCAGCCCGCCGAGGTAATTCACACCTATACGCCCTGATGATTGTACAGTTAGCTAACCCAATCGACCAGGTCTTACCAGCCGCCATATCAGTCCCCTTCCTCCGCGTCTCAGCCCACCTCGAACTCCCGCCCGTCCTGACCTACGCCGCCTCCAACCTGTGGAACTTCACCTGTACCGGGAGCACCGGCGACTTCACCAACGTCGACGCCGTCCAGTCGATGCACACCTTCACCGGCACCGAGGACGAGTCCTGGTTCTTCATGATCTCGGTCGCCATGGAAGCGCAGGCGGGTCGCGCCATCCCGGCCATGACGCGCGCGCTCGAGGCGGCCGCGAAGCAGAAGACGCCGCGCGACTACGCCGCCCTGGCGCGCGCGCTCGACGAGCTCACCGCCAGCATCGAAAAGGTCGGCCGCCTGCTCGAGCGCATGCACGAGCGCTGCGACCCGGACGTCTTCTACCACCGGATCCGCCCCTTCCTCGCCGGCAGCAAGAACATGGAGGCCGCGGGCCTGCCGCGGGGAGTCCTGTACCCGGAGCATCAACAAGACGACGGAAAGTGGACGGGCGCGTGGCACCAGTGGCGCGGCGGCAGCAACGGGCAGAGCTCCATGATCCAGTTCTTCGACGTCGTGTTGGGCGTCGAGCACACCAACGAGGGCAACAGCCGGGCCTCGCCCCCGCCCGAGGGCGAAAACCACCCGGCGGCGCCCAGAAGCTACCACGACGAGGTCCGCGACTACATGCCGGGCCCGCACCGGCGGTTTCTGGTGCACGTCTCGCAGCAGGGCAGCCTGCGGGCGCTGGCGCAGAAGCTGCAGCAGCAGTCGGGCACGTCGTCGTTAGACGAAGAGCAGAGACGGTTCTGCGACGCGTACGTCCGGGCCACGGAGACGCTCGGGACGCTGCGCAACAAGCACATCCAGATCGTGACGCGGTACATCGTCCTGCCGGCGAAGCGGGCGGCGCGGGCGATGTTGGAGAAGACCAATGGCGAGGATGACGGGGTCCAAGCGGCGCCGCAACGGCAGAACCTGGCCACATCGTCGGCGATGAAGTCGTCGCAAGACGGAGGTGGTGGTGGTGCGGCAGAGGAACCGGAGCTGAGGGGCACGGGGGGCACGACGCTGATCCCGTTCCTTAAGCAGTCGAGGGATGAGACTTTTGAAGCGGGTTATCTGCGAGCATAAGTTAAGTAGTATCCATGATGACGTCTAACTTTAGCGAGCATGCGTAGATTAGATACCCAATATCATTTTCGCTTTTATGATGAAATAGATGCTATTGCAGATGCTTCCTGCCTGACTTGTGAAAGACCCAATGATCAAGGAGAATCCCAACGACCCCGCATTTGCCTCTGATTACCCCTTTTACACAGAACATTTCATAAACGACGGCAGAGAGCCCTGCGCCGTCTTATATTGAGTGTATGGTGTCTTTCTTGCTGATATGAGAGCTACATATGCTGCACTTTCCTATCCGAAACCCACGCCCAACTTCCCACCATGCTGATTCAGGCTGGCGCCGCCCCATTTCATCTGCGTCATTGAATTTCAAATGGCAAGCAAAGCCTTGGAGTGTTCTTGGGGCAAAGGACGCACCCCACGGGGGCACCAACCCAGCACCTGGATCCTAGCTATGAGGTTGGATTTGACATCTGTCGACAGGAGGAACCTACACCCTTGTGACAGGTTGCTTGTCCCGCGGAAAAGAAGCGACAACATCCTGGTTCCCGTTTTTTGCCGATCAAACCCTGGAACAGATCCGAGAACTTTGGAACTCGGAGAGGGAAGGAAGTCCGTTGTGGATAGCTGACAAAGAGAAAGAAAAAGACTCGGCTGGATCGCGAACAAGAGGGGGAGAGACCCAGGTGAATCCCGGGAAACCCCCCATACGTTCGGAACTTGCCGTTGGTTGTCATCTCGGTCAGACACTCCATCCGGTACCTTGACAAGCCGTCAACCCGTCGTCCCATTTCCACGCACTGGGGGCCCAAGTTGACAACAACAAAAGACCTCAAATGCGAGCGGTGTGGATGGTGAGATGAAGAAGACAAAGTTACGGGTGAACCGTCCCGCCGCCCCGTTGCGGATTCAATCCGGACCCCAAGACGGGCGAGTGAGTCAGCAGTGAACTGCGTTGTTCTCGAAATCGAAGTCATAATTTACATGTACACAGTTATGAAAGGTAATTCGGAACCATCTCCAAACCCAACCGGCTTTCGGATCCTCCAGTCCATAAACACCTAGTAGGGATTCAGATAGGTAACCCAGAAACATAGGGCTGTCCCCCATGTGTGTGATCTGGGTCCGTCATCGCCCATGCTCAACAAGAGTTCGGAGACTATCACAGCCTTTTTACAATTTGACTGATCCCCTTGCGCCCCTTGGATCGACCGTCATCCTACCTTCAGCCTCCGGCCTACGATAACTCAAAGTGCCGAAATCCACCCATGACTCAACGAAACCGGCGACAGAACCAGCTCAGCTTGGGAGCGCCCAGGTTGCTACTCGGTACGTTGGGTGGCCAAACACCGGTTTCGCAATCTACTTACTTGGACTCTTGTGTGTGCTGTGCACAGGGCAGCAAGCCAAGCCAAAGCTGAACTCAGCTCTTTCCCTTCCCCCAGCTTTCCCCCGGATCTCCTTTGCCGTGCGGCTGCCGGCGATCTCTCCCGTGTGCGCGGCGGCTCAGAAAATGCCGCTTATGACAATAGTAGCCCCTTCATATAGCCGCGCACGACTCGCTCGGGGTTTCTTATATCTAACATCAGCACTGCCTGCTGCAAATCGCGGAATGGATGATAAACATTCGCCGCGCCTGGCCTCTTTTTTATCGGATGGCCAATGGCACCATGTATGTTCTGGGCCGGTGAAATTACAAATTATTGTAAGAAGTGGCAGGAGGCTTACCATCAGTTGTCGCTTGTCTGTGTATGTGTGTATTTGTGTTTGTGTGTGTTCTAGTTACGCATCGGAAGATGAAGTAGCCATCATGTGGGTATAGAGTTGTTTCTAACGAGAACAGTCGGTGGGATTATGTGGCAATAAACGAAAAACACACTCAGGTGTATATATTAAACGTCGTGTTCCTTCGTAACTGACTCTTTTCTTTCCACCACCTTCAACAGTACCAACTCCAATACCAGAAGATTTCCCCTTTCCTTCTTCTCGTACTCTTGGCTATTCCTTACTGCCCTGTCTCTTCCGCTTCAGGTCTCATATTTCGGCCCAATACCATCTTCCACACGTATCATCTCCACCCAAGCCAAGATGCAGTACACCACCGCCATCCTCCTCAGCCTCCTCGCCACCACCGCGACGACAGCCCCCCACCCCCACAAGGAAGCCAAGCCAGGCGAACAAGCGAGTCATCGAGCAAAAGCACAAGCGCGCCGACGGCCCCCTCAAGGTCTCCCTGAGAAACCGACTTCTTCGACAACGCGGCCGCCGACTTCTTCGGCGGCCTCGCCGCCGAGCTCCTCGCCACCAGCCTGGGCGAGTCCGACGCCAAGGCCCCCACGTTCCCGGGCCCCTTCGCCACCGTCACCCTCAACGTCGGCAACGGCACCGCGGCAGCCCGCTGCCAGCTCATCGACACCGACGGCCAGCCCGTCACCCTCGTGCGCGGCGACAACGTCGACACCACCTTCGGCGACGCCGGCAAGGGGCCCTGGCGGGCCCAGGACGGCGGCTTCTTCTTCGTCCAGCAGATCAAGTGCGACCCCACGTTCGCGAGCGTCAACTAGATGGAGCAAGCGGAGCGACGAATACCCCCTGGTTACGATTTCTATGGGCGTCGGTGGAGTACGGTTTCATTTTTTATCGGGCGGCTGACTGGTGTACGGCGTCAGGAGGGTAGACGAAATATGTTTATATCGATGGGCACATCTGGTGTGCTCGCGCATCAGCCGGTATAGAAGACGTTCATTACTATTATACGGAGTTCAACGGTGGCGTCGTTCGTTATTTGCTTAGAATGTCAGGAGCTTGGGGCGTCTTGTTTGATTAACGGTCATACCTTTTTTGTTACCCACCCCACAACGAGAAACACTGATTATTATTAGCCTGTAAGAGAACCAACTTCTAGCTCCGATCTTTACCAGCCACAAGCCGAACAGGCATACTCAGATGCTTCGAAGTATCTTGAGGCGTCCTCTGTTAAAATGGTAGAATCATGAAAGCAACTATTTCTGCCGCATTTTGACCCTCCGTCGGCAACTCCAGTGGGCTGCATTTAACGTTGAATCAGAAGTAAAAAAGACTCTCTGCTGCTTAAATATAGGAGAGCGAACGGGATCCCTAGTATTCAGCAGGATATGGTCGTATGGGATGTAGGCATTCTGGGAGTAAATATTCCGTAAGCCGCCGGCTCGCCCGCCATTTAGCATCTAGTAAGGTATTGTCCGCTCAAAAGTAATGCGCCAAATCAATATGCCCACTCGTCTCCAAGAGCGGGAAGAGATTCAAGGCGCCCGACCCCTGATCCCCGCTAAACGTGCTGTTCAAAAGGAGAGATCGGGCGTCTCCGGCAGAGACCCGCCCGATAGCGACAGGAAAGCCGGGTCCAGATCCACAAAGCGGCCGGGCGACGACAGAGTGGCGACATGGTGGTGCTGGTGGTGGTTCTGATGAGGAGGGGGGGTGGTGTCCCCCCAGAATCTCCGATCGCGCAAACGACTCCCGGTGCTGTACATCATGCCCAGCAGAAGCTCCCCCACCGAGAGCGCTGTTATTATCAACTCCCCCTCCATTCGCAAAAGCCGACGAAGAATGACCGCCACCCATACCCAACGAGTCCGGCGATCGCAGGGCAGCACCAGCACCTCCACTCCCACTACCCCTTTCCACCGGCATCAACCCAAACAGCTGACTACTGCTCTCCGCCCGCTGCAGCCGCTCCGCCAGCTCGCGCTTCTCGAGCGCGCCCAGCGCCGTCGCCAGCAGGCTCTTGGCGATCAGGCTGTACTGCATGGCGTGCGCGTCGCTCTTGGCGAAGTGCTCGAGCGCCGCGATGGACTTTTGCGTGTACCGTTCCAGGATCCGGCCGAAGCTGCCCAGGAGGCCGACTCCTAATGCCAGCGAGGAGGCGAACAGCCAGGATCTGACCAAGCATCTCTTGTAAGTGCGTGAAGAAGGAAAAAGGATAACGAAGAGAGGATTGAAGAGAACCTACACAATCAAAGGCTGCTTCCCAGTCATGACCCCCCTCTCAATAAGCGAAGCCACCACATCCACCATCATGCTCGCCGCATCGATACAAGCATCCGCCAAGCGGGACTTGCCCGAGAATATGTCGTTCTTGCTGTTGTTCCCACTACCACCGCCACCGCTACCGCCCGGCCCATCCGACAGCCGCCGGCGCACTTCGTACATCAGAAACGGGCGCGAGACCAGCATGACGGCGTAGTAGTACGACGAGAGCACCTGGCAGGTGCCGATGAACCGCTGCTGCTGCTTGGCGGAGTACTGTGTAACGCCGGCCCCAACACCATCGGCTTCCCCAGTACCGGTGGCGGTGGCTGTATTCAGCACGTCCTTCAACGGCCGCAGCCAGCGGCCGGACCAGTCCCGGAGCTGCCGCGAGATGCCCTCGGTCAGCTGGAGCGTGATCTTGCGGCGCGAGTAGACCTCGAGCACGACGCACTCGAGGATCAAGAAGATCTGGACCGAGGAGCTCAGGATGTCGAACGACTCCTCCCGGCCATCGGCCGCGAGCACCTTGTAGGGCACCGTGCAGTCCACGTCCGACGTAGCGGGCGGGCGGCCCATCGACGTGCTCAGAAACAAGTCGACCACCCGCAGGCTGCGCCACAGCCGGTCGCGCTGGACGTGGCCGTCGGGGCCGAAGCGGGCGTTGACCTCGGTGCGGTGGATGCCGATGGAGTACGCGGTGCGGACGGCGATGCCGAAGAACAGGAACGCGCCGTTGATCTGGCAGGCACCCAACATGAACAGCGTCACCAACAGGAAGGCGTGCACGGTGCTGATGCTCAGCTCGCCGCTCAGGTGCGCGAAGGCCCGATCTCGCGCGTATTCGAAGCAGGCCTGGGCCAGGGGCTCCCGGTCCTTCTGGTATCCGATGGCCAGGATTAGGTAGTTGACGATGCTCGTCGCCACATCCGAAGCTGCCGCAGTCCCTGTCCCATCTGCTATTGAGGAAGAGCCACCGCTGGCCCAGAGCGTGACATCGTCGCGCAAGCGCGCGTCCTCGAACAGATCCACCAAGCCCGCAGTGACAGCGAGATAGACAGCCATCGCATCGGGTATGGACTCGAGCGGTATCTCGGGCCCGCCGCCGGGGCCACCGCCATGCTGCGCCGCCGAGAAAGAAGCAGACGGCGCGCTGTTCTCCAGCACCGAGTACTGGCTGCTCTGGGGCGCAAAGGCGTGCTCATCGACCCGGCTCGTCACGAGCTGCCGCACGCTCTGGAAGAAGGACAAAGGGGCGCAGTCGCCGATGAAGATCAACTTGCCCTGGGCATCGCACAGCAGTCGCGCCTCGCGCGGGACTTCGGTCTCGTCGTCGTGGGCGTTGGCTGGGAAAGCGTTACTGACATCAACACCACCCCCTGCTGTTGCTCCTGCCGTTCCTGTTAATGGCGGCGGCTGTGGCTGATGATGGAGCGGCGGCGCTGTTGCTGGAGCGATGGCAGGCGACGATGTCTGCATGTGATCTACATGCTGTGACGAGAACGAAGCATTGCGCGGTGGCAGATTGGGCGTGGTCACGCCGCCCCCGTTGCTAGTGTGTTGGTGGTGGTGACCATTATCTTGCTGTTGGTGGTGCTGTGGCTGGTGCAGCGCGGATGAGGAAGATGCGGATGTCGGAATTGAAGGGGAGCGAGCATGCTGCGGCACCCGCTTCCGCTGGGGGAGTAGTGGCATAACTCGGACCGTCGGCGTCGGACGCAGTAGCTACAAGGTGACTTGCCGTCGCATTTTACTTTGCGGCTTTTACAGCTGCAATTTGCAAGAAGCGGATTTGATTAGAGGCAGCGTTGTGATAGTAAATGGCAATGGCGGTCCAAAAGACGGAAGTGGTTGTTATTGAGAGGGAGGGGTGTGGGACGAACCTATCACAAGCGTTCTGGACCCGCGCGCGGATTGGCCGAGTCTCGTCGCTTGGGGACGAATGCGGCATTACACAAGCAATCAACTGGCCTCAGACTCCGTGGCCGAGGCTTGCCCAGCGATGGTGCCGAAGAATGGAGAATCGGAAGAGACAAGTTCAATTTCAAATCGTACGTTTGGGTTTGGTTTGTATGGGTAGATCCGACAGTGCTTATTCTGGCGCGCGGGCGGAAGAGATACCAGTCAAGTATCCATGACATCCGGGGAAACCTTGATAGCTCAGCTCTGCATCCGAGATTCGGATGCGCCACTAACTCAACTTACAAGCCCGCCACGGCAACAACCGCTGATGCCAAAACCGAAGCAAAGCCACCGCCATACACCGCAACAAAGTCATCACATGCACCAAAACAGATATTCCAGGTAAAACTGTTGTCAAATCGATAGCGAAATTTCAATTGTTGCTCTTTGTACAAAAACAGAAAAACATTCTACCGACGAGGAGACATGCATACGTCTTCCGGATACCAGGAACCCCAGCTTTCTCATCATCTAACAAGCTCCGAAAATTCCCAAATATCGTCATCCAACACGGGTATGTACAAATCCAAGCCAATCATCACACACACACACACAAGGAACCTCAGAACCTTTTAGCCGCGTAGTAAGGACATATTACAATGTTGTTATTATGTCAACCTGGAGTGGAACATGGTTAGCCTCGTGGTTCTTGTCTTTGAAGCTGTGGTACCAGCCAGGATAGGAACCAAACATACCATGAGCTCCGTTCTTTGAGTTATACATTAATAAGAGGTTGAGAGAAACCGCTTAGCCCTGGACACCGGCGGGGGTGTTGCACAGGATGCCCTGCTCGAGGATGGGCAGGACGCAGCAGCGGGCGCGCTGGCCGATGGCGGAGCAGACCTCGCTGAAGTTGTCGGCCGAGGCGGGCGTCTCGGTGGGGTTGGCGCAGTCCAGGTCAGCGACGCCGAGGACGTCGGTGGCACAGCACTGCGCGGTGCCGTACAGGCCGGAGCAGGGGGTGTAGTTGGCCTGGCGGGCGACCTGGACGCCGGGAGCCGCGAGGGCAACGGCGGAGAAGAGGGTGGCGGCGACGGTGAAGAACTGCATTTTGGCGGTTGGTTGGTTGGTTGATTATTCAAAAAGTGAATGGATGGGTTGGTATAAAAGCGAAGGTTGTTGGGCTTGAGGGGTGTGAGAGGCTTGTTGGTGAGGATGAGGAGAGTAAAAGAGTGAGTTAGAGACGGAGGAGACTCGAGTCCTTTATACATCCCTCGTCCTCACAGAAAACAAGTTACTTGGGCGGCCTCGATGATGCTAGACGAGCATATCGAACTACCACTACCCGCCTGCTGCTGCTGCTGCTGCTGGCTGGCACGCTGGGTAGCAACAGGAGCAAGCATACCGGCGATGACGACGATCGCGCCAGGCCTCTCCCGTCCAACCCATGCTGGTGGAGTCCCGTCTCGGTCGAGCTAGGATCCCAGCTCTACTCCCACTCGACGAAACCGAGTTCCGAAAAGGTACGGGGAAAGGGTGAGATGAACTTGGATTCCTGGCTTGGATGGCAGGATGGAGCCTTCTGGTCAGGGGCGGCTTTTTCTTCCCAAACGTAACAGGTAAGTCGTCGTGCCGATCGCATATAGGAGCGCACTGTCTGCTATAGGGGTGGGTGTTGTTAACAGGGCATTGCTGGCTCGAGTGAATGAGATCACAGATCGGCCCGCAGTGGGCTGTGGAGTTCAGTATTCTGCTGTAAGCAATTCCAGAATTCCACGCTTCACTTGCCATACTGTACGTAGGCCGGTGCCAGCATATGCCTCTAGGTACGTAGTTCATGTATACACTCACCAGTTCAACACCCTCAGTCATCAGGTAGATACCAAGGTCGGCTCTTCAGTCACTGGAGGTGTAGGCGAAGGTGTGAGCCCAAGGCATCATGCATGAGCCTGGCACTGACGACAGCAGCTTGCCCAGGTTCGATCATGACGGCAAGAGGGCAAATTTGCTGGGCAACTAGCAAATCAGGTCCTCTGCTATAGCACCAGGTACAGATACTATAGCATTCTTACCAATGTGGTTTAACCCCACAGTGGGCAGTGATTTGCGGCTGCAGGGGCAAGGGTTAGCGGGCAGAACACCCATTCTCACATCAACCTCGACGTGCATGGAGGCGCCCAGATGCCAGCGAGACCAGGTGCAGGTCTGCGGACAAGCCAGCATCGAAGAGTCGAGGCTTCCATGCCGGGTTCACTGTAATTTCGCGAAAGATCGACATGGCAAAGTGCAAACTGCAGAGAGTCTACATGTGGGTTTCCTCGTGTTTAAAGATAGTAAAAATCTTGATCAGGAACATACCGCCGGAGTTCAGCGTGATCTTTACTTTCCGGGTAACCAGGATTCGGTCAAGCTGTTCGCCACAGTTTGCTGTTATTTAGCGTATGTAAAGTGGTCGTCGCGGTAGCTTCGTCCGTCTTCAGAGGACAGACACGAACCGCACACTGGGCCGGCGGCTTATAGACCGGTAACTCGGCTCCTTGGCTATAGAGCGTCAAGTACATTGCTCCTGACGTAGCACGAACCTTGGCGTCGTATAGCTGTTGCGATATCGATCAGAGCCAGCTTGGGTGATATAACCTGGGTTTCGTGAAGCGCTTCCCGTGTGCCTTGGCCTTCAGGAGGTAACAGGAAACCTGCGTACAAGAGTGCAACCGCTTGGCGGGCTGGTTTGTCGGCAGATGTGCGATGCTGCTAGCCTCTGCCGGGACGCTCGGTTGAGAGCTAACGCTGGCGGCTTCCTTCTGAAAACGTTCCGCATGAAACCCGCGAAGTAGTAGCGAGCCTACGAGGAGAGGGCTCCACGTCAAATCAGCCAACGTCGAATCTTCGACGGTCCCAGGGCTGATCATCATCAAGAGAGGGCAGGCTAGGCATGGCTAGGCAGGGCAGACGACAAGTGGCTGAAAAGACAGTTCAAACGGCCTCGTTTGATAGTGCATGCTGCATGGTGGTGGTGCAGCAGGGATGGTAGCTCAGGAACGGAAAACAAGGAAATTGCCAGATCGTCAACCGCTTTGCCCGCAACGGGAAAACGCCCGACAGAGCCCACCGGCCAAAACGGGAACCTCAGCAGCGACCGATTGAGAGAGTAATGACGAAAGGAGCGTAGCAGTCGCTGCAGTCCCAATATCGAAGCATGCAAGGACGGTTTCGCTTTTCTTTTTCCCACGTTTTCTTGTTCGTTACAGCGAGGAAGCAATCGTGAAAGTCAAGCCACAAAACTAACGTGCATGCAATCGAGGCATGTTTGCGTGCATGTTCCGCTTCAGCTCACTTATTCCCCGAACGCGCTGTAGGTTAATTGATTAGCGGGACAGCCATCGGCTAGGTACTGGTCTAGGTGCTTTTCTTTTGCCTGCAGAGTCGAAACGGGGCATTGCTATTATCACTTCATGGGATATATCAAATATGCATTTCTAGTTTGCTATCCCATAGCTCTCTGGGTTGACCGATCGATGATCGCTCTTGTCTGTTCATCGCATCGTGCGATGGCAAGATCCAGGCCAATAATTGCAACATGGGTGTTGAGATGATGGGCGATTGGGCGATGCTGACTGGCCAACGGGGTGCACGCCAGTATGTCATCTCATCTTAACCGTACCGCACAGTAACCTTAGCATGTCCACTAAATACTGAGGCACCAAACCCCCTGGACCGTTTCACTGGTTTGGAAACCAGTCCGGGTTAATTATTACGACCAGAATAACCAGCAACGAGTGAGCAGACATCACGACAACGATGAGCCGGCCAAGCCCCTCAAGCCCTGCCTTCTCAATGCGAATACGTTCACCCATACAGTAGAACTCTGGATCGAGCATCAGGCCGAGGCCGTTTAAGCCGTGGCCCGTGTCCGTTTCTCCACGTCCAGAGCTTCCACCTGGCTGATGAAACTGCCCCGTCCGTAGCATCTGGGAGTGAAGCCCCGAGAGTTTGTCCACGGCAGCCAACGAAGCAACGAATGTGAATGTAACAAACGTCACCACTCTTTCAACCTCGTACGACTTGACCATCTCAGCAGTCACCAAATACTGACCAGGAGCAACTCTGGTAAATATCGGCCGAAACCGTAGAAAGCGGTCGACATTCACGCTGGCACGTCCACAGATTAGAAAGGGGGCCTTTCCCTTCTAGACTCTCTGGCATCTGGCATCTGGTGCTGGCTATTGCACGGCTGCTTGGTCCAATCTCCCCAAAAGTGATTCCCTGATGTAATCATCATGCGTGCAGCACCGGATGCCCAACATCTTCCTCTCAGCCATTCCCGTCATCGAGCAGTCATTTACTGACAAGTCCCGTCTCAGAAAAAAATAGAAACAAGCCTTGCCTCCTTCTAAGCGAGCTCCCTGAAGCGAAGCGAGGAGCTCATAACCGGCAATTCATGCCAGCCAGCAGCACCCAGCTTGCCAGCTTGCCAGCTCGCGCGCCTAACAAATAAGTGCTGCACATCACATCTCGACACACACACACTCTCTCTCTCACTCACAAACACACCGGCAGTACTAAACAAGGCAGTGATCGGCTCGGAGCGCTAGCCGGGTGTGCTGCTTAGTAGGTGGGGACCCAGAACCGTTGCAACGCGGAGCCGTGGAGTCCACTTTCCCTCACTTTCCTCGCAAGGCACAAGGCTAGCCCTGATGTCATGTCACTGATGACTTTTTCTTCGAGAAGCCATTTTGGGCTCCGCGCGAACCCGCCAGCCCGTCTTTGCCGTCCATGTCCATGGGCGTGTCAAGGTGCCAAGACATGGCTTCGGGCATTTTATCTTATTTTCTAAAGCCAGTCGAAACAAGAATCGGATGCACACCCCTCTCTGCCCCCTTCCCCGTCCCTCGTGCAGCAAGGGCTATGCTAGCCATCCATGCCTACATACTGTATGTAAGGAAGATGCACCTAGATTCCTGCTATGCAGCTGGGGGAGGCGAGAAATGACATCGCGGCTGGCCCTTGATTCATGGGTGGTGGCCTTACTTCACCTTGCAGCTTCATTGCTACCTACCACACAGAGGGACAATAGGTAGCTTCACAGTTGACCGCCCTCTCGCTTAGTGCACACACCTAGGGAATTCGTTGTTCTCCGAGTCTTCCGCACTCGTGCAGCAGGAGCCATGTTCAGAGCAGAGCAGAGCAGAGCATCCGGACTCGGGCTGGTCGGGTTAGGCCTAGACCAACTCGTCTCTATGTACTGTAGAGTATCCACGGCGGGCTGGGCTCTATTTTTCATATCCGAGCATACAAACTGCCCCTATCCATGGTTTGCAACAGTTTGGATCTCCGAACCTGGGAGCCGCATAAACCTTCGAGCCAGCGCGCCAGCCAGCAAACCTAGCAAACGTGGGAATCGTCCACTGTAATTTTTCTTCGTCCAACCTAGCTCGACGCTAGATCGGTACCTTTCAGGGGAATAATTCCAGGTTGGTAGCTGCTCTATCGCATACTACATGTACATAGCCAATAATAGTCATGAGGGAGGGAAGAAAAAAGAACCCCAGTCTTCAATAAGATTGGAGTGCATAGGCAAAAGTGGTATAGATATAGATATATATATTGCAACCGATAGAAGTCTAAAAAAAAAAAAAAAGGACAAAAAGCAATCGTACGGAATAGAACCCACGGCGGGGATCGAACCCGCAGCCTCGAGATATACTCAGAAGTAGAAGTCTCGCGCGCTACCAATTGCGCTACGCGGGCAGTACTTATAGCTGATAGTTGAATTTTCGGACTCGTATTGGCATTTATTATAATGACACCCAAAATAAAGCTTAAAATGGTGGAACCAGCCTCTGGATAAATCCATTAAACAAAAAGCTATCAAGATATTGTGAGATGGAGGAAGGTTCATGCCATTCAAGAACTCAATCGCTGCTGTTTACCTCAGTGGGCAATCATGCACTGGCGAGCGATTGCTAGCAAGACAATCAAATCCACAACCAGAGGCCGGCGGTGGCCGCGCATGAAGAGAACCTGACCAAACTGCTGTTTGGTAACCCAGAGCAAACACAGAAGAGACGGCTGTCAGTCGGGCTTAGACCTGTGGACCATCCGCGAGGGTTGGACTCACCCAAGTAGATCAGTTCCATACTTAGAACCATGACTCTACTCCAGACTCTGTCGCTATGTAAGTGAGTAGTATACTGTACGCCAGATGGACACCCAAGTATTTCAGAGCATATATATATGAAGCAATCCCCAAACCGAAGCATGGGAGCGTTTGAGACATATACCACCACCACTGTTCGTTCGTTCTCTTATGCACACGATGCTGGAACTGATGATTCTCTGGTCTATAGTAAGAAGATGAAGATGAAGGGCTAAAAACATCTAGAAACTTTTCTTTTTCTCTTTGCTATGTTGCCCCCGTCAATGATACATAACCTCATGCAAAAAAAAGCCTTATTCCATCCACACACACTCTCTCTGTGCTTTGGAAAATCAATTCACATTTTAGTATCCGCGCGCCAGGAACCCCGGCTATGCTTTTGCAGAATTATGCTCATGCTCATGCTTCTTCGCCACCAAGAAATCAGGGGGAGAGGGTGAGAGGAAGATACTCATCCGCCCGCCCACTCCGAATATACGTATCTACCAAAGTACCGCCCCCTACAGCATCTGCCAGCTCTAAGCTTAAGCAAACGCGGTGACCTCAGGCCACTTCTCAGCGGCCTTCTTCTTGAACTCATCCAGTTCCTTGCTTCCCGATCCCCGCAGAATAGTCAGGATCGTTTGCGCATCCTCGAAGGTGATTTCCGGCGCACCCAGCAAAGCCGCAAGCTGCTTCTCGACGGAAGCCTTGTCTTCATCTTCGTCCACCAGCTCCTTCATCTTGATGGCGGCGATGGCGTGCGGCACGCTGCCCTTGTGCTTGGCGAAGAACTCGTCGTTGAACTCCTCGAGGTCCGTCGAAGGCGCAATGGCGGTAAACTCGGACTTGATCACCTCTTGCACCTTGGGAGGCAGCGAGGCCATCTTGCTCCGGATGGCGGTGAGGAAGCGGATGGTGTGCTCGTGAACGGTAGGGTGAGAGGCGTCCAGTGCCAGGGCGGCGTTGAGACATCCGAGGGCAAGAACGTACTTCTCTGTAGGCAAAAGTTAGATCGACATCCCAAAGTCTTTGTTCAGTGATTGGAGTGATACGTACCTCTACGCAGGTAAACCTCGAAACCAGCGAGTTGCGCCTCGAGGTTCTTGGGGGTGTAGGTCAGGAGGTGAACCAGGAACTTGGTAGCCTCAACGAGCGGCTCGGTGGTGGCCGCGAGCTTCAGACCATCAGGGTCATCATCCTTCTTTTGGTCTCATCGACCGCAGCCTTGGGCTTGTTGGGATCTTGCTTGGCGGCCTTCTCGGCAGCTTCCCGCTCAGCCTTGCGGGCCTTCTTAGCGGCCTTCTTGCGCTCAGCAGCATCACCGTTCTTGTCATCGCCATTGACACCATCAGTAAGAGTCTTGCCATCGTGCATATCAAGGTAGAGCTTGACAGCGCCCAGGGCAGCCCGAGTATAGAATGGGTGGTCTCGAACATGGTCCTCCCAACGAACCATGTCAACGTAAGCGCGTATTTGACCTTTCCGCAAGGAGAAGCTGTGGAAGTCGAATTGGTCCTCTTGCCACACATCGAAGATGTTGTAGACAGTGTGGAACCTCTTCAGAGCCAGGCCGACATTGCCCTTCCGTACTTGCGCCTCGCCATCCTCGGTCATAAACCAAATGCACTGCATGTCCAGAAGATCGTTCAAGGGACCAGCAGGAGAATCGTTTCTTGTGAAAAGGCCGACGGTCTCCAGGCCCTTTTCGGTTTCGTTGTTTCGCAGCTGGTATTTGGCCGCCTTGGTGTTGATATATCGGTCCTTCAGGTCCAAGTTACGGGCCTTGTCCATCTCTTCCGATGCCTTCTGTGTGTTGCCGGTGTGTTTTATTATCCTTGCCTTGGTCATCTGGAACTCGACATTGTCGGGCGCCTTTTCGATACCCTTGTTAACGAATTCCATGGCCTTGGTCAGGTCGCGACTGAGGTGGAAGTTGTAATGCTGCGCCAGGTAGTATAATGCTGCTCCTTCGCCCTTGAACGGATCGTCGGCCTTGGCTTCTCCAGCATCGGATTTCTTTGCCTCGTAGTACTCGTGTGCTAAGGCCTCGAGCACTTCCTTTTTAGAGGAGTCGACGTAGAGGTGCTTTAGGTTGGCAAAGGTGGATGGGACACCCTTATCCAGCATGAACGTGAGATACTTCTTGGCCGCTTCGCGGAAGACGTCGCCTGTGATTCCCCATTAGTTTTGCTTGCAGTGGTGCCGTATCTTCATAGCCTACCAGTAACAAAATCCAGAGGCAGACGCTTGGCAGCATCTGAGCGAGGGTTTTTTCTCGGAATATTCGTCGTAGATCGCCTTCTTAGCAGCAGTATCCTCGTCGGGGATGCCCATAACCTCGATAAGTTTGTTGTAGTAGTCAGGGTGTTCGGCATTTCTGTCCAACAAAGCCCTGTATGCCTTGACGGCCTCTTCCTTCTTTTCTAACTTGGTCAGATATTCGGCTCGGAGCTCCATAACGGCCAGGCGGTCGAGGTTGGTCTTGGCAATGGACTCGAGGTGGTCGAGGGCGCGCTGGTAGTCGCCTTGCTCGGCAATGATGGTGTTCTTGTACATGACGGCTTCGGAGTTCTCGAAGTCGGTCTTGGAGGGCGGGATCTTGAGCGACTCCTCATACTTGGTCAGTACTGTCTCGGCCTGGGTCAGGTCGCCGGCGAGGTGGTGTGCCACGGCCAAGGCAGTCCAGTTCTGGCGGATCTGGGAGCGGGCCTGGAGCATGGCTGTCCTGCTCTGGATGTAGCCCTGGTAGTCGCGCATCTGGACCTGGAGGAAGGCCAAGTCTCTCTGAATCTGTAGGGAGTCCGGCTCGAGCTTCAGGGCGGACTTGTAGGCCTTGATGGCCTCCTCGAAGTTCTTCTGGTGGCGGTACAGCAGGCCGTAGACGTGCCAGCAGATGTGGGACTTCATGTCGGCCATGAGGGCCTGTTTGCCGAGCGCAAAGGCCTCGTCGGTGTTGCCCTGCTGGTTGATGATCAGGGCCTTCATGGCCATGGTGTCGCCGTGCTTGGGGTTCTTCTTGAGAATCTGCTCGGCGGCCTTGAGACCCCGCTTGTACTGCTTGTCTTCATAATTGCGGATGACCTGGCGAAAGAGAGAATTCTCCTTCGCGCTGAGCGGTTGAGGCATGCTCGGTGAAGGGAGGGTCGGCCAGCGAATGCGATCGGGAGGGTGGTATTTGGGAGGTCAGGTCGAGTTGTCGAGAATGGCAATTTTTCGCGAACTGGGAAGCTTTCCAGAGTTTAAAGGTACAGCAGTTGCGTCGTGGGGTGATAGTATGATAAGGTGGGTTGGAACTTGGCGGGCTAGCTACCTGCCAACCTGCCCGCCTTCAATTGAAACGTGGGCCAGTGGCCTGTAGGGACGGCCTTAAGTAAGCCCACTTCAGAGAGTCAAACAGCTCAGTGGTTCATGGGAGTATTTTAAGAAGTCAAAAATCAGAATAAATGAGAAGCATGGAAGTCTGGATGCTGGGAAGCAGGATATCTCAACGATCAATTCATCAACATGCAACGTAAGTATCTACAGGAGGTTTCGCTGGGTCGTGTGCTTGCTTCAATTGAGTTACTGCACCAAATGCAAATGACGAAGTGCGAGCGTCGAATGGGGCCGCTTCCGGTGGTGGTGGGATGCGCCGAGAAACCGGAGCTCCCACCCATGGCCCCTCCTCCCCCGAATTTTTCCCGACTCGGAACCACGGAAATCGATCAGCCATCAGTGACCACGCAGGGTCTGCACAGGTCTGCACAGATTCGTGGTAGTATGGACTCCTTCGAAAGTACTGTAACAATGCGAAGTTGTGTGCCCATGAACGGCGGCGGCGTATCATCGAATGAATGATCTCATCATACACACTCTAATTACATGTGGTATTATACAAAGAGGTAGGCTCTCAAGGCCCTGGACTTATACCAAAAGCTCCTACTCCAACACCAAAGCAATCTGCATTCTACTTCGCAGAGCGGGGAACTCCTTGTTTGTCCCGCCACTGGTTCAAAGCTGTGTCTGCATCTTCTATATCGTCGCCGCACCTCTCCCTCACAAGCCCCCATGTGCGCGACCTCACAATACTTTCAACCCCTCGCTCCTGTCTGAGTAGTGTTGCCAGCTGTTCTGTCCGCGCTTCCCGAGGGAAATATCTGCCAGAGTAAGGGTCGAGCCTCTCGTTCACAACCCGCTCTCTGTCCCGTAGCGACTCAGCTTCTCGTAGTGGTGTCTCCGGGTCATTTGGGTCGGGACTCGTAGCGACGTAGGCGCAGTAGGTCAACACATCAGATCTTGACTGCCACGACGGAAACAGCACCTGGTCCTTGAAGGTCTGACATGACTGCGGATCAATCTGCTTGTGCGGCGACCGTGGTGTCCGTACCGACGTCGAGTTCGGATCGAAGCCCGCTTTAGAGGGTGTCACGAGCGCATTGAGGTTTTGGGTGATGGAATCGTCCACCGCGCCCCGCGATATGCGCAGGAAGTCTAGAATAACAATTATCAGACCATAGCCATGGAAGATTAGCAGTCGCCGAAGAGACGCGCACCTCTGAGTGCTACAGTCGAGAAACAGAACTGTGGTGTCAAGGAGGGATTCCTGGGCAGGTCGGTCATGGTGGGATCACGAGAGCGCTGCGCGGTGGAGCCTGCAGCATCCGACGAAGGAGCCGCTCGTCTAGTCCAGAAGTATCCAGCCAGCTTGGTGGTTTTGTATCAGGCCAGAGTTATATGGCAGGTTTACGGTAGGCGAGAGAGTAGATCGGGCTCGTCAAAAGTATCAAGATACTAAAGTTGTTTGTAAGTATTGAGAGCTGCAGTTTCCAGAGCAGATCCGAGCGACTCGAAATTAATCAATGATGACGCTGTAGTCGACCCTCGTCAAGTCGTCAGAGCTTCGAACGGAATGGAAGCTTATCCTTAGCTCTTTAAGTGAGCTAACAGGGCCCAAGGTGGGCTGCTGGGCTTTATTGTGTGCATTATGCAATTGCTCATAGAAAGGCCTGGGCAGTATGCACTAAAGCCCCAGCGGAACCCCGGCCCGGCAGCAGCAAGTCGCCAATTTAGAGGCTGGAAGCTCCGATCTAGTGCCCCGCTTGGTGAATCAGGCTGATTGATTGCGACAGCAGACGCCTGCCTTCCGTACAGTGGCCTCGCCTTGCCAGTCAACCAGTGCAGTCAGTGCCAGCAGCTCTAAACTCCGGACCTGGGCCTTGCGCTTGCTGAGCAGCCGCAACATCATCAACCTCCATCAAACCAATCACCCCAACAACACGACCCGTTTGTCATCAACATCTCCAGACCGTCAACGAAGCATCACTTTCTTGCACGCTTCCTCCTACCGCTCCCAGGCTCCCTCGTTTTTACTCTTTCCCGAACAATCCCCCGCCACCATGTCTAGCTCACAAGATATGGAGGGCGTCGCCCACCGCGAGCCCGAGGACAAGAAGGACAGCGGACGTGGCGATGATGGCAGCAAGGACAACAAGAAGCCCGCCGACGGCGACGCTGAGATGAAGGACGCAGAGCCCGAGGAGGAGGAAATCCTCGACGAAGATATGCTCACCCTCAGCACCCAAGACCTCCAAACGAGGAAACGCCTACTCGAGAACGATGCCCGTATTATGAAGAGCGAGTTCCAGCGCTTATCGCATGAGAAGGCCACCATGGGAGAGAAGATCAAGGAGAACATGGACAAGATCGCCAACAACAGGTACGGGCTATCTTGCAATTGCTTCCTTCGTACTGCACCTCCCGGTAAACTAACTGGCCCACTAGGCAACTACCATACCTCGTCGGCAACGTCGTCGAGCTCCTCGATCTGGACCCCACCGCCGAGTCTTCAGAAGAAGGCGCCAACATCGATCTGGACGCTACACGAGTCGGCAAGTCGGCAGTCATCAAGACATCCACAAGACAGACCATCTTCCTGCCTCTTATCGGCCTGGTAGACCCCAACGAGCTGAAGCCCGGCGATCTTATCGGTGTCAACAAGGACTCCTACCTGGTCCTCGATACCCTCCCTGCCGAGTACGACAGCCGAGTCAAGGCCATGGAGGTCGATGAGAAGCCGACGGAGAAGTACACTGATGTCGGTGGTCTTGACAAGCAAATAGAAGAATTGGTCGAGGCCATCGTGTGGCCCATGAAGGAGGCGGAGCGTTTCAAGAAGATTGGTATCAAGGCACCCAAGGGTATGTTGCTCTCTAACCTTCCTTTTTCGTTGCAACCATGGCGCGAAGACTGACCGGCCACTTTCGTTATCTAGGTGCTCTGATGTATGGCCCTCCCGGAACAGGCAAGACGCTGCTTGCTCGAGCTTGTGCGGCCCAGACCGATGCCACCTTCCTCAAACTTGCCGGTCCCCAATTAGTGCAGATGTTTATTGGTGATGGTGCCAAGCTAGTACGAGACTGCTTCGCTTTGGCCAAGGAGAAGGCGCCCGCCATCATCTTCATTGATGAGTTGGATGCCGTGGGTACCAAGCGATTCGACAGCGAGAAGAGCGGTGATCGTGAGGTGCAGCGAACCATGTTGGAGCTGCTGAACCAGCTTGACGGTTTCGCCTCGGACGATCGCATCAAGGTGCTTGCTGCCACAAACCGAGTCGATGTGCTGGATCCCGCCCTGCTTCGATCCGGACGTCTGGACCGCAAGATCGAGTTCCCCTTGCCTAATGAGGAAGCGCGTGCTCAGATCTTGAAGATCCACTCGCGGAAGATGAAGGTCGACCCCAACGTCAACTGGAGCGAGTTGGCCCGGAGTACCGACGAGTTTGGCGGTGCCATGCTCAAGGCTGTCTGTGTGGAGGCTGGTATGATTGCTCTGCGGATGGGCAAGAACAAGATCGGCCACGAGCACTACGTCGACGCCATTACCGAGGTCCAGGCCAAGAAGAAGGACGTAAGTATTGCCCTCTGCCAGCTCCTTCAAGTAATATGCGCCTTACTGACATCATTTTATTTTAGACTGTCAACTTCTACGCATAAGAAGATCACGGCGGCGTTCAAGGCGATGGGGCGGAAGAATAGAGCTTGTGGTCATAGACAAGGGCATATGTGTAAGATACTTGGGATCTCGCCCTTAATGAAACCCAGAGGGCCCAGTTGTCCCGGGTTTTAACACCATAAAAAGTTCAGCATGTATATTGCTTCGCCTCTCGAATAGGCACAACGTCTCGTCCCGAAATGGTCGATTGTGAATTCGCGTAGATATCTCCTACCAACACGCTCCGGCGCCAACTTCATCTGTGTCTTGACAAACTCCATTTGATTTTTGCGGTTTCTTCATGGACATGGACCTGTAAACCTGTGAAAGACCCAAGCTGGCTTTGCTGGTTGGCCGCGTGATCATGACTTACCCAGGACCAATCTTCCTCGGCTTGTATGTTACCGGAATACTGCCTAGAAACCCGTTCACTTTCGAAACTGATGTCTCCTAGATGGTCCAAGTTCTCCCCACCATACCAAGTCTATTACAGCATGCAACCCCTGAGTCGTCGATCGACACACCCACACTCACACACTCAGTCTCATTACCTCTACTTGTCCATCCTGGCTTTGCTTATTGCCCTATTGATTGATCCCTCCCCCCCTCACCCAACGGGCCATCCGCCATCCCAACTGCTTGGCTTACAAGTGACTGGCTGTTTTAGCTAACTCCTGTGAGACGAGACGCATTTGCTGCGGGCCTCCTGGTCAAACAAATATCTCACTCGCAGCAGCACGCAGGCCAGTTCTCGTTTGAACATGACTAACACGCTTCAAAGCAGATTGGTGGCAGAACGGCGCAGTGCCCCCGGCTGATTGAGGGATTGACTGACCCTCTTGGCGGAGTGAATTGAGATGAGGTGAAGTGAAGTGAAGGCGTCTCTGCCCCTCGGCAAGGCACCATACGTATGGAGAACGGCGGGCGAGAAGGCGGCGAAAGAGGACGGTGATGCCGATTCGCGAGAGAGACGATACTTTTAGTAGTTTTTCCGGGGTAGTAGTCTGGATGTGGTACTGTTCTTTAAAGGGGCTGGTTGGCGCGCGGGTGCCAATCGAAGCATCCCAGTCTCACATCGCTGGGACATCCTCGTGATCGAGCAATGGTGAAGGCCTGAGAGGGACGGGACGAGGGAAAGTCCACTAGCTAAGTGAGTAGGTAGGGATGGTCAGGCCAACCCGAAGAGATGTTGTAGCGAGGAAGCATCCCGTACATTTGCAAAATCAAAAAGGCCGATAATATGCTGTGCACACCTTAGGGGCGTATTACTTGTCATTCAAGAAAGTGTCCAGGGACATTATCGAGTCACATGAGAGACGGAAGATTTTTCAAATAGTAACCAAGTAGCTTTTCAATTTGTGTCTATGGTTGTATGGTACATATTATGTTGTACATGGGCATTGGTTCAATTTCTGTAAAAAGAAAGAACTCAACAGCACCGTTCTGACATATACATGGTACATATTAGAATAGCAATCTATGTATGACAAGAAAGAAAATGTCCGTGTATATGTCTGTGATGTGCAAAGGTTTGCAAGGTGGTGGGGGAAATCCCCAAGAGATGACTGCAGCCACCAACCGGCACTGCTCACGTGTCTACACCGGCCAGTGTAATGATGGAGGGAGTGCAGCGAGGACTGCTACAGACGACCTCTTCTTCTTCTACTTCATCTTTAGTCCCTCAGGACGTTGCCGGGCTCAGGGCAAGGATGGTAACCACCACGACTGTCACGACGACGGCACCCTTTAGTAGAGGATGACGTAGCCGGTGGGCCCGGACGCGGCGTAGGTCGAGGCAGGCTCAGTGGCCTCGTAGGATGACAGCTCGGCGTAGGTCGAGGTAGGCTCAGTGACCTGGTAGGTTGACGGCTCTACGTAAGCTGAAGTGGGCTCGCTGGCCTGGTACGACGACGCAGGCTCAGTAGCTTGGTACGGCGACGGCTCTACGTAAGCTGAAGTGGGCTCCGTAGCCTGGTACGTCGACGTAGGCTCAGTGGCCTGGTAGGTTGACGGTTCTACGTAAGCCGAAGTAGGCTCGGTGGCCTGGTACGGCGACGCAGGCTCAGTAGCTTGGTACGGCGACGGCTCGGCGTAGGTCGAAGTAGGCTCCGTGGCGTGGTAAGACGACGCAGGCTCAGTAGCTTCGTACGACGACGACTCTACGTAGGCCGAAGTAGGCTCGGTGGCCTGGTACGGCGACGCAGGCTCAGTAGCTTGGTACGGCGACGGCTCGGCGTAGGTCGAAGTAGGCTCCGTGGCGTGGTAAGACGACGCAGGCTCAGTAGCTTCGTACGACGACGACTCTACGTAGGCCGAAGTAGGCTCCGTGGCCTGATAGGTGGAAGTGGGCTCCGTGGCCTGGTAGGATGACGGCTCGGCGTAGGTCGATGTAGGCTCGCTGGCGTGGTAAGAAGTAGGCTCGCTGGCGTGGTAAGACGACGCAGGCTCGGTAGCTTGGTACGACGAGGCAGGCTCAGTGCCGGCGTAGGACGGCTCAGCGTACGAAGTAGGCTCGGTAGCGTGGTAGGTAGAAGCTGGCTCCGTGGCCTGGTAGGACGACGGCTCGGCGTAAGCTGAAGTAGGCTCGGTAGCTTGGTACGACGAAGCAGGCTCCGTGGCCTGGTAGATTGAAGGTTCGACATAGGCTGAAGTAGGCTCGGTAGCTTCATACGAGGCAGGCTCCGTGGCGGCGTAGGACGGCTCAGCGTACGAAGTAGGCTCGGTAGCTTGGTAGGTAGAAGCTGGCTCCGTGGCCTGGTAGGAAGCAGGTTCCGTGGCCTGGTAGGTAGAAGCTGGCTCCGTGGCCTGGTAGGAAGAAGCTGGCTCCGTGGCCTGGTAGGAAGCTGGCTCCGTCTCGTGGTAGGAAGAGGCTGGCTCCGTGGCCTGGTAGGACGACGGCTCAGCGTACGAGGTAGGCTCGGTAGCTTGGTAGGTAGAAGCTGGCTCCGTGGCCTGGTAGGAAGCAGGTTCCGTGGCCTGGTAGGTAGAAGCTGGCTCCGTGGCCTGGTAGGAAGAAGCTGGCTCCGTGGCCTGGTAGGAAGCTGGCTCCGTCTCGTGGTAAGAAGAAGCTGGCTCCGTGGCCTGGTAGGACGACGGCTCAGCGTACGAAGTAGGCTCGGTAGCTTGGTAGGTAGAAGCTGGCTCCGTGGCCTGGTAGGAAGCAGGTTCCGTGGCCTGGTAGGAAGAGGCTGGCTCCGTGGCCTGGTAGGACGACAGCTCAGCGTACGAAGTAGGCTCGGTAGCGTAGTACGATGAAGCAGGCTCGGCGTAGGAGGAAGCTGGCTCCGTCTCGTGGTAGGAAGAGGCTGGCTCCGTGGCCTGGTAGGAAGCAGGTTCCGTGGCCTGGTAAGAAGAAGCTGGCTCCGTGGCCTGGTAGGACGACGGCTCAGCGTACGAAGTAGGCTCGGTAGCGTAGTACGATGAAGCAGGCTCGGCGTAGGAGGAAGCTGGCTCCGTCGCGTAGTAGGTAGAAGCAGGGTCCGTGGCCTGGTAGGAGGAAGTAGGCTCTGTCGCGTGGTAGGAAGAGGTAGGCTCTGTCGCGTAGTAGGTGGAAGCAGGGTCCGTGGCCTGGTAGGAGGAAGTAGGCTCCGTGGTGACGTAAGACGGCTCAGCGCACGAAGTAGGCTCGGTAGCTTGGTAGGTAGAAGCAGGGTCCGTGGCCTGGTAGCTCGTGGCAGGGTCCGTGGCCTCGTAACTCGTGGCAGGGTCCGTGGCCTCGTAACTCGTGGCAGGCTCCGTGGCAGCGTAGACCGGGGCAGGCTCGGAATACTCAGGGGCGGGGTAGACCTTGGGTTCCTTCAAGTAATGGTGCCCGCAATGCACCCTCATGGAGCCCCAGTGGGTGACGTCGTAGTGGCGGCCGCCGGTGGTGGCGCGGATGGCGAGGTACTCAGGCTCCTCGGACCTGGCGTACTTGTATCCGTACCCACCGTACCCAGGGGACGAAGAGGCCTCGGGGCCCAGATTGAACGTGGGGTCCGCAGGGACCGCGTTGGGGTCTGCAGGGTCGGCGCTGGGGTCCGCGTTAGGGTCCGCAGGGTTCCCGTTGGGGTCTGCAGGGTCGGCGCTAGGGTTCGCGTTAGGGTCCGCGGGGTTTCCGTTAGGGTCCGCAGGGTTCCCGTTGGGGTCTGCAGGGTCGGCGCTAGGGTTCGCGTTAGGGTCCGCGGGGTTTCCGTTAGGGTCCGCAGGGTTCCCGTTGGGGTCCGCAGGGTTACCGTTAGGGTCCGCAGGGTTCCCGTTGGGGTCTGCAGGGTCGGCGCTAGGGTTCGCGTTAGGGTCCGCGGGGTTTCCGTTAGGGTCCGCAGGGTTCCCGTTAGGGTCCGCAGGGTTCCCGTTAGGGTTCGCGGTTGGGTTCGCGGTTGGGTTCGCAGGGCCGACAGTTACAGTACGGGTCACGGGGTCCCCAGGACCGACGGTGACAGTACGGGTCACGGGGTCCACAGGGCCGACAGTGACAGTACGGGTCGAGGCGGCCCCAGGGCCGACGGTTACAGTTCGGGTCGAGGCGGCCCCGAGGCCGACGGTTACAGTTCGGATCGAGGCGTCCCCAGGGCCGTCGGATACAGTTTGGATCGAGGCGTTACCCTCGCCGACGGTGACAGTACGGGTTACGGTGCCCCCAGGGCCGACGGTGACAGTACGAGTCACGGGGTCCCCAGGACCGACGGTGACTGTACGGGTCACGGTGCCCCCAGGACCGACTGTGACTGTACGGGTCGTGGGGTCCCCAGGGCTCGCGGTGGCCATAGAGATTACGGTGACCATAGAAGTCGCAGTGGTGACAGAGGTAGCGGTGGTCACCGAGATCGCGGGGGTCACAGAGGCCATGGTGGTGTCCCCTTGGTCCGTGGCGTCCGAGGGGTCCGAGGGGCCCGCAAGCCCGGTGTCCACGCCCGTAGGAGCCGTAGAGGTCGAGGTGGTAGAGGTAGAAGTCGAAGTGGTAGAGGTAGAAGTCGAAGTGGTAGATGTCGGGCTGGTAGTGGAAGAGGTTGGTACACACTGCACCTCTGGATCGTCGTGGCTGTTGCGCTTTGCCTTAGTTCCCTTCGGGCACTTGTTCTTGCACTTGCCGTTACGCTTGCACTTCTTGTACTCGTCCTCGGCCTCCGCGTCGGCGCCTTCGTGGCTGTTGCGCTTCCAGTTGGGGTGGTGCGCCTTGGGGTGGTACGCCTTGGGGTGATGCGCCTTGGGGTGGTGCGCCTTGGGGTGGTGCGCCGGCCCCCTGAAGCCGGGCAAGATGGTACCCTGGCCAGAGCAGTCGGTGGACTTGTAGACAACGACTGACGAGGTGGGGAAAGAACACCATGTCAGCTTCGAAACTGAGTTCGGTTATAGAGAAAAGGGGGAGGGTTTATGGTTGTGGGAACTTACTGGGGCAGTTCCACTGGTGTTCGCCAACGCTGGGGTAGGCGACGACGACTCTCTGTTCCTCCTTTGGGAGCGCGGCCTCGGCGCGGCGCCAGGCGGTACTGCGGCCGTGGCCCCACGAGGGGCCATGGCCATGGCCGGCGGGCATGCACTCGCCGGGGGCCATGACGGCGCCGCGGGGGGCGCCGTGACACTCGTGGCCATTGCAGTAGCGCACGGTGGGTGGGACGAAGACGACGTCGCCTTTAATGCTGGCACTGCCGCCGCCGGCGCGCTTGTCTTTCTTGTCGTTGTTGGGGGCCGGGGCCGCAGCGACGGCGGCCACAAAGACAGCATTCAAGACGAGGGAGTAGTACATCTTGAAAGCAGTAAGTATTAGGTGATCAAACGAATGTATGTGTCTTATTAAGGAGAGTGGAGGGTGGGGGGGGGGGGAGGGGGGAGGGGGGTGGTATTAAGGAATGAAGGGGCTGATTAGTCGCTCAGTGATGCTGATGAGAATGGGAAAGAAAAGAGGCATTACTCAGGGAGAGGATGATATGTTATATACAGGTGGTAGCAGGCTGTTCCGGGTGGTGTGCCTACCTACGACCGCACTTCCCAGGGTTCAATACGGCGTCGGACCGCTGCCGATCGCATATTGGAATCATCGAGCTTCGTCTCTTCGTACAGCCGATGCCTCATTTCACCAGGCCCGCGTTCGCAGGGACCTTGTCTCTGGCTATTTTCCTCCACCAGAACAAGACACCTCCAACGCTCTCTCGCTCTCTCTGTCTGTCTGTCTGTCGGCTGGCAATAGGGCCGCGGGAGATTGTTCTCGGAACTGACAAGACATGAGACATGCATTGGTTCCATGGAGAGATCGGCAATGTGCTTTGATGCAGAGTGTGCCCCCGATTTGGGACACGCGATTTGCCGGGGCACTAGGCAATTGAATTGCCAGCTGCCTTGGGACCCCTTCTTTTCAGCTCTTATCTCAGGTATGCCACAGAGTTGCCGTCGGGAATTACCTTCCTCGAGACATTGGCCCACGAGAGGGAGTCCGTGGTGATGTTGCGTCGCAAGGAGCTTCATAGCGAGGAGGACGGCTGGACTGGAGACAGTTCCAAGACAGCTCTATGCGACGAGTACGATGAGTGCGATGAGTGCATAGCTGCTGATGTTCTGGGCCCTCCTGGCTGATCGGTCGTCGGCATCCGCCACGATGACCTGTCCCTCGTACTTGTATATCCAGCCGATATGGATTAGGCCCGAAAGAATGGCGTATAGGTCCAATGCAGGATGTGCTTTTTCCCCGTCGCGGTCTAAACCAGACTGCCAGAACAACCGAGCTGGTGGTGAATTGATCGACCCCATCTTCAAGGAACAAAGTTATCAATGATGTTTACATGTAAACTCATGACATACAGGTATCAATAAATGGAGAGGTTCGAGCACTGGTTTCAGCTGGAGAGATGTCTTGGATCACTTTTGCTCAAGCAGCTGGGGCGGCGACTTGCTCGAAGTCACCGTAAATAGTGTCGAAAGATGTATCTCTTCATCATTTCCGGGATCCATACACGAGAACCGTTTCCCTTGTCTCGAAAGGGCGGGGGGCTGGGGGGAGAATAAAAAAGAACGAATGACATCTGTGTGCTTGCTTGCATACGCCACAAGTATCGCGTGGGGGAGGGCCAGTCAGCAGAGGTGGTTTCTTTTCCCAACACTCCGCATGAACGTCAACACGCCATTCCAGCAACAGCGGTCTCATGACGGAAACTATATATTCGGCATCGATGGCTGTCTTGCTATCCCCAGCTGGTTCCGTCTTCCTTGCATTGATAAGATAGCAAGCTGGGCTTTGCCAGTATGGTTCTCTGGCGGAGAGGGTCGGTGACGGCTCAATTGGCGATGGTGATCCTGCGCAAATCAACACCACCTCTCTCCATCATAGACAGAGGCTCATGCGAGCCTGCTACTAGTCGGCACGGCGGTCAAAATCGATGTTGGTAAGGGTCGAAGCTGCAGGTTTTCTTCAGATGTAATAGAACATCCTGTGAAGTAAGTGATGTTCAGGTGCTGGTCGATCAGTCTGCAACTGGTGCCTTCCACGTTGTTATGCGGGGCCCACCAGTGCAGATTTACAGCTTGATGCGCTATATGGATATCCATAAGCGCATTATTTTCCAACAACCAACCACCGACCAATCGTCTCAGCGATTGGATCAATAGCTCGGTTAGCTCAGTTGGTTAGAGCGTCGTACTAATATTCTCTCTCGAGAATACTTAAGTAATGCGAAGGCCATGAGTTCAAGCCTCATACTGAGCAACTTTCTTTTTTTGCATTTTTTGCCCCCTTTCTCTCTTTTTATCTACTCTTGTAATCAATATGCGAGTTACATCTTCCTTTTGTCGCCTTTTATTCACTTAGCCCGTTCTTTCTGTGTGACCTATTTCTCTTTCCTCTGTCCATACCTCAGTAAGAACAATATCATCTATCTATCGTATCACCAGAACTGATCGAGTCTCGGTCACTCCTCTATGTCCTCCGGCCAATCCGGCATCTCCCCCCTTGGATGCCATTCCAGTGGCCCCATCTTGTGTATGCCATCCATAGAGAAGGAGACTTCCTCGTCCGACCACCAAAAGTCCAGCCGCTTCCCAAGAGGCTTGGCATTCCACAGACCAGACTTGTTATCCCATGCGGGCCCGGCCGGATCCTCTTCCGGCTTCCAAGCAGCTGGCTCAAAGCGAAGGCGTCGCAAGTGTTTCTGGACCCCAGGTCCCAGGGGAGCAGGGTCGATATCCGCCGGGTCTGGTGGTATACCCCAACTCAGCCTCCTAGCGTTTGCCTCCGCATCCAGCTTCCACAGGATGTGCGCAGGGTCGCGGTACGTCACGCTTGGGTCCAGGCCCACGCGGCACTGGCCGACGGCCTGAGCGCTGCCGTCCTCGAAGCGGAAGATGGCGCCTGCGAATTGGGGATGCTGGTAGCGGGCGCCCTCCTCCCCGCCCCACTCGAACACCTCGGCCGAGCAGCAGTGCTTGTCCAGAGTGACGGAGGCGTAGTAGGTCTGTAGCATCATGGCCGCCTGCGGGGAGTACGTGACAGTGATCTGGATACGCCGCGGCTGGGCGGCCCGGAAGGGCGTCAGGTCCGCGCTCTCGTATCGTTTGTCCTTGTTGCGCTTGAAGGACGCGTGCTTGGACGTTTGGTTGCGAACGTCTCCCCATCGGGGGTTCTGGCAGTAGGCGCCGAGGGACTTTAGCACGTTGGTAGGGACCGAGGTGTCGCATATCAGGGAGATGCAGGTTCCCTCGTTGAGGACCTTGTCGCCGGCCTCCCACTCGTCGCCGGCCTCCGGGTCGTCTGAGTCGTCCGAGTATCGCATGACCAGAGGCCCGTAAATCATATCACCTCGCAACTTCGTCCTAATCTACAACAACGGGGACTAGTAAGTACATTGCCTCTCGAGACGAGGAATTCAAAAAGAAAGAAAGAAAGAAAATAAATCACTTGCGAGTATGGCCGACAAATGTTTGATGTTCGTTATCGTAGGTTTTTGTACGCGGACGCCGATTGCGGTGACCTCGTCGTTCGGCCCCAATGGCACGTAAATCCAATTAATCATATTTTTCAACCGCGTATTCAGTTGGCGGGACCGGGTATCGGCTGTAGGGGAATGCTCGTCATGGCCATGGACCGCCACTAAAGTGCCGTTGAGGAAGAACAGCGTTATGCCAGATACTTTGCTCAGGTTGGTGGTTTGCTGACGCCCCCAGTCAGCACCTAGGACGTACCACGTGTGTATACAGTCCAGATTAATAGGCTCTGGGGTATCGCATATCCTGGGTGTAGCGAAATCGCCGGACAGCTTCAGGCGGGCAATGTGATCCTGTGACAGACAGGGTTAGTCTATGTGTATATCATGGAGACATCTCCTCTCATACCTTGAATTGCACCGAAACCCTTTCGGCTTCCTTAGAGGTGAGAATTATCCAGGCAATGTTCTTCTGCTTGGTATGGCCGGCAAAGTGCGGCTCGTGAAGTACTCTGTCAATGTGGGAGATGCCGACATCGTCGATTCGAATGCGAAAGACTGGGCCTGCCGCTTCCGACGTCTGCTCGGCGCCGCCCTCTCGCTGCCATGTCGTAATCTGAGAGAGCGGCACTTCCGTCAGCGCCTCAGGCTTTGAGCGGTCGACGATGTCGGCCAGCTCCATGGCCGCAATGCACCTCCAAAGTGGTGCGCCCCGCGAAAGGAAGTGGATCCTGAGCAGCAGTTCAGGCGGCAGTGCCATCCATTGCTCGACACGCTGGACATCCAGAGCCGACCCGACGAGCCCGGCCGCGGCCGGCGTGGTGCGAGGCGGGAGCGATTCGATCCACGGGATGGGCGTGTTCTTGGACCAGACGTTCCGCCAGCAGGCCGCGGTCCACAGCCGGCTGAGCTTGTCGGCCGCCTGGCAGTGCCGCAGGTAGAGCTTGCAGCAGTCCCGGCTATTCTCCCAGCAATGGCATGACGCGTCTATGCACGCGAAGAAGCCGTCAACGGCACGGCGGGGCCCTTTGCTGGGCTCATCCGGGTCTGGGAATCGAAAGGGCCCGAGCAGGTGCTCGAACGATGTGCAAGCAGCGTTGCTGAGCACTGGAAGACGGATGGCTTTAGGGTCATGCTGATAGACAGATAAATCAGACAGAATGGAAAGGCGATGGACTTACAAACAACGACTTTCTCGTTGTGACCAATCTCGTCGCGGCATATTCCACATCGAGTCAAGAGGGCCAAGTGACGTTCTTGTGGGAAACTGAAGCAGTTATAGCGCTTGCGTGCCATCTTGAGTGACTTAATACGTTAGGGACATCCTCGGCATACACGATTTGATTCGACCAATGTACATAACAAGTCGCAGCAGGTATTACTTCAATACAAAAGAAATGGAAGAAGGGATAATAGCGGAATCTCTTCCAGAATAAGAAGACATGGCGGTGTGATACCCTGGATAATCAGTGCAGGTGCTCTTATTCGTCACGATTCGCGCGGCAGAGTTTCACATATTGGGACTTCTTCAATCCTGGAATGCGAAGTGCATAGGTAAGTAGGAGTTGTTCTACGTAGATTGCCTTAGCTAGCTCTGATGGTTAATGGCACTGAAGTACTTTCAAGATCCAGTCGTCTTATATCAAGTCTGGAAAGTATCCATGTTGATTCCGTGATGTCCTTCAAACGTGATGGGTTGAAGGTGCAGGTGAAGGTGCAGTTGAAGCTGCAGGGGTTGGTGTGGGTACATAGGTACATTGCGAGTGACCTTGGTGCTTGGGCGGAATAATATGGGTCCGTACCTGGGGCTGGCTGTGCACTGGCCATGCATTCAATCCAGCCACACTTGCACCTGCAACCTTTCCACATTGGCAACCGTTGCGTCGCGATTTGAGCCGCGATTTCAGCCGCGTCCGCCGCATTGCGTTTGAACAACACCAAAAAATCGACCTTATCCGTCATTGGATATCGACGATAGAGGCCCACGAAGTACATCGCCCCCCTTTTCCTCAGCGATTGTCGCGACTCTCGACGCGCAATAGACCTGGCTCGACGGTTGGCTACGCAGCATCATTATCCCGGCGCCTTGCTTGCTCCAAACACCCACCATGCCTGGCCGCCGTTCAGGTCGCGCCGCCGCGAGGCGAGCTGCCGAAAAAATGGGTGAGTCCATCCTTCCTAAATGCGATTGCTACTGCGCACTCTATACTAACCATCCTGCCTTGCCGTAGAGAGCACGCCCAAAACCTTCGACGAGATTGAGGATGAGCCCATGCGCGATGTCGAAGGCGACGCCTCGGATGCCGAGGTCCAACCCGAAGCTGAAGACCATGGCGACGACTCGGCAGCGGAACCCGATGAAGACAATCAGGACCCAGAATCCGAAGCGGAAGCCTCTGCCAAGTCTCCCACTCCTCCGCCGCAGCCAGTCATCCGAAGAAGACGTTTAGGTCGGCCACCCAAGAACCGCCCGCCTGACTGGGACACACTCCCTATCGAACCGCCGAACCGCGATCCCAATGACACACCACGTCGCCGAGGACGGGGCGGCTGGAGAGGCAGAGGTGGTCGCAAAGGCCAGTCTTATCAGCCCACTCAGCAATCCATTGACAAGGAAGGTACCATGGCCAATATTGTGGATGACGAGGTCGTCCTACCAGAGGATCCCGAGGGTGAAACCAAAGTCGACAAGAACGGTCATCTGCTGGGTGGCCGCGAGTATCGTTGTCGAACCTTCACGGTCCACGGTCGTGGTGACCGTCTGTACATGTTGTCCACCGAACCAGCCCGATGCGTTGGCTTCCGCGACTCGTACCTCTTCTTTACCAAACACAGACGACTTTACAAGATCATTGTGGATGAAGAAGAGAAGCGCGACATGATCGAGCGAGATATTATCCCGCACTCGTACAAGGGCCGCGCCATAGGAATCGTGACGGCCCGGTCGGTTTTCCGCGAATTTGGTGCTTTGATTGTGGTTGGAGGGCGCAGGATCAACGACGACTACGAGGTGGCCGCACGCCGGGCCGAGGGGGCCGTCGAGGGCGAAATTGCGGACCCGAATGACAGATTTGTTCCCGGCGAGGAGTACAACAAGAACCAGTACGTTGCTTGGCACGGTGCCAGTGCTGTGTACCATTCGGGCGTACCTTCAGTCCCGGCACAAAGCGGCAAGCCCGAGTTCAAGAAGAAGCGGGTAACGGTTACTGATTCGAACTGGCAACTTGAACATGCGCGTGCTGCAGCGTAAGTCAACCAAAAACCCATACCCCACGTTTCCCCAGCGCACTAACATTGTTTTAGTCAATTCAATGCCGAGATTGGTGCTATCCGGCGCCATAACAACAAGGGTGTCTACGATATCCACACCAATACCGTGCAGTTTCCTGCGAGCATGCAGCCCACGCGGGCCCGGATACTGCAAGTCGCAGACTCCTCAGCCCCGACAGATAGCGCCTTATTTGCTCCCTTGGACCCCAAGATCCCTCGGAACTTCAAGGTGGTTGATACAATCATGGAGATCCCTCCTGCTGGTGTATCGTCCGCGGTATACGAGCAGCGCGAAACCCCTCCCTTCCTGAAGGACTTCCAGGGTCTCGGTTCCATATCCGACGATATCAAGGATCTGCTACCTCCCGAGTGCAGAAAGGCTTTTGACGAGGCGGTGGGCCAAGAGGCTGAATGGAAGAGCCACTGGGGTCCGGAAAACGAGACCACGCACCGCCGACCTCCCATCATCGATGCCGCCATCGTGCCTTTCAGTAAATCGTAGGTGCTTTACGTATGATGGTGAGCTTCGATAGATGAGCCGGGCAGACAGCTGTATTCAGTGAATCGGCAGAGCTTGGGGATTGGGCATTTGTAATGTAACATCACAAAGAGGGGTGGAACGGGTGACATGCTTGATCACCATCAGCTGGCGTCGGAGGCGTTACAGGCCGCAACGTACTTGCGTGCCTAGAGAATTATGGGCTGCTTTTCTTTTGCTTTTCTTATAGGCCACTTAACCTCTTCCGTGATTACCGCGTTTGCATTCTGCGGCTCAAGATATGGCTCGCATTATGAGGATGCTGTTCTTGTTGCCGTGCAATGCTCGAAGTAAATGCGGTGGCAAGCTTGAGGAAGAAACTAGACAGACACCAAATAAATTTTACAAATAAGAGAAGTCTGTTTCTATATGGACCACCGGATTTGGGCTTCCTTAACTACTGTAGTCACTTGCAGACCTTTCGTGGTTTCATCTGGCATTGTGAGTTGGCATTTTGGCCACATGCATCAGAAACCTTGCGTTCTTTCCAATCCCACGTATCCATACTCACTGCGGCCCTCAAGATGATGAATGCCTTGAAATGATGCTGGCGCACCTGTGTAGGTCTGTAAGTCTGGACTAGTAATTTCTTCTGTGACTCGCGCTGCCCCTGTCTTGTTTTGTTGGAAGCAACGTGCCCAGCTCCTTAATTTCGAAGCTTTCATAGGCCAATTCCCTTCTACTGTGGCGAACACACTTACGCCACTGGATATCGCGAGTGAGGCTGTGTGTGTGGGTAGTGGCTTCTGGCAATTGCCCAAGAGGACGTTTGTATCATCTTGGGGCGCTGCCCATGGATCCCGAGGTGTGGCCTTCGATCGGACGACAAGCTAGGGAGAGCGGTTCTCACAGGATAGTAGGACATGCTTTACACGAAAATCTACGACCGCGTTGTATAACATAGCCTTCTGTATTGGTTTGGCTTCTCCATTGGGCTTCCTGTTCTCTAGCCGTTGCCCCAGCCCTGTCTACCTCCTCCCAATGTCTTGCCAACTAGCTTCACGGTGGCTTCTTTCCTGATATTTCACAAACCCCTCTCACTATCTCATGTCAGGCATTTACCTTAATAACGAAGTGATAGTGGCGAGGATGATGTTAGTATCCAGGACGGCCGAGATACCTGCCAATTCAAAACTCAATTCGTGGGTGCTGAGATCATGAGCGTGTTATTTGGTGTGTATGCGTCAGCCAACTAAGAAAGTCCTGACCCTTCCGTCACCAAGGGGTTTCAACCATGGAGTCCAAAATTCCACCCTACTATGGTTGTCGTCATGCCTCCATGGACATCACTATAGCTAAGCGTCAAGAATCGGCTGTCCCCTTGTCAGGCGTCAACGCCTCCTATGAGGCTCATAGGAGCGAGCTGGAAAAGATCCTGTACAACTAAATACTACAGGTGAACATTCGGGTGTGCCCCTTCCTGCCCAAGGGCTGACTAGTACATTCATTGATATATATACCAAATATAAGTTATGTACTTAGTTTAGGTTGGTTTACACTGGTGTGTCTCCGTGGAAACATATGCTCTCCAAGCCAGTGGGATATGCACAAAATTTTGCCAGGCACTTGAGTCTCCCACGTCTGGTATAAGTTGTGTAGTTACTGGTAATTAAATTCGCCAGTGCATGAGCCTTAACCTTCTGAGAAAAAAAGAGAAACTTAGATACATTCGGGGGGGAAGAGACTATAGAATCACCGCGACGTGTGCGCGAACAACCATTGACTTTCAAGCCATGATGCGCCTCTCTGCTTATGGTTCGATGTTGCAGTCCTCAAGGTCCTCTACCTGGATTTCGGTCCTCAATGCGCCTGTCTACCCGTCATGCAGTCCGAATGATGCATTATGCAAACCAGATAGGCATTTGGTATTTGGGTTTTCATATTCACAGTCATACGGGGGCTTTGGTGACAGTGTTTGTCATTGACGAGTCACATATGCATTGGCATACAGTCGGTGCCTTTCGCAAATATCGATCAACGCAGACAGAAAAGGATGAAGCATATACTGTGTCTTTCTATATACATATACCATATCTACCGTCATAGTACACGGCGAGTGTCAGTGCTGTCTCCGAATAGCTTCACGTACGTCAGTCAGCATGCCCTGAGCCTCATCCATCTTGAAGGCCCACCCCGCTCAACTTGTCGGTGCAATTCAAACCCCGATTACAAAGTGCAAGTATATTATATGCATTCGGTCATATAAGCCGGGTTGCAGCACGTGGTGCTGCAGCCTCCCCGTGTTCCAATTGGCTCGGAGCTCACGTCTGGTCGTCATGTCATATGCAGTCAGCGTCCCTCTCTCGCTCTCTCCTCTCCATCCTCTCCTCTACTCTTCTCCGTGTAACCGCCTCGTCGTCTGTCAATCTACCTACATTTCCATAGGAGCCGAGTATGGTTTATTTGAGTCGCACGTGTGAGACTCTGATGACTACTACTACAGGTGGCACATGCGACCAGGGGAAGCTTCCATGTACTTTCTGTATGCAAAATGTACGTGGCTGCGTCATCCAACGTACTTACATCTAGGTATGTGGCTTGCTTACAGACAGCCCATTCAGTCAGTCTAGGGTCAGCCAGTAGGAGCCGGCGCTAGAAGGGTCAGAGAAGGGGATAGACAACGTCCATTGCTGCAAGCATAGAAAGAGAGAGAGAGAGAGAGAGCAAACATCCAGATGAGTCAATACAGGTTGGTTGGTTCAGGCAAAAGTCTCGACTCCCAAGTTACCCAACCTTAGATGTACTGCGCACATCCAGCATTTCGACATAAAAATGCAGCGTCTTAATGGTGGATACGCTCAAACTTTGCCATCACACATCACATGTGATACACCAGGCCCGCGTAGCGCAATTGGTAGCGCGCGAGACTTCTATTCTCTATCTAGAGATATCTCGAGGCTGCGGGTTCGATCCCCGCCGTGGGTTCTATTCCTAACGGTTACTTTTTGTTCCCTGTTTCCATGTCAAACTTTGACTAATCGATATCAGGTAGAGAGGTACGTATTAGATTGCTCTTTTTTTGTGATGTTGCCTGGATCACATTAGGCTACGGGTGGGCTGCGCGGGGTCATTGAGGCCCCCATGTCTCTATAATTGCTCAGCTACAGAGCCATGGGATCATCAAGTGCATACCCAACATAAGTACATAGTCTACATACGTAAGTAGGTTTACGTGGTGAGAGAGACACAAACCATTGAGCTGCGTAAGTACTAAGGATAGGATAGGCAAACACCAAGAGACGCACACTCGGGCGCCATTGCATCATCGGGACGCGTGTGGGGATCGGCCTGTGTGCTCGAACGGCCGCCAAATATGTCTGGGGGAGTAGGGCAGGGCCAGACCACTGCCTAGGTACTGGGGATGGGAGCTCCCGCGCGTTGATTCATTCCATGCCGATCTTTTTCTTGTCTTTCTCGCAGGGCAGAAGCAGAACTACGTCAAGTGTCTGCTGAGCCGGAGCGGAAGCCGGGCTGCAGTAGGCAGAAGTTTAGTAGCAGTTGCGGCTTACGGAGCAGTGGCGTGTGAACATTGAAATGGCTACTTTCACCACCGCATAGGTACATATGACTCTTTTCCTGCTCATAACAGGTGCTGTTCGGCAAGATGACTGGTAGGCTGACAGTATCAAAATATGGAGTGATCGCCTTTAATACTGCCAAGCAACCCGGCAGGTTCAGAAGGATTCCCCCGATTCTAGAAAAAGGATAGAAAGCTGTGATCCTGGCTACTAGCAAGTTTGTATGCATGTACATACAGTCCGAAAAAGCACATCCCATAGCAAATCCGGTAGGTGGCGGCATTCAGTGGGGGTGCAAATAGTAGTGGGAGCAGGAGGGGAAGAAGAGCTTCCAGTTTTTTTTTGCTCAGCTCTGATACGAGGTTGAATGTACATATTTTCACGAGTAGAGTGGCAATTCCCCAATGACGAGTAAGAACACATAAGACACACAGTTGAGGGGAATTGGGGGGAGGGGAGGTAGATCCGGCGGGGGGGCAAGCTATTAATGGCAGGCGGAAGAGCGATAGAGAAAAAGAGTAGGGTGCGTGTCGATCCTATCCCGATGTGCTTGTTAGCCCGTGTCCCTCGCGGGGGCGGTGCAACGACTCTCGATGCGTGCTCGATGGCTGATGAGCGATGGGCACGGCATGAAATGGGGGGGTCTTTGACCCCGAAATGGGGAATCTACGGTAGATGATGGGTAAGACGACGGAGATTCAATGGCCGTGACGCCATGACCAAAAAGTACGAACGAACAACAGCAACAGCAAATTCCATTGATGGGAGTCCGGGAACAGAATGGCTGATGGATCATTAGGCAATAGGCCGGAATTGGACATCCCCAAGAGTACGCATTTGTCGGGCGCCGGTCAAGAAATTTAGAAGGGGTCGTGATGTCTCAAATTTTTCTTTGTTGTTGCAGTTACGTAGAACAACCACAACTTGCCGAGAGCAGGCAGATCCCCGATGTGGAAATTTCAAGCCTAGACTTTCCCCAAGGGCGCCCAAGGCCGAGGATATGTATCTTTTTGTTGGACTTGCCTACCACGCATTGGGCCTAGTATACCCGGCTGCACTGGCACGTTCTCAGAATGCATGCTTTTGACGACCAAGATCCGGTCGTATCGGATGCGTAACCCAGAGAGTCCCTACTATTGCTTTGCCTGGATCACCCTCAAACACGCGGTGGCTTACCAGGTCGCCTGTACATATCAGCCTCACCATGGTTGGTGCATACGAGAGAAGGAGGCAGTCCCTTAACCTCTTACTGGATGTCACGGGTATGTCCTACAGGGTTGGTCAGAAATCAGACGCAATACCCTCGGATAGAGTGGTTGTTCGGAATGAGATGTGACTTCCTCCGCCAAGCCCTGACTGGTGAACGTGTGCCGGTATGACGATAGAGTTCGAGCGCACTTCCGAGCTATTGGCAGAACAGTCTGGTTGCATGCAAGCCTCTTTGGCTCGGCGGGTTGGTAATGCATTCGACGTCGTGTGAACGTGGACAAGGCGGACGGACTTAAGCGTAACAAGACCGCGGAATAGTAGCGACAAGAGAGAAAGCAGGCTTGCCACTGGTCCAGGCCCCCCATCTGATGCTGCAAGCTGTCTGCAGAGGTAGTGGGGGGAGGGCAACGAGGGCGGCAAACCGAAAGGTAACGTATCAAGTCTCGTGATCTCATCCAAGGCAGCGAGCAAGCAAGCAAGGTGCTTGGTCGCCTCCGTCGCTGGCGGTGTGCGTGGCACTGCGTGCCAGTACGCGCAGTCGGTAAGAGGTACGCGTAGATTGCTGATGCTATCATGCTAGCCGTAGACAGACTTTCGAGCCGCGGCTACCCCATGACGGATGGAGGGCCATGCGATTCCCAAACAATGACACATAACGAGTGAGGGGAAACCACGCATCTGCCCGCCTTAGGAGCTATTGTTGCGTACATACAGTAGGTGCTTGCATTGATCCAGGGGGAGGGGTTGGTCAGACTTTTCCTGCGTGATGGGCATGAGGCCCCCGAAAAGGCGGAGGTGTAGGTAGATTGAAACCTCCTCCTTTGGTAGCGGTACTATATTGTGAAGAGGCTGGCTGGCTAAAAAGCCCGGGTCTCCTCTTTGGAAAGAGGCCGATCCCGGAAAATCGATCGATAGGGGAGCACTATTTGGGGCCGAAGGCCTTCGGAGCGCCCTGAATAGAGCCAGACTTGCTCCCGACTGCATCCAGTGCCCCCAGGGTACAAATGGAAACACCGCCCTGATAGCGTGGCGACAATCGTGAAGCTAGCCTCTCCCGCCCAGGACCCCCCTCTCCCCCTTCTGCACGCCTGCATGTGTAGCCTGAGAAAAATTTCCAACAATTGGCGCCGAGGCGGAGAGGGCTTGAGGGGGGAAAGAGGCAGGAACACTGCCATTCTACAAAATCCATCGTGACGGGTGGGGACCATGGTGCTTCAAAATCAGGACAGGCGGATTGGTCGACGACCATTTGGCCAATTTTCCCTCCAGTTCAAGAAGCCCGAAGCTGCATGCATGATTGGTGGGGGGTGATTTCTTCAGTATGGGAACATGATGAAAGCGCTTGAAAGGAAGTCGAGACTGGAGGCGGCTTTGGTGTCGATGCAGTCGGGTCGGGGACTAGGATCAGCAAGCGACTCATCAGCAGCACCTGCTTCGTTACCTGCTCACCTGTTGCTGGTCGCTGGCCGATGCAAGGAAATCAAATCAAATAATCAAATGCACGCACTGCACATGGGAAACTAATCTGGCAGCTTACACGCGACCAGTCGCGCGCTATCGAATTCTTGTTCCCCTAGTCAAACACTTGGATTGGCCCTGTCCTGTCCTGATCCTGAGTCGAGGCGCGGAATCAGCGAAGTAGGGGTCCAGATGGCTGGCCGCGACGGGTTCGTGTAAGTTATTCATAGTAACAAATTCCGGGCAATTTGGGGAGGGGAGGAATGTGACGGTAGTCGTCGCTAGGTCGCTGGTTGCTGCGTGCGTGCGTTCGTTCCTTGTTGGGCTGGCATGGCATCCATCCTGTCTTGGGCCTGTGCTTGCTTGCTTTGGGTGCTGTGCCGGAACAAGCCCAACAGGGTGCGGACATGAGGAACGAGGATGGTGAGCGTGTCTCTGTGGTATGACGCATCAGATTAAGGACTCTCTTGTGGCTGCATGATGCGTTGGGCAAAGGAGGAAGCTGAGGTGAGTAATGTTCTGTAGCATCCTGCCATCTCCTGACGGGATTCGAGAAGGCTTCTCAAGCTTCTGTTCTGGGGATCGCCAATCAGACCACCAGAGGCGCCCAAGATTGCGTTGTACTGCAGTACTGTACCTGTAGGGTAGGTGGTGGAAAAGGGGATCGATGGGTAGGGAACATGCCTCCTGCCTTCCTTCGCCCTGGCCGCCGCTGGCGAAGGGAATCATCTGCTTGGTTGCCATTGGACTGGGCTCACATAAGATGTAGGATGTATGTAGTATTAGGCACGCCTGTTCCTTGTCCCTGTTCGGTTTGTTCGTCTGATGCTACGGCTTTTTTTTTTTTTTTTGCGGCTGCAGCTGGCAATCCCACTCCTCTTTGGGTGGTGCAGATGAAACGTCGTCAAAGTTCAGAGATGGGAGCCCACCGTTTTGGACGGAAGACCGGACCAGGAAGACTCCACTCCAATCCTTCAACCTCGTAATTTTTCCCTCGATACCATCGAGAATCAAATATGGATGGCGATCGTTGTGACCTGTGACCACCACACCTGTAGTCATCACTGCCTACCTTACATGTACCTGTAACAGGTTCCGGCACGTCTGGCCCAGCTTCACCTGAGGAGGTGTCACATCTGACTCTTCGCGTGTAGCGATGATGATGTAGCCATGCGAATCATTGCTGGGTTTTCCCGGACCCTCGGGTGTCTGGGTGGTGCTTGTGGTAGGGCTCACGGGCCACTGGGCGTGCAGGAAGCAGGAAGGGCAGGATGGCCTCACTGGGCAGAAGCTCTGGGGACTCCGCTGTTGGAATACTTACACGCCAAACGCCAAACTAAACTTCAGTGCCGCTGACGAACCGCCAATACTCAGCCATCAGCAGAACTTCAGGTGTCAGTCCAGGCACTCTTTGCCACTGGTGGTCCCCACTCCCGCCAGCCCTTCTTTTGGAATGCGGTCTGTCTAATCCGTTCGTGATGCACCACCCCCGACACCGACACCGACACTACAAACTTCCCACCGGTGATGTCAGCTGCGCAAGGCCGTACTGTAGCCCAGGCTGAACGGTACCTACCTAAGATACCTAGTAAGAGACAAGAAAAAAGCCCGTGTGATTGATTGGATAAGGTACATCCTCACTCCCTCTCTCAGTCACTGGGCCGGTGAGGTTCGTTCGTCCCTCAAGCTCTCCATGCGCCAGTGACACTTTCTTTCGACTTGGCAAAAGACGAGCCCCGTGTTTCGAGCAGGCAGCCAAGCCCCGAGCTCATGATGGGGTTCACGTATCCATGTTTGTACAAGTGGCGGCGCATTTACACATTGACAAGCAGTTGGCACACCACGCACAAGCGCAAGCTGGGAAGCCCTCGACAGGCAGAAATGTGTTTTCACGTGAACGAACAGCCGACACACAGAGCACATAGCACAGCACAGCAGGGTAGGCTTGGGGGCCTTTTTTTCTTTTCGTCGCTGTCCCAGATGAACCCACTGCTACCCTGTACGGGCAAATGGGCTTTCGAAGAGTGCGTGTGGTCTCCCATGATTTGCCGAAGGTGCCTGGACCCTGGCCTGTGTTTGGGTGTCATGGAACAAATATGAAGTTCATCCGTGCTTGCCGAGTTCCAATTCGGAATCGTGAACGAGGGAAAAATGGTAATTCACCTGATACAGAACGCCCTCCCCCAGCAAACCTTGGGCGCCAGACCACCATCTTCCCCCATCTCCAAAACGTGTCAGCACAAACAATCATTAAAAGATATTGGATTGAATCAGTCAGTTCTCGGGGGCGATCATCAACTCCCAAACAGCCTAGGTTAGATGGGAAAGGAGCATTAATTAAGCAATGCCCATGCATGCTCTGGATGTCCCGGATATTACAGAGTATTTGCAGTGCCGGGATTAGCTTCGCATTCACCCAGGCCGTAATGTCGAGGATAGGCAGGTAAGCAATGTGAAAATGTACAACCAGCAACGGTGGTGTGCCATACCCTGAGCCCACGTTTTACGTCTTGGTCGCGAGTGAGAAAAGTCCAGAGCTCATGTGTGACTCGGCTGCTCCTACAAGTATGAACTCTATGTGAGTTATTACAAACCACGAACCCCCACCGGTTGAGCACACAATGTAGATAGACTCAACATGCAGAGCACACGCCTCCATCTTGCCCTACTCAGAGGTATGAAGAAACGGAGCAACGGCGGCGAAGCAGAGGAGACTCTACACTTCAAGACGTCTGTAGAGTTTCTACTCGCTGAGGAATCCGTTTGGCAGAACTGGATTTGGCCGAGTAATTTCCTCCAACGACGCGTCTCGGTTTGTCTGCTGCTTTGGGCAGTGGATCGCGCCTCTAGCCCGCCAGCCTGCCAGCCTGCCAGCTTCAAGGTAGCTCGGCCTTGGTGCTCCGGGCAACAGCAAGCTAATCAGCATGAAATCTTCAGGGTCCAGTGGCCCAGCACCAGGGCTCGAAATGCAGGCAACAAAAAAAAAGAGAAAGAAACGGAGAAGCCCTGGCCAGAACTTCAAATAGTCTATGCCGCATGGGGCATGGGTCGCGTTCTACTGCTAGGGCCACGCTACTTTCGTACCGTTGAGTCGGTGAGACCATCCCAGAGGCCCATCCCCAAACCGTCCATGATCGTCAAATGAGTAAGTATATCCGTACACTAATACACACACCTACACTCTCAGTAATAAAACAGGTGTGGTCGTTTATTACGCAACCACCAGACCACACTCTCTCGATGGCTGCTGGTCAATCGTGATGCCTGTCTTTCCCATAGGCATCATCTAAGCAACCAGATTAGGCCTCTGGCCTGTATGATACAATCTTCCACATACTTGTAGATAGACATGGGGGTGAGACCGGCTACCAAACCACTGTGCATACGGTGCATACCATGCACAGATGTCTGGCAACATACGAAACGACGCAATGAGATTGATCGACCAGACCATTCCAAGAATTTCCATCGATACCATCTTGCCAGCATCTCGTATGTATCAAAATGGGACCTTGGCTCAATGGGCCTTCTTTCGCTCGGGGGTTTTTTGCGCGACTTTTTCTTTTGGATACCGTCGCATCGATGCCCAGCCTTCCCGTGCGACGCTTCAGATCTTGCTTGCTTGCGTCTGGCTAGGTTGGCTAGGTAGGTTCCGTTTTCCCTTTAGCTCCGTTTCCCACGCACCATACAAGGTCATACCCCATTGAAAAAGTGACAGGGTGTCGGGACAAGACAAGACTAGCATAGACTCCCATCATCGAATGGAGCAAAAGCCTGCAAGCGTTCTGGCAGAGAGGGAAAATAAACGCCTCCCTCTCAGACGCAGGCCAAAAAAGCCCCAGAAGTGGACCTGGAGAATGGATTGGATTGATACAACCTCGCTTGTACCCTCCCCACCCAGAACAGGACGGACTTTGTATTTGCAAGCAGACTCACAGGGGACACAGAGCCGAGCCAGGCCAGTGCGCACAGGGCTTTTCTGCAGTGAGCCGAGTACGTCCTCAGAGGCCCTTCCCTGACAGCCGTGATGAATTGTTGTATTGATCAATAGATTCGGGCTGCACACGTATCCTGACTACTGGGTCTAACCAGTTCGACGACTTGACACTTGACATCTCCAGGCGCGCGAAGGGAAGACGCGGACAAATGCGCTCACCCATGCACAATGTATCCAAGATTACGAGTCAGAGAATGAATACTTGCGTACGGCAGACGGAAATGGGTAGACCGAGCACGAGAAGAAAGAAAAGAAAAAATCATCATCGAACGTTCGTCACTCAATACATACCATACCTACAGACTTTGCTCGGCAGGTAGTCGATATTTTTTTTTACTGGGCTTCTTGAAGTAGTACCTACTTGCCTACCACTACCCTACTCGAATACCCGCATCATGGCATGGCCCTTGCTTTCAATGGGTTTTGGACTGGGCCCGCCCCTGACCCTCCACGATTTCTTGTACCGTTACTGGTCCGTCCAAAACCCTTGTCTCCACTGGGCTCAGGAGCAAGCAAGTGGACCGAATTGGGGTTTGGATTGGATTTTGCATCTCACCTGGTCATTCCTCCACTCCCTCCATCACTCTCACTGACTGTACTGTCCCATCCCACCCGCCAACCCGCCCAGCAGCCCGCAGCGCCAGTCATCAGAGTGTGCTGGGCTCCAGTTCCTGTAGTGCGTAGTGGCTCCATTCAACCACCACCACCAAACCCAGCAGCAGTCTCAAAAAGTACTCTTCCTCGAGGCCCTTCCCACCCCAGTCTCTCACATCCGACTCTCCCTTCCCACTCCCCATCACCTCTCTCCTCTACCTCGAACTCCGCGACTGGTCATTTCAAGCTGGCAAAGGAACCTCAATCGAAGAACTGATTCATTGAGGGTAAACCGGCGTCTGGATTCAGGTTATTTCTTTACGATCCGCCCACGAGATCGACTGACCACCCTCGGGACAAGAGACCAAAAAAGCCGAAGAAGCGCTACCCAAGCCCCAAACGCTCGGCTCAGCCCAGTACTGTCTTATTCGGCTCTGAGCTCGTACAGCCGGTTGCTGCGCAGAGACGCCTGTGCTGAGAGGACCTGAGGACGGACCGACCAATTCGCACCTCTCCTTCTCCTTCGACTGATCTCCGGAGCGTGGAAAAAGCGACCTGCTTTTCTCCTTTCTTCTGCTCGCTCCCCATCCACCAACGTTGCCTTTCTTGACCGGAGGGCCCCTGTGGAAGGACGACAGAACACCGAAAAGAGTCACTCACCCTACGAATCAATCGTTCGAACGAACACATTCACCACCCTCTTGTACCCTCGAGGTCCTTACGATTGTGTACGTGTGTTTGTGTGGTAGCAGGACTTGATTGTCAGCTTCTACCACTTCACCAGGTAAGCCATGATTTCTATTTCGTCGTGTTGACTGAGCATATCTGCCCTCCAAAAAGCTTGCCTGCACTGCCTCTCCCCTTGCGCGCGCTGGTTTGCCTGTCGAATTCGAGTTTGGACGTACCCACTACATACACGCAGTCGAAATTGTTCGTCCAGTGGCCCGACTAGCCTGCCACACACACAAGCACCCCCCCGGACCGCCTACGACACGACACGCATCTTCTCATTTCCCGACTGTTTTGATAGTTGGTGTCGCATCCTGGTCACAGGAAAAGTCACCTACGACTCATGCAGCTTTTCTCCGTTGCCGTTAGCCTTCAACCTCGGATTGCAAACTTGTCGGAAAATTTTCTTTTCTTTCCCATCGTTCAATCTTTGCACCGGGGCCAGTCGGTAGCTTGTTGGTTTGACAACGCCGCGTCGTTGACAAACTCTCTCTGCCATATTTGTATCGCTCCAACTAGAGGCGTCCAATCCGCCGTGTCTTCTGGATTTGACTTTTCTTCCCCTTGGTCTCCGACATTCCTCAAAAAGCGCTCCCACATTCTATTGTCGTCCGGTTCTTCCCAATTCAGTCACACAGACCATTGTGTCTGTCATTCCTACTTTTGTTTCATTGACTTGCTTTGTGCTGCACCTCTACGGACAATAGCATACTAATCCGGGAACAATGACCTCAGTGCTTTAGAGTTTTCCTCGGAATTACCCTACTTCTACTGTTCATATCGGGCTTCCTTGCACCGATATAACGAGAACTTCTGGTCGACTTAACTGTCTGACTTGAATATTTCTTTACGACCAACATTCCTCGGATCCTACGATCTCGGCAACGTCGACTTACGATACCCCATCTTCATACCACAAGGCGACTTGATTACTCGATAGTAGTATCAAGTCAGTCTTGATCAGAAGACCAACAAGTCGACACACAGGAACTTTCCGCCTGTTGCCCAATCTCTGCATCCGTTCCTATATCCAAACATCGATATATTGTTTCCTTTTCGTCTTTGCGATATCCGTACACGAAAATCAACATATGGCTGGAGGCAATCAATAGACTACCACCAACCGCCGAATCCCCTACGACAGCCAGCCTCTCTTCAGCCCTGGTCACGCAGACAACATTCCAAGGCAACAACCAATTCGCTGCACAATCCCACTGTTCCAGGCGCTCGAAGCAGATCGCCTCCCCTCCGACAAAGGTCCTCGTAAGATCTTTGACGGAGTCTCTTATCCAACCGCCATGATGCCGGGTGGTGTGTGCCGTCCTCGATTATGAGGTTGAAATTATGGCGGAGTATGTGGCCGAGATGGCAATGAGAGTCGTCCTGCCAGAGACGCCGGTCACGGTCGCCTTCCGCAAATTCGTCTCCCAGATCCTCACGTCGACTCGTCTGCCAAGCACGACAATCCTTCTTGGTATGAACTACCTTGCCAAGAGAGTCAATACCATGAAGCACCTTGGTCGACAATTCAAACCAAATGAGGGCGAAGTCTGGCGCCTTCTTACTGTGTCCTTGTTGCTGGGCAGTAAGTTCCTCGACGACAACACCTTCCAAAACCGCTCTTGGTCTGAGGTGAGCGGGATTCCGGTTCAAGAGCTCAACAGGATGGAGACCGATTGGCTCGTCCACATGAACTGGACGTTGTACGTCAACCTTGACGAGAGCGGTGACTACAACGCCTGGCTGAGCAGCTGGAAGGAGTGGCGGGAGACCAAGGAGAGAGAGCAAATGGCCCATCACCATTTGTCACAGGTCGCTGCCCGCGAGCGACTCGTTCCCTTGGTCACTTCCATGCGGCCGGATCCTCGTATCCGCAATCACTCGATTGCCTACGATGGTTGGAGCCCAGAGGAGACGAACGAATTCGAGCGTTTGCAGCAATCCCGCAACAAGTTCCGCCCTCGCGAGAACTCGTGGCAAGGCCAGTACCAGAACACCTGGCCTGCTGATCCTCTGACGCCTCCCGACTCCGGCTATGGTACGCCCGAGTATCTTAACTCGGCTGCAGCGCTTAACTCCCGCTACAACGATTGGTTTGGCTCCGCCGTATCGGCGGGATACAACCGGAACTATCCTGCGTCCAACATGTCCCATCACCATGGCGCCTTCGGCAACCGATCATCCCATTACCAGAACCCATTCTTCGGACATTACGGTGGCCATGGTGCTTGGGATTGCAGCGTTGCTGACTGCAACTGTAACCAATGCATGGCGTCCCTCCAGAAGCCGGCTCATTACTTCCATCACAATCCCTATGGCCAGCCTGTTATGGGTTGAACGACACAGGACTCGATATTCAGAGAATGATGACGATCAATGATGGTGTTACTGGTTACTGCTCGGTTTCGACGCGTAGTGCAAAAATTTGGTATCCACATCGAAGAGGGCCAAGGGATTCTGTCCTGATCCAATCAAGACTCTGGAGAACCCACCGACGTTGCTTATACGACGGGAGATTTCATACACCAGCGACTGACGAGCCGATGCATTAGCTCTCCTGGGACTTCGATTCGGGACCTTCGGCAAGCTTTCAGCCTACAGCATTGCAAAACAGTCCACTTGGACATCTTCTACGGCACATTTAGGGATATACATTTGCTCTTCAGATACCCAACACATTTCGATGTTATGATGAGAGGTGTTCGAAATGAACTCGACATACCTACTTCTGGACACTGCATTACGTTTTTCTTCTTGGACTCAGCGCGCCCTGTGACGGTCATCGTCGAAACAATGCCTAGCCAAGCCCAACCACCTTGGCCAGGCTGATACGATTGTCTACGCGCTGCTTTCCTCGGCGACTCCCGAACCCTACTACGGTGTTGGGTTGAATTCGCTTCTGTTTTTTTTTCACGACTTTTTCCTATCGATAATTGTCTAATGGTGTTGGTCGGTTTCGGTAATTCACGGTTTGGCGTTCATTATCCCCATAGATCCCGGCTTTCTGTTTTTTTTTTTTTTCGCATCCTATACGGGCCGGCTGGTAAAAACTGAGGATTCATCGAGGCGTTTAAAACAAATGACATGGTACATGGCCATGGTCTGACTGCCCGCTGATTCCTTTTTCCTTCTGATGCATTGAATGAGGTGGCATCGAGTCATTTCACTGCGAGCGGGTGTTATATGGGGCTGCCACGACATGAGGGGGTTTGCTGGCACTCGAGAAACTCTGGAAGAAGGGTTTCCACGCATTCCCACTGTCGACACAGCACACAAGTTGCATGCACAGGCTTCCATACTCGGGCCTCGCTGCATGATATGGGGCTATTCAGGATGGGGCATTGGGACACCTTGCCCTTCTTTCGTTCACGGATTGTTTTATTGGGGGTGGTTTATTTGGCTTGGGCTGGACCGGCCCGGCTTAAGCTGGCCTGCGTGCCCGCTGTCGCCATGGCATGCTTTGTGGCAAGAGGCTCTGCTCGAGACTATACCAACCTCGCGGCTCAGCTTTCAAATCAGCAGCACATCATTCTTAGAGTTTTCTGGTTCAGACACTTTAGAAAAGGGGGTCTTGGATTTCGGGTCACCTGATGGGGGTTAATGCAAGGCTGTCTTGCTTTTATTTCATTATTTCTTTCCCCCTATGATTTATGCCTAGCAGAAAAGGCACTTCTCCGATGTTTTTACGATTGGCACGATGGATTTGAGAAGAAAGATGGTATTATTCGATCGGTAGTTGGGATGGGATGGCCGGAGGAGGTGGTCCCTGGGACACAAAATTGGTACGCGATCAACAGAGGATACAATGAAAGAACCGAAGGGGTCCAGTACGAACAAGCTACCAGTGCCCCCGACATGATGGCGATTATTCATACGACTTCCGGTACCTTAATCAGAGGACGCGCAAGGACAAGCAGCGTACTCGAGGGTAACCGGAGTTGGATCTCGTCACCAAGTCAAATGTACAGATAAAAAAAATATAAAAGTATCCCAAGCTTCTGCCAGTCTTCTATCATCTTATGTGACTCGTGTGGGTTATGTCTCGTACCCTACCTACCCATGTGATAAGAATTATTTGGGTCGTCTCGAAACTTCAGGTGGAGCAACAGCCGACGGGAGTCGACTACTTGGTCTTTCTTGCAACTTGTACTTATACCATCAGCCTCTCGGAATCTACACTTGGCTCGACCTGGTGTTCAGGTGAGAGGGGAGGAACCGCCGCCCGATGTGGAATGACACCTGCTACCATTGCAATGATTCGCTCGATTGGGTTGTGTTTGTAACATTAAATAAATAGACAATACATGGAAACAAGTCTCGTTATCATCCATTTCCCTTCCCTCATCCCACCGTCATTGGGGTGTCCAGGGGGCCAGCAGGGTGCCGCCCCTCGATGGTCGAACGAGAGAACCGCATCACAGTGAGTGGCCCAGCACTAGTAGTTCCGCCTCCAAGGAGGCAAATGGCGCCGCCGCACCCCGCCGCTGCTCACGGCGGCGCCGTTGCTCGCGGCGGCCTGTCCGTCCCCGCTTCCGATGATATCATTACTATTAAGAATGCTGTTGCTGTTGCTGTTGCTGTTGCTGTTGGCGGCGGCGGCGGCGCCCCCAGAAGAAGAAGGAGACTGCCCGAGGGTGGCCCGCAGGTCGATGACGCTCACGCTGACGCGGTTCGTGGTGCTGGGCGGCAGGCCGCCGGCGCCGATGAGCATGAGGGCGTCCGGGTCGGCCTTGCCGAGCAGGGCGAGGCCGCGCGAGTAGGCGGCCGGCTGCGGGGTCGCGTACTCGACCCAGGCGTCGGGGGCGCCGAGCTTGCGGTTGACGAAGAGCTGGGAGCCGGAGCCGGCGCTCAGGACGACGGTGTCGTTGTTCCAGACGACGACGTAGGGCGAGCTGGTGGGCCGGGTGCCCCGGGTGGACTGCAGGCTGTAGCTCGGGGCCGACAGCACGTCGACGGGGCTCTGGGGCAGCCGGTAGTGCACGCGGCAGCCGTCGGTGCCGCACTGCTCGTAGGCGTAGATGTAGCGGCCGTCGGGTAAGGGGGCGACGGCGGGCATGCCGGGGCGGGCGGCGTAGTTGGCGTCGTCGCGGACGTCGTCGACGAGGGGGGGACCAGGTCTTGAGGTCGGTCGTGGTTTGGTGCACGAGCTTTTGGCCGTATTTGGGGTCGCGCTGGTCGGAGTAGTAGCAGACGAGCTGGTTGTCGAAGACCCTGCAGAAGAAGAAGAAGAAGAGGTCAGCTACCCAGTACGTATTATGCATAAGTACTTGGGAGAAAGAACATCGTAACATAAGAAACTCACATGAACATGGGCTCCCAGACGGGCGTGAGCCCGTTGTTCGGCCGCGCCTCGCCGCCGCTCGCGACGCTGCTGGCGAAGGTCCAGGTGGCGCCGCCGTCGGTGCTGGCGTAGACGTCGATCTTGGTCTGGCTGAGGTCGGTCGGGATGCTGTTCCCCGCGGCGAGGACGGTGCCGGCCGGGAACGCGCCGACGGCCTGCGGCAGCTCGAACAGGGTGGGCTGGTAGCGCAGGCCCCAGCCGTTCTCGGTGTCGCGCACGGCGCCGACCTCGGTCCAGGTCTGGCCTTTATCGGTCGACTGGTAGACGGGGGAAGTACACCTGCGGCGGCTCGGGCGAGTAGTTCTCCCAGGTCGCGAGCAGGGTGCCCGAGGTCAGGGCCCACGGCGCGCGCGTACAGGACGCGCGGGTCGACCCAGCCCGCGTTGGAGGGCGGCGAGAAGATGGTCACGTCCGACAGCGTCGTCGTGGCGCGCTCGGCCAGCGTCGCGGCGGGGGCCGAGGGGGCGGAGCGGCCAGCGCGAGCTGCGGCAGGGCGACGCTGAGCAGTCCGACGACTGCGGCCCGGCAGATCTGCATCATCGGGGCGGGCGTGTTTCGAAACGGAGTGGGAGAGAGGGAGGGAAGTGGAAGATGGGATGAAAGAATGAACGTGTATAGCAAGACGAACCGAAACCTGTTTACGGTATGGGATCAACGACACCTCCCCTATATATTACTTTTCTCTTTCTTCCACCGGCATGTCATCTTCCGTGCCTGCCATCCAGGCACGGTTCGCCGAGCCCATCTGGCCATCGTCTAAAACGAAACAGGGCGGGCAACGAAACAACTATCATTTCTTTTTGGTGTCTTTTTGCTGAGACCAAGGCATGAATTACCCACTCCAGATCATGCTAGTCGCACGGAGAATACTACCCAGACCCTATTTCAATCAACGGCCTTTTTGTTTTTGGCTGGCACGGGGCAGGTCGTGACCATGGAAAACCTGACTCGGGCATCTTGTCAGGACCCTTGGCCCGAAACGTGGCCCGGGATATGCCCTGGTAGGGGGACCCTGTGATTGGTGCTCCTATATATAGGCCGGCATTGTATTGGGCAAAAAACAATATGCGGGGAAAGGCAATCGAAAAAAAGGGTGTGGGGAAGGAGTTTACACACACAGGGAAATAGCCTGTTCGGTGGATACCGGAGCCTCTCCCGGTATAGTGTTGTTGGTGTTGCTGCCCTGGACTAGTTAATGACTTTGGCTGGGCATTGTCAGTGTCGGTCATGTGTCCCTCGTCGTATGCGACGTCACCTACTTGGCTCACGATCAGCTTCCCCGGACTTCGAAAACTATAGTCTTCTTGAGCCGAGGGTGTGGACGGGATGGGACAGTGACGGTGGCTCGGCAGGCAAAGACAAGTAATCGACCACACCCAAGAAGGAAGGAAGTTGGGGTTGAAGGCTTGAAGCCCCGGAACCCAAGGAACATGTGATGAACGATGCAAGGCACGGCGCCAGGCAACGGAGGAGCGGAGCAACCCCAGTGCCTGTCTCGGCAAGCCTCTGAAAGCGGCAGGCCACTAGGAGCCCGACATCTCGTGATCCAGAGAGGTGTGCGTGTGTGTGTGCGGGGGACTCCCAATGCATCTGGTTCCTCGCGGTGGTGCCGCCCAGATTCCTGGGGTTGTTAGCACCAGCGCCGAGCTGACGCATCCATCCCCAGGTTTTCTCCTCCCCCCCTCCCGCATCGACTTACTCCTTTGAGCCAGTGGTGCCGCCGCTGCCGTGGTGCGCGACTTCGCAATCGTGTCCAAGACCACGACTAATGACTGGCCCTTGGGAGTGCACACGCGGAGGGCTTTGTACGGACAACTCCCTCCATCGTATCGCGACGCGAGGTCCTTCTGCCTGGACGTTCTCAAGCCGGCGGGAATCCGGACCGCGGGCGCGGGGTTTGGCCTCGAGCCGGAGAGCGTCGGGTGGCGGCTCGGCCTCTGGCGGTATCCGCTGTCTGCTCCGCAAATCCTGCGGCCAGCGCATACATAGCCGATATCAAAGATGATGCACCACTGCAGAATTGCTGATATGACTGAAAAATGGCTGTCCAAAGCAGGGATCTCGTCACTCACCCCCCACGTCCTGGATAGCCGAGATGTGGCAGACGGGGCGGCGTAGATGGAACTGAAAATCTCTCGCAACTGGAGTTCTACCGAAGTTGGTACCCCTCACCGGGCAATTGTTACGACGTTTGGCAGGATCTTCATGAGATCTCGCATCTTCGGTTGACAGCTGGCTCTGCAGCAGGCCGGTCCGCCTTGAAAAGAGAGCTGAAAGTCTAGGCGCTTTGCCGGAGTAAAGAGGGGATTTCGTTTCGCCGCAGACGGCTCCGGGAAATATTCGAAGGGCCAGCCAATCGCAGTGGAGGTGATCGGGATTTGTCTGAGGTTCTCAGAGCAGAGGCAGGCCAGTGCACAAGTCGTCGACACTCGCCGTTCCATCTGGCCGTGCGTGGTGGAGCACAAAATCATACGATGCATCAGGATCGGCGTCTTGTGTGAATTCGGCCGAAGCGAAAGGTGGTCGGCATCTTCCCGAGGTTCGAACTTCGAAAAAAAGGGCATCTCCAACAGATCGCTGGGGATTCGAGACCGAATCTTTGGGAAAGGAAAAAGGAGGCAAAGATCTCTGCAGGCAGATCCGACCCTGACAAAGCAGTGGCGATCAAATAAGGCAGGCGACCTGGTGATCTGCCGGTCGGTGGTGCTAGGGTCTCGCAGGGCGTCGCAGGGTCTTGCAGGCTCTCGCGGCGGGTGCCGACTACTGACTGGGCCCCGGTGCCATTGGCGATTGGCCCAATGCACAGTGGGCTATCCTGCATGCGGCAACACGCCATTCCGGGATACGTGGGCTGATGAGGAGACGGCCAGCTGCTACCCACGCTCATCAGACCATCAACATCGCAAAAACAAGGGAGGGAACCTGATGAAGACCAGGCCAGCCGCATGACAGCATTAAATACGCACCGCACCATGAGGCAAATACGCCGCTATAAAAGTGCTGAGGATGCCGGCCGTGGCGGGTTCGGTTGCTGCTGGAGGACTTCTTCATTATTCGGATATTCCAAAGACAAAGATTAGCAGCACAACCATCAACCCACACACACCAATACACCAACATCATCACCCCTATCTACTACAGCCACTGGCCCAAAGACGAAACTAAAATGCCTAAGTACGTCCTGACGGGAGCGGATGGCAAGCTCGGCAGCGCCGCCGCCGCCTTTGCCGCCGAGATTGTCAAGCCCGAAGACAAGCTCGTCTTCACCTCGCACAAGCTCAGCAACATCCCCAAGGAGACCCTGGAGGCCTGGCAGGCCAAGGGCATCGAGGTGGCCGAGGCCAACTACGACGACACGGCGAGCCTGCTGGCCGTCTTCCAGGGCGCCGAGGCCGTCTCCATGGTGTCGACGTGGGCCTTCGGCGAGCGCCGGGCGCAGGCGGCCCGCGTCATCGAGGCCTGCAAGCAGTGCGGGGTGCGCCGCATCTGCTACACGTCGTTTGTGGGCGCCGGCCAAGAAGTGGAAAAGGAGGAGGACCTGCCCTTCCTGCCGCGCGACCACGCCCACATCGAGAAGCTCATCAAGGCGAGCGGGCTCGAGTACAACATCCAGCGCAACTACCTGTACGCCGACAACATCGCCGAGCTGTTCGTGCCCTGCTGGCAGTTCTGCGGCGACTCGTGGCTCAACAACACGCACCACGTGCGGGGCGCGTACGTGGCGCGCGACGACTGCGGGCGCGTGCTGGCCGCGCTGCTGCTGGGCCGGGGCCAGGCCAACAAGGTGTACCACGTGACGGGCCCCGAGGCGGTGACGGACGGGCAGGTCATGGACTGGATCTGCGACCAGACGGGCTACCAGTGCGAGTTCGTCGACATGCCCGACGCCGAGCTGCGGCGGTGGTGGGCCGACAAGGGCCTGCCCGACGACGCGCAGGGCGACTTCGGGGGCTACCGATGAAGCTCTGCATGGAGGACCTGCTCTGCTGCGGCGAGATGGTCGCCAAGGGCTACATGCTCGAGACGTCGGACGTGGTGGAGCGGCTGACGGGCCGCCGGCCCCTGCGCTTCAAGGAGGTGCTGATGAAGTACAAGAGCACGTTCCCGCTGGCCGAGGACACGTCCGACTGCGACCACGTCGCGAACCACTGCCGGGAATGAGGGAGGGATATCGAGGAGGGGATTTGGCGTTGGCGGTACCAGTGGTGGCTGGGAGAACAATACCAAACGGAGCCACGCGTGTTCGACGCCGCCTTGTTTTGCCATTCGGAGTTTGGGCGATAGAATAGATAGACCAGTTCAATGGTTGGATGATAAAATATATCTTATTTAAGGAAAATGAGGTTGATTTCTGATTGGAAAGTGCGTCCGAAATTTACTGTATTTCGGAAGTTGGGACACATACCTTGTGGAACGCGGGGAGACACGGTCTGAATCAAATGAGATAAATGTCTTGGCCAACAGCTGGAATACCGCCAAGGCCTATCCGTCGAATAAAGCCGACCTGTCGGTAAAGAAAGAAAGGATGAGCTCCCTGAAAGCGACCCCTTGCTTCCGTCTTGCTCATCGCCTTCCAGTCCACATCCTCGTGGGAACCACCGGGGGTGGTCCAAGACCGTTAAGCAAGCGACGACTAGCTCGCAGTACCCGCGACCTATTCTCTGCGGCAGATTGTCGCGAGCGAGTCGGAGCAGGCACACGCTCAGGCTGTAGATATCGTGCGCTATGTTGTATCTTTCCTGTACGCGCATGCCCTGCCGTCGGGGGTGGCGGTACATGTCCTCAACCCACTGCGTGCCACCACTCATGATAGTGGCGCCGGATGTTCTTATGCACCAGTCCCTGAACGCGGACTCCGAGTACCGCTTCCGACAAGCTGCGCGCCAGCTGGAAACGGAGGTCGAGTGGATGACGCGGTTCATCCTGGTCAGCCGCAATCAGGGTGTGTAGCATCCCCAAGTTCCCCTCCGGCTTCAGAAACACCAGCTCAGGGTTCGGTTCCATGCGATACCCAAGGGCATGGGAGACTGCCGCTCAGGCCGTCTTCTGGTCCAGAGTTCCGACGACGGGACGGGCGACGATGGGATCAGCCTCGCGATCGTCTCGATGAACTCTACGGATGCACTCCCGTCGAGAGGGGAGTCGCCCGGTGATGATATCCGTCTGACGATGGGCTCCTGTTCGCCATCTCGATAGTCACCTCGGACGGTGAACAAGTTGTTCGAGCCGGGAACGGCCTGCTCTTGGAAACTTGTGTAGGGCACGAATGATTTGCGGGTAAGGAGGAAGGGGGTTCTGGAACAGTGTGGTTGATGAGCAGGACTTGCCCGAGCTCTTTATCCTGTTGAGCAGATAGTCGGGGGTGGTTCTTTTCCACGAAGTCCTTGGTTTCAGAGACATCTGAAGCGAGCTTCCGAAGACTCAACTCTGGCGAAGTTCTTGAGGACCGGGAAAGGCAAGTGCCCCTTTTTTCGTCCGGTCCCGTCAATCCACCTCTTCTAACTAAAGGGTTCTTTGAACTTTCAGATCTTCTCTCTTGTAAGCATTTTACGTTTGAAACCCGAACATACGAAACGCGGCAGAACTTCCGGATGCGGGTAGAGAGAGATGGAGAGAGAAATCCATCTCCTGAACGACGTAGACCATCCGAACATCGTCCAAAATTTCGGAGGCGATTGGGCCAACAATCGTGGTTTGTATGGAGTACGTATGTAAAAGAGGGTAACCTTAGCGAATACATTAAAGCCAGTTCTAGGTCGGAGTCTTTCTCCATTCCAACTGTGCCCCCAGTGTTCTCCAACTCTAACGATGCTCTCCGGAATTCGAGCTGGTTATTAGAGATATAGGTCTGGAGCTTCATATATCAACTCTCCGCCGCCCCTAGCATATTGCCTGCCACCATGGCCTTTACCGCATATCGAGAATTCGAAGATTGACCAAATTCATCATGATGGACCGGACACAGATTCTCCACCGCGGCTACATTGCCCCCGTCAGTCCGCAGTCAAGCGGCCCCTTTCAACACTCAACGACGTCGACAACAAGGGTAGCAGAAACACCCCTTCATGTCCCCCACAGTGTTCAAACGGTTTTGGATGCTTGTTTGTCTTTGACCCCACCACGTCGACCGGATGCAAAGGAGCTGCGGGAGACCGCCACGGGGCATGTTGACGAAGCAGCCCTCGCTCTAGCCACGACGCACGAGTCCAATAACACCCCGAGAGGCAAACCCGATTCTCGCCAAGAACAGCGTCCTACGAACTTGAAGCCTGCACTGAAACCTAAAGCGAGAACAAGCATAGCTCGAGTTCCAGCGAGAGTGCACTTCCTCCAGCAGACCGGCCAGGTCCCGTCCGGGGCTCGGAAGGAGTCTCAAGGACGACAGCTTCCTGCACTAAAACCCGGCGCAGTTCGGCTCCCTGCCAACATACTCTTTCCGGATCACGCGAGAGAAGACTCCATGATGCTGAACCTCACCAGGTCCGAGAAAGGTTTCAATTTCAAAACGGCCAGTGGCTGCCCGGTCTTCAAAGTACGGGGCATGCGCCCTTGCTCCTCCAATTGGAACGACGCAGCCATGTACATTGCTGGAAAGCGCCTCCTCAACCTCCGGCAACAGGGTGTGTTGATATGGACCACCTTCTTTGGCGACGATCCGGACGGGAATGAGATATTCCATATCAAGTGCCCAGCTACCTCAGGTAAGTCCCCATCTACTCCGCACGAGTCTGGATTACAGGGCCTAACATCATTACCAGTCAACAGCATAAAAGCCGTTGGCAGCTTCCCCAACACCAACGGCGTGAAGGAAACGCTCGTCATGACGGGCGACTACTACGGCCGGAAGATCGACATCGCCGACCAGAAGACGGGCATGTGCGTCGCGAGGATCCGGCAGCGGCAGCGGGGCGGCGACAGGCACCAGCCGCTGGCGCTCTCGCTGCTGCTGGTCAGTCCGACCGTCGATTGCGTTCTGATGGCGGCCATGTCCCTCCTGGCATACAAGATTATTCATTCGAGGACTGGACTATGATTTTGAGGAGATCGAACTTCCAAATATGCGATTACCAAGGCGCCTTAATTGAAACTAATCCTAATATACTGTACTTGATCAGAATGGGTATTCTTTCTCTCATAATGACGTGACTAGATGCAAACCTCCGTCTGATCAAAGGGCTGTCTGCCCGCAGCAACCCTTGGGCAGTAGGTAGGGCTTGGCCATTGCCGGCTGATAATTTTCGTGGGCAGCCCTCGAGTTGATACAGAGACAAGAAAGGGAGGCATATACGATGCCCGAATATGGAAAACCCGCAGAGCTCAGGATTGTCTGCTGTGTGGCCAGACCATCTCCCTGACGCCACGTCCCAAGAACCACCGCAATCCCAAACCTTGACCATATAAAAAAGCCCGCGCAATCACTCCCCCAATGCCAAAGGGTTTATATATTTGAATTAAATATCCCTCCATTGACCGGGCCGGGGTAGCCTAGCGGTAGTAGTATTATTCCTATACTTAGAGGCAAGAGGGTTCAACTCCCTCTGCGGTCACTTTTTGACCCCCTTTTTTCGCTCAACCACCAGCGCACCAGCTCTCAGTAAATCTGGTTTTTTTACACTGCATATCTTCTGTCTGTCCTTGCAATTCTTTTACTTGCCATTCAATAGAACTCTCAAGGTTTTCCTGGTCCTGTTTTGCAGGACCCCATACTCCAGCTCGACCAAATAGCCACCCGTATGCTGGGCTCAATCCACGACACCTAGGCCGGCAACAGTCCTACTACACACATGTAGCAAGACACTCACTCCTAATAGATATACTGATTGACTGATTGGTGTGAATAATTACCAAGGCACTTTGACGGAAAAAACCTGAAGGAAAAGTTGGGTATCATCAAGTCTCATTACTTTCTACAGCAACAACAACGTGTGTGCAATCTCTAGTCTATCAAGCAATGCATGCAACCGAATGATAATCCCGAAGCCCAAACGCGTACCAGATCAGTCCAGCAGTCTCGGCAGAAAACACAAGTTTTCTCATTTTGCAATTTTCATGCCACATGTACCCAACGTTGCCCCCGACTCAAACCACCATCCGGAGGTTGGCAGCACCGTATCCCAATTGTCAAGTACGTGTGCATTGATCACGGACATTGTACCAAACGTATTGCACTTCGCAGCATTTCGAACAATTACCGGCCAAAAACCATAAGTTCACACAACACGAAAGACCATCAGATCAGATACCAAGATGCATTTCATTGCATCTATGAGACATCATCAAGGGCAGAAAGCCCAAGACGCCAGCTTTCCAGTTCCCTGCGGTAACAATCTTGCAGCCCATCATGCTGACGAGATGACAATGCCTTCAATCAAAGACTGAAATATGGCAGGAAAAGGGGGACAGGTCGTGTCCGCAAAGATGATGCCGTCGCCGTAGCTCTGTGTTTCAAGAGTGCTACTCTCAATTCCGTGGACGCCCGACAACACTATCAATAGTGCTGAGTTCCCGGAATCAAATGCCGATGAAATCAACGATGCCAATTGAGGGAACCGAAGCTGCCAATCGAGCCATATCCCTGATTGCGGCAACGCTGTTGGTGAAAGGAGAAGAAAGAAGCGTGTAATAGAACCAGCAGCGCGAACTTGCAAATGGAATCACCCTCATGCGTCGAAATTGCTGCGGTAAACGACTTAAACTCCATAACTCCGAATCAATAACGCCCATCCCATTATTTTTCTTGAGGCGTAAAGCCTCGAATTTCTCAAAGAGTGCTGCATCCCGAAGCATTTCCTTGATGTATAGCTGGTCATCGGGATCGGCGGCCACGCCACCATCCGAACCATGCAAGCCATCTGCATATTCTGCTGCGTACCTACGCAGCCGCTGCTGGGCAGATTTAGATCCCAACAACGACTAATTGGTAGGGAGTTTGTTCAAATCGCCAGCGCCCTTCGGCTTCAGCCACGACGGGTCGATAAGCGCCTCGCGCTCCGCGTAGAGGAACTTGTAAGCCGTCTTGATGGTACCGTCGCTCACACCCGCCACAGCCGCAATATCCCGCGTACTCTTGGGCTCGCCCATGAGGTTGGAGGCCATGTAGATGCAGGCGGCGGCGACTGACAGCGGCGAACGTCCCGCGAGGTTCTTAACCGCGGAACTCTTCTGGGCCAGTGCCTTGGAGATCTTCTCCATCCGGTGAGGCATGAGGAAGTTGAGGTTACTGCAGTAACGGCCGCAGAGGTCCTCGGCGCTGGTGGTGTTGGTGTTCTCGTAGCTGTCGAGGGGATTGAGGAGGGAGTTGGAGGTGTTGTTCTCGCGGTGGCCCTGCAGGAACTTCTCGAGCTGCTTGAAGGTGCGGCCGATCTCCTTCTTGGACACGTTGGTGAGGGCGAAGATTTCGCGGAACGTCCGGGGCACCTGGGCCTGGCGACACGCGATGAAAATGCAGCCGGCGACAATAACTTCCTGCGGCTTTCCCTTGAACAGCTTCGCGTCGTCCGTCATCTTGAAGATGTGCTTGGCGCTATCTTGCACAGCCTTGGGGATTTCGATGTTGTCGCAAAGCGTCGAGATTTCGCGGTAGGCGTTGAGGAGACCCTTGGTGGCCTTGTCGTTCTGGGAGCGGTTCTGGGCGCGGTGGAGCTCGCGGGCGCGGCTGCCCTCACCGAAGGCGATGCCGGTCTCGAGCTGGGAGCCGTTGAGGAGGGGGTTCATGGCGTCACCGACACGCGAAGGATCGTCGCCACCTTGGTCGTCGTTGGCGAAGGTGCGCCACTCGGATCGTGTGTCGATGATGCGATCGCCCAAAACCAGACCGCAGTCGCCGCAGACCATGTCGCCGGCCGAGAACTCCTCCATCAGATTGGCGGGGTTGATCTGGCAGTCGGGACAGACGAGGATCTCATTCAGGTTCTCCTTGTAGCCGCCTTGAGACGAGGCGCCGCCGCCCACGTTGGCCATCATGTTGGCGTCGGCCGCACCGCTCGCAACTGCCATGTTGGTCGGAATGGATCAGTCGCCGTAATATATATAGATCGCAGAGTTGGAGAGAGTGTATTTGGTGCTGTTGAACGAGTGTGGTTTGTTTTGGTCTGGGTGGATGGCGATGGTGATGGGGATGGAAATGGCAAGAATTGTCAGCAGCTTACCTCAGTAGAAACTGGTCAGTTATCGAAGGTTGACGTTGCTGCCTCGGCGCTATTTTTGGATGAGTCAGCTGGACCGTTCTCTTGGACTGTGACTAAATTGGGAAGCGCGTGGAGCAATCTGGCGGAAAAGTGGAATCATTCAGTCGCATCCAGACAAGTGCTCTCGTTGGCTATCTCGCACTGAGCACATCACATGCGACGACAGGAATTGATGGGATTGATAGATGGCATGGAAACTGATCATCGGCGTGGAGTGACTTACTTGTACCGAAGCAGTGTATGCGTGCACTAGTCTCAGGCAATCTTTGCAGCGGGAGTGAGTGCTGAAAAGTCCTGGGTTGGACAAGCAGTTGAGTTCGGCAAGAACTGCGAGGCAGAAGCAATTGCTGATGAGGTGAGATGCTGGCAATGCTTTATGGACCAGCAACCTTATAAATAACCATTCAATTGATCTTTTCTGGCCCTGGCAGGTAGATGAGAAGGACAAGAGACACCAGGTGAGGTGAACCAAGACATCAATCGGCTTTACGACTGGTGTTTGGCAGAACAAGAGGAAGGGAGAAAGGAAGCTTTGGCAAACACCGCCTGGAAGTGAATGCCTTTTCGCATTGTTCGGTGAGTGGCAGATCGGTGAATGCCAGATTCGATTGATATCGCCAGTCTCAACAAAGGATGTCCCTAATGTGAATGCCATTCAATGGAGTAAGTGCTGTCTTTTATTATTTTTGTACTCAGAGGCTGTTTACTGCTGAGGTTTTCCCCACCTAGGCAAATATCAAATTCCCTTTTTGAGCCGCCAAACACATAATGCTGTGATCGATCTGTCTCCGTCAACTCCAAACCCCCATGGAAAGAATCTCTCCCTCTCCCATGTATCAAGAAACGCCAATTGACCAAACATGCCCTTGTCTAAATCCCACAAAGAAACCCAAACCCCGATTTTGATTGATACCTTACCAAACGCCATCCAAGATGCCCCCCAAACTCCAAACAGATCAACCAATGCGATTTCACAATCAGGGTAGGAAGAAAACGTATGTCCAAAACACCATAACACCATGTATGAGACCCCGCTGTTACAGTAAAGTAACGAGGAAAGATTTGGGGGTGGAGTTATGTCACAGCCCGCCGCCCAGCAACGTCCGTCACCACCAGCGTCCTGGGCAGCTTGGCCGGCAACGGCGCCCGCTGCAGCTCCGGCGAGAACGCCGGGTGGCCCCGCCCCAGCGTCGCCGGGTCCTGGAGGCTCGAGGACCGTATCCGCCCGGTCTGCGCCTCCAGCTCTTTCCAGTCGCTCGAGGACATGGGCTTCTTCTGCGGGGCCGGCTCGTGTTCGTTGTCGTCTTCGCTGTCGCAGTCGTCATAGCGGTATTGTCCGTGACTCCTACTCGCTGAGGCTCCTTCTGCTCTGCTGGTACTTGTTGATGCTGTGGGGTGTTGCTGGTCATGGGCAGAAAGCGCCGTGTAAGCATGCGGTCTCGAGAAACTGCTTTGTTGTTGTTGTTGCAGCTGCGGCTGCTGCTGCGGCAGATACGTGGTGGAATCTGCCCCCATGACCGAACCGCCGTACGAGCTCCAAGACTCCCGACTAGCCCGCGCCTTGCCGATCAGCTGCGAGCGCTGCAGCTCTGCCGTCTCGTCGGATCGTTGGCAATGGCTCTTACCCAGGCCGGGCCACGGCCGCTCGAAGCTGCCTTCTCGGCTGTGGGTTTGGCGGTAGTAGTACTTGCTATTGTGCTGCTTCACGACCGCGGTGGCGTTGACACCGAGGCGTTGATGATGGCGTTGCCGTCTCCGCATCAGAGTGACGCCGACGAAGCCGATGAAGGTCACGGCGAGGAACGAGGCCGCGGTGATGGCTACGATCACCCACGGCGCGAGCGACATCGAGGGCTTCTCGCCGCCGGCGTTGTTGGGGCCTGCGAAGGCATCGTTTTCGGCAACGTTTTCTCCCCTGTTGTTGGTGCCATGACAGGCGAAGGGGGAAGTATAGAGTGTATGTATATGCGTGTAAGTGTGCTATCAGATGGGTGAGACTCTCTATGGATACGGGAAGGAGGACCCCGCGTAATGGAGGAGTTCTGGCCAAGCAATAAGTAAGGTGGGATACCGCACGAAGGATCGTAAGCCGATGACGATGCGATGGTGCAGATTCACGAGAGTGGGGGAAACGGTATAAGTAAGAAAATAATGGAGTGAATCGAATCCCTCCGCCGGAACGACTCTAAGAATGACGAATACTCCAGACTTACTACTCTATCCACAGCTGTGCCGCGGGGGGAGGTGGTGGATTCAAATACATCCCCGGGCAGGTATAAGCCAGGGTATATCATGGGGGCCAGTCGGTCGGTCCTACTGCGTCGTTGTTGGCGATGAGTCTGTGTGTGTGTGGTTCCATCCATCTACATATCCATGCACCTTGCGCCTACTTACATATCCATGTCTTACTTGGACTTAGACAGGGCATACGGATATACGAGAGCCTAGACGAACCCCTTTCTTTCTCTCTGTTTGCTCATCTCTGCCTCGAAGGGAAACACAAATGGTCACGTTCACATCGGCGAAGGGAATCAAGGGAACGAACGCCCGCGCCCAGTAATCACGCCCCACGATTTCTATAATTGGCTGCATCAGTCGACCGGACCAGTCCCTTGCCGTATGCCTTGTCCCGTTACGGATCTGCGGGTTAGTGCCTACCTCCTACCTATGTATTCCCTACATGGTACATGCAATGGCAGCAGAGGACGGCGACGAAAAGCAATTGGCCCAACAGGCGCGGCCCCAGTAAGCGCAGCAACCAAAGGTGGTGAAAAGCAACGACGAGGATTGGGGCGCAATGGGCAATGAGCAAATCCAAATCCGAAATATGCAGGGATCGACGCAAGCGAACGAACTCACCCACTCACCACCCACTCTTTCCCGCACAAGGCGAGGGGATATGCAGCCGACCAAGACAGGCATTTCCTTGTGCCTTCTGGGCAGACAGAGCTAAGCTGAACGGGAAACAATGAGACCGGGTTCTTGAATCGGGTTCTTGCTTGGAAATCTGATCCATCGTTCGCTCTCCCAAAAATACTTCACGTAATAATCACTCCGAGCCGAACTGGGATGCTGGACCACAGCCCCAAAGTATGAAATCAATAGTCGTTCCGGAGCCTCTCCCTTGCATCATCCTTTCCACATTCCACATGGGCAATGACGGTTGAATCCATACATGAATGGCTTGGGGAAAACGCATATTCATTGGGTCAATACGCCGGATGTGCAGATCTGCAATTTGCAATTTGACGCAGGATGCAAGTGACAGGCAGACACAAGTGGGCAGTGAGCGGCACAGAATGAGCGAGTGCCAGAGTTACTCATCAATCATTCGTGCGTGGTACAGCAGAAAACGCTCGCTCGTTCGCTCGCTCAAAGTGGCCGCGGTTTGCTTGGCCCTGCATGCACCACATCAAATACAATTGATGTACAGCAGACCAGACACACCTGAGGGCGCAGTGTCATAATGCTACCTAACCTGCAGCAAACGTATTACCAAATCATATAATTCGTGAGGCAGTGAGCGCTCCCGTCCCGCACCACCACCACCAACGCAAGCAAATCAAGCGATTTAGTTGAGACCGGCCCGGTAGGTAGGGTGGTATATAGGCAGGGTATCGCAAGTTATTGACAGGTTCTATATGTAAGGCAGAGGGACCGAGTCGCATGACAAGCCCAACCAACACTGCCTACCTGGGCATACAAATATGCCATTCCATGCAAAACACCCGACGCGGCTGTACTGGAATTTCGCTTGCATCCGGTTCCAACTAGATGATCTGTCACTTCGGCAGTTCAGCTTCGGATATTCAAAGTGCAGGATTACTCAGTTGGTCCTACAAACTGGATTCCTTCAATCTCCTAAAGGACCTCATATCCAACTACGCTTTGGGGTCGGTGGAGGCGCCTCAAGGCGTCTAGGCGTCTAGGCATCTAGGCGTAATTACCTTAACTTCAACTTATCGGACAGTCCCCTTCGCCTTCAACCCTCGATCTCGCTAGGCTTGAAGCCCAGGATGCCGCCCAGCACCTCGTCCGTGTGCTGGCCCAGCGTGGGCGGCGGCGTGCGGATCGACGGCGTGCTCTCCGAGTACTTGACCGGCGTGTTGACCATCCGGATGGGCCCGCACTCGCTGTGCTCCATCTCCACGACCATGTTGCGGGCCCGCGTGTGTTCGTGGTTCAGGGTCCCTTGCACGTCGTTGACGGCCGCGTAGGGCATGCCCTTGCCCTCGAAGACGTCGAGCCACTCCTGGGTCGTCTTGCCCACCGTGAGGGCCTCGATCTTGGCTTCCAGCTCGTCGCGGTGGGCGACTCGTTGCGCATTGACCGCGTACTTGGGGTCCGTCTTCCACTCGGGTCGCCCGACGCCGTCGCACAGGATACCAAAGAGCCTGTCGTTACCACCGCCCAATAGGATATCCCCGTCCTTCGTCTTGAACGACTTGTAGGGGACGATGGATGCTAAAGCTGATGTTAGCGCGACCAAATAGCTTGGCGCCCCCAAAAGGACCCAGATGTAACTCACGATGCGCAGTGCCCCATCGGCCCGTGTCCTTCTTCCCACTAATCAGACAGCTGCTTGCAATGTTGGCCAGCGTAGCCGTCTGGCAATCACTAAGCGCAACGTCGATGTGCTGACCCCGGCCCGTCTTTCCCCGCGCCAGAAGCGCCGCCATAATGCTATTGCTCGTGTAGAGACCCGTGGTCAGATCCGTAACGGCGACGCCGACCTTGACGGGCGGGCCGTCGCGGGCGCCCGTGATGTGCATCAGGCCGAACTCGGCCTCCACCATGACGTCGTACCCTGCGCGGCTCGCATAGGGCCCCCGTCTGCCCATATCCCGTGATGCTCGCGTACACGAGCCGCGGGTTGATTTTATGCAGCGTCTCGTAGTCCATGCCGTACTTGGCCAGGCTCCCCGGCAGGTAGTTCTCGACCAGAATATCGCATTCGGCCGCTAGCTTGTGCAGGATCTCGACGCCCTCTGGATGCTGGAACGAGAGCCCTAGGGACTTCTTGTTTCGGTTGACGGCGAGGAAGTAGGCGGCTTCGCCGGGCCCGTCTTGCGCGGAGTCGGAGGTGTAGGAGGCGTAGGGCGGGCCCCAGGCGCGCGTATCATCGCCGCGGACGGGGTGTTCGATCTTGATCACCTCTGCACTTGTAATGGTATGAGCTGGCTGCTGGGCGTCGTTTCGGACTCGTGAGAGAGCCCGAGATAGTAGGGGTGGGGTGTGGTCTTACCCTAAGTCACCCAGAATCTGTGTGCAATACGGCTACGGAGCGAGGAGGATACTGTCAGTACACCGGAACATCATACTTCTACGTAGGGATAGCAGCAACAGAAGCAAAAGGAAAGAAGACTCACTCCTGCTAGCACTCGTGTCATATCCAGGACGCGATAACCTGCCAGCGGCAGCGTCGAGGAGTTCGCGTCGGCGGCCATGGAATAAGGTCGCTGGAAGAGCCCACGTCGCGCAAATGCCCGTGGGAAGGTCTTGAGGCCATAACTGGCGCGCACAAGACTGCGGTTGAACATCTTGACTTATCTAAAGGCAATTCCGCCTTCGGTTTATTGCTTACTGCCCGAGCGGCCTCCTTTTCGATGTTTGTCGGCCGTCGTCGCCGCGAAGCTCGGGGTCGTCGAACGCTAGCTACGTCAATTTCGCCTTCGTGTGGCTCAGTAGCTTCCGGCCTCCCGATAATGTCGTCATATACTTGTGCGAATGAATGAATGAATGGAAAAGAAGGGAGACAGATAGGTACAGTTTCATCAACCCTCGCCAATTGACGTGAAGGAGCAAGTAAAGACAGGCATCGCGGGTTTCGGAGGTCGACCCATTCTTGATTCCGTAACCGCTTTACGGGCCTCGGCTTTGGCGGTCTTTGGAGGGGGAGGGGGAGGGAGGTTTGGGTTAGCGGCAGTGGGGGGTTCGTTCTGAAATGGGTGGTTTAATGGAGGCGTCCCGCATCGTCGTTTTTGATCGCCCACCCGTCGAAAACCCCCCCACAACACAAGCTGTCAAAACGGCTCGAAACCGCTGCTAAAATTGTCAGTATGGGAATGTGGTAGTTTGACTAGATTCCCATTACCTGCTACTGATATACATTAGGTATGTAATCAGCTCGATGTGAGTGGCTGAACACATCATGTTGTTGTTCTTGAACTAGTAACTCTGCACACAGTCCAGTAGCACGTTAGGTAGGTGACTTCGGAATTTTACGTCTGCAGGTGGTTGGCGATTGTGTCGAAGATCACTACTCATGATATTTCATAGCTATGATGGGTTGACAGAGCTTGTATTCATTGTTGCATAGAAGTCATGGGAGCAAGGATAGACGCAACACCCAAAAAGCCGAACAAGGGTGGACGTAGCCTGATTGGCTCAGTACAGCACAAACAGTGCAGAATGAGACATCATTCTGATGATGATGGTACTCAGTGACCAATGGCTGTCTGGTAAAGGATCATTGCACTAGAGTACAACCATAAACACCGTGGCCACCTGAAATCAATAGGTGCCACCCATCTCGTCCCATTATGGGATATAAATCAATGCGCTTCGTTATCCGGTTCCAAGCAATCAAGTAAGCAGGCAGTACAACACGTCGTTACTGTTTCCTCCACCTTGAACTCTTCATCTTCTGCTTCCTCATCACCAGGCCTTAAGCATGTCCCACGACGGGGCAGACGGCACCGGGAGCCGCATTGGCGACACTGGGATGCTCAGTGACCTTGTCCTTGTGGTGGCCGATCTTGGCCTTGGTGACGGGGCACTCGGCGTCGTCGCCCTTGCCGGCGGTGGCGGGGTGGTCGGGGGCAGGATGGTAGTGACGGAGCCGACGACGGGGCAGACCTTGTCGTCCATGGCCTGGCTCTTGGGTTCGTTGACAGTCTTGTTGGAGATGACGGGGCACTTGCCGGCGTCGGGCTTGCTCGAGCCGGCCGGCAGCTCGACGTTGGGGTGCTTGTGCAGCGACGCGTGGTGTTCCGTCTTGGCACCCACGACGGGGCACGTCTGGCCCGGCTTCGACAGGTCGACGTCCGGGTGCGAGGGGGCAGGGTGCTGTTCGTCGTGCCGACGATGGGGCAGACTTCGGGTTGAGCGGAGGCCATCTTGTGTGTATGTAGGTATGTGTTGGTTGAGACGTGTGTGAGTGTGTTGTAGTAGTTCTGGTTCTGGATGAAGATGTAGCGTTGTGGGTTGAACACTCGGTTATGTCCTAGACAAACTTCAGGGGCGGAAGGAGCAAAAGAATGGAATCAACAAAGAAGAGCCTGATCAGGCCACCCTTTCGGGTTTTGTACGAAGAAGCAGCAGCCACATCATCTCCATAGCTAACCTAAGCAGAACAGTCGACTCGAGGCTCAACTCAAAGGGCTGCGTCGAAAAAGGAGGGGTCAAGGGTCTCTATCATGCTAAATCGTCTCACTTACACGCCGCGTTCAGGGCGTCTGCACGACCGGGGTCGAAGCTTGGGAGGTTTGGCCGGGTTTGGCTGGTTTAGGTGACAATCCGCTCCTATGACGTACCCGCTTTGATCCACACCACGTCGTCAGCCAGAACAGCTGTCGTCTTATTGGCCCGGGGCGCTGCTAGCAACTACAAATAGAAACTATCGAGAGCACTGGCAGGTGGATATAGGCGGAGTTGCGTACCTACAGTAAGGTACATGTTGTGCATCGGTGTTCTGCATTGATTTTCATTCTTCCGCAGGTTGATTGATCGTATTGACTGTGTTTAGGCTGTTGACATCTGGATACGAAACATCAAACTCCCAAGATCAGATCGATTACGGGCCGCTGAGTGTATCAACTCGTGTTATGCTTCCAACCTCCAATTCTGACTTTGGTAGCGCAACTCTGCCGAGAAGAACAACCTGGGAGCTCTCGGGTCTTGACCCCGCGAACACAGACCGCATCACACGAAGAAAAAGCAATGCAGACAGGGAGGAAATGGCAAATAAGGGGCAAGAGGCCTTCTTAGATAAGCAGGATGCGAGATCAAGTGATCCTCAAGAATACATGACGATCAATGCAACAGCCATCGATTAGACAGGTCCTCCCTGTCTGCCCTGTGTAGGAGCAGGGCAAATACGAGCGCATGATGTATGTACTAGTCTACGGCTAATGACGGTTGCCAAAGCCTCAAATTCCCTACGCCAGGTAACGCCGTGCTTACTTGGCTTCATAGTGTCTGCCTGCCTTATTCGATGTTCCACAAAAAGGCAAACCTTGGAAGAGAGTGTACAAGGTACAAAGTATGCATGGATGATAGACAGCAGGGCAGGGGAGAAACCAGGTATCGACAAAAGGTAAAAAAGAACTTCGAGGATTACAGAGGATAGAAAGTTGGATGAGAGGCAAAAGAGAAATCAGCCGTTGAACGACTTGCCAATCAAAGAGCGACGCCTGCAGGATTCGAACCTGCGCTCCCGAAGGAAATGCCTAACCTCTATATCCACATTTATGAACATAGCAGGGCATCGCGTTAACCACTCCGCCAAAGCGCCTTTGAGTGCCGGATTGCTTCCGATGCCGAAAACTCTCACAAACGTATCCTCTATACCATCAATCCTGGCAGATCTCCAACAACCACCAACCCATTGCAGCACTGCAGCAGTTTTAGTGCATGTGTTCCTCAACTGCCATAGGGCGACAGATATATTAACAACTCCACCCCCTGATAGTATCACGGCTTTTTTGCAATGTTTCCTTAGGAAGACAATGTTGTGACCAGGCTGGCCAACTTCCGATTCTGCCAACCTGCCAGTGTTGCTGCTTTGGCTGTTCAGGGAGAACAATCAATATGAGCTTGCATCAAAATAGATGTAGCCGAACGCTGCATATGCATACATGCAAGTGTTTAGATACTGGCCAGACCAAGCACCAAGTTCCCATATTCTGCCTCGTCTGGGGTATTACGTATTGCAATTTGCCCCTTTATCGAGGCAAGGCACGGGTTGACCTTCAAGACGATCATGATCTCCATGCTTTGCAGGGCCCTTCCTCGTGAGCAGGACTTCGGAGTACTTCAGAGCAAATGACTCTGGTGTAATTTGTATTGTTGCTTGGATCGCTAGAGAAGCTTGCCTTCATGTGCATTCGACGTCATGTGCTGGGGGTTGCCCCCAGTTGCTGCAAGGCTGGCCGTGAGGACAAACACGGCTAGGCGGCCAGATCATCTGCCTACCTACTTACCTACCCATCCTTGCGAACAAAAGCTGTGGAAGAGCCTGGAACTTGGAGGAGCCAGAAGTTCCTTATTGACAAGTCGGCACCAATGGATCAATGATCATCGCTCCCATACGGCGTAGGACGTGCAAACAAAAGCTCCAAGATAGGGGCTGTCATGAGCTGCTTCACGGCCAATTGATCATACTGCAACCACTTACACATCCGCCTTTCCCCCTGGATGTTGACATTTACCAATAGGTAACACTCCCCCCATCAATCTTGATCAACCCGCCCGTGATGAACCCCGCATCATCGCTCGCGAGGAACATCACCGCCCCCGCGACGTCCCCCGCCCCCGCCAAGCGCCCCAGCGGCGTCGCCCGGCGCATCTCCTCCATCTTGCCCGCGTCGTCGCGCCACGCCTCGCGGAACATGGCCGAGTCGCCCACGCCGCTCGGGTGCACCGTGTTGACGCGGATGCCCAGCGGCCCCAGCTCCGCCGCCGCCGTGAGCGCGAGCCCCCGCAGCGCGAACTTGGCGGCCGAGTACGCGATCAGGCCGGGCGTCCCGCGCAGGCCCGCGACGGACGAGGTCAGGACGATGCTGCCGCCGCCGGGGTCCGGTTGGCGTCGCGCATCACGCGGGCTGAGTGTTTTAGGCCGAGGAAGGCTGTGTGAAGATGAAGACGTGAACACGGGAACTTCAGTTTCTCTGGTAGATCCATTTTCTATATCCCATTTCCCGTACGATGTAGACTTGCCACATTCGAGGGGACGCCCGAGAATGGAAGATTGATTCACTTACCCGACCGAACATTGACGCGCATCAACCTCTCGTAGTCCTCCACCTGGGTATCGAAGATGCTCGTCGAGCCGTAACTCACGCCAGCATTCAAGAAGGCGCAATCCAAGCGGCCGAACTTCTGGATGGTCCGGTCCGTGTAGTCCTGGACCTCGGCCTCCTCGGTGCAATCAGCTCGTATACTCAGGATGCGCCGCGACTGGGCATCATCGTCTGCCCCTTGTCCCAATACCTCGCTCAGCTTGGCCACGGCACGGTCGAGCGCTTCGGCGCTGATATCGACCAGGCTGAGATTGGCGCCCTCCTGGAGCATCCGGGCCGCCGTCTCCAGGCCAATCGTACCACCGGCACCAGTGATCAAGACCGTCTTTCCAAAGAGGCGTTGTGCGGGGACGGGTGCGATCCACGACGCCATGTTCTCTGTGTTACTTGGGGTCGGTATAGGTTCAAGAGAGCGAAGAGGTAGTAATACTATCTCGATGAATGGGGTTGAACTGGGTAACTGCTCGTTCCAAGGAGGGTTCTGAAGCGAAGAATCCCCAGTAAGACGAGTCTCTGCATGTCACACTCAATTCAAGCCGGCGTCCTTTAGCCGGAATCCCCTCAGCACCTCCAGGATTTGGGGTTGTGAGATGTCGGAACTGCAGATGATCGGCCCCCATTCGCCAGATTCATATGATCCTACCCATCGGAGCTCGACCGTGAATAACGGATATCAACCTAGTCTTGTATTTGCATATCTACATGTATCCATAAATACTAACCGGGCGTCTGATCGATCGTCTCGAGCATGGTTGTTAGTGGAAGATGCCCAGGTAGGGTCTTCAGGCTTCAGGGATGTTTCCAGGGGTGTGGGGGTGGTTGAAGTTCCCCAGACTTTAGTCCAGCACCTAAATTCTGGTCCGCGCACGCAACTTCCGAGCCACACTTTCCTGCGATCACCTCGATGATGCACACGTTTGCGCGTGCTCTGCCTTGAGACCCGGCTGCAATTGACACCTCCCTACCTGTGGTTCTGATTGATCGCGCATTCCCGTACCTCCCACAATGTCGTCGCGCTTCGTCTCAGGCGGTACGCTACCAGGCGACACCCCCGCCGCCGCCCCCGAGACAACGACAGCAACATCCGCCCCTGCCACAGCCGTCGCCGCCGCGAGCTCACAACCAGCTCCTCCCTCCACCTCCTCGACGACTGTCGCCAAACCCTCGGCCTCGACCTCGAGTACCACCACAGCCACCAACAAAAACGCCGCCGAATGGGCCCGCGTCCAGTCCGAGCTCGAAGCCTCGCGCGCCGCCCGCGAAGCGACGCGCCGCGCCAACGCCGAGGGCGGCGGCGCCGCGGGCGAAGAGAAGTCGCTGTTCGAGGTGCTGCAGGCGAACAAAGCCGCCAAACAGGCGGCCTTCGAGGAGGCGAACAGGCTGCGGAACCAGTTCCGGGCGCTCGACGACGACGAGGTGGATTTCCTCGACGAGGTGCAAGAAAAAGAACGGCAGGAGGAGGAGCGCAAGCGGCGGGAGCTCGAGGAGGGGCTGGGGAAGTTCCGGCAGGCGCAGCAGCATAAGGGACAGCAGAAGGAGGGGGTCGAGGAGGAGGTGGAGGAAGAGGTTGTGCCCACAGAGGATCTGGCGAGCGAATGGGTCGGGGCTGCTGCTGGTGGCGCGGGGCGCAAGAGGAAGCGGGAGAAGGAGGTACTCTTCAAGGGCCTGAAACGCAAGTCGACGAGCGAGGGCGCTCAGGAAAAGAGCACAGCCAACCAAACCGCGAATACCAATGGCGCTGCGAAGACGACACCGCAGGCGTCCAGTACCAGTCCCGCGCCGAAGGCAGAGCAGGTCACTAAGCCGCCTGCCGCCGCGAAGCCGACCGCCCCAAAGCCCGCACTGGGGCTGGTCGCCTACGGCTCGGACGACGACGACGACGATTGAAGGCAGAGAGGGCAAGCACAATGGTTATTGCATATTCAAGCGACACATATACATCAGCCCTGGCTCCGTGCAAGAGCCACCTTCGGCATAGTAAGTAGACTACAGAGTCGCGTTGCCTGCCAGTGATCGTGTGTTGCCTACATGATCTGGTTTCACTGGGTATGATTGCGGACAGCTGTCATCCCAGGCAGCTGCCAGCTTCTAAGACTCCCAGATAAGACAGCTAGTCTGCCAGAGCTGCCCACTTCCTCCGAGCACAACCGTAATTAGAAGGGAACGGAGACAAGATCAGAGCTCGTGCTAGATCCAAGGATACCACCACGTCCTATCTCATAAAAGGATCGGTACCTGCAGAACAGCTACTTTTTGCAAAGAGAAGATGATATCATACAACGCCTTAGGATCAGAAGTAAGAGTGCTTCAAAGTTACTATGCGATGAAGCCAGTTCAGAAACCTTGACTACCAAGTAGAGCAAGAGCAGAGAAGGGTCATTGGTATCATTGGCATTTAGGAGTTGTGTGTGTGGCTGTATATAGTTACAGAGACTATACGTGAAGTCGTTTTGAGCTTTGCTTCTCTTGCGAAGCTCCTTCATCATACCCTTCCATCTATCAGAACATTTCCATGTCCACCGATTTTCCGTCTATATGTTAGGGTTGCGATGCGTCAGCTTTGTAGCTGCTGCACCGGCGGCGGTGTTTCTGTTGTTGTACATGGTTGATTGCTGTAAGCAGTCTCGGAAGTACAGGAGAGGTATCTTAGTGTTACATATTATAAACATGGAGCATTTGCATGCCCGTCTGATATCAGAGATCTGAATGTGTTGTGTCTTGTTTTGCGATGCGTCGTCTCAAGCTCACCATGCTACTTTCATCACAACTTATTCTTGGGAAGACCAAGGTCTCGGCTCGGGGTCCGATACGGCCCAATGGTAGAAAGTGCGAAGACTGCCCTTGATCCACCCTCGATCTCCGCCTCGGGGACGACGATCTCTCTCGCCGCCTTCTCGTCCTCGGGTTGCAGCTCGAACCGGCGCATGCGCGTCGCTATACGGGAGTCCAGGACAACGGGTTTCGGCCAGATCTTCTCGGCAGGAGTGGCAGGCACTTCCTCGCCCTCCTTCGGCGCCTCGTCCGCTTTCCACACATCCTTGTGCCAGTCCTTCTCGGCTTCCTGGAGGGCGGTCGCCTGTTCCGACTCGGCTAGGCTCTCGCCTTCTCGGTACTCGCGCGCGGTCGCAAAACAGACGGCAGCGACTTCGCGACCGATGTTGTCCGCCATGGCGCGACGGTTCATGAAGCGCCCGAGTCGGGTGAAGGTGCCCATGAAACCGAGCACGTGAGGGAAGGGGATGGGGGCGGAGGGCGAGAACTCGGCGGGGATGAACATCGGTAATGATGCTGTCGCATAGTCGTCGGTGGTGTTGTAGGGTTTGGGCTGCTTTGGTCGGGCCGCCTTCTCTTCTTCTTCCTTCTTCTTTTCCTCCTCGGTCTTCTCCTCTCCCTCGACAGCAGGAACGTCTGGTTTTATCGCGGCAGGCTCCGGGGGGCGCCACCAGGGGTCCGAGCCAGCCTTCGTGTAATCCGCGAATGTACTCTTTCCATGTGTGACGGCCAATGACGACATCGCCCTTGACACCCTCGAACTCGGGCGTCTGGTGCCGCTTCCGGACCGCCTTAAGAATCTCCTCATTTGTGAGCTCCTCCTCATTCGTGATAGTCATCTCCCCACCCTCGGCATCCCTACGCTGTCGCCGTATCTTCTCCGCCACGGCGGCGCGGACGTCGCCCTGCTGCCTGCCCTGCACAAACTCCCAGTCGAGCCCCGACGCGGCCAGGACGGGTTTCACGTACTCGCTGAAGTGGTCCTGGGCGACGCGCAGGCCGTCGTAGGGCGGGCTCTCGAGGTAGATGGTGAGCTTGCGGGGCATCTGGGCCGGGTTCGAGATCAGCTCCTTGCCGAGGTGCGAGACGGCCTTGCTCCAGCGCGCCGTCGCGCGCTTCTTCTCGCGCTTGTCGTAGATGATGGCACCGCTGAAGGTCGCCGTGACGGCCCAGAAGATCAGCCAGTTGCGCCCCGGCAGCTTCTTGGGCATGTTCGGCAGGCCCATCATCTTCCAGACCGGGTTGGGCTTCGGGGCTTTGTACGCTGCCGCCGCCGACGCTGCGGAGGGTGTTGGCGTCGGGTTGGCTGCTGGTGCTGCCGCGGGGGCAGCGGGCGCAGGTGCTGCTGGTGCCGCGGGGCCAGGCGCAGGAGTGCTGCCCGTGGTCGGCTTTTGGTCGGCCATGGTTGCAGTAATCTGAGGTCGCTGTGCTACTCCAACAGCTTCGAGAGTAAAACCGCAGGGTTTCGAAGATGTGCTGGTCGTTCGATCCTTGCAACTGGGCTGCAATGCAATTCTTTGGTGGAGCATCACCTAGCTTTGCTGACGATCCAGAAATTTTGGACGGAAGTCGGAAGCAAAGTTGCCTATCGCCTATCTCAAATTGATGGGGTTCCAAAGGGCCTAGAAGCTCCCATCGCTCAAGCCTCTAGCGCATCGCCTACCGCAGTGGGGGCCTGGAGGAACCCCCTGTGCTAGCTGAATACCAAGCTTCTCCAGGCGCTTACAGTGCAACTCTACCCCACATCCACACCTGAACCCCTCGACTTCATGATGCACTCTTGACAAATGGGCCAAGACTGCCGGTGAGGTCAATTGGTAGTGGCCATATTGCCAATTGAAACGAGGAAAAGAAACCCGGGAGAATGAAACAGGTCGCCACGGCTTTCTTCGCCTCGAAACTCCCCAATTAAATTGCAGAGGACCATGCCCTGGAGGCCATCAATGCCGGTGCCGATTGAGCCGGGATGTGTTCAAGCTTATTGGAGTCGTGATATTGTTTCCCGGTTTCACCAGATCATAGCCCAGGCCTGTAGCTGAGCTTTCGGAACACCCAGGCCCAACTACCAGACACGCCATTCCAGCCAATACGGACGGCAGCCATCATGCCAACACAAACATGATGGAACAATGTTTGTTTTGGTCCCCCCCTCCAACTCCCCCAAGATCCCCCGGGGCGGCATGCAGGAACTGGTCCAAGACGTAGACGGCAGATCAGTGCGTGCCGAGTTGCCTCTTTGTCGCCCAATGGCTGGCATTTGCCTGATCTTTTCGATGCCGAATTGACCAATCAACAGAACCGCCTGCACCGGATATAGAAATGCCGTTTCGCAACCCAGGAGCCTATTCGGCCTGTGACTGTGAAACTTCCCGTGCACCAGGCTATCGAAAGTCAACCTTCATGGCTGACGCCCCCATGGCTTTGGGCGCTTGCTTGTGTTGTGTATTGGAGGCAGCCATGAACGCTGCATTCCAGTGGTATAAGAGACCAGAAGTCTGAGCAAGTTTTCTACACCTCTCATCTCTGAGCAAGTTTTTCTATACCCCTGATCCATCAACCAGCACTCTACTCCCCTTTCGTTGGACTGAAGATCATCCCATATCTACATACCCACCCATCACCATGAAGTCCTTCCAGATCCTAGCCACGGCCGCCGCCGCCGCCCTGGCCAGCGCCAAGACCATCCGCATCGACAGCGGCCCCCAGCTCGTCTTCAAGCCCGACAACATCACCGCCGAGATGGGCGACATGCTCGAGTTCCACTTCTACTCCAAGAACCACAGCGTGGCCCAGGGCGACTTCGCCAACGCCTGCCAGCCCGTCAAGACGGCCGGCTTCTTCTCCGGCTACGTCCCCGTCTCGGGCACCAGCGAGTCTGTAAGTGTTTCTTCCTTTTAGCTTTCTCGGATGTGAGAAAGAGGTCGTCGTTGGGCGGTCAACTTGGCCCCCCTTTTCGATAGAGAGAGACACTTTACTAACCACCCCTTTCCCATCAAACAGGAAGAAGTCTTCACCGTCATGGTCAACGACACCAAGCCCATCTGGTTCTACTGCACCCAAAAGACCCACTGCAAGGGCGGCATGGTCGGCGTCGTCAACGCCCCCAGGGCAAGACCCTCGACGACTACAAAAAGGCCGCGGCCGCCACTGACGGCACCGCCGGCGCCGCCGCCATGGTCTTCGGCGGCACCATGTCCAAGGGGTCCATGTCGATGCCCGGCGGCTCGTCGATGAACTCGACCGAGGGCAGCGACGGCAATAAGAACGCCGCCGACGGCGGGGTCCGGGCTACGAGTGCCGGCGTCTTAGCTGCCGTGGCCGGCTTGGCGGTGCTGGGAGGTATGATGTAAACGTAATCAAAAGGGGAAACGACGTCTGTTACGAGGTCTTGGTAGTTATGGATTTTCAGGAAATGAGAAAATGAATATACTATTTCAAGTCTACCTGCCTTCCGCAACCGTGATGAATGAAACAAAGCCGGGGCACGGGAGCAGCTCTATATGTAGCAAATGAGCGCTTGACCGTGTAGTATTTCTAATAGCGCAACGTTCGTAGGAAGTTGAAAGAGATACTCATTCCTCTTTCGCGTGAAGTTCAGCCGAGAGACAAGATTGACATACTAGTATGAAGTGTGTTGTTCAAACATAGGACAGCTCCGGGACACTGATCCGAAGGGCTCGGTCTGGTAAACGTCAAGACTAAGAACACAAAAGAAACGGCCACAGCATTTAAGGAATAGGATTGAGGAATCCGAGTTTGTGGTATTAGGTGAGAGTCTGCGGCATCCTATCTAAACATCTAATGCCGACGGGCGTGTTAACAATTTCAAATCACCACCATGAGAAAGCAAACCCACGCATCCCCCGTCTCAGACGACATCTGTGAAGTCTAAGCTTCCTAGAAACCAGTTCTACTGATACTCTCGCAACAAGTCCCAACAATCTTGGACGCCCACCGGTCTTCTTGACTCTTCCGACATGTTAGGTATCGAGTTGGGTAGGTGATGATGCAACGTCGCATCGTTGCGTGAGGAGACCCGTAGAAGGCATTGGGTGCCAGCACTTAGTGCTTAGCAGCCTCCTTATGGACGTCGGCAGAGGTGTTGTGCTTCTGCTCGTCGACCTTGTCGCCGACGGCGTCCTTGGCAGCGGAGAGACGGGTGGTGACGCTAGCGTTGCCGTCCTTGGCGACCTCCTTGTTGGCCTCCTTGGAACCGGTGGAGACGGCTCCTGTGATGGGATGGTCAGCAAGTGTGTTGGGTGAAAACGTGGGCAGGTATACTACTTGCCTTGGACGGTCTCGGAGACGTAGTTGGCGGTGTTCTTAATGGTATCCATGTTGTTGTTTGGGGTTTGTTGTTGGCGGCTGTTGCGGCGGTGTTGACGAGGATGTAGGATGGCGTTTAAGAAGCTGGACGTCCGACTGGGAGTGCTACGACGGTGAGATCTGGCTCGGGGGTGTCGTTGCTAAAGGCGAAGCCTGAATGATGCGGGAAAGTAACAGCTGGTTGGTGGTGTGTGGAATGAAGATTTTGATGATGTTGATGATGAATTGAGTTGTGCAACTGTGAAGCTCGGAGGGCTGCGTTGTGATGGGAGGTAGCAATGTTCATATGATGGTTCATGGTGGGAGAGGGCGATATATATACCTAGCTGTAGGACAAAGGTCTGTTTGTTGATGGACGCTGAATGGTCAATGGTCACATGCGAGGACTGCCTAGGTCCGATTGCGTTGGGTGGGCAGACCACGCCAAAGCCCGGTGCAATCGACCTCGACGATGCAAGCAGCAGCAGCAACAAGAAGGAAGCTGCAGCTAGGTTGCGACCCTGGAAGCCGCGCCATTGGGCGAAGATAGTACGGTTGGTATGCACCTGGGCTGGAACTTACATGAGGCTAGTCGCGAGAAGGCGCACTCGCGCTGGACGTGGTGGGGGAAAAAGCAACCTGGATGGGGAAGCCGAGGCACGCCACAGGCGTAATGGCAATCGCGATTCCCACAAAGGAACGCGATCGATGAGGTCACTCTGTTCCAAACGCCATCGCGCTTACATTCCAAGCCCAGGCTGCTCACAAAGGTGCGGATGCCCCTGCCTGGAGTCCGTCTTGGACCCCTCAAGTGCTAGGCTGGGAATCATGTAAGCGCCCTCTTTCCTCACGAAGGCTCGGCCAAGTCTCGGCCACGTGCTCTGCCTTAGTGCTCCAACTACCAAACGAACCATTGGGAAGCTACGAATAGACCAAGGTACGGAGGACTCGAGGGGAAGGAGGGTATGCTGAAGCATACATGCTTCCTCGGAGGCCATCGTCGGACGCTGGATCTCAGCAAGTACGTGGTGGCCATTACCATTTCCAAACCTTACAAAGGTTTTGCGTTTGCAATTGGGGGAGGGTCGGACTCGTTGAGAAGAGCAACTGCATATGAGCAACAACCAGAGTGTTGGGGGGTTGTCCATTGCGGCGGCAGCATTGGCAGGTGCATGTGGCCAGTGGTAGTCCAAGCAGCCTGTGCCATAGCAGCAGACAATGCCAATTGATGGAATGGCTCAAGTGACGGCTCATGGGCGGAGCCTCTAGCGCTGACTTCATGGTCTTAGCCAGGCCCCCAAAGTTCCGTGAGCGAGTTCTGGACTTCCAAAGAATAAGGGGCAGTGACGTCATGACGATGGCGCCGGTGATTGGTAGGACGCATGGCCTCTACGATAACATCATCCCGCCTTTAGCCGAGGTACGTAATTGGCATTGGATTCAACCGCCTTTGTCTGGACAGGTTGTTGTCAATGGATGCGATGATGACCATGCATCGTTCATCATGTAGTCTAACAACACCAATGATCACCTGGGCTGCGTGAGTATGTAAAATTATGTATCCTACCACACGCACGCATTTCTGCATGTGGCATTCCAATGATAGCCAGACTGGAGTTACAATCAGTGTATTCCCCACTCATGGCCCGTATTGACCGCCTTTGGTGTGTATCATTCTATAGCCCTCCTTCTGGATAATATGTTGACTACGTAGAAGCTGTTCTGAGATGACCACTTCTTGAGAGTGACTTCAAGAATGGTGGGAATGAGATAGGTTGTGTCGTGTTAGCCACCTCGACAGTCGGCCGGCCTTAATGGCATATCTCCATATCTCCGCATCGGAAGCGGAACGGCTATGAGAAAAAGGCAATCAATTAAAATGATATAGACCTGGTCAAGATCCCATGCGGGGGCGAAACGTAGATGTGATCTCCTCTTCACAGCTAATATTCACCTTGAATTTGGAAGATAGGGCAGACTGAGCCACGATGCCTGCGAACAAGAGTGCGGACGAGGCGTTGGCTGCCTTGAAAAGCGACACATCTAAAACGCTTGGACTCACAGTAGGCAAGCACACGGGAGTCGAACCCGGGACGTATATCCCAAGAGCAGGTATACACACAAGACTCCAGCTCCACCGTGATTGATGAGAGCGATAGACTGACACGAGATGTAAGATGCACATTCGCCGCCGGAGATCATGTACCCAGCCGCCTCTCCGGACAAGACGTACCTCATCATGTGCCTGGACCTCGACGCCCCCTTCAAGTCGCTGCCCATCCTCGGCCCCATCTGGCACTGGAGTCAGTCGGGCGTGAAGCTCTCCTCCACGTCGCCGCCCGGGAAACTGGAGTGGACCGAGCCACCCGTGGTAAACTACATCGGACCCGCGCCTCCGCCGGGCGCCGCGCCGCATCGCTACGTCTTCTTCTTGTACGAACAGCCGGCGGGCTTCGATGCCATGGCCCACGCGCCGGCGAAGGGCAAGGAGGTAGGGGTCAAGCCGCGCATGTGGTTCAGCTTGGACGATTGGGCGGCCAAGGTTGGGTTGGGGGAGGTGCTGGCGCTGAACTACTTCACCAGCAATTAGGAGGGAGACTTGCACTGAAACAAGAATGATAATTGAAGTTACTAGATTGATATCGTCTGGAATACGAGATCAATACCTTCCTACCTAAAGCATACCTGGGTGTAAGAAAAGATTGACCACAATTGCTCTGTTACCCCTGAGAAAACGTGCATCAGTTAATAAAAACGGAAGGTGCTTCTTTCGGTTTGAGTTCGTGATAGCTCCCCTGCACCTGCAGTTTTGCCATGACCTGACACGCTAACCCAACGAAATGAGGGGGATCACGTGTAAGTCACGTGAAGGCCACAATCGACCTCAATCAATCGTGCAATTCACCTTGGGATGGCCAATTGCCTTGACAGTATTACGAAAACAAATGTATAACGTATTGCCAGTGCTCAGCTATCGTGACAATGGTGTAGTGTGGTTGTGAGTACCCCAATTGCCTGTGATGGATGCATTCAATGTTGCTATCCTTATTAACACCAACGAATAGGTCTACTCGGCAAGCAACAATTATCACGCCAGGACAGTAGTTGCGCTTGTACCCGCCTCGGGCTGTGTAGGACTATATATCACATACCATGGAGGAGAATAAGGTGGAGGGAAAGAAGCCGCAGGTTGGCGGTGCGATGTCATTGAAGCTTGAGGATTTCAATCTGGCAGGCACGCCGAAGGCCGAGAGCAGTGCCTCAGGAAGCGCACCAAGGGAGCTTATGAGTGCATCCAACTCGCAGCCCCGGATGCCTTACACCCCTCAATTTTCTGCGGCTACAGAGATGATTCTTAAGCGGATCCGAGGAGAACCGACCAGCTTCAACAACGCCGTCTCGCCTGCTTCAGCCGCGGGTGTCAGCCAGTCTACCTACGAGGACGCGAAGCGACGTCTCGTTATGAGCATGAACACCACTCTCACATTACCCATGCCATCATCATCAGCATCTCCAGCGCCTGCGCCTACACCCAGTCTTTACTCACACAGCACCGCCGCTTCGAGACCACCATCTGGAAACACCTCAAAACCTGCACCAACTCCCAAAGGCGCCAACAAGCGAGGCAAAGCCCAGAAGGGAGGCAAGCGCAAGAAGGTGAAGGGCGAAAAGGGCGAAGAAGACGATTCCTCAAGCCTCAGCGAGCTGTCCGACATGGAGGACGACGGCGCGCCTCCGGATCCGGCCGTACTTACTATGACCAAGTCCGGCCGCCAGGTACAGAAACCGACCCAATTTACCCCGGCGCAGGCGGCAGCGGCATCGAAGAAGAAGCACTACGGCAAGCGCACGCCCGAACAGGCCCTTTGCAAGGTCTGTACTCGTGGTCTGAGCCCGGCCTCGAACCAGATCGTCTTCTGCGACGGCTGCAACGTCTGCTGGCACCAGCTCTGCCACGACCCCTATATCGACGATGAATTCGTTAGCGACGAGAGTCGATCGTGGTTCTGTCGGGGCTGCAGCGCGAAGAAGGAGAAGCAGTTGGCGAAGAAAAAGTCGGTGAACGGGTTCAAAGGAGTCAGTTGGGCAAACAAGAGTGCCGAGCAGGTGAGTAGGGTCGTACTACATAGTTGCGGAAGAAGACTGGCTTACGCGACGCGTCACAGAAACGAAACCATCTTTCCAGTTTACAACCTGCTCAACTCGTCAATATGGTCATGTACGCCCTCGAGCTACACCCCGACCTCCCCATCTTCCCAGCGGTTCAGGGCGTCAAACGTGGGATGGCTGGGCCCGCCCCATTATTACCCAACGGAGGAGGTGGACCTGTGGCCTTCGGGGCGGCGCAGAATAAAAACCAGATCAATTCGGAACAGGCGAGGAGGGAGGGCTCGGAAGACTCGCTCCCACCTTCCTGGCCAAAGGTAGGACAAGGAGTGCTGAAGGGCATCCAGCAGGTAGAGAAGGACATGCAGGACGAGAACGACTTCGAGGCGTTCAGCGAAGCGGTGTACGATGCGACGGGCAAGAAGATCAAGGAAAACGGAAAGGCCATAGATCAAGGCGAGCCTGCATGAAGGAGCAGCATTTCCCATCTTCATGCCAAGTGTGTAGCTTGGTAGCCGTCTCCGCTCAAACAGTAGCTATCATGCACTGTAACATTTCAATAGCAATTATTTGGTACATAGTCTTAATCGCTGCAAGTACACTACAATTTTACACATTTGTGTTGGAGATATCGAGTGGTGAACTAGCCTGTAGCCGCTGCTGCCTCCGAGGAGGAACATATTAGTATGCCATTCAGATAAAGCGAAAAGGCCAAGAGAGATCTTATGAATGGCCTCATAAAAATGATATGTTCCAAATATTGAACATAAATTGTTCATCATGACCTGAGCGATTGCTCCTTTTATTGAACATTGACCGCAGAATGCCCGAACCTTTCAGGGGCAATGTATTCACCAAGCGAGTAGCGCTATTGCGCGTCGCCGGGGCCTGTTGATCGCATAAAGGCATATCTATGGATACAGCCGATAGTAGCAGCTGCGATAAGGATGGGTGGGCCCTGGCCTGTTCCAGGTAGGTACTTGAACCCGTCCCTTGAAACAGCATGCAGCCCATCCCATTCCATCAACAACTTCAAGATCTATCATTTATCAAAACGTTTATCTAGTTGCATCATTAGGATTGGCATAGACTTAGCAAGATGATGCTGCGTGCATTTACCGCGGCCTTATGCGCGCCCGGCGTCATCGGCGCCATCTTCGCCCAGGGAGAGCAGCAGCAGCAGGCGCCGCTGTTGGCTGCAGCCGACGACTCCATGGCTGGCGCTAAGGTCGTCACCCACGAAGCTCATCCCCACCATAGCTTGAGCTTCACTGCGCACTCTGTCGACGACGCCACAACATCCAGTAGCGATGACAAAACGCCCAATATCCTGGACGTGTGCCCGGGTGCCACGAATGGATACACCGGATATCTCAACTCGGGCAGCAAGCACTTCTACTTTGCCTACTTCGAATCCCGAGCCAGTCCCAAGGATGACCCGTTGGTTATGTGGATCAATGGCGGCCCAGGCTGCTCCAGCATGACCGGCCTGCTCATGGAGCTGGGCCCCTGTGCCATCGACGACGGAGGAGAGTCGGCACACGAGAACAAGGACAGCTGGATCAATGCCGCCAACGTCTTTTCTTGGACCAGCCAATTGGTGTGGGCTTCTCCTACTCCGATAACAGCTCTGAGCACGCCAGAGGGACCTTTGCTGCCAGCGAGGACATCTACGCCTTCATGCAACTATGGTACAAGGCGTTCCCCGACTCCCGGTCGCTTCCGTTCTCGATTGCCGGCGAAAGTTACGGCGGCCACTACATCCCCGTCTTTGCCAGCCACATCAACGACATGAACAAGATCTCCCCTCCCGAGCTTCAAATCCCTCTGGAGTCGGTCCTGATTGGAAATGGCATCTTTGCCGACACGGTGCAGGCCTCATCATCCTACGATATCTCGTGCACCAATGTCACAGGCATTGGCCCCATCCTCAAAGATGGCCCTTGCAAGAAAATGGCAGCTTCCGTTCCACGATGCGAATACTTGATGAAAGCATGCGAAGACTACCCAGACCCTATTGTGTGCAAGGGCGCCTATGATTTCTGTGGCTCGGAGCTCCAGAACCCTTATTTCCACTCGGGCAGAAACTTCTATGATGTTTCCAAGCCCTGCGTGGGCCCGCTGTGCTACCCCATCATGAAGTCCATCACGACGTTCTTGCGACGTGACAACGTTCGCAAGGCATTCGGTGTCAACCCAGACACCCCCAAGTTCGAGGCCTGCAGCGACAAGGTGGGAGACGAGTTCCGAAGAGTGAATGACGGACTTATCGACACACGACCGTTCGTGGCAAGACTGTTGCACTCTGATATTCGTGTGCTCATCTATGTCGGCACTTATGATTGGATTTGCAACTTCGTCGGCAACGAGCGTGTCTTCGGTTCGTTGCCTTGGAAGGGCCTGGCAGATTTCCGATACCAGCAAGAGAACAACAAGCAAGTATGGGAGGGCGGCCTTTGGTGGGAAAGTGGCATGCTACGCTACGTACGCATCAACGGTGCCGGACACATGGTGCCGTTCGACAAGCCGAAGCACGCTATCAACATGTTCAGCGCTTGGCTCAACAAGAAGCCGCTGGTCTGAGCAGGGGCCGAAGCACGCTATCAACATGTTCAGCGCTTGGCTCAACAAGAAGCCGCTGGTCTGAGCAGGGGCCGAATGGGACAACCGCCCACTTGCTCTTTCATGGGGACTCAAAGCACACGACTGAGTTTTCGTTACGGCAGCATGACTGCTAGCAGATTTACCAAGAAGACAAGACTAGCGGTAATAACAGAATAGAACCTCAAACATCATACCCAATTTCCGAGGCCCAAATCCAACCAGCAGGGGGCTGTGGCGCCAGTGACAACATTGATCATCGCGAAACGGCTTGGGATCTTGAGGTAATGCACGCAAACCCGTATGTCGCATCGTACTGTGGGATCATGTTAACGACCAGTCACATCATTGAATCGTCAGAGTGTGATGTTCGAGGGGTACAGTAACAATTTAGAGTTGTCGCGTCGTCTAGCACGAAGCATTCATGAACAATTCCATCAACTAGTATCATGGAGATTTGCAAAACGGACAATATGGCAACGGTATTCACGACTCGTACCCTTCACTAACAGGCTTTTACACTGGGTCTCGAGAAGGATTGCATCGCGATGCAGTATTCGATTATGATCCGACGACGTGTGAGGTGCGGGTATTAGAGTTCCCCTTCATCATTAAGCTTGGCACTCCCGAGAAACCCGCCCGTTACCGTGGTGGCCCGTCCCGGCTAACAGTTCGCAGGGCATCTTGCGCAACAATTGGATACGGGGCGACCTCCTCCATGTTAGAGCGTGCCGCATCGATGAGATTTCGTCACATATCTACGCTAACAGCTTCTAGCACAAGGCACACTTGCTGGGAATGCTGTACGTCGGACAGCTACCTCTAACGATTACGTGACAACTCCAACTCGCCACCATGTTGGATATAAGATGTTGGGAAATGCCGGATCAATATCCAGCTTTTTCTGTATCCTTCATCATCCCCATCAGACAATCCTCTGCAACATCTATCTAGTCCCCCCCTTATCTCAACACTGACTGTCACTTTGACCAAACATCCCAAAGACGGAAACGACAGCAATGCGTGTCAGCACCGCCAACGTCCTCCTGCTCCTCACCGTAGGTAGCATAGGCGTCGTCATCCCCCGGAATGAGACCGCGGCCTTGAACCTGATGGCCCGGCAGGACAAGCCACCTGCCGAGGCGTCGGCCAAGAGCCACGAGTCCAGTGCCGCGTCAGCGGAGGCCACTACCTCCTCCTCCCACGGGGACCAGTGCGGCCTCGCCCGAAACCAAGCCGCCTGCCGCGCAGTCGGCCAAGAGCCACGAGTCTAGCGCTGCCTCCTCCGCCGCCTCCGCCGCTTCGGAGACTACTCCTCCTCCCGCCGGGACCAGCGCCGCGTCGCCCGAGACCACCAAGCCGCCTGCCGAGGCGAGTGCGAAGAGCCACGAGTCTAGCGTTAGCGCCGCTGCTCCTGAGACGACTCCTCCCCCCCGCCGAGACTAGTGCTGCGTCACCCGAGACCAAACCGCCTGCTGAGCAGTCGGCAAAGAGCCACGAGTCCAGTGTCAGCGCCGCCGCTCCGGAGACTACGCCCCCTCCCGCCGAGACCAGCGCCGCGTCGCCCGGAGACAAAACCACCCGCCGAGCAAAGCGCGAAGAGTCACGAGTCTAGCTCTGCGGCCCCGGAAACTGCCTCCCCTCCTCCTGCCGAGACTAGTGCTGCATCGCCCCAGACTGCATCCCCGAAACCACCCCTGCCGCGACCAGTGCCGCATCTCCGGAGACCAAGCCGCCCGCCGAGCAATCGGCCAAGAGCCACGAGAGCAGCGCCGCTGCACCCGCGACAACCCCAGCTCCTGAAACCACCCCTGTCGGGACCAGTGCTGCATCACCCGAGACCGCCTCCCCCGAAACCACCCCCGCCCCTGCCCCCGTGACCACCGAGACTCCCGCTCCGGTCAAGTCCACGTATGGTGCGCAACAGCCCTCAGGGACGTCTGAGGTGTCTCCCGTGCAGACCACGACCACGGAGGCCTCGCCCGCTCCTGCCCCAACGCAAACGTACGGCTCATCCAACAACGCGCGGATGTTGCGGGTGGCGAGAAACATCACGGTGGCGTAAAGAAATACAACATCACATGAACAAATCCACACTATTATATATACCCCAACGCGCCTTGGCGAGAGCCTCAAGTTCCCCCTGTCGCCGTGTTATTACCCTTACAACCTCCATATATGAGCCCCTTGTTCTTTTAATCCACCCTTCGGCTGCCTCGGGAAAAAGTTCTTGTCACAAACTCACGCCATGTGTCTCATTTACATATTACATCTTCGGTCATTCAAGAGCCCCTTTGGGAAGCATCCAATCAATTTCTGCCACACGCTATGGTGGAGATGAGGGGGTGCGGAAAGGGGTGTTTTGGTGGTTGAGATTACCAGTCGTTCACTACTCTATACATAGGCTACCACTTATATATACTTAATAATATGAAATATTGCTTATGAAGTAATTGGGCACTCTGCTTTATCGTCGTGCTTGAGGGAAATGGTTTGAAATGATTTGGACATTGCTCGCTAGTCGAAAAAGGTACGACGCTTCTAACCCACTGCCAAGTTGCAAAAATAGATACATGAAATCCAAACAACCAAATGTAATGTTCGCTGTTTGCACTGCTCAAGAAGACTGTGCCTTCCATTCGCCCGGCTTTACTCCTCTGAACACACTTTTGCCGATTCCTGTGCCGTGCTGTCCGTCATGGCTTCATCACTCATCATCATAAGTATGGGTAAAAGGAAGCGACAAATACAGCGGTGCCGGTGGCGAGAGACAACATGCCGCGCGCCAAGCCGCGATGAAACGGAAATAGAGAGACCTTTGCCCTCTACTATATCCGGTAAAGTACAATGTAGATCAACAGCAAGTTGAAAGGATGCAGGATGTAGTTTTCCACAGGCATGTCGGTGAAATTGAGGCCCGTGTAGTGTGATATAGGTGTGACGGGATATCCCTTGTTTAGACGCTCTTCCGCGTCGACCGGCTGTTCTTGCCGTCGGTGCCGCGCATCTTCTTGGTGCCGGCGGCCTTCTTGCCGGGCTTGCGGGTGACGGTGCCGACGACCTTGTCGGCGGCGCCCTCGATCTTGTCGCCGAGGTGCGGCTTGCGCTTGTGGTGGGTGTTGGGCGCGCGACGCGGCGCCAGACTTGGTCACGCCGCCGCCGCTACGCTTCGTCGTGGTGGTGGTCTTGGTGGTGGTAGAGGTCTTGTTGTTCTGGCGCTTGCGCTCGGGGGTCGTCGAGACGGCGGAGTGGACGCGGGGCTTGGAGTTGCCTGTCGTGGAGCGGGTGGAGGCCATTTTTTAGGGGAGGTTACTGTATGTAAAAGGTGCTGCGCGGCGCTGAAGCTTAATGGTGCTGTAGTGGGGTTTGGGGGTTTCGGGAGTAGATGCGATGGGATTTTGGCGTCACGTTTGGTACTTTTACTTTTGTAATATGAAGATGAAAAGAAACTGAAATAAAGGTATAGGCAGGAAGAGAAGCGGTTTATGGAATAATAGGAAATTACAATCAGTAAATTCTCCTTTGCGAAAAACCTGATTGATATTGTTTGTGTTCTTCTTTTCGCGACGGGGGACGGGGGAGCGCATGATGAAACTGGGCCCCCCGTCGCGTTGCTTGCGTGTTATCGAGATCTGGGCCTTATGACGTAGCAGCTACAGCGCTGGGCCTGGGGGTGTTGTAGGGAGGTCGATGCGCTATTGGCCGCCAGTACACTGATCCGCTGGCGGGGTGGGTGTGCTGGAAAAGCACACACCAACAGTCAACCAACACGTCTGTCCATCTGTAATTACTTCACGTTCAAATATCAGATACAATAACGGTCATCAAATCGAATAATAGCACTGGCATAAGTCGTTATTCAATTGTTCATGTGTTCATTCGTGTTGTCAGGCCCGAGTCGTCCCAGCAAGGTTGACAATGTCAACCCCATCAGTTTCACCCCCAAATCCGGTCATTCTACATCTCATCAGGAAACATGGAAATTAGTTGCTCCGGGTGATTGAACCAGCGCCGCTGGTAATCTAACATGCCGAGTTTTGGATTCCCTCGCTTCTGCCGCGGCGGTGCCATCTCCCTTGTCGGCCACAACATCAGCAACCGGCACGCGAGGCGCGGCTTGATCCCCTTCTTTGGCCACTCGCTGGTAGGCCCGAATTCCTCTTCTAGGGTCGCCTTCCTGATTCCGTCCAGCGGCGGCTGGTCCTCCCCTTGTACCTGGTACGCCTTCCCCTTGGCGAAGAAGTAGACGTCGTGGGTCTTGTCCCTGTAGAATATGGTGGTCACGCTGTTGCACAACAGGTAGAAGGTGCACTCCTCCTGCAGCCACCGCCCCGAGACTTCGTTCCCGGACAGCAGCGCGCCGCGGTTGCGGCAGAACGCGTGCAGGATCTTGCCGCCGAAGAACTCGAGCCACGTGTCCCAGCGCGGCGGCGCCCGGGCTATCTTTGCTTCGAAGATCTTGCCGTGCAGGTCTGGCTCGTACTCAAACGCCAGGTGCCTAGCGGCGTCCACCGTTGGAGGCGAGAGGAACTTGATGATGTCCGCGAAGCTGCTGTCGTAGCTCCATTTCTTGCTCATGTCTGGCCGGATGCAGACCAGGTCATGGCCTTGGTTGATGAGCAGCTTGACCTTGTGCGTCCCGACCTGGATGCTGAGGGGCACGCGTCCGTAAATCGGACTCAAGTTGCTTCTGATGTAACGGTTCCATATCTTCAAGGCCTCTTGGCTGATCCGCCAGAACTTCGTACCCCCACGAAAGACGGTTGCGTGGCCCTCCGTCCAAGAGGGCACCTTCTTGCGCTGATTCTCGTGGCCAGGTGCAGTTAGGGTCACGCTTCGAGTCGCCTTGCACTCTCTGACGGCTCGATGCTTGAGTATGAACTGCTTTCGCTCGTCACCACCCTTCAGCTCAAGCATCGGGATGGCTCGAAAGAAGATGATATGACTCAAAGGATAATCGAAGATCTCGTTGATGCCTGTGTCTTTGCAGAGCGATTTCGACGCGTCGATACAGGACCCGATCATATTAACATGGTCCTGGATGGTGTATTCCCAGATCTGGTAGCGAACCTTCTTGGGAAGGTTGCTGAAATTGGGGAATGCCATTGCGATTGGCGGCCGATGGAATTGACTTGGGCATGTGCAGGATGGGCTTCTTTCTCAACACTGAGATCAACTTCAATTTGGCATTGAATTGGATAACGATGACTCACCCGAAGCTTTCCTCACAAGACTGGAAGGACTATTCAATGTTGTATCTGTGTGGGGGTGTATTAGGTAGGTACGTTGGACAAGTGACTGGCTGCCAGCGAAGCTTGTTGCTTCCTTTGTGATATTTGGAGCACTTTGTCTCCGCGACTGTGCAGACTACCCAAGGTTGACAATACTTCTTTTTAGTTGCAAGTACTTGTAACACACGTTGAAATGATGTTATTATTGCAATGGTAGAATGCTCAGATTGGGTTTTCAATTTTCAAATGCTCAACATACTGCTGGCGGCTTTCAGTCTCTCAACACTCCCCCAAACGGATTCAACCTGACCTAACGCGAAATGAAAGGCCAGGCAAGACCATCTTGTTACGCGCCAGCCGGTAGAGACATACCATCATCAGCCTCTACCGAAACCCCGAAAACCGCCAGCCTGCCAGGAAAATAAAGAGGGAGTGCGGGGCGAGACATCGTGGCTTGTTTCGTATTGCAGCGACCTTGTCTTACATCAATTCTACCAGCGTCCGGTGCCCGCGAGCCGGTTTGTACCCCATGGCATTGGCAGAACGAATATAATTGTTCGTGTTCCCCTCCACGCGGCGCTTCCATGCAGGTTCAAGCTTCTCGGGCGCACTGGGGGATGCAAAATTGTCCTGCCAGACCCTCCTGAACACCTTGAACATCCCACCGCAGCCACCAGGCCTCTATATCCATAGCCCAGTTGACTTTCTCCTCGGTAATTTCTATCTTACTCCCAGGTCACTATTGGTCTTCCCCTGAAACTTCCCGTATCAGCTCTCGGCCCCTGGAGTGCATTTTGTTACCCAGTCCAATGTACAATGACGATGCCTTCCACCGCTGTAATTCCTACAAACTGGGACATCTTCCTTCTAGAAGATACGGGTACTTTGAAACCGATGCACTGTTAACGTAACTGTAGGGCTGTTGTTGAGTTTGACATGGTGCGAGAAGTAATGGGCATATTTGCCACACAGATAGAGCAAATGAGCATAAACCCCACACATCAAAATTATCAAAACATCTACGAAAGAGATACTCAGTGTGATGGCTTCATCTAATATTGTGTGTATCCCTCCGAGAACACTCTACGGGTTCGATCCATTGCTGGTGCCTTGTCGATTGTTGCTCGTCACATACATGGGGTCAGGCAAAGTACTTAACACAGGCAAGCATCCAGTGCCCGAAATCTTTTTGAACTAAATGGCTCCCTCATATTCTATGTTAATGGCAATATGATCTCTATCTACCACAGCAGACCGTCTCGCCATTAACGACACAACTTAGTCCCGAGATTCGCAACAGCAATGCCGACATCCCGAGCACAACCAACACCCTGTTACAATTCCTCGTCACCCTTTTCCTTACCTGTGCCGCCCTCGGCACCTCGACGCGCGGCGGCGGTGACTGGTCCAAGTCCTGTACATCAGCCTCCATGAATGTAAGGGGGCCCTCCAGGCCAACCACATTGTGCCTCCTATTGGAACCCCCTGGATCTGCAGTGTGCTGACCGTGAACCATTGCTATGATCTCAACGACAATGATGTGATCCACACGAAAGACGAGTTGTTGTTACACTTATAGCCCTGTATTTTCTTTCCCTCTCTATATCTTTTCTTTCGACCGCCCGCCATCTGTCAAATCTTTACCCTAAAATGGCAACTTCGGTGACCACTTTTAGGGCTGTAAGATCGACAACGGCGACCATACCATGCGGTGCCAACGCAGAGATGTAGACAGCAAGACTGGGTCGCGCCATGTCAACGTCAACGACTATCTGCGCGGCTTCGACAACAAGGCCACCAAGTGTAAACCCTACAAGGTCGCTGCCAGACGCAACGTGAGCTGAACAGGTGCTGCACACCGATGGTTATTTGCGGGCCGGGGGACTAAGGATATGGCGATCTACCGCCTTCCTCGTTAGATCGAGAAATATACACTGACGTGCTTGGTTGATATAAATAACAGCAATAGAGCTTTAACTGGGATACACTTGAGGGAGATCCCAGAGGATGGATATGCTTCCCCTGAACTTACCGTATAACCACCTCAAGTCTTTTTGTTGTCCCTGAATACATGTGGTCAATCCGTGCGGATTTTTTTTTTGACTTTTTTATTCTTTTATTTTTCGACTTATACTAGCGTAGGCTAATAGAAATAAATAACTTAAAACCGAGTAACGTGGTTTACTACTACGCGACGCATATCACTTAGCGACGCACTTAAATTTAATTTTAATATAATTAAACTTTAACGCGTAATATTTTTTATAATTATAATGTTTAATTAATTTTAAAAAAGATCGAATAGTTTTAATAATTTAAGCGATATAAAACGGAGCGAATTAAATAAACTAAAGAGTAGTAGTAAAAGTTTATAATATACTCGAATTAATTTTACATTATCGAATTTACAGCCGAACTTTAAAACGCGAAATCCGACCGAAACAACGTAAACTAAATTTAATTAAAAAAGAGGTACTTCGTAAGTATATAATTAATCTAAATATTTAAAGGATGCCTCCCGATTTCGCTAATGTAAAAAATATAGCTAATTTCCTCACCGCGTCGCGCGGCGGCGACCGCGTCGGCAAGCACTGGGTCAGGCGCTTTATCGACCGCAACCCGGACCTAAAAATTAAAATAAATCGTCGGTACGATTATTAAAAGGCTCTTTACGAGGATTTTAAAGTTATTTCCGGCTGGTTTACGCTAGTCGCGAATATAAAGGCGAAATACGAGATCGTTAACGAAAATATTTAAAATTTCGACGAAACCGGCTTTATAATAAATATAATTAAATTAATACTCGTCGTAATACGCGCTAAGCGGCGTAAAAAAGTAAAGTCGGTTTAGATTAATAATTAAAAATAAACAACGGCGATTAAATATATTAATTCGTAAGGCTAGTGTATTCCGCCGTTTTTAATCGTTTAAAGTTAATATCACCTCGCGAACTAGTCCCGCGAAACCGATTTACCGGGCGACTAGGTAATTAAGCCGATTTTTAATAATTAAACTAATAACGAAATAAGCTTAAACTAGATTAAACACTTCGATAAACACATTAAAACGTAAATAAAAAGTTCCCACCGCCTCTTAATTATCGACAGCCACGAAAGCTATATTTCGGCCGAATTCGAGGTATACTATTAAAATAATAATATTATTACACTCGGTATACCTCTTTATTTATTTTACCTATTTTAACTACTCGATATAGTACTTTATTCGGTTTTAAAGCGTGTTTATTTAAAGGAAATCGAGCTGTTTATTAAAGCCTCGATAAACTATATTACGAAGCTCGAGTTTTTTATCGCTTTTAAGGCCGCGCATTTCGCTGTTTTTACGGAAAATAATATTAAATTTAGATTTAACGTTTTTAATTTAGTCCCTTATAATCCCGACGAGGTAATTAATAAGTTAAATATATATCTCCGAACGTTTATATTTAACCTATCCTATTCGGGGACGGCTAATACCTACGACCTTTAAACGCCGTTTAACCCTTAATAAATAATTAAACACTCTACTTATATTAAAAAAGGGTATTTACCTATTAAAAAAGCTCTCCGACGCCGATTTTAAATACGGTAAATTAAATAGTAAAGGGTATAATTAAAATAGCCTATAAAATAACCTTTATACGTAATAAAATATATATATTAAAGGAGACTAATTTAACACTTTTTAAGCGCCGGAGAATTAAAAAATCGCGAGTCCAGCTTAAAAAAGCCCTTATTATTAAGGAATCTCAGCAGCTACAGAACGAAAAAACAAAGGGAAGCGTTCAGCGCCCGATAAAGGTAAAAATAGGGGTTCGTCGAAGCGGAGGGCGACCGGTAAAAAGCGCTGTAATATTTGCGGCGAAACAGGTCACAATACGCGAATATATAAAAAAGATATAAAATTAAGCGAAAAATCGGATAGCGAGTAGTTTTAATTAATTTTAAGCGTTATAATTAAATTAATTTATATAAAAAGGTCGAAAAATAAAAAAATACGTCGCTAAGTAATATGCGTCGCGTAGTGGTAAACTACGTTAACGTGGTTTATTATTAAGCGAATTATATTACCTCTTATATTATTTTTTTAATTAATTATATTAATTAAACTTTAACGCGTTTTATTTTTATAATAATAATACTTAACGAGTTATTAAAACATCGAATCGTTTTAACGATTTAAGCGACACGAGACCCCTTAAAACCCATTAGTTAAAGGGTTACTACGAAGGCCTTTCGAGTCCTATAATCTTCTATAAGCTACCGACTCCGCGGCCGAACTCCACGACGCGAAATCGTATATAATTAACGTCGATTAAACCTAATTAAAAAAGAGGTGCTCCGCGAGTATATAATTAATTTAAATACTCGAGGAATGCCTTTTTATTTCGTTAATGTGGAAAATATAGCTAATTTATTTACTACGGCGCGTAGCGGCGACCGCGTTAATAAACACTAGGTTAAGCGCTTTATTAACCGTAACCCGGACTTAAAAATTAAAATAAATCGTTAATATAATTATTAAAAGGTTTTTTACGAGGATTTTAAAATTATTTCTGCTTAGTTTACGTTAATCGCGAATATAAAGGCGAAATACGGGATCGTCGACGAAAACATTTAAAATTTCGACGAAACCGGTTTTATAATAGGCATAATCGGGTTAACACTCGTCGTAATACACGCCGAGCGGCGTGAAAAGGCGAAATCGGTTTAGTTTAATAATCGAAAATAGGTAACGGCGATTAAATATATTAATTCGTAAGGCTAATATATTCCGCCGTTTTTAATCGTTTAAAATTAATATTACCTCGCGAATTAATCTCGCGAAACCGATTTACCGGGCGATTAAATAATTAAGCCGACTTTTAATAATTAAACTAATAACGAAATAAGCTTAAATTAAATTAAACACTTCGATAAGTATACTAAAACGTATACGAAGGGTCCCTACCGCCTCTTAATTCTCGATAGCCACGAGAGCTATATTTCGGCCGATTTCGAAATATACTACTAAAATAATAATATTATTATACTCGGTATGCCTCTTTATTTATTTCACTTGCTTTAGCCACTCGATATAGCACTTTATTCGCCTTTAAAGCGTATTTATTTAAAGGAAATCGAGTTATTTATTAAAGCCTCGATAAATTATATTACGAAGCTCGAGTTTTTTATCGCGTTTACTTTAACTTTTCGATATAGTATTTTATTCGCTTTTAAAGCGCGTATATTCGAAAAAATCGAGCTATTTATTAAGGCCTCGATAAATTATATTATAAAGCTCGAGTTTTTTATCGCGTTTAAAGCTATATATTTCGCTATTTTTACGGAAATTAATATTAAATTTAAATTTAACGTATCCGGCTTAATACCTTATAACTCGAATAAAGTAATTAATAAATTAAATTTACGTCTCCGGACGCTTATATTTAACTTATTTTATTTAAGGACGGTTAATACCTACGACCTTTAAACGCCGTTTAATTTTTAATAAATAATTAAATACTTTATTTATATTTAAAAAAAGTATTTTTTTATTAAAAAAACTCTTTAACGCCGATTTTAAATACGGTAAATTAAATAACGAAAAATATAATTAAAATAGTTTATAAAATAATTTTTATATATAATCGAATAACGTGGTTTACTAGTAAGCGGGACATATCACATACCGGGATACTTTTTCCACTTTTCGACACTTTTATATAGGTTTATTTAACCACAACGCGCTTTATTAATTAAATTCACTCGCTATTCGATTCGCTACTCGATTTTATATCCTTTTTATATGTTCGCGCATTATGGCCTGTTTCGCCGCAGATCCCACAGCGCCTGCCGCCCGTCGCGCGCCTTTTCGAAAAACCACCATTTTCGCCTTCATCAGTCGCTGGCCGCTTCCCTTTTGCCTTCTTATCCTGCAGCCTTCGAGATTCCTTAATCGTAAGGGCTTTTTAAGCTAGACTCGCGATTTTTTAGCTCTCCGACGCTTTAAAAAAGCTAAATTAGCCTTTTATAATATACGTATTTAATTCTTTATAAGGGTTATTTTATATATAATTATATATATAACGTGGTTTATTATTAAGTCGAATATATTATTAAATCGGACACTTTTATTACCGACTTACTTAATTAAACTTTAACGCGTAATAACTTTATAATTATAATGTTTTATTTATTTTAAAAAAAGCGGATAACTTTAATAATTTAAACGTTACGAAACGGTTTAACCCGAATTAATTAAAGAGCTACGGCGAAACACTACGTCGTTTTATTATTTACCCTTAGCGACCGACTTTATAGCCGAACTATATAACGCGAAATCCGATATTTAAAATATAAATTAAATACGATTAAAAAAGAGGTATTTCGTAAATATATAATTAATTTAAATACCCGAGGGATGCCTTTAAAAATGGCTAGTATGGAAAATATGGCTAATCTCTTTATCGCGTCGCGCGGCGGCGACCGCGTCGATAAGCACTGGGCCAGGCGCTTTATTAACCGTAACCCGGACCTTAAGATTAGAATGAACCGTCGGTACGACTATTAAAGGGCTCTCTGTAAAGATTCGAAGGTTATTTCCGGCTGGTTTAGCTTAGTTATTAATATTAAGGCTAAATACGGTATCGTTAACGAGGATATATGGAATTTCGACGAGACCGGCTTTAATAGGTATAATCGGGTTAATACTCGTCGTAATACGCGCTAATCGGCGTGGGAAGGCGAAGTTGGTCTAGCCTGGTAATCGGGAATAGTCGACGGCCATTAAATGTATCAATTCGTAAAGCTGGTGTATTCCGCCTTTTTTAATCGTTTAGGGCTAATATTACTTCGCGAACTAATCGCGCGAGAATAGTTTACTAGGCGATTAAGTAATTAAACCGATTTTTAATAAATAGATTAATAACGAGATAAGTTTAAACTAGATTAAGCACTTTGATAAATATACTAAATCGTAAATGAAAAGTCGTTACCGCTTCCTAATTCTCGACGGCCACGAGAGCTATATTTCGGCCGAATTCGAGGTATACTACTAAGATAATAACATTATTATTATTAGTATACCTCCTTATTTATCGCACTTGTTTTAACCTTTCGATATAGTATTTTATTCGCCTTTAAAACGTGTTTATTCGAAGGAAATCGAGCTATTTATTAAAGCCTCGATAAACTATATTACGAAGCTTAAGTTCTTTATCGCGTTTAAGGCCGTATATTTTACTATTTTTACGGAAATTAATATTAAATTTAAATTCAGCGTATCCGGCTTAGTACCTTACTATTCGAACGAAGTAATAAATAAACTAGATATATAACTTCGAACGCTTATATCGAAGTAGTCGTGACCCGGGATTTTAAGTACGTATAACCTTTAAACGCCGTTTAATTTATAATAAACGACTAGGCATTTTATTTATATTAAAAAAGGGTGTTTATTTATTAAAAAAAGTTTTTTAACGTTAATTTTAAATATAGTAAATTAAATAGCGAAGGGTATAACCCGAATAGCTTACAAGGTGACCATATTAAAAAATTAGGTCCGCACTTTTTAAAATGCTAATTTAGCCTTTTCGAAGCGCCGGAAAGCTAAAAAATCACGAGTTCAGCTTAGAGAAGCCCTTACCATTAAGGAATCTCAAGCGCTATAGGACGAAAAGGCAAAAGGGAAGCGTTTACCGACCGGCGAAAGCGAAAATAGTGGCTCGTCGAAACGACGCGCGACGGGCGGTAGGCGCTGTGGCAACTGCGGCGAAACCGGTCACAATGCGCGAACGTGTGAGAAGGATATAGAATTAAGTAGCGAATTGGATAGCGAATAATTTTAATTGATTTAGAGCGTTATAATTAAATAAATTTATATAGAAATATCGAGATATAGAAAAAGTGTCCGACTTAATAATATGTTCGATTTAATAGTAAACTACGTTACCTTTTATTATTTAGTTTACCGCTTTTAAAATTAATGTTAAAAAGTTTTTTTAATAAGTAAACACCTTTTTTTTAATAAAAAAAAGTGCTTAATTATCTATTAAAAAGTTAAACGACGTCTAAGGGTCATAGGTGCTAACCGTCCCCGGACGCGACGAGCTAGGTGTAAGTGTCCGGAGACGCACATTTAACTTATTAATTACCTCGTTAAGGTTATAAGGTACTAAACTAAATACGCTAAATTTAAATTTAATATTAATTTCCGTAAAAATAGTAAAATACGCGGCCTTAAACGCGATAAAAAAACTCGAACTTCGTAATATAATTAATCGAAGTTTTAATAAATAGCTCGATTTCTTTCGAATACGCGCGCTTTAAAGGCGAATAAAGTACTATATTTAATAGTTAAAGTAAATAAAAAAATAAAAAGGTATATTAAACGTAATAATACCGTTATCTTTATAATATACCTCGAATTCGGCCGAAATATAGCTCTCGTGGCCGTCGAGAATTAAAAAGCGATATAAACCTTTCGTTCGCGACTTAATATACTTATTAAAATACTTAATTTAATTTAAGCTTATTTTATTATTTATTTAACTATTCGAAGTCGATTTAATTACCTAGTTACCCGGTAAGTCGTATTCGGTAGCTTAATTCGCTAGGTAATATTAGCTTTAAACGATTAAAAACGGCGGAATATATTAGCCTTACGAATTAATATATTTAATCGCCGTCGACTATTCTCGATTATTAAACTAGACCGATTTCGCCTTCCCACGCCGATCGGCGCGTATTATAATAAAGGTTAACCCGATTATACTTATTATAAAGCCGGTCTTATCGAAATTATACATGTCCTTATTAATAATGCCGTATTTAGCCTTAATATTCGCGACTAACTTAAACTAACCGGAAATAACGTTCGGATCCTCGTAAAAGGCCCTCTAGTAATCGTATCGACGATTTATTCTGGTTTTAAGGTCTAGGTTACGATTAATAAATCGCCTAACCTAGTGCTTACCGACGCGTTCGCCGCCGCGCGACGCGATAAAGAGATTAGTTATATTTTTTTACATTAATTATATTAAAAAACATTTCTCGGGTATTTAAATTAATTATATAATTACGAAACACCTCTTTTTTAATCGGATTTAATTTTTATCGAAAGTGTCCGATTTCGCGTTGTAAAGGTCGGCCGTGGAATCGGTAGTTTAAAAAAGTTCGTGGGATATTAAAGGCTTTCGTAGCAGCTCTTTAGCTAATATATTTTACGGGGTTTCGCGTCGCTTAAATCGTTAAATCGATCCGTTTTTCTAATAAAGGATTAAGCATTATAATTATAGAATTAAAACGTATTAAAATTTAAAAAGTATAATCGATCGGAAAAGTGTCCCGGTATATAATATATCCCGCTTACTAGTAAACCACGTTATATATTTTAAAAAAGGTTAATTTAACCCTTTCGAAGCGCCGGAGAGTTAAAAAATCGCGAGTCTAGCTTAAAAAGAGCTTTTACGATTAAGGAATCTCGAAGGCTGCAGGACGAGAAGGTAAAAAAGAAGCGGCCAGCGATTAATAAAGGCGAAAATAATAATTTGTCAAAAAGGCGCGCGACGGGCGGCAGGCGTTGTGGTATCTACGGCGAAATAGGTCACAATGCGCGAACAAGTGAAAAGGATATAAAATTAAGCGAAAAATCGGATAACGAGTAGTTTTAATTAATTTTAAACGTTATAATTAAATTAATTTATATAAAAAGGTCGAGAAATAAAAAAAGTGCGTCGTTAAATAATATACGTCGTGTAGTAATAAATTACGTTAACGTGGTTTATTATTTAATAGCGTATATTTATTTTAAATCTTCTTTTTTAAAACTTCGATACGTAATAACTCTTTAATTATAATGCTTATCTAATATTAAAAAGATCGAATCTTTTTAATAATTTAAGCGACGCGTAACGAACCGAATAAAATTAATTAACGGGCTACTACGAGGCTTTACGATATTCTTAAAACGACCTTACGCTATCGAATTTACGGCCTTTAACCTCGACGCGATATTTAATATATATATCGTAAATTAAATTAAATTAAAAAAGAGATATTTTTTAAATATATAATCGATTTAAATACTCGGGGGATACCCCTTAAAATCGCTAGTGTAAAAATATAGCTAATTTTCTCTCGGAGTCGCGCGGCGGCGACCGCGTCGGTAAGCACTAAGTTAGGCGTTTTATCGACCGTAACCCGGACTTTAAAACTCGAATAAATCGTTAATATAACTATTAAAGAGCTTTTTATAAAAGTTTAAGTATTATTTCCGGCTAGTTTAAACTAATTATAAATATTAAAGCGAAATACGGTATCCTCGACGAAAATATTTTTAATTTCGATAAGACCGGCTTTATAATAAGTATAATCGGGTTAATACTCGTCGTAACACGCGCCGATCGGCGTGGGAAGGCGAAATCGGTCCAGCCTAGTAATCGGGAATAATCGATGGCTATTAAATGTATTAATTTAAAAGGCTAATATATCCCGCCTTTTTTAATCGTTTAAAGCTAATACTACTTTACGAATTAAGCTCGCGAATACGATTTACCGGGCGATTAAGTAATTAAACCGATTTTTAACGGTTAAACCGATAACGAGATAAGCTTAAATTAAATTAAATACTTCGATAAATATATTAAGTCGCGAACGAAGGGTCGCTATCGTTTATTAATCCTTAACGGCTATAAAAGCTATATTTCGACGCAGTTCGAGGTATACTATAAAAATAACGACATTATTACGCTTAGTATACCTCTTTATTTATTTTACTTACTTTAATCACTAAATATAGCATTTTATTCGCCGTTAAAGCGCGCGTATTTAAAGAAAATCGAGCTATTTATTAAAGCGTCGATAAATTATATTACGAAGCTAGAGTTTTTATCGTTTTTAAAGCCGCGTATTATACCACTTTTACGGAAACTAATATTAAATTTAAATTTAACGTATTTAATTTAATACCTTATTATTTAAACGAGGTAATTAATAAATTAAATATACGTCTCCGAACGTTTATACTTAGCTTATTTTGTCCGGGGACGGTTAATACCTACGACCTTTAAACGCCGTTTAATTTTTAATAAATAATTAAATACTTTATTTATATTTAATAAAAATATTTACTTATTAAAAAAGCTCTCCGACGCCGATTTTAAATACTGTAAATTAAATAACGAAAAGTATAATTAAAATAGCTTATAAAATAACCTTTATACGTAATTAGATACGTACTTTAAAAGAGGCTAATTTAACCCTTTTAAAACGCCGGAGAGCTAAAAAATCGCGAGTCTAGCTTAGAAAAGCCCTTACTATTAAAAAGTCTTAAAAGATACAGGACGAGAAGGTAGTAGGGAAGCGTCCAGCGACTAATAAAGGGCAAAATAGGGGTTCGTCGAAGCGGAGGGCGACCGGTGGAAGGCGCTGCGGTGTCTGCGGCGAGACAGGTTATAATGCGCGAACATGCGAAAAGGATATAAAATTAACTAGCGAATCGGATAACGAGCGATATTAATTAATTTAAAGCGTTATAATTAAATTATTCTATATAAAAATATTAAAAAATAATAATAGAGCGCTATTAAGTAATATACGCTATTAAGTAATAAACCACGTTAATAAAAACGATAGAAAAATTATTTAAAAATAATATAATAAACTCGAAAAATATTTTAACGACTTGAAAAAAGGCAGAAAACGCTAAAAGGGTCTATTTAACGATAAGCACCACTTAAAGGCACCTGGACAAAAAGGGGGTGGGCGCAGAGAAGGCCGGCCACACTAATAGATTCTACTGATCCAAAACACAATATACACCAAAAAAATTTAACTCAAAATAGATGCAGTTTAACCTTATGCCTAGGAGGAAATCCGTGCGGATTAATCCAGCTCTCAGATATCGTAGGTAGGTTATTCAAACTCATACTTCATTCATAACATTTGCCAAACTCCTTTTGCCAAAAGAAACACTACACAACAAACTCTTACATCTTAACAACGATACGCCGCTGATGCTCGAGGTCTATTCACAGAACCTGAACAGGTGGTTGCAAATCCCACCATAATGATATACACAAAGACTATATCGCCTTGGCTGGCCAGTCGGTGCTCCCATTATCCACCCAACGGCGGACGTAGTTCGCGTCTTGCATCCTCTTGAGTAGCGTTTCGTACTCTTTCCCCTTCTGGACCCCCTCCTCTAATGTCTTTGGGATATCTTCACAATCTTTCCAGTTTTCGTAATACCTTGATCGGGCTGGTCAGTTACGTAGTCCTGAAGTCAATGATTTTCTTCGGAGGTGATGTAGGTGTGGTGGCGTGGCGGCATCCTCATCTGTTGTGCTCGTGCGGTAATCGAAATATCGGCGTCAAGGAAGAACAAAAAAAAGGAAAAGGAAAGAAAGAATCAATAAGAGACTCACGTCGCACCAAATTGCTTAAACACCTTGCACCTCTCCCCGGCGTCGTCGCGAGGTTGACCCGCGCGTACCAGCCCTCCGGTATACTCGGCCAAGGCTGCTTGCCCAAATCCCTCTCCGCATGGTCGTCATAAAACACCACATCCTCGGACCCCTTGAGGACCCATACCTCCCCCTGCGCCCCTTGCCCCGGCCCATCGACGCCGCCTCGGGCGCCGTGTGCGCCGTGTGCACGCTCGGCGGAAAATGGAAGCCGTACAGGACCCGGTGGATGTTGTCGCGGTGCCGGCAGTAGAACGCCCAGCTGGGCCACCAGTGCGCGCCCTGCCGCAGCAGCACCAGGGCCAGCCGGTCTTCGTCGGCGCCACCGTCGTCGGGGGACGACCGGTCCGCCTCCTCCATGTTGGACAGGCCCATCTGCTTCAGCTGCACGGCCGTGAAGAAGCCGTACACGACGCCGCCCGCCGACGGGTAGGCCCAGCACTCGCAGCCTATGGGGGAGAAGCGGGTGCGGGGCCGGGCGCTAGGGAGGCCGGGCAGGCGGCCGTGGCGGTAGCGGGAGATGGGGGTCGTGGTGAAGTGCTGCCCCGCTGACAGCAGCGTCACTGGATCATCGACATCGTCGTGTTCAGTGCCGTCGTCCTCGCGGGGGCGTTTCGAGCCGGACACTGTCAGATTCGTGTGGGTGTACAGGCTGCCGCCCGAGCCGGAGGTCCGGAAGAGTTTCTTGCGAATATAGGTAGACATGGTAATATCTCGCAATCATGTATAAAAGAACTGCGCGATGTCTCACTGCGGGGGTGGTGGTTCAGAAAAATAAAAAAGGGACGACATTGGTCGGTGCCGGGGCAGAACGTATGGGCCCTCGGGTGGCATATAAAAAGTCAACAGAAGTGGATTAGGCAAACGTGCGGATCTCCTATTGGTTTGTTGGTTGCTGCATCTCGTTAGTCAACCAGATCACGACACTTGCCTGAGGTCCTGAAGCTCTTATTCATTACCACAATGCATTTATGAAAGATTAATACCTGATCGGCATCAAAAGGGATTAGTGCAGGAAACAGATTGGGCATTATTATGCCCTCTATCTCACGGCTCAACTCTGAAAGTAGTGACTTCCATAGACAGCTGCTTACATGTAAATGAGATCTTCATTCAACCTAAGATCTTCTAGCTTGCAGACACCGACTAGATACGTCATTGCAGCTTGTGAACCGATCTAAGCTATCCAGCCCCAAGACATTCTAGCCACCTTTCCCCTTAGGACGAAAATTCCCTAGCAGGCCAAGTGTCGTCACAATCAGGTGTCGTCAGCCAAACCACCAAGCTGCAGAGGCGAGCACGCCTAGGTGTTGTAGCAGATGTAGTAAGGGTCGCTCTTCCCGTTCTTCAGGCCACGCCCATAGCTCTTGTCGCCCGAGCCCTGAAGGAACCAGCCGCAGCCGGTGAAGGAGCACTTGTCGGCAATGGTCTGCATGTAGTTCCAGTACTCGTTGCCGTCGCAGTTCTGGGGGCCGGCGTAGTTGCAGATGTAGGCCATGTTGCCGTTGTAGATCCACGACAGCACCTTCTTCTTGGGCACCATGTTGCCGGCGCCGCACCAGAAGGCCAACTCGCCGCCCGCGGCCTTCCACGAGTTCCAGTCCACCCACTCGTCCGGGGCGGTGCACTGGAAAGAAACCGTTAGCGAGACTGGTTTCTGACCCGGGCGTAATTTACGAGTCGTGCTTTAGAGGAAATAGAGGAAAATGAAAATAACAGAGTACTTACACCCCACTGGTCCTTGGTCTTGACCGAGGTTCCATTGGCGGGTCCAGGAGGAGGGACGGAGCTCAGGTCGATGGTGAAGGGCGAACCTGGAACTGGCTTGCCGTCCAGGTCGGTAACGTCGAACAGGCCATTCGCATTGACACCCATGTCCATGATGTAACCACCATCAGGGAGGGTGTCCAAGATCTGGGTGATGTTGGTGGGAGCATTGGCATCGGTATTGGCGAGGAGATAGCCAGGATGCTGACGAGAGCAGTGAAGAACGACTTCATCTTGACGGTGATGTTTTGGTTGGTGGTATGATGAGATGTGGGATTTCAAGTAAACGCTCAGTTGAACTTCAAGGTTGTGCGAGTATCTTAAGCTTGGTGAGAGTAAGTGATGTTAAGTTATGAACTTGGTAAGGTGGCTGATTGAGTGATATGAGCTCAGAAGGTCCTTATGTAGGGGACAATCAGCAGTGAATACAAGACCTAACGCCTCTATTCAATGAATATAGAATTGAATGTTATTTCCGTTGATGATCAGAGAGTCATAGTCCATGCCAGAGGCCATTGAAGTCAAAAGAAAGAAGAGAATACGATTTGAGGAACGCAAAGCAAATAATGCCTTTTATACCGGACATTTGTGAACGTGAGCACTTTTCTCGTTGTTATAAACCTCTGTGAAGTTACTCATGCAGTGAAAAGGCAGGTAAGAATGACTGAAAGGATCACCGACAGCACGCCGGAGGCGATGGTGTGACAGCTCATGAGCAAACATGACTACTTATGAAAACAGCGATCACATGTACACGGAAGTAGTGAGGATGGCCCTCTTTGCCTGCAGAAAGTGCACTTCATAATATTATATACACTTGAATTAATAAAGCTGCTCCGATCAAAATCAACCCTTGATCGTGCCATACCCTCCATTCGACAGCCCCGTCGCCGCCTGATCCTTGATGATCTTGCCGCGCGTGCCGAGCGACTTGACCGAGTCCACCACAAACGCATCCAACTCGTCCCGAGGCATCGCGCCCGCATTCGCCACGACGTAAGCGTACGCATCCGCCGCCGTCATGGTCGCCAGCCCCTTGGAGCTCGGCGCCCAGGTCTGCGGCACCGCGCGGGCCTTGTCGACGGTGTTCTGCTGCGCGCCCCCGAGCCGGCCGTCCTTGTCGGCGTCGAGCATGTTGCCCGCGGCGAAGACGGCCTGGTTGTCGTTCATCTGGAAGAAGACGCCCTTCTGCGGGTCCGTGGACGACGGGCCCGCGATGAAGTAGTTGTTCAGGATGTCGTGCAGGAACGTCCCGCCCGAGTTGCCCGCCGTGTAGGCCGACTGGAAGTCGTAGACGACGTTGTTGATAAATTGGGTATCGCCCTTGGCCAGCGGCTGCCGGTTGTGCGCGCTGACCCAGAGGTTCTGGTGGAACGTGGTCGGCCCGCCCTCGATGTGGGCGCCGAACTGCTGGCCAATAGGTAAAGCGATGATGGAGTTGGACACGGTCAGGTTGGCGACCTTGACGGCGTCGATGGAGTTCCACTGCCCGTACGCGAGGGAGCAGTGGTCCAGGATCACGTTCTTGGCCTTGCCGAGGTTGATGGCGCTCTTCTTCTTGCCCCCGCGTCGCGCAGCCCTTGGCGCATCCGCAGGTTCCGGATGATCAGGTTGTTGCGCCCGCTGCCCGAGATCTCGGCGCCCATGACGCCGATGCCGCCGCCGGGGGCCGTCTGCCCATTGATGGTCAGGCCGCTCGACAGCGAGACGGCCGAGGCGAGCTCGATGTAGCCGCCCACGCTGAAGTTGATGACGCGGTTCGGCTTGCTGACGGCGTCGCGGAACGAGCCCGCGCCCGAGTCCGCCAGCGTCGTGACCGTGTACGTCTCGCCGCCCGCGCCGCCCGTGGCGACGGCGCCGAAGCCGACGGCGCCGGGGAAGGCCTGGGCGTTGGCGCCGGAGGAGCTGGTGGCTGCTGCCAGGAGCGTGGCGAGGATGCTGATTGGGCGGATCATCTTTTCGTAGGTAGTCGAAGTGACAATTGCTCGTTACTTGGCGATGAGTAGGCCAAGAAAGGATGCGCACTACCCGCAGCCGCTGCTCTTTATATGCAACGCAGCAATCCCATCTTAGCGAGGCATGGTCCATACGTAACTCTACCTACCGTCGTTGGTCGACGTAGTAATCGCGCGGCTATGCATTACGCAAAGCCCCTGAGCCCGGCGGTTCTCATTGGAGGAAGAATCACTTATATTGCACAGCGTAACCTGGTCCGGGCGGGCTGCGACGGACGTGTCTCCATGGCATGATCGGCAAATCTGTTCGCCCCATCTGGTCCCCCCTTAAATTACCCACTCGGCACCTGGGCGGGGGCACGGGCGATCATCACGAATTCGGCCGTACAATGCAACCTCCGCTCCTGATTTGGAAGCTCCTTGTTTGCCTTTTCGATTTCAGACGACAAGTCGCGCCGTCAGAGTCTTTCTGCAGAGGAAATCCGATGTATTCAAATGTTGGAGCTGCCAAGCCGCCAAATCCTATCAAAGACTAGACGGCCGCAGCTATGTATGGCATGATATGTACAAGTAGCCAAGCTCACTCATATATGTACAAGTTTGAATTGGAGTAAGTTCCGTCCATCATCACTCATCTTTTCCGCGTAAGTCCAATCGAGCAGATAACTTCCCATCCCCTAAGTGAACTGCGTAAAGAAGTCCCAGCTGTTCTTCGGCGCAAACGGCGTGCTCTGCCCCTGGTTGACCTGGCTCGGGTTATGGTCCCCGTTGTGAATGACCCAGGTGACGGGGTACCCCTCCTTGCAGCCGGTGTACTTGGTCAGGACCGAGTTGCCGCCGTTGGGCTGGGGCTCCGACGAGAGCCGCTGGCACCCGTTGTTGGCCACGAACTGGTCCCGCAGCTGCCGCCCCATCTGCACGTTGAGCACCGAGTCCGACGTGCCGTGCTGGCCGTAGTACGCGACCGGGTCCTTGCCGCCCTGGCACCCGCTCAGCGGCGCGCCCGAGATGACGGCGACGGCGCGGATCATGGAGGCGCGCGCGCAGGCCAGGGCGTAGGACATGGCGCCGCCGTAGCTGAAGCCGGTCGAGAAGCGCAGGTTGGTGTCGACGCACAGGTCCGCCTCGACCGTCTTGACGAGCTGGTCGAAGAAGGTGACGTCCTCGCCGCCCTGGTTGCCCCAGCCCGCGTTCAGGCCGTCGGGCACGACGAAGATGGCGCTGTTGTTGGAGATGGCCTCCAGGCCGTAGTAGGGCAGGGCGCCGCCCTGCTGCGGGTTCTCGCCGTTGACGATCTTCTGGGCCGAGCCGCCGAGCTGGTGCCAGGTGAAGACGAGGCGGTACGGGTGGCTGTTGTCGTAGTTGTTGGGGATCTTCATGTAGTACTGGCGCTGCTTGCCGTTGACCTGGATGCTGTAGCGCTGGCTCTTGAGCGTCGGGCTCTTGCCGCACCCCCGCCGAGCTGGCGGCGTAGACGGTGCGCAGCGAGGCGAGCACGAGGCAGGCCACCGCCAGCAGGATGTTGCTTCGTCCGTACATGATGACGACGATTGGTCGCTCGCCTGTCTTTGACGTTGACACGGGGAGAGCTGGGAAGAGATCGATTCAAAAGAAAGAAGAGCTGGCAGATCAGCGTGGTGCAGAGAGCCCATGGACCAGGAACAGAGGTTGCAGATCCCCCGAGGCTTTATATAGCGGTGTCACGCCCAGAGTCCGCCCACCCAGGTCCTGGTGTCCACGAGCCATGCTGCATGTTGTACGACTTCGAGCAATGATCTGCCAGATGCCGGTTCAATCCTGGCCCACGTCGGTAGTTGTGACAGCTCGCTATAACGGGTAAATCAGAGCTGGAATCCACAGCCCAAATCGCCTGAACAGGGCAAGCCGCCAAGAAGCCAAGAAACGTCCCCGACCCATCATCATGCTTGTACACGTAGGGCTACCATTATGCCTCAATATGTGGTTCAGCTGGGGTATAGGAAGCACCGCTATTGGTGCGCGAGAATTTCTCCTAGTGTGCCCCATTAGGCGCCTAAAGACTTGTGGTCCATCAAATCTATATCGAACACCACCCCCAGTTTAGCCATAAGACGGGCATGCTTGGCGTTTTGAAACCAACAAGCGGCAATCCCCCTAATAAAACCCCATCCACCACCATGGTTTGTAAGTCTCCGGTGGTACCAACAATAGCAACCGGCAGATGATCAACGCGGACAGATTAGCCTAATGCTTTGCCTCTTCCGCTGGGTGGGTTGCACTACGGAGAATCCAGGGAATCCTGCAGCACCGAATCGATGGATGGTAACTGCCCGGTGTTTTCGTCGACAACCGCGCGCGGACTGAACCCGCAATGCATCGAAGCGCATTATCAGAGCAATCCAAGTTGCTGGTCACGAGAGCAGGCTACATCAATGTCGGCCCAACTCGTCTTTCAGGACTTGCTTGAGATCGGCGAATTGCTCATCTATAAACTCCTTCGTCTTAAGCAGATTGTCGTCCATCTTGTGCGATATCCCGGTCCTGATATCGCTGACATCCGCCTCGAGGGCCTTGATATCCTTCTGAAAGGCCTTGACATCCTTCTGGAGGGCCTTGACATCATTTTTGGAACTTGAACCATCTGTTAGCTCGTAGATCCATGTATGCGCATGGGGGAAGGGAGAGAGAGAAAAGAAAATTGCCTACGCGAAATGATTGAAGGCAAAAATTGCCCCCAACACCTTAGTTGCCGAGAGACAAGTTGAGAGCTTTGGGCGATAGGCCATTCTCATGGAGTTGGTAAGTAATATGATTCGTTTGTGTGTGTATTTTAGATGCATTGCAGAAAAAGATTACCTATCTATGGAAGAGAACGATGACAGCGCAGCACCTTTGAGCCACACCAAAACATTCCCGGGCTATCTTGGTAGTTTACTGGCTCGTATCAAAGTTTAACCCATCGATTGACGAACGTAAATGCTAATTAGTATGTGGCTAAGAGATTCACAAGGCAGAAGTGACCTGGGTGCATGGGGCAGCTGCACGTGTGTCTTCTGTGACATTCTACTTTGGGGCTGCTTTTGAACCCGTGACTGGAGAACATTCCCTAAACCACTCTACGGCCTTCCTTCTTTGAGAGCGTGACAGTTACCGAAACTGTGGTTCAGATATTATTATAAAGTTTTATAATCATTGGCACTAGGCATATACTTGAGTATGATAGCTGAGTAACTACCAAAGCGATAGATAGGTACCTAGGTAGGCACATAACCCAGCTCCGACCAGTTCCATAAGGTTCTAGCGGTTCACGGACAACCATCACCAAGAAAAAATAAGGATATACTAGAAAGTCTGGTGACTACCCCATAACAGGACAAAACAGTCGTGGAAGTGCCATAGGTTCGCGCTGAAAGTATTCTATAAAAGTTTTCTATAAAGAGGTACGCCTTCGTAATTAATAAGTCTATTTGTCTAATCAGGCATCACATCCAGTTGGATAAGCATCGAATCCACTTGTATAAGCATCATGTCTAGTGGAATAAACATTATACCTCGGCACCAAATATTCCTAAATGTGTACAGGACGGATGATATGGTGGGGGCAGCGCTGTCGCCTTCAAGGGCATATCATATCTCATACATCGCAGTCTTGAGGTACACGATGTCAAACTCCAACTCCGCATCCGTCATGAGGGCGGTTCCCTCAATCATCCATATCTTCATCCTCCTCTTCGTCATCGTGGTCATCGTCATCGTCATCCTCTTCGTCTTCGTCGTCCTCGTTGTCAGAACCCTAGTTGTCAAAGATATGTCAGTCAGCTTCCCTCATCCCCCTCATCCTATCTTCTTCCAATGCACCATATCTCCGCCATTCTTGAGCTGCACTCGCAAATAAATCGCAATATGTACTCACCTCATCATTCAGGTTCTGCAACTCGGGCATGTCGTAGATCTGCCGCGGGAGCCCGTCCTCGCCGTCCACCACGCTCTTGGGCGCTGTGATGATGCCGAACTCGACGGTGAAGCCGCTGCCCACCTGGCTGCGACCGTAGAAGCCAATAATGCGCTCGTCCGGGTGGGCCTCGAGATGTTGCACCTGGGTCGGGCCCGCGTTGACGGCGCCCCCACGCCGCGCCCGACGCGAGCGTCATCCGGCAGCCGTCCAGTGCGCCGCCCCAGCCGGAACGGCGGCTCCCGACCGAGACCTTGCGGATGTCGAGCGACTCCTCCTCCGAGAGCGCCCGGTCCTCGGCTTGGTGCCCGCCATAGCTCGTCTGGTTGGCCTGGCCGCAGTTGCACTTGGTCCCGTCGCTGAAGTAGACCACCGCGCCGTCCATGATGGCGCCGATCCGTAGGTCGATGCGGTTCGCGTAGGCCAGCCGGGTGGTGTTCCCGTCGCCGTATTTCCGCTTCAGCAGGGTGGCCCACCTGCAGAGCCGGTCCCCATCCAGGTCTACCTCTCTTGACTTCACCGACCGCTTTGACAAGACGAGGGACGTGCCAGGTACTTTCACGAACGGCTGGTCGGCCAGCAGCGGCCAGATATTGCTGATGGTTTGAATGTTGCCATTCATACCAAGAACTTCTAGTCCCCACTTCTTGCGGCGGTCGTAGGTCTTCTCGAGCTCTTCCTGGTCAATGTGGAATACCGTTGGAGGTCTAGAAGCACCAGTTGTGCCTGCGCCAGCATCCAGGTTGGAGTAGTTCAACTCTTTGGCGGTTTGACCCTTGCTATCTTTGAACCGCACCATCGCTAGACCGGCCAAGCATTTGGCTTCTAGAGAGATGTTGTCTTCGCTGTCCAAAACACACCGGACAGTAACAGGACTCTCCCTTTCCGATTGTGTTGTTCGTTCATCGAATGGGACCCGGAAGTGGTCCATCATGCGAAGCCTCAGTGCGTCTCGCAAGCTGAGCCCTGCCAAGTCTCGACTCGGCGAACCAACAGAGGTTTCGATAAACCTGTGTCGCCATACCTTGGCTTTGCCCGCAGAAGCAAAATCTGTGTCTTGGGAAGCACCGAAGGCGCGTGCGACCTGGGTCAGAAAGCTACCTTGACCATAACAGCAAGCTGCCTGCATTGTTGGGCATTGTCCATGATCATTGGCAAACGCATCTCCGGTCGGATTCATATCCGTCAAGCAGGCGGGTACCTCTTCCAGGAAGCGCGGCCACGAGCACGTGAGATGGCTGCCGAATATGCCCAGCGACAGACCTGTCGGATTGCTCTGGCCCATGGCTGCATGCGCCAATATCAGGCTTTGGCTCACCGAGAAGTGCGAGTCAAGGACCAGCCCAGCAACGACCGGGTGAGTGCAGCTGGTGAAAGGGGCCCCGTGAGAGCGGAGGGCCTGTTCAAAGTACTGTAACAGTGAGGTGCGATTGTGGCCATGGTGGTTTTGCTGTGCGACTGCGGGATCCCCTTAGCTCCGCTACGGTCCTGTCACTCCGAACAACATGAACCTTGGCCACTGAGCCCGCAGTGGTGTTTCCCGAGTCGCATTGAAGGTGCGAAAGGGTGGTAGTGTCTGTCTCCCACTGCTCTTCGAGTCGGAAAGTGCGACGCCCAAGGTTCATTGAGCGGAACTCTTCGGCCAACAGAGCCTGCCACATATAAGCCGTGATGCGCAGCTTTGAGATAGCGGCATCCAGGGTGCTGTGCGCGCTTGTAAAGGCGCCCCGTTTGGCCGGTGGGCAGTCGATCATCAAAGGCGAATCCTTGGCCACCATAATGGCCAAGTTGAGGGGCGGCAGCTGGAGCAGGGGCTGGTAGTTGAGCGTGAGACTCGCAGTGGCGCACACCCGCCCCTGGTGGAACAGCAGGAAGTCGGCGACATTGGGCCCTGGTTGCAGCATCAGCAAAGACCGGAAGGCGTTGGATCCGGCCGCTACCGGCCAGTTCTGGGGATCCGACGGCTTGGAGAAGGCATCTCGGATGGTCACGGCAACGAAGTCTTCCTTTGACGTGGCTACTTTGGCGTCATCCCAGGTGCCGGTGACCAACAAGCAGCGCTGGTGCACTGTTTCGTTGTTGGTCACGTTGGTGAGTCGCAGAACGGCCATGGTGGCAATCAATTCAATCGCCTGGGTTCAACTTGTTTGTGCAACAAACAGAATATCAGCCCTCGAAGAACTTGGTGAGATTAGAGAAGAATGTATTTGATTGTAGTTTTTTACGATTAGAGTTCGTCGTTTCCTTTTCGATTTATAACTTTATAATTTGCGCGTGTTGGCTGCTTCTGCTGATGCTTGTTGGACATGGACTGGCGTAGCATGAAAACAGGCAGCAGTGTTGCACAGGCCACTGAAACCTAGCGCTGTGATTGCCAAATCGAGAAAACAACGGTAATAGGCGGCAGACCGTTGAGCAACGGCGATTGAGCCCCTCCCTTGGCCGCTTCCCGTCGCACAAGACAATCCAGCAAGCTTCGATGTGGACATGGATGCACGAGAACGGAAACTCGTTGCAGCAAAGTCCATGATGAGATACAACGGATTCAAGTGAACGCGATTGACAAAGTCTGCAAAACAGACTTGCTAAAACATGTGCTCTGCCAAGCACTAGAGCCTCCACCACGGACCTGTTGAGCAGCCTGAAAGCCTAAAATCCGGGCCGGCCCTTGCAACCTTGCCCACTCCCGTCTGATCTACTTTACCTTGAGCTGGAGTCAAACGCCACGAACACCCTGCTGGGCATGGCTACTGGATATCCGCTCGAATATTTTCGAGTCGCCTCCCTTTACACCGTCCCTATGGGGTGATTCCAGCTTGAAGAATGCTTGTCTTGACTCTTGCCCCTTTCCCTGATCTTCGACGGGTGCGCGCGAGTCAGTTATGGACTGATTGTTTCCAGATCCTTCTCAGTCGTGGTCGGCCCTAGACTTTGGCTAGAGACGATAAATGTAGTCGGGTATACATTGTGAGCGCCGGACCTCGACATAGACCAGCAATTCTCTATGCACATAAACACCCAGCATTGGCCAATCCGCAGGCCCCAGGGCAAAATCTATTACTGGTTTCTCTGTGATAGGCTGCCGGAGATGCGTTATGGCTCCGACATCCCGTCCTACAACAAGGAAGACGAGGCCCGGTTTATGGAGGCGAACCGGGATCTGCCTGTCACGGAGAAGTTCATGCTGGGCCAGATCTTTGAGTGTAAGGCGGTGTCGACGCTGACGCCGCTGCATGAGTATGTGTACAATAAGTGTTTCTTCAGGGGAGCGAACGGGGCCATCGAGTCCTGCGCCGAAGCTCATCCTGCACTACATCTCGCCGATCTTGGGGAAGAAGGTCCTGCTGGGTCGTCTGGGAAGAAGTTCCTAAAAACATCGAGACTAGATTCGGTGCCGTTGCCGAACCGGCCCAAGGAGATCTTCAGATGTCACCAGTGACTCGGAGTTGGACGTAATCGCTACACTTGGCCTATCATGAACAAAGTATTTTTCCGTTATTGCAGTAAGCTTGGAAGCGGGGTATAATACGATCACGTGAAATAGTATATGAAACTGTTGTAATTGTTGCTTTAAAGTGGAGTTGTTAGGGCTAGGTTCGCTTTAGGTAGCCACGCCGCAAAAGCAGTTCACCCCAAAGCAGCCGTCGATATGGAAACAAGTCCGGAGCTTTGTGACATATGTCGACACATCAAGCTCGAGGATTACTTTTCCCAGGCCGAATATCCCGGCACCGTGGAACTGGGCCCCTTCCAGGACATCGACAAGAAGAAAGATCGCTGCCTTCTTTGCCGACTCGTGGTCCAGGCACTCAACGGCCACTCGCGAGACCACTGGAAGCCGGGCGTCTACCCCGTTGAAGTTTGCTATCTGGGGAGGTACAGTGGAAGGACGAACCAGGTAGTCCTCGACGTATGGTTCAATTCCACGTCCGAGACACTCAGAGATTCCAGCTGGGGATACGATACGACTCAGTGTCAGATCCTTTCCGTACAGCCATGTCGGCCTGTGTGTACTGAGGATGATGATGCAGGAGCGATAAGTCGCGGGCGGATCCTTGGTGAAAAGGTTGACCTCACTCTCATCCGGGGCTGGTTGGAGCGTTGCACCTCCTCTCACGGACCGAAATGCAACAACAACCCAAGGCCATACACACGGGAGGTGCCAGGCCCGAGGTTGTTACTGATCGATGTTCAAAGTATGAAGATCGCAGAATGCGAATGGACCTCGCGCTATCTGGCCCTCAGCTACGTCTGGGGCGCCACTTCCAACAAAAGTCTCACCTCCACCAAGGCGAACATACAGCATCTAAAACAGGATGCGGCCCTGCGTGAAGTCCGGGACGAGCTACCGCGGGCCATCAACGACGCCATCGACCTTACCAAAGCGGTGGGCGAGACCTATCTCTGGGTAGATGCGCTATGCATTGTGCAGGATGACGACCGATCCAAGGCTATTTATATTCCGCGCATGGACCAAATATATGGCAACGCCTTCGCGACGTTCGTCACACTGTGTAATGACAAAGCTCCTGGCGGCTCGGAGCTTCCGGGGGTTACCCACCCCCGCATCCTCGTTCAGTCACCCGTCGAAATCGCCGGACTACATCTGGTGCCCCGACTGCCTCCCCTTATTTCGGTCGATCAGCGCTCCGTGTGGAGTTCTCGGGCATGGACTTTCCAAGAAGGCATCTTTTCCCGACGGTACCTGTTCTTCGCGGAACATCAGGTATTCTGGCAATGCCGTACTGCATGCCACTCGGAAGACTGCGCGGATGAACACATGGAAGATCGAGGTGCTGGGTCGGTCGTCTTCCCGGACCGGAGGTTTAATGCTCTGGAGATGATGGGAACAGTAAGCGACCCCAGGAGGCAATTCAACGTGTACGAGTTACTGGTAGGCCCATATTCCCCGAGAAGCCTAACCATCCCTGCGGACTCACTGGCTGCATTTTCGGGAGTCATCTCGGCTCTACAGGATTCTTTCGGCTGGAAATTCGCAAGCGCTTTGCCGGAGTCCCTGTTTGACCTGGCATTGCTCTGGAGGCCGCGGACCATGGCCGCTTTGCGACCCAGGCACCCGTCCGGTCAGAAGGATACACAGAATTTGCCTTGCAAATCGCCGACTTGGTGTTGGACGGCGTGGAATGGGAATATTCACTGGGCGCCCTGGCGGTTTAGCATCTATGCAGGCCAAAGAGTTACTATTAAGACAGAAGTCACTGGGTTCTGGATTGTGGACTCTGGTAGTCTAAGTCAGATCAAAAGAGGGCTGGCATCCGACTCCAATGCCGATATGCCCAAATACGCGGAGGTAGAGAAGCCGGTACCAGTCGCGCCTGCACTGGTGTTTGAAGCCAAAACAGTCAACGCCAAAGCATACGACATCTCGGAACCGCAGCTAGATCAGTGCGGCTTATGGGATAGCGAGAAAGCCGGCAGTGGTTTGTCGCGCTATTTCCGCAACATCGCGTCCAACTCCCTGTGGATATACGACGGTTCCGGCAAACACTGCGGCAAGCTCTCTGGCCTGAGCCCGGACAGCTGGCGCGCACAGTGCGGGGACCACCATACCCGTCATGAGCTGGTCCTGCTCTCGCGCAGTATCCAAGACGAAGTCACGCAGGCAGCCATTCAGGCCTTCCGGGGCGGGTTTCCTCCGGAATACGCGTCGGCCTGGGAATATTACGAAGACGTGTTCGATACGCGTTGCTACAGCTACAAGAGGGACTGGGCGCTCAATATCATGCTCGTGCGGTGGGAGGACGGGGTGGCGGAGCGCGTGGCCGTTGGGCAAATGCATGCTGACGCTTGGAACGAGGCACGTCAAGAATCAAAAGTGATCACACTTGCCTAAGGCCTCCAGGCCAGGATAGAAGTAAAACCCAGAGGACCAACAACATATACAGAATAGGACTGTCCACGGAAGCAAATGTTGAAATTCCGCAAGTCCATTTTGTTATAAATTTCAAGTACATACTTTTCGCCCCTTTAAAGTGAAGAGGCGGGGCAGCCTGGTGAAAAATCATCTCGCGTATCCCCTTTTCAGGAATTTTCCACATAAACCCAAACGGCGTGGGTAACCTATTCCACATCCATCTGCGCCGGACGCAACGCCCGCAGCTCAATACGAGCCCGCACCGACGCCCCAGCCCCGAGATCGAAGCTCTCCTCCTTGCGCATGCCCGGGGCCCCGAGCACGTCCTCAAACGGCACCTCGACGACCCCGCACTCGCGCTTCCCGTTCAGCAGCACCATGCGGAACGCCGGAGCCCCGCCCTCGGCCGCGAGCGCGGCGCCCGTCAGCGGGAACCGGAACGCCTGGTCGAAGGCCGGGTGGTTGTTGTAGCTGACATTGCCGGCGTCGTCGACGGTCGTGCAGTTCTGGCCTGCGGTCAGGAAGTCGCGCTCGCCCCACGCCACGCGCACGCTGTACGGCAGCGGCTTCTTCTTGTCGCTGTCCTCGCCGCCGGGCTGGTAGTCGGGCTGCAGCCCCCGCACGTTGCCGATGAGGACCGTGGCGAGGCCCGCGATGCGGCTGCTCTCCTTCTGGCCCGCCTCGCCTTGGTCCTGCTCCGCGCGGCTGCCCGACAGGAGCGCAGCGTCCTCGACGAAGTCGAAGAACTGCGCGCGCACCACGACGCGGGCCTCGGTCGGCTCGCCCTGGTGCGTCGTCAGGGGCAGCTCCTGCTCCCCCCGCGAGCAGGATGTGGCGGACGCTGGTGGAGGCGATGCCGATATCATCGTCCCCGACCAGGTCCTCGTCCTGCACGTCCACCGTAATGTCCTGCTCGTCGTCGGCGACGAGGAAATCGTGCGTCTCGTTCCACGACGGGTCGCTGTCGCTGTCCTTTTTGACCGAGGTGCGCCACTCGTCCTCGGCGCCGAGCGTGACCTTGCAGAAGTAGTCGGGCGTGTCCTTGATGTGCATCTTCTCGAGGAGCCGCTTCGCGCCCGTCACCTGCGGGCCCCGCAGCCCGATGGCCCGGTCCACGGTGAAGCGGAGGGCGCCCACGGGCGGCAGATAGGTCTGGAAGTAGTCGTTGTTGGCGTCGAGCTTGACGAGGTACCGGTTCGGCAGCACCGCCATGGATGAGATGATGTTCATGATGCACTTGCGGATCACCTTGTCGACCAGGGCCCAGTCGGCAACTTCGGCCGCATCGGTGAAGTCGAGCTTCAGCGACGGCGGGTTGATGAAGGCAACTTGGGCAGCGCCGATCTAGAATTGGTGTCAGCAGCTTCTCGGTCAAGTCCAGTCTTGTGGTAGGTCATCAAGACGTACCAGCGGGATAATGTTTGTCAGAGGGGCGAGCAGAACCGATAGCCGCCCCTTGAGCTGCACACGCTCTATGCCAAGCTTCGGAACCATATGTGCGTCAAGCTCCACGTCGCTCTTGCCGTCCCACACGACGTCCATATCGAGCTTGATGCCGCCTTGCTCCGTCTTGTGCACCTCTACCGCGTCAATGGAGAGGGGCACGTCGCCAAGGTCGATCTTGACGAACCGCAGGCCAGCCAGAGGCCCCGGAAGCATGGTAGCAAACATGGGCTCCACTATTTCCTTGATCATCCGGCAGCCGGCGACGTTGATGTTGGGCCATAGTTGCTCAATGATGGTGTTGAGGAAGCCTGCATAGTCGATTGTCAGTGGACAGAGGCAACGCCGAGCTGAGCTTGATAGAACAAAATGGCCATAGGAATGGATGGCGGCGTGATCCTTTGGTACCTACCGGCGGACTCCCGGCCTCCGGACGCGGTCAACTTCTCAATAAGACCAGCCATGATGCGATGCCGGGTTTAGTCGTTCGGGTGTTTGTTAGCGCAGTTTGAAAGCCGTCGGTTCGGCTTTAGTTCTTTTTGAGGGATTGTCTTCAGAAGCAGGTAGGTAAAGTACAGTAGTGATAAATAACAGAATCTAGATAGGTATAGTGCCAAGATAAAGACACCTTTATAGTCTAGGATTGTCGTGGACTGAATACGATGGGGAAAAGGCGGATGGGTCCCTGGGCGGTGTGCTGTTCCCGCGCTTGGCGTCATATGTCGGTGCCCAAACCGGGTCGCCCTGACGGGGAGTGATTTCGAGCCAATAGCATGTGCGTCATGCTGCCCCTGACTCCATATCGTGTTTCTGGAGTTAAGGATGGGCCACTAGTGGCGCAGCTTTCACTAGCCACCGAACCACACTCGATCTACTTGACACGACAGCGGAACAAGCCGACAGCATCTGGGGACAGCTGCAGGACAGGTTGGAATTTCCAAAAATAAACACTCGCGCCAAGACAGTTGACAAGAAGGGGAGGGGCCCGAGGGGGAGAAGTCGGATCGGCCCCGATGCCACTGACACGCGATAACGCAAGAAAGGGGTTGCATAGCGGCGGCACTTATGGCATCATTGCGCATGACTGTACTACTCACGCCGAGGATTTGGCCATAAGTGACTGGACCACGGAAGCTGAAAAGAAGAAACGACATACACATGAATGGCGACCCCTCAAATCCCATCGAAACCGGTTCTTAATCACACTTTACTATGTCATTCTGGTCTAGGTCCAACCTAGATGCCATCTAGCATTTCAAGAAAATCGCAAGCAAAGACCTAATGTCATAATGAAACCGTCGAGATCGATACTTTCGCTGCTCTCTGCTAGCTTCTCCTTGGCAATAGCTAGGTGTGTACGTCACTCCACGATCACCAGTAGCTGCTACGAAGAGACGACCCCGCAGCAGCTCTCGGAGCTCCGAGAGCTCCACAAGTCCCTCGTCGAAATCCCGTCGGTCTCGGGCTCGGAAGGGAGGTCGGCCGCTTCTTGCAGGACTACCTAGAGCAGCGCGGATACACCGTCTACGCGCAGCCGGTCGAAGGCGGCGATGGCGACCGGCGCAACATCTTCGCGTACCTGGGCGGCTCCAACCGGACCCGGGTCTTGGTGACGTCACACATCGACACCGTGCCGCCCTTCCTCCCCTACGAGCGCCGGGGCACCGAGCTCTGGGGCCGCGGCACCGTCGATGCCAAGGGTGCCGTAGCAGCACAGATCGCCGCGGTTGAGTCGCTGTGCCAGACCCACGAAATCGCTGAGGAAGGAGGGGACGACGCGCTCCTGTTCGTGGTCGGCGAGGAGGACGGCAGCGGCGGCATGGCGGCGGCCAACGACCTCGGCCTCGGGTGGGAGGCCGTCATCTTCGGCGAGCCGACCGAGGGCAAGCTGGCGCGCGGCCACAAGGGCATCCTGAGCGTCTCGCTCGCCGCCGTGGGGAAGGCCGGTCACTCGGGCTACCCGGAGCCGGGCACCAACGCCATCGACACCCTGGTCCGGGGCCTTACCGGCCTGCAGTCCGCCGCGCTGCCCCGGAGCGACGAGTTCGGCGAGACCACGCTCAACGTTGGCGTTATCCAGGGCGGCGTCGCGGACAACGTCCTCCCGGCGCAGGCCTCGGCTGCCGCTTTGGTGCGGCTTGCGACGGACAGGGTGGACGATACGAAAGATGTTATTGAGAAGGCGGTCCACGACGCGTCGCCGGGGGTCCAAGTCGAGTTCCCCTATTCTCAGGGTCCGGTGCCTATTGACTACGACGTTGAAGGTGAGTGAGATACAGTAGGTACCAACCGCGGTCTCAATATTGTCACTAACTCCCCATCTCTACAAGGATTTGATACCGTCGTCCTCAATTACGGCACCGATATCCCCAACCTCAAGGGGAATCACAAATGTTATCTGTATGGTCCCGGTAGCATCCTTGTTGCCCATTCTGACCACGAGCATCTCGATGTCTCGGTCTTGGAGGTTGCGGTCGAAGGCTACAGAGCTCTAATCGGCAACGCATTGAAATCAGGGTGACTCTAAATCAGTCCCCTCAGAGAATTCAACAGAACTGTGTGACGATAGTGGGAAAAAGTAGCTAAACCAACATCCCCATAACCAGGTGAAACTATAAACGATCCTAGATTGGCGTTGCTCACTCCGACCGAGAACATCCTAATGTCTCGGACTTAGAGGCCCTCATATTCCATAGCTTCATAGGGGTTTCTCTCGGTATCGGCTTTGGCTGTGAGCAGGAATTGCACCACATGGGGGTGATCATTTTCATGGGCAATCTGCAGCGGGCCGTTTCCACCGCTGTACCCAGAAGCCGCATTGACATCCGCTCCGACGGAAAGCAAGTGTTTGACCATCTCCAGGTGACCTCTCGATGCAGCAACCCATAGTGCAGTTCTGTCAAGCCAATCTTCAGATGGTGTATTTATATCGGCTCCCGCAGCAAGCAGCCTGTCGACAATATCCGTTTCGCACTGGGCCGCAGCAAGTACCAAGGCGTTTTGCTTTTCGATCCCTGATAGTTTGCGTATTGCCACCATCTCGTTGATAACCATGTCGACCAGCTTAAGCTTGCGGGACTCCACAGCGCCAAGTAGAGCCCTGTAACGATGTTCGCCTGACATCAAATGGCGAATGATTGCGTAGTGTTCATTTTTGAAAGCCCAAATCATCATCGGGTCTCGAACGCGAGGTAGATGTACGTCATGCCTGGATCCGGACTGCTCACCACTGTGTCTGATATCTCCAGTGCCTTGCTCGGTGTTCTCATTAGTGTACTCGTCAGCCCACGGTATCTTTGCAGGAGTATGGCGCTCAAACAACATGGACCTCCACAATGTCCAATCACGAGACCTTTCCTTACGAAAGGATTTCGTATGCGCAATCCAATAAATCGAAGCATAGTCTAAAAACGCATGTTGCACTTGACCAGCCCGCCTTGCTGGTGAGAAGGCTTTGAATGCTCGAAGATCGACAGGCTCTGTAGTGGACGTGAGGCCCAGCACAGAAAGCAGCGCGGCGCGCTTGGATCCAGGTCGAACAGCTGCGTGTGCTATCTTCGATGGGTCTATCAATAGTGGCTTCGGCCGTATAGCCAAGCTTGTCTTAAAGTCGTTGAAATTGAGATACGCCACACACGTTTCACCTAGTAGGTGATCAGATGCTTCAAGATCCAGGTGAAAATCCTTTAACCCGGGGTCAGTGGGTTCGCCGAGCAGAAAGCTCCGGACTGCAGAGTGCGCAAACTGAATCAGGTCGTCCTCTAGGTTAACCTCAACAAGGCTCTCACACCATGAGGCAACATGCTCCATGTCGTTATAGAACCGGCTCGTGTCGGTGTATTCCTGGCCAATTTCCACTGCGACGGCTTCGCGGAGCTCCGCAATGCTTAGAAGTCGTTTGGCCCCAACGATCCAAGGAAACACCTTTTGAGCCGCCGGGCCATGATGCTGGGCCTTTATACGGCGAAGAACTCGTTCAAACAACTCAGCAAGGGTTTCTGGTAGATTTTCCAGGGCTCTTCGAATGTCCTCATCGCAGTGCTGTACGCAGATTTCTTTGATCTGGTAATAAGCCCATAGGTACCTTTTTAGATACGGTTAGCAGCTTATACAAAGGTCTCGATGGGCATTTCACTTACATCCCTTGTGAACCCTTCAAAAGTGATTTCTCAATTTCGCCTACCAGGCCAGGGTCTCCAACTTTGAGTTCTCTATCGCGCAACTTTTCATCTAGTGCGACTTGAATGTAAGTCGCAATGCCTTCTCTAGTCTCTTGGCAGTCCAGAGTAATGCCTGCATGGTACGGGAAGTATTTCTGGATGTCATCGCGGAGGCCGTTACGGCCGGAAAGGTACAAATGTATGTTCCTACGATCGACAAGCAGATCCTGTAGTGCTTTCAGCAGCTCTTGGCGCTCATCTCTGTCACACTCGTCAAGTCCGTCTATGAATACAAACGAGTCTTGAGTGGCAGGCATCAGATCACGAAGCATGCCAATAGTTCTGGAATGTCCTGTTGATATTAGAACCTGGCTCAAAGCATTCGCCAAGTCTTGGGACATTGTTTTTTCATCCAATCTCTGGCGCAGGAGGGATCGGAGCGCTAGCTCGGCTTCGAGAGTGTTGTTATCATCCGGCTGTATGAACAGGAATGTGACTGTGCAGTTCGAGACGGATCGGAGTACGTGTTGAATCGCGCTGGCTCTGTGAAAGGTGAACAACACGGTCTTTTACATATCGAGACTTCTGGTTACTCACGAGGCAACTGTCTTACCAGATCCAACTGCCCAGAATTAGTATTTGTTCAAAACCCAAGGAGTGCAATGACTGACTTTTCCCTGAGCACCAAAGCACCGGTGTGACCCCAGAAATCCAAGCTTTGAACTCCGGCGTCTTGAAAATCCAGCCAGTGGTATTGCCATATTGTTTGTCGGCATTTGTCTTAAACGTTCTCAGGTGATCGTGTGTGGAGAGAGACTTCAGGAGCTCTCTGGCGTGCTCGCCTTTTTTGGAGATCAGAAATGACCTAGTGGGGAGAAGTGGTACTTACGTCTCTGCATATTTGCCTGTATTTGTGAGTTCCGTGAGGAGGTATCAGTGCTGTTGTTGATGTGCTTGAGAAGACGTTTCACCGTTTTGCTATCCACCAACTGCATTTCCACCTTTCGGACAAGGGATTGTTGTTGAGCGGCATCAAACTTGGCTTTGGCGAGAGATATCTGCTCCTTGACTTCGTTGGCACAGATCTGGATATTGTCTAGATCTGGCTTGAACTCTTGACCGATGAAACCGCTATATCGTCTCAGCTGCAGTATTACAACATGGCTGTTGATACGTACCAGGACGCTGGAAAGCATGCATCAGATGCGTACAACAATGGACGACGGATGCGTAGAACCTATCCAGGGACCTTCGCAGCCCAATTGACCCGTCGAATAAGAGTTGGTACTCCGTGAAGAGTGGACACAACCTGCCCAGCTTCATGAAAAGTTCCGATGTTGCGGCGTAGTGTGATGTGGCGCACGTAATGATCTGATCAATGATTAACACAATTTCCCAAACAGGACCTCCCTCAAGCCTGTCTGAAGTACTCACCAACATGGTCATCTTCGCACTACCCCATACGAAAGCAGCAATCTCAGGATGGGCGGACACATACGTGTCAATGACACCACAAAAGTCCCTAGTCGAAGACAAGAACTTGTAGAGTCCGCTAGAGAAGCTTCGGCCTTTTCGCACGTTCTTATGAGCAAGGTCAAGCTCAGCAGTAAAGACAATAATAGTGTCTGGATCAGGAACTGATTCCATTTTTAATAATTCTTTGCGTTGTTCGCTGTCCAAGACACGCTGGAACGCTAGGGTGGCATCTTGCAGGGCTTGCCTTTCTGCCAAAGGCCCTAATGCAGAGGATGAAGCCATGTTCTTGGCTTGGTGAAGAAATCGTGGGATAAGAGAGACCGTAGTATTTGCTGCTGTAGGTGAAGACGGAGCGTCACTGGAATATTTCCAGGATCACTGCTGGGAGATCAAGAGAGAGGATCCTTGTCCGAAGGTATGGACATGCGAAAAAAGCAAAATAGTTTGAGACAAAACGCAGAGACCTGCAGGCTCAGTGACACCAGGCCAATTACAGCTTCTCGATGGGATTTCTTAGGGAGGGCCCAGGGCAGATTTTGAGCGAGGCTTGCCTCTATTCGGGCAACCCCAAAGTCCAATTGTGACTATATCCCGGATTATGCCTGCGGCTGATCTGCAGTGGATATTGAGAGCCCCATGTAACACCAACGGACGCCTTTAATCGCTGTCACTTAGCCTCGACGCCCGGTCGGGCTCACTGCCCGGCATTGCCGCCTAGCTGCTTTCACCACGTCACCGACCCATCATGGCGTTTGCGCACTCTCTATCTTCTCTTGGGTTCTAACCGATCGCCACAGGCCCTGCAGAGTTCGGAATATGACTTATCGAGTTCTTCGCGCCCGTCGAGGGGCGTCGGGCCTGTAGCAGTCTGAGTGGCCCGACGGGCAGCTCCGAAGCCTGTGAGAAGTGAGGGGAAACCGCATTTGCTGAAAAGTAGCAGTCGAAGTACGCATTCCGGCCACGCCACTTGTTGCCGAAAGCAATAGACAATGTTCGCGTGGTCAGGTTCGGCCACGAAGCCATCGTGGAGAGGTCCATAAGCGCAGCCAGTCTCAACGCGATACATTCAAATTCTAGGAACCTATTGAAGACCATGTGCGACCAACTAGACTCCCAACTTCCGATTGTTTTTGTTGCGCATAGCCTTGGAGGCGTCAATGTCAAATATGTCTGGTGCTAATAATGGTTGCCAACCAAAGCGTTGCCGGGATACACGATCCGTGATTGGCTGTAGCTGGCGACCCCTGCCTCGCATTTGCCCCACGAAAGGGGGTCTCGTCTCCACAGCCAAGAACCCTGGCGTCGATGGCCCAAGATCCTCACAACGAAAAGATCCCTCCCGGGATACGCAAGTGTTGCACAATCCTCCTACTCGAGCTACCCGCGCCTCTTACAACCGGGAATCCAGCAGAAAGCGCCTGTCCGCCAATAGCGTTCGTTACCGGTGTCAGCTCAAGCGCCCGATGCCACGGAAAGGGTTCGAGAAAGCCCGGTCGGGCTGCATCACATGCAAGTCAGTGGATCCCGTCAAAACCTCGCTTACCATCGTGATGTCCGACCCGTCTTAGTTAACCAGTCTAGTTTGTCACTGACAGGACCCGGAAAGTGAAGTGCGACGAAGCCAAGCCGCATTGCCTGAGATGCGTCAAGCGCGGTCGCGCTTGCGCCGGCTACGACGAGCCACCGCCCGGCTCAATCTCGTGGATGCGCCTACTACGGGTCCGCCCGTCGACTGTGCCGACTGACGGGCGCACCAATAGCATGGAGATGCGCGCCCTCGACTACTTCCGGTGCGTCGTGGCGCCCGCGCTCTCGGGCCCGATGTACACGTACTTCTGGACCAACCCCGTACTGCAGCTGTCCGTGCAGGACGTGCCCGCACAGCAAGCCATTCTGGCCATCAGTTTGCTTTACGAGAAGTTTGATCCAGCGCAGAGTCCTGGCTCTGATCCGGCGAAACAGGAGCTTGCAGCCCTGAGTTGTTACAACAGGGCTCTGAAGCAGACTGCCACGTCCGCTGACCTGGACGTTGCCCTCGCCCTCTTTCTCGCCGTCCTCTTTGCCTGCGTCGAATGCTTGCGGGGTAACGACGTCGTGGCCATCGAGCACTGCCGCCACGGGGTCCAATTACTGCAATCTTGCAAAGACCCTCCTCCGGAGATACCGCCCATCATACGGCATCTCTCTATCTTCCCATTCTGTTTTGGCGCAACTTTCTTGGATTTCCCCGTACTACCATGGGCCCAGGGCCCACCTGAGAAGCCATTCGGAAACATCTTTGAGGCGGGACAGTTGATGGACAGCCTCTTGTCCCGCACCCTTCGCATGGTCCGCGTTACTGATCCGTACAACTTTAGCCTCCCTAGCGCACCATTATCCCCCGCCAATTACTTATCGTCTTTGCACGTGGTCCTTCGAGACCTAGACGCGTGGTTTCACGGGCTGCGAGAACTCAGGAGGACGGACTGCGAAGGGCCATCATCATCATCACGGGGCGGTCCGCATGAACCCATCTATCGAACCGTCGAGATGCGCTGGCTGGTGACCAAGATCTGGGCCATGACGGCGCTGAGCCAGGACGAGTTGCCCTTCGAGGCGCACTTGGACAAGTTTGCGCGCATCGTACAGCTCGGCCGAGAAGAACTGGCCTACCGCGAGTCCATCGGCAGCACGGATAACTCGAGCGTCTTCACGTTCGACATGGGCCTGTCCCCGCTGCTGCATTTTACCGCCCTCAAGTGCCAAGTCCTGCCGCTGCGTCTGGAGGCGATGTATCTGATGGAGAAGCTCGCGAGCCCGCGGGAGACCCTGTGGGATGCCGACGTGATGCGCGCCATCAACCGGCGGGCCATCGAGCTGGAACACGACGTTCGGCTGCCCCTGGAACTGCAGGGCCATTGGCAGGGGTGGCTCGACCTGCCCGACACACCACTGATAGAGGACGAGCTGGTTGGGGCTGGCGAACTCGAAGGCCCCTTATGGGATATGCAAATGTCAACGATGCCGCTCGCGCAACTTTTGGAACAGAGTGGTTGCGTGTAAATTGATATTCATTTCTTGAGAGAGATTGGGAGTGATCCAGTCACGCTCTTGTTCTTGTACCTTTTGGTGTCTACGATGCACATTGATCCTTGGTTGATAAATCCCTGCGGAATGATACGACGGTTGGGTAGAATGCACGAAGCCTTCGCAAGGTACGTAGGAATGCATATCTGGATCCATAGCAACGAGACATACCCTCAATTATTGTAATGGTCGTCGGTCCAGTCGCACGTGTCAGCGATTCGTAATGTGTTCTGGTGGCTATCCACGTCGTGGCAGTTGATGGTTGAGACGTGAGCCCCAGCTGCAGTGCAAGTTGCTGCAGGTGTCTTTTAGCGAGCGGGGTCTACCAAGGCCAGATGTAGACCGCTGCAGGCGACCGACAGTAAACCTACATGCACTTAAGGCGACTACCCGTCATCTTACCTTCTGAATTCAACAGAAGATGTTGTCGACCGTCTCTGAACCAACGTCTGACACTGCCGATACTCAACCTAACCCATCAAACAAATGAAAGATGGCCAAGGAGCTCGAGTCGCTGCCTGCTGATGTCTTCATCCTCGTCCTAACCGCAGCCACGTCGCTCGACGATCTCTGTGCCCTCATTCGCGCGTCACCTGCTGCGTATTGGGTCTTCTCGCAGAAGAAAGCGTACATCCTCCTAAAGGTATGCGCCCATCAGTTGGGGCCCGCCATTCGCGATGCCATGGCCCTGGTGCACACCGAGCTGCACCCATTCACTCCGCACCCTATCGAGGCTTACCGCGATCGCTTCGACGAGGCGGTCGCGGGGTGGAGGCGCCGCCTCTTGGCGGGGAAGGATGAATGGCTGGATGGCGGCGTCTCCGTCGAGGAAGCGGTGCAACTCGCCCAGGTCTGCAGAACCGTCCAGTTCTTCGTGAATTCGTACGCGCGGGAACGTTTCGCGGATTTCGAACACAGCAGGGAAGACACAATCCGGGAAAATGGACAGCAGGAGGCAGCGAGATACGGCACGGGCACCTGGAGTCTGAGTGTAACCGAACGCCAGCACCTGTCCCAAGCCTTCATCCGCCGCCAGGCCATCCTGAACCTGTCCTGCATCGTCCCTGGACAGCCGCCGCCGCCGCTCTACGACAGCGGGTACCTTCACCGCCGCTTGCTCGGCCTCTTCGAGTGCTGGGAGCTAGAGCAGATTGCGCAAGCCGACATCTTCGCCTACTCGCTGTGCAACGCCTTGAGGAACTACGGGACTACGCTCGAATGGCAAGCGATTTCGTCCGGGCAGTCGGCCGAGGCTGTCGGGAGGGGAGACGCTGTGCAGCAACAACTACTTCTGCTTCTTTCGGACCATGACTGGTACCTTGGCGAACTCTATCCGCAGCTCTCGAAGCTGCGGCGAAAGCTGACAGACGCCGCCGCCGTGGACCCGGAACTCTTCGAACGCCTGATCCAATGGAACCACTCCCAAAAGTCATTGCAGCACGGCCACGGATACAGCTTCCTGCACGCGGGCAACCGGTATCCTCCTACCCCCGAGAGCCAGACTACCCAACTTGCCTCCCCCACCTTAGCGCTCCCCAACCCTCGGTTCCGTGCAACTCGGCCTCCAAGTCGCCCGTAGAGCCCCCTTGGGGATGGACGGACGCCATGGCGGCTACACCCGACGACCCGTACTATGTAGGAGGAGACCGGTGGGGCGACAGATTGCTTCTCGTCAGCCCGGCCGACGGTGCTCCCCGCTCGTACTCGTCCTGGCAACTGTTCGATGCGAGCGTCAATGAGTGGCGACGGGGCGGCTTCGTCTTTTGGGACGCGGACCGCGTCAAGGCGTTGCGAGCTAGGGGTCTGTGGGGTCGCTTCAACGAGGCTGGCTGGCTGGCGGCACCGTATCGACCACTTTCTGCAGAAACAGTAGTACCTAGCCCGCAATGAAGAATCTTTGCCTGCGAGCTGGTGTTACTCGCCAAAACTTGTCTTGGACTTTCGGAAGATAGTGTGGCTCTGGCAATGCCACATTTCGACACCCATATCTATGGTATATGAGCCTCCACAGGCCGCTATCCTTTCACATACGACCATATCCTGCTGAATACTAGGGATCCCGTCCGCTCTCCCATATATAAGCAGCAGAGAGCCGAATTAGTACTAGGGTCGGTGACGACCTGGGAATCCTCGGTGTTGTATGTTTTGTTTTTGCTTTTTGCCAGCCGGCCGGCCGTTTTCTTTTTCGCGTGGGTAGTGGCTTGGGGGAAAGAAAGACCGTCATCAAATCGGGCACTTAGAACGACCACCTCAAGAGATGTGAAAAGTCTCGCATCCCGCGCTTCACGCGCGAACCGTGAAATGCTTCCCGTCTGTACTAGACGACGACAGCTGCATGCACTTTGGTGGTGGGAGCCGTCCGTCACGAAGCATGGGGGTTCCGCTCGCGAGGTCGGCGAAGGCCGGTTGGCCACCAACGTGAGCTCGGTAAAACCCGATCAATCCCATTGATGTGGACGCAACTAACTTATTCCGACGAGCGGCACGATGTGGCGAAGATACGATGCGTCTTTTTGGGTGTCCGACTGTCGTGCAGATGACGACGCCGCCGACGGTAAGCCAGCCCCCCTTAGTTAGATAGACTGTGCGAAAGCCTCCCCCGATCAATTGCTCTGATCATTATACCATGCAGATCTGCACACGCGTACGCTATATGACGAAGAGCAACTCCGCATACCAACTGATGTACCCATAGAAGCCGTAGATCGGCTTCGTAACCATAAGCCCCGAGAATACATAGGCCAGTGACAAAATTTCGTCATGGCTATCAAGGCAGAATAGGAGCGACAAATGCCAACAGAGTAGCGCCTCGTAAGCAGGAACAGTGTATACCCACCGCCATCGAGCAGTCATATTCAAACGCCTTATATCACTTGTAGTCATGGGCCATATGGATAGAGAAATAGCTATATTTTCATTCATGTATCTAGCTAGGCGTGCCGACTCCACTTCAACAAAATGTCAAGCCCCCTGAGGCTGACGTAGAGCACCAATCGTCCCTCTTTCGAGTTGAACGGCGGGTACCAACATCCAAAACCACCATTGGAGGCTCAGTGGAATCAAGGCTCGCGTGCCCATGAACCATAGATACTCACACAGAAGATGGAACCATTCCACCTGCATCACTTTTATCTACCACCGTCACACAATGTGACTAAACGACCCGAGAGCTATCGCTCGGTTTTCAAGCCACGCTTTTGTGTACCGAAAAAACAATAATATTGAACAACATGTAAGAAAGCAGTAAAAGGAAATGCTGTAGTAGTAAGCGAACTGGTTTAGGTGGCCAGGGATGGCTTCTTTCAGCCATGCCGTCCATTCGTATTGTGGTGTGTGATGGAAGTCGCAGGGGTTCCATCCAACTCGGCTCATTGAGTTGTTGTTGTTGTTACTGGACGTGTTCTTTAGATGTGCAGCAGCTCGACATCGGGAATGCTGCGTTGCCGTTTGTGGCCGAGGTGTTGCTCCGAAGCAGCCTTCCGTTTCTGGGCAGTAGAAGATAAGGGGCTTTCGGAGACACTGGACTTCTTCTTGTGTTTGCGAAGCGGGGAAATCGGAATGTTGGTGTCGGTAAGTCGACCGTCCTTAATACCGCGAAGGGTGCCTTCGAAGTAAGGGCTCGAGAAGGCCAGGGACTCGCGGGTGGCTTTGCCATTGCGAATAAGTTGCGAGTTGGCCTGGTCTCGCCGGAAGGCGCCGACGATGTTAGAGTTGTTCTCGAAGTGGCTGAGAAGAGACGTGACGTCGTTGTTGGCAGTGGTTGGGCGTTGGGGCGAGAAAATATCCTCCGTCTCGTCGGCCGCGTTGACATCTTCCTCGTCCGATGAGCCATCTCCAAGGTCCACGAAGTCATCGACGTTCAACTTTGACTCCTCCTCATCCTCATCTAGGTCGTCATCGGAACTCTCCTCATCTTCATCCTCTACAGCAGTGTTGTCGTTGGTATGTGGAAAGAAAGCCTCCATGGGACCAACAGGCTGAGTATTCATGAAATCGCCAAACGTGTTCGACGAGAACATGGCACCCATCATCAGGTTGCCCGAGTTGCTGAGCAATGGAGAGGATTGAGAGATGGGTTCATAGAAGGGGAAGTTGAATTGTTCAGGAGACAAGTCAAGGCGGCGTAGTCTCTGGGGGTGAAAATCATCAACTTGCCAGTCCTGGGATTGACAACTGCCACCGGCTTCTTCCCGGAACTCTCCAGGTTGAACCGACCCACACGGGGTTGGCCACGACGGGGCTTGATTAGGGTGATGGCATCCGAGTCCGAGACCTCCTCTGCTTGGTCCCGGTGATGGATCTTACGACGAGGGGTCGCTCCGGAGGAGCTTCGTCTTCGGTAGTGTCGCCGTCGCCTAGTAGGGATTATTAGCTTCAAACTCGAGTACGGCAGTTTGGTTCTGCCACTCACTCTGGTAGCCATCGAGGGAGTTATCATCTTCGAAAAACTTTTCAGGAGATGCAACGGGGGTAGAAACTCCGGTGGAAGACTCATGACCTGTACCGGGAGTTGCGACAGGGGTGCTGTCGTCCTCAAAAAGAAGTCAAGATCACCATCAGTGAAGGTGCTCATGACATCCACGCCACCGTCGTGTGGTCCATGGATATCCCAGAAACCCCCAGAATTGGACGAGTCGTCGGGGTCATCCTGCTCGATTTCTCGGCGGAAGGACGGGTCCAATGTGCTTTGGTCCACAAAAATATCGGGAAGAAGCCAACCCCGTCATCAGTGTCGGTTGTGTCCCCGTCGGAATCAGGGACGTCGAAGCGGACCCTTCTTTCTACCGTCGTGTCAGATATACTGCCGTTGTTCTTGGTGGCTGGCACCTCTGCCGCGGCCTCCTGATTGCCATCGGACATGAAGCCTTCCCAACTGGCGCTCCCGTCTGAGTTATCGTCATCGTCGTCATCTTCCTCTTCTTCTGGCTCATCTTCGTCGTCACCTTCGTCGTCGGATTCGGACTCAATCGGCCGAGGGGAGCTGTGGGCGGTAGTGCACCACTCGTTGACTAGAATTTGCTCCTCCTCGGCCGCCACTACATCGTCCTCGTCCTCATCTTCAGAGTCTGTGATGGCGTCCACACCCGAGTAGCCGCCCTCCTCGTCGGAGAGGTCGAGCGACGAGGAAGAGTCGGAGCCTCGACGCTTCTTGGACGCCTTGACGGGTGTGGTAGGGGCCTTCGGCCGAACGTTTCTCGACATCGGGCTGTGTGTGGCGCAACCGTGTATGCGCCGCGATGTGGAATGTGGGTTATGCAGGGGTCGACAAGGATCTTGGGACTCGACGATCTCCCAATGGGGACAAACGGCGGTGAAGCCAAAAAAAGTTCTTCGATCTGATGCAATGGAACCGAATTGAGATGCAAGTGGTTCCGAAGATTGGCAAAATATGTCTAAAGCTACCCTTTGCGTCTGCAGGGCAATACTTGGGTTGTTTATGGTGTTGGAGTTAATCAATGGGCAAGAGGATAGGATGATATTCGCCAGGCTGTGTCGGGGCCAATCGAAATATCAGGTATCGTCAATCTAAGTTTTTCTTCTTCTTTTCCTTTCTCAAGTGCAAGCCTTGAAAAGGGCCTGGAGCAAAGATGTTTCTGGTTGGGTCAGACTTCCTCAATGGCCCGTCTGGTGGCAGAAGGGGCCAGTACAGTGGGAGATCTGTAGGAACTATCGTCGAGGTCGGATCTGGAGTTGAAATATCTCGGTGAACTGCTGGACTACGGGACGCACCCAAGGAGGGGGTGGGACGTCCCGCAGTGGGCGTTTACAGCTCAGCGACGGCCGAAGGCATGGTTTCTCGACGTAGTTGCTCTGGTGTGACTGGATCCGTGTGGATGGGGTAGGGCGACTTCGTTGTCTGTGGTTTGGTGGTTTTGGTTTGATTCTGTGAGGAAGGGAAGAAGAGAAGGGAAAATGCATTCACTTAAGGCTGCGCCCAGGGATAAAACGTAGGCCACCGAGGACGAGCCCGGCAAGCCCAAACTTTTTTTTTCCTTCGCATGGTGGGGTCATGTCGTCTGATTGGCCCACTTTGGGAACCTCGACTTTGGAGAAGGCGCAAGTCTGGAAGTACCTCAAACCCCCCAGCAGCAGAGGCCACCACCAGGTCACCACCTACACGCGGTACTTCCAGCGACCCTCTCCACCCTCCACTAACGGCATTGAATTCGACGTACGTCTGGCTTGAATTGGCGAGTTTGGCCCCGTGGGCGACGCAACGCCTATTCGCTGCTTTCTTTTCTCCCACCTCTGCCGCATGGCAACTGCATTCCTGAGACTTTGAGATTTTGCCAAAAATTGGAGGCATGCGTCACCGCTACTTGCACCTACAGTAAAACCCATACCTTATGTACTTCCTGTCACGAGATTCAGCTCCGGCTTCCAATGGTCTTGCTCTTGGTCTTCGGCTATGGGAGCAAACCGACTCTGACGCCAGGCCGTTTCGACGATGCCGTTATCGTCGTGTTGTCAACTACGACACGAATCCTGTTGAAATTGTCTACAACCCCTCCGGCCTACTGTTTGGTCTGGTCCTGCTGCTAATGCAGCTAAACGCAGCAGTCTTGTTCATCTGGTCTCTCTAGCTTGCGTGACTATTTGTTATTTGTTTAGACGCACTTGTGTTTGATCTGAGGTGTGTAGTACAGCAATTATTTCCCGCTGTACCAGCCATGAAAAAAGAGTAAGGGAGAAGGAAAAACGAACCATGCGCCATGCGGTGGTACCTAATCCAGCATTGAGACGTTTCCCTCCTCTCCAGTGTGCAGACAAACGATACTGGCCCCCCACCAGGAGTCCTCAACGTCAACCTGCCATCGTGCCACTTTGACGAAGAGTCATACATGACTGTATCTGTACTATCGTGCACTTCGGACGGGTGACACCAATTTCCGCTTCACGAGCCCGGGCTATGGGTCACCATGAATACATATACATACATGGAGCTTGAGTCTCACCATTGACGACGGATGATAGGAGGCTGACCTCAGCTCCAGCTCTCCAATCTCTCTTCAACCTTCAACATGATATGACCTGCATGTACATAATCCCAACCTCCAATATCCATGCCCGCCTTATTGAATTCACGCCAATCTCGTTGACGCAAGAGGGTGCATATGTAGTCCAAAGCCGAATCCCTCTCGTATCCCCACATCCTCTTTTTTTTCTTCGTTCCCTGAGCAGAAAAAAAAGTAAATCCCCACACTCGCACCCTGACCACCTGAGGGCTCCTCTGTGGGTGTCCAACAAACTTCAGCAGAATATCTGAACTCATTCCGTCCTCAATTCCGTTACCCAGGTAGCCTTTCCCCTTCCTTGTACCACTCACTACAACCTAGAATAAACTTGATATACCCCGTCAAAGATCTCCATAATCCCGTGGTCGGTTTCTCCTTCTGGCCCGTGTCGCCTTGCTCCGGTTGCCTGTTTGGTACATGCCCGAGCGCGAAGACACCGATGAAGAAATAGGGGCTCGTCATAAGTGATCCGCCTAACGGCAGGGGCATCCTGAGCCCCTCCGACCCCTCATACCCGCTCTGGCTGTTAGCCTCGACTTACGCCATACGGTACAAAAATAAAAGAAATTGTCGGGCCAGCCAGACGCGATTCCACAATTCAATCGAGATATTTCCAGGCATATCCCTGGAGTCGGGGCGCGGTGTCGACGGCCTCGTCTTGCAGACGCGCTGTCTCCAAATGCCTTCCCCATAATAACAAGCTCCTACTCTCGCTTGGTGTTAGGTATCTGTACCGAGGGCAGCCAGTCATACCACTTGACGTGTGCTGCAGTCATACTCCTACCTGCATCAAATGCAACGTACGCAGTCAGCAAATAGCTCGCAGACTCATGAATCTATCTACCTAGATATGTACCAACAGCCACTAACACAAGAGCTACCTGAGGATAGATGTGCAATAATTGGCGACGCGGCAGACAGCGAGAGAGAATTCGAAGGTACTGAACAATGCTCTGAAAGATGCTGGTTGTCGCCCTGCTTTCTGAAGCACTAGAGCCAACCAAGGCCAACGAGACAGCGCATCTTGAAACCGGCGCAATTCGAAGGTTCAATGATTTCTTTGACTCACTTTTAACATCATTTCGGTTCAATCAACGGGGCCAGGCCCGGTCGGCTTCCCACCGAAGCTCCACCCGGAAGCTCAATCAACTTTTGCAGTCTTCTCAAGGGCCATGCAGCTAGCAGTCTAGCAGGCGACGAACGACAAGCAAACGAGCTGGAAAGCTGCCTAAGTACGGTAGCTTGAGGAGGAAAACGGCATTCAATAAAAAGGCCGGCGTTGCCATGTGAAATGATCTGTCATCGGCCAAGAGAAGATACTTGAGCAGATTCTTTTTGTCATTTTCCAGCTGCTGGGATTCGGTCCCTGCCGGGATTAGCAGCAGGTTGGGATGTCACATGAAGTACGACGGCAGCGTCTGTGCAGGTGCACCTTCCTTGCTTTCGTTTTCGGGCGCTTATCTTATCGCGGTTGCCGTCCCGACCGGTCGCGAAGTCAATAACGCTAAGCGAATAAGAGTAAATGCATCAATTAATTTATTATGCTGCCCAAGACGCGTCTTGAGCCGTCAATTGCTTGCATAAGTTCCCGAACTCGCGGCATGCCCATTCCTCTGCTTTGGCTTCAAGTCTGCATTTACCTTCTTGAACCCGATTACTTCCTCTCCTTAATAACCGCCACTTGAGCCTTTGCATGCAACAGTTCCCAACAACAACTTCACATTGCTTTCCATCCATCATGATGGAACCGCCGCAGAAGCCCGGTGCGAACCTATTCCAGGTCTATCTACGTTTACGCCCTACGCCAGCAAGTCAAGCCAATGCCGAGAGGTTTCTTGCGGTAGAAGAGCCCGAGGAGGATGAAGCCCCTTCGCAAATCACACTGAACCCGCCCAATGATCGAAGGCGTGCCATCGAAAAGTTCGCCTTCACAAGAGTCTTCGAGGATGATGCCACCCAGTTGGACCTGTTCCAAGGCACCCGAGTACTGCCCTTGCTCGAGGGAGTCCTCGCGCCTCATGGCAGTGAAGGCACAGATGGTTTGCTAGCTACCTTGGGTACCACAGGCTCAGGAAAGGTTTGCTTGTCCCGATTGCCCACGCTGCTGAACGCCCAGCTCACAATGTAGTAGACACACACCATGCTGGGATCTCGCTCCCAGCGCGGATTGACCCAACTAGCTCTCGATGTCATCTTCCGATCTGTCGAATCCAACATCCTCGACTGCTCCAAGAACACGAACCTCGAGGCCAGCATCCAAGCGTCCGACCCGTCCGAAGCGACCTTCTTTTCCGCCCCAGCCTTCCTCGAGACCGTCTACAGCGACTTTGCGAGCTCACGGATGGGATCAAGAGCTGGAACGCCCATGACTGTACGAGGATCCCCCAACAAAGATTTCATTCGCGCTTCTCTTCAACACCTGTGCCCCCAATTGCCGGGCATGTTTCCTGAAAGTCCCAACAGCATGCGGCTCGTTCGTCATGAAGATGACCTGTCGCGTGTCACGGCTCTGGACACGCCTCCTAGAAAGTTGCCAGGAGGATCGGCCAAGGGCCTTGATGCCAGACCAAATGCCGATTCAGGCAAGCCAAAGTTGGCTACTGCTTCTCCCAAGAAGCACTACATGTCGCTCACTTCGGCAGCCGAGTCAAAGAAGAACGTTGCTAACACTCCAGTAAAGTCCGACTTCCCACCGCCCTCCACGCCGAGACCAAAGATGCAACGACCCAGCACATTTCCTCAAATACCCAGCATTGACTCGATTCGGGCTTCATGCGATCCTTCGGCCGAATACGCTATCCTCATATCCATGTATGAGGTGTACAATGACCGTATCTTCGATCTTTTGACACCGCCTATCAAGTCCAATGCTACAAAGGAGTACCGGCGTCGTCCTCTTCTCTTCAAGTCAACGGAGCACTCTCCTGATAGGAAGGTGGTGGCTGGGCTTCGCAAGGTCATTTGTGGAAGTCTCACAGAAGCACTGATGGTGCTCGAGGCTGGCCTACACGAGAGACGGGTGGCAGGCACCGGGAGCAACAGTGTCTCCTCGCGTAGCCACGGTTTCTTCTGCGTCGAGGTGAAGAAGCGGCGTAGTGGCCGGAGCGATAAGGCTTGGGGCGGCAGTACGCTGAGCATTGTTGACCTGGCGGGTAGCGAACGTGCCAGGGATGCAAAGACACAGGGCGCCACACTTGCCGAAGCTGGCAAGATCAACGAAAGCCTGATGTATCTTGGCCAATGCCTCCAGATGCAGAGTGATATGGGCAATACAAGCAAAGTGAGTGCCTTCCCGTCTTCGTGGTCATTGGACATCATTACTGACACATCTATCGCAGCCAAACGTGGTGCCTTTCCGCCAATGCAAATTGACGGAGCTCCTGTTCTCAAACTCGTTCCCATCTCCATCATTCACCCAGTCAGCGTCGATACATCGCCGTAACCCCCCAGAAGGGAGTCATGATTGTGACAGCTGACCCTATCGCGGATTTCAATGCCACTTCTCAAATCTTACGCTACAGTGCTCTGGCCCGAACAGTAACTGTCCCACGAGTACCATCTGTCAACCAGGCCATCCTGCAACCGAGCACCTCGAGCACTATTTCGAGCACACTTTCCTATCCTACCTTGCCATATCCGCAACCCAGCCCCACCGGCAGCAGCAGCCCTCTTACGTCGCCTTCGATGCAGCATCACAGGCCATTCTTTCACCAGCCCTCCCCGCCGAACAGGATGTTCAGCCCGCAGGCGGACAATGAACAACGCGGAACCATGGAGAATGCGGCGCTGGAAATTGCCCGCATGGCTGAGATGATTGACCAGCTCAATGCGGAGCTGAGCCATGAGCAAGATGCGCGCATCGCTGCAGAGGCGCACTTGTTGTCCATGGAAGAACGATTCCAGGATCTGGAACAGGAGATCCGCGAGGAGTGCTATACCGACTTTGGAAAGAAGACTGGCTCTGGAAATGAACCGGTGGAAAGCAACTCTCAGCAATGAGCTGGAGCGGGGCGAGGAGCATTGGGACCGCAAGATTGAAGTGCTTGCACGGGGTGTAGGTGTCCTGAATGTGGGCGAAGATGAGGAGAACGAAGGCGAGGAGGACAAGGAGAATGTCCTTGTGGAGAATCTTGAGCAGGAGAACGAGCGCCTCCGGAGAGAGCTGGCGGTGCTGAAGAGGGAGTTGGGCTCGCGGACGCCCAGCAGGCGAGCTCCGTTGCAGGAGCGAGGCGATGCGATGGTGACTGTGAAGTCGGAAATGGCGGGCCTCGGCAGCCGGATGGAGGCGCTGCGGGTCACCAGCTCGGGCTCTGGTCGGAGCATCCTGAGCGACGGCACGATGAACTCGATAAACTCGATCGTGAACGATTCGGACTCGAGCAGCGTGCGGAGCAAGAAGTCGCGGGCGGCGACGAACGGCAGCCCGACCAAAAAGGTGCGGAAACTGCAGGCGAAGAAGTGGGAACCGATCGCCGATGATGATATCTGATTGATGAGGCTTATGAACAACCCGGCGATAGACGACCGGAGGGACTACTGTGTAATGTGTACTGTACGCTGAGATTGGGACGTGTGTTGGAGTATTACATAACGCGCAGGCATTGAAAAGCTGTGGTTGGATTCGAGGATACCCCTATACGTATACGTATTCTTTTTTTCTCTTGTTAGGGTTTTGGCACTAGATTGCTCAATGATCAATGATGAGTTCTTGATGCTTGACTGAGTATCTGGTTTACTATGGCCCCTTTTGCCTGCCCTCTGTTACCCCTTTCTACTAAGGAGTTGTTCTAACAAACCGGTGGTATTGACGCCAAACGGGCGTGGCCGTTCCCCACCACCCTGTCACTATGTACGTCTTGCCTGGCATGATCGACATCTTTCAACGTATTGGTATGCATCTATGTGAAGTACCTGCTATCTCTTGACTAAATGATTCATGACCGAGATGGAGGATGAATCAGGCCATTCGTTAAGCTACAAGTGTTATTTGCTGCTTTTAGCATGGTCGGCAGCCGACATGCACCCGGGCTCCCCACACCGACTGTACTGCATTTCTACAGCGCTCTGGCTATACGGTCCCCCAGATTCAAAATCCACAACAGCGACCAATTACCAGTCTTCTTCCCGGCAGTTTGACAAATAATACATTTTTTTATGATTTAGTCGGCACTCGGTTCCAAACTGCCAGCCCATTCTGAAGGCTGTTGATGGTGGATGTGGCCATGGAAGGAAGAGATTCCAAAGGCTTCTTCTGCGACAGGCAGATCAACCCCGCCCCACCTGCCACATTTATCTAGATTCTTCGACCCTCACCAGACTTGCATCATGGAACCGCCGAGAATCCGGCGGCCGAAACTGTCGACGCGCCCAGATACTATTTATATGTCGAAACGAAAGCAAAAGCCAAGGCCATTTGCCTTTTGGAAGAGTATGAGGTGCGAGGGACTTTTTTAATTGAGTAATTTTGGGGGGATTCGAATTGAGTAAAACAAGTTGAAAATATTTTGAACTGGGTCTTCTTCTCCAATCGGTACCATGTCGGTAGCACAGCGCCGAGCTGCCCCTGAATCAGTCGACCTCGGTCTGAGAGACGCTTCCGTCGAAACAGCCTCCCAGACGGTCAACCAGCGTTCGTTGTCTCCGTCGCCGCGCAAGAGTGCGAAATGGAGCACCATCAGCTACGATGCCTTTGGTAACAAGGAGTCTGGGTACACGCACTTTCCCGATCCTACCTCCATAGCGGCGTACAATTCCTCGACATTCTTAAGAGCAGGTAAGGTTTGGTTCGCAATGCTGCATTTTACCCCTTGTACAGCTGTCGATATTTAGTAAGGGCCGTTCCTAATTCTCTGTGCTATACATAGCCCAGGTAGGATTCGCCATATTCGTGTGCGCCGTTGCTTCGGGCATCGTCTGCGGCTTTGCCGCGCTCAAACCCGTCCTCATCGCCGAGGGCGTCTACTCGGACCTGTGTCCACCGGACTGGGCCGAGCATGGCAGAGGCGAGCCGTGTGCAGCCCAGGACATGCGGCTCAACTTGTTTTTCATTCTGGCCTCCGTCACCCTCAATGTCTCGACCATCTTTGCCGGCTACACTCTCGACAAGAGGGGGCGGCGCACGTGCTACCTCATCGCCGCCGCCGTGTTAGCCGTCGGTAGTCTCCTTATGGCCGCCGCGTTTGCTGACAAGATTCCTTCCTGGCTGGACGGCTATCTCGTCGGGAACCTCTTGCTCGGCCTCGGCGGCACCTACCTCTTCGTCCCGAGCTTCCAGCTGGCCAACGCCTTCCCGCGCTACCCCGGTGTCATCCTGGCGCTCGTGACGGGCGCCTTCGACGCCTCCGCCGCCGTCTTTCTGTTCTACCGCATGGCGTACGAGGGCTCGGCCAGCCGCTTCAAGCCCCAGCACTTCTTCCTCGCCTACCTCGCCGTCCCGGCCCTCGTCGTCCTGGCCGAGCTCACCTTCATGCCACGCTTCGCGTACCAGGACATGCCTCAGATCCAGGACCGCCTCGACCGCGCCAAGACGGCGCGCTACGACGCCCACAGCTCCGACGACGAGCTCGGCACGGACGCGCAGCGCCGCGAGGCCCGGGCGGGAAGGGCGCAGGCCCGCCGCGCCAGGGTGCGGCGCATCGAGACGGTGGCGGGCGGGTCGCGCGAGCGGCGCCGGCGCGAGGACCGGCTCGAGCGGCGGCAGGAGGCGAGCGGGGTCTGGGGGTTGCTGCACGGCCTGCCGGTCTCGCGGCAGATGGCGACGCCGTGGTTCGTGCTCGTGCTGGTACTCACGATGCTGCAGATGCTGCGGATGAATTATTTTATTGCGACGCTGAGGGCGCAGTACCAGTACATGCTCGGCGGCTCAGGCTCAGGAGGGGACGGCGCGGCGCGCCGGATCAATGAGTTCTTCGATGTTGCGCTGCCTGTTGCGGGCGTGGCGTCGACGCCGCTGATTGGGTTGCTGCTTAACGAGCTCAGCGTCACAGTCATCCTGGCGGTGCTGAGTGCATTGATTGCTGTGTTGGGGGTGTTGAATTGTTTACCTTATGTTTGGGCGGGCTATATGACGGTGGTTGCGTTCGTTTTGTTTCGGCCGTTGTACTACTCGACCATGTCGTAAGTTAACACCTCTGTTTCTTACCAACTCCACCCCCCACATCGAGCTATTCGTACTGATATGGATCCAGTGACTACGTTACCAAAGTATTCGGCTTCGCCACGTTCGGTCGCATCTACGGTACCATCACCTGCGGCTCGGGCCTGTCAAACATTATCCAGCCGGGCCTGGATGCTCTGACGCATGGGCCCTTGGATGGCAACCCCGTCCCCATCAATGTGTTCTTCGCGGCTTCGGGCACCATCGTCAGTATCTCCCTGACTTTGTACGTCCTCTACCAGAGCCGGGCATTCCGGCACAGGCAGCAGCAACAGAGCGAAGATGGTAGTGATGGTGAGCGGGCTTCTTTGATACGTCGTCAGCGACGAGCAAGGGGAGGGTCATCTTCGGCTGCGAATCATGATGGGTATGGGACTTCAGGGGTTTGATACATTTTGATTGTTGGTTATGTTGGGTTCGAATATGAACTGATGAATCAATGACTTTCATGTATTGGGCGGATATCTTAAATTTGAGCAACGGCGTTGAAGATTGTCTCTTGGGTGTCGGCACTTTTCCTCCCTTTTCCCCATTCTTTAGTCTGATACCAGTTTGGTAGCTCCCATTCCAATATTACTTTGTTTTAAGATGTTGGAAGCTTTTATTTGAATAGAAAGCTCGTGTTTACGACCCCAATAGTGTGCGTACTCCGTATTTGTACCTCATATCAAATTCCAGCAACGTCTCTTTAGGCTCTGACTTTCCCACCTCAACTCTGATCCATTGACTTCCACGAAAGCCACACCTGTAACGCCCCCTCCAAGCTTTGTATGATCCCAAAGAAGATCGTGACGATGAAGACCAGTATAGCGACCCAGAACGTGTACCACTGGACCCCGTTCCGCCGGTCGTGCCACCACTGCGTCATAGTCTGCGGTCGAGCGTCGTCCAGCGCCTGCTTCAGGATGACGAGGTGGTTGTTCCAGTACTTGAAGTTCTCGTACCGCCGCTCGCGGGTCCACAGGCTCCCGCAGTGCAGCAGCGCCGGGTCGAGCAAGTCGCGGCCCCGGCCCTTGATCTGCGCGCCGAGCCACTTCTGCGACGCGGCGTCGTTCTGGGGGAAGAGGAGGGAGAAGGTGCGGAGGGTCTCTTCCAAGAAGCCCGAGGGGAAGAGTGGTTGTATGCTCGAAGCGGCGTGCTTGGTGTGGAATTTCAGGAAGGAGATGCAGCTGAAGACCAATACTCGCCGGTCATCATCGACTAGGCGCAGGTGATCTGCCAGGTTTGGCGTCCACTCGATCTCCATGCCGCCGATCTTCTGCAGGTTCAACATCGTCATCGTCTTGCTGATCTGGGCATTCTCGGGGTTCAACTGGTGCTGTACGCCAAAACAGCCCTCCGTGAAGTCCGATAGGGAGCCATCCTCCCAGTGTATCGTGTTCGGGCCCGGCAGGCTGTTTGGCGGGTTGCCAATGGCGACCATCAAGAGCAATCTTGCACAGAGGTTGACCGCGCAACTGGCGGCCTCCGCGTCAGCTGCCTTTTCCAATGAGGATGCGACATAGGTCTGCAGAATGTCGCCTCGTGCTGGATTTTGATGGAATATGCTTGCCAGGTGGACGATGTCATTGTGTGTAGACACTGAAACATGCATACCGCCATCCAGAAGGAACTGTCGGCACTGCGTAGAGTAATACTGGAGGTAGGGCTGCATACTGTGCAAGTCATCTTCGGTCGGCGTCAATGGCCCCCATAGTTGGCAGATCAAATCGCGACTGGTCTCTGCCCCTATAGTTCTCACCAACTTGGTGTTCAGTGAAGAGCTCATGATTCCAGCAGGCGTTTGGTCAGTATGCAATTAAACACATAAATAGTCAGGCTAGACTGAGGTATGGTGATGTGTGTATTGATTGTATGATGAGTGGGCATGGTGGCGCAGCAGGCACACCACCAACGTGGCGGCCCGACTGGCTGGTTGCGCTCCAAAGACCTGCATATTCGCTTCGTCCCTGCCACCATCCGTGATCAGTCACATCCAAGAAGCGGGGTTGCATAGCAATAGTTTATCTTGGTGAACCTTTGTGATGAGCACCAACATACCTATTGCAAGACTAGATCGTGTCCAATACTGTCATCAAAATGCAAAGACTCAGGCGCTCAGAGACTGGCAAATGGCCATACGCAGCCAACTCGACCGGGACGTATCGAGGACTTCTCAAGCAGAAGTATCATTGCTGGTTCGCCACTGGCCCAGCCAGAGACCTCTTCACCACCGAGATTTTTGGAAAACTCAACCACATGCTTGGGAATACTCTACCAGAATCAAATTCACACATGACCCTGACGTTGTTCATGATCGGAAAAGTCCCCCAGAAGACCAATCCCACGATCATGGTGGTATCGGACGACAAACCGCGACGAAAAGAGGCATTCGAGAAGGCCAAGGCTAGCAGGATCCTGGCTGACTACCCCGGGTTCGAACTGGGGCACTGTGACGTCGCCGCTGAGCACGAAGACTTGCGCCAACTGGGGACCTGGGACATCCCACCAATTGACCTCAAGAACGATGAGCAGCCCGAGGAAGTATTCGCTTGCGCTGATACTTTCGGCGTACCAAAGTGGGGGTTACACAAGCCAACTTCGGTTCATTTCCATGACGGGCTAGGTCGAAAGACGTCTTCCGTCACATGCAGTGGCCTGTTTTCTCACGACAACAGCTACTACATCATTACCGCAGCTCATGTGATGACGAGGTCACCCCAGCCACCGGGCCCGTCATATGACATGGCGTTTGGCGAGTATGGGAGTGACTCGGACGATTGCGAGATCACTGGCCTCGATGACTGGGACAGTGACACCGACGATGAAATGCTCAGCTCCGTAACAAGCCATCGAAGCATTACTTCCTCGTCGGTAGGTTCTGACAATGAGGAACGACTAGCGGGTCGAAAGACTACGCACCAATCGCCACCATCAGTCACTACTGTCTCGGAGGAAACGTTTGAGCAGGTGCCCGAGACCTTTCAGTCATCAGCTACCAAGGGAAAAGGGGAAGCAATCCATGACCTCTGTGTGCCTCTTGGACCCGTTCTGTTCATAGACGGAGAGTTGGATCTGGCCCTGATCCGTGTACCGGTTAAAAGCCTGGAACATGAGGAGTCGCTGAAGCGTCTTCCCAGCGTAAAGCCACTTGACCCACAGGCCTACTGGGACGAGCGCTTCTAGGATCGAGAAGGGTCCGCAGACTCGTCTGCCACCGCACTTACAGCTTCCAAGGGACCCATCTCCGGCAAGCAATTGAGCATGCCGTTCTATACCCGATTGCCTGGAGTTCACGACTTTCGGATGATGCATCCCTTCCACCTGGATATCCCACTTAGCGCTGGGGACTCAGGAAGTTGGGTGATTGGTGGCGATGACCAGGAACTTATCGGCTTCGTAGTCTCAGGCAGTCCCAAGACCGGCTTGTGTCTGGTGTGCCCTGCCAAAGGAGCCATCAGGACATTTTCCAATCGCCTCCATCAGCGGTCTGTTGCCTCCGCCGCTGGGCACGCGTCGGGCCCTCCTCTCCGGGGTCGGTGTGCCAAGAATAACGCGAGGACCTTGTCCAGGCGATTTGTCCGGGACTAGCTCCCAGAAGCCAGGGGACGACCCGGCTAACCTCCAGAGGCAGGGTTCTCAGCAGAGACCATCGACCAGAAGCCTTATGGACGAACTTGTGGATCCTCCAAGTAGCTACCGGGAAGGTGAGCCGCGACCCGTGGTTTCGCACAGGATAGTCCAACATGTCTCCACGAGGCCCTTGATGCCGGACACTCGCGACTGGCGGGTGGCTTCCCACCAGGAACCTGTTGGCACACTTCAGCGAAGACGCTCTGCCTCACCACCCTCACGGCTGTTCCCGCCCTCATATTTCTCAAGGACGGGAGAGTCGAGCCAGACACCCTCCAGCGGCCGGGTCCCAGAAGAGTCTCTTAACGACTATGATTGGCGGGAGGCTGAGGCAAGAGAAGTGTTGGGTCACGACTTTCCGGATCTTGACCTGGGTCATTTCGATGACGAAGATGCCATGGATACGGACTGAGTACTTAAGTAAACAGCCCCGGGTGGGGAAAGTATCGGGCAGGTAACAGTAGACAGATAAATGCGCGATCGGTATATTGCTTCTCTTCACCTGTATTATTGTATCTAACTATTCGTGGCCGGGGCTACCACAAGCACGCTAGCTCAGCTCGGCCTAGGGCTGACGGCGCGTTTCAACCCAGTTCAGCTTCAGCTGAGGAGAAATAGGGCATGCAAGACTGCGGCGTAACGCATATTTATTCCTACGCACCTAAAACTACCTCCCATATTACTCAAATCGTGCCGCCAATATGTCGGATCGCATGTGGGCCCAAATCCGGGACACGTTGAACCCAAAGGAAGCGATCACTGTCATCTCGGACTACCTTAAAGGCGGCATTACCAAGCGCGTAACCTTCGACCCCGCGACTGTTGGGCCGGTCGATGAGAAGAACCGCTACGAATATGACGGCCTGCCCAGTGACTCGGAAGGCCTTTGCATCCGGCTCCTGGAGCTGCTTCCAGCAAGTCAGGGCGACGCCGAAGTGCGATGCCGCCTCACACAACACCGGCACGCAGATATCCAGGGGGAGTACGAGACGCTCAGCTACGTCTGGGGAGATACAAGCGATCCTGTACCCATACACTTCGACGGGAAAAATCTCCCCATATCCCGGAACCTGTACCAAGCTCTGGTCGATCTGCGGGACTCGGAGAAACCTCGTACCCTCTGGGTAGATGCCGTCTGTATTAACCAGATGGACAATTCGGAACGCAGTCAGCAGGTGTCCGCCATGGGCCAGGTCTATCGAGGAGCCAAACGCGTGGTCATCTACCTGGGGGCGGCATTCCCCCGTAGCACCAAAACCGCGTACGACCTGATAGAGAAGTGTGCTGCTGAGGCCACCAAGATCAACTTCAGTCTGACGGAAGCCATCACGCTCTCCACGCTGAGCCAGGGATCGCAGATCCAGCATGGCTTCTCCAAGGAAGAGGTGATGAAGTTTGACACAGGGAGCCTCCTGCATCTCGGCGGAGCCACCTGGTGGGCGCGCGCGTGGACGGCGCAGGAGGTCCTGTTGGCGCCCGACGCCCTGGTCGTCACCGGTTCGCACTCTATGGAGTGGAAGCGGTTCTGCACCGGAGTAGACTTTGGACTCCATGCCGGCATCATCGACGCCGCCATCTGCGGGATGATGGTCGCCGACGTCATCCGGCCCTACCTGTCGATGCACGCACTGCGGGTGGAGCTGGCCAAGCCCGTCGAGTCCGCCGCGCGCGCCGGCACGACGTCGGCGCAGCGCCTGCTCGCCCTTCTGATACACTGTCGTTTCCGCGGCGCCACCAACCCCCGCGACAAGGTCTACGCCTTTCTCGGCCTCAAGGATCTCGACCACTCCATCCCGTCCACTCTCCTTATCACTCCGGACTATAACGCCGGATGCGACGAGGTGTATCGGGACGCGGCCCGGAAGATTATCCTGAACTCTTGCTCGCTCGACATTCTGGGCGCTTGCATGCCCGCATTGCCAGAAGCCTCGCCAGATCTGCCGAGCTGGGTGCCGGACTGGAGCAACACCGGCCCGGCCCCGAGACCCTTGATGTACGACACGTTCGGCGGCGCCCGGTCGTCGTACGCCTCCGTCTCCAATATACGGACGGCAACTTTCGCAGACGGCGGCCGGACGCTCGTTTTGTCCGGCCATCGGATCACCTCCATTGCCGCCCTGTCACCGATCCTAGAAAGGCCGACCCTTAGGGACCAGGAGACGACCTGGGTGGGCAGGCTGGGGCAGTCTCTCCTGCTGCGCCTGCTCCGGGTCCTGTTCATCATACCGCTCACCTGCTGGGGGCTGTGGATGCTCTACCAGAAGCTGCTTCCGATTGTGGAGCATCTGGGTGTTCTGGCCGACTGGGAGGCCTTTGCGCTCGGCATGTCGCCGACGAACCCCGTGGAGGCGTCAAATCCGGCAGGAACAACACAGCAGAAGAACACCGCGACTGTGACAGGAGAAGCCGAAGTTGAGGTCGAAGACGAAGAGAGAGAAGATAAAAGTGTTATTACTGGAGGCGATGATAACGCCTTGTACGTCTACTGGCAAACCCTCTGCGCGGGGGCCGACGCCCCGGGAGGCCCGGAAGAGACCCGGGAGCTGTTCGACGCTTGGCGGGCCAACATGGCGCCTATGTTCCGGCTGCACGCGCGCGGCGTCGACCGGTGGCTGCCGTCCTACGTCCTGTACACCTACTTCCAGTCGACGTGGACCGAGGTCAGCGTCTTCACGCGCTACCTCGAGATGGCCTACGAGCGCCGGCTCGCGCGGGGCACGAACGGGTACATGGTCCTGGTGCCCAGCCACGCCGAGGTAGGGGACGAGATTGTGCTCGTCAAGGAGGGGAAGGTGCCGCTGGTGCTCCGGCCCAAGGCCGGGGCTGAGGCGGGAGGTGCCGGGGATGGATCACAGGGGTATACAGTGGTGGGAGAGGCTTATGTGGAGGGGATTATGGATGGAGAGGCTTTTAGGGAGCAAGATTGTGCTGAGATCTTGATACAATGATGGCATACGATGATACGCGGTGGGTGGTTCTTAGCGATAGACCAAAGCGAAGAAGGCGTGATTATTCTAGCGAGCATGGATGTCATATTTCTTAACGAACGGCAAGGTAAGCGCTACCAAACACAAAATCTGAACGTCAACAGTTCGACCGGGCCAACAAAGAAAGTGAACTACAATAGCGAGTCCAATAACCCAAGCTGCTCTTGCCTTGCCTGAACCTCTCCTGGTTGACCAAAGCAACCAAGGCCGCCACCACGACAACGCTCGCGCTCGTGCCGCCGGTGCTGTCCTCCTCGTCTCCCACAATGATAGAGATCCCCTCACCGCGCGTCCTCGGTCCAAATTCGGTTGAGGACCGGGAGATACTCTGCCGCGGCGTCGCGCTGCCACTTGGGTCTCACGAAGTAGTCGTTAAAACCGCCAGCGGAGGCTGCGGAGCCCTGAAGCGGGAGGGTACTGCCGATGGCTTCAACCGCTGTGACGTTGGAATGCTATGACATGGACTGAAGCTCCCAATCCATTGGAACTCTTTCTTAGCTAATATAGGTGAGGGACTTGCTGGTTCATCGTCTGTAACGATCTTCCAACCATACAATAAGTCGGAATGTGGAGATCAGAAACATAGAGGTAATATTCGCGACAGAATAAGAAAGAAACACAATGTTGTTGAGATCCCTAACCCTAACCCTAACCCTTGTTCAACCCGGGTAGCGGCTTATTCCCCAACCCGCAACGTTCAAGTTGTAGATGCCATCCACTAAAAATCACCGTGAGTTTTAATGACACACTGGAGCTGCTTGCCTCCAATACACCCTAGAGGAAGAAAAAGGAAACGTCAGTATCGGTCTGTGTAACGAGATACGTATTACCCCTTTCATGCCCGGAAAGAAGGGCAAGGGGTGGGCAAAGCCGGGGAAAATCACTCCCGTGGGTATTGAGCATGCCATCCCACGCCTTGAACTTGGAACGGCTGCTGCTTTTCTTTTTGCAGTTCATGGGGCAGTTGCAGGCGCCGACTGGAAAGGAAAGAGTGGTCAGTAAAGACTCGGATGGAAGATCAAAAGTCGCGAGAGAGCAGAGTACGAACTAGGATCGGTGGCGACCCTAAGCAACCCACGGCTGTCGAGCTGGTCAGCCGGGACTACGGCTGCTCCCATGGCAGTGCTAGCCATGAGGAGAGCGATGACGGAGAAGAGGGTGCTCCTGATTTGCATTGTGAAGAACTGAGTTTGGGATGAGAAGAGTTTGGTAGCGTCTGGCGATGATGGATGTAGTTGTTCACATTCAAAAGTTGGGCACTCTGGACCCTTTATTTACCTTTCGAGGGTACCCAGTCACCCGTCGCCAGATGTCCTGTTTTTGCTATTTTGCTTTTCGACTAATACCAGCGCAGGCCAGCAGAAGCAAGTAACTCAAATCCGAGCAAACTCAACAAGCATTCCTGGGTATTGAGGTAACTTGGCCTGTGCTCTTGTATCCCTGGTACGTCCAAGTTGTTGGGACTACTTTCCACTGTGTATGCTAGCCCCATCAGTGCTTCCCAGCAGGTTCAGTCGGCAGCATCTCAGCCGACGGTGACACATGACATCAGTCAGCATCCTATTTTAAATTCTTTTAATTTTAATATTAAAAAACATCTATTGGTCAATGAGAGGCGGAGTCAGTGAGGGGGTAGTGAGCTTAGATGCATATCCAACAGTGCATACACTACCCAGGTTTCGCACGCTTCGAGCCCATCGTAGATAAATGGAAAGAAGCCAAGTTAGGCACCAACTAATAAATTACTTTCATATGACAGAAACGCACATACTATCGGCCCATGCAAAATCGTCATTACATGATGTTTTCCGTTCTCGCGCGTGGGCGAAGTCTCACAGTTAGATCATGCCCACCCTTTACTCCAATAATACCAGGCGATGGATTTCCCTCCTCACCCATAGGAAAATGTTGCGTAGGAGGGTCGAGAGTGATTTCGAGCATATTGAGATCCGCTGCAATGAACGCTAACGCGATATGCTTACTGTAGTCCCGACCCGGGCACAGGGTCGCGCCGCCACCAAATGGCCGTAGGCTGGGATGTTTGCGTAGCTCTGGGTTAGCTACGAAGCGGTCTGCCACAAACGTGGATGCGCTTTCGCCAAACACATCAGTGTTGTAATGCAACTGACGCTGGGGTATCATGATCCATCCGCCCTTCCGCAACGTCTTGCCTCCAAGCTCGATGTCACGGGTGAGGAAGCGGACGGAAGCTGCATAAGCAGTCATCCGTATGGTCTCGTCCCAGAGACTGAGCAGCCGCGGACACGTTTGAGGGTCAAGCAGATACGACATGTCGATGCCATTGCCTTTGATGGCAGGCCTTGTCTCATGCCGCACGCTCTCCATCAGCTCCGTGTCGAAAAGGAGGTGGGACAGGGCCCAAAACAGGGCTTTTCGAAGGTTTGCATTGATGCTTTAGTCGAGTTAATCATCTGAGGAATAATTGACACTGATAACGTATTGGTTATACTCACCCCCAGTAGAGCTGGAAGAAAAGCGCTGAGATGTCTTGAGGGCTCATATCGAGTTGTTTCATTTCTCCTTCGAGCTGTGCGACGAGCCAAGACCTATCGAATCTTTGCTCATCTGGTAACGCGAAATACTCCTCGATCGCACCTCGTACCTTTTCCCTCGATTTGTTCATACTTCCACATAGGAAGTTGGGATACTGGTATAAAGCTTGCCAGGAGTAGTCTTCGAATTGCATGAAGGCACGAGTGACATCTGGTCGATTTCCTTGCAACGACGGCCCAAAAAATGCGTGACAGACAACATCGATGGAGATGTCGGAGGCCCATTGATAAAGAGGTACACTAACAGAATCAGAGCCGTGCGAATCCGTGTACCACCGCTGGCTGTTGCAAATCGGCTCCCAAGTGAGCTTGTACATGATCATCTTGACCGTTGCTTGTGGAGATGCTCGAGCCGAGCTCCTGGAAGAAGCTGCCTCGAGTGGAAGTCTTTGCTGAGTTTTACCAAGTTCTTATGCAGCTTCTTCTCACGGGAATCACCGTCAGACTGCTTCGCTTGGTATGCTTTGTGTACCCCTTCTGCAGAGACGCCAACCATACGCATTACCTTCACAACGAACATGTCATAAGAAAGAGAGCTGCTTTCCAGCTTATAGACCGACAAGACTTGATTCGGGTTAGTAATGATATACCATGTCTTGCCCGCAATAGTCAGAGAGAAGGCGTCGCCAGAGTTGTGAAAGTAGGAGCTGCAAAGACCTAATCAGCCCTAACACGTGATAAGAGGGAGGTTATCGTCATACTTGGCGTCCGAAATCAATCGGTTCGAATTAGTGAAGAACGATCGCAGGGGACCTAACGTGGCTATGTGAGGTGAAGTACAATTTTCAAACAGCAAGAAGACTCACCTACCACCGGGATCCAATAGGGATATTCCGGTGGATCATGTGGGGCGTAGTAATGGGCACAATGTGAACCTGAGGAGTCTCCAGGCGAATAGAGGGAGAAAACTCACAGCCAGTACTGCGATAGGGTTGCGACCCACTATGTCAACTAGTGATTCCAAGTACTGAGGCATCGTGGAACGAAATCAAATAATACAGGATGACAGACAAGCGACGTGGAGATTCATCCGATGGGCATTCGCAGTGAGACATACTTGGTCCTATAAGTATGTTTGTTAGTATCTGGCTACTATCCTGGATCTTTCTTTTCTGAGTCCTTGTCGATGAAGGGACAGAGAAGTTATGGCGCATGTAGATTCGTTGGTTAGTGATCTGCCCTACGCTGCTTCCGGTTCTGTATGCGTCATAAGCTAAGGGGGTGTCTCTAGCATGCCTTTAGGTAGTTAGGTTGAGGATGGTAGCTACTGACGTCTGACATGCACCGGTGGGATAGGTGGGTGGGAGAACTAGGGTTGGTTGTTGGAGACCTCGGCCAAATGTCTCTTGAAGGATCAACTCTTCCCACCCTTGTCGGACCGATGCTGTGCATTGAAACGTGTGACCAACAGCCAACATGCATTGCCAATTTTGTTATTGCCGATTTGCAGCTGTACTTCCCAATCCGATCCCACACTGCGTTTGCCGCTAAATACAGAATTGGTGTCCTATTTCTTCGCACTCTGCCTGGATACTAAGACACGCCTCTACGCAAAGGGAAGAACTTGTAACAAATCGATTACTCCCCAAAACCATAGCCTAAGCTGTTATCCTTCTCTCATCCTTATTGCCTGAGTCCATTTGGAGAGATTTCGTGACACCCTTCGCAGACAGCTAGGATGGCGAGCTCAATCGATGCTGGTGTACTCGATGCATTGCGTACCATTTTCGGGGATTCTGCTCTACCAAGAGGTAGCGAAGAGTTCGAGCAAGCCAATAATTCTTACTTCAGTGCGTTCGCGAACGAGGTCACACCTGCGTACATTGTGCAGCCCAGTACCCCGGAACAGGTCCAATCTCTTGTCAAAGCTCTACGTCCTCATCTTCTTTCAGGCAACTGTCAGATTGCCGTCCGCGGCACTGGTCATACACCCTTTGGTAGCAGTGCCAATATTCAGGATGGCGTAACTGTTGATATGCGAAATCTCAAAGGTCTCTACCTGAGTGAAGATCAGTCCGCCATCGAGATAGGCGCAGGGGAGACTTGGGAATCTGTGTATACCGAGCTGGAGAAGCACGGCTTGACGGTTGCGGGTGCACGCGATGCACACATTGGGATTGGAGAATTCATCTTAGGGGGTAGAATTCCCTCCCTCAAACTAGCTGTCAAAGAACATGTATTGACTAAGTGCAGGTGGACTATCAATCTTTTCGTTGAGAATGGGATTTGCGTGTGACAGTGTCACCCAGTTTCAGGTAGTTCTGGGCTCCGGTGAACTCGTCCGCGCGAACTCATCCCACCACGCCGACCTTTGGTGGGCTCTGAAGGGTGGTTTGAACAACTTCGGGATTGTCACTTCCTTTAAGATGAAGACGTTCAAGCCCAGTAACATGTGGGGCGGCCTCACCTACTACATGCCAGAAGCTTTCCCTCAGCTTTTGGAACGGGCTTGCGAATTTGTCAATAACGAAGCGGACAGCGATACTCACATCATGTGCAGCACAGGCTACGGCTTTGGGCACCAAGTCACTACGTGTGTCATGTACCATACTCGAGGCATTGAGAACCCGCCATCGCTGCAGCGCTTTACCTCGCTTGAACCGCAGATCAAGCAATTGAAGACTATGCGAACTGCGTCGCAACTCGAATTTGCTGGAGAACTCGCCAAGTTCACTAATAGCGGAAAACGGTGAGACCTCATCTGGGTACTGTTGGGGATTTGACCTTAGGTTGAGTGGCTAATTGTTCAAACAGGCAGTTCTGGACTTCCATGACCATCAAGCCCGATCTCGCTCTCATGGAAGCTCTCTACGCCAAGTGGAAGGACACCCTTGCCTTGGTTCAAGATGCCGATGGCTTCATCTTCACATTCGGCTTCCATCCTCTGACCAAGTCCCTGCTCGAAGGCTCGGCCGCGGCTGGGGGCAATGCCATGGCGATACCTGCATCCGACGGGCCGCTCTTCGTAATCCTCATCAATCCCATATGGAACTCACCCAGCGACGACGAGCGGGTAATTGCCGCCGTGAACAGAATGACCGCTGAACTTCGGGAAATCGCCAATAACAGGGTCTTTTGCATCGTTACATCTTCACTAATTATGGCTTCAGCAATGACGATGTCATGGGAGGCTACGGTGAAGAGAGCTTTCAGAAGCTTCAAGAAGCAAGTGCAAGATATGATCCCGATGGCATATTCCAGAGAGGAGTACCCGGTGGTTTCAAATTGTCTAGCAGGAACCTTTGAGGAACCATCATGTTATGACTTCTCTTTGTTCCTTTCATCTTCAAGCTATTGGTACGGGCAGATTGTATTGATATACTTCTTAAGCTGTCACTGCTGGTGAAGGTCGTGATTTCCACTGCATGGTTAGCTATGATCGCATTTACTCGAGGCAATAGGTTTCTAATGTAGGGTATAAATGCGTTCCTATATTTCACATCACATGCTTTTGCTGCCACCAGGCAACCGTGAATTGTTATACCAGCGAATTGATGCTTGGATATTCCTCTCACTGAGTCGGGGTCTTCCCTGCTGTAAGCAATAAGTTGGATGGAAGGCCGCACAAAGTGGAGAGACGTTAACTAGCCAAGTGCCTATTAATTATAGAAACTTTGCCTAACATACCGGTATGTCGACATGTCAATATGCACGACAGAGCGGGGGTGGGAAGAAACTCGCTGTCAACCCATATTTTCTCTCTCGCATCTAGGATAATACCCGCACAGAGTCCTGTGGGGCCATGCAACGATGCAGCCTTGCGGACGGTGCGGAACAGGGCACTACCCAAGGCTAGTGATACCTGGTGACACCACGCTGCAAGCAGGAAGGCTCCTATCCAATGAATAACCTCAAGCAATGCATCTAAGCAAATACTGCGACATGTAACGACATTGACGATGGCTGATCACGTCAGGGCGTGAGACATAAATAGGCTATAGACGGACAGGTATCTGTCGCTAAGCCCCCATCCGGTCAGTCACTTTCTCGAGGCACCCAACTGCATTCGAATGATCCTGCCGACTATGTACAATCGTGCAGCCGAAATTCGATTTACCCCAAAATACTACTTCAGACTAGTAAGTTGCCCAGAGACCCCCTCCATGGAGAGATTACTGGTAAGCGATCTTACGCAAACATGAATGAGAACAACACCGAGACGAAGTAAACAATGGAAACGGTGATTAACACAACCTGGTAAATATGAATATCAACGCTAGTCTAGGTATTCAATTCGAGCCTTAGGACTCCCCGACTTGTCTCCTTGTGACCAAAATTGGTTCTCCAAAGGTTCATGGTCGTGCTTTGAAGTTTGCTTTGACCCCTAGGGCTGGAAGGGTCAGGGTGCGCCAATTGATCGTATTCTTGCGATTCTTCTGAGCCATTTCCAGGTCATAGTTTTCCAGGATGTAATGCAGTGTATGCTTCATAGTGAACGAAACAAAGAAGCGCCCAGGGCTGTTCCAAGCAATTTGTCAGACCAATACGTGACGTTGGAAGTATTCTTAAAGATGGGTACGTACCAGGTCAGTTTTCCAGTCCCCCAAACATGCCAGGTGTCGGAGACGTCTGTGAACTTCGAGGGGCCATCTGGTTGGATGCAAGTTGTCCCGCGGCGCAACTTGGAGTCGATGAAGCGGAACGGGTCGAAGACGTCGGGATGGGGGTACATGGATGCATCACGTAGCATCGGACCCACTGGAATGCCGACCCATTCCCCCTTAGCAACTTGGGTGCCATCCGAGAACGTGAAGTCTCGTAGGGCACAGCGACGTCCAGTGACTGTTCGCTTGTTAGCCGTGAGTTCCATCATAATCTACAGGGAAGCATTTAGGGGGTTACTTACTAGACTCGACTGGGGTCCAACGTGAGCACTCCTTTAGGAAGCTATCCATTAGGGGGAGGCCCTCTCCCCTCGTCCTGAATTCTCCGCTAGCTTCACTTTGTACCTCTTCGCGCAGGACTTCAAGGCATTCAGGATTCTCGCAGAGATGATAGATTGCAAATGTCAAAGTCTGGCTAGTGGTCAGCTCATTGCACTTCCTGTGTAAAATGTCCACATCTGTCATTCTTACTGTAGCGAGGCCTTGGACTGAACCAAACCAAATGGCCATGACCTCGAAGGCCATCCTACCGGGCGTCCACGGCTTCGACTTCGGTGACGTGTCAATTATCCATTGGATAACGTCGTTCTGTGGCCGAGAGGATATGTCAGAAGCTGCTGCGTAAGCAATATGGTGTAATGTTCGCTCACATATTTCTTCTTCGAGTCGGGGCTACTCATCCTTTGTTCAATGATGGATACCAGTCCCATGAAGAACGTCCGTTGTCGTTTCAGGAACACTTTCATAAGTGGCCCAGTGAAGCTTATCCCCATGTCAGTAGATGGGACCACGACGTGCCAGTTATCACATACGGTACAAGGAACTTGGGTGTAAGTCGGAGCAGCTCAGAGCCAAATAGGACATCTTCGTTATAGTAATAGGCTGCATCGATGAACTCATCATCGTCCACTGTGAAGACACATCTATCAGTCACAATTCCTCGTGGTGGACGGCAGAACGTACCATAATCCATTCCAAAGAATGCGTATGCACTGATCTTGGTGGTCACGATCTTGAGAGCGACAGGACTGCAGGATACATCATCAGCACTCCTCTCATATGGCGCGATGTCAATTACGCACCATTGACACTGTTTCCAGTTCCTATCTCCCTCGCAAACGTCTTCTCGATAATTCCTCGAGTGCCAGGCGTCATTTGAGGCAGATGATACGTCAAAAGAGTACGCAGTGTTCTGACGAATCCTATACCCTCAACGCCTCTTTGATCATGCCAGTTAAATCCGTTCATAGTGTATCCAGGCTTCAGAATCTGCATCCGGTCAGAGACCAAAAAAAGTCAAATATGGTCCTAGGGTTATTTCACCTCTTTGGCAGCTGCATGCAAGGAGAGCTGATCGTTCGTGGCCGTTTTGATGTCATTGATCAAATCGGGAGACGACACCAGTGTCATCCAACTCTCGGGTGAGTTGATGCGAATAGAATTTCCGCTCATCTAGTAATCATGTTAGCAGTCGGGCCAGTCGGCGCATGCCTTGTGCGATAGTTGGGGTCAAGCACCTGCGAGTATGCGGCACGAATAGTCTTCGAGGCCATCATAGGATAAACCAAGTTTCTCCACCGAGATTTGAGGCTAGACAGAGTAGATAGTGGTGACAATAAGACATTGTGATGTCGAACAGTCAGCAACAATTTGCCAAATGGGTTGCTGTGGACTTATCTTCACCCATTTTGGATTAATCAAGACGAGCAGCACCGCATGAATGCATGCAATAGCTACAACCAAAACGGACAGATTCATATTAGGGAGGGTGTGTACAAGTGTGTATGGCGATAATACAGTTGCAGGCAGCTAGGTTTTTGAGAAAGGCAAAACAGAATTCGAGGAAGTCCTTCCACTTGATAGATAGTCGGAATCATATATCTCATTTCCACTAGTGTAGGTTGTTGATATGTCACTGGATCGAAGCACTGGTATGAAATTGTCGACGCATAAACATGTCATTGTTGTCATAACCTACTTGCCAAGCATTTCCATTTGAATCAAGGCGGCCTGGTCACGTCTGAAGCAGCTACAATGACGATCGTCTCTTGCATATGATTATCAGGCGACCACGTCCCAACAAAACTGACGCCTAACGTCACTGCCTTGATATTTGCCTGCAGTAAGGCAGCGGCTCGCAGATAGGGACGATAGTCCTACATGACACATTGCGCGGCCAAGTCTTGTGTCGATGTTGGTGGCGATTGTACTTTACAACTGGGTAGTATTGCAGATGTTGGGGTCCGGCAATGTGACGATTCAGTAAGAGCAGGGGAAAGCTGCGGGAGATAATGGTGTACGGGCCGGGATGGTTGGAGAAGGAGGTCTAGGGGGTGGCGTTAGAGAATGGGAAAACGTTTCTAATTATAAACACCCGGTATGTAGATCTTTATTCTTTTCAGGTACCCATCCAGTACCAAGCCGCTCCAGTAAAGCGAAAGACCAACACTGAACAGTTCAACTCTTGATACAAGTAGGATTTTTCCATCAGCGAAGGATCGAGTCAAACTAGCGTTTGCTCTTTACTCATTGATGTTCAAGAGACTACTTTGTGGGCTTGAGCACCTGGACAGCCGGATCTCAAAACAGCCAACGTTGTTGGCTTCGACTTCGCTTTCCCTACAATTGCACTGTCGTCCCTCGCCATGTCTAGCTTAACAGCTGATTTGACAGGGCTTGATTTGTCGACAATCCCACTACAAGAAAACCCGGATGGTAGTCCACCCAACTATGTCAATCCCCCTTCACTCGAGGCCACTGTGCAGGCAGTTGGTATTACATTCGGACTGATTGCGCTTGCGCTCATTCTCGTGCGATTGCTAGCATGCCGCCGAGCACCTCGCTCTCTTGCCCTGGACGATGGCATGTTGCATTCCCACCTACCTATGAGTCTCGCTACACTGGTTTTGCTGATACTATTGTAGTTTTCGTTGTGATTGCGTTTGCCCTTGGTAGTGTCTACACAGGGACTGCCGCTAGCAGTAAGTTCCAGTCTGGCCTTCTCAAGCTTACTTGACACGCCTTAGTAACCTAATCACCAGTGGGAGATCTCACAAGGCATGCATGGGATACGCCCATGAGCTTTTGGACACGCTTTACCTCAAGGTATGAAGACAAACTCACTTCCCTAAATCCGTTGCTTATTGTCTGATCGGTGGATTTTCCCAGCGCTTGTTCGTGACAAGTTTGATGTACGGGCCCATGCTGTTTTTCTCCAAGGCATCAATACTGCTTCTTTATCATCGCATGTTCAATCCGGTGCGTTGGTGAAGATACAGTATTTATATTGGACTAGCGCTGTTATTTGGGAGCTACTGGATGTCAGGTATGTCTAAGACTGTGGCAGATCCTGGCGTCGGCTAATGGCGGGCAGTCCCTCTTTGCTTTTACCACTGCATGCCCCATCCTGGCCAACCATGGGACCTACGTGTACTTTCCAACTGCAACAACCTAGCCACCCCGGGACTTGTCCAAGCAGGAGCCAACATCCTAGCTGATATTGGCATTTTTGCCCTTCCCATTCCAGTGGTCATCAAGTTACAGATGCCTCTCAAGAGAAAAGTTGCCGTGTGCGGTATTTTCGTGACAGGTTTCCTGTAAGCGACACTTCGAGAAGCTATCAGGGCCTACTAACTCCAATATAGGGCTTTGGTATGCAGCGTCATAACTATATACTATCGAGAACGGATAATACAAGGTTTTGACATCTCTTGGGCTGGTGCCCAAACACAAATACTCATGTAAGCCAGCCAATGGCAACGACAACTGTCACCAGTACATTACTAATGGGCTGTTATCCAGCGAATCTGAGATATATGGTACGATTATTGTAGCATGTATGCCTTCGTTGGCAGGTTTCTGGAAGATCAACATTTCAGATACCAGACTTTACAAGGGTCTTCAGTCACTTCTCTCCCTTGCGAAGAGATCTTCGTCGGAGGTGAAGAACACGAACCACGATGTCCACGAATATAACTCCAGCAGCTCTCTCGACAGACAAGCCTTTGAAGATGCCTCCAATACCAACAAGCGAGCTCAGGATCAGGGAGTCTATCGATTGGAAGTTGCAGCTACCTTTCCAAGTTATAGGGACCGCACAACATACCCAGAGTGAGAGGAAGTGTAATGAATGTTTTGGTTGATTGAATGGGACGAAGACTTTGGGACCTTTCCGCCATACTGCCTATCTCCGGCCTGTGTATGCATCATGCGACGATATAGAGGCGTACGGAATTCGCAATCGCTCAGGGCATACAAGTTAGAGATTCGGCTCTTTCCCACCCCCTAGATCGAGATGCATATGTCATTCTCCGAAAAGGGGCTCCTGGTGGCTTCAAATTGTCGGGCAAGGTCCTTTGAGCAGTCCTGTTCTTTGTCTTCTGTTCTAGTCGTTCCGAGTTCAACCTCAATTTCTGGAGGCTGTGTAATTGCTCCAAGGGGACATTCGAATCAGATTGTCCTAGTTTCGTTCATTTCGGACTTCAGTTCGACGCAGCATGCCTAATATAATGCTCGTGGTGATTTGGTCAACGGGCCGAACGGTAATTACCCCGGGTGTGTCAGTTTCCTGCCCGCGAGGTCTCAGAGTGTGCCATCGCGATTATATCTGCCGGTCGGTTAAGTTTATGCCCATCGCCAGAGGTAATGGCAAGAAATGACTCCGGGGGATATATGTCCAGCTCTTATGCCTTTCCTGGGACCTAAACTTTGCCATGGACCTGCATTCCGCGGCTAATCTACTCGAGGGGGTACGATCATCGTAGATAAGCATAATCCCTGCGTGCAAAAGTCTTGGCCAAACGGGCTGCCCGAAGCAGGCTGGTGCACGGACATGAGCCTGGGATGGTGCTACTGTAGCTGGGTCCCCTATTGAACCTTAATTGAGTGCAGCTGGAGTAGATCCAAAACCGGATGGTTCCCCCGACCAGGCTCATCGGGTCAGCAACCTTGCACTCAGCCACTCCTGCGTCTCCTCGTTCGAAATGCTTGTCCGAACTCTCAGGGAAAAGGCAATGCCCTGGTTCTTATTAGTGAAAGCAACGCCGAAACGAAAAGCTGTAGGAGCTGAAGTCAGGCGCGCAATTAGTGGTAAACCCAAACCCCATACTGGGTTATGCTTATCAGCCACTCTTGAGCCAAGCGGCGCTACCCCGGACTTGGGACGCATCACTGGGCCTCTCTCCAGCCAAGTGCAGTTGGCTGCACGTAGCTCTTTTCCCATCCAAGGCAATCACCAAATGCCCACGTTTTGTTTTATCACAATTGGAAGACCAAACCGGCAGTTGGTTTTGCCTCGTCTTCCCCGCTTAAACTGGAGAGGTTTTGGGGTAATGCAGTTGCAACTGCAGCTGCTGTAACCGACCTTCCTTGCGACCTTGGCTATCATGATAGCTCGTGCATTTGGACCCCTGGCTGGTTTGCAGATCCGGCCCTGATAACGTCGCATGGGCAAAGATTAGATGAAGCACCAGGTTGACTCGCACGCCCCGTTGGGATCACACCCAAAAGACCAGACAATCCCCCATCTATTCCTATCGCCATAAACAAATAGTCGCTTTCGGCAAACAGCGTTTCCCACCATCTCGTCGTTTTTTTGCTCACTGACATTTGGAGGATGACTTGAACGCAGCGACCGCATTGATTGAAAACTTATCTTGGCCCCGGCAATCCGCGTCCCATTCACTTGGTAGCTCGCTCTGCCACCAGAACCTTCGTTCAAGATGGCCCAAACGCAGCCCCCTGGAACCATCAATCTGGTTGAATGTAAGGGACCACCGACCCGATCCATTGACTGCCCCTTGTCTGCATTTCTGACTAGATACTATGGTCAGTCACGACCGCGCTCGATCAATCCGAGGTCCAGCTATGGCCGCGCCCGACGAGCGACCCGAATGAGCCATTGGTGAGTTCGACCAATCAATCCTACAATGGCTGCTGGATTAAAGGAGAGTCAGCACTGACATGGGCATTGTCGCGCGCAGAATTGGCCGGCATGGCGTAAGGCCGTCAACTTCGGTCTGGCCACCGGCATGACAATTGCCGCCTTTACACTGTAAGCTGAGTCGTCGCAAAGCGCTTTGCAGTGGATTTTCATCTGAATCATTCGCCAGGGTCACGATTCAAACGGTCTTCTGGCAGCAGATCTCGCGGGATCTGGACCTCACCATCCCGCAGCTGAGCAACGGCAACTCGGTCCAGCTAGCCGGCCTAGCGACCGGGTGCATCTTCTTCGTCCCCTTCGCCGTCAAGTACGGCCGCCGGCCCGTCTATGTGGTGTCGATTGTCGTCCTCGCCGCCGTCACCTGGTGGACGGCGCGCATGAACACCTACGCCGAGGTCATCCTCACCAACCTCTTTACCGGTCTCGCGGGCGCGGTGAATGAGACGACGGTGCAGATGACGGTGAGTGATCTGCCAAGAGAAGACTGTGCTATCAATTCGACATTAAGTACTGATGCGTCTACCCCAGATCTCGGACTTGTTCTTCGTTCACCAGAGAGCCCGCGCCAATGCATGTTACTTCGTCGCGGTCATGATCGGAAGCTTCCTGACCCCGATGGCCGCCGGTGCGCAGGCAGCTGCCCAGGGCTGGCGGTGGTCCTACTACGCCCTTGCCATCGCCTTCACCATCTTGACCTTCGTCTACATCTTCGCGTTCGAAGAGACCAAGTACATCCGGACTGCCAGTGGCAGCAGCATTCGGGAAGCCTCCATGGACGGAGCGAAATACCCCACGGCGGAGGACGGCACATCAGCCCAGGACAAGAAAGACGACGTCGACGAGGACTTGAACCGCGTCGCTTCGCATACCATGGGCGATGTTAACCCCGTCCCCAACTCCTACGCGAAGCGCATGCGATTCCTGACGCCCACCTCGGAGCCGATCTGGAGGCTGACGCTGGCCCCGCTGTCCGCCATCTCGTTCCCGCACATCCTGTTCACGGCGCTGCAGTTCGCGTCCGGGATCTGCTGGCTCGTGCTGCTGCTTACGTCGACGTCGGTCATCTTCTCGGCGCCCCCTTACCTGTTCACCACGCAGGGCGTCGGCAACATGTCGCTTGGACCCCTGGTCGGTAATGTCTTTGGTGCGCTGTACGGAGGTCCCATCTCGGATTGGTCCATCAAGCGATTCGCTAGACGCAATGGGGGCATTTTTGAGCCCGAGATGCGGCTTTGGATCTTGATGCCGCCTACGTTGTTTATGGCGGGAGGGTTGTGCATGTTTGGTGTCACGGCAGGCCAGGTATGTCTGAGCCCACTCCCCCTTTTTTACGGAGAGCATTGTACTCATACTAACCATGTGCAGGGAATGCATTGGATTTACCCGAGCATTGGTGGTGCTTTTTCGCCTTCGGCCTCGGCTCCTACGGTGATATTGCTTTCACTCTGGTGATTGACACCTACCGCGACGTAAGTGCAACCTCCGCAAACAGCACCACAGCCTTTTACCTTTCGTGCTCTGGCCAACAATAGTAACAGCTTGTCGCCGAAGCCTTCGTCCTCGTGGCCTTCTTCCGCAACGCCTTCTCCATCGTCGTGCCCGTCGCGCTCACGCCCTGGATGGCCACCATGGGCGTCCAGTACATGTACGTCACGGCCGGGTGCATCTCGCTGGTGATTGGGCTCCTGCACCTGCCCCTGCTCATTTGGGGCAAGAGGATCCGGACCGCGCTCGGGCCGCGGTACTATCGGGTCGTGGAGAAGATCAATTCTCATTGATAATGCGATGTTTCGGGAAGGTCACTAGAGATAGATGCGCATTGAGTCGTGTAAGCTTAGCGATGGGGGATTATCGGACGGGATTATGGGTGCAAGTTAGGAGTCAGGGGTCAGGGGTAGTGTTATGACATAGTCAATGAGGGAGTGCCAAAACAGTATTTTTAATACAATATCAATATTGACAATCAATGCAAAGCATAAATATCACTTTCTGCTATAGCCGTCAGCCACGAGACTCGTCGTATAAAGTTTCCCATTATTTGGAATTCCAGGCCAAGACCCAGGTGCCTACGCGTCGGGATTTAGTCACGCAGCCATCTCCACCGTCTCCATCCTGGACTTACCCCACAGTATGCAAACTGATAAGGACAGCTGGACCCTGTACCAAGAAAGGCCGCATGACGGCTCAGCCCAAGCCAACTCCGCCCGCAGCTGGCACTCGGCTAGAGGAATCGCGCCAACGGCAAATAGCCACGGATCCGGCTGCGCAACATTTCTAGGGGGTCATTGATGGTTATCCCGTACCAAACACACTTATTTTTTCTACAAGCGCACTACCCCTGGGCTTTGACAATTGCTTTGTATCATCTTGCATTTTGGGGATATTACCAACAGCTACTGTCTCAGAGTCTTTGGCCGCAACCTGCACTCATATCGAGTATCTCACCGCTCCCGCATTCCCAACACCACATTTCTGGGACATCATGGGCGGACCAGGCCAAGACCGACAGCCATCCTGGGAGGTGGTGGCCAAGGAGCATGCCGCGAAGCAGCTGAACAACATCCCGGCGGAATGGCGCCTGCCCCGGGCCAAGCTGGACCAGCTGAGCGGCGTCGGGACCGCGGACGAGGGCCGCTTGATCCGGCTGCAGGCCGCGAAGAAGTCCGGCCTGCTCTCGGAGAGGGAGCTGGATATTACGGAGAACCACACGGCGCGGGACCTGCTTCCGAAGCTGGCGGCGGGAGAGCTCAGCTCTGTCGAGGTTACGGTCGCGTTTTGCAAGCGGGCGGCGCTCGCGCAGCAATTGGTGGGGACCGGCCTCTACAACACCACCTTACGGATATAGGGGCTTGCTAATCCAGTGAGAGTATAGACTTCCTGCTTGACGGAGATCTTCTTCAACGAGGCTATTGAGAGAGCCAAGGAGGCCGACCAGTATCTGGAGAAGAACGGGAAAGTCCGAGGGCCGTTGCACGGCTTGCCCATCAGCATGAAGGTAAAGGGCCCACTTCCGCACTCGTACGAAAGAAAGACTGCAAAGCTAATAACGGGACAGGACTCCTTTGTGGTCAAGGGGCGGTATGCCTCGGTCGGGTACGTCGAGTACCTGAGGCAGCCCATCCCCGAGGACGAATCGGCGTTGGTGAAGCTGCTGCAGGACGCGGGGGCGGTCTTGTACTGCAAGACCAACGTCCCGCAGACGATGATGGTAAGTTCCAAATTCCAAGGATGAAGTTGGTACTGGTTTTCTAATAAATTCCATGTGCAGACCGCGGACTCCGAAAACAACATCTTCAGCCGCACCCTGAACCCCCACCACACCGCCCTCAACGCCGGCGGCTCCACCGGCGGCGAGGGCGCCCTCCTCGCGTTCCGCGGCTCGCCGTTGGGCGTCGGCACCGACATCGCGGGCTCGATCCGCATCCCCTCGGTCTGCTGCGGCGTCTACGGCTTCAAGCCGACGGCGGACCGCGTGCCCTTCGCGGGGCAAAACTCGTGCCCATTCCCGCGCAACCACTTGCCCGGCATCATCCCCGCCGCGGGGCCCATGGCGAATACGCTGGCGGACTTAAGGCTGTTTATGGATATCGTGTTCGCGCAGGGCCCGTGGAGGTATGATGGGACGGCTATCGATGTGCCCTGGCGGTCCCTCCCGGCCAAGGCCGAGGGCGAGAAGTTGGTCATCGGCGTCGCCCCCGAGGACGAGGAGTTCAAGCTACACCCGCCCGTAAAACGTACTATCGAAAATGCGGCCAAGAAACTCGAAGCCGCGGGCCACACCATCGTCCACCTCCCCGCGGACCCGACCCGCTCCATGGCGCTGGGCGGCCGCCTCGCCTTCGCCTTCTTCGGGCTCGAGGGCGCGCCCAGCAACGAGCAGATGGAGGCCGAGTTCGGCGAGCCCCTGGTCCAGTCCCTCGCCGTGGGCGTGCACCCGTACAGCGCGGCGAACCCGCCGCCCTTGGCGGCGGAATGGGGCGGGGCGAAGAAGGTCGCGGAGTGGCATAGGCTGCGCGCGGAGTACCGCGACAGCTGGAGAAGGGCTTGGATCGAGCACGGGCTCGATGTGGTGCTGGCGCCGGGGGCGACGAGTACGGCGGTGCGGCATGATGCGTTTGGGGTGCCGGTTTATACGGCGAGTTGGAACGTTGCGGACGTGAGTTTTGACCCCTTTCTTTCACTTGGGAGCTGGACCCCGGGGAACGAAAAAAGAGATATTGCTAACACCAAGATTTCCACCTTGCATAGTATCCGGCCTGCATCATCCCCTACGGCTGCTCGTCCAAGGAGCTGGATCCTACAGCCATGAAAGGTCATGCGGCGTTTGATGCCGACTGTAAGTCTTTTCCCCCATCACCTTTCGACAGCCCACCGGAGAGCATGAGTCTTACCTCGGAATGCACTGGCTAACACTGGTCCGAATGAAGATACCCCGGAACTGCAAGATGGTGCGCCCTGTTCGATACAGGTCATCACGCCCACGTTCAAGGATGAGGAGTGTTTGCATGCGGCTTCCATCATCGATAAGGTCTTGAACGGCGCATGAGGGGAGGTGTAACTGGTTTGAAATACACGTATGCATATATCAAATAGAAGTTGAGGCGGCGACGGCCGCATACATGAGTTTCATCACTTCTAGTGAACGGACATTTGTTGCATGATATAACTGTATCTCTGCAAGCAGTAACCTTCTGCTTCAAGGCAATGAAACTCTCGAGGCGATCGGTCATCTTTGCCAAGCCTGAGCATCGATCAGCTTCTCCGAGTATGTTACTTTTCTTGGAGGCCCGGGCCGGGTGGAGGACTTCCTGCTCGGCTTGAGTCGATTGGCAAACATGCCTTCCAACCATTCACTAGCTCCTTACTTACCCGGTGGGTAGAGAAGAAGGGCATGGCCGACGTGTGGGTTCGTCGGTAGGCCAGCATTACAATACAAAGATATGATCAATGTCGTGATAAAGAAGCTCTGATAAACCGTCATCCGGAACAGTTCCGAGATACCATACGGCTCTTTTACCCCGTACGAGGGCCCACTGTAGCGATGCCATAGCGAGGCGTACTCATGCAAAAGCTCCGAGGTTGGGGACGCGAATCCACCGAATAAAGATCGAATCTAGTCAAACGGGCCGATGACCTGATGGCCCTTCATGGGCCTTGGCAAGGCGGGCCACGCTCGATCCCGGAGAAATATGTTCGGAATCCCTGTCACACATCTAGCGGAGGATATCTTATGACGTCTTCACCTGCGGCGCTACTGCGAGATCTGTAAGATCCCCAAGGGCGTGCGTGCGTGTGGTTGTCAGAGACACGTCGGATCACCATAGAATTTGACAGTCACACCAATCAAGCGAAAGAGTCAGGATGGTCGTCTGCAACATGATATATAAATGCCAGACGAAGCAAGTCTGCTTGCTGTACCATTTTCCAGGTACATGCTTTTGGTAGATATGTAGGTGTGTAATGAACGTAAGAATAAATAACAAAAACGCGGGCATCATACTCGTTACGAACAAATAACATGATGCGCGGCCACTAACACCGTGCATAATGTCAAAATAAATAACCTTGTCCGTAAACCAAAAGAGATGATACCCCCAAACGCACAATAAACATTTTTGATGGGTGGCATGCCAGGCCCGGCACGCCGTATAGAGATGGGTGAGTGAGTGTGAGTTTGTGAGAGAGATGCGAGAGAAGAATGCCGCCAAAAGAAACAACGCAAAATCGCAAAAAATGTCTATGAGCTGATCCGAATGCAAAGTGGGTATCGATAAGTCGGGGTGGTGTTTTGGCGCTGCCATTATTGAGTTGAGGATGGAGAGTGGAGAGATTTTGCCCGTAGTTTTGATTATTGTCCAATTTGGTCCGGGGTGAGTAGTGATGAAGGACGATGACGATGACGAGGAGATGAATGAAAACGAAAAAGCTCGGGGAGTGTCCGAACTTTGCATTTAGACCATGTCCTCGGTCGTCACGGTAGGCCGGTTCTTCCCCGGCGTCGGGCTCGACATGCTGGGGTAGTTCGCATTCGTCGTCCCGGGCCTGCTCGTGGCGTGCTTGCTGCTGCCGCCGCCGCCGGACGCGCCGTGCGCGGAGCCGGGCCGGCTCAGGCTGGCCTGCTCCTGGTGGGCGCTGCGCAGGGGCCGCTGGCGCAGGACGCGCGTGATGGAGCCCTCGCTGCGGTCCATCCAGGTGTGGTAGTCGCTGCGCGAGTGCGGGAACAGCATGCGGTTGCTGCTGCTGGCGATCCACTCCTTGGCCTTGCGGCGGGGGCGGCAGGTGATGGCGTGCAGGTCCTCGACGATGTTGCCGCAGTAGAGCTCCAACGGTAAATCGTTGACGTCGTTACCGAACGGGTTCTCGACCTCGCGGCCGATGAACAGGAGGCCGAGGATGATGTAGGCGGCCAGCATGTTGGCGGGCACGGTCACCCAGCCGAGGCGGGGCAGCAGCTGGAAGGGCAGGAGCAGGACGTAGACCCAGGTGATTTGCGAGATGGCGATGGAGTAGGCGATCGGGAGGGGAGTGTTGAGGACGCGCTCCGTGTTGACCATGCAGTCGTTGATGGCCGTGATGGCGGTCCAGGCGACCGTCTGCAGACCGGGCGAGGGCAGAGTGGCCTCCTCGATCTTGTCGTCGATGTACGAGGCGAGGTAGCAGAGGATCTCGAGCGGGAGGTTGCCGAGCGGCACACCCTCCTCGCGCGCTCTCTTGATGACCTTGCGCGGGTTGGATGTGGCAAAGTTGAGGCCGAGGCGCTCGCCGACGGCCTTGAAGAAGTTGGGCTCCTTGGGCTCGAAGACGCCCGACTCGGTAGCCGTCTTGCCGAGGGTGTCGAGGTGCTCGACCAGGTCCTGGAGGTCGTCGTAGTGCGTGTAGGGTTCGAAGCGGAGCTTGTGCTTGAGGGCGACGGCGTAGGCGACCAGCAGGTTCAGGGCCGTCAGCTTCTCGAGGAGCGATTCCCTTTTCCTCGCCGGGGCGGTTGCGCACGTGCAGCCAGATGACGCGGCCGAGGGTCTGGCAGTTGAGGGTGAGCTGGCCCCAGTAGCGGCGGCCCTCGGCGTAGCGCTCGTAGGCCGTCGAGCTGCGGAGCGAGAGGGCCGAGGCGACGACGAAACCGGTGACGGTGAGCAGGACAGAGTCGATGCCGAGGTCGAGGTGGTCGACCCAGGGCAGCAGGGAGAGGCAGCAAACGAGCGTCGACCAGCCGCCGACGATGAGCATGGGGATCAGCATCTTGGGCATGATGCTGCCGTGCATCTGGAAGAAGACGGGCCACTTGGAGTGCTTGGCGATGTCGCGGGGGCCCTGGAAGTAGTCGTCGACCTCGAGCTTGGTGTTGCGGCGGCGGCTGTTGACGAAGGGGTTCGGCGTGTGTCGGTGTGTGTCCGAGTGGATCGACTCGGCTATCGTCCGCTCATCTGAATCCGACGCCGACCGATTCCGTCCTCCCGGCACATCGAGCGGCGACATGCCCGGGTCCCTCGACGGGGACACGGGGTCTTCCCATTGTAACATGATGGGCAGTTGTTGTGTTGAAGATTTGGACGGGGTTTTTCTTTCTTTCTTTCTCTTTCTCTCTCTTTCTTTTTTCTTTTCTCGATGTTGAATCCTTCGGGGGGCGTCCGAACAGCAAATGCGCGCAGCGTGAAGCGAGAGGGCTCTGCTTCTTCTTGCGCCAAAATGTATATAAAACCGTACGTATAAAGGAATGACAGTAGTTGGACTACGAAAAACGGTGGAAAAGACGAAGCATAAAAACACACCCAACTGAGTCCCGAGGAAAGGAAAGGGAAGAGAAACAAGGAAGCCGGAGGTTCGCGGAGGCCATATTTACGTACACGTTGATGCTTGCTCGCTGGCTGCCAACACTTTTTTTCCTTCCTTGCACGCACACGCACGGCGCGAACGAAAACTCACCCTGACGACACCCTGGGCACTAAAATTATCGTCGACTCATAGTCTGATGTAACCGCATGCGGGAATGCATGAAAAAACAAGGTGCGGTTGGCCTGCGCGGGCTTCAGACTGCTGGGTCGACCAGGGCTGGCACGACCGTTCTGGCGACCAGGGCGCGGATTATTTTTCGCATCATCACGCTGGGAACCACTCTTAACGAGTCGAGATATATCTCCATACGTTACACATCACAATACCACTACCCTGCGACGCACCCGCCAATGATGAGTCACTTTCCTGACAGATGCAGCGAGCGACAACCCGACAACAGTCGAATCGCATGTAAACAAATATGTGTTCGCGACAGAGAAACGGCAGTAAAACAATGCAACGTGTGGTAGTCGAGGTGGAGCGCGCGCGACGGGCGACTTTGGCCATCAATGCGTGAATCATCGCGGTGCAGCCAGGGCCAATCAGATCGATCCAAACCCATGTGTCCAGATCCATTCGGGCAGCCTGCAGTTGCTGCTAAACGGTCGGAAACTGGCCCGCGGGGCTTGCGGGTGGAGCGGCTTGCCGGGGTGGGAGATTGGCTACCAGCAGAGAATTGGTTCCTTTGTTCGAGAATGCTGCCACTCTGGGTACTGTCTGGGCACCTTCAATCAGCGGCAGCCCAATTGTCCTGTCACTCGAGATTTGACGTCGCAGAGTTTTCTCTCGTGAACCGTGCCATCCACAGACTAACCACAGAAGCTGGGGAGGATAGGAGGTCTAAGAGGTGCGATCCATTTGATGGGCTGGGCTGGGCCCGATCTCTAGAGAAGATGGAAGAACAGGACTGCTCCATTTTTCTAATTGAAGGCCCAGAAGGCCTCCCACCATCTCGCATCGCCACCAACCAAGCAATTGGGCTGGCTGGTGGACATGCACCAAGCTTTTTACTAACAAACAGACTAGCCGCCCAAATACGACGACTCATTACGAACGTCCCGAGAGACGCCATCACGGATTGTTTGGGCAGTGGATGGCAGGATGGTCGGGTGTTTTAGCTCCCCGGCAACTCTGGCGGCGGGATCCGCGGACCGTTATTTGCCGCAGAACAATGTAGTATGGTTTGTTGGGCTGCATCAGGTTTGTGACTCTGTAACGCCTTCCCAACGGCACGCTTCTGAGGAAGCCCATCGGGCATGATGATGGACAACCTCACCAGCGAGATCTTGATCGAGAAGATGCGGATGCAGATGCTCTCGAGGTCAAAAAGACAAAAGAAAAACATACAACACCGAGGATTCCCAGGTCGTCACCGACCCTAGTACTAATTCGGCTCTCTGCTGCTTATATATGGGAGAGCGGACGGGATCCCTAGTATTCAGCAGGATATGGTCGTATGTGCAGGTTAGTTGGCTTTTGACTGATTATATACCAGGCTTGCTGTCACCTCCACATCACTTGCCTGCCTGATCCTTCCCACCTTAGCCCCGAATGGATTGCTCTCGTGAATACCTGGTGAGGAACAGGTATAGGTGTTTGTTAAGTTCTAGGCATCACAATATGGCCTGCCTTGCCTGCCTGCCTGCTACTTTCTTGCAGAACAATCAACAATACGCATCCAGTATGACAATGCCTAGACCATATTTCTCATCTTTTGGTCCCACCTACCCTTCCAATGTCATCTTTCTGCATCCTACATCACAGGAAGCAACCGCCCTTGACACCAGAAAAACACCTTGCGACTGTTGCATCCCTGATTTCCCGAATTCGCACAACACCAGCCGTCACCATGCCGCCGGCAGCCGCTGCGAGAGGTCGTAAGCGCAGACGGGCCGAACAAGATGACGGCGAGGACTCGTCTGGCGACTTGACGCTTGAAGGCGTTCACGGTGGCTTGCCGACACCGCCACGTACCCGCGGTCGCCCGCGAAAGCAATCTCAAGTGACGGGGGACGACGATGACGATACTCCCGGCGTGATTGCTTTCCAGGTCACTCGCGAAGCTCTTGACATGTTGCGCGAGACCTTGGCGAAGCTGGAAAGTATGATCAAGGATACATGTCAGGGATGCTCCGACGGCAATCTACGCACTTTGCAGCTCGATGCCATGTCGATTCACAACGATATCATGGGGTTGCACCTCGACATGATCTCGGCCCAAGCAAGTGATGCCAACATCGAGCGGGAAGCGCACTCATTCCAGCGAAGATCATTCAAGTTGCACCAGGCTGTCAACAAGATGCCGCCTCAGAAGACGAAACCCAAGGCCGCACCCACCAAGATCAAGTCAGTATCTCCAATGTAAACGCTCTGAGTGTCATTGAACTAACCCTTGATTAATTACAACCCAGGCTGAAGCAAACTACCAGACGTCAAACCCGAGACTCATCCGCGGCAACGGAAGCAATTGAGAAAGCCGAAATGGCAACTCAAACCGAACAGGAGAAGAAGAAACTCGTTGAGACGGCCGAGTTGGCAGTCCAAACTAAGGACTTGGAGCCTTCATTCCCAGCGGTACCAGCCTCACTTCGCGCAGAGCACAAGATCTCGAAGATCCCTCGGTTCTTCCTCGAGACACTGAGTCATCACCGCTACGAAGAGTTCAGCGCCGAAGAAGTCGCAAAGGCTTTCAAGCTGGGATCTCGGCTGGGCGAATTTATGCAAACGGACGTCTTTTTCAACAAGGACTACTCCAACATCCACGGCGACCTGGTCGGCGATTTGTACAACCGGTACACCCAGCGCGAAGATTAGGATCCCTCGCGCGAGGAAGTTACGAAGAAGAAGTGGTTCGGAAACAGCAAGGAGCTGCGCTACGCCCACTATGCCCTGGAAGTGTTGGAAGTCTGGCGCGCTCAGCGTGATACTGAGGTCAGCGTTACGGCCACGACCAAGCCCTTGTATTGGGCCCTCGAGGCAACGCAGAAGCAAATCGCCTACGGAGTCCGGTGGATGCGATATCTGAAGGTCAAGGAGCCAATCAGCGTGTTGGTCATTTGTATGATCATGGAAAGTACGCGAAGAGGTTGATCGCTGCGGATATGCCGGAGGGGGGAATTGTATTTTGCACTTGGACACATCATTAGCACTGATTGTTGTATGGAAGATTTGTCAGGGGAACAAGAGGGAAGTTTTGTGAAATATCTCGAGGGAACGAGAGGGACATTTGCTTGTTATCGGTTGCAGTACACGAGTTACACAAGAAGGATCAGGAATAAGGCATAGCTTTTGTAACCATGAAGTGGTCATATGAAGCAAACAATTGCGATATTCCAAGTTGATGAATGTGAGCCAGACGTGACCAATCACATCGCCGAACTACTTGCGTGCTGAAAGCAAGCAAGCATGCGGCGGATAGATCCGGCTTCTCTGGAGAGTTAGGCTCGACAGCATGCAGGACGCGGAGTGGCTGCAGTCAATACTTCGGCTATGCACCAATAAGCTTGCATAGGGCTATTTCGGTACACAATGCAATGCGACACGACGCGGCTGAAACTGTCCCAAACTATGACCGAGAAAGCTTCCAAGCCACAGAGATAGACGAGAAGGGCGTTAGCTGGACTCCCGTCCGGACCCCGGACTGCCACGAGGCTAAAAGGAGGCGGCTGATTGGCTGTATTGGAATGCACCCTAGTCCACCCCCTGGCGCATGCATCCGCCCTGTCCCCGGTCACTACGGGCCAACCCGGGCGCTGATGGCGGCCACGGTGGCGTTTGGTGCAGCGCCATCGGCTCTCTGGGGAACCGTTCTAGAAGCGGCAGGTCGCAGTTCAAGTGGTTCAATCCCATTCAGTCAATCCCAAGCGGATCTGACGCTTTGAAAGCTTAAATGCATCCCCGTTCCCACTCCGTTCTCCACGGCCTCTTTGGTTGACTGTCACTGTTACCGTTGCGTTCTTGTCCTTCTCTGCGATTACGTACCTGTCAACCCCTCAATCGAAGATCTGATCTGCAGCGCCGCTATGGGCAACGGCCAGTCCACGTCAGTCGCCCCTGTCGCGCCGGGGCCGACCATGTACACCGCGACTGCCACCGCCTCCGTCGCGGCGGCCCGGGCCACGGCGCTGACGCTGAGCCCCACGAGCAACGTCCGGGGCAAGACGTTCGACCGCTTCGTGCAGATCTGGCTGGAGAACACCGACTTCGACATGGCTGCGGGCGACCGTGAGTGATTCCCCCTCCACCCCTCGGCACGGCTGCATGCATGCATGCATCCTAGTTCAAAAGGCTAACTATCGAGCCCCCCCTTTCTAGCGAGCTTGTCGTTTCTTGCCACACAGGGTATAACTTTGACCAACTATCACGCCGTCACTCATCCATCGCAGCCCAACTATGTGGCGGCGGCTGGTGGCAGCACATTCAAGGTCATTGGCGATGGCTTCTACCGCATCGGCGCCGATACCAAGACGGTCGTCGATCTGCTGGATGGCAAGAACGTCAGCTGGAGTGTGTACCAGGAGGACATGCCCTACTCGGGCTTCGAGGGAAACTGGAAGAACCAGAAGAACGGCGCCAACGACTACGTCCGCAAGCACAAGTACGTTTTGTCCTATCAAAATCTCTCGTTGCCCGTGGGGAGGAAGCTAACCGATGCCAATAGCCCCTTAATGAGTTACGACTCCGTCACCTCGGACCCTAACCGCCTCGCCAAATCCAAGAACCTGACCATGTTCTACTCGGACCTGGCCGCCGACAAGCTGCCGCAGTGGATGTTCATCACGCCCAACATGACGAGCGACGGGCACGACACGTCGGTCACGACGGCGGGGCTGTGGACACGCAACTTCCTGACGCCGCTGCTGGCCAACCCGAAATTCAACACGGACCGCACGCTCGTGGTGGTCACGTTCGACGAGACCGAGAGCTACGTGTCGAGCAACAAGGTCTTTACGCTGTTGCTCGGCGGGGCCGTCAAGGGCAAGGAGGGGACCAAGGTCGATACCAAGTTTGATCATTATAGCGGACTCAAGACGGTGGAGGAGAATTGGGGGTTGGGGGATTTAGGGGAAAATGATGTTAAGGCGGTGGCGTACTTTTAAGGCGCGGATTTTTCTCAAAGTTGACTACCTGGATAAAACTCATGCCACAATATAGCACGGCGCCTGAAATGCCAGCCACCCCATCTTGCTTAACCGGGTATGCACGCAAACCCAACATACACTCTCTCCCTTTTCCACTATGGCAACGTGCACTCGATCACGTCTGTGATGGTTCAGATTGTCCGACTGCTGATTTTGATCCTCCTCCTTCTCTCCCGTTCTCTCATTATCCATGTCATTATCATCATCCTCTTCAGCGAACTTTGGGCCCCGGGCCGCGTTCTGCTAAATGACAGTAGCAGCTGCGAGCCTTGCCGCCCAGCTACCACTTGCCCTAACCAACGCATGCGTCGAGGGATCATCCAACACCTCCTCCCACGTGTCAATCGACACGAAAGCTTCCAGCGCTGCTTTCTGTTTCTCATCGGGGTGCCCGTGGGTTTGTTTCGATTGGTTCTCACTGGGGAGCCTCAGGATCTGCCGAGCCCCGTTACGGAAGACGCCGAGGATGTTCAGATCGGCAATCCATTTGCCGGAGTCGTGGACCGAGACAACAGATTCCACAAAGAATACTTGGTGATCAATGATGTCAGAAGTCCCATAGTCAAGAGGAAACTCGTGTGGAGTGAACGACAAGTGGAGCGAGGTGCTCGTGAAGTTGTTCTCTCGTCTGCCGTCAAAACTGGCATACTCGACCGCCCGCAGTGAGTTACTTAGCGGTCGAATAAGCGGTTCAGAAGCAGGAGGTATGAGCAGGCTGATACCCGCCTTTCCCACGTTCCCGACAATCCTAACGATAGCGGACGAGGGCGTTTCCACGGCTGGGTCGGTGACGAAGTGGCTCAGGATGTAGATGGAGTTGCCCGAAGCCAGGGCCATGACGTTCTTGAGGTTACCTGACCACAGATTTACTGTGCCCGTCTCCATCATGGCAATGCAGCTAAATATCATCGACCGGGTCAAGAAGCCCCCGAGCCAGTCAAAGCCCACTTGGCATCATGTATACCTCGTGAGATGATGGTAGATGAGATAGTGGCACCCTCCAACGTTTTGTAGACCTCGTAAGCCGCAGCGAGGTTTCTCAGAGACTTGACAGTTTCGCCGCAGTAGCTTCGCTCCCAGCGCATCAGACTCAAAACTGCCTTTATGTTATCGTCCTGATCATGCGGGTCCGCACCCTCTAGGTACTGCCACAGCAGGCGACGATTGATCCCGTTTTCGAGCAGGGTGGTAGATGCATGCAAGTCCAACAGCGGCTGTGCTCTCCCCTGGCATAGCTTTTGTATTGCTTGAGCCACCTGCCGGACCTCGAGGTCCTTTTGGCTGATCCAGAGGTTGAATGTCTTGGTCTCTTTGCCAACGACTGCCGCAAAATGCACATCCGACCCAGAGAAATTTTCCAGTGCCGGGAGTGTTGCCTCGCATCTCGTTACGAACTCTTTGGTGGCGAACTGAGGGTCTCGGCACACCAGCGGCGCAATTACCATTCCCCTTTCCACGGTTGCTTCGGGACTATCCGGTGTTATCGGGTCCATATGCTCCTGACCAGGGGTATCTTTTGGGTCATGTTCGGACGGCACGCCAAAAGACCAACCACCCTCCACCGCGAACGAGCCCCTCCAGCTGCGATGTTCCAGCGGCTTCGAAGGCTGAGAGCCGCAAATGGGCATTGCAGTATAGTAATCATGCTGCTGGAATCCTGTATCTTCCCAATACAATCTTATTGCCGTGATCAAGGTCCTGTTGGGATTGAGCTCGCATGCCGCTGCCGTTTGACGGAGGTACTCAATTGCGCATTCCTTCGAGGAGCTCCGCCCAAGTGATTTGAAGATGTGAGGGCTTCGAAGACCAAACCAGGGCAGGTTGACGGATTTCCGGGTGCGTGCGGCCAGAAACTGGGCGCCTCGTCGGAACCCGAAGTCCAGCAGAGATAAGAGCCCTTGACGTTCCTGCTTGTCTGCGCTGAGAAATCTCGAAGCTGTGCCTGCCAACGGCTTGAGCCAAGCAGGTCCCGGAAACGAGGTTGTCGGCCCATTTACACAATTCCATAGAGCAACAAACCATTTGGAACCTTGCTCGTAGTTGGCACGCGGTTCCTCCCAGGATTTGAGCAAGCCGCCTAGGATGACGAGGTACAGTTCATCCATGGTCAGTCTGTCGTCGATTTCGCTAACAGCCCTGGTAGGGCGGCCGTAGTGACGGTAGTGGGACAGTGCGACCGACCAGTATATGCCCTCCTGGGCACTCGACGTACATGCCGCATTGATGATCCCCACCGTCAGTACCCCGGACGGGTTCATCAAGGGGTCGCTGAAAGCGACACTCGTCGTCTGGGAGGTAAAGACCAGACGATCGGGGTACAAGTGCCAGGCCGATATGGCCAGGAGAATGGCCCCACTCGTGACGCTCTAGGGCTCGCCCGCGAGCAGCCTCTCGACGCCGACAAGTGCTTGAGTCCAAGCTTTAGTGACGCTTGTGTACAGTGAAGTACTAGCCGTGACAGGAATACAGAGATTCTTGATGATGAGTTTCAGTTGGACATGTTCTTTCCTCATGGCAGAGTCAGCAGTCTGTAGCCAAGCCCTGGCGCTAGCATCCCATAGCCGGAGCTCTTCGCGAGTCACTTGCTGGATAGAGGCATTGAGCGCGGCAAACTCGGCCAGACTCAGGGTCGAGTGGGTGTTGTAAGCCATGATCTCGTGCTTTCGTTCTTGAACAAGTTCCACCCATACCGACACTGCTTTGGCGGGGTCGCTGAAGGTCCGGGCCAACATGCAGGCGAGCAGGTGTGTAGCTATCGACGCCTGGCCCGATGTCGCGGCGGCCCAAATCCCGGTGGCATCCGCACCGACGAAAGCTGCGAAGGGCCCATGCCGCTCTGTGGTTCCGGGCGGATTAGCGCCCGGCTTCTTCATGATCTCGCTGGCCCGCTGTCCATATGCAGAAATCAGCCGTGGCAGGAGAGGGACGAGAGACTCGAAGAGAGCCCCGAGCTTCCGTGCTGTTTGATGGCTCGTTCCGGCCTCGGCATTGTGCCGTCGCCGCTCCGCCAGCGCAGGGCCGATCTGCTGGAATTCGATTGGTGCTTGGAGTTTGACGAGCGAGAAATCGAAATTCAAGTTTGCCAAGGCAAGCGTGTTTTCATTGACTCCCTGAATTAACGAGGTACTCAATTTACCAAATGAGGCCATTGTGAACTCAGAACAAAGAAATCAAAAAGGGATGTGAAAATTTGCTAAACCAGGCTTTAGGAGTTCCGTACCCTCCTTGATATAAGACGCTTTCTCGGGCATTTCACGTGCCCGAGGCAGTGTCGTCGGGCGCACTAGTGCTATGCAGTCATAGCACAGCTGGCCATTCATTGTTCGGTGGCTTCGTAATGAGCATCAGCTAGGCAGACAAGACTAAACCAATTATCTCTCAGGCCTAAAGAGGGCAAACCGGTTCTGGAGTTTGACTTGCATACATCACATATACCTGAAAATGACAGCCTTATCTAAGAAGACCAGTTACTTCTCCGCTGATTACTGGAACCCCACACACTCAAGCATTCAGGGTGAGTCCGAAGAGCAATGCCAAAACTATTGGTATCTGGATTCGGCTTGATGGACACAAACGCATTTAGCCGAACGGACACAAGCGGGGTTAGCACCGTATTCTGCGCCACTTAGGTGTGACGGTTGTGTTGCCCGTTCCTCATCGCAACAGGCTAATCCCCAAGCCAGTACTTTTCTCCTTGCACGAAGGCTGCCATGCCAATCATAGACGATCGGAGCTTGGCTGCTGAGCCGCCGGGTTATGACGATATATTGGAGGAAGAAAGCAGGACCCCCCTCGCAGATCACCCGTCAGCTCCAGCAGCACCTGGAGATACCAGCACTGCGAGTGCCAACGAAGAAGAACCGCCCGACTATGCCCGCGATGACCCCATCGCCAATGAGTTCGTGCTGCACCGCCACTTTGTCCATCTCACCACAGACGACGACCGCATCGGAAAGCCGTGCTACCAAATCGGCCGGATCGCCCCAAACAAGCTGCACCTCCGACCCTTGCGACCTGGCGAGGGCGCCAAGGTCCTAGCAGACGTTGGTGCCTCGGCAGCGGCCGGAGATGTCCCCCAGACCCTCCCGGTGATCGACATGATCGCCAAGTTCAACCAAGAAACGACGCTGTACGTGATCGACCTGCCTCTACGGCTCGGGGACCCGCTTGCACGGTTCGGGGAGGTGCCCGAGATTCGGAGACGGCACCCGCGATGCTTGCCGGGCCATGTGAGGCTCGAGAAGAAGAGGCTAAGGCTCCCGTTCAGGCTCGGCTTTGGTGGTGGTAGATGGCCGCTGTTCAAGTTCTACCACGTCACCCGCCCCGCGAGCCGGGACTTCCTCAATCCTGGGAACGAGCAGCAGCTGAGGAGACACGGGTACGATCCGAGCTACGAGATCAAAGAGAAGCTTCTGTTTTCCGTGGAAGCCGATCGGAAAATCATGGGTGCATTTATTTGGAAGAATGAGCGAGGTCAGGTCATCGCGTCTGAGGTGGACGGGAAGATGAGGCTGCTCGGCGATGAGATGACGCTCCAGCTCAAGGAAGTGTTGTTGGCCTGCTGGGTCTGTGTGGTCGAGTTGCGGACCCGAGCGTGAGGTGACAAGATTCAGGGTCCAACTGGCACGTCCCCATATTAGCTCAGTAGGCCCCATATATCCAAACAACGGGGGCAGGAAAACGTGGTCGGGGGGTGCGTTGTCGAAAGCATCGTCCCAGGCGCGGCCCGCGGACTTTGCAGATCACGACTGGCCGCCAATAGCTTTCTCAGATTGGCAGCACCACCGTCTGTGCAGTTCGAGAAGGACAATGGACGGATGCAACCGTGATGCCAAGCTCCATAGAAGATCCATCAGGTGCGGCGGTGGGGGAGTTTGTTCGCGCTACCGCCCAGGTGAGCCAGGTGCCGCAAGCACTGTCCGCCGGGCTGCTTGTGCCTCGTCAGCGGGACCCCGAGAATCTCCCTTTAGATTGCGTACTCCTTTTGCCCATGGTCTGGTAAATTCGAGAGACCTTAAGTCTTCGTTCATATCTGGCAGGCACGTCACATTGCTCTCTGTCGCATTTGCTTTTTTGCTGAGAAAAATACTACCAAGGTTCCAACTGATTTGATTGGGCAATGCTTTCCACTTGAACTTGTCTTTTCCCCCTTTACTTCCTGGTGGCAATCAGACAGTATAAAGAAGTAGCTCCATGCTTCGTGTTCATGCAGGTAGAGGAGGACGAGACACGGGGTACATCATCCCCAACATCTAGTCCGCCTGAGCAACAAGAAACTCACCAACACCAACCGCGCAATTCCACGGCGACGACGACTATCTACGTATTCCCCGCCGGAGTCTGTCCGGGCAGCGGGTGGTCGCGAAAGTACTACATCGGCCGCGCGCCGCGGAGGAAACAGTCGCAATCGCAAGGATGGCGCTGGGGGACGTCGCCGAGCGCGACCAACAGCAAGCGGTCGTCGTCGGGATGTTCCGCCAAGGAATCGCCGTGCTGCAAATCGTCTGCTTCGCCGCCTTCCTGCCCGTCGGCGTCTGGTTCAAGGCCGCGGGCCGGCTGGGCGGGTTCGGCGTGGCGCTCCTATCGCTTCTCCGCCTTGTCGGTGCTGGCTGCCTGCTGGCGGCCGTCCACGCGCAAGAAGATGCCCAAGGGCTATTCACTGGCGTGCTGGTATGCGAGTCCTTCGGTATTCTTGTTCTATTCTTCTTGCTGCTCGAGATGATGGAGAGGTTGTAAGTTGCAGACAGACACAAGGCTTCACCCAAGTCTGAGGCCTCCGGTCCTTCCCTCCCCCGTCCACTCGCGCCTCGGCCCCCGGTGCCCTGTACGACACACCAGGGAGAACCGCGACAACGCATCGTGGGAGCTACTGCTAACATCTCTGCCTAAGAAACCACTTCGCGCAAGTCATTCCGACATTTTTATTCACGCTGCCGCAGATCATCACCTGGACCTGCATCGGCGTCTCCATCGCCGGATTCGTCAGCACCAACCAGGTCGACGATCCCCTGGCGCCCACGTCCTTCAGCCAGTCCGGCACGGCCATCACCGCGCTCCTCTTCGTGTTCGAGGCGTCCATGTTCATGTACATGTTCTTCCTCAAGCACGGCGACGGCCGCCGCGGGCTCGACCTGGTGCCTCCGGAAGAGGCGCCGCAGTTCCACTGCCTGGTCATCTGCCTGCCGCTGCTGGGCCTGCGGCTCTTGTACGCGCTCCTGTACGCCGTCCGCGCCGACGACGACGGCGACGACATGTACAACGCCGTGACCGGCAGCCCCACCGTCTACCTCGTCTTCACCGCCCTGCCCGAGATCGGCGTCGTCGCGGCCTGCGTCTGGGCCGTGCTGCACATCCGGGTCGTCGGCCTGGACGAGATGGCGGGTCGGGGCTTCTTCCGGACCATTGGCCGGCTGACGGAGAGACGCGCGAGGAGCAAGAGCCCGGCTGGGACGCCCGAGAGGAGGAGGAGAAAAAGCACCGCCGACGAGGACGCGAGCGAGGAGGACCCAGAGCGTGGTCGTGGTGGGGATCGACATTACGACCCACTGGCGGTGCATGGGGGAGCTAGCCGAGTGGCCCGTTCTTCAACTCACGTAACTTTTCACGTTTGCTCGCGAAGCTACAAAGTGCACTCTATGCACAATTCCTGCCCAGAAACCCAAGAGGGAGTTTTCCTCGGAAACTGTTGAGTAGTGTTGAGGGCACTGGGCACATTTCCACCAAGAAACATATCATACCACTTACGTGTTGAATAGGGGTCGCGACTCGCGAGAGAAGGCGGGCCCCGATCCCCAGTTGACGACTCCTCCTGATTTACACTAGTATCTATATACCCCGCTACGTAGCTCAAATATGGGTACTCAGACTAATGAGTCCCCCCGTTATTGATATCCATCTCTCCCACTGTTGCTGAATAAGACAGGCCCCGTGCCAGGGCCGTTGAGATGGGCTACCATGGACAGCAACTCGCTGGGAATTGCGGCTAGTCTTGTCTTCAGAGATGTTAGTGGTCCCATAATTTAATAGATATGATTCTAGAACAGCTCAACGTCAAGTTGCATGTTAGCACCCCCTGGGCTGCAAGAGTTGCCCGACGACATTTGCCCTCACTACTTGGATGTCTCGACTCTGATTAAATGTGTCTGTCTTCTGCGGTGTTTTCATCGGTCACTTCTGTTATTTATTACGAGTCACCAAGAAGCAGTCGTTAGATTCGCCGGTATGAGACAGATCGGGTATGTTGCACCCCGAAGTCGCTCTCGAGGGTGCTCCGCCCAGATCTAGTCACCGCTCTCTCGCTGAGCCGGCCTCTCTCAACGCAACCCAAACCACTGCATCTTGTGTCACGCTGGTGAAACACTCCACGTCCGTGTGTCTTCTCTTCTCGTCCACTGAGTGGATCTAGCTGCGGGTATGTATCTGTACTGCGGGATCCGCATCCCCCGCTTCGGGCCGCCGGACATAAGAGTCGATGCAGTTATCGGGGAGGTGGGGTGGTCAGCGCGAGGATGTAGGGTGTCAGTGGCCGCGCGGAATACCGGAAGATCGGACGGTCAATATTGCCAACGAACAGACTTTTGTCGTCTTTTTTCGCTGCAAGGGATTCCGCCGGGCCAGATTCATAGTCCCAGATGAAAGCCCACTCAGTCCCAAGAGGAAAAAGAACTTACTCACCTCATGATACGTTTCTCAGACATACCATCTAATACCATAAGGTACTAGGACTGCTATGTTATGTTCTCTGTGTAAACCGCCAAACTAAATTAGCACGGCCTTCAATACCCAGATGTCCTGCTTACATACATCTGGTTCTGTTCCGTAACTCGACAGCACGTTCGGCTGGCGTTGAAATGTGCGTGTACCATATGGTTGCCTCCACGATTTACTTTCTAATTATACTGCCCGCCGCCCAGAAAGGTCGCACCCGAAAGCCGGACGGTCAGGTTCTTGTGTAACCTTGGCATAACCCCTCCTAGGCAAGATGGGCATTGAACTGTGGCGGAGTCAATAAGCATATTTCCGATCAACGTCGAAATGCGGCTGGTGACGTGAATATGGACTTGCTTTTTTTTATAGTCCTGCCGAAGCCACATTGGGTGGGGCCCCACGGAGTAAGCCGCGCCTGACTGGTCTGGTACTAGAGCTTTATTTATTTTTTCAGCGCGCAAAGAAGCCTCCTGTCTCTTACTAGATCAATCACGCCGTGCGCGAATTGCATCGCTGTTGGCCCATGTCGCAAAACGTCGACACTCTTCTCCGGTACTCCCAAGTAGCAGCCAACCAATTAGCTGCAACAGACTACCGCCCATCGCCAATCAACATGGCGAACTCGGAGTCGGCCAAGATGAACAAGGCCGAGTACTGGGACGAGCGGTACCAGAGCGCCGACGACCCGCCGCCCCGGGAGTGGCATCTCGGCTACGACCAGCTGGAGGACTACCTCAAGGAGCACGTCTACCCTCACTGGCCCGCCGACGCCAATATCATGCACCCGGGCGCTGGCTCCAGCCATTTGCCCATGGAGATGCACAAGCGGGGCGGCTACACCAACATCACCTGCGCCGAGTTCTCGCCCACCGTCATCACGCAGATGCAGCCTCTGGACCCCGAGCTCAAGTGGCTCCAAAGCGACGTCCGCGACATGTCTAGTGTAGCGAGCGGCTCGTACGATGTGGTGTTCGACAAGGCCTGCTTCGAGGCCTTCTGCGCCTGGGGCCCTAAACACCTGCTTAAGGAGATCCCGGACGTTATCGTCTCGGATTCCCGGCGCTACAGTCAAGAGGTAAGTAGTGCCTAATGCCGTCCATCTTTAGTTTTTCCAGACCTCTGCCGTCACCGCACCATACGGGCCAAACTAATCGGCCATCAGATGTACCGCGTCCTGAAGCCGGGCGGCTGGTTCATTATCATCAGCGTCTTTGAGGCCCGTTACGTGCATCACCTGCTCAAGTGCGAAGGGACTGATTGGGAGGACGTACACGCGCCCAAGGCTCTTTCGGCTGACGGCTGGATGCAGACTCGGGCGTTCTGTCTGAGAAAGCCGGATACTCAACAAGCATAGGAGAAAAAACAAAACAGAAATCAGGAGCAAATCGGTGGCACCGTGTCAGTTTGTGGCTGGGACTAGTATTAAAAAGCTTTAACACGGGCAAAAGTGCCGACGATGAAGTGAGGGTTATTCAAGCGGCTGGGTCTGAGCAGGTGACGCATGGGGCGGATTTCCTCCTTGTACCTGACACGTTGTTTTAACTATTTATAGGGAAAAGAAAACCAACATAGTGCAAGTAATTAATAGTACTTAGTAAAACTCACCTTGAAGCCTCGAAACAGGCTGGTTTAAGTTGCAGGTTTCCCCTTCCGGGCTGGTATCTCTCCGGGGCTTGGCATGCAAACATGCTTTGGTTAGATAACCGGAGATTTCCCGGAATATTACCAAATCGAAGTGGAACTGTTCATATATTCGTCTCTTCATATTTGGGCTACATCAAGCTCACGGAGGGTTGTCCACCGAAAGATACATCGGCTAAAGTCTAGTCCGGACTTTGACCATCTTTAGTCGCCAATGGGTATAAATTTTCCATTTCATTATTCAGATGCGGTATAATTTACAACTTCCTCATTTCAGGATGAATATGTTCCAGGTGTAGATTTTCCTTGCACCGCTGTCACGATGTGGATGCCGGCGTTATCCATACTTCTCACCCTGTCGGGTGCAGTTCAACCCGCCTCTACGGACCCGGTGGGCTTGCCCAAACTACCATTCGCGACAGACAAGCGAGCAGACACTGGCTTGGTCGGATACTTAGGGTGTTCTTCTTGGGCGCTGATCCCTATGTCTATTTCTACCAAAGCAACGGGAACAATCCGACCTCATTCCGAGCCCTCAATAGAGGCCAACCCGTTATCAGGCCGACGCGAGGCACCGGTGGTGTCCGTGATCCGGCCATCGTACAGGGAGGTGGCGAAGAAGAGGGCAAGAGATGGTATATCGTGGGCACAGACCTGAACATTGGCAAGGTTGGACATTTCGGTATCTGACAATAATTCCGCCAGTCATGACTAACTTTGCCTTGGAAGACGAACTGGGATGCAGCCCAACGAACGGGGTCTCGTGGCATATTTGTCTGGGAAAGCACCGACTTGGTCAACTGGGGCAACGAAAGGCTGGTTGTAGTCGAAGACAGCACTGCTGGTATGGTGTGGGCTCCTGAGGCGATCTGGGATGCATCTGAAGGTAAGCCGGCCTTGTTTATGTCCCGTCTCTCCCACCTACGTACACTCTCCCGGATAAAAAACACTAACTAGAAGCAGAACAATACCTTGTCCACTGGGCGTCCAAGTTTGTAGGGCACTGTTTGCTTACCCCCTGATCCTCACACCCCCAAGACATTGGCTAAGTACCCGTTACTTTTATCAGTACTCGACCTCAGACACCAGGCACACGGGAACCCCCTCGGCCATCCGCATCCGCTACGCCCACACGCGCGACTTCCGGACCTTCACGGCGCCGCAGACCTACATCGACCGCAGCCCGACCAGTATCATCGACCTCGACATCCTGCCGCTGTACCCGGACGCCGACAACCAGCAGTACGTGCGCTTCATGAAGGACGAGAGCCGCAAGACCGTCTTCATGGAGTACAGCACGACGGGGCTGTTCGGCAACTGGACGCGCGCAGGCGGCAGCTCGGGAACCATCGCTTCTCAGGTCGAGGGCCCCGCGGCGTACCGCAACAATCTGGGGAGGGCAAGGTGCACGTACTGCTGGACTTCTACGGCGGTGACGGGTACCGCCCTTACGAGAGCTCCGGGGATCTGAGAGACAACCGGTGGACGGCGAGCAGTCGGAGCGGGTTTCCGAGCAACTTGCGGCACGGCAGCGTTCTGCCCATTAACCGGACGCTGTTTTCTGCCCTGAGTGAGAAGTGGAGCTTGTACTACATGTGACGATGTACATCGGTAATTTGCTGCCTAAACCATGTCCCCCTGGGTGAGGGTTGAGTGCCTCTTCCGCTTCTTTCCAATTGATTGACAATCATCACGTAGCACAAGCGCGCGTTGCGCAGCCACCCGGCCGCTGACCACTGAATTCCACCGAGAGGACAAGGATACGGGGCGCCACAGTGTACGACGTAGTCGCAAATTCACAAGTAGATAAGATTTCCAGAGGTAATGCAATCTCTTGGGCCTCGGTTTCATTCACAAATAGTCCGGGAGAATCTATGGACACCGACCATTGTCCGTTCCTGGATACACCCATCGTCAACACCAGCGTATTGGCTTTCACTCTAACAAGCGGCTGTCTCCGAGATGGCGTTTCTGAAACGGTCTCAACAACCGGGTTCATCCAAAGAGCGATCGCCGAAAGGATCCAGTATGGGCAACTTTTCCCGACGATTCTGGCCCAAAAGAAGCGTTTCCCACGATGGAGGTGGTTCCGTTTCAACACCACCACCGTCGGATGTGGGTCAGCAAGCCGGCGATGAAGAAGGCGCGGCGAATGAAGATGTTCCTTTCGACGAAACAGCGAAGGCCGAGCTGGCATTGGTCGCCTCCGAGCCTCAATCGGAGCCATTGGTCATCGTTGCGCCATCCTCCCGAAAGCCGGAAGGCCTCTGGAGCGCGGCGTATCGAGAGGCGGTAGAAAGCCAAGAGACGATTGACCAGACCATCCTCGAGGTCGAGAAGATTCAGGATCTGTTTGTGCAGCTGGAAGCCACCGAGACCGGCAGCCCCGACGACTCCCTGTTCCGAAGGGGCCTCAAACACCTCGAGAGCATCAAGGGGCCGCTCACGCAGATGAAGCTGATGCTGGACCTGACCAGCCCTCTGGCGAGCGCCGAGCCTGCCGCGGCCACCGTCATCGGGGTCGTCCAGGGGGTCACGGCGCTGGCGATATCGCTTGCGACTGCGAGGGAAAAGCTTACCGAGAACATCGGCAAGATGCTAGACCAGATCCAGGTTATCGACGATTGCGACGCTGTTGGACAAAACCTGGTCCATCGAAGCACAGTTCATAAAGCACTTGTAAAGGTGTACATCACAATGCTGGAGTTTTACGGTGTCGCCTACAAGCTATTGCACATGTCTACTGGGAAGCTGACATTCAAGCTTTTCCAAGACAATACGCAGCTTCCGGGCATCATAAGCAGATTTATTGAACTAACCAACATACTCAAGGGGTACATTGACATGGCTACCACCGAAATGGTTGCGGAAATCCACACTAATATAGTTTCCAATGATGGTGAGTGCGACGTTGCTAGATACAGAAGCAGTACTAACATCTGCCTCATTACTTTCTACCCCCAACTCTCTTAATACATAGGTAGCCAGGTGGTTATCCTATCATGAGCTTGCTATCCAGAGCCGGCTGCTAACATACATTGTAGTCAAACAATGGCTAGGCTTCGACAAGATCCTAACCCGCGACCGCTTTTACACCGGAGCCGAGGGCGCAATGAGCGACGCCGCTTGCGAGTGGCTGCTGGAAGACGAAACCTTTCGGAGCTGGTACAGCTCGCCCGGGTCTTCCCAGCTCGTCCTGGCAGGCGAGATGGGCTGCGGGAAGACCGTCTTGACCACGTACGTGACCAAGCGGATCTTACAGCGGAGCGATCATCAGATGCCGCGGTCGCTCGTGTGCTACCACTATTGCCGGGACGACGAGTCCGGCAACGCGCTCTACATCGCCCAGAGCCTGGTGCTGCAGCTTCTCCACCAGCACGCCAAGCCCTTGGAGAAGCAGTTCCACGACTGGTACACAGCCATCTGCGCCCAAAACAAACCGGCTCCGACCACGGATCTCGTGGCTTTGCAGAAGTACTTCTTCGATCGGATCGAGGAGATCGGAAGGGATCGCGAGGTGGTGGTGATCCTCGACGGACTGGACGAGTGCGACCCGGGGATTGCCGGGTTCGTGAACGGCTTCAAGGAGAAGTCCGGCACGGTCCCGCATCTGAAGGTGCTGTACAGCACACGCCCATACACTAGAATTCTGGAAATGCTCAGCCACGTACAGCAGCTTTCGGTCAGCTCGAAGCTGAATCGGACTGGAGACGAGGCGCTTGCGAGGCATCTTGTCAGGAAACTGGAGCCGGAGCTGGGGGAGAAGACGGGGGCAAGGAACTCATGAGCCTACTGGTTGCACACCTCGCCCAGTCGGCGAAAGGCAGCGCTATCTGGATCCGGGTCATGGTCGACCTGGTCAACGACGAGGACATTACCGACATCAACGATATGAAGGAGTTCCTCCGGGACACCCCGCAGCCCCGAGAGCTCAACGAAGTCTACATCAAGTTATTCAGGCATAGAATCAAAGGCAACCCAAAGGTAAATATCACAGTTCGCGATAGCATTTTCACATTGCCGGATCACTTTTTACTAACATATTCCATGACAAAGCTTATTGCGATTGCATCAAGGTCTCTAGAGATTCTTGCAGTCTCCCGTCGCCCTCTGAGCGTCAACGAACTAGCTTACGCCGTAGCTCTAACAGGCTGCGAAGAGCCTCCTACGCGGCTCCGGGATATCGAGGCGATACTGTCACCCAAGAGAATCCAGCAACTCATCGAGCCGTTCGTCACTCGATACAACCCCGAGGACAAGACGCTGCCTCAGATCAAGCTCTTGCACCGGTCTCTTCTGGAGTTCATTCTTCGATGTTCGCCCGCGGAGTGGACGAATGCGCTCATTCCGCCAACGTCATGGCAGGCCGAGGTACCCCCGGAGGTCGCGCAGAGACGCAGAGCAAACATGGAAGCTCAGTTACTCCAGGCTTGTGCGACGTACATTCTTTTGGACGATATCAACGACCATTCGTTGTTTTCGGGAAACGAGGTGGGGTTCGACTCGCTCCCCCATAGCGACGGCCTGTTCGATGATGAAAATGTCGAAGACTCGGAGGGGCCGGAGGAGCCAGAGAAGCCGGTGGAGATTGCCACTTTCGACCCCGTCAAGGAAGACATGGGCCCGTTCTTCGTATACGCCGCATGCTACTGGCTCGACCACCTGGGAAAACTGCACGACCCGTCCCCAGAGATAATCGAGCAGGTAATCCGCCTCGGCGAGCCGGGTTCGACGCGCCTGCACAACTGGGCCGACCAGCACTGCCGCCCCGAGTGCACCGTCTCGCCCAAGTTCTACTTCGCGCCCGAGGAGCTCGACCCGCTCAGCCTCGCGACTCTCTACGGCTCCGACGACGTATTCTGCGCCTTGCTCCGGCGCGCGGACCGCTTCGAGGGGGCGTCGCCGCTGAGTTCCGGCCCGGCACCGTCTTCCGCACCGCGAAGCTGATCCTCAACAACTGGGGCGACCTGGGCCGGCTGCGGATGCTGTTCCTCGATCCCCGGACCGGGCCGACCCTGCACGTGTTCGACTTCTTCCGGGCCGTCATCAATACGTGGAACAAATCGTCCGACAAGAGCGAGAGCGAGAGTGAGAGCGAGGCCGATGATACGACGCCACTGAAGAGCCGCCGCCGCCGCCGGTGGAGCGACGTTTTCGACCTGGTCTTGTACGCCGGCTCGGAATACGAGAGCTTCTCATACGGCTCCACCCGGGTCCTGGCGCAACAGTTGCCCGGGGGCAACGAGACGCGGGGCGAGTGGGCCAACGAGCTGCTGTGCGAGTCGGCCCGGTGCGGGTGCCTGCCCATGATGCGGCGGCTGTTCGAGGCCGCCGCGAGCAACGCGGCAATGCGGTCGGGCCTTCTTGTCGACGACCGGCGGGACTACGAGTACAAGGACACCGAGTATCACTGGCAGATCCACCAGTCGGTCGGCGAGGCCGTCCTGGGCGGCCGGGCCGAGGCGGTCCGTTACCTCCTCGACCAGCCCGGGATCGGCCCTCACTTCCGCCACCGCAACAGCCGCAACTACACCGTGTTCCACATGGTGACCCGACTGTGCGACCCGGAGATCCTGGCGCTGCTGCTATCGCGGCTGTCTTCTTTGAGCTCCGGAGACGATGGCGGAAGCAAGGACGCCGCGGCGATCCGGCTCCTCAATCAGATCAACAGCGTCGACGAGACGGCGATGAGCCATATCATTTGCTTGCCGCGGGGAACGCCCGGGCGACTCCGGTGCGTCGAGCTCCTGCTCGCGAGCGGGGCTGATCCGAACCTGCCCCGGACCGGATCGGGGCCAGCTGGCCCTTAACCAATGCCACCGCCTGGGGCGAGCTCGAGCTTATCCGGCTGCTGACGAAGTACGGCGTCGACCCCTGGATTCCGGAGCCGATTTGGCTTCCGTTGGGGGGTGGGGGCGGGGACGACGCTGGTGATGGACCCCCTGCTTTTGTTGAGCTGCCTTCTGGGGACAACAAGACAGATATTCGCCACGTATGATAAGCTCAACCAGTCTATGAGTACGAGCCTCATGAACCGAACCATTGCAGCTAAAGAGCCGCATGTCGCTTTGTCTCTTAGATACCACCGCCCGCAGCTACAACATTTGTTATGAAATTGTGGCCGCCGCCGGGCAACAAAAGCGACGACAGGCATAAACGAGATAACTTAGATCGGGGCAGGGGTCTTACAAAGCACTAGCAACGCTCGTCGTCATGTCGGTCTTCGATCTGCTTCAGCGCGGTTTCTCCGAGCCCTGGAGGGAGGCTGCTGGCGATTTGGTCGTTGGAGGTGCGGATCGCTTGGAGAACTAACATGATGGCGGGATTAAGCTATTGCAATATATATGCGCAATGAAACTAGTTTGATTGGTAGGTTTGTGTGCGTGGTCCCATGAAGGGCATGGGAATGAGGAAGTAGAAAGGGGGGAGGACTCCCTTTTTGCTCGTTTGTTAGCCTAAAAGACCTTGTTCAAGTTACATGTCACGAATTATTAAGAGTATAATAGCAGTATACCAGTACGTAGTGGTGTGTTGATGCATTTCTATGTTTAGCCTCTATCTTCTATAGCCATCCGAAAAAAAAAAACACTCGCAATCATCCAGTCATGATGAGTAATCAATGCCCAAGTCACCAGTAATTCGCTCGGGTGGCTCAATCCTGGTGTGCAGATCATGCCGCAGTTGGCCTCTCGTCCTTCGTTTCCTCTGTCTTCTCCGTCTCCTCCTTCTCCTCGTACTTCTCCAGCCAGTCGACCTCGGTCCCGTCCGGGGCAACGTGCAGCGGCAGCTCCATGGCGCGCCTCCAGAACTTCATGCTCCCGTCGCCGATGCGGCGGTACGCGTCAAACGTCCAGCACAGCGCCGCGAAGAAGGCGCGCGCCTCGTCTTCGAGCCCCAGCACGCGCAGGCTGCGGAGGATGCGCGTGATGCGCAGGTGGTTGTGGTCCATGCGACGGACCCAGCGGGGGAAGTGGTCCTGCTCGGCGCTCGGCTTGGCCGTCACGGCCACGGCCCACTGGCCGGCGGCGTCTTGGTCCCAGGTGATGTCGAAGCCGTAGAAGGAGAGCATCCGGGCGAGGGCGCGGCGCATGGTGCGCTTGAAGCCGGCGTTGGCGTCGTGGCGCAAGTACAGGAACGCCTCCTCGTCGACGACGGGCGAGTACTCGTTGAACAGGGAGCCCTCGGGCAGCGGGAACAGGATCTGGATGTAGTCGTGCTGCGATTCGAGGCGCGTGTCGCGCCAGGCAAGGATCTGGCTGAGGGTGCGGTCGCCTACGTCGGTTCCCATGACGCTGGGGTCGTAGAAGTCGACCAGGCGCTGCATGGCCTGGTTGGTGGGGCGTGGTGGTGACATCTTGCGTGGGCGACTTTTCTGTTGTTTGTTGGCAGTACAGCGACAGATTTTTGTTTTGGGTGATTGAAATGGGAGAGATGGATTTTGGGAAGAATGGCAAAAAGTGCTTGGGTTTAGACGAAGGTTTCTGATTGCATCGGTGATTGCTTGGTTGGTTGTTGCTGCCTTGCTTGAAGCAGCTGAATGCCCTGGGTGGAGTTTGATACTTGCTCAGTCAATCAATTGGTGCAATAGAGCGCTGTGGCTGACCAACTGTGGCTGGTAGATTGGCCTGAAGTTTGGTGAATGACAGCGCAGTAGGCCAGAGTTTAAAACCTAAAATCAACCCCCTGAATCTTAAAAGGGGCTTTTGATTTTGGCACGCTCCAGAAAAACACTTTGGAATGACACTGGTGCCAAAAATAAGTATTCAATTTGAACATCAGGTTTGGTCTTTGTTGCGTTCGATTTGATGGACCTGCAAAGGCTACAATTCCACATGTCGTTGTATTCGAAAGACAAGACCTTCGTGTGAGAGGCCAGCACCGTAGAAACCTCGTGGGTTTACCTTAGATCTATGACTCTACAGTGTCCTGTACTTCCTTGCTTATATCACCCTACATTTCCAGCCCAGACACCTACTTAAAGCAGCCGAGAACTGGTCAGTCACATCGCGGTGCCCCAATTCCCGCACCAAGAATATGACCGTCTGTCCCTCATGTATTTCGCTATTGGATCCATCCCTATTTCCAGGAGCATCCGAAGGGCCCGCCAGTGGGAGTATTACACCATCCAATACAGCATCGCTTTCTCCTCGGCGTGCCGACACGACACCCGCGGTGTCGCGGTTGATGGACCAGAGCAGCGGGCTCCATCCCTTTGGACTAGGTCAATGTAGCCGCTTCGCACGAGCTGCCTCGCCATATTCACCTTCCCGTAACTTCACGCCCATGAACCGGCGCTCGAACCGGGTTTGTCCATAGCATTGCGGTTCAGATTCCGTTCGCTTGTGAGTGGGAGGGCTCGGATGATCTGGACCTGGTCGTTTCACACGTCCGACGTCAGCGACGATACCCCTTTGTTGTCGCCGATGTTGATATCGACGTCTTGTCGTTCTTTCTTGTTGCCGCTGCCACCGCCGCCCGCGGTAAGAGCCTCGGGGTATTCCTTCAGCCCGTCGCACGCCGCCCATGAGACGGCGGCGCAGCCGCTGTGGTCTTGGTGGTTGGTGTTTCTGGCCGCTGCCAGGTTTGGTAACGGGCTCGCCGATGAGGAGTAGGCCAAACCTCTCCTCTATTCCCGTGTGGGTGGTGGTGGTGGAAGAGGTCTCAGCATCAGCGGCCACTGACGGCCGTGCTGATGAGTGACCGGGTTTCTTCTTTTTGGTACGTTGTACCTGTCGGTGCAGCATCCTGATGGAAGGATTGTATAGCTGTCGGAAGAAGAAGGGGTTTGAAGTTATGTTATCAATAACAATTAAAGCGAACGGTGAACACTGCTGCTACATTTTGAAGTGTGCGCGTCTGTCAACTCCCAACACTGATGGACAAAGAACCTTGTCATTAATACGTGTGATTGCATCGAGATGGGGGGTTAGTATTTGTGATAGGGCGGCCAGGAGCGCCACTAAAGGCCAGGCAGCCAGGGTCTGTGACTCAGCACCAGGCAACAGGGATAGGAGAAAAGAAAAACAAGCTTAACTCCTCAGTATCATATTACACACATGATATGACGCCAGTGCTAACGCTAGGCCATACTGAGTCTGTGGTACCAGTTAGTGCCTAGTGACCTAACCGTTCATAAGACTCATCACATACCGGCGCGGACCGACCCCATAAAATCTGTCAGACATGCAGACCACAACAGACTAATCAGTTTCCAAATGATGCAGCGACAGGGTCCTTTTCTTTTTCTTTTCTGAGACCAGCTACTATAAAATGCTGCTAACGTCTGAGAATAGTGGATGCGCTTTGCTCTTCAGATCTAATAGAGCAAATCAGCGAGGCATTTCCCCAGCACGACGCCAGATTTGACCTCGCCCCCAGCTGGACTCTGATTCATCCACACAATATCCCCGGGCACATCTACCAGGTTAGTACCCTCAAATCCAGACACAGGTATGATAGATGTTCTGGGCAGTATCAGCATTTGGATCGCGGAATAACGCAGAACATAAAGGGGAAATGACCAAGGATGACTTACCCAGATGGGAGGCAGTCAAGGCCCTGGAAGCGGGAAGCGACTGCATTGAAGTCCGGCTCGGACCAGTTGATCTTATCCCTGTGCCTTAGGTCAACAATGGCCACCAGGATCAAGAAAAAGGTTTGCACATTTTGTTGATCAATACCAGCAGCTTCTCTTTTGGCCGTAACGAGGCATTTGACAAGGACGAAGCTAACTCCCCTGCTGGATCTTTCTCCTGCGTCTGGGCTGGTTGCGTCCACTACCCAGGCGGCAACGTCGGGCTCCTGGCTTACTGGATTTCTGCCATGTCAGCGTCGCTTTTATTGTCGAGTAAGCGCAGGTTCCAGAAGTTGCATACGTCCGATGACATGATAGGCGTGGGGGGACAGGTCCACAGGCATCTCTATGCCATGCTGCTCCATGAACGGCTGCATTTCGTTGAGGCGTCTGATATTGTTTTTCTCGAGCCTTTCCACAAGGGCCATGTCCGGGCCCATCTGGAGAGATTAGAGCGTCTGCAGTTGTATCCAGGTAGTGCGAGGGATAATAGGGGCGAGCTTCACCTTCCACACAAACTGCCCCACCAGGGTCTTCTTCCCGGCCCCATCAGCGCCCAGGAAGGTCAGTGTCTTTCTTGGAACCATTGCAGAAGGTTGGAGGCTGTTAGCTTGTGATTTTCACAGTAGAGCGTTGAGAACATCGTAGGTTTGTCGCCGCCTGGCCTGAAAGGGTTTTTCGAGCCACATTGTTGGGTCCAGGTGCGGAGTAATAGTGGACTGTTCTCCGCCTTGGCTGGGAGTTGGTTTGTTTGAAACCCGAGCGTTCGGTACGGTGCACGACAGGGTTGCTGGCCTTCATAACCTCGCCAAGTTAGTCAGACAATTTGTCAATTTTAGGTTAGTAGAGACGTCTACATCGCTTGGTGGCCCAACCAACAACATCGGAAGAGATAGGGGTTCGGTTGACGTGACAAACCACCAGTGGATCCTAGCTTCCATTCTAAAAAGGTCTTTCTGATTAGACTTGGAATGTTATTAAGGCATTGCAAAACTTCCATACCTTATCTGCGACCAATCCTGCTGTTCCGGCCCCTGATTGCTAATCACATAGAGTGGTTGGTGGGTACGCCAGTGTTTATATCCTGCCATCACGTTTGTCGTGTTGAGCTATAGACGAGCTGCCTATGCCTTTGTCATCCCTGACTTTCCGTGTGTTGGCATTGTATGTGTTTCATAAGATCAACTCGATGCGTGTGCAACAGGCGATCCAGACACTCCGGTGTTATAAGAAACATGATGATAAGTTCCCGTGATGATTTGCCTGAAAGCTGATCTGATATGTTTCATTTTCCGACAACAGCGACTTGTCATATATGATTATTTCCATTTCCTACTTAGCTAGAATTACCCTCCACTCATTCTTCGGTGTCGGGAATATGTTGGATGAATAACCTATGATTTCAAATAAATTCATTTAATGTTTATAATATATGGAAATATACTTAACATGTTTTCAATTCCCATCCCATATCCCCCTATATAAGTGAACGTGATGATACCATGTGTAACCATACTGACCTAGAGGGTCAATATGAAGTAGCCTTCGCTAGACATATCTACTCAGCATTGTGCAGGCCTATAAGATCGGTCCTTGCCCAGATTTTGCATCCCATAGCGGCTCGTAACCTGGGTGTACCAGACCTCCATCCCAATGATCCACGAAACGCACCCGTCCCGCACGACGCGAAAGTGCTTATCGTTCGTCTCGTCCTCGAGCCTCGGCAAGTTCTCGCAAAGCCGAACAAACTGCCGCACGAGGTCCCCCGTCTCGCGCCCGAGGCAGTCCATGGCCTCCTGCACGCCGAGCCCCCGCTCCTCCATGAGCACGCGCACGCCGTTGTGCCCGTCCTCGCCCCGGACCTGCTCCTTGTCGAAGCTGTACATGTCGTTCTGATGAATCAAGATGAGCACGGTCAGGCCCATGAGCGACTTGACGACGTCCAGGTCCAGGAACCCCGGCTGCAGCTCGCACTCGATCAGGGCCATGGCCATGCCCGGGAGCACGCCGATGGTCTTGGTCCGGAGGGCGAGGTAGTCGGCGCGCGAGAGGATCGGCTTGTCGCGGGCGGCGGCCTCGTCGACGACGCCGTCGAGGTAGTCGATGAACGTGTCGACGAAGAACTGCCACGACGCGCGGGTGCCGATGGCGCTGTACCTGGCACTGATGTCGGCGGCCATGCGGACGCCGACCCACGTGTCCGCGGGCAGGGCGGCGAGAGAGCCTGGGTTCCGGAGCGCGTGGGTCATCGCCTCGGCCTTCTCCCGCACCGCGATCTCGCCCTCGTGGTCCGTCACCTCGTCGATGACGAAGAAGTGGAGCATAATGAGCGCCTGTAGCAGACAATGCTCTCTCGCCTGGTGTCCGTAGATGAGGCAGGCGATGTCGGGGAAGCGGCCCCGCATGATCTTGTCGACGAATGCGCCCTCGATGCCATCGTAGCTACGCATCCACTGTTCTGACTCGGCTTTGATACTGTCAGACTCGACGTGGGGTGTTGCGTCCCAAGGCCAGCCCTTCCCGGAGGGCCATGGGGCCATGAAGTTGGGGATCGTGATTCGGATATCCGTAGATGGCATATTTGATGTTCTACTAGGGTGTCAACTGGAGAAAAGAGGAAGAATAACAGGGCCTGGTTGACTGGCCGGGTCGATGTAATGTTAGGTTGGTTCGAACTCTTGGCTGTTGGCTCTTGTCCCTTGGCATGTTCTTTTCATCCGAGGGGTTCCTCCGAGCAGTCTATTTATACATCGAGATGGCATACTGTATCCAATCCCATCCCTAGCAGTTCACCCATTACGTACGTGACCGAAGTTGGGAATCGGCTACTTCTACACCGATGTCAACGCCTCGATCCATTGGCTTTTGACCATCTCGGCCGTGATCCTGCTAGTTTGGCCGAACGTCATCAGCAGTTCAACCGATCGACTTCAGCCCAGGTACCCCGGCCTCGGACTTGCTTTATCCGTGAAGACAGAAGTCCGATTCGTAATCTGATGTACGATTCGGGTTGCTATGGGTTCTCAACTCGGCCCCACCGTCCCATCGCCTTTGGGTAGTAACCGGGTAGGGCTGTCCAATCACAGATATCGGGTCGTAGGGAAGCTCCCGGCACCTACGACGGCCCTATTCTCGGTCCGCGTGACATACGTCAGCAACATGCTTGACTTCAGGTAGCCTTAAATACAGATCTGTCGTATAATATTAGTAAGACTCCGTTGTTTTCGCAGCATGTACCATATAACTGGAATGAAGCTCATTCAGCTATGATATACTATGATACACTATGATCATTTCCATTCCAGTCCTTTCTCCGCCGTTACACAAGATGCTTGTCCTAGTTGGCTATGAGGTTACATCTGATACGCCGTACTTTACCTTCGCCAAGTCTTACCTGTATCACCTCAACTGTATTATACAACTCGGGTTACCGCCGTAAAGTCCAATTGCCTCCTGTATTGCTAGTTGTTCTAACGTCGGATATTACGGAGTCAGCAGGTCTATTCTCCTTTCTCACAGTGTATGTTCTGGGTGGACTGTTTGCCTGTTTTGTGCCCCCCTGTATCGGCTTGGAAATCCGCAAGCATCATCTGGATCACTATGATGTCCAAACTACCACAACTTAACAGGCTCGTGAAACTCCTTCCTGCCCATTAGATCTGCCAAGTGCGTACCAGTGTCACTGCTTAGCTGGAAGCCGCGTTTTTGTCTCGCGGGACGGCCCATGAGGCTCTTGTGTAGACGTCAAAGGACATTGCCTAGCGTATTGTGGATCCATGGGATCTGAGTAATCGCCAAAGGCACCTGACCCTGACATTGAACTAGTTCTAAGACCCCCACGGATTAGCGCTTGGGGGTACTTGAAAGGATCAACACGTGGTTTCCCTAACAGGAAAGAATACCACTTTGGGCACATCCAGCGAGCAGAATACGAGAGCAAGATAGCCAATGGGAGGATAAAGGTTTATGTAACTCTGTCATTATTGCACATTAAATCATGGGATGTCTAAGTATATAAGTTCACGCGTATACTATTATTTCGTTTCCAGCCCCCTCGCCACTACAATCAAGACACTCTCGGCTTTCGCTGCTGCGCTCCTCCTGCTCTCCGCTTGACCTGCACCTTGACGTCGCCCCCGTGGCTGATGACGCCCGTGCCGCTGTACGAGGGCAGGTGGGGCGGGATCTTGTAGGCCTCCCCGGCGAGCGGCGCAAGCTCGAAGTTGAGGAGCACCAGCGCCACCGCGGTAAAGACCTCGCGCTTGGCGAAGACACGGCCGGGGCACATGGTGCGCCCGCCGCCAAAGGGGGATCATCTTGGCGCCCGCGGCACCCAGGCTGAAGGCGTACGGCTTCCTGCTGACCTTGGCCGCCTTGTTGGCGTCGTCGGGCTGGCCGGTGGCCTCGTCGCTGTCGTCGGCGGGGACCAGGAAACGTTCCCCGTCGAACTCATCGACGGGGGCGCCGGCGTAGCCGTTAGGGTCGTAGTGGTTCACGTACGAGGGCGCCATGGCGACGGTGCCCTTCTTGAGCAGCAGCTTCCTCTGGCCGTCCTCGGTCGGCAGCTTCATGTCCTGGTACACGCCGCGCGTGATGAGCACGTCGACATAGAGGCGGAGGACCTCGTGGAACATGCTCTGCAGCAGCGGCTGGTTGAGGAGGGTGGACAGGTCGAAGTCCAGCGCGCCGCTGGCGTCGCCGACGTCGACGGCCTCTTGGATCTCCTCCATGATCCGGGGCAGGATGTCGGGCGTCCTCGGGTCGAGGATGTGGATCAGCAGCCAGCCGGACGCCGGGACGGCGTTGGCGTTGAGCGCAAACATCATGCCCAGCTCGAAACTGGCCCGGCCGGCGGCGCTGATGCCGAGACTCTTGAACAGCGCCTCGCGGGCACGCACGAGGCGGCTGCCCCAGCGAGGCTCCCAGTCCACGTCCGGAACATCGGGGCTGGGCACCTTGTCGCCCATGGCCCGGTCATTGGCCTCGACCCAGGCGGTCATACCCCTGTGCACCTTCTTCTGTAGGGTGTGGGGTACGGAGTTGACAAACTTGGGGACGCCGAACAGGAGGTCGAGAAACATCGGCTCGAATTCCCAAAAGTCGCTCATGAGCGCGGGGTACTCTTTGAAGAGGTGTTCGCCGAAGAAGGACGTGGCCGAGGCCTTGAACATGAAGCTGCGGAGCCATGGGAAGAGGACGACTGTCTCCCCCGTCTTGCTGTCTCCTGCACCGGCGAGGCGTGTGCTTTCTTCCATGACTCCCGCTTTCATGAATCGGGAGAATGACCGCAAGAGGACATCGGCTCCTGTCGGGCGCAACAGGTGCTTGCTGGACACCTCGTGCTCCAGATGGCGGCCATGACCGACGTACTTGGCGTAGTCTTGAGCGGACAAGCCCAGTCCCTTGCAAATCATGTCTTTGATCATGATGTCGCTGTTGGCGACGTCAGTCTTTGCCTTCATTAGGGCCTGGACGGCCGTCGTCGAGAAGATGAGCCGGACGTCTCGACCGGCCAGCTTCATCGAGGCACCGCCATGATCTCTCGGGTACCACGACAGCAACTTGCGGAAGAACAGGCCCGGTACCGGCGTGAGAAAACCGAATACATGGCCTAGCCAGGGGATGGTGTGCGGTAGTATCGGGGGTACCTTTTCGCGCCTCTTGTCCCGGATAGCGATTTGATAGAGTAGATTAGTCCTCAAAAACGTGAACAAGCAAAGGGCGGCGATCCCCAAGGGAACCATAAGTAGTGCTTGGAAACCCATATTCAGGGAGACGGAGGTTAGACGGCGTGAGGTTACAGAAGCTTGTCGTCGTACGTATGCAGCCAGACTGTAGAAGGAAGGATCAGAGCTGGTCCAGGGCAGTGGCTGGGACGGCAGCAGCTGGGTTTACATAGCCACCATTTGCCTCGGAACCTCTAAAGGCCAATCTCCGTGCGGTTTCTTGACTGAGACAATGTCGCCGTTCAGCCGCTAACTGGGACCCTCCACCATCAAGCAACAGTGATTATCATTGGGTGTCAGCGACGTGTGGATGACGACGGTAGGACATTGGAGCCCCTTTGAAAAAATGACAATCATGTGTTCTTTTTCTGTCCAGACACCGGTCCCGTCTCAGACGAGTGCTAATTAATTCTATATTGGTCCTCGGCACGGGATCGCACCGAGATTAAAAACCCTCGCACATGTACATACACCCCAACGGGCTCAAGTCATGGCGATATTCACATCATCACAGTACGTATTACTCATCAATACTAGCAGTACATATTTCTTAATCCTTGGTCCTCCCTCGTCTCGTCTCTTCGCAGCTCTCGGGCCAAGGTCATTGTTCTCCTCAAAGGGTAGCACGTGGCAAATAAAGCACTGAGACGAATGAGGCATGCTTATAGCGGAGGTGCCAACATAGGGTTTAATACGGGGCGATCGGAGATTATGCTGAGTTCAAGCAAACAGCAGAACTGAGACCTGTCAGCCAATTCGCTAGTGAACCTGTGCGAGCCGTGTTCCATCTAATACGGGAGACGATCCTAGTAAATACGCAGACCCCCTGTCATATCGCCTCTATTCCCAGTGGTGTGATGTGCGCAAAGCGCGGCCGTGACTCTTTGGGCGCTTTTCTATCAGGCCATCTCTATACTCACCCGGGTTCAGGGCCAACGACCTCCAGAAAAGGCAACTCGCGAAAGAGGCCACTTCAATCTCTGTACACCGGCTTCATTCCGCCTTCATCTCAGTGGTTCCAATAGTAGACCCTTGGCATTCATTGATTACCAGAGCAGACACTCCATTAATGCTTCTGCCTCTCGAGTCCCCCCTCTAAAAGAATGGCTTCACTCTGACCTGTTGCAGTGGAGGGTGAGTGGACACCTGCAGCCAAAAGGAAGCGCACGCCAACTAGCGTTGAAGATCCGATAAGCAAAAGCAACCACCACCCGCCCCTTCCGAAGAATATTGCTTTTGATATCCAGCTGGTGGTGCACGCTCCTACGTTGCGCTTTCCTTTATTGACTGTTGGAACGCTTGCTACGTGACATCCGGCACAAGGTGGGCAATGCTGACGGCTCTGTCGAGCATTATGGTGTTGTTATAGGCTGTTATATCCTGCCTGATGAACTTGACCTTGTTTCTCGGGAACTGTGGATGAATCTAGCCAGTGATCCCGATATAGCTACTGAAGACCCCTTTGTTGCCGGCCACCCAAACCTCAAGCCCCGCTCGAATTGTCCAAAACAAAGCCATGCAACCATCATCTCCAAGAAATCTTGGAATATAACAGAGGGGTTTGAAACCAAAATTGTGCAAGTTTCCCCGTAAGTGAGTCCACCAGGGTATTCATACATGAATGATTGTGTCTTTTGTCTCCGTTAGCTAGTCAGCTTGGTAACGCCGGTTCCCACCCTTTCATGCCGACGCAGGCATCCGACCCTACCGTGATCCGCACTGCCATGCTCAACACCGATACACCCGTCCCGACATACGCACCCCGAGGATCCCACAGGGCGAATCCCCATCGCCTACTCGCGGCCGCGAGATGCCACCATCTTCTGAGAGGACTTCGTCGTTATCCCCGGCGAATGAATAGCTGACGTACCTTTCTGCTTTCATCTCGGGCACTTGCGACAGCGCCGAGGGGGACCCCGCCCGCTCGGACTTCATCTGCGAGGTTGATATATGGCACCGTTCGAGATGGAGCGGCATGTTGACTGAACACCCAGTGCAGCTCGCCCGAAAGTTTGTCGGTTCGTTTTACGAAATATACGACCAGCATGTGGATCTCTTACGAGCGTCGGAGTTTCTGGAAGATGAAGAGGGAGTTGCTGTAATGGTGTTAGCCACAGCGTAGACCAAGGCCATACGCTTGCCATTTGTGAACGAGAACCATATAGAGTAGGGCTGGCTGCCGGTTGGGCATACCGAGCACTGCATCGTCCAGGGGCGATTTGACTCCGATCGACTCGCTATTCTTGTTCATAGTTCTAGACAAATCAATCTAAAAAGTATTATTGTCGCCTGTATCCATTGCAAATCGTTCATGTACCATGGACCGAGAATGTCCCAAGCATGCACCATGCATGTAAGCACGGGCGTTGTCATTCCGCTGCTGAAAGCTGAAAACTAATATGGTATGCTGATCTGCATGAAAGTCAGCGGAGACTCCAGATGAGGCAGCCCGAGCAAAGTGTGATCGTCTCCCATCAACCTCCGTTTTTGGTCAGCACTCTGAAACAAAATCACTAAACATACCCCGGACGTCAGCCACACCCAATACTCCGGTCCTCCTAACTGGATCATATTCTCCATATGGAAAACACGCCGGTGATCTTACGAACAGTCCGACTTCTCGCGACTCCGCGACTTGCCATCCTCACTGGGCTCAAACACCCTTATTGCCAAGAGATAAGGGCATGAATATAATCAGTCACTTGTATTATGTTCATATCTGAAATACTCTCGCTCATTCCAGCAAGCCAATCCTCCGATGACTAAGATTTGTCTGCAGCCAATTAGCCTTTTCCCCAGGTGCAAGAACCTTTCCAGCCTCTAGGATCCATTCTAGTGAATTGCCCGGGAAGTCGAAGAAGTCCTGGTGCCGGAGGAGCCCTACATTACCACCAAAGAGGAGGAATGGTCAGTATCATGTCGGGAATTCTTAGGTAAATTATATGCAGCAATCCACACGTACCAGTGATTTCGTAAACAGCCCGGCGCTGGCCTTCGGGGATGGCGATCCATGCCCCGTCGTTGCCAGGCAGCGCGCCCTTTCCTCGTGGGCCTCGAGCTGCTTCATACTGAACCGTCTGTCGGGCGCCGGCTGCGCCGGCACATACTTGCCGACCGCGGCCGCGCGGCGGCGGTCGTACAGCAAGTCGAGGACGGGCGCGTCCTGCGCGCCGGCCCACTGCTCGGGGCGGACGGCCTGGCCGGCCCAGCGTGCCTGGACCGCGGCGAGCACGCTCAGGTCGGCGAGCGCGAACACGTAGTCGCCCAGCGCGACCTGGTCGGCGCGGCCGGCGCTCTGGGCCGGGACGAGGCGGCCCACCTGGCGCACGGCGGTCTTGGCGGGGCCGGTCGTGGCCACGGTCAAGGCGTGGGGGTGGCTGTTGTTGAACACGGTCGTGATGTCGCGCCCGCCCCATTGCTCCAGGATGGAGTACGCGGCGGGATGGTGAGGCAGGTATTCTGAGTACGAGAAGGGTCAACACGTTTTGGTTCAACGGGCTTGGGAATTGATGTAACGTGAGTCGAGAAGAAAAGTGAAATAGCATACCTGATATATCGTAGACTGTATTGTTGTAAGCCACATAGACGCCTGTACGGGTTCAGGAGGATGGGAATGTCAGTTTTCAAAATTAAACAAAAGCCTCCTGATCAACTTGTGTTAGTGGACTTCCAACTCACCCGTGTCCGGTGTATCGTAGTGCAACAGTTCCCTCTCAGTCAAAACCAGATCGTCTAGCACGGGAAATTGCGTGGCAGGCTCGTTATCTGGTCCCACACAACCACATCGGTAATAGCCTAGTGTATCCATTTGATCTTCGTCAAGCATGCTGAGATCCATTTCCAGCGGGCGAGGACCTCTGACCGCGTCTTTGATATGGTCCGGTATACTGCTATCCCGGAGAAAGTCTAACGAGAAAGGGGGTTGAAAACGTCAGCACGATTGTGCGAAAGAAGGCTTCACGCGCTCGGGGGAGACATAAACACGACTCACTGGTAATGTTGTAAACAGACCCGTTGTGTACACGCCAGATGGGAATGGCCAAGGTTCCGCCAAACTCGGCCACCTAGAGAGATGTCAGTCAGTATCGCCTGGGCGTAGTGTGACGAGGGGTTTACCCCGCCAGCTGGAAATCACGCACCTCGCTCTCTCTGTGCCAAGGTATCACGGCTCCCTCCGCCTCGTTCTTTCTCAAATCGTCGCGGACGGCCCTGACCGCAGCATCGTCGCCGGCTCGCAGGGCCCTTCCATACATCATCGGCACCGTGACATTGTTTACCCCGTTCTGGAGGTGTGCGGGCACGTCGTAGCACAGCCAGCCCTGAGGGTTGCCGCCCCGGACCAACACGAATCCTTCTTCGGCGATCTCACTGGGGGTGAAGAAAGCCTCCGCGGGTTGGATCTGCTTCCAATATTCCTTGGGCCTCAGTCGAGGCGCGCCTTTGATAGGGCGGGGCCACGAATTCTTCACACTCAGAAGCCGATCGTCGGGTGTGAAATCCGGAACCTTGAACCCAAATTCGGCCCAGGACTCGGGGTCGGAGCCGGGTTGGCGGAGTCGCTTGAGTTCCGCGAAGGCTTGTTTGAAAGCTGCGGTCCATGGTCGGTGCACTGCCGCATATCGTCGGTCGAGGTTCGGGAGTATCTGTGTCTCCATCACACACAGGTACTGTCCAGGCTCAATCAGATCTTGGACAAGTATGCCGTCGGCGCTGTAGACATGGTATTTCTCCTCTTCCCAGCTTCGCTCGATTGTGTCAGTAAGCAAATCTGCCTGCCTCGGTCCCTGCCACGTTTGCTGAATTTCAGACCTCCCGGCCTCAAGTTTCACGGCAGGCAAGCTTGCCGACATCCTTTGGACCATCAGTTCTGGCAACGCAAAAAATAACGTGGGAAGGGGGAAGGGAAAGTCTTACAGGTAACCTATGGCAAGGCCAATCTGAGGGGCAAACCGTGAATTTATCTGCTCACGACGACGTGACTGCTAGATCACCCTTTCAGCGACCTGTCGACATCCCTTCGAATTTCTCCGATGATGGTACGCTTTGAACAGAGCAATGTCCTTTCTCAAAACGACATCGCCCCAAATGCTTGTAGTCCACATCGTTTCGTCCTTGTCGGCGTTCCGGTTCTTGGCCCGGTACCGTGCTTTCACTACACGCGTCGTCCTGGTCATCGCCCCTTGCACATGCGCCAACATGTCTCGGAACTCGTCTACACCATGGCGTGCCGACTTCAATGACCCGGACCAGTCGTCAGGGGTGGGCACGAAGGTCAGGCGTGCGTGCTTCAGCGCGTTGGTGCCTTTCTTGCGTACCACGGTGTCCCAGTAGTTCTGTTCGAATAAGTAGGAGCAATAGAGCGCCGGTACGACCCACTCGGGGGATCTGCTTTCCATGCCATACGGCTGCCTGTCCCACCCATCCCGCGGAGTTTGGCTGTACAGAGGGTTAAGAAAATTGTCAGGGTCGGGCCAGTTGAACGAACCCAGGGTGAAAAACTGGCCACAAGGCGCTCCAATCCGGGTTCTGGGCAGCCGATGAGGCCTGGTTTCAGCCCCGAATATTTGAGTGATGAAGCTGAAGCTGAGCTCCCTCATCTGCTCCTCCCCTACATACGGCTCCACCGTCTGTAAGCCAATACTGGCCATGTATTGTTGGCGACGGACGCGCCATATAGCGTGCGCAAGTTCGTGTAGAATGATTTCGGCCGAGTGGAAACGCGCTAACGACGCGTCGGCGGGCGGAGGGTTCCTTTCCACCAGGAGGCGCATTTCTGTCTAGAAGTTTTTGTGAGCTGTATGGACCGACAGACAAACGGGGGTGCTTGGGTTGTGGGTAATTACCACGTCAAGCCGGATTACAGGGCGCCATGTATTTCCTGTACTAAACCATCCCGTCTCGCCGAACGGATACGGGGCCGCGTACGTATCCATCTCAACGTCCCAGCTCGTTTCATCTATGTAGGTCAGATTAATCAGCAACGGCACAAGGTTCAGACCAACCAGGGTGAAGGCAGACTGACCGCGGAAGCAGAATACAAGCTGTTCTGTGAAGTTTATAAGACTGTCCCGGGCCTCGTCAAAGTATAACTGCCGAGGAGGCATTTCAGCCGGACTACGATATCGGATGCCGTAAGTGGGATTACTACTTGTAGGAGGCCCAGGGTTGATTGCCGATGGTACCGGCGTACCGCTGGAGTAGTCCATGAGTTCTCCAAATAGTAGAGTGTCAAGCCTATCCTACTTATGAGCACCAAATATAAACATGTTGTGAGACCAGGCTCCTTACCAGGGGTTCCTCTCTTCCAGAAGCTTGATCAAGGTTCTATTGCAGAATTCCAGAATGATCCGTAGCTCGGACCAGATCTGGTCGCTTCGGGGGTTCCAGCTCTGAATGGGATTTGGTAGTCTCCTGTCGATGAGCGGCTGGTCATTCAAAGCCCACCACCTAGACTTCCGCAAGAAAAGGAAGCCAATCTGCTTCGTTTACCGTGAGGAGATTCGCCCGATGAGCGTTTTGGTTCAGGGCACGATCGTACTCGGTGGAATGGCCGCCCCGTATTCGCGGGCCCAAGTATTCGTTCAACACGCCGAGGTGGTACGAATGAACGCCGAGCTCGTCCTAGCATTCGCGTTAGAGCTACATTTGACTGCCAAAGGACGAAGACTGCCTAAGTTGGAATTGCGCGGTGGTTTACGGAGTGTAGAACCCTGGTGTAGAGATATGTATCAATATTCGGTTGTCCTACATCTTGACTCGGCAGATCGGCGTAGAAAACAGGATGCAGCCGGGGAAACGCTGGGTTCATGAGGGAGTGTTGACGGCCGTCTCCGGAATCGCTGTAGATTGAAGTTCCGTGCTCTTTCGCCCACGGAGAGACGGGCCTTGGCGGCGTATTGTTTTGGCCAGACATCGGATTTGGCGATGGATGAATATCAACCAGGTCAACTAAAACTAAGGCAGACCAGAATCTGTATCTAGACTCGTTTGGTAAATTAAGCTGCGAGTTCGACAAATGGACAAAGTGCTGAACCGGTTGTATTATTCTAGGGATAACGCTAGAGCGACATCCCATTAAACAAAGGGAAATGCACTTTTGACGGAACCAGAACCCTAGTCACCGACGGACAAGGATATAGGAATGTCAGAAATCACGTCTTTGTTTTCAACTACATTTCCACAGGCCGAGACACTACGGACCCCAAAAACGTATTGTACAACCAGTAGCCTTCTCACGGACGGTGTGTATGGGCTGGTTATACGCAAAATCTAGGATTGAAAGATAGTTTTCTGTTGAAGCACCTGCCACGGTTTGGGGGCCTGTGATTGAGTCTACCATATGTAGACTTGCGCATTGAAAGAACGACCCCAAAGAGCCGAGGAATAATGGACCCGGTCCAAGTAGACGTCATCCCCTTACTGCCCGTATCGCGCGCGCAGCAAAGATGGCCAAGCTCCCCAAGAAAAGCGCCACCCCGGCCCAGATCCAAGAAGCCGCATACCCATATCTCCCCTGCAACACCCCGCTGATCGGCGACCCAAACAGCAACGCGACCGAGAGCACCGTGAACGCCATGCCGAAGCGCGTCCCCATGACCCGCATGTCCGCGGTCAGGCCGACGAAGCACGTGGGCTGGAGGGCGAAGAAGGAGCCCGTGAAGAAGCCGTAGAGGCACGCGACGGCGTAGACGCTGGCGATACCCCGGCATCCGATAAAGGCCAGCGCGCACGCGCCCAGGGCCACGGCGGTGCCGACCATGACCGGCAGCGCCGCCCCGCTCCCCAGCCGTTGGGCCAGGAGCGGCGGTGCGATGCGGCCCGGGATCGAGGCCAGGTTCATGGCCATGACGATGTAGAAGGCCTCGTTGCGCGGCGTGTATCCGGCCTTGGCGGCGAAGGTCGGGACGTAGAAGAAGGGCGTGTAGAGGCCGAGGAAGACGAGGAAACAGCCCAGCACAAACAGGACATAGGGCCAGTCTGTGAGGGAGGCCGTGTCGATTAAACGTCGGCGGCGTCCGGATGCGGGAGGGATCCGGAGAACGACGTTGGCTAGGCCGAGGAGAACCAGGTTCACGAGTGCTATTGACCGAACGGTCCACCCGAAGCCGATTTTAGGGAGCAGGTTGCGAACCATGATGGGGAAGATCACTCTACATCCGGATCAGCAGCGAACAACAGTGACACACGCCTACCGTGAGTGCACATTCAGGACTTACCCGCCCAACCCGCTACCAATGCCCGCAATACCGTTGGCGATCGGAAGCCTAGTCGTGAACCACAGCGACGGGATGGCAACGCTCAAGACAGCCAAAGCGCCGCACCCGATGCCGATGCACAGCCCCTGCGCCAGCAGCAGCTGCCACAGCGTGGAGCAGAAGCTCTGGCAGATGGTCCCCACGACGATGAGGGCCGAGCCGGCCACGAGCAGGTGCCGCGCGTAGCCCGCATCGTAGAGGGGCCCGGCTAGGAAGCCGAGGAAGACGAGGACGAAACTCTGCAGCGAGCCGATGGTGGAGACCTCAAAGGCGGTATTGGCGGCCAGGAGCTCGGTCTCGTAGTAGGCCTGGAAGCTGCCGAAGGTGGACAAGAGCCCTGCGGCGGTCGTGTGTCGCGTGGTTAGTTACCGGCAAAAACGCATCCTTTGGAGACAGGGGCATACACACCCCAGGTGTTGAAGTAGAGGCAGAAGGCTCCCAGGACCTGCAGCCAAGCAGTGACACCCGAGTTGGGAACCGCACGGGATACGTTCCCAACAGCCTCTTCCTTTCCTCGGGTGTCCTGGGCAGCAGGTGCCGCTATCGCCGCCGATTTGTCAGTCATTTGATCTCGCGTGGCTGACTGCTGTAAACGGCTGGGCGGGTTGCAGCGAGCCAAGTTATCATCGAGGTCTGCCGAACAGCATCTGCCGACATCTAAATGAAAAGCCGTTGCTAGATAAACACTAGGTAAGGATATGGGGGCATAATAGACCGATCCACAGTGGACATGATAAGGTTGCATTCATAATGGGTTCACGCTCGGTATTGCTGCCATTCTATTGGATACATAACTGCGTATCTCCCCGGGCATCCTGGTAATACAGTCTAGCATCGAGTGCCTGTCAAGGAAAAAGGTTTAGCAGGTATTCCACTACACCCTCTGCATCGCCGACATAGCCGATATACATGTCGGGTCGGACAAGGACATGGAACGAGTCCTCAGGAGCCACCAGGTCGGACGCGTAGGTCGTCGGACAGCTGCCGTCGCTGTCGTCTTGGCCACCCCCAACCGCGCCCACCTCGGCCGCGCTAGCCAAGGTCAAGATATCCGCAGCGTGCCGGAACCGTTGAAACGCATGTAGATCGTTCGATGCACCACCGATGGCCAGGATCAGGAACCGGCCATAGCGGGCCAACGAGTAAAGCCGCAGCTGCCGCTGCCACTGCTGCTGCTGGTCGTCGGCCAATCTCCGGCTGGCCAGGGTCAGATCTGGACATCGCCTGCCCGCCTTCCAGATGCCCCGCTCCGAGTCGACTATCAGGCGAGATCCAATCTCGCTGTAGGCCACGCCCATGCCTGTTGCGGATGCAGATTAGATTTGTCAATCGTTAGTCAAGATTTTTGGGGGAAGGGCACGGCACTGACCAGTAATATACCCCGCGTTTTTCTCAATGGTGGCGACGTATTGCTTGGCAGTGTGCATCGTATCACGCACGAGCCGGGCTGCGACGTTGATAACGTCCTGGGCCACCGTCCGTCGTTCGAGGTCGTACGTACTGACCACGCCTCCCGGGTCGGCACCACCAGCGCCTTTCTCTTGCCATCTGCAGGCCAGCGCGAGGCGCCAGATTAGACCGAAGGCGTCCGCGATCCCTGTGTTGAGGCCCTGGCCGCCGTTGACCGAATGCACATGTGCCGCGTCCCCTGCCAGCACAATCCGGCCCTTGCCCTCTTTGGTCACGAACGCCGATGCGATCCGCTCCCGAACTGATATTGACCGGGGGGTTAGCATCCACACCAACAAGCGCCAAGCACAAGCACGGGGCACCCACTACCACCCCGGATTTATTAATCAGACGACCAGGAGACAATGCTCACTTACCTTCAAAGGTGCTAAACCACTCCGTCCGCACAAAGTCCACCCGATGAGGCGCCAAATGCTCGCGAATCGACGCCTCGGCCTTTTCCTGGGTGACATCGCCGTCCAACAAGACATAAAACCGGGACATGCCCCTCTCGCGCGGGATCCACGAGACGCGCGACTGGCCATTCAGCTGGAACGTGATGATTTCGGAGCAGACTGGGAAGTCCGTATCGAGGAAGGCGTCCAGGACGGCCCAGATCATTTCCGGTTTCGTGCCCTGAAAGCCGATGCCCAGGCCTTGGCGCACGCTCGACCTGGCCCCGTCGGCGCCAATGGCGTACTTGGCGCGCGTGGTACGGCCAGCCTCTGTGGTCACGGTCACGCCGTCGTCGTCTTCGTGGATGGAGGCGACCCGCTCGCCGAAGCGGACGGGGGTGTCGAGTTGGTGCAGCAGTGCCTTCTCGACTTCGGGCTGGCCTATCATCAGGAAGTTCTTGTGGTGGCAGTGCTCGAGGCTGGTCCACCACTTGCTCTGCCTGGACTTGAAGTCTCCCTCGGCGAAAGTCGAGCTGGCTGCCGGTCATGTAGTATGTAAGTCGACGTAGCCCCGCATGTGGGTGATAACACACCCACACCCACCCTTCCTCCAGGGTAGGGAAGACTCACTATTGCATTCGATCCCTTTTGGTCGTAACTCCTTGAGCGTCCCCGCCACTTCCAGGTACTGTTGCGTCCTGGCATTCAGGGCGTCGGCGCGGCCGACTTGTAATGACGATGGCTTCTCGTCTGGGATTCGGTCAAGGTCAACAGACGTTTCTTCTCAGAGCGAGCAGGGTTATGCATGGACATACCTATGACGCAAACCGAGAGGCCCAGCTGCCGAGCCAAGACGGCAGAGAGCAGCCCTGTTGGACCACCTGTTTGCACATTAGCAGCCCTATCTCGAAACTCTCAGAGGAGAGGATTTCTGCAGGCTTACCGCCGACTATGACTATGTCAACGCATTCAGGGGCTTGTGAACCCATGATTCTATTTCTCGGGGATGGTGTTTCTGGTACGATCAGGTGTCGTCTTTGCGCACTAGGCAAAGCAGAACTGATGGAAATCAGTACGATATTTAATAAGCGATCCGTAAGATCATGGTACACAGACCGGGCACTTGCGTGTGGATATGCATGTAACTTAGACACATGCATGAACCTCTGTAAGTTGTATAGCGTCTCCACCCCAGGCCGGCAGTGCCTCTGGCGTGATGCTTGAGTCTCGGCATGCATGGCCCATACGTAGCCCAACCACTCCTTTCGCAAGAAAATTTGAACGGGGTGTGGCTGACTGTTGCACCGGCTCGTACGGCCAGGATTCTTGTAGTATCGCGCAGGGGCTGTAGTTTGATCACGCACTCGCAAGGATTGGTCGTCCCCATCTGGGATGACACCAACTTTGATAAGCAGAAAGTCTCCACCCTCCCCTACCGATCGGGTATGCTTAAACCTTATAGGGAACAGCTGCGTATTATAATTCTCCCATGGTGAAGTGGTAGGGATGGCAGAAACCGGATTGATGCAACTGAGTGTGGCGGTTGTCTGCAGATAGCGACAGCAATAAAGCTGCAGGCTCAGCGGAAGGTCGAACCTGCATTCCTCTTTTGACAACACATGATCTGCCTCAAGCTACACCGTCTTAGTAAAGGCCTCAAGCCAGCCGAAATCAGATCTTCATGTCGACTACCACGCTAACCACCGTCCCAGCCACGCTGGAACACCATGTCCTCCAGCATACCCCCAGCCTGATTTTGGAGCGTAGCCACGAAAAGCCCGCCGTCCCGAGCAACGATACGGCCTCCAGAATACTTGCTATCATAGAGCGGTACAGGCTGCTACGCCCCGGCCAGTCGGACATCTCCTCCGAGAGCAATGTGAGGTTTCTGGAGCAGATCGCAGCCAGCGTTTCGGCCGGGCAGCCCATTCGCATGTGCCTCCCGGCCTTCCCCTTCAAGTCTCCCAACACCGTAACCAAGGTGCTGGGACAGCTGCCGGACAAGGCCGAGGAGTTCGCCCTCGCCCATCTCCACGGCATGTGCGCCGCGATTCAGGATATCTACAGTCCCGGGGCCAAGCTCACTATCATCTCGGATGGGCTTGTGTACAATGGTGAGTGCTTCTACCGTAATACCTTACAGTATTTGTGTCCCTCCATCTTCTCCATCGCTTTTGTTTCTTCTCTTTCGGTTTCCGTTCTTTCTTTACTTCTTCAGCGTGCCGCCCCCGAGCAGTGATATAGCGGATCATTAACCGAATGAACTAGACCTACTCGGCGTCTCAGACCGCGACGTCTGGGCCTACGGCACTGCCTTGCGAAAGCTGAGCGCCGAGAAGGGCTTCTCCCGGTACATCGGCTTCGCGCGCCTCAAGGACCTGGTGCGGATCCAGGAGGACCTTCCCGACGAGCTGGACGAGATCGTCTACGTCTGCAACGCGAGCAACTTCCGGCACGCCTTCCTGGCCCAGTTCGGCGACGAGCGGCTGGATGTCTCGTGCCGGATCAAGGAGGACGACGACACGTGCATGACGTACCGGGGCTACATCCGGTTCCTGTCGACGGACTTGCTGAACGTCTACCCGACGGGGCCGGGGCGGTCCAAGGCCCAGTACAAGAAGGGTATACAATATATCGCCAAGATGATGCTGAAGAGGGGTGATGTAGGTGTTACCCCCTTGGTTTTGCTAACGTTTGGTCATGCCCAGCTCCCGCTGACATCAAACATCGATAGGCATTCGCCCGCGCCGTGAAAGAGAACTTCTCAGACCAGCTCCGGCTCTCCATCCACCCGTCGACGTTTGAGAACAAGATGTCCATCAATCTGCTGCCAACGGACACCTCCTTTACCACCCCGTGGCACTGCACCATCGCCTTCCGGCTCGACGGGACCACGACGACAGGCCACCGAGAACTCTTCGAGAACGACGACGCCTGGGAGCTCGTGCACGAGAACGGGCGCCCCAGCTTCTTCCGGGAGCGTTCGGATCTGTACTCGCTGGTGCGCGGCCAAGAAGACGACGATCAGTGCCTCGTCTCCGTGAGTCCGATCTATCCGGCGGGCTTACTGGTCCGGCCCGCGGACGGCAGCAGCCGTCGTCTATCAATAGTCGACATCGACGCCCAAAGGTTACGGAGCCTGTCGGAGCACAACTCGCCCGTGGTGCTGCGGGGCCTCGCCGGGACGACGGACCGCGACCGCTTCGTCGCCAAGGCGCACGAACTCGGCGTGCCGAGGCCGTGGAAGTTCGGGCTAGTCCTCGAGGTCAAGGACGAGGGCGCGAGCACGCAGGGGCTCAACAACGTCCTGTCGGCCGAGTGGATGCCATGGCACTACGACGGACTGTTCAAGACGGAGACGCGGACGAATCCGGACGATGGGTCCGAGACGGTGGTTTCGATACCTCCGAAGTAAGTCGCCCGATGAGATGATCTCGGAATAACTGCTGCTGCGTCCTTTCGTTGTCGGCACCTTGATCCGTCTCCTTGAAACACCCGCTGACAAAAGCTTCTACAGATTCCAGATGTTCACAGCCATCGATCCCTCCCCCAAGGACACCGGCTACACCCTCTTCGCCTCCTCCGCCCTAATCACCAAGTACCTCCCCCCTCTCTACCCCCTCTAGAGTCCCTGCGCCCTCTCAAATGGACCGTCCAAACAGGCGGCTTCGGCAACCTGCAACTAACCGACCTGCCGCTGTTCGCGGACCACCCGACGACGGGCCGGCCGTGCCTCCGGTTTCACGAGCCCTGGCCCCAGTCGCGGACGCGGTTCCAGCCGACGTCGATCACGATCCAGGACCGCGAGCCCGAGACGAGCGAGCGGATCTGCGCGGGCCTTGCGGAGTTGCTGCATGATCGGCGCGTGGCGTACTACCACGCTTGGGAGAAAGGGGACTTGCTGGTTAGTGATAATATCCTGGCGATGCATACGAGAAGCGACTTTACGGCCGGTTGCAGTAGGGAGTTGTGGCGGATTCATTTCGATTAAGAGCGACAGATAGAAAACGTGGATGGCACAAACGTGCGAGGAACATCGGCATGGGCGTCGTGAAGTCGCAGCGGCGTTCAATGGTGTAAAAGTTTATCAGCCATGTATTTGCCAAAGTCTCGGGATAGCAGCTGTCGGACGTCTTCCCGACAGTGAGCTTCGGAGCTCCGCCTGCCCAGGTGTTTTCCGCGTTCGGACTCATAGTGATCAGGTGGGCTTTACCGTACTTAACGGGATGTTTGATATTGAGGGGCTTTGGAGGCATATATAAAATGTTCTATTATACCAATCCGTTCAAGCTGGCTTCAACCAGCGGGATTATACGAGTTGGACTGGTGAAATGTCCCGGAGAGCTGTCGGTGATATGTTACACGTTTATTTGCATACAGAGTAGAAAGAGTTCTATGACACGTCCCTTGCCTGTTATGCTGCTTACCTATAGATGCCATTCATTCGTAGCTCCTTAGAGCTCCATTCGCAGTTTTCCAAACGTGCATCATCCAGTTTTGTAATATACACCACTAAGAACGCCCTCCTAGGAACGACTCTAGACACCCTTTTCTGCCTTTTCACCATCCCCGTTCCGTGCCCCACTCGAAGGTATTCCAATAGGCCTGATTGTTGAAATCCAAGTCCACAGGAACGCTATTACTGAACAGCAAGGGGTCGGGGTTCGTCTCCTCGTAGGTAGTGGAGTTGTCCTGCATCACCCGATCGAAAGTGTACGCCAGGTTCGGGTTGGGGCCGAAGCCGCTCATGGGCATCGCCATGATGAAGTTGCTAAAGTCCAGGTCGGTGTCCATCAGCGCGCTGCTGCCGACGCTACTACCCCCGACCTCGTCAGATCCGGCGTGCTAATCGAGGTCGCGGTGCTGTTGGCGGCATCGCGCGTCTTCTGAGCCTCTTCCCGGGCCATCTCGGCCAGCATCTCCCGGATCATAGGAACCAAAGGCGGCGGCGTCATGTCGGGAGGGGCATCCTCGCTACTGGTCCCCTCGCCCTTCGTCGTCATCATGGCACGCCTTCGCGCCGCCTCGAACGCGTCCCACGCCCGCAGGATGAAGTTGCCAAAGATCTTGAACATGGGCACGAACTGCGGGTCCACAGGTTGGAACCGCGCCAGATAGCTATCACTCATGACGCGCCAGGCCTGTTGCGCGTGGCGGGCTAGGGGCCGGCGCTTGATCTCCTGCACAACAAACACGTACGCAGGAAAAGGGAAAACGTCACTGTTGAACCATCCAAATCCTTTCGTCAGGGGCGACCCCATCATCTTCTCGTCGCACTGAAGCATGGCGAGCGCGTACGAGAGCGCGGCGGCCCGCTGTGCCTCGGTCGGCGGCAGCGGCTGCGAGGCGCCAGGCGGGTTCGAGAACTGGGCATAGTAGGCCAGCAGCCGGTTCTTGGCGATGTAGGACCGAACCGTCCACTTGGCCATGAACTGCAGCGGGTTGTCGTCGTCGCAATTCTTGAGGTGCTTTTCCTCGATGAGGCGGTGTAGGGCCGCGACGTCACCACCCTCGGGCAGCGGTTGCGCAATGGGCTTGAGGATGGGCATGGTAAACTCGAGGTGCGATGGCGTGTTGCGCACAAAGTCGGCCATCTCGGCGCGAACGACAGCGAAGAGGGCTTCGGTCGGCTTGCCGTGGGCCTCCTCGGTGGGCGGCTCTTTCATCTCGGGGCGCAGGTCGCTGTCGTTGACGTTGAGGGGCACCTTGCAGTCCCACGTCGGCACAAGGGATGTCGCGTGCATGTGCGACTTCTCGCGCGTGCGGTGGTCGAAGATGACGAGGGACCACCACAGCCGCCGGCGCATCTCGGCCTCGAGGACGCTGTGCTTGGCGAGTTCGGCCTCGCTGTCGAGGCCCATGCGTTCAGCGATGCGGATGGCTATACTGAGCAGCGACGAGAGCGACGAGGGCATGGTATGGGTTCTCACCGACAGCTGTGACGGGTTAGTTCAGTTCGTGTCTGATGTGGGTCACGGTCGCCACTTACCAGGTAAAGGAATAACGCAGTCAAGCAATCTCGGTCATTACACCGTAGAAAGCTCGCATTCGATAAAGCTTGGTGACAGGCGAATTGATACTTGGTAGACAGGTCCTTCTTCGGTAAACCGAACATGCTTTCGCATTCGTCGTCGTCAAGGCTGAGAATGGCCATTGAGTAGATGCTAAACATTAGGGCCTCCAGGTTCGGATCGATGCCCCCAGCTTGCTCGCCGCCTCGACAATACGTCCCTGCAGGGTCGGGGTGTGTGTGACCTTGAGGAGGGGGTTCACATTGTCGAGATAGACCTGCCAGAGCCGGAAGATCTGGATGGGCTCCGGGTGCAGCGTCGAGAGATCGACGACGTTGTGGCTGTTCCGCGACCCGAACAGTAGGTGGTCGTCGTTTTCGTACATCTGGTTCATGGCCGAATGTACCATGAGCCGACTGATTCCTAGAGTTAATGTTTCAATGTCGTTGGTGACATCGGTATCTCTGAACTATCATGTGATAAAACGGGAGAATTAGTAAAAGATCCACGGAATTCGGAGTCCCTGCATCATCGGAGAGCAAAACCGTACCGCTGAGCCCATGGCTTGCCAAAAGTCCCTGCATGATATGTTAGTCATATGTAAGATACCCAGGGAACAGAGAAGATGAGTGCAAGGGGCCACTTGTGTTGCGCAACGACACCAAGACAGAAGACAGACATACTTAGCTTGGTATGAAGCAGCGGGAGGCGGCGACGAGCCTACAGTAGCGACAGCCTCGGTCTGTTCGTCGCCAGACTCATAGCTGCCCTGCGGCGAGTCCTTATCGTCGTCATCATGAGCCGCCGCCGACGGCCCGTGTAGGGGATCGAACTTGATCTTATTCGAGCTCAGGAGCTCTTCGTAATACCTAAGGCGGGCAAGGGAGATCGCGCTCCGGGAAGCGCCGCCTTCGCCTGCGGGTCTGGGTGGCAGGTATACATTGGACGTTGTGTTTGGCGCAACCCGAGCACGGGAACTTGCGGTCGCATTTCACCTTGCGCTGCTGGCAGAGGACGCAGGCTAGGACCCGCTGCGACTTGACGGCGGCTGGTACTGGTGCTGGTGCTGCGTCCTCCGGGCTATGCGACGAGGACATGATGAAAAAGAAAGAACAACGGGATATACCACCGAACCGAAGACTCGGGATCTGAGATCAGCGAAAGACCATTTGACTAATCTTGGGCTGGAATGAAATACATATCTCTGCATGAACCGCGACGTCAGGTCAGGTTCTTCATTGAGTCAGCCTCTCAGCGCACCTCGGGCTTTGGCAATGTCCGAGCTTACTACCCCTGGGCTGCCTTGGCCCTTGCCTAGAGGAGTAAGACCCCAGTCGAAGTGGGGTTGGCCAGCGTGCGTGGAGATGGGGATCTCGAATAATGACCATATCCTTGCGTGCCAGTCAGCTTACAGACGAAAGAAGTCTGTCTGAGAGCCAAATAATGTAGAAATAGATGGATGGAACTGGAAACTGGAACGTCCTTGGTTTCCTTCTTCTTGGTCAAAGCCAATTGGTGGGTAAATGGTGGGCTACGAAATCGTGATGGTCCTCGCCACGGCCTCCTCTAGCCAGAGCGGAAGCTCTTCGACCTGGTCAACCTCTTCGAGGGGCGAGCCGTCGCTATCCACATAAACGGTCTGCGGATCCGAGTCACCAACGGCAGCCGGGCGTGTCTTCGCGAACCCTGAGACCCGTACGAGGCCGACGCGCTGGTAGTGTTGTTCTTGCTGTGCAATTTGTTTCAAAAGGAGGATGGCGTTTTTTCGGCTTGACCATGGCGGGCGAAGGACGAGTCCCAGTATCTTATCGACAAGCGGAATATCCTCATCCATGTATGCATAGGCCATTTGCGTGACTCCCTCGCCGATTGGCAGCACCGCGTGCACTCCATCACGGAAGCTCATCCCCGCAAGGCGGCTTTGGTTGCTCAGGGTTTTATTGAGCTCAGTCCAGCTTTTCCTCACGCATTGGACCTGGACTGCCAGAGCAGTGACAGACAGCAGGGAGGAAGCATTCACGCTCGATAGGTCTGGCTCTCGTAAATCGTGGTTGAGCCAGTCACGCAATGGAACAACGATGTCACCATCTCTTCTCGCCAGCCCGATGTCGCAGTCATCCGGAACGCAGATATCGAACTCGCTCATGCGGATACCGCCTTCCCAACCACTCCAGCTCCAACTCGGAAACCCAGGTCGCCGCCTCGAGCCTTCTGCTTCGTGGTGCCAGGCAAAAGGAAATTCGAGCCAAGAGTATTCCCCTTTTCGAACCTTGCGGACGGGTACACCGTGAAGGTGTCGAATGCCGCTCGGCTGCAGCGCGCGAAAGAGCCCGAGGATCGCGTTAAGCGAGTCGCCCTCGTTGGTGAGCTGACGCCTCGTGTAGTTGACCAGCTGTTCTCGCTTGAGGTCTTCCCATTGCCTTCCGACTTTTGAGTCGCCACGACTGCGGCCAGCAGAACTGAGCGCCGCGCTGGGGATCATGTCCAGGAAGTTGGACTTGCTTGCATTCAGCTCGACGCGGGAGAGTCTCTTCGGCTTCTGTATTGACTCGGCGTGGTGCGCCACGTTACAGAGGAAGGAGACCTGTTGGTCGGTAAAGACCAGTCGCCGCGGAGACAAGTAGCCCTCCTGGTAGGTCCAGCCACGCCGGGCCCAGGTCGCGCTGTCGAGCTCGGCTGAGGTGTGCGGGAAGATTTGGATTAGGTCGACGTTCTCAGTAACAGGAACATGACCTTGGGGGTGGCGCTGCCTGTCACCAACCCCGGGCAGTCCGTACGAGGCGTCATGGCCAGCTGCCGCCACAATGGTCAGATATGCGTGGGCGTATATCTTATCCATCTGAGCAATCTGGCGAGCCATCATGTGCCCGTCGATCTGGTCGATACACTTTTCGCTTCCTGTGGTGAGAAGGTGTCTTGATTTGTCAATTGAGGATTGAAAGGTACTTGTTGCTACTTACCAACTTGTCAACCCATAGATACCGCTCACCGAGGGATTTGGTCAGAGTAATGGCGTCGATGATTACACGGGGTATGACTTCGACAGCTTGTTTCGAATTACCATTCTCTCCTTGAGGCGTAGGGGGTGAAGGCTTCCCCCAAACGTATGACAGTGCGACATACTGACACGTCGAAGGCGCCTCCACGATCTTAAAAACCTCGGAGTAGCAATCAATGACACGCAGCCCTTCCACATCACTACTACCACCGACACCGGGCTCGCAAGTAGCGGCGGGGTGATGTGTCTTGCAGTCCTCCAACCAGCGCTTGACGAGCTCAAAGTCCACCTTCGACGATATTCTCCTAGGTCCCGTCACCGGAATCTGGTTCTCGTTGCCATCGGAGGCCACAAGCGCCAAGCAGCCACCCTCGTACCAATCCCGGCTTATGCGCTGCCCAGCCGTCTTGTCGGCGAACTTAGTCTCAAGCACGGGGTATAGGACCGTGCAGTCCGAGTAGTCCACGCGCTCGGGGGCGCGAACCTGACGGCCCAGGATCGCCAGCGATGACGACAGTGCGACGAGCCGGCAATGCCGGCCGTCAAGGCTTGGCGGCGTGATTGCGGCGAGTAAACGACAGACGGGACATTGCGACTCGCTGAGAGCGTCGCGGTCGACCGAGAAGAGGCCTGCTGCTTTCCTGCCGATCCTGCTGGCTGGTGGAATCGCAGCCAGATCCTCCCATTGGATTTGGCGGCAACGATCGCACAAGGCATGGTCACTGCCGGCGGAAGCATCTAACAACTTTCGTTTTCGGGCAGGATACGCCCCTTCATCTTCAATCGTTCCCCGTTTTTGAGCGCCGCCGGGAGGCAAAGAGGGCTCCATCGCTGTAGGAATCCATTCAGGTACAAGTTGCTGTTTAGATGTGCCAGGCGGTGACGCAGAAGTCTCGGTGCGTGAACGGAGGTCGTTTCGTTGAACAGAAACGCAGGAGCGGCTGAAGCTAATGCGATCCTTCCTACTGCACAGCCCTGCTTGCTGTAGGGCATTGGGAGCTGCGTAATTAGGAAAGCACAGTGTGGGTTTGCGACGTTCTTGCCATCCAATTTCTTATTTTCAGCTGTTCAGCTCTTTAGCTCGGCGTTTTCTGGTAGTCCGCCTAGCAAACAGCCAAAACAGCAGGGCCTTGGATCCTTTTAGCGTTCAGCCAGGGCATGCAGGATTTTGCTACAGGGGGCCATGTCCGACCAGTTCAATTGATCCAACTCTCTGTCCATCGCTGAATACCTAACCTACTTAATGTACACATCTATAGACCACCCGTATATTTACGTTATATTCCACACCCAAGCAATAACTAAATTGAATGTCCAGATAAATGTTGATCAAGCTCAAATGCACGTGCCCAGAAAAAGGGAAACCCCGAAAGCCAATCCTCATACATAGATGCAGCAACTCCCACATCACGCCGTGTTTTTAGATACGTAGAATGCCCACATAAGTGACTTGTATGAGCCATGATATAGAAATACCCTTCCACCTTCCAGGCTGCCAGTGATAGCCCCATGTGTAAATGCCCAGCTCAGTACTTTTCCAGAACGCGCGCCCTCGACTTTGAAGGCTTCGACACGGAAGGCATGGCCTTGAACATCAATGCCCCTCCTTCGATCCGCCCAACAAGCCCGCCTCTTCCTCCTCGTCTTCGTGTACAGGACCGCTGGGTCCCCAGACCCCACGACGACGTGCGCGCCTCGCCCTGCCGCGGCAGCACAAGCGAATGACGGGCAGGCCCGCGAACCAGAGCCCCATATCGGGCGTGCCGGCGCGCACCCACAGCCCCAAAATAGCGAGCGTGCCCACGACGCAGAGGATGAGCAGGGCCATCGGCTCCCTGACGAGGTAGAAGAACGGTAAGGGCAGGTAGAACGTCGGCACGAACAGCGGGCCGCAGATGGTGTGCCGGACTGGCCACGTGGTCGAGGGAACTCGCCCTTGATCCCGCTGACCTCGACGTCGACCGTCTTGGCCCGGTTGGCGGCGCCGTCGATCCGCTCTAGGGTGACGTGATCGAACGTGGCCAGCAGCCCGATCATGCGGTCGGTCTCGCGGATCGCGCTGGGGCCCGGAAAGCCGCCCCAGAGGCTCAGCTCCTTCCAGATCTCGACGGTGCCGCTGCCCGCGTGGCTGTAGACGCGGAGGTCGATCTCCTTGTCGCCGGACCCGTGCAGGACGTCGCCCACGAGGACCTTGTCCGTCCATCGGAACCAGGGCATGTTGATGAAGTCGTCGGTCGTGCCGTGGCGCACGTGCGCCGTGATGCGGTCGCTCAGGTAAAAAGAGGGGGCCTGCTGCTTGTCGGGGTTGGCGACGGAGCTCTGGAGGGCGGCGTCGGTGAGGTTGAGGCGGGCGTCGCCCAGGCGGAGGAGGAGGGCGTCGGACTTGGTGTCAGCGGCGAGGCGCCAGTCGAGGATCAGGGCGCCGCAGTCCTCGCAGGCCGACCCACGCACGCGGTCAATCGTACCCTTGTAAAAGTCGCTGTACGGGTGCAGCGTCGTCAGGGCGCCGCCCGTTCGCAGGGTTTGCTGGATGTAGGCATCGCGGTGGATGGAGGGGACCTCGGGGAATGGCAGGAAGAGCCAGGTGCCGACGAGACAGAGCCAGGTCAAGGGCAGTAACCCAAGAACTCGCGTGATCGAACAGCGAGGCATGCAGGATGTGAGCGAGTTAGCTTTTCAACGAATGGACGCAACAGACCCGTCGCAACAAATTCGGCTGGGATGGTGTGGCAGACAGCGGTATGGCACAAAAAGGGATTCCATGATTTCATGGAGGGTGAAAGGGTTCTGGCCGAATTGAATCTTAGGGGGCTCCCTTAGCGGCTCCAATGGACGTTTCAGTGGGGCATATCGGATGAAACAGGCATGAGGACCGCTGATCCTCTCAGGGCCGATATCTCCGGGCAATTGGCTACTTAGCTCCTGATGAAGCAGTGCATCTTCTGTGCCGATCAAATCCACACTTGCAATTGATTGTAGCACTGCTGTTGCACTATTTGCCATTCACGAACGAGAGTACAGTTTGGTAAGTTTGACAAGTCTAGACGCGTCCCTTTCTAAGATTGGGCTTGGTTAGCTACATGTATGTTAGACCAAGCAGGCACACCGAAATATGCTCTGCAAAGGAGCCGAAAGACTTGACTTCCACGAGCACGCGCCCGCACTACATACAGTGACATAGCCCCCAAGAAGGTGTTGTGCCCAAAATTTGAATCGACGCAGTCATCCAACGAATGTCAGATAGCCCGTAACACTGCATATTGCGAGGCGTATCTTTGTTTGGTGGAATTCAAGGTGGAAGAGATGGAGGAGTGAAGATGGAGCCCGAGTAGGGCTATTCTATGCATTGCCCAGGTGAGGAGTCTAGGAGTTCCGCGCAGGGACAACGACGGACGAAATCATGCTTCATCAATGGATATGTAGTGTGGCTATAATGGCAGGGGAGCGAACCTGCGTGCCGAAAGGTCTATGAGTTAAGTCATCGCCGCACCACGCATTGCTACATTATACGTGCCTCCTGCGAAGGTTGGAACAAACGTCCAAAGGTTTTATACCGGTTCACTTGATTATATTTATATACTTGCTAATGGAATAAACGTCCGAAAACATTATTCCAATGGGACCAAACCATCCTTGATCCGTACAGTACGAAATAGCCTGGTGAGAGTAGCGGTTTCGCCATTAAGGGGATGATGGGTCTTACCTCGACAGACACCACTCAACAAGGCATCGCAGGGCGACTGTTGAGTTAGAAGGACTTGAAATCTTTTGTGAAGCTAGCCCCGTCTTCTAAGGCACGTAGGAAACATCGTTTTCTGGGATATTACACACTCGGTCGCTTTGCCGCATAAAAGGGGTTCACGATGTGCGATATATTGAGGCCTATGATTGATTGCTCGATGCTTTGGCATCCAGTCGGACAAGCCAGGAAGTCCGTGGATGAGAAACTCTGTGGACCTCTACCATCTGCTTTACCTTGTTTGGAATATCGCGGGTTATTCGGTTAACCACAGCATCTGATATCATTTGCAGCACGAAGCCCACCATGCCGGGATCAACAGCAAGTTCTTCTTGTGCTAGACGACGATAGAACTCCATACCACGGCCCGGAGCTTCTCCAACCCATACGTGCATATTACTTAGCAAAATGAACGGGTTTGTTGTCTCCATGTGAGAGGTGAGCATCTACAAGGTAATGACGGGGACCTAGAATGGATCCTGTGTCGACGCCTGTTGCAACTGCGTCAGGTCATGAACATATAACCCAAGCATCTGGCGAATCAGACGAGGTCCCAAGTAATCATCTGCGGTGTACTTGGGGGATACTAACGGCCGGAGCTAGTTCGTCGCAATGGCTGTAAAAAAAACACATATTAGTCGAGTTACGCTTATTTGGTAATGGGCTTCTTTACCTCGTCCGCCACAATCTCTGGCGGAATAAGTAAACCAACAAGACCATGTTGAAGGTCAAACTGCTATGCAGTTGGTAATGATCCTGGATTCTCATCGCCCGGGTCTTTGTGGCAGCACTGGGAGCTCTGCCATCGTGGAAATGGATGTAACTCGCAGGAACCCAGCGCAGCTTCGAATCCAGATACTCATGAATGATTATGTCATCTAGCTCATCAAGCCGGATGCGGAGATAGGCAGGCAGGCCCTGCTTGCGGACTGGATCTTCCTGGGGCTCCTTGGTGTCTTGATGGTTGGTAGGGTGGGTGGCAAGTAAGATGAAAGATGTTGTGGGAGTCATGAATTGATGGCTCGGTATGGCAGCTGTTGGAGGTCTTGTTGATTTTCCCTGCTTCCTCTTGCCCGCCGCAGTTGCAAGGGTAGGCCGCTTCACCCAAGACAATCCTACTGCACCGTCCGTACGGCCCAAAGAGAAAGACAGGTGCTGAAGGCAGCCAGCCTAAGAAGAGGCGCAAGACTCGCGGCACAAAGCCCGACAGAACTGTGGCACGAGTTAAGGGAGCGCCTGTCTATGCCAGAGTTAATGGAAGTGGTCACGACATCATCTTCCGGAAGGTTGACCAGCTAAACGCTCCTGTCGGTGCCGATTTCACGGCCCGAGCTTGGTTTTCGAAGCGAGATGACCTCGTTTGCCGCAATTTCCAGCGCCCAGATTTCCCTGTTCTTTAATAATGAAAGGCTTGGAGTCCGTGGCGCATGCTTTACGCGGCATGTGTGCCCAGCCTCTATCGGATCACATCATGCACCTCAACGCCCTCGATGCATATGCCAGGAAGGATACTTCCAACAAAATTAACATGGCGCTCTGGTGTAAGGAGTACATGATGAAGCTGGCAGTCTTGGAATAGATCATCCAGCATTGGAAGCAACTCGCCGGTATCTGGCGTACCATGTACCTAGCCGACAATAGCAACTAGTCATATTCAATCTGAAATGACAAGTATGCCGAAACGATCCGAAAGGCATTGGGGCGAGGCCTCTTCCTCAATGCTGCCTTCAAGCGCAGGGAGGGCGTCTTCGTGACGATCCAGGACAACTTCGAAGGTCTCATTGAGCCATACAGCTCACTTATTGGATCGAAGCCGAGACAGCGCAAGACGCACCAGCCCCTTGATGGCGAGAACGGCGGCTTTTGGTATAATACCTGCTGTAATTGATCGACGAGCTGTTTGTCCAATCAGGCATTATATCCAATGGGATAAATGTTATGCCACTGGCACTGAACGGTCCCTGGTTCGTACATAACAGCATGATGTGGTGGGAGCAGCGCTTCAACCCAACCGCCAGATTCGAAAGTCACCACTTCATGAAAATGCCTATACTGTGGTGAAGTTCAGCTCTATCCGGACTGCAAAGGTGGATGTCCGTTCCTATGGCCTAAGCGTCGGCAGTATTTACTGTGACACGACTGTGTCAACCAAACCAGAGAGAAGATGTACGTGGTAGGCTTTAGATAGGCATGTGGCGGCGGTTCTGTTTCGGGCTTTGCAAGGATCACACAAATCACAGCTGGCTCTTGGTGAACCTACAGAAAATGGTTTCCATACCCCGAACCCCGAACCCGTTGCCCCCTCGCCCCCGTGAACCCCCTCGACCCCGTCCCCGGCCCCTACCCCGTCCTCGAGGCGTGAAACCGCCGAACCCGCCGAACCCACCGAACCCGCCAAAATCAAAACCGCCGACGTTTTCATCATCGGCCTTGCCGTCAATCCACCTGGTGACGGACCCGCCCCCGATCATCCGGGCCGCAAACCCATCCCCCTCGGTGCGGCCCTCGACGATCTCCAGCCCGGCGCGCTTCTTGGACAGCCTCCTGCACGCCTTCTCGGTCATGCGCTGGTCGAGCAGCTGGAGGGTCCGCAGCTTCGCCCCGACCTTCTTCAGCCTCCAGAGCTCATCGAGCAGGCCGTGCGTGACCCGGCCCTCGCGCCGGTCGTTGCCCGTCACCAGCAGCGTGCGCATATCGGGGCACGCCTGCAGGAGCCCCAGGACGCCCTGGTCCGTCACGCCCGTGCACGACTCGAGCACGGCGTTCTGCAGGCCGGGGCACGCGCGCGCGAGCTGCACCAGGGCGTCGTCCGTCAGCATTGAGCCAAAGCCGCGGTCGCTGTTGCCGCACTGGATGCTCAGGAGCCGCTTGCGGAAGGCGGCGGGGGTGTCGGCCAGGGCGAGGAAGTGTTTGCTGCGGGGCGGGGAGAAGTGGGTGTTGAGTTAGCCAACTACCCGGTAGGCAAGAGTAAGCGGTCTTTCCTTACTCTTCAATCTGGAAGTCGTCCGAGAAGGTGACCTTGAAAATGTACCTTCTTTTCCAAACAAATTTCCACTCTTCGTCCCACTTTTTGGCATTGGAAAAATACAGCATGTTCTGAGGGTAGAAACGCGGATACATGTCCTCGCCCAGCGAGCACTCGGACTCGGCGTCGGAAACATTGTCCCCCTCGTCGCTGCTACTTTCCCGGTCCTCGCTCTTCTCCTCGTCTTGCTCGTGATCGTTCGGTTTCGCCTTCTTCGACGGCGCGTCGCTTCATTTGGGTAAAGATGGGATAGAGCTTGACCTCTTTCGCGGCCGCGGGGGCCGCGGGCGTATCCCTGGCTTCCTCCGACGTGACGATATCACGCGAGGTCTGTTGAAAGGGCAATTGGTGGATCAAAAGGAGAGAACGGTTGTTCGAACGGGCTTGTTCGAACGGGCTTGTTCGAACATGACGTAACGCGGTGTACTTATAGCGCGTGTTAACGCGAATTCTCAATTTCTTTAGTGGGTTGAAGTGCCTGCAGGGTCCCTGTGGGGTGCATGTCAGAACCTTCAATGGCGACGGCAGGCCGGAACGTAGACTGTCTCAATTCAATGCCGAATCCAGATTGAGATGAGCGGTGGCGTGCTGCGCATTGAATTTCCTCCCCAAGACAGTTCTCAAGTCCTAATTTGACTACTTTCAAATTGGTCACATAGTAGCCCGACGCATGCGAATGAGATAGACCATGACTAGCGAATAACAAAATCTTCGTACCCCGTCTTACGAGTAGCATCCACCAGGCGTTTGCCATTCTCATCCATATCCGCCGCCCTCGTCCCCGACATACCTTCCACCCAAACCACTCCAACCATGGTGAAATAGGTATCCTCTGCTGGCGACACATCGACCCAGGGCTGCACTTCCCGTCTCAGCCCAATAACCGGGCCGTCGCATGTGGGCAGGATCAGCACGTCACCCTCTACGGCACGCCCCGACACGATGCCAGCGATGGATGCGGCCCCTTGCTCCCCATCGGACAGGCCCACGGCGTCAAACAGAGCTACGGTCTTTCCTGCTAAGGATTGCAATACCGATTTCTCGAAGAACTCCGGTGATATCTTCCAACCATGCCCAATTTCCCCGTGTTGCGACGGGGGTTGTGAATGGTACTGTAACATGTTTTGCAGTAGTACCTCGTTTCGGGTGATTTGCTCCATGTCGATGAACGATGCCAAGGCTGACCGGATGCGCATATGATACTCATCAATCTTCCTTAAAATTCGCAAGAGCTCCCCCGCCAGCGCGGTGTGGTCATGGCTAAGCCGCAGGGGACTTGTGATGGTCCCCATAACATGGGCCGGAAGCGTAAGCGTCACGCGGGTCACGGTGGGCGCCCTAGGTTTGGAACTGTAGTGACCTGGTTCCGGCGCATCGGGGACGATCAACATCGGTACTTTGGTGGGGAAGTCGAATGGCTTGTTGAAATCGAGGGACCACGATGGAATTGACACACCTATGGGCTCTGAGCTGTGAAGTGCGAAGCCAGTGTACATGATCATACCGGACAGCTGGATGCTGGCCGCCGTGGTTTGGTACATCAAGACGCAGGCCGGCTTGTTATATTCGACGGGGTATATCTTCCGCAGTCGAGGGGTGAATGCATATAGCCCGTAGATCCGGTCGCGAACGTTAGTGCATTGGCGGCCCGTGGTGTGCAACAACGTTAGCGTGAACGCCTTCTCCGGGCTCGGGTTCTTTCCGTCGCCATACAGCTCGAGCATAAAGCCATACTGCAAGCCCGCCAACATGTGTCCTTCCATCACCATTTCCAGCTGATTCCACTCTGCCAATAGGCTGGCATCAACGTTTTGGGGGATTTCCGGGGTAAAATACGCATTCCGGATAATCGTTTGCGCATCCCACCGTTTCGAACGGAGAAGGGGTTCAAAGACAAGGGTACCGCACACGAAGACTGTCTTCTTGGGTAACCAAAACTCCTGGTAAGTCCAGATTCGAGTCCAGTATGGAAACTTAGAGACGAGGATGGTAGCCAATCCAAGCTTCCGGTAGTAAATGTTTCTTCTCATTGTGTTGTTACTGGAAGTGTAGGCCATCACATCCCGGTACAGCTTGAGTGCCTTCTCACGCCAGTACCGCACAGAAAGATACGGGCTCATCAGCGAGATAACGGGCATCATCTCGGGGGTTGGCAAGCCCAGCCAGGCAACAGTCTGCGAACATTGCGAGTAGATTAGGCCCATCAATGGCACTTGCTGGCCCTTCTCCAGAATGTCGGCCTGGTTGATGCAGATGGCATCCACCCACAGAGTGCGCGGTCTCTGGTGGTGGCGCAAATACCGGAGGGCAGTTGTCAGATTCGAGGTGACTTGCACGAGGTGGCCATTGACATAGACAGGCTTTGTCACTCGGGCATCACCCCATACGTATGAGAGGGCTTCATACTTTGGGTGATTCTTCAACGAACAAGTCCGCAAGCTACAGTGCATTGCCTCGTCGAAATCGCCAGGCAAGAGCTCCAGAAATCTTACGTCTGACGTAGCTGGGTCTTCTGGCGTAGCTGGATTGAGAGGTGCGTAGAGATTGTCTCCCGGAATCTCGAGTGGGACGGGCATATCCCACAAAGTCAGCCAGCGATGGCCGGTGCGTAGCAGGGACGTCCACAGATTCGCAATGCCTCTGACGTGCGCCGATCAAGCACTGAGAACCCGCCAGCACCAGCAAAACCGGGCCAAATGAAGGTTTTATGTATAGATAGTATGGGCTAACCAGCCGTGAGCCATGCTTGGGATCCAAAACACCAAACAGATCTGGGGAGAACGATCGTGTGGGTGAAGCGGCACACCTCTTTGAAGGCGGGGAATCCATTGGGATAGTAGCGACGAGACAACGCTTGGCTCAAGACCGAAAGCTGAAAGCTGAAACTCGAAAGCCCTAAAATGCTTTTTCGCGGGTGCGTGCACTTCTCCTTCTTCATCCTGCCTCCGTTTCTCGTCCTGCCTGCCTGGCCATGCGTTACTGTTAATGCTTTGGTGGCATTGTGCCTACTACTGGGAGCCCACTCGTTAAAGGTACAATTGACCCATCATGCTCGCTAGGAAATAGCTCCGGGAACGTCAAGCAATGACCAGCTGTCACGAAGGTGTTGATCCAGTGGAGTGTTCGACCAAGTGATCTGCTTCTCAGAACGGCAATTGGTGAAGATGACCGATCAGCTTGGTGGGCTGGCCTGAGCGATCGTGTGCGAGCCCAGCCGCCCAGCTTGCCGAGTAGCTTGGTTGGCTGTGTGTATTACCTAACGTGCGATTTTCCACTTTCCCATTCATCGTATTCACGGGAATACACAGGGCTCATGACTGAACTTAAGGGTCCCAGGAAGAGCACGAGGTATTAATTGAGGGATTGACAGGGGGATTGACATACATACAATCAGGCCGCGTTGGTGATGCGATGATCGTTATGAAAGGCCTCATTCTCGGTCGGCTGTTCTGGTGCGTGAGATCAGCAGTGTGGTGGTCTCCCCACAGTTAGCCGTAGGGGCTTGCAGCTTGGGAGGCAGGAGGTATTGCCGGGAACCGCTGAAATAAATTCTTAGTCAAGAAAACCCTTGGGACCGCCCAGGTCACTCCATCGCCAACGCTTCTAGACCTTCTGGAGCTCGGGGAGCTGTCGTATCGGACCATGATCAGCCCTGGCAGCTGTGGTGTCCGAGTGCCAATCGTGCCCGGGCTCGCTTGTTAGGTAACAGAATGATCAGCGATTGCATCAACCGAATGGCTGAGTTGCGGTGGACGCGTAGCTGGTTCTCCATCCCGGCAGATCCGTTACCTGTCCCGGCCTTGGCTCGCCAGAGATTCGCTAGATTCGCCCTGATTCGGGGTTTCGCTGGAGTGCCATCGCGGGATTGGGCGACTTTTGCAACCGGGAAGAGGCCAATCGTCGTGGGGGCTGCTAGAGTCTTCGGTGGGTCTGCAAGTCGTCTGCACCACCTGCACCAACTGCATCGGGTGCAACGTGAATAAGTTATCCTCTTGGGAGCTGTAGATATAAAAGCAGATGCCCATGGCTCATCTCTGGAACAGTTAGGTATGCATATATCATCTATATACTCCGTATTGAGCGGCGAATACTACAAAGTCCCTAAACACACATCCATCCACAACTTATATGTCAATTGATCCAACATCGCCCACTGGCCGCCGCACACGACGGTCTGTATCCTCCCCGGTCACAGTTCTCCCGGCCGCGGACGCACTCCCGACCGGCCGCAACAAAATGGCGAGTCCTATACCAGACACATGAGGAATGTCTCGGCCACCTCCTTCAGCTCGTCCGACGAAGATCCTCCGCGCGTGGCGCGGTTGCCGTCTGGACTTAAGACACGCCTGAGCCTGCTGCGCAAGTCGGAGCCGAAGCGACAGCAGCAGCTCGACCCGACTCGGTTATCGCCCCTATCTGCTCGGCCACCCGTGCGGAATCCGTACGGGCGCAACAGCTGGTACTCGACCGGGTATGAGAACTCGCCGTGTTGGAGCCTGGATTCGGTGGTACTGGACCAGAGGCCCCAATCCGCTCCCCCACCAGGTAAGCTCAATCGTTAGCAGTGTCTTTGGACCCCTACCAAGCTCAACCCCACCCCCAATTCCCCCAATTGTAGGAGGCATCTCATTCACTAACACGCTGGACAATTGCAGAGTACGAACACCACCCCAAGCCCATGCGCCACCACGAAGTCGACCCGTACAAAGGTCAAGTCGCCTTCTACAAGGACAGCATCTCGATGTCGCCGCAGGGCCGGCACGAGCGGGAGAAGCGGCACGAGGCCGACGCGAAGCCCTGCTGCTGCGGCCTCTTCGAGGTCGGCACCGTCAACACGGCCGCCGCCTGGATCGGGTCCTGGCTCACCGGCGTGGGCACCATCATGCTGTACGGGCTGGCGGCGTCGGGGAAGTGTTTTGGCGGGTGCCTTCACTGAGTCAGTCATTGATGCACTCTGGTACTACCATATGAACACTCGGTGCATTGGGGACCTTGGAGAGAACAAGGGATCCTCCAAGTGGTTGGGAAAAGGGGATAGATAAAACTGGTTCATGGTCAAAAGATAGATTACGATCTTGGTAATATAATAAAAAGCTTCCAGCCACAGGCATTGCGTCGTCCAACAGTGACTTCATAGAATGCGTCGTGTCATCCCTCCAGTTCCAAGGATCGTATTCCACTTCTAATGATGGCTTTCCTTTCCTTTCCTTTCCTTTTATTTCTGCATTGCTAAATGGAGGCGATCTCGATTTGATGTGAACACAGCTCGGGGAGCGGGAGTCTGCCGCTCGTGGGGCAGGAGTTCGGCAGGTTAGTGGGTACGTAGGTCCCATCATTCGGAATAGAGACTGCCCTTCGGGGCAAGACACATGACTCAGGTAAAGAGTTAAGAAACTGATCCTCGGAGCAATGTCATACAGTCTCGTCACACATTGAATTCGATGCCATGTGCTCTATCCCAGACAGCCCATTGCTTCAGGGTGGGTGCCGTGACCGTCGGCTTCGATGAAGGCCCGAAGCTACAGTGATAGAGAGGTTGCAAGAGCAAGACTGGTCTCTACCACCATCCCCATCTCTGCGGACCACCTCCACCACGGCCTCGTCCCCGTCCCCGACCGCGTCCCCGCCCCCGTCCTCGGACTCGGACTCGGACCCGGACAGGTGGGGAAACCCACCGAAACCACCCCCATACCCACCAAACGAGTCGAACCCGTCGTCCATCATCTCGCCGCCCTTCCACGTCGTAATGCCCACGCCGCCCCCACCCATAGACGCCACCATCCCCGCCCCGTACCCATCCCCCACGCTCTCGCCCTCGACGATCTCCAGCCGGGGCCGCATATATGACAACAGCTCGCGGTCCCGGATCGAGCCGAGGCGCTGATCGACGAGACACAGATGACGGAGCCGGGCGCCCAGCTTCTCGTCCTTGATCAGCGCGTCGACGGTCCGGTTCGTGATCCGCCCCACGCCGCGGTCGTGGCCCGTGACACTGACGGACCGCAGGTCGGGGCACCGCCGCAGCAGCGCGCAGAGGCCGCGGTCCGTGACGCGCGTGCACGACTCGAGCTCCGCGTTCTGAAGGCCCGGCAGCGCCCGCGCGACGGCGAGGAGGCCGCCGTCGCTTAGGCCGTTGCCGTACCCGTTGTCGGTGTTGCCGCACTGGATGCTAACGATGGTTTGGCGGAAGTCGGCGGGGGCGCCGGCGAGCGCCACGAAGTGTTCGCTGTTGGAACAACAGGTCAGGCAGGTGCTTCCCGCGCTACTCGAGAGTGCGTGCTACTTACTCTTGGATCCGGAAATCGGGCCCGAACCAGACCTTCTTTTTGCCGGTGCGCAGTTTGGCAGTCCCCCAGTTCTTCTACCAGTCCTCGACATTTTTGAAATACAGCTGTGATGAGTTTTGGAAACGCGGATGTAACTCATCGCATAGGCTAGGCTCTCCATAGCCAACAACGCCTTTCGGGGTATTGTCCTTCTCAGACTCGAGTTCCAGCGCATCAAAGTCCTGCTCTAGTTCGTCCTCGTCGTCTTCAGACCCGTCATCGTACGCATTATTCCATTCGTCGTCAGTCGCACCGTCGCCTTCGGACTCATCGTCGGGCTGATATGTGGTCGTCGTGTTTGCCTGGCTCCCGCCACTGTCGCCGTCGCCAATGTCGGTGGAGATACAGCTCGCAGGCCGTTTCAAATGAGGGTTTGTTGTGTACCATTCACGAGCAGCAGCCGGAGTGGAGTGGCGTGGCCCTCGAACTCTCTTTGGCATCGTGGAAATCACTTGGAGAAACTTGAGAAACAATCGTTGGCTTGATCCTAGAAGTGAAGAGGGGGAGAAAGCCAAATCACCCCTCAAACCCTCAGTTTTCATTTATTACACTCGCGCAGTACGCGCATTGACGTGACGGCACGAAGGGGTATGATGTTACGATGATCCTTGAGTTATGCTTTCTTTTAAGCTGCCTAGTACTGGCTGCGACCACGCCATTCCATGGTTCTCTCGGCTGTTGATGAATAAGGATGATGAATAATGATACATCATAAATCGAATGATGGGTACTCCAAGCGGTCAAGATCGCAGTCTCTTAGTGGGTCGAACTGGGATCGGAGGATCCAGGATCTGGATGAAGACCGGGGGTGGGTGTTGGCCGCCTTCGGGGTGCTTGGCCAGGGCGGTGCGCTTGAGGATGCGAACGGCGGCCTTGATGGAAATGTCGGGAACCTGGCTCTGCATCCACTTGCCGAAATCCCCGCTCAAGACCTTCTCGTCGTGCCCGTCCCTCAGCAGCGTCTCGCACATCTTCAACGTGGCTCTGTACTCGTATTCCTCGAGCGCGATGATGTCGTCGGCACGAGCCCCCTCAAAGGAGGGCGGGTTATCGTAACTGAATGCTATGATCGACAGCGACAGGTATTCCGCCGGTCGGACCTGCCGCTCGTGCTGCTGCGCCAATTGGTACTGGTGGTACTCCTCACATTGCCACAGCTGCCTCCTGTACGCCGACACATTATTGGGAGGCTGCGCAACTTTGCAATGAAGGCATCGTTGTTGAACCCGGTGGGTGAAAACCTCCTCGAATTGGGCCCATGTCGCGAAGTCCTTGTTCGACTTGAAGTTCCACGCCATATTTGGCGTTCGAGTTTCGCGTCGCTATAATCTCGGCCTGAACCTTAACATGACATATCGACCGTACCCCGCCAAGCCCGCCTGAGATGACAAGCGGGGACGTTGCACAATACCACATTGCCTAGTAGTTCAGCCTGTCCGTTGCGCCACGAAGTCCGTTTTTGCTTCAAAAGAAAGCTATTCCCTTGGTCACCGAGCATAAGAAGGAGAAGAAAAGAAAAAGAAGAAATAAAGAGGTGATGTTTCGCGAAAGTCGCGTCACGAACGCGGTGCAGAGCCTGATCCGCGCGTAGCCCCATTATGCATGACTCGGTCAGAAGTTTCGAAGAAGTTTGGATATTGGGAACATCACGAGTGAATAGATGAATAGATAAATAAATGGATGTGAGGCTGTGTTTTGTCGCGTTTCTGCTCAACCGAAGTTTACCCAAGCAATCGCGATCAGTTGACAAGGTGACACAAGAAGCCGCCGAACCAACCCGCGAGATCATCTTAACCCCAGCGAAGTCTTTAGCAAAACGCCAGAAATCATCCCGCCACATCCATCCTTGCCTGTAACGATGGAGGTTAAGCCGTGGTCTGCTTAACGTGTCCGTTCAGTCCAGGACGTGAAAATGCCCAGCGGCGTCGCGATGAGAAGGCAGATGCATACCGTCACTGGTGACCAAATCGGCACGCCGTACACTGTAGCTGTATATGCATACCCCGGATTGCGGAGAAGCTGTTCCACAAGGTTTCTAGAAAAGACACCGTCTCTACGAGAACCACCAGGGAGAACGCCACAAGCGCCGCAACGCCTGTGACATTGTAGAGAGTGCGGCTGCGGCTGTGGCGTTTCAGCGCGGACCCTGCCACCAACAGCATGAACGGGAGGACCCAAGACGTTGACGTCGTTTAGAACCATGCCCAAATGAACCGAGCCACCGTTGGCGAGGCCCCATGGCTTTCAGTGTGGCTGCCATAGACGCTATGCTCCCCCGGGTCTGGTAGCCCGGTCTGGTCTTGACATAACCTCTACAGGATATAGCACCACTGCATTTACCGAGTGTCTAACTGAACCGTTTTAAGTTGATAGAAACGTCGATAGCTGACATGTAACTAATCATATCCTCGTGATCGTTATTTCCTGGCCTTTCTGCACGGCTCACGAGAACTAGCTATGAATACAGCGCTGCCACATATCCATATGGGAGGTGGGCATGTGGAACATTGTGATAACATTACAGAGAGTCAATATGTATATCATCAGCAAAGTGTGAACTGCTAGTAAATACAAGACCAGACAGCGTGAATGAGAATTCAACTTAATACCTAGACTCGCCAGGTGGTCTTTCTCTGGGTCTGCTACTCCTCGATTAGTCACTACGTTTCGGTGCACTACTTGATATAAACACGATGCCGCTCAACGTAACGGAGCCCACGGGACCATCTTGGGTTTCTTAACTCCGGCTACCCATACTGTTCGTGGATTCGCTTCATCCAGCGGTTTGTTGTCATTGCAGGTGCCCGCCTATCACTGAGGCCCCCATGCCCCTGGGTATCCAGTATACGGACCGTATGCCCCTGTCTGGGGATACATGTATGCCGGCGAGTCGTATGGGCCCGGCTGGAATCCCGCTCCGGGTGTGTTATGGTAGTGGGGTCTGGGGAGGCCGTCGTAGCCGTTCGCTACGTTCTCGCCTGGGATAGCACGGTTCGTCCCGCAGCTGGGCATACCCCACTGCCTAGTACCCAGCATATATTGTTAGTATCATCGTTTTCTCGTCATTGAGATGGGCTTATGCCTCGATCTCATCAATAGCGAGGCGATGTCCTAAAAGGAGAAGTTGGGCTTGTGTGAGGACTTACCATTGCGGTAGATCGGTTCCGCCACCGCCTCCAGCTCTGCCTGGTTGGTATCCGTGGTTGTACATGGTAGCTGTTGAGATTTAGAAACTGTATTCTGATGTTGTGGTATGCTTTGTTGTTCACTGGAATATGTTGCTTTGTTGTGGGAAAGAGTATGTATGGCTTTGACCCCAGACGGACTTGAGGTTTTATAGTGGCTTAGTTTTAATGCGGACATTCAATATTAGATATTTGGATTGCAATCATGCAACATCCACTTGAATCTCATATTGTATGAAGCCACACTCGATAACTCTAAAGCAACGTAGCAACAGTAAACCATTATCATTCTATATGTGTCCAGACACCCTATGATATGCTACCCCTATTTACTCGAAAACCCATATGACACGACTGCCGCAAGTCAGTAAAGGTCCGGAGTCCTAATATATCATCACTCTTACCACTACTGAGATATACTCATGTGGCTTGTGCGCATCAACTTCTTTTTGTTCTTATGCTTTTTGACTCATACCAGCGCAGGCCAGCAGAAGCAAGTGACTCAAAACCCAGCAAACCCAACACATATCGGCTCAAAAATAAGGTATCCCACCCTGGCTTATGCGCATATCTGTCATGAGAATATCTCTAATGTATGTATCCAATGCATATGTGCTTAATAACAAATGAATCAAATAGTACAACGTATAGAAAATCAGCCTCATAAGTATGACTATATTCCATAAGCTAAACAGAGGCAAAGTTTTGGTCTTGTGGGAGACATCTTTAGGGGGTACCCTCTCTATATCAGACTCTCGGTTCCTTTGGCCTAACTTGGCGTTAAATCAAAGGCCACAAGACTGGAATCCAAACTAGAAACGCCCCTTCGCAAGATACGCCCCGCCTAATTTGAGCAATTATTGCTGGTTACTAAATATATCTCACAGTCAAGCAGAGTTAGATATCAGGGGCTCAGAGATCCAATACTGCGAAACGCCATGTTGTATTCAGGAGATGGCCACACGCGGTAGAAGCGCTCGCAAAAGCTCTTGCAAAGTGGCGCTTGGTACTCGCGCGGCTAAGCTCGTCAGGACACGCCGGGGGGAAAGCTGCTATCCGTCAGCCCCTAAAACGTGAGGCCAATCAGGGATTCCTTTCCCCCATTGAGATCTCTCAAGTCATACCAGGCAACCCAGCAAAACAAAGGCCTCACAACACATATCTCCCTCGTATACATGAACTCACCAAGCGTTTGGTCCGACGATGGAATCACGTTCCGATAATAGCCAGAGCGCATGCCGCCGCTCGATCCTTAGGAATTTTGTAGGACCGTGTTGTTTGGACACATACAGGGGTGTTACTCGTATTGTTGGCCGAGGCCGTTATGGGGCAGCGAAGCCTTACGTGTATTTTACCAGTGATTCAACTACTCTCTATTACCGACTTAGCTACTGCAGTTTCTCGTTGACTTAAGTGTTTCAACAACTGATCCTAATTGGTGTTCCACGAGACATCAACTCGTTTCCATCTTGAATGCAAGCTCTTCACATAAACAGCCCATATATCTGGCCACTCTGTCATTACTTAGTCACCAACACATCAGAATTACAAGTATTAAGCGCCCCAGTCGCTGGCACACCTCGAAAGCTCCATGTCGAAGGTGTCACCAGGTAGGGATTGTCCATTTTCGAAATTTCCCCATAATGCTCGAACCTGACGACGCTGCGTTCGTCTTGAGTCTCTAACAGTAATACTTAAACGACTGGAATCATGAAGGGCAGTGAAAGGGCTTCGCGCTGGGTTTGATTTGGACAAATTTACGGGTCGTCTACCGTGACCACATTTACTAAACATTTACCTCGCTCCCAGACCAACGTAGGGCTTTCTGAACTTGACCAACTAGGAGGGAGGTACTAATATTGGATGATATCAGTGGATCACGAGCCAGTAGCCTAGTGGCTACCAGGTTGCCTGGGGGTCGCTCCTGATCAAGTACTCGCAACGTCAGAAAGGCAGGCCCTGTCCCATTCTACAAGTAATAATACCGTCTGAAGGTTCTTGCGTTAAAGAATGAGGGCGAGGCCATTGAAGGTGTTCGGATTCCCGACTGATCAGCGGGCCGTGCTCGAGGGGGTACTCGGTAAGTATTTACCACCGCGCGAACAACTTGTCCCTGACTCGACGACACGGTCTCATCGCCGTCTCTGAGGACGCGGATCAGAACAGTGCACTTCTGGCGGGTCGTAAATTGAACGATAAGACGATGCTTGGAGTAATGCAAGGCGGGGTGCTTGTAGAGGCGATCGATAGCGGGCGGCTCAGGGTCTTGGAGCTCGATGTGCTGTCCTAGTATAACGACTTCTTGTCGCAGTTAGCCGAGTCTTAAGTTAGCCCGGATCACCAGAGAGGCGGGATTTGCCGATGCCACAGGCGCTCATGGTGACTGATGGCGTGGCCAACAAGTGGATGTTAGGCGAAGCGACGTAAATAGCTAACTCGGGTGCAGCATTGCGGTGACTGACTCTTTGAGGTAGTTGAAAATATCAAGCCGAAGATCTGTGTTGTTCTACGCCAGGTGGCCGTGAGGTTTCCCTAGCCCACGCGAAGCAATGACTGATGGTGAGATCTTTCCCGTCCGCGCTTTGCGGCCTGAGGAAAAACAGAGACGGTTGGAACAGCCCAGGGGCGTCTCGCACGATGAGCAGCAGCAGCAGGAGGAGAGGAATGCCAGCAACATCAGGAACCAGGTAGGATATAGTGTCTGCGCATGAAGTTGAGCTTCGAAGGGCATCTCTCGTCGCCCTTCGCGCGATCGAGGCGTAACCGCCGCCCCCTCGTCATCGACATAACCTATCGTCATCATTTGTCTCGACCTCGTGCGCCTAGGTGTCTAGCGCAGTCGGTGAGACGGTCCGACCTGGAACGCAGCAATGGGACGCGTTCCGTAGCGCCACCGCGGTTCAGAAGCAGGGGCAGGTCGACGGCGAGCCAGTTGTGACAGGTGGTGGAGGAATGGAAGAAGGATTCGCGGGTGAGGGTGGTCGGTGAATGAAGTCTGGCGGGAAGGGAAATCCTGTTTCCCCTCAGTCAGCTGGTGGCGATGTGGTTCGACTGGGACGGGTGGCTTCCAGCATCTGCACAGCGGCCTGGGCGACC